>NW_026089539.1:25188-1225188 GCF_000143185.2 Schizophyllum commune H4-8 | reverse complement strand
GGCTGAGAGCTGCAAGGCATCGCGCTGCTCCTTCTCTTGCTTCTTCTTTTCCTTGTACCTCTTGCCATACGCGCGGCCCTTCTCAAGACATTTCGTGCAGGCCTTGTACTGGTAGGACGGGTCGTCGATGACGGTTCGACACGAATTACAGGTTCGACTCGGGACAAGGGTGCCCATGCGGACGTTTGAGTCGACGACTGACATAGCCATTTTCTCGAGGAGCTCGCCTGTGTCGGCTGGAGGAGATGCACGACAACGCACGAGCGATGGTGGACGACAACTTGCGAACGCGTCGAGCTCCGCGTGGCAACCGCGTCAAGTCACACCACGTGACTTCCATCAAATTGAACATGTCACAAAAAACAAGAGATCATTTGACTCCGAAATTGTCAATGGGCGTCAACTTGGGACTCGTTGACGGCACAGCCGACTCGGATTGTGCCTGCACGACGATCTCGGCATTGTTTTTCTGCTCATCCTCAGACCTTTTTTTGATTCCTTGCTGCTCCTTTTCCCTTCGTCCGTTTGCACTCCAAGACTCCTTCCCAACCTCGCTGGTGCCCAGGACCCTTCCCTGAGTCTTCCTAGTTTGCGAGGTCTTTTCGGCTCGATGCTTCCGTTGCAGGTGCTTTGCTGGGATGTTGACGACCTCTCTTCTCCGCTCCGGTAGAGCGACTCGGACGACGAATGGATCAGTATGTAATTTCATGACTAGAACCGTCGCAGTCGAGGCGGTATTTATCTCGGAACGGGAGCATCAGACAGGCGCCAACTTCGCTTCACCGAGCATATAAAGGCGACCTGTGCGGTGCTGGTCATCTGTCTCTTCCCCTATCCCCGCCACCACCACGCCAACACGCGACACGATGTCCATGGGGTTCCAGCAGCAGCAGCAGCTCGAGCTTAGTGAGGCAGCCATCTACGGCCTCCCCAACGAACTCCTCGCAGATATATTCGACACGACCGTGAAGAGCGTTCAGGGAAGCGCGGAGCTGGTGCTGGTGACGCTTGAGGTACGCGTCCGCCCGTCAAAGCGAACGAGCGTCCGAGGCTGAGAGTTCCCCAAGCAAGTATGCCGACGATGGCGGAGCGTGCTTCTGGCAACGCCGATGTTGTGGACGTGCGTCACAATACAACACCCTCGCGCGCGCCCACGCCATCCGCTCAGCCGCATGCGCGCATACCTGACACGCTCCGGCGCGTGCCCGCTCGACGTTCGGCTGACCGATTCTGACGACGCCGACGCCTTCTTGCCCTTCCTTCTACCCCATATTGGCAGAGTTCGTTACCTTGCCATTGACGGAAGGACGGTAGAAGGCCTCCATCGCATCGCGGCCTTCCTTCGTGACCTTGCTGCGCCCGAACTGCTATACTTGAAGTTTACGCTCAACTTCCACACGCCTCCTTTGGCCGTTCAGCAGGCTTTGATGCCTATGACCGTGTTCGCTGGTGGCACGCCGAGCCTGACGCATGTACACATCCAGCTGTCCGGCGCGCTCGACGTCTTTCCTCTGCACATTCCCGAAAACACGGCATCGTTGAAAATTACACCATATCCGACGACAGTAGCGTCAGCATGCCTCCATAGCGCCTTGGACGTCGTCCATAACCTCACGGAAATCTTCGTTCACGGTCAGCTAATTCCAGTGAACACATCCGCGTACGGAATGGACACCATCGAGGCACCCCGTCTGCGTCGACTCACGCAGGTCGTCGGTCGTCGGCGCAGCACTTCTTTTTGGCCCGCCGTCCTGTGCGCGCCGATGCTCGAGCACATCACCTTGTACGCGCGGGAGAGAAAGGATCTGGAGGGCTTCCTTAGCGACGCGCCCGTGTCCTTCGAGGACCTCGCCATCCCCGAGCAACCCATGCTTCGCTCGCTCACCATCGCCACCAAACACTACAAACACCACCGTTGCGACAATCCACCCTGGCGCGGCTGCGAAGCTCTCCGCATCTGCGGCCACCTGCACAGCGTCCTCGCGACCGTGCGCCATCTCACCCTGGTCAACGTCTGCAGGGGCGGGGAGGTGCTTGCGGATATGCTGGCAAGGACGCCGGAGGGGCAGCGGATGCCGAATCTGGGGGTGGTGGAGGTGTCGTCGCCGTCAATGGATTGGGAGCGGCTTTGCGGGATGCTGGACTTGCGAAGGGATGCAGGATACCCGTTGCGTGTGGTTGGTATCACTCCCGCGGCGGTCGAGGAGGGCGCGGATCACCTATGCTCGAGGATGGAGGTCATACGAGAGTTTTCAGAGACCGAGGCTTTGAGAGATCCGTTCGCTGACGGGCAAGTTATGGATGGTCTATAGAGCGGTCATGCTAATAAGATACAGTGAGTATGTACAATCCGTATAATGCGGTGAGGTATTAGCTATATGATGCGTGATGTGAGCGGTTCTTCAAATGGTGAGTCCGTCCTTGATTCTACATTCCCTGTGCAGATATCGCTTCTCTACGGACCAGTGTTGCCGTAGACAGGGTACCCGTGAGGCATAGGGCTCGCGAAGCGTCCAAACCCCGGGTCTTTCGTGGTATGATGTGACGGGATGGTGGCCACTCCGTAAGGGAGTGCGTTCGAAGGCCGCCGCTGGCGGGTTGCGGCAGAGCGGTCGACCGTCTTGGCGCTCGCAAAGCCAACAACGCGAATGTCGCCCTCTTTCGTGAGGACGAAGTGATCCTCGCTCAGTAGCTCGTTCACGCTGACATTTCTGCTCAATATCTGGGCCAGAATTGCTTGCATATCTGGGCTAACAACATTTATCAGTTAACATTAGTGGCACATATGTGGCACAGGCTTACCGATGGAAATCTGTGCGATATACAGGTCCGCCAGAGCAATACTGCATCACCAGCACACTGCAGGCCTGTCCGTTCTTCGCATCTCGGCCGTCGAAGTAGCCATACACATTCGGAACGACGCGTCCTTGCAAAGGATGCAACTCCTGCGCGTACAACCTGTACTCCCTATCGAGCGCCGTGCGCTCGGCGTCATTCCAAGCAAACTTCATCACGACAGGCGTGAGCTCGATGGACCCGGCGGCGCCGTACTCCGCGACGTATACGCGTGGGTGGCGCTTCCGCTCGCTGCCTTTTATGGGGCGCATGTAGCCGGCGGTGAGATGCTGCGGGTGGCCGCGGGCGCTCTTGTCCAGGGACCACATCTTCTGGGTGTAGTCGCCCCAGGAAATCTCCAGAAGTGACATGGCGGAGGGGATAGTGGCGGGTGGCAGGGTTGAGCTTGTGTGGCGCGGGTGGTTAGAGGTGCCGGTGAACGACGAAGGGAGGGAAGGTGGTTTGGATGGCAGAAGGTAGGCGGCTACTTATATACCGTCAAGTGTGGCCTGCATGGGTCACAACAACGCGCGCGCGAAGTCCGAAGCAAAGCACAATCACGAACCCCGTATGTATGAATGGTCATAGGCCACCCCCATTAGGCCACCGCACGTTGCAACGGGATATGCCGAATGACTGGTTTTGGAAATGAGCCTTGTCCTTGTCCAACAAGCAGCACGTCAAAGGCAATGAAAGGGTCTCTCAGTCATGGCCCAACGAACATGAGCGACTTCGTGCAAAGAAACTACCAGGGTTGTAAGAACGGTGTTGCTTGCCTAGGTCCATACAAAGCAAGAACGCACCTCACTAGACCTCACGCTCGAACAAAAGTCGGGCCAGGCTAGAGCAACAACTGTACTACTAAGTTCATTGGTATTATACTACAACATATCTACAATTACACCTAGACCGCCAGTACAACCATTTCCGCATGGATATATGCACTCCTCCAAGCCACCTACCTTCACACACGATCCGGCATCAACTTCCAATCAGCATCGACGACTTGGATGTGATATCGCGCCAGCCGCTTGCCCCAAGCCTTCATCTGACCCTGCAAACCAGCCTCCTGCGCTCGCCCGGCAACGCCCTTGCGAAGCCAGCGCACATCCCGCATCCGCAGCACGCAGAGTTCAGGAAGGCGAGGGAGCAGCTTCTCCAATACAGGCCACCAGTCACTTGCCGGGCGAGGGATGGATAGCATCCGAAGCGGGTGCGTGGCGCCTGGCTCCAGACGGAGCTCCGGCAGCGGATTCTCGAGGGAGAGGTGCCGCAGCTGTGGGCACGTGCTGAGCAGGTCCACGGGCGATGGGTGGAGACGTGTGGGCCACGACTTGGGGGTGAAGAGCAGCAGAGACTTGAGCTCCTTGCCGTGCGTGAAGATAAGCTGCGACACGAGGGAGGCGGGGAAGGGGACGTCGTCGTATGGCGTGACCGTCAGCTTGCGTAGTGATGGGAGGGGTGATTGCAGGAGGGACATGAGGAGGGTCGAGTTGTGGAGCGAGATCAGGGAAAGTGTGTGGAGATGGGGGAGGTTGAGGGTCTTGACGATGGACTCATCAACCACGCTGGAGGCGAAGTCGAGCTCGGTGGGGTCTGGACCGCCGCCGATTACTTCCAGTTCCTCGAGGTTGGGGCACGATGCGACCAACTTGAGGATGGGCTCGTCCTGGCCAGTAGCAGAAGGGACGTAGGTGATCCCGCAGAGGGACCGTAGGTGTTGCGACTCCCATCGGTCTGCCAGAGCCAGTATAGGTCGTCGGCTCATGACGAATGAGGGGTTCAAGCTCAACTTCGCGAGGTGCGGAAGGAGCGGGAAGAGCTGGGTCAGGAGCGAGTCGAGCTTGAGGGCTTGCGCTCGCCCCGTGAACTCCAGCTGCGAAAGGTCGAGGACCTGCACCCATCGTCCGGGCGCCGAGTAAGGTATCCGCCGAATGGAGTCCCACTTCTCGTCGCATTCGTGCAGGTGTTTGTATAGCTTGTCGAGGGACGAAAGATGGGATATGCGAATGGTGTGATACAGAAGGGGGAGGGCGATTTCCTGGGGACTTGATCAGTGCTTGCTGCGACAGGAAGTCAGCACACGACATACCTTCAGCTCCTTGTTCACTAACAGAAGATTCCAAGCTTCCGCCGTCTCCCGCGTGTCGTCCAGGACGTAGTCCAGTATCCGTGCCCACACCTCCGATGGTAGGTGGACGGGGGGCTTGCGGATGGGGAGCAAGGGTAATAGCATGAGACGCCCGCTGAACTTGTCGTATGGGCGGGGGCGGAGTATAACCTTAGAGGTGGTCGTAGAGGACATTGTCGACAGACGGTAGAAGACGAATATTGCGGACATCTTGGTCGTTCCCCGCGTACCTTTATACCCCGAGAGCGCAGGCACCAGCGTCCGACTCAGCACGAATGTTGCCGAGCGACGCCCGACGGCAGGAAGAGAAAGGATGATAAGCGGCCTGACTCTACCCCGCGCTCATAAACCAGCCGCACGTGGCTGGCATCATTCCCCGGACCCCCTCCAGCCATCATCGTCTCGGCAACTTCCTTGCTTGTCGACTTCGAGAGACTCGTCTGAAGTATGGAAGACAGCTATGTCTGCTATGTACTTGCTCTCGGACATGGAGGAAGTCGTTCATTTTGATGGCATTTGTAAGGACTCCGATGCTGAACGCACAAAACACCCCTTTGCGGACCCATCCGACGTCACGAAAAGAACCCATGGAAAACCCATCCAAGCTCACAGATGCATACGTCCTGGAAGGTGCTCCACGGCCACCCTCGCCCAGAAGGAGGCACTGTCAGTGAAAATCGAGCACGCCCGCAAGGTACCCGACGCCTACGAGTCACCGTTGCGAGCCTCCCGAGTCATCTTTAAAGCCCAAGGTAGGAGCAGACGACATGGCCCGACGTCGAAGGGCGCTGAGGGCGCACACCAGACCGTCGAGGCCGCCGTCTAGCACGAAGTTATGACTCGAAGGCGCAGGACGAGAGCAGTCTACGTCCAAAGGTCCGCACGCTCGTGAGATAAGGGGAATTGCAGCGATAGCTGAGGTGGTAAGATACGCGGGCGTACCCTGGTCGTTCACTTGGCGGCGGCAGCCTCCATTCAAGGAAGAGGACGGCGCGCAAGTTCAACATGTGGCGGGCATTCCCGAGGAGTTGTGATGGACCGGTCCGAACTCTCCCTCGCCGAATGCGGCCGGAGCTTGCCGGAACTTCAACATGCCTGTGACGTCACGCTATTGAACATCCTTCCGGTGCAGCAGGACCCTGGATAATGGGCGACGAGGTTAGTTCCGGAATTCCTCGAAACAGCGGCGTCCAAGTCCGACATTTTTTGGCCAAAAGGACAGCCAAAGTCCGACTTTTTAACCAACCTTGTCGGCCGCCAAGATTTTTTATTTCCCGATTAGGGAAATTAATTATTTGTTTTGTCACGTGAGCAAATATTCAGCATTTCCTGCGACTTTCTGTGCCTCTCCCGAGGGCCTGTTTTGAACGGGAAACCACGCCATTCGACGTATCTCGCTGTTCGCGCGTACCCAGTGCACCATTTAGGCATTTTCGTGCTGTTTTGTCTGATACCTAACTCAGGCAGGGTCCCAAAAGTCCGACTTCCAAAGTAAGCTGACGCCCTCAACCTACCCATTTCTCCGACTTTCTCAGAGACATTTGGAGCGTTTGAGGCCCCAAAAAATCCGACATCGCGAACTACCCCTCCCCCCAATTATCCGGGGTCCTGGTGCAGCTTGGGCATTTCCGGAAGCAAAGGGACCGCCCTGACGGCGACTCCGAGAACATACGGACATAACGACGACGCACTCCGACCTTTTGACATCATACTCAGCGACGTTCGCCGACAAAACCCGTGAAGAGGCGTCACTGTTCACTCATCGGACACGACTGCTCACGATGCTATCCTTAGAGATCTCGTCTACATCGTCAACACTCGGGGATACGGTGGCGCTCAACGCGTACGATATACTTGCTACATCGATAGCTGGTGGGTACCGTTAAGGATAAAATACAAGCGTTTACAGAATTACCGTGTACTGCTCTCTACCATCCCGTCCGTACATTGCTTTGGCACTTCCCTTTACCTTCTAATCAGCGCATACTTAGTCGTTTGCTTCTTGCACGGGGTACTTGTGCTGCACTCCATGTCAGCTTCCCATCCCTTTCCTTACTCTGACACCAAACGGACCTTGGTGCTGTCGAACGCATCAAGCCCGGCAGCGACCCTGGCACCCGCGACCATTCCGCTCCAGTCGAGAACGTCGAGGTTGGTGGTACCCGCTTGTTGGGCGGATCGGTGCAGCGCGCGTGCAGTGAGGAGATGCTGGTAGGCGACGTCAATGGCGGGTAGGGGCACATCGTTCTTCGTGCTCAAGTGACGGATGTGGCTTTAAGGTGAACGTCATTAGCAGGATTGTTCTGCAGTGCGGAAAGGGTAGAACATACCTGGCATCCTTGATCCCGCCGTCAATAGAGAAGCCAGTGGTGCCGTCGAAGTTGTCGTGTGCCATCCGGTTGGCGTAGTTGACGATGCTGATCCAAAGGTCAGGCTTTGGTCAGTACACATGCATTGAACGTACTTAGGTGCAGGAAGCATTTCTTGTCATAAATAGTCATGTTAGGGGGGCAGACGCGTTTCGGAGAAGAAATATGCATACCCTGAACAAACGTCAAGACATTGGACGGGTCAATCCCGGACTTGTCTGCGAAGGTAAAGCTAAGCGGCGTCAGAACCTCAGGCATGGTCAATATTCAAGACATGCGCACCCTTCGGCGAGAACTTCTATTGTTCCTAGAATCATCGAGTTGCCGATGAGCTTGAACGTCGGTGCTTTGGGAGGATGAACATGTAGTTCAGATGCGAAGTTCTATACACGCACCCTTGATGATGTTGCCACCGAGATCCAAAACCTTCCGCCCCACGCTCGGAACGAGCAGATGCGCAACTTCCTTCTTCGCGCGGTAGTCACCGCTCATGATGATCACAAGCTGAGCTTTATCAGCGGTAGCAGGAGGGCCGAACACTGGTGACGTGACGAGGTGGCAATGGGGGAGGGTGGTGATGAGGCTGTCGAGCTGGATCGCTAGGGAGGGGAAGATCTGCAGTACATAGCATACATCAGTACATCGAGAGGAGCGGCGAGCAAGGCTGGGCGCACCGTGCTGGTCTCGACGAAGATCTTCATGTTCGAGGCCGGCTTGCTCTAGAACCGCCGAGGTAAGGACGACGAAACGGCGAGGACGATAGCGGCGCACCTTGAGCGTCTCGGCGAACTGCTCGTAGACGGACTTTACCACAGCGTCCTCGTTGAGCGAGGTGAAGATGATGTCGCATTGCTCGACGAGGTCGGTGAGGTCGTTCGCGATGCGAACGAGGGTGCCCAGTTCCTTCTGCAGCTCCTCTGACTTGGAGGGTGTGCGGTTCCAGACGAGCAGAGGGGGGCCGTCGCGCTTGCCCTTGGCGAGGTTGCGCGCCATGAGGTAGCCCATGTTGCCTACGAGCTAATTAGGTAGCCGCATACCACAACCGCGTCTCGCGCGTACCAAGGCCGACCCATCTACAACGCCGCGTCAGTACAATCTCAATGACATCCAGCAAGTCATGTACCCGAGTTTCCTTTGCCGCCCAGGAGACGGCGGCCTCGAGAAGGGCACCGTCTGCTGGTTGATACTGAGCGAAGACATTGACGATGAGCGCAGGGTGCAAGATCAGTGCATCGTCATGCGATCTCGCCTGGATGGACGCATCGGGTTAGGCCTCGGCCCCCGCGGACTTCTAGAAAACAATGGAATTCCGACGCGCGCGACAACAATAGGATGTGCCAAACGGGGATACAGGCGGGCAACGTGCTACTGACTTCGTCCTCGTGCCCTTCAGCTCGCGAGCGCCTCGTTGACGACGCGCTCGGAGAGGTCCCATAGCTTCGACGCCAGCGCCTCGTCTCGGGCGAGCTCGCTGCCTGGTGCGATCTGGCCGAAGGGGACCACGTACGCGCCAGCGTACTTCTCCCTCTCCGCCCACACCTCCGGCGCGGCGGCAGCGAACAGCGGGGTCGTAGCACCATCGAGAGGCTTATAAGGCAATTGACTTGCCCGCGCCTCGCCGACAAACCTGATGCATCCATCCGTGCAGACGTTCCCAGGATCAACAGCGAGAGCGACTGCCGGCACACCTTCTGCGTCGAGTACCATCTGCAATTGCTTGATGAAGAGGATGTTCGCGAGTTTGGAGACGGCTAAGAGGACTGGAGAGTCAGTTTAGTGATGAAGACAAGGAGCGGAAGGTCACGTACAGTATTGGTGGGCGAGGCGCATGCCTTCGGGAATGTCGGTAGAGACGGCGCTGAAGGACTCCTTGGTTTCGAAGTTGACACTACCGGGTTTGACCTGAGCATGCCAGGAGGAGGCTACCTGCATGTCGTTAGGAATGAAGAGACAGATGCTCATAATCATCTTGACCCACCGATACCACGCGTACTCCCTCGGATAATTTTGCGTTCGCAGTCTTCTTCAATAGAGGGAGTAACTTGCGTGTCAGAACGAACGGTCCAAGGTGGCTGACGACAAGTCCATCAGCTTCAGCAAGGGATCGACATACGCTAGACGTACTTCACGGCATAAGTGCGCGAGACACCATACGACGTTTGTTCTTCCGGTGGAGCTGACCTATTGAGGGCAGTCAACATCGCGCACAAATCAAGATACAGTAGTGACAGCCCACATAGCAGCATTGTTCACCAGAATATCAAGGCGATCCTCCGTCTCCAACATCTTCGCCGCCGCTTCCCTTACCTGCTTGAGGTCCGCTATTTCCGCGACGAAGGGAAGCACTTCGGCGTTGGGGTTGGCTTTCTTGAGCGTGTCAATACCAGCCTGCGCTTTCTCAGCAGTCCTTGCGCCGATATACACTTTTGCGCCTTTGTTCGAAAGCTGCTGTGCGATGTTGAAGCCGATACCGCCAGGAGAGCTACAATGGGTGGTTAACACAAGTCCAAGGTGGCGCAGGTGAGGAGGAAACGCACTTCGCGCCAGTGACCAAAGCGACCGTACCCGTCAAGTCGACCATCTTGTTCGCGAAGTCCCATCGCTATCGAGATGTCAGTAATGTCACTTGCAGGCAGAGATATAAACACTTGCCTCGCTAACAGGTGGTAGGTGAGCCATTGTGTCTCGAGAAGGTCGACAAGTCTGTCGATGTTCGATCCACATACCCAGACCGCCCTTTTATACAGATCCCTCAGCAACCCATTGCGCGCTGGCAGAAGCGCACAAAGGGCATTGCCGAAGCGCCGATGAGCAGGAGAGGCAGCACCGGGCAAACTCTCCCGAGCGCGCGACGGCGCTACGACACGCGCCCATTCCGATCAACGGAGCGCTCACTGATGGCTATAAGCCTACCGCTTGAGGGTGCACAGTCTTCTGAATTCTGCGCTCGCCGTGGTGTTCCCTGCAAATAAAGCGAGGACAGCGCCCGTGAGTTGCAATACTCAGGCGAGAAGGGAAGTACATCTGCCGGAATAATGAACACAGCACTGGAAGAGGGGATTACAGGCGTGCTTACCTCTGAGGAGCGAGCGAAAGTACCGAAGCCAACGGAACCCTACCTATCGCAGCTGGTCTTAGCGCATGTCGGTGTCATAAATATTCCACTGCAATAAATTAGTGCAAAAGAGGGGCAGAATATAGTGTACTATGCTAGGAGCGTCCGTCATCTCTGTCTTTCGCTGCGAGAGGCCGCCATAGGCCCCACTGCACGTCGCTGGATCAACGACACGCTGGTAAGCGCGCCTAGTCCTCCCGCAAACGGGCCCTCCCCTCCCCGAGCTCGTACTGCTCCGCCTCCCGCAGGTCCTCGTCGCCCACGAGCGGCTCGTATGCAGCAGTGTCCCTGCCATTGAGCTTGCCTAGCCACGATGTCTTGGCGCCCGCAATGGGTGGATAGGCCGTCTCGCGCGTCTCCGCGGCAAGGAGGGGCTCCGCGGCTTCGGTGGTGGCCAGCTTGATATTCTCCTCGTCGGATGCTTCGCCGAAGACGGCGTCCATTTCTTCGAGCGGGACGCCCTTGGTTTCGGGGTAAACTGGGGTGAAGCGGGTGAGTGACTGCGGCTTGACTACGAAGGAACAACGCTCACGGAAATATACCAAGATACAGCTACACGCGCAGAAGAACCCATGCATAACGTATACGCGCCAAGTGATGACTTCTTGCAGGTACGGCGTCGTCTCGCCCACGACGAAGTTGAATCTAGGCAGGCATCAGCTCTCTATTCTCCTTCACAATGCCTCCTGCCCTCTCTCCGAAAGAGGGAGAATAAGCTGACTCACGCCCAATTCGTCGCCGTCGACAGCGACACGCCCTTCGCGCGGAAAGTCAGCGGCATGATCTCAGGCGGGTATAGCCAAGGGATCGGGCCCCAGCTGTACCCAAAGGCAGCGTTGAAGATGATGACGCAGGCGACGACGGCGTTGGGCGTCTGCGCGACGTCCATATACATCCAGTAGCCTGTGGCGCAGAGGGAGATGCACATCTGGAAGAAAAAAAGAGAAGGTCAGTTAGGGTGCTTTTTGCGGGTGGGACGAGAGGCAGGGGGGGTGAAGAGATCAAGGGCACGGGGGAGTGGAAGGGGGGGATGGGGGGAGGGGGAAGGGGGAGGAGAAAGGGGCGGAACACGCACGATGACACCTCCGGATAGCAAGATGGGCCGCCTGCCCCACCGGTCGACGAGAATCCAAGGCGGGAGTGTGCTAAGAAGGTATACGATGGCGTTGATGCCGGTCATGAGGATGGCTTGACGGCCGAGCCAGCCGGCCTCTGCATGATGGTTTAGCGATCACAGAGGAAGGCAAAGTATAGAGCTCACCTTCGAATACCCTGGCTAAAATTCAGGTTATGTTACTTGTCCATACATGCAGCTCACTGACTCACGAGCATAGTACGAGATGACATTGATCCCGTTCAACTGCGCAAAAGCCTGCGACGACATCGCCAATAGAACCCTCCGCTTGTACTTGCGATACATCGTCGCGTACGAGCGGCCCTCGCCCAGAGCACGCTCGCTCAAGACCTTGTCTTTGATTTCGCGAAATTCGGCTTTGGCGTCGGGATTGTGGATGTCGCCGTCGTGGAGGTCGGCGAGGATGCGGAGACCCTCAGTGTCTTTGTCGGTGTCGATTAGCCATCTGGGAGGGGTGAGGGTGGTCGACGACCAGTAGGTACAGAGAGATCGAAAGAACTAACCTCGGACTTTCCGGCATGACGAGGGATCCCGCGGCCAAGAGCGCGCCAATCACGCACTGCATGAAAAGGGGGACACGCCAGGACATGTCGCTGTCGATGAAGGAGCAGAAGTAGTCGGCCCACTAAAGTTAGAGCGTGAGATACCAAGTCGGAGGGTATGCTAAGAGGACGTACGACAGAGACCACGTATCCAAAGACGTTGCCGCTGAATTCTGCACAAGCGAGAGCACCGCGCTAAGTTGAGGAAGAGGTGTAAGCTGAGGGTGGCACAATGGAACGCGGAGAAACACCGACATGGTTCGGAGGGGAGACTTCGCTCTGGTAGATGGGCACAATGGTGCTGTAGCGGCTCGTTGGTCTACGGGAGTAGCAAGGATGAGCTGAAAGAGTATCACTCACGAAAGTAGGCCGACACCGAATCCGCTGATGATACGTCCCACCACCATGATCACGAAACCGGGCGTAAACGTCTGCACAGCACCTCCAATCGTAAAGATGACGGCGCCAATGAAGAGCGTTCCCTTCCTTCCAATAGTATCACCGACGCGACCCGCAGCCAGCGACGTGACTGACGCGCTGTAAGCCTTCCGATGTGCGCGCCACCACATCACTCACCGAACGCGCCGATCTCTAGCATAGCCACCATGCTGCCCGTCTCAAGTGCGGTAGGTTGCTGGAAGAAACGAGTAAAGTGGGGGCCTGTAATAAGGCCAGACATAACGCTGAGGGCGTTCCCTCAGCTTGGGGACATTCGCGCGGACATTTCCCCGCACCCTTGGTCATAGCCGAACTATTGCATGATTATTCAGTGGACCGCGGTCGAGCAGACTTGTTACCTACAAGAAAGACACCAAGGCTTGCGAATATAGAGATGGCATATAGTAGATTCTGGCCTACCAGCCTGCGCTCGGGACTGGAGGCCATGATGGGTGAGTGTGGGGAACGTGGCGGTCTAAGCGGCACTTCCCGTCCTCGTCGTCGCGCTCGAGCAACCTTCCTCCGCGCCCCCATCTCCGCCGTTGCTGCCGCTCTTAGCCAGCACAGCGCCGCGCGCAATGCAGGCGCACCAGATGTATGCCCATGGCCAGTCGAACAAGGGCACTCTCGTCCCCGGCCAGTCCATCGCCGTCAACAAGTACACCGTCCAGGTCGAGCGCTATCTCTCACAAGGTACTTCCCTCCCTTCTCGCCGTGTGCTCATTCCAATGCGCCCAAGGTGGCTTCGCGCACGTCTATCTCGTCCGCACCGCGACACCCGTCTACGGCACCACCCACCATGTTCTCAAGCGCATCGCGGTCGCCAACGATGCCATGCTCACGGAGGTCAAGCAGGAGGTCGACATCATGGTGCGCACCCACCGACTGCCTCTGATTCTGTGCCTAACTGCCCGCCAGCGATTGCTCAGGGGACACCCCAACATCGTGCACCTTATTGATGCCGCCTGGCACAAGCTCCCCAACGCAACATACGAAGTCTTCATCCTCATGGAGTTTTGCCCAGGTGCGTGCGGCGCATTCCAGCGCACAAACCCTCGTCTCACACCTCGCAGGTGGAGGAATCATCGACATGATGAACCGCCGGCTTCGCGAACGTCTCACAGAAGCCGAGATCCTGCAGATATTCGTCGACGTCTGCGAGGGCGTCGCCTACATGCACAACTCCCGTCCGCCCCTCCTCCACCGCGATCTCAAGGTCGAGAACATCCTGCAGTCCAGCCCCACCTCCTTCAAGCTCTGCGACTTTGGCTCAGCAGCGACCGTGCGCCGGCCGCCCACCACGATGCAGGAGATTCGTGCAGTCGAGGCGGATCTCAACCGGCATACCACCCTCCAGTACCGCGCGCCAGAGATGGTTGATCCTTACCAGCGCCGTCCGATCGACGAGAAGAGTGATGTGTGGGCACTTGGGGTTCTGCTCTACAAGTTGTGCTACTATACAACCCCATTCGAAGAGCACGGCCCACTAGCCATTCTGAACGTGCAATATCGGATACCGCCCTACCCCGTCTATTCAGCCAACATGAACGCATTGATTGGTAAGCTACGTGGTGCTGGCCTCCTTGCAGTCACTTACAAGCCTCCGCAGCGTCGATGCTGCGGGAACATGGCACTCAGCGACCCTCTGTGTTCGAGGTACTCAACCGCGTGCATGCCCTCCGAGGGACGAAATCGCCGTACAACTATGTCATTCCCGCCACGCAGCCCCTCTCCCCTAGCGCCTCCCGCATTGTCTCCCCGCTTGACAACACGATCTCCTACCGCTCCTCTTCGCAAGCCAAGGCCGCTATCTCAAGCTCTCCTACCAAGAACCCAGGCGTACAAGCTCGTGACAAGGTACTTGAGGCCATCGCGCCGATGCGAAGAGGTCGGCCCGCCGGTCACGAGCGCTCAAAGTCTAAATCCAAGTCGCGCCCAACGACACCGAGCAAGGAGCAGGCTAACTGGCTGGACGGAGACTTCAATGCGGCGGAGGAGAAGGCGTGGCAAGCTGTTTCGTCGCAGGCCGGTACGCCAGCGAAGAAGCCCTCGTCAGAGGATGCCTGGGCCGTACATGCCAACGCACCAGCCGCGGCACCGCAGGCTAACAAGACACCCGGCTTCGGCGACGACTTTGCGGAGAAGCTTTGGGACTCATTCGATCCTAAGGCGAAGCAGCAAGCCGCAAACCTCGGCGCGTCTAACGGCCCGTCGATGCCCTCCTCGCTGGCACCTAAGGCGACCATTACCCCGCGCGCTCCCAGTTTTGGGGCGGCGAATCTGCGGCGTGCGCCCACGGTGTCGACGCGGCCGAAGGGGGACGCGTTCGAGGGATTGGGGATCGCCTCCTCGAACAGGGAGCCGGCGCCAACCTTGGGGGAGGCGAGAAAGCTGCGCACAGGGCTGGCGTACATGAGCTCAAGCGCGACGCCATCGAGAGACACTGGCGCATCCCAATCTTGGGTCTTCCACGGCGAATCGGCCGACGCCGTCGCCTCGACCGAACTATCTTTCCGCGTCGACTTCGCAGCAGCAGCAGCAGTCCGACTCCCGCTCGCCTGTACCTTCGCCAAATCTGCGGCCTGTCAATGCGGGTGGTTGGAGGCCCTCGCCGTCACCCAGTGCACAAGGCGATGGCGACGCGGAGACGCGCTTCCCGTCGCTGGAGGAGCTGGACAAGACGTTCGGGTCGCCGGGATCGGAGCACCCGCCATCGAGCTCGTATCAATCATCTCATATGCAGGCATTGAGCTCGCAGTATCAGTCCGCCAATGCACATCACCAGCCTTCAAGCTCGCCGGGAAATGTCAGGCTACCGCCTCTGGCCAGCAGCCAACCCAACCTCGAGATGCAGAGACCGTCGAGCTCGCGCACGGGTACCTCGTCCTTCCTTCGTCCCAGCGGCACGCCTATGGGCAACAACGGTGTCAAATCTGCGCACGTCACTGGCGTCGCAATGCGCGACCACGACGCGCGTGGGGGTTCGGGCGACTCGATGTTCGGCAACGCGCGCATGTCGCGTATGCCTCTCAAGGAGTCCCCCACCTCACCGACGCGTCCGCCCCTTACACGCAAGCACCGCAGCTCAGTGTCGATCAAGCACTCTCCGCAGCCCAGTGCGGACGACTACAGCCCGTCGGACAACCCGCCGAAACTCCCTCCGCGCCGGCAGCAGCCGATGCAGCAGACGGACTGGCTCACGGGCGATGACGAAGCAGTCGAGCGCCTGCCCTCGAACCCAACGGCGGCGAGTTCGAGCCCGATCCCCATCCCGGCGAACAAGAACGCGGACGCGCCGCGCCCCGTAGTGCGCGAGTCGCCGAGCAAGCGCGCCAGCGTGATGTACATGCACGTCAAGCAGCCGTCCCAGGGTGAGCAGGGACTGATCCCTGAGCCTGCACCTGCGCCCAGTCCAACCCCGAGTCCTGCGCCAGGCATCGAGGCTACACCGTCGACGGCGTCGGCGTACAGGGAGCGGGCGGAGCGCATGTTCCCTGCGCTGGACATCGATACAAAGCCTGTAGTGGCATCGCCGCAGCCGACGGGCACGACGCAGAGTAGAGAGGAGCCGCCGTCGAGCGCGGATGAGGATGGGCCAGAGGACGCTGGTGGTTTCCAACCGATGAGGAAGTCGAACGAGACGCCGAAGGCGAGACATAAGGCGCGACAAAGCTCGGTACACGATCTTGTGGATCTATGGGGTGGAGGGCTGACGTCGAAAGAGAAGGAGCAGCAACAGCAACAGCAGCAGCAACGGCCTGCATCGTCTGCCGCGCAGAAGCGAAGGTCGGCGATGCCCTCGCTGTCAGGGGTGCCATCCGCGTCTGCGTCGCCGGGACCGGACTCGCGAAGGCCACCATCGCCGCGCAAGCAGCACAAGGAATCGTCCTCGATCACGAGCGCTAGGCAGCAGGCGGCCGCCGTACCACGATCTCCTGGCCCAGCTTCCCCGATGTCGGCCAGGACCAACTCGTCCTCCCGACCGCAGTCAATGTTCCTTTTCCCCTCGCAGTCGCCCGAGATGTCCTCGGGGAACAACAGCTTAGCTGCTCCCGAGGGGCAGAAGCCGCGCGCGGGCATGCGGCGGACGTCCATCTCCGATATGGTGCAAAAGTACGAGGCGATTGGCGGCAAAGTCAGGCCTGTTGCCAGTCCTGCGCCTATCAACACGTCGGCTGCGAGACCTTCAGGGCTGAGAGCACCAGAGCAGGGCGGTCTTCGACGAGACAGGTCGCCTACGAGTCCTTCGTTCTCTATGGGCAACGGGAACCTGCCACTGCCGCAGGATACGACGGGGAGGTTCACCCATGCTTCCAGGTCTTCGTCACCGACGGGTTTGCCCTCCCGCTACTCGCCCGGCCCATCCCCGACGTCGACTGGCATGCCAAGGAGCTCGCCGTTTATGCAGAATCGCGAGCTCAAGCAGGAAACGGAGCTCCCATACAAGCCGCGAGTGCGCAAGCCCTCAGCGACTCCATCTGCTGGAGTTGCGAGGCCAGACCCGCCTTCGCGCAAGCAGTCAGAAGACTCGCCTGAGCCTTATCAGGGCGTTGGAAAGCTCATCCAGCAGTGGCAGCGGAAGCAGGAGGAATCGGACCCTTCACGGGATAACAAGCGGGGAGGCAATGGGAGTGGCGGTTTGGTGGCAGGCCGGCGTGCCGCACTGGTTGGGGCATCCGGTCGCGGATGATGTGTATGTAGGCCCTCCTCCTTCTCCTCACCTCATGTTCATGCACCTACATAAGACTCTTGATTGGCTTACTCTCATTTCTTCGCTCTCGCTGCCCTCGTCGCACCCCTCCCGCTAGCTTACGGTATTTATCGCGCACATTAGTTCCCTCACACGAACCCCACTTGGATACAATATGATAAATAGCAAGCAACACGCCCACAGTCAGACGATACCTGGACTAAAACGGGATATCATACAACATTGCGTGTCGCGTCACTGTCATGAAGGAGAGGAGAGCTCGGAGCTGCTGTCGTCGTCGAGGCCGAAGGCGTGATGGTCGCGGGTGCGGGTGTGGCCGAGGAGGGCACGGGCTTGTTGCTTGCCCTGACCGTGCTTCCACGGCGCGTCGGTGCGGCGGTAGTTGGCGTCCGATACGCGGTCGGTCGTGCCGCCTAAGCCCAGCTCGAGGGCGGCTGCGTCGGCGCGCGCGATGTTGTTGAATCTGGGGTGGATGAAGATAGAGTCGGGTTTTGACTTGGAGCGGGGTCGGGTTTGAGCGCGAGGTTGGGGGACGGAACCCAGAGCTATCGGTGCTGAGTTTCGTTCCAGAAGCGGCTCTTCTGCGTCTTCGTATGAGCCTGGTGGTCTGTGGAACGTTGAGTTGGCTTCACTCGGCTAGGACAACAGTGGGGGACTGACGGTCGATGGGACTCCAAGGGAGGAAATTTGTGCAACTCGGTGAAGAACTGAGCGGCAGCAAGGGTGGTAGCCTGAGTTGGATGAGTGCAGGTCTCGTATTGATTGTTGGTCATACGCACGATGAGCAGTATCAAGCTGGGACAATCATTAGTTCGACGCATCGAGGCATTGAGAGGAACACTCACCCAACATTGAAAGACATGGCAATAAGCATATAGGATCTGCAGAGGATATTAGGACTTGATCGGACATGCGCAAGGGGGCACTCACAATCTCAGCAAGCTAGCAAGCCAATATAGCCCTGATCGCCACAACGCGAGTCGCCACCGCGATCGCTCACACCATGCAGGTCCCCATTGCGTTCCATGAGCGTACGTTGCCAATCTATCTTGTCCAGTCAACCAGCGGATTTCGGGAGGGGGGAGGGGAATTGACCAGGGGGAAGGAGACGCAGGGGAGGGAGACGCAAGACGCACCTCTCGGTCAAGCAGATCGTGACGGTGAGCAAGGACGCTGCGAAACAACCCAATGCAGAGTTCAAGCGCAGGCTGGCAAGCAAAACGGGTTCCCCTCTCAGTCCCCAGTGCAAACCGCCGGGGGAATCCCAGGTCTGGTCCGCAGTCGATCGCATACTTCCGGGTCAAGGGAGGGAGCGATGTGCGGTTATAACGCAGAATGGGGGTAGGACGAAAGAGTTTCGAGAAGTCAAGGGTATAGAGGAGACAAAGGGAAGAGAATGACGGAGGGGGGAAGCGCAAAGAAGATGGCAGGAGGCAAGGTGATGTTATGGTATGCGGGTGGGCGTGATGTCCGCAACGCCGCGGTGCCCGTTGTCAAGCCGTATTTAGCCATTTGGTTCTGAGTCCTATGTGCAGCTCATTCGACTGTCCCAAGAGCCCCCTGGTGGTTGAACTAGATGATATAAAGGGACAAGATCTGTAGATGCCCTTCTCTTCCTGCTAAGAAGCCCTAGTCGCGTTACGAAGCGCGTGACAGGATGATGATAGAAGCTAGCATGTCGACACCGGACCAACGGTGTATGGCAGAATCAGTCTACCAGTACCCAGTCCTCCTCCCCTCGACCTTCTCCCTAGCCTCCTGCGCCTTGGCCTCCCGCCACTCACAGTCCTGCATATATTCGCAGGTGCTAAGACCGATTAGCATGGGACCACCGCAGCATTCAAGGACGAAACTCACTGGCATCGCCGCGCCAGCTCAACAGGGACACCCTGTGGCGCACGTTCCCCTCTCCACCACTGAAAGACGCTCTCCACATGTGCGTTGAGTACTGCGTCGTCCATGATGAACTCCTTCGTTCCGATGACCTCGAGAGATGGTGATGGTAGAGCACCTGGATTGTCGGCAACATCTGTGACTGTTGTGGCTTGATTTGAGTATGAGCGTCACGAATTGGGGCTCGCGACAACTCTCACCTGAAGCACCTTCTATCGCAGGTATACCCACCTCTTCTGAATGGGATGCCGTGGCGCCGTTGATTTCGCCCTCCACTACTTCAACGGGGGGCGTTTCGACCTCACGCAGGTCTTCTAGGCTCGCCTGAATTGCCCGCGCAAGACCCTCGTCCTCCCGCTCCTGGAAGTCCGTTTCGCGTCTGCGACCCTTCCCCCTCCTCCCTCGCCTCTCGCCCTCTGGTATCAGTCGATATACCAGCTGCAGCCTCGACGCCACCTCCGCGTTCAACTCGTCGCGCAGCTTCCACCACAGCTCGACGACGTCGCTCAAGCAAAGTTGTCCACCGTCCAATTGATCCGGGAGCATGCCTGTATCCTTCAGGACCGTCGTCGGGAATGGACGGTAGGGGTCGAGATCGAGCTTCGCCCATAGGTATGCAAAGTCGAAGGAAGGTGAGGTTCGTAGGAGGTCGGAGAGGATGCGCTTGTAGAGCATAAGTTGTATTCGAGAGGGGAGGGCGTCAAGGTCGGAGGGCATACTACGCGCCGTGCGCGTCTTGGTGTCTAGGAGGCTGAGTGTATATGATGGTGGAGGAGGTGGCGGAGGAACGGAGGGACAGCGAATGTGCCCAACGTCAGATTTCGAGCGCACAGGGGAGTTCTTCTTTGGCGATAGGTACTTGTCGATGGTGTTCTGCGATTGCGAGAGAGGCGGCCGTGCACGCTTTGGCGTCTTCGGGGTCGGCGAGGCATAGGGCTTCATATGTATCTCGTCCTGTCGGGGATATGAAGTTAGGGGTGCTCTGTACTGGCAGTACAACGACACTCACAATAATCCCGACGACGACTTCATCGTGAATGATCCCAAAGACCGGTGTTTCGCGCTGGCTCAATTGAGTTTGGGTTTGCAAGCCAGCAAATTATATACGACTCACTGTGATGCCCATTATCATTAGTTGTCGTAAATTCATTATGAGGTTGACAAGCCTACTCGAAGCGTCAATTCCTACAGTCTAGGCTTCAAGTGGTGCATAGCTACTGACCTGAGCGCCCACTTCTCCTCGTCGCAAGTAATCCTAACATATATTGGTTCCGCCATAATCTCCCTTTCCAGCTCTTTGTGGATTTCCTACGTGGAAGGTGAACCATCGGATGACTTGCCGACGAGCAAAAGGCAGATACGCACCCTTCCGCCCTTGGTTCGCGCGTCGTTCTTGGCCTCTACCTCAGGCGCGACAGTGATCTCCTTCCCCTTACTCGACCTGAACGACCGTGGTCTGTCCTTCAAGGGGCGCGAGCGCTTTCCGCGCAGTCCGTAGTCAAATTGGACTTCGCACCTCAGAGGGAACGCTGCGTCTCAGCGACAATGTTCCAGGGCATTTTTGGAGATAGGCTTTGCTCACCACTGTGGTGCACAGAGGTCCGAGACGGAAAAGACGCCCTGCCGTCGGTATAGCTCTGCGGGTGACTTGACCGCATCCTCAATATCTTCAAGGCAGTCATGCGCAACGTAGAACGCGGGTGGCATATCATCGTCCTCATCTTTCGACGTTGTAATCTTGCCTTCTATCTCTACGGCGACGGACAGCGCGCCTGTAGTGGATTCGTCGCGCGGCTCGGACAATTTAGACGTCGACGCAAGAGTGCTGGGGTCCGGATCACCGAGCGCGAGCAAGTCCTCCTCCGTCAGGTCAGCAAAATCGTTGTAGCCAGCGTAAGAGTCCTCGGAGTCGGACATGGCGCGGTGGACGCGTGGAATAGGGCAGGAGGCAAGGGAGTCAGGAATCACGGGACCGAGTCTCGGAAGTTGAACGCGGTCTTCCCACGGTCACGCCGAAGCATGTTGATATTCGCCCAGGCCACATGGAGTGGCCATAATGCTATATGAGCTCTGATTATGCTTTGTATGTATTTCATACTCAGATTATACCGAGCCTAAGCATATCGGCATCAAAGTTATGGAGTAGTGTACAACTAGGATCAGTAATCTAGATATCACTGGACACAATTCAGCGCTGCAGCGGGTTCAAGTGCAGGTATAGGGACTGAAGCATGCGCATCATCTGCTAAGATATACACAGCTTGGTCATACTTCTTGTGCTCATGCAAGTAGGTCAAGAGAGAATGAGGAGCGGCATTGGGCTTTGCACGCGCTCGTTGTGAGTGCGCAAGCATGTTGGAATGGGCATCCCCCGGGCCAGGGTCTTCGCCCTGATCCAGCGCCTCAACTTCAATATGAAGTCGCTCGAGCATAGATGCAGAGCTGGGACGCGAAGATGGGTCTTCATCAATCATTTCATTCACGAGAGTCCGAAGGCCTGGTGGGATAGGAATTTCTTTGTCCTGTGACACGATGAGAGAATATCGTGGCAAATCCACATGCTGCAGACTTCCCTCCATAAGAATCTCCATGAGATGGCACAAACAAAAGACATCGTAAGCAAATGGATCAATTTGCGTCCAGAACGGCGCATAGAACTCGGGCGCCTCCAGGCGCGATCCAGTGTGATGCAAAGGCGTGATCGTTGGAGGCGGGGTGCCTTCTTCCGCTACAACCGCTGAGTTGAAGTCTATCAGCACCCATCGAAGAGGCCGTTGAAGAGGAAGGCGGATGACGACGTTCGGATGCCAGATGTCGCAATGAGCGATGCCGTTTTCGTGCAGAAAGTGCACACACTGTCCAGGGAGATTGATTAATGTTTGGAAGAAGAAAGGATGATCTCACTTCAGCCAGCTGGCATACGCCACGCAGTATATCGCGCGGATTTTTAAGGTCCCACCAGGCGTCCTCTTCGGCGCAGACCTCGCTGATCACCAGCGAGGCTCCGCCTTCTTCCTCCATCGGCACGTCGATAACGTCCAGGTACGGAAAGCGGTTGAGTTCGGGCAGACGCATCTTGCCCGACAGCAGTCGTCGCACGACGTCAACCTCTGTTCGATATTTGCGCCACAGAACGAATTTAATGACCACAAATGCGCCGTCCGATGTTCGCTTCCCCTGTCTGTGTTTGTTCTTAATCAGCTGGATCGGGAATATTATCATCCCACGTCGCGCAATGCAGCATTATTCGACGCACCAGACGGAAAGGCCATGTCGTTAGCGCATATCCGTAGCGGGCAAGTACTGGCTCCCAGCCTTGCCATATCTTGTCATCCGGTCCGTCGGAGTCAAGCCTTGGCTGCGTCCAGTCATCCTTCTCGGGAGGCATCTTGCAGCCTCGAGGAAATACGGCGTCTAAATACGCAAAGCGCTTCTTCTGCTCGTTGACGTGGATTGGTTTCCAAGGCGCCATACTGCATGTGCACGAAGATTGCAGGTATAGCAAGGGTAGCTGTCGGTAAGCTCGGAGAAGGGGCCCCAAGTTTCGCTTCAAGCAAGGTTGTCTGGAGCGCTGGGGATCCAGATGATGGTTGAAGACGCGGTCGACCAGTCACGGTGTCACACAATGCTCACGCTCAGAATTTCCCTCCTCCGCATACTCTCCGAGGGTGCTGTGTTGGGGTCATACGACATGCCGCGTTCTATGGATCAAATCAGGCAAGCACCGGAGCGATGCTTTTGGTAGGCAGTGACTCCTGCTTATTCTCAGGGGAAATGAGTCGGATAGTACGTATTCAAGCTCTGCGCCTGAAGCATCCAATTCGAGATCACGCTCATTATAGACGTTCATCATACATATGATTCCGTCTCTGCTTCTATGTGTAGTCCCTTCATTTTCTTCTGACTCCGACGATCAGACTCATGTGCGCGCGCCCACAGCTTTCGACTGCTAAGCGCCGCGTTCCCAGCGCTTCTTTATCGCATTTAAGGCCTTTGGCTTGAGGTCTGATGTTCCGAACTAGTGCGGTCCTGATCACCAACATGTATGGTCGATACTATCTTCCTCCTCCGCCACCTCAGCCGCAGCCGCAAGTACCTCCCGCAGAGTGGCTGCAGGCCGTTGTCAAAGCCGTTAGGCAGTTACCCGGAGACCCTTTGGCCGTCTTCGTCCAGAGCTGCATGGAAGGACCGTCTCCGGTCAACAGACGCAAGCAGCCGCAAAACGACTTCTGTGCAATTCTGAATACTCAGGGTCACAAGCTGCCTTGCAGCGTTTCCTTCGTCCGCTTCAGCGACACTTCCCATCAGGTCATTTACCAGTTTACCATTGGTTCGTTTTACCGTGCTTGAGCCTGAGACCTCCTTATCATTTATTCAGCAATTCGACACCAGTTCGAGCACCGTATCACGCTGAAGGTCCTCCAGCGCAAGAACAGGATTGACTTATCCACCGACAACTTGTTTGTCATGTTGCAGACGGCCATTGAGAGGGGCATGGTCGAATACATGGTCAATCTGGACGTCATTTTTTCCGCAGTTTTCAAAGCAAAGGGCACCTTTTGGACGAGCAGGGAAGCCGCTTTGAGAGGCCCAAATCTTGTACCATGTTGTTCGAGTGATCAAAGCGACGATGGATGGTCCTTGTCGACAAGCATGAAGACTGTTAGTGCTGCTCCTGTTTGGCTTTTCCCCTCATAGACGAGTATCACTGTATCTGTAGGACTGCGTGACTGTATTCTTCTGCGTCTTCCTACGGATGGCAGCCTCTATGCAGCCTTTGCAATGCTCTTCACTCGCCCGCACAAAGTTCAACTTCAAATTCCCACGATCACGTGCAAGGGTTATGTTCAACTTCTTGAAATCGTCCCGTCATCTCTAGCATCGCAGGATGTCCGTACCTTGATGATGCATCGAATCAAGCAAACATTGCATCCGGTAAATGGGTAGATCGGTAAGTAAGCAGGAAGCAAAGAAGCAGACATCTCGAGAGCGCGGGTCGGAGTGGGGTACGCAGGTCGGGAGAGGATCAGAAGTGGAGCATATAAAGCAGGAAGCTAAGTAGAAGATGGATACGAGTTGTTGAAAGGTGGTAGGCAGCTTCCAAGCATACGATAAGAAAAGCTTCCAGAAAGAAGTCCTCGCGAGTAAGTATGGTACTGGCGTGGGGTAGAAAGTCCGTTCGAAGGCATTACGTTCGTCATCCCGCGGGCAAGGTCCGCGGGGGTATCATGAGCGTATGATATATGGACAAAGGAGGGCGGATAGTAGGTATTTAGCAGAGGCTGGTGATAGGTGAGAAGCAAGACGAGCATGCGCGGGGTACACAGTACGAGCCGAGACTCTGGCACCGAGCGCAGGCGCAGGCGCGGACACGCAGGAGCGCAAGCAAGCGTGAGGGCGAGCACGAGCAGCGGCGAGCGCAAGCGGGAAGAATAGAGGAGGGAATACAGTTTTACAACAACCGCAAGCACGGCGCACAAGATGGTCTCGCACACGGCAGCACGGCGCTCAGCGCGCGTCTGCATCCGCTTATAACAATTGGAGGTAGTTTGACGGTGCGACTGGGGAAGAGAGAAACATAGTCAGCAACAGGAAACAGGGAAGTACGGATATTGAACTCACTTCCATTCGTTCCGTCTGCCTTGCGGGCGGACCACCACTTGCCCGACTTGTCGGTTACCTCGAGGATCTCTCCCTTGGCGAACGAAATCTCGTTTGGGTCGTCCGGCGACGCCGTGTCTGCACGATATCAGCAACGGCTCCCCCGCTAATCCTCGCCAATCACTCACATGCATACAACGCCTTCGCCTTGGGCAAAAACTCCCCACTCGTGCCTGCTCCACTCATATCTCCCTGCGCCATAAGCGGAGAACCAGTGCCATCCTCCCCACGCGGCGAGTGCACGCTGCCAGTCGCGGTGGTTGGGCCGCCCAGACTGTGCTGGCTCCGCGCGCCCCCTCCCGGGCTGTTCAGTCCCGCGCCCGCGCCGGCACTCTTGTTGTCGAAGGCGCCGGATGCGGTGCCGCTGCGCGCGTCGAAGGCGCCGCTCACGGGCTTGGCGTCGTACGCGCCGGTCGCGACATCGTGCGAGCTGATACCGCCTCCCGCGCCGTAGCCTCCGCTCGCGTAGCCGTTCGCGGGGGCCATGTTGTGCACGCTCCGGGCGCGGCGACGGCGGGAGGGCGGAGTGAGCCCACCCGTACCGAGACGGTTGAAGAGGTGGAAGAGGAGGGACTCTTCCTCTGCGGTGAAGAAGAGCAGCCAGAGAATATCAACGATGGCGAGGATTAGGTAGCCGGCAGCCATGGCGTTAAGGGCTCCATCCTCGGCGTAGAGACCAGCGTTGGCACCGTTGACAGCAAATACGAGAGCGACAGCACCGAACACCGAGATTTGGAAGCGGTGGGTGGCGAGGGAATCAGAGGCGAGGGTGTAAAGCACACCGAGGATGAGGAAGAGGTGGAGGAAGATGGCGAACCATAGAGTGCCTACGGGGCCATTCCCTACTATGGGGACGTTAGCACACGCTGGAATTTGGGAGAGGGGAACGCACATCGCGCCGTGGCGATAATCTGCCCAATGAACGCCGTAAACCACGCGATCTGCACGCAAAAAATTCAGCAGGCGCGCCAGGGTGAGACAGCGCGACTCACGAAGGCGAGTATGGACGTGAAGAGGAAGAGGTAGTGGGTAATAATTGGGGTAAAGTCAAGGCCCTCATTTCCGCGGGGAGGCATCGTCGTCGTCGGCGTTGGCTTGCACGCAGTCTCACGGCGACGGGGCGGTGCGAAGAACGGATTGTCACGTGTGTATGACGAGAGTAACGATAGCCGCGTGTGAAGTGATCATCACACAGGCCGAGGCCCGAGGCCACTTGCCGTCGAGCTGCCGACGTCGGCGTAGACGACGCTGGAGGGTCATAGAAAGTCGCACTCGAGTACTGAAGGGGACTGGGCCGTGTATAAACCACCCGGACGAGGAGGCACAGTATCACGCGTGCGGTCAATCAACATTCAGTACTTCCTTGAATGACAACTCTTGAGGGCTCGATTACAGAACGGAGTAGCTACTCAGGTACCCACTTATTCGCTCGAACTCGAGGGCCAAGGGCTCATCCGTCGAGGTCCGAGCGGTTTAACTCAGGTTGAACTTGAACTTCAACATGCCGGACGATGGTGGCGCGCACGGCGCCACGCGACGCCGCGGCAGTGGCGAAATGCTGCCGAACCTCTTGACCGCTTACCGACCACCATGACGGCCACAATGAGCAGCGAGCAAGCGCTAGTGTCGGCGACGCGCGGGTTCGACGCGCTCTTCAGCAACGAGCTTGCGGAGGCGCGCGATATCTTCTCGTCTGAGCCCTCCGCATTCCACCAGCTCGGCTTCGGCGTCTGCGCCTTTCTCGAAGCGGCGCTTGGGATGGAGCAGGCAAGAATGGGGGACGCGGGACGCTCCCTGGCAGCCGCGGAGAGCGGCGCGAAGAAGCAGAAGGGACTCGAGTGGGAGGTTCTGGCAGCGGACGCGGTGGTACTCGAGGGCTTGGTGCACGCACTCAGCGAATCGTACATGGGGTACGTCCAGTGCCTTTACTCCCTCAACTCAGCGCACTCGCGTTTCGCCAAGCTCTTCACCACCGTCTTCCCCAACGGCCTCGACGCCGCGCCCAACACGATCGCGCGCAAGCCATCCTCCGTCTTCCGATGGGGCGCACAGAAGGAGGAGGCCCCCGCACCCCACACCCCAGCGGTGGACGAGATGATTGTGGCTGGTACCGCGTTCGGATACGGCCTCTTCAACCTCGTCTTCTCCCTCCTCCCCAAGGGCGTCCAGGGCGTCGTCGGTCTCTTCGGCTACAAGCACGACCGCGCCCTCGCCCTCCGTGCTCTCAACTACGCCTCCGGACGCACGGACACCCATGCTGTGTTCGCTGGCCTCGTCCTCATGACCTACCACGGCGTCGTGCTACTTCTGGCTGGGTGGCAGGCTGACGAGGCCCGGCTCGTGCGCGAGTATCAGGCCATTGTCGACCGCACCACCCAGAAGTATCCCGCCGGTGCGCTCTGGATCCTCAACCACGCCAAGATCCAGCGCATGACAGGCCAGCCCGACGCCGCCATTGCCACCCTCGAAGCAGGCCTCGCGCCAGGGCACAAGCACACCTTCCAGCAGGCTGACGCGCTTCTTGTGTTCGAGCTCGCCTGGACGCAGCTCGCCCTTCGCCGCTACGAAGACGCCGCCGCGTCCTTCATTCGCATGACCGAGCTGAACTCCTGGAGTCACGCCACCTACTATTTCATTGCTGCCGGCGCCCACCTCGCCGCCGCGCATGAACAGGGCGTCACGACGGCGATGGATCGCGCCCAGGAGCTCCTTGACGCCATTCCCGGCCTCATCGAGCAGCGCAAGCTTACCGGGAAGGATCTACCCACTGAAGTCTTCATCAAGAAAAAGCTAGACTTCTACCGGAACAAGCAGCGCGCAAGAGGTGGCGACCCAGCGCGGTATGCTGAGGCCGTGGGCATCAATCTGGCGGAGGAGATGGCTCTGTGTAAGTTGATATGTGTTTCACGTCTACGTATCGAACGATAATTGACTCTATCCCCAGTCTGGAATACCCACCAGCGCATCCCAGCCTCCGTCGCCCGCACGCACCTCCGCATATGGGCCGCCCTCGAGCCCAAAGTTGACCTTGGGATCGACTTGGCCGAAACTGGTACCTCCGGCACGACCACCCCAGTCGAGACTGCCTTCAAGCCTGCACCTCTGACAACGGAAGACGAGCGCGCGGTCCGGTCACTCCTACTCGGCATCGTGCTTCGCACGCTCGCGATGCATGCGGCGAAGGGCGCAGAGGATGCAGAGAAGGCCACCTCGACTGCTATTCTTGCGCGTTCGCGACATTTCCTGCGTGAAGCTCGGGGTGCGCATGTGCAGTTGAATACGTGGATACCGAGCGTATCCGCGTTCGAGGAAGCCGTGCTTGAGTTGGAGACAGTGGAGATCGCGGAGAAGGAGGGTAAGGAGGTAAGCGACTTGCACCTTTCCATGGTTCGATCGCAGCTAATTACTGTCGGACTACCAGGCCTCCTGGCAACCCGCCCTTCACGCCGCTTCTGCGCACCTTGACGCGGCTCTCGCAGCCTCGGGTAGCTCCGTTGACTTATCAAGTCGGCTGGACAGCCGCGTCGCGATGCTGAGAGACGAGATCCGGGTGAAGGAGGAGAGCTTGAGGAAGTAATGTGGATTGGCGGACGCGAGCGCTTTGACGGCGCTTGCCCGTCGCTCGAGCGGTGGTTCTTGGATATGGTGCACATAGAGACGCGACCTAGAGTCGCCACACCATTCATTACACGTATAGATAGATACGGACACGGACTCCAGCATTGGCATAACACTCGCTAAACTTATTGTATAATTACCTAGCTAGTTAGACAATCACCACTAGCTTCCGTCCCTTAAATCTATTGACCAAACGATGCAATTGACACTCTGGTCTCCCTCAAAACACGGGGCCTCGCAGCCCTCAATCCCTTCGTCTAAATCCTTCATACCGCCAACCACCCTTCCTCCAACGTCGGATCCTCCCTCAGCAGCACATCCCGGATACTCGCCGCACTCAGCTCCTCCCGCGGCCGTATGATCGGCTGGAACGGCTTCGGGCGCGTATTCGCGATGTGCTCGAAGGCCATGCTGTCGATCAGCGCCGCGGGGTCCTCTGCGATGTCCAGCGCCCAGAAGATGTGCGCGAGGTTGATGAAGACGGAGCGCTCAGCGACGTGGTTGCCGGGGCAGGAGCTGGGAGTGGGTGTGAGTGCAAAGTGCAGAAGCATCGAGGTAAGTGGAGCATAGGGAGTGATGCTCACCGTCTGCCGAACCCAAACGTGAATATGCGAATATCTGATCGTAGCTTCCCATCGTCCGTCAACCAACGCTCGGGACGGAAGCACTCGGGATCGGGGAAGACTTCTGGGTCGTGGTGGATAGACCTGGTGGCACTAGTCAAAGCTGTCCCTTCTGATAGAGAAATCCTGAAGCCTCACCAGTGGTTCCCCAATACGCGCGACCCCTTTGGTATCACGTAGCCGTCCTTCGCGGATTCGGTAAGCCGCCAAACATCTTGTATGAATTTGTGGCAACGCTCACATAAACCACATCTTCCGTCGCCCTATGCTGCACACCACCGGCAGTCACCGGCCGCCAGCGCCCGACCTCCTCCATGAATGCAGCGACGTACGGGAGGTTCGGCTGATCTTCAAATGAGGGAGCTGCGCATTTGCGCTTCAGTACGTTACTTCAATGGAGCCAGAAACAACCCACCCCGTCCCCTCCCCACCACAGCGTCCAGCTCTGCTTGTGCGCGCTTCAGCGTCTCCGGATGTAACGCGGCGGCCATTATGGCAACGATGATATATGAGGCGCTCTGAGTGGCATATGTTATGAGCAAGGGCACAGAATTGAGATGAAAGACCGTAGTGTACCGTGTCAGACCCCGCACCGAACTGACTGCCACACAGATATGCGCACTCGTCGAAGGAGAGGCCGAGGCTTTCCTGTGCCTGCAAGACCTGAGTCGCAAAGCATATCCTCGCGCGGCCTGCTTCCTGAAGGAAAGGTGAGTGTCTGCGTCGACGGTCCCACCTCGTTCCACTCACCATCGCCTTCTGAACCTCCCTCAGTTTACCTCTGAATAGCCCAAGCTCAAACTCGTGCCCCTTCCTCAACTCCTCCATATACCCCAACCTCAACAGTAACCTCGTCCCTGCCCTCATAAACCACCCCAACCCCGCCACCTCGCCCCGCAAGACCTGAACCCCCCAATCCGGGAGCCCCGTCAGCGCATCGACGGCGTACGCGCCCGGCATCATCGCGCGCGAGACGTTGCCGAGGCAAGCGTTGACGGCGAGCACGTCGGGATCCGAGGGTGTGGTGGGCGAGCATTTCCCGTAGGTGATGTGCATGATGAGGCTGGCGGCGTATTTCCTGTAATGGTCGACGAAGGCTTCTGGTTTGTTCAGGACGTCGAGAAGTGCGATGCGGGTAGCTTTGAGCTGTACGGGCTTGTGTATCGCCGACGCGGAGGGCTGGAGGCTCATGAGAAGGGCTCTGAGGGTGGCGTGTTAGCGGCATGCGTAAGGGGAGAGTGAGTGGCATGTGCAGAGTTAGCGGCAGATCAGGGAGGCGACCATCCGATGGGAGAATATGCGGGGTGAACCCACTTACCTTCTCAGCTTCTTTATGCGCTCGCCTTTGGGGATCAGGAGCGTCCGCATCCCACCAGAGAGGACTTCTCCCGCCGCAATAGCTCGCGGACGGTCGGCGAAAGCGGGAGCATGTCTTTCGAGGAGCTCGATGGCAGCCTACAAGTAGGATATAGTCAGTACACCTTAGGTAAAGTCTCGTTCATGCTCTCAGAGGATGTGAGGAGCTTCGCCGCGTTACAAGGTGCATTCTCCGCCCGGAGACCGATCTCCGGACACTCCGCCTCACCTTATACGTTCCAACAACAATCAGACGTTCGCCCATGCCCAGACCGAGCGTGAACAGCGACCCGTACTGCTCCGTCCAGGCCGCGAACGCGACCCACGATCTACAGATCAGAATATGTTAGCAAGTTCTGAGTCCCCGAAAAGGATTCCAAACAAGTGCTGCGCCCACAGTGATCACTTGCGAAGAAGTGGAGAAGGTGGGCGCCTCATGGGAAGGGCTGATGGGTGCGAGGAGGCGCGGCACGTCGAGCGATGGGTCGTGCGATGAAGAAATGGGTCGTACGATGGAGGAAGCGAGATGGGTGGGGAAGTATAGGAGGGAGGACAAAGATATTATAGAGAAGAAGGACACTCACAATACACCACTAGGCATCTTCGTACCCAACAGCCATCTCGATGGTGGTCCGGGCGGAAGCCCTACGCGTCGGCGAGGATAGAGGATGTAGATGCTCCCAGTAAGAAGTAGCGCGCAGAGCACGAGCGCATGCAGGCTATCGAAGTGGAAGGACATGATCGACGGTGCTCGATGTCGGATGGATGGATCGCTGCGAGCAGAATATGTGCGGGTGCTACAAGCAAAGCGTCGCAGTCAGGGAACAGGTCGACGTTGAATGAAAACCGGCGAAGCAAGAACGCCAAGGGCACCACCACCCCTCCCTATATACTGCACCCCGCTCCGTGAGAGGGGACCCTGAGGCACGGGGTGGGGGCCACTATCATTGATTGTCGGTCAAGCCGAGCACCTCGAGGCTGATTAGTCCCCGGTGGGGGCTGATGTGTCTTCCGTGCAGGATGATCGACTGGCCTGTTGAGGCTAGTGAGTCCCCATTTGAGGTCAAAGGGTTCCACATTTTCCACATTGAGGTCGACTAGTCCCTATGAAGGCTGATGAGTGGGCCTGTCCAAGGCCATGACTTGTACTATCAAGGGCTCGCGCCATGCGAGATCGTCGGATGCATGAGAGCGCAGGAGATGGTGTGCATTGGGGTCCAGCGTACTAGCGTCGAGTCAATAGCCTCGGCATGATGGGTCGTCAAGTGAATAGCTTCGGCACCATGTTTAGCGACGCAGAGCCTTCCTACGACGCCGTCGAAGGCCGTATGAATGTCGTCCAGGGCGAAGGTGACGTGTAAGGATCATGAAGGCGTGTTCAGAAGTAGCGCGAGGTGTGGATATCATAGAGCGATCGCATGTCCCTCGCATGTCGGCTGTCAACGCTTGAATGGCCAATAATGTCGGCAGCTTCTATCGATAGTGAGGGTACAAAGGGATGGCCTAATGGGTATAGGTCATGGGAACCAGCGTGGGAGTCATCCTTGGCGTACGTTTCTGTACGTCGTGACTCGCCAAATTCTGGAAGAACACCAGCGCTAGACAACAAGCTGAAGACGATACTTTCCGGTCAATCCTGAACCTACAGAAGACATGTGAAGGAGGCGAAGGCACACGAAAAAAAGTGGCAGCGACACGTGATCGCGGGAAGAAGTGCAAGTTGAACTCTGGCAGTTGCGGGCTGTATTCACTAGGGGCGCGCGAAGGTGCCAGTGATGTCAAGAACCATTACCTCTCATCTATACGAGCTTGGAGACATACATCATGGTCTTCAGAGGAGTGGGAATCAAAAGCGAGCACGATCGGCGACGCATCGTAAATTTGAGCAAGTGTCCGCAAGTCGTCGAACGGAGCCTATGAGTGATCTCCGCGGCATTTTTGCAGATCATACAGACCATTGCACGCATTTTCGGCCTCAGTGGCCGCCAACGTCGCAAGCCCGAGCCGGAAGAAAACCAGATGCTTGCGGCGTCTTTACAGGTAGCGAAGTGAAGAGTCTAGACCAAGTCCCGGAGGGGCTCCGCGTAGATCAGCCAGTTGTACGCAGGTTGTCCGTTTCCTTTGAATCTTCGACGATTGTGGTCGGATCAAAGTGCCACAGTGGTGGGAAGAGAGCAAGGGCTCGTCCAGGACCAGAAATTCGAGAACCTCATAGACCTCGTCGAGTCCGTGATTTCCTCGCAGGGTAGTCTGCGATTCAACCGTCGATGTTCGACTTGACTGTGAGTTGGCTCAATTTGCGGCGCGGGTGTCGAGCTGCAAGTCCGCCCGCTCGGTTGGATTTAACCGTTTCCGACTGACAAACCCGACTGGCGGCCAAACCACAACACGAGGCGCAAAGTACCCGTCCAATCGGCATAGAGGCGTAGCGCCCATCGAAAATTAATCGATGGCAGGAGGAGGCAGAGGAACGCATGGCGAAAGGAGAGAACACGCGTCGGGAGTCGGGACCGGGTTCGAGCGTTTTCTTCCGCTTTTGTCAGCGGCGCCGCTGACGCAGCCTACGAATAAAATAAACACGTGCGGAGATAGTCGGGTAGGCAGAGACAGAGGAGAGGCTCGGGGATGCAAATTACGGAGGAAGAGGCGCGCACGCAGGCGTCGCGCCGATGACTGACGCGGCGCATGTCTGCATTCCGTCGGGATCAAGGGGCCGAGGCGGGTGCCCGAGCGCGAGAGGACGTCGAGGAGGGCGTGTCGGGGCGGGGGAGCAGAGGACGCGAGCCGGTCGTGCTGAGCGCGGTCTTTAGATGAGAGTTCATGTCAAAGAGGACGCTGATTTCGAGGGAGAGGCGCGCTCGGGGAACGCCGAGCCGGAGCCGGGCCGAGGCGCAGGCGTGGGCTGATGTCAAGATGCTGACGTTTGGCGGAAGTGGTTCGATCTGTCTTTGTCTCTCGGCGGCGGGACGCGCCCATTGCTGATCAGCATGTCTCGCAATTTATTTATCGTACTCACTTGCCTTTCTCCAAACGCGCCTTTTTCCTGTTTCCATCGGCTCGTACGACCCCAAGCACTGCTTATCATCGACTATGAGCCTCTGAGGCTGTGAGCTCGATCCCCCCGGCGCTGAGCATCATGCGAGTCACTCCCTGCGGCCCATCCTCCGCCTCGTCATCGGCGGCGCGCATCCCGTCACCCCCTTCCCCCTCCTCGACTCGGGATGCCGCGGGAGCACAGTTGGACAGCATCCGCCCGGCTCCCGCGCCCTCATCCTCGACACCCCCCTGTCCCCCGTCTGAACCTACTTTGACACCTAATGCGGCGGACGTGTCTCTGCCCGCCATGTCTTCCCCCTCGTCGCCCCAGTCGATGAGGCCAAAGGACACGACGGCTCTGACCCTCAGGACTACGGCCCCGCCACAATCACTCTATGTGTCTGCTTTCTTACTCGGCGGGATGGGCGTCTTGCTGGTGAGCCTTTGCTAGCCACTTATGAAACACGCCTAACCATTTTCAGAGCGTCTTCACTTGGCTCCTCGCCAATGTCGTCCCACCCGCCCAAGGCGACGCTCAGGCCCGCGCCGAGCACGCTCAGCGTCGCGTCGAGGGTGCCGTCAAGCGCGCCCGCCGCAGCTCTGCGCCAGTAACCCCGTCTCACATGCACACTCGCCCCCGCAAGCGGACTACCGCTCCCCCTGCTCCGATCATGGTTCCGCCACAATCGCCCCAGGATCGGCATGTTGTCTTTGTGGACGGCCCCGAGACGCCCACGCCCACCGCACGTCGTGAACCGAGTCCCCGCAGCTCGCTCTCCGACTCGTCTACGCTCGTCAATCACATCAATTTGACACTGGAAGAGGGTGAGGCGGACCAGCAGACTCCCACTGACTCCAAGTCGGCCAAGTCTCCTGCGTCTCGCTTCAAGTTCCCCACCCCCTCCTACTGCAAGGCGCCAGAGGCCCGGTCTTCGTCATCATCACTTGAATCCGGCAAGCCTGTGCCAGCTCACCTGAAGCGCTCGTCATACTTGTCCTCCATCTCACCGCGCCTGTCTCGCTTCGGGAAGAAGGTTAAGCGCGCGTCTACCGGCTCAGCTCAGTCGTCTATAGCATCTTCAGACAGTGAGTATTGCAATCTCTGAATTCATAATTGCATCTCACTAACGTCTTTCTAACGTCGATTAGGCGACAATGACCCCCTAAAGCCATTGCGTCGCACGAGCATCAAGCTTCCCGCGCCTGGCTGGTCTCGCGCCTTCGGTTGGCCGACGTCGACGAGCCCGGTCGCCGTATCTGCGCCGTCGACTCCTGCCGGTGATGGGCGGCAAACCTTTTTCGGCCCGGGATCTGCTACACCCAGTCGTAACTCGTCTTTGACTCGCGGGCGCCGGACGCAAGTCGGCGAGATGTCTTCCAACCGCGCAGCGTCTTCGTACATCCCCTCGCCGATGTCGGAGACGTTCCCATCGGTACCGTCCTCCAGCCGTCCAGCGCCCACGCGCTCGTCCTCCGTCTGCGCATGCCACTTCCGCAAGCGCGCGCAGGAGGACACGGAGAAGGCGGACAAGCCGAGCGAAGTGAAGACGGAGAAGGTGGCGAAGGACGCATCAAAACCGCGGAAGGAGTCGAAGTTGGGCAAGTGCTGCAAGATCAAGGAGCGGCGGCGACAGTCTGCGCCCGTGCCCGTACCGCGGACGCAGCCGTATGCATATCCTTACTTTGCGGCGCCGCCTGTGGTTAAGGAGAGGCGGCCGGTGACGGCGGTTCCGGCGAGGAGCGAGTCGTTGACGCCGTTGGCGAAGGCGAGCTCGCCGGCCACGCCGAAAGCCAGCGTGCCCCCGGCTCGCAGCGAGACGCTGCCGGGCATGTCGAAGACTGCGTCAGGCCCGCCGCGGGCTATCGCGACAACGACAGCAACGCGGAAACGGACGTTGTCGTCGCCGACGAAGCCTGATTTGGCTGCCTTGGTTGAGGCGCCTGCGGGGCATCGGGTGCAGCGGCCCTCGACCGCGGATGGGACGAACATGGCGGAATTCGGGGTGCTGCCGGCGCGCGAGGCGGCCACTACCACTGGTAGTCGGCCTTGCGCGCTGCGCCTCCCGAGCTTGCGGGCTTGGGCCATGGGCCCTGTCGCGACCGCCAGCACATAGACGCGATCGCCCACGCCATCCTCCTACTCCCTTGCTATCCTCCTAACCGCATCCCAAACACATACACCATCGTCATCCTCATTGTCCTCACCCCTCGCATCTCATCACCCTGCATATCTATCCACCTTTGCTCGCATATTCGCATCCAGCTCATCTCGTCTTCCACTATCTTATCTGTACTATTCCTCATCCTATTCTCGCTGCATCCGCCGCACGCTCGCTATCAGTTTCCCGTGGCAGATGCTTGGCTCGCTACTATGTCGTCGTGCACTTGCTGCTTGCCATGATGCCGTCGCGCGCTCGAGCTCTGCTTGTCGGTAACTATCATAGAATCTTCAAGGGGTGCTTCCAGTGTACTAGTACTTGTCGGTAGCCGTAAACCATGTCACGAATTGCATGAATGTTTGTCAATGAGCTGTAGTTGCCTGTTTGCATTGGGAGTATTACGAACTTGCTCGATGTTCGAATTTCCAAGTTGTGCTTGCCGGTGCCATCCGTCGGGACCGAGGTCACGTGACGTGGGAGTTCAACTTTCCGAGGAGAACTTCTTAGTGGGAGTGGGCGAGGTTGAGGCCAAACGGTTAGGCTCATGTTGTGTGCTGGCCTTTCCTATCCCTCATAGGTTGTTGTCTACCAAGAGTCTCGAACGATAGGTTATTTGAGAAGATAGAACAACGTTACAAGGCGAAATAAAAGTCTACACAGCAAATCTAACGGTTTCTACATGATCTCTCCGCGTCACTTCCTCGTCGGTTACGTCGCTGTCCCCGCTCGTATCTGCTGTTCGATCTGCGTTGTCTCCACCCATCATCTCAGTCCAGAGAGACGTAGTGGCGTCTGGAGCTGTGCCTGCTTCTCCGGAAGTAAGCGCGAGCTCTTCTATGCTGGCCTGACCAAAGGGTGGCGCGCCGTCTGGCGCTCCGTTGGGGGATACATCGTTGGCACTGAGCACCTGATAGTCCATCCCTGCGAGCCAAGATGAAGCAGGGGAAGATTCCGTCCGCTAGCGACCTCCTTGAGCAGCATCTACAAGTCCGTACTTAGACCAAATTACGATGAGTGCTGAGTAGTTAGATTTGGAAGTTCATCTTCTGCATGTTTGTAGCGGTGACTGAACTGCGAAGACCGTGTGGATTCAGAGACCAATAGATAGATCAGACGGACACAATTACACACAGTACAGCAAAGCAACGAGGATGCTACGAGGACACGATCGCGGGGAAACCAATAACGGAACGGAGCCCAAGACGTCACTATATTGTACAACAGACCGGGCGCGTGCGCCCTGTCTGTAGGTCGTCGATCCCAGTCATGACACTGTTGTTCATTACAGCGGTACCGCACATCACCTCCATTAGACCAGCGCCTCGCCGACTGTGAAGTGAACGTGATCGCCCTCGCCGAGTGTGAGACGAACAGGGAGACGCGGGTCGATGCGCACGGGTGCGCTGTTGCCGACGAAGAAGTCGCCGCGGCTGAAGTTGCGAGTAATGGCGGCAGCCTCTTCCTCGGTAAGGTTGCGGGGTCGTTTATTGGGCCGGAAGGTGGAGGTGGAGGCGCCGGTGTACTGACCGTTGTAGTCGTAGTACGGCTGCTGCTGCATAGTGTTGCTCTGCAGCGTCGTGTACATCGGCGGAGGTTGAAAGGGTGGTGCGGCTGGAGAAGGTGAGCAGACAAGGAGAAAGATGGACAGAGGAACATACCGGACGCCGAACTGCTCGCATCTTGCGGCGATTGCGAGTTGTCGGGGTCAGGGTATGCACAGGTCGCGCCGAGACCGCGCTTTAAACAGCTCTGGTGAGCGATGATCAGTGGAATGTGAGGGAGTTGGCCACAGGTACTCACCTGACACGGGAGGGATTCGCTGCACCGGGTCTTGCCAGCATGGCATGCGACACACGCGCGACGAACTGATGGAGCTTTCGCTGAGCCAGTGATGTTCAACCGAGAGCCTGGAGAGGCGGAGGAGCTACCGTACGTTTTCGCCCGCTACTGCTCGTGGGAGCCCCGGAATGGTGCTCAGGTTGTGGGGGGCCTTGCTGTTGAGGCGGAGGGTGCATGACCTGGTCCTGGATGGCGTGGGGGTGCGGGGGAGGAGGAGGCGCTACCTGGGGCGTATGGGAGTGGTGGGGGACGGCATGCAGGTGCTGCTGTTGCTGCTGCTGATGCTGCTGAATTGCCTCGATCTGGCGCGCGGTGTTCTCGATAACCTCGGGGGAGATCTCATCGACGCTGTGTGCGGGGTCAGCGGCGCCGCGATGGGTGGCGATGGCGAAGGACGCCGGCGCGCCGAACCTGTTCGACATTTCGGCAACGGCCACGCTCGCGGACGGACGGACGGGCGGGTAGGCGGACGGCGGTGGGCGGCAACGGCAAGATGGACGGACGGACGGCGATGCCCCTTTGCCATCTCGGCCTCACTTTCCCACGCACGGACCAGGGTTCTTGGTGGGAAACCCCTCATAATCCAGCCGCCACTGCGCCGTGCAGCGAGATGAATGGCTCTGGCCGGTCGGGGACAGCAATTACTGGTTTTCTGGCAGAACGTTGTGTTGGAAACGGAGTGAACATGGTCGCTACCGGCGACACGGCCGGGTGGACGGTCAGGGCCGAAAGAGTCCTCCTGGAGTGGTGCCCCGCGCCGTGAGGGTATGGGTGCTTGTAGGTCCGGCGGCTTCGGTCGAGGGGCCGGACCCCGGATAGCCGGATACCCGGTCAAGTGCCGGTGCTAATAGCCATCTCTCCTCCCCCACACCGATCGAGCGACCATGGACCAGCAAGCAACGTCGCCGACGACGGCCCCGCCGTTCGACTTCGACTTTGCACTCGATCCGAACTTGCTGCAGCCAGGCGCATTCCAGCTCCCGCCATCTGCAGACCTCTTCAGCACGCAGGACAACCTCTTGTCGACAGACGAGGCGAACGACTTCTTCGGCTTTCTCGATGACCTCCAGCAGGTTGACTTTGAGAATCTGGAACTCCCAACCAGTCCTGGGATCCAATGGCCAGACCAGCACCGCGCGTCGCCGCCATATTCTAATCCCCATCTGCATACCGCCCCGGATCCCTCTACATCCCAGCGACCCCGCGCGGCCAAGACGCGTTCGGCAACCGCGCGCAATAACCTCCGCTCCCCCACGCACGATCAGCATTCCTTCTCCGGTAGCCCCCAGCTCGCTGACATCATCGACCCGCCGCCCGACGCGGACGGCGACGACGCGGAGGGGAGGGGAAACGGCAGCAAGACCGTGCTCACGCAACCCCAGAAGCGGCTAAACCACATCATGTCCGAGCAGAGGCGGAGGAATACCATACGCGACGGCTACGCGCAGCTCATCACCCTCCTCGCGCCCGCAGGCTCCGAACCGCTTGACATGCCCACGCGAGGGAGGCCGAAGGGGAGTGGGAGCAAGGACAAGGGGAAGAGCAAGGGGAAGAGTGGGGTGCTCTTCAGAGCGGTGGAGTACTGCAAGTGGCTGGAGGAAGGAAGGGACGCGTTGCAAGCCGAAGTCCTCAGGCTGGAGGCTGCTGCAGGCATACAGCCACGATATTCATGAACCCGCTTAACGACTACCGATTTGTAGGTAAGATCTCTCGAAACGCCTCCCAAGATCCGCGCCAAACAGTCGCTGATCTTCCCTCTCCAGATACCCAGTGACATTCGCTTTCATACCTCGCGCTCCCCCATCGCTATCCGCTTGCTATGCCTCGCAATGACCGCGTATTCGTCTGCGCCCGCCCGCGCAACACCATCCACCAACTACCTCAAGCACTCGCTATTCATAAATAGGCATTAGGCGATATGTACATGTACACAGGACCCTTCTTGGTATAAGCACCACCTGTACCATAACTTATCCTCCTCCATATTCACGTCTAGTATGCAGCACCCCCACCCGCCGACTTCCTTGGGTCGTTCGCCGCCTCCAGCGTCCCGTCCGCACTCCGCACGATAACATGGCTCGTCGACCCCGTCACGTCCTCGCTCGTAACGTTGTACCCGAGCCCGATCAAGTACGCGACGGTGCTGTTATCGTAGGGCGTGACACCCTTGGATGATGCCTGCGCATAGTTAGCGCCGTTGTCGGTTGAGTTCCAGAGACCCTCGAAGAGCGTGCTCTCGCCGAGCTGGTCGTGGAAGCGCGCGGTGTGGACGGCCTGGGTGGCGTTGTAGCCGCGGTCGAGGTGGAAGTGCAGATTTTGGAGGGTCGCGGTGATGATGCGCGAGCCGCCTGCAGAACCAGTGGCGATAAGGAGGTCGCCGGTGTTGATGTCCTCCGCGATGGAGGAGGCGATCGAAGACGTAGGGCGCTTGCCAGGACTAATGAAGTTCGTCAGTGATTGGGTAATGGCGGCCCAGGTGCATTACTCACCGAATGTAGTTGACCGGGCTAGGAGCGAAGCCGAAGGCGTTGGTGAGGCCAGGTGAGCTGAAGTCATCCATCTCATCGTTGAGGACAATGCCATCTTCAGTCATGACCTGGGAGCCCCAGTACAAGTTGACAGTGGTCGTTAGCGACACAGCGCCACCATACTCATCGACGGCAGCAAGATGTGAAGTACCTGTGGTACCTCTCGTCAGCCCACTGCCCATCTACCTTCCGACGTCAACGTACCGTGATCATCGAGCACAATGTACCCCGACGGGTCGTAATACGACGGCGTGAACGTCTCGTTGTCCGCGATCAAGCTACGCACGGCCTCAACCGTCTCCGGCTGCAGGCTCTCTAGCTCCAGCTCAGTCACGTTCGCAGTGTACGCCGGGTCCCCGTATCCCGTGCGCTCGCCGTACCCAAATTTCGTCGCCTGGATCAGCCGGTGCGTCGTCTCGTTAATGCCCGCCTCGCCGAGCTGCGCGCTCCCGTTGAAGCCCTCGAACACCTTGAGCGTGCTCAGGACCACCGTGCCCGAGCTCGGCGCGACGGTGGAGAAGATGCGCGCCTTGTCGCGGTAGGTGATGTTGTTCGGCGCGCGCACGATGGCGCTGTAGTTCGCGAGGTCGTCGGTGGTGAGGACGCCGCCTGCGCCCTGGGAGGCCTGAACGATGTTCTCGGCGATGGAGCCAGAGTAGAAGCCTTGCGGCCCTTCGTTGGCGATGACCTCGAGCGCATCGGCGAAGCGCGTGCGGAAGCACGTCTCGCCCTCCTTCAGCAAAGTGCCATTTGGCGCATACGTCTCCGCCCAGAGGGGGTCGGAGAGCAAGAAGGGGTATTCCTCCGCGTCAAGCGCGGCGGCGAGGTCCGCAGGGACGGCGAAGCCGAAGCGCGCCAGACGGATCGCCGGCTGGAAGAGCGCGGCCCAGGGCAGACGGCCATGACGCTCCCAGAGGAGATGCCAGCCTGCAATCTCGCCGGGTGTGCCGACGGCGAGGCCACCGATAGTGGAGGCGGTTTTATTGGGGCTATCGACGAACATGGTCTCCGAAGCGGCCGCGGGTGCGGTCTCACGGAAGTCGATCTGCGAGAGGACGGGTAAGCACCAGGGGAGGGTAAGAGGTTTAGGGTAACGTACAGTCTCGTACTGCCCAGGACCCGAGCGCGCGAGGAGGAAGCCTCCGCCGCCAATGCCAGAGTGGAAGGCTGGAGAACATCAGACGCGGTCAAGGCAGAGGGGAAAGTACGCCTACCATTGATCGTGCCAACACAGAGACCAGCAGCAATAATCTATACGGCGTCAGTCGTTCCGCAGATGATGGGTACACGGGAGGACTCACCGCGTCCGCTGCAGAGCCTCCAACGAGGAGCATCTCGAGACCGATATCCGAGCACTGCGCGACCTCCGTAACCACCGCGCCGTGCCGTCCTACACCGACCTCATTCCTCGGGAGGACCGCCGCACGCGCGAGCGCAATCGACGCGAGAACCGCAACCGCAAGACGCTGGGGGAACATCGTACTCGGCTGAGCAGGTGTGCACTTGACAAGCCCTTATGAAGTGGAGGGAATGCGGTAGAAAGGCGGTGAATGCCCAGTACCAGCTGACCAGAAAGCGGGGAGCACTCCTGCTGTGGAAACCTGACTTGCCGAGGACAAGAACGCGTCGAGGGCGGGAGCGCGCAAATCCCGCGTCCGTATCTTTATATGCGTGATGAGACCATGTGCCGCGATGACGAGCTCGTGTGCGGTGATTGTTTCTGGACGGGGCGGACCTGATAGGCAGGGTAAATGTAGCTCGGGGTTATAAGGGCAAAATGGATCCACAGTATGTTTGCGGCGTCGGATGGAGGGGAGGGGAGGAGGAGGAGAACATGTTTATGAGTAGGGAGGTTCGGGCTGGGTTCATTAGGCGCCCATCTACCACTTCAAGCTATCTCGGCGTTTGCCGGCTTCAAGCTCAACTTGGCGATCGGCGCCGGGTATCAAAGCACTGTATGGCGCCCGCGGAGCAAGGTCAACATAAAACGCATATGCAGAGAGAGAAACTACTGACGCCATTTTGCTGGACTGTGGCGAATTTCCGGGTCAAGGTCTTCACGGCAAGGAGTGCACCAAGTTCGACTTGAATGCGCACGCCACATATTCATCGAGTGGTCGCCTGCAAAAAGGATATGAGAAGCGTATTATGTATTCCTACTATCTAGCTGCACCACCCCAGTACACCGGCAAACAGAGGAGAAGACATGCATGTACAACAGAATACGTGAGCAGAAAAATCCAAAGCGGGCCGAATGCTACATGAGTGTGTGTACGTCCTTCGTCACTGTATCGTGAGTCCAACCTGGAACTCGTATACTCCAAGGCGGACCGTACTGTCATACTGTGTATATGTAAGTCCTAGCCCGCCTCTACCTCCGCGCCCAAGTCCAGCTCGGCCTCCAGCTCGTCCTCGAACGAATGCAAGAAGTCGTCGTCCACCTCCGCATTCTGACTCCCGCCATCGTCCTCGCTGTCCATCGCACTATCGGTGTCGCCCGCGACAGACCCTGGCCTCGAGGGCCGCGGACGCGGCGTCGATGCTCGCGAGCCGTTGACTCGCCTCACGGGCGTCGCTGCTCTCGAGCCCGCCTTCGATCTTGACCCGGACGCCACCTTCGCTTCCGCGACGGTGAGGTCGCCGGCAGTGATGCCTGCCTTCAAGGGAGATTCCCCTACGCGGTCGGCTGCAAGCTTCTTTCGCTTGGCAAGCGGAGAAGAGCGAGGACCGTCGGCGCCTACCTCAGACGGTGTCACGCTTCGTGAGCGCTTCTGGCCTCGGACAGGCGATGGTGTGGCACTCCTATAAGCAGGGAAGGGGACTGACGTGAACGGCTGTACTAAGTGAAGCAAAGGATCTGACGTACGTTATCTCGCTATTCGTCTCGTCTGAGAACTCTTCATCTTCTTCGCCATCGTCTAGGTCATCATCATCCCCCAGTTCCTGGGCGATCTCCGCATCCATATCGGCCCAGTCAACATCATTAAGCTCGAGCTGAACGCCCTCGCCCGTCACCAACAACTCCTCATCGCTCTCCGGCGTATCCCCCAACGCCTCCATATCCGTATCCGGTGGCGTGGCGCCCTGCGATGTCGGTGTCGGGTCCAGCAAATATCTGGACTCCGGTTGCCTCTGCCACATATTCACCGAGTCCTTGAACCACATCGGTGTCACCACCTTGATATTTCCGCGCCGCCTTGCCTCGTCGACCTTCGCCGTGCCCTGCTTCCCGGCGACAACGTGCGTGACCTCGGGCGCGAGTGTGGCGTGACAGCGCGCGCCAAACATGTTGGCGATGCGCCAGCACTCGTGCGATTCGGGCTGAATGTCGAGGGGAATGACGCTGGAGAAGCAGATGTGGCAGCCTTGGAATACGGAGGCGCGGATGGACGGAATGATGCGCTTGACGTCGTAGGGAACGTTGTGGCGCTCGGGCTCTTGACTGCCCAGCTTGCGCTTCTTCGGCGACGCGGGTTTGCGTGCATCGTATTCGATGAAGAAGCGCGTGTGCACTTCGTCGAGGAGCTTGCGGGCACAGGCGCGTCAAGACCTCTGCTAAACCTTCCAAACAACACGCGCACCTTGCCAACACGGACGAGCTCATGATCGTTGTTAGTGAGCAAAGGTGGGATCTTCTTGCCCGACTTTGACGACGTCGACGAGTGCTCATCGTCAGATGCAGCTGCGTCCCCGCCTTCGGCAGCCTCTTCATGCTCCTGCAAGGCTTCCTGTTTCTTCGCCAGAGGACGCTCCTCCATTTGCGCCTCTAATGTCTGGGCACGAAGTTCGACGTCGGCATCCTTCAGGTTTTCCTCCGGCTTGCCGGGTGTCGGGATTGGAGGTTTATCGCGAGGCGCTTTGCCTGCATGAACTGTGAGTGTGGTGCATATAGGGAGCGATAGGCGCCGTACCTGGTGGTGTTGCTTGTGGCATGAGGGGTGGTATCTTTGGCAAGAAGGAAGAGTTGATATCGCCAATGCCAACAAAGAAGTCGTCTACAGGCTATTAGCTAAGAAAAATAAGGAAATTGTGACGCACAAGGTACGACTTTGATGAGATTGGGGCTCCAGAACTGCAAGCCCCCGGACCAGACGTCGGCTCGGTCGTCGATGATGACCACCATAGATTGATCGGTGGGGAAGAGTCGGTCGAGACTCTTCTGTGTTAGGCCTGTATAGGTGTAAGTCATTGTTCTCTTCAGAGAGCGGACAATACGCACTTCCGCTCTCGTCTCGACTGAGTATCCTCTCGCCAAACAGACGCCCATCCGGATCGAGGACATTGCAGACCGCCATCGCGTACGCTCGCGTGCCCATCGTGTAGACGTGCATCTCGTACTTTGCCGACATGTTGTTCATAAACTCCTGCCACCCTGGTCTAAAAGACCATGAGTACGACACCCTTTCATAACCGAACACGAGGCGCACCTTGGCTTGATGTAGTACACGCAGCCTTCGTCCAGGGCTATATGCCGTCCCCTCATGTTCGTGGGCGCAAGGAGCTCAGGGCCGAGCCGGAACTTCTTGACGTCTTTGAGGGCGTCCCAGTTAGGGTTGCATTCTTCCAGCTCTTCCTCTGGATCTGAGTCGTCGATGTCCTCTCCGGATTCCTCTGCTGCTGCACGGGCAGCCGCTTTCTCCTCAAGACGCGCGCGCTTAGCCTCCCAAGCCTGGCCCTCGGCGATCCACTCCCCCACAGTCGGATCGACGGTAGCATGCACTATGGTTTGATCGAGGTCAACGATGAGTTTGAGACGGCGCGCCTTGAGCAGGGCTTCGTTTGCTTCTCGTTCGATGCGCTCGGCCACTTCTCGGGATACTGTTGGTCCATTCTTGGAGTGGGTCATTTGGATCGACGCTCGTGAGGTGTCTGATACTCCTAGGTAATCCACGCTGAGGGGGTAGCGCCGTCAGCATCGCTGCAGCTATCCTAGAGCCAGTATACGCACTTGGTCATGTCTTTGCCACAGAGCGCACACATGCCGGCAATCTGCTCCCCGTGCGTGCACTCCTCCGTCACCAGAACCGCTGGGCGGTCGCGCGCCTTCGGACGCGAGATGACCTCGCCGGGCTTGACGTTCCAGGCAGTGAGCTCGCCATCGACGGGGCAGTCCCACGTGCCGAAGCGCGTCTCGGGCTGGGCGTCCGGGGACGGGTTCGCGGGGAGGTAGGCGAAGGAGTAGGTGAGGAGGCGGTCGCCGCGGGTGACGTTGCCGACATCGGCGTCGAGGGAGACGATGCGGACGGGGTAGCTGAGGGACTCGGGCAGGAAAAGCTTGGTCGGACTGGAATCCATGGCGCCTCTTCGCGCGCCGCACCAAATAAGAGTGAGCAACAACAATTACCGGCCAACAGATCCGGCCCCGGCTCGTCCGCCACGCGCGCCTTGTTTCCTAATCAGGAAGGTCTTTCTTGTCCGTGACCGACAACAAAGGGAATTGTCACGGTCTTTCAGAATGCCTTGTTAAAGTACTCTGACACATCTACGTCTTCCCTGCACATCATCTCCACGCCCTCCATGACTACCCCCCTTGTCGTCTCCTTCCCTCCCCACGGAACGCGGGGCGTCCACGCGATCAAGTGCACGCCACAGTGTTTTGTCACTGCCCGCCGATCAATCGCGTGCATGTTCCGGTACGCATGCCAGAATGCACGCGCGGTCTCAGCAGCAGCAACCCTCGCATCCGTGTCGAAGCGGCAGATCAAGTAAAACTCGGCGAGGAACTGTCCAATGTCCAGCTCAGGAATGCCGGTCTTTGCCAACTCCCAATCCACCACCTGAATGGACTTGATATCTTCACCATCCAAGGTGACCAGAACGTTTCCTGGCCAAAAGTCGCCCATGACGAACTGAGTGGCTGGTAAGCCATTGTAAGACCGAATCACGAAGACGCACCTTCTCCTCGGCATGCTTCAATTTCTCTATGACCGCTTCGGCGACAGCGCCGACCTTATCCAACTTCCCCTTCTCGATGTGAAGCGGCTGATCTGCAAGCACGGCTAGTCCCGCGCTTCCGTCCAGCGTCTCTCGCGCTCGCCCATACGTAGCCCAGGCCGAGATGCTCAGCGCTTGCTCGTTGCTGGCGAACAAACGCAGGAATTCATGCGATTGCTCTGCCCCGCGACTATGCACGAATGCGATGAACTCGCCTAAAGCACGACCGATGTGTTCAGCAACATGAGGAAGTATGTTCCTTGCCCGTATGAGTGCCTTCAGCGTAACGGAAGTTTCTCCGCAATCGTCCATGATGAGGACGTGGTTCGCGTCGTCGAAGAGGTGAACGGTGGGCACGGTGACGAGGCTGTCAGACGGAACCCATTCTCGAATGGCTTCCAAAGCTTCGGCTTCGAACCGCTGCACGGGAAGTCAGCGACAGAGATGGCAGCTGATGCAGAGCCGCTTCACCTGCCGCGCGATATCGAAAGGTACCCATTGGCCCTCGATCTCAAGGAAAGACCGGCCATACTTGAGTACCAGAGTGCTTTTTCTTTCGTACGGCGCATTCAAGTGGATGCGGTAGACGAAGTTAGCAGTACCGCCAGAAAGGCGCGTCGCAGATCGAGAAGCGAAAGACGTGTTCGAGAGGTACTGAAGCACGCCGTCAGGGGTCGTGAGATCGAGATCGAGAAGCGCCATAGTCACAGAGATTGTCAGCAGATATTGAACTTCGAACGGGCCTCCAAAGTAGCCTGAGAGGCGTGTCTAGGACAAGGAGGGTGCTTTTGAAGGAAAGCGCGATGACAAGGGTTGACTCAGTCTGATTCTTGCATCCAGTGGAGGGGGTAGAGCGCAGAGCAGCCTATGGATCTGAAACTATGCAAAAGAAATGAGAACGTCGTAGCTCAAAGTCTAGGAAGCGACAAGGTGATGACGGTGCAAGATGAGCAAAGCAAGGTCCGGAAAATGCCGCCGAACTTGAACAAGTGGCCACAAATTACCAAGTTGAACTGGTGGCAATGTGCGGCCCCGCCTCGGACCCGTGCCAGATTAACTTCTGCTCCCGTTGATCCGCTGGTCGGCCTTCGCCGACGTCTATTCGACTTCGCCATGGGGATGTAGTAGCGACGCCCTCGAATAAGGGCGCAAAGTGGAGGTGGCAGTAGGGCGCTGTCCCTGAGCTCAACTTCGCCTCCGCTCCAGCGCACACTCAGGGTCCATAGGCTGGTCTCTGCAGACTACAGATGTCATGCGTCCGTCTTGCTTCGTCCAGGCAGCACAAATACAATTAGATTACTGTTAGAATACGATGTGGCGACATATGAGCATAACATAACATAAGTAGTAATTTTCTTAGAGGCAAGCGACGTCGAGTCCTTTACGCCTCGACGATGCCGAGCTCGCCCCGCTTCATCTTCAGGTAAAATCCTTCCAGAACCTCGGAGGCGAAATATTGTTCGTACCCGTCCGAGCTGTACATCGCGAAGACCGCCTTCTGGGTGTGGACGCGCAGCAGCGCGGTGCGGGCCTGGTCGTCCTCCTTTCGCTCGGGTAGCTTATGCGACCCAGCGGGACCGTGACCATTGCCAGCGCGCGCTTCCTGGCGAGAGGCGCCCTCTTGCGATTGCAGGGCGCTCATGTCGTGTACCTGCATCAGCGGCGCGTAGTCATCTTCGTGCGAAGCTGCCATGGGAGAAAATGCCGTTTCGCAGAAGTCCATGGCGTCGTTGAGATCGCTCGAATTAAGGCCATGATTGGCGTCAGCGCCTTGGATCACTAGAGCGGTCTGAGCGCTGGCGCTAATCTGAATAAGCGGAGCACATACCGGGTCGTAAGAAGTCGATCGCGCGGTCGAAGTTGTCCTCATCCACCTTTGACAGCACGGGAGCAGACTGGCTGCGGATCTGCTTGTAGGTCGCTAGCACGACAAGCAGGAATCTTCAGAGATGGTCAGCGTGAGATACGCAATACAGCAGGCCATGCTACTGACCTTGTGTAAGACGTGCCAATCTTTGCATTATGGAATTTCATGGACTGCTCTGCGGTGCACTGGCCACGTAACACGGATGCAATGGTAGCTGCTGCGCTGAGGCCGCCGGTCAGAGCGAGATGGATGCCCGAGGAGAAGAAGGGGTCGATGAAGGCTTGGGTCAGCCGGTCAGTACGAGACTCGGTGATCATCGCTGCTCACGCACCTCCCGCGTCGCCGGCGAGCCGCCAGTTCTGGCCGGCGTAGGTACTGGACGAGTAGCTGTAGTCACCCGCAGTCCGTACGGTATCCCGGCCATTGTCGACCTGTGTAGCGTCCGCAAGGAGCTTCTGAACACCAGGCGCGCGCTCAAGCTGACGAGCGTAGAACTCCCGCTGCAGGGTAGGCGTATCAAGCTCTGGTCGCTCGGCACGCATCTGTGTCTTGAGCTGCCGCGTGACGTCCTCGGCGACCACAACACCAACGGACGTCGTCCCGTTGTGTAACGGGATGAACCACGCCCATCCGGACTGGTCTGCAAGGCCGCGTCAGCAAACGTCCCCCGCGGCTATAGCGCAGCTGACATACCCGTCAACGCCTCAAACCAGGGCGCGCCCTCACGCTTCGTGCCTGGTGCGTACTTGCCAGCGCCCCTCCAGTAGCTCCAGTGGGCTGAGTTACGCAGAGCAGGGTTGAAGGTCCGGCTTTTGAGGTACTTGTTAGAGAGGATGCCGTTACGGCCGGAAGCATCGACGAGCCAATCGAAGGCGATACGACCGCGACTACCATCGACCGATCGGATCCAGTTCGCAGCGACGGGGCGGAGGGAGGCAGGTGTGGTAGAAGCGTCGTGCGGTGGGTCGAATTCAAGGGACTCTATGCGAATGCCCTCGATCACATTCGCACCGCTGGTCGAGGCATGGCGAAGGAGAATTTCGTCGAACTCGGAACGGACCTGGTAATTTCGTCAGCGTTGCTCGGGTGGCTGAAGGAGGGTACGTACGACATTCCAGGCCGCGTTTTCCGGATTATGAGAGACGAAGCTGTGGATCGCTGATGAGAAATAGGTAGAAAATCCACTAGGTAGAGGATCGTACTCCGTGTCTAAGATCAAACTCAGCAAAGAGCGTAGAAATTATCAACAAGAGAGACGTACATCCTTCGCGCTTGTACTGGTTCAGCTTTAATGCTGCGCCTTTCTAAAATTAATTGTGAGCCGTCTGTCGCTCGATCTGCGTCGTAGACTCACTTTGACGTTGAAGCCACGAGCCTTGACCTTCTCCTCGACGTCAATAAATCGCAGGAATGGCCGACATGAAGGTATCATGCTTTCGCCGATGTGATAGCGAGGGAAGTATGCCTGCTCGAGCACGGTGACTTCGACACCCTCTGGATAACTTGATTAGTGAAATTGAGAGCGCGCACGATGGCGAAGCTTACCTCTGGCCAAGGCAGAGGCGGCGTACGAGCCAGCCGGACCGCCGCCTATGACCAGGACCTTGGTGTGCTCGGGCTGTATAAGGTCATTAGAGCGCAACGCGAGTGAAAGTGGTTCTGGCGTACCACAGAAAGAGGCATTTCGCTTGAGAGAGAGAAGGGGGAGGAAGGGGTATGGTATGGGCATGTCGCTTGGTCCTTTTATACTGCGATCTATCTTGCGAGCGCCCGAGATACATACCCTACAAATAAGCGTACCCATGGTGTGACGCCCATAACAGCTCCATTGCGCCGCCTCTTCTGGCTAGCGTTATGTCAGATCTGCAATGAGTGGCGGCGCTTGAGCAGGGCCAGACTCACGGATCCCGCGGTATGCCGCCTACCACTATGGATAGATTTCATCTCGAGGTGAGCAAGCGTGTCGCTTGCCATCGAAGAAGGTACCGGTATTGCGATACTGCCTTCAGAGCCGTGGATCGCGCCGTGATAAAGCGGACCACTGTTGGTCAGTCGTGGGGACGACTTTGGAATGCGATACTGCGCCGGACCATCATCTGTGCAGATGTTTAGTGGCTCAACGAGCGCTCCAGAAATATCGGGGGATGACCATACCTGAAGCACCTGTGCAGTACGAGCGCCGTATGTTTGCCCATTCCTATCCGACAAATGCCTCTCCGTCACGGAGATCTTGACCAGCGAATCTATACAGCGGGAATGATAGCGAGGTAAGCTTGGTGGATCATGGGCTGGTGGCGCGTCAAGCGCCCACCAGCAGAAACGGAGGAACTACGAAGAACAACATGCAATCGCTCCCATGTGGGCCCATAATTCCTAGTTCAGAAGTGTCAAGCAAACCTTCAGTCGGCATCGGCACATTGAGGGCTGGTCGGGTGGTATGTACGGCTGCTGAGATTTGATGCCCGGCACCATTCACAGGTCGACTAGTCCATTCATCAAGTCCAGGACAAAAGAGGTATAGGCTGAGGGGGACACGTAAGAGTGAGCAGCACAGGAGCAGGGCAGTGTTATGCGTACCTAGTTCTCCCAGGCTAGGGCGCACCACCCACCTCCTCACAATATATTTTCCATAGCTTCTCGACCCTCCTCCCTGTTACCTCCTTGAAGATATGACTGTCGTACTGCCTGTCAAGCATCGCCTCGTTGATCTCGCGGACGGTGCCGTCGCCGTAACGCTGCTCCATCCAGTCGAGGAAGTAGCCTGTCGTCTGGTAGCCTGCATCCCACTTGCCATCCGTCGTAGGGTCGCGTTTCCAGTGTGGAGGTGCGTACTTCGCATTCAGACGCACGAAGTCTGTTTGTAGAGTGAGCAAGTATGGGCGGTGACGCGTGATATATCCCGACTGACCGGCTATCCCTTCAATCAAACCTCCCGGTGCTGTGCCCTTGGCGTTATACTGGAAGCAATGGACGACTTCATGAACGAGAACTCCCATGATTTCCCCCCTCGCCCGCGCGGCTGAGCGGGCAATGTGATCCAGAGACAGGTGGATCTCCTTGTCTGTATTGGAGCCATGCGTATACGCAACACCCGGCATAGGTCGTAGTATGAGATTGATACATTCCACGCTAGTGTGAGCAGGCGCATGAGCGTCGCATGCAATGACGAGATGATTACTGACTTGCTAGGGTGCTTCTCTTTCGTATATAGCCAGGTGAAACTGGCGGCCACGGCCTCTCTTAAGGCCGCTAACGGATCGACGACATCGAAGAATATGACAGCACCTTCATGGGCGAGATCGTCTACTCGGATGCTGAGTCTGGGGATCGGCCAACCAGTCTTATCGTCTGGTGGTACCGGTGCCATGGGAATAGATAACTGGCGGAGCAATAACAAGACGGTGGCAAGCCGCAAGTGCAACAGGGGCGTGACGTCGTGACGACGAGCGCACACGTGCTGGAGCGGCACTTGCCGATCACTAAAAGAGCGTCAACGAGTTTGATGCAGACCTCTGCAACGTCCTTCATGCGAAGAAAATAGCAATACGTATAAGTACATTGGGGAACGGAAACTTGCCGCTGATTTATTATTTCTGCGCCTTCTCCTCTCGACTTCAAATCCACTCCCCAATCAGTGGCTTTGCAGGGAATCTTTCCAAGTGCAATCCCAGTTCAGAGAAGACCTCGTTGACGGCTTCCTTCGACTCCTTCTTCTCTGCCTCAGATAACGCTGATATCGGCCATCAGCACTCTGACATGATAACTCGCCAGCAAAGCTCACCTTCACCGCGTCCCTCGCCCAAGGATTCCTCCAGACCGGCTTCTCCATCGCGGGCGGCGATGAACAGCAGTTGCGCACCCTCGTAATTGAGGAGCTCTGGGCGCTCGCAGGGCGCAAAACGGAGCCCATAGTTCTCCCTTCCCTTCCTACCTCCTTTACCGAAGACATCAACCATGATATCCTCGGGATACTCCGCGCCCTTCTGATTCCGCATAGCCGGGTTCGTTGACGGCGCCAGGGGATTCTTGACCTGGATGACGAACGAGTTCGCTGGGTGTATACCCAGCTCGGCTTGTACAGAATCCGGTGTAAATTCCTCAGCGGACGGGTGTGAGAGGTGATAACCGAAGTGAGTCTCCCGCCCGCTAGGGATGCGAGGGTTGTTGTTGACGATGGCGTAGGCGCCACGAGCGACGAGGCGAGCAGGGGCCTGATGCCTCGTACCTGCGCTCGTTCAGCGGCGTCGACGCACAAGCGGGTCGAACAACCCACCGCGCGTCTTCGTCTCGTATGTCTTCTCGTCGAGACCCTTCTCGAGTGACTCAAGGTCGTCTCCGACATCGGTTACAGTAGCCCAAAACGTTTCCTTTCTCCCGCCGGTGGCGTGCTCCGGATCCGGAAGCTGCTTCTTGCCCAAGGTGATAAGGCGGTAGAATTTCTTCTTCGTATGAGTGGGCTCTGCAGGGACCGCGTCCGCGCCGGACTGCAGCATCTGCATTTCCTGCGCCTGTCCTGGCTCCTCTGGCTTGCTCGCGCCCTCATTTCCTGACGCGAACTCGGGAGGACGGGGCACGAGAAGCATGTGGAAGTTCTTCACGTCGTCGATGCTTGCTGCTTCCTCGAGCTGCACCTTCGGACGATAGAAGAAGTATATGTGACCGCGTTCGATAGTACCTGGATATTTATTCATTCTGAGATCTTGAAAAGCGTAAACTATGTCTTACCGGCATGCCATGGTCCTGCAGATTTAGAGCCAGTAGCAGGCTTCTCTTCAGCCTCCACTGCTTGCCCCTTTTGGTCTTCATGTTCTTTGTCCTGGTCTTCCTTTGGCTCCGCCTTCGCCTTCGTTGCTTTCCCTCCTTTAGGTTTGGAGGCCGGCTTAGCTTTTTTGGCCGGCGGCTCCTCCGCGCTCTTGGTCTCCTTCCGCGACGTTGGTGGACGTTTGCTACCTGCATGGGCAGGCTTCTCCTCGTGCTTTTCAGCTTCCGCAGCTTGGCGACGAGTCGTAGGCATCCTGAAGTGAGCGTAGAAGGATGGAGGTCAAGTACAAGAAAATACGCCCCGCATTTCGCGCAGCCGAATATGAACTATTGATGACATCACACTGTGGCCATTGTTCTCCAGAACGCGCCCATTGTTCTTCGAACGCGGTGACGTCGATCATAGGACGCGTCCATCATCTTGAACCGTCTCGAACAGCAACCACTAACCCGAAACCTCGAGGTCTACCAAGAATCAAAATTGCTTGTGCAGCGTACAGATAGAGCAAGGCCATAAGTTATACACATCTTCCGCCATCTCACATCGTACCAAACATGATCTTCAGGTTCTCTACGCTGTCAGGATCGGTGCCCTTGTCGCGCGCAGTCCCGCGGAAGGCCTCCTTGACGATAGCAGTCTTGCGTTTCTGTATCTGCAAGATGCGACCCTCGATGGTGTCCGAGATCTGACAACGAGCCGGCATGAGCGCTAAGCGTCGGTACCGCGAGGTTCAAACGTACTATGAAGTGCTTCACGAAGACAGGCTTCTCCTGCCCAAGACGATGGACCCGGTCGATAGCTGGTCGCGATTGTCAACAGAAGTTTCATCTTAGCGCGAATATGAGCACCTTGGTTCTCAGTAGCTGCATTCCACCAGCAGTCCATCTGCGCAGCCGTTAGCCCAGATATTACATCGCAAACAGCGGCACTAACCATAAAGACATAGTTCGCGTTGGTCAGCTGGGCGCCCGTCTCAGCCATGCGTAAGTGACAAGCGGACGGATGTTGCTCACATTTAGGCCGACACCGCCAGCCTTCAAGCTGACGACCATGATCTTGGGCGCGTCCGAGGGAGCTTTGAACTCGGATATGGCATGATTGCGCTTCTTGACATCCATCGAGCCGTCGAAGCGGTACTGGTCGAACCCCTCGCGCTTGAGCGTGATCTCGATGAGGTCCATGAAGCTGGTGAACTGCGAGAACACGACAGCGCGGAAGCCCGGGTCCTCCTTCTTCAGGCGCACTGGATAAGTGATGCCAGGTCAGCAAGCCGAGATCGTTATGGAAGATAGATCCGCTGGCTTACGGAGATTGTCCATGAGGGCTTTGAGCTTGGTCGATGTGCGGAAATCGTTACGGCGTAGTACGACTTCAGACTGGGTCTGCTCCGAGTCCGGTGACTGAGCGGGATTCTTGTTCAATACGACCTCCACTAGCTCGTCCTCCTGCGCACTGAGATGAGTACCCTTACTCTGGTAAGACGCGACGCCAATCACCTTGAAGGGCCCCTTGTTACATTTAGGGCATTTCGTCTGCGTGCCCTTCTGCTCGCAGTTCGTGATGTACATGATGATGCAGTCCTTGCAGCTTTGCCTTTATTCAGCCTTCAACGCGTCCCCAGTCACATAAGAGCACGTACCACTTGTGAAAGCACCCCGGCAGCAACATCGGCCGCTCCATGACATCGAGGCAGATGGGGCACTCGTCAAAGTCCTCTTCGGATAGGTGGGCAAGCACGTTCTCGGCGAAAGCCTTGCTCCCGTCGTCTTCGCCTCCACCGTCCGCAAATTGCTTGATCATGTCGCCCGCGCTCATCTCCCCGTTGTCGTCCGGGTCTTTGGCGTCCGCGGCCACCGCGGCAGCGACAAGGCTCGGGTGCAGCACCGCGCGACGCAGCCTGTGCGCAGCAAGGCAGGTAAGCGGCGGAACAACGTGCCAGAATCAGCCAACGAACGTACTTCATAAGCATAGCCAGGATGTGCGTGTAGTTCTGGCTGACAAGGCCCTTGGCGTTGAGTCGGTCGAAGTCCTTCTTGACGGTCGAGAAGATGGAGTCGTAGATTTTGCGCTCCATGGCGGAGAAGAGTAGCTCCTCGACGACGACCTCCTTCGGTGGCAGCTCGACGATCTGCTTCCCATCTGCGTCGCGCATGTTCTTCTCTCGGCGGAGCAGGACGCTCTCGAGGATCGTCTGCACGACCTCGATGGCTTTGGGATCGTGCGCGAGGAAGGGGATGGTGATGAAGCTGGTGCGGGAGTGTCAGGGCGGGTGCGGGGTAGTGTGCTGGCGGAGATGCTTACGAGCGGAAGAAGGAGAACTCAGACCAGGGCCTGAAGCCAAGGAACTTTCTGAAAGGACGTGAGTGCTGGTCAAGTGTATCACCCAGCTAGACTCACAGAAGGGAGTACAGGTCCTCGAGCTTGTTGACAATGGGTGTTCCTGATGGCGGCTATCAGCGAGAGAAAGCAGAGTATGTAGTGATATTGACCTGTAACCGCCCATCTTCGTCTGGCACGTAAAGCATAAACGGCTTTCGCCGTCTTGCTAGTTCGAGATCTACAAGTGGAAGGTCAGACATCCCTCTCCTTCATCGTGGATACTCTCACGTACTTGCACGAATGCGCCTCGTCCAGCACGACCCTTAGCCAATCGACTATCCGCCCATCAGAGCTGATACCCAATCAAGCCACGCCCACTCACTCTCAAACACCCCCGACCCCACCTTCGACTTCTCCCACTTCGCATGCTCGCTCGCCAGCGTCCCATACGACGTCACCACCACCCTCAGCGCCCGATCCTCCTCATCATCCGGCTGCACCGCCCCCTCCAAATCCAGCCGATTCGACCCGTGCCACACCAGCACCTTCATCGTGCCCTCCGTGCTTGACCGCTCGAGTTCCTCCGCCCATTGGTTGAGCAGGGACGTGGGGGCGACGATGAGGGTGGCGTGCGCGGCGTGGGGGGATTTCTTGGAGGCGGAGCCTTTGAGGGCGGTGTTGAGCTTGAGCTGGCGGGATTTGGAGGTGGTGGGGTGGCCGTCGGCGTTGGGCGTGGTGTCGGGGGCGGAGTTGGTCTGGATGAGGGCGGAGAGCATGATGGTTTTGCCCATGCCCATCTCTGAAGGGTTGAGGGTCAGTAAGATAAGATTGGCTTTCCTCTGTGTGACCCACCGTCTCTGTGAATTATATATACGTTAGCATGAGGTCAGACGCGACTTTGCAAGCACTCACGCTAAGATCCCGCCTCGACATGTCCGCTCTGTTTTAGGAAACTCGAGACTGAGCTCGCCGGAATAGGGATTGAAGTAGAAAGGTCGCTCGTCTGCCGTGAGGTCGATGACCTCGCCGGGCGCCGTACGAACGGGAAAATTGTATCTGAAGTCCATGTCAATGGTGGCTCTGACTTTACAATGTCGACGAGCACGAACTGGCACCATAGTGGATGCATGGCGCTGGCTTGCCGGGCGTCCATACTTCCTGATTCCTGCGCATGCATCCAGCTAACGCATCGTGAGCCTCGCGACCGCGCAGAAAGTGTGAGAGTACACACTGCAAAGCTTGCCGCTGGTAAGGACGAAGTTTCAGGGTGAATGATGGAGCAGGATCCATCTCGCCCATGGTGCGGTCATTCTTTTGGGCTCTAAGAGGCTGTTAGAACACGGATTGGAGCATGCTATACCACCTTCATACCTAGTGTAGATCATCGCAATATCATTGCCGTCGATGACCTCGCTGTCGTCCACCTCGATCTCTTCGCCATCACCCACAATCTCCGTAACCTTATTCCCGGAACGCTTCTTCCCCTCCGCCTTCTTCGCTTCGCCGTCCTGGTCTCCTGTCTGTGCCCCAGCGACGGGCCGCAGTCCGACGATCTCGAAGAGTTTGCCCAGGGCAGTCTTCCGCTCGCGTAGCATGTGCTCGTCCTCGGTCTCCATACCCTCGTTCCAGGCGAACTTGGTCGCGAGCTCATCGTTGCCGGAGGTTTCGGCCTTTTTGAAGGCGGAGGGGAGGAGGAAGGCTTGGACGAGGATGCAGACGTCCATGCCGGTGCGCAGGCGCTCGGGGATGTCGACGACGATGCCGCGGAATTCGACGATTTCTGGGGGATGTTAGAGTCTGGGGGGAGTGGCGTAGAGTGAAGAAACTTACCATAGTCAAGGAGTCTAGCCATCCAAGTGGCGTACTCTTGAGGAAGGCGCGCGAATTCTGCATGCCAGTTATATGAAGCAGACAGACAAATGGTACGTGGACTCACTGGATCCTCGTTTGTTCGCGATGCGCACGATACTGTCGACCTTCTTCTTGTTTGGCTTCGCGGGTTGTCCCTTGAACATGGCAGCGATAGACATTTGCTTCTTCCCGTCATCTTTCTTCTTTCCCTTCGCAGCGGCCTTGGAGGGGGCCGGCGCTTCAAGGTCCTCCCTGAAGATGCTGACCTCCTCGTTTATTGCGGCACACTTCCCGCTAGACGTGCTCCAGGCATTCGGCACAATGAACTCTCCAAGATACATGGGCCCGTCGACGGCAGACGCGCTGTTCGGTTCAGAGGTAGCGCGACGGACGCGTTTGGAGGGACGTTCAGAGGACTGTGATGGGGGAGGATGTTTTGAGGAGGACGCGACGGGCTTCTCTGAGGAAAGCGCACTGTCTGCCTCGGGTTGGTTCTTCCCCACAAGCCCCTCTACGTCTAGTATATCGAAGTCATCTGGCGTCTGGCGTCTTTTGAGCGACTCGGGGCCTTTGCTAGGTCCAGCCACGGGCTGTTCGTCCTCATCCTCGTCTCCACCGTCGAGAAATAAGGGCTCAGAGTGCGAAGACAGCGGAGAGGACGGCGGTTTAGGCGCTTCGACTTCCATGATTTCGTCCTCGTCGTCGTCAGACTCGGCGAAGAACTGCCCGCTGGGCTCTGGGGGTATCATCTCGTCGTCGCTGCCGGACATGATTGCTGTGGTCAAGATGAGTAATGTTCGTCGCGCCCGACGCGTCCGTGTCGAATTGACGCGACGCGTCTGAAGCGCCTGAAAAACAAAGACAAATTCAGCTGATCGCGCGCGAAGGCTGGCCGCGTTTCTTATTCCTCACCAAAATGCAGCGCGGACTCCCTATGGTGCGTAGCCAAATGTACATATCCTGGAATATATATCTGACCCCTTGCAAAGCAACCTACGGTGGTCCTCCTGCGGGAGGGCACCGACACCTCACAGGGCAAGCCGCAGTTGCTCTCTAACATCTCAGCATGCCTGGCGATCGCGGAGACGCTCTCTAGCACCCTGGGCCCCCGCGGCATGGACAAGCTGATCGTGTCCGAGCGCGGGGAGGCGCAGATAACAAACGATGGGGCGACGATACTTAAGCTCCTCGAGATCGTGCACCCCGCGGCCAGGACACTGGTGGACATCGCGCGCGCTCAGGATGCTGAGGTCGGCGATGGAACCACGGGTGTTGTTCTCTTCGCGTGCCAGCTTCTCAAGGAAATTCGCGGGTACATCGAGGAGGGCGTTAGCCCGCACATCATCATGAAGGGCTTTAGACAGGCTTCGCAGATCGTACGTGACTTGCACCTATTTCATTGGCAGTACACTGATTACCGTAGGCTCTGGACAGGATCAAGGAGATTCAGGTCTCGGTGGACAAGTCGGATCCTGAGTGCGTGGTCTTTTCATCGTCGTAGGACGCGTCATCCTCATCGCTACTTCCAGGCGCTTCCGTTCCCTCCTGCTCAAGTGTGCCTCGACCTCGATGTCCTCCAAACTCATCCACTCCGAAAAGCCCTTCTTCTCGAACATGGTCGTCGACGCGGTGCAGTGTTTGGACCAGGACGATCTCGACGAGTCCTTGATCGGTGTCAAGAAGATCGCTGGTGGCGGCATGCAAGACTCGATGCTCGTTAAGGGTGTCGCCTTCAAGAAGACGTTCACCTACGCCGGTGCCGAGCAGCAGCCCAAGTCCTTCCGCGATCCCTTGATTCTCTGCCTCAACGTCGAGCTCGAGTTGAAGGCCGAGAAGGACAACGCGGAGGTTCGGGTAGACGCCGTATCGGAATACCAGGCGATCGTCGACGCGGAGTGGGAGATTATCTACCGCAAGCTGGAGGCTATCGAGAAGACGGGTGCGAAGGTCGTTCTCAGCAAGCTACCAATCGGCGATCTCGCGACGCAGTGGTTCGCCGACCGCGACATCTTCTGCGCGGGTCGCGTTGCTGCTGGTGACCTGCGTCGCGTTGTTCAGGCTACTGGTGGTGCTATCCAATCTACCTGCTCTGATATCTCCCGCGAGCATCTTGGCACTTGCGGAAGGTTCGAGGAGCGCCAGATTGGTGGCGAGCGGTACAACCTCTTCGAGGACTGCCCCAACGCCAAAACTTGCACCTTGATTCTGCGTGGTGGCGCGGAGCAGTTCATCGAGGAGGTTGAGAGGAGTCTGCATGATGCGATCATGGTGGTCAAGCGCGCTGTGAAGAACGGTGAGGTGGTAGCTGGCGGTGGCGCGATCGAGGTAGGGTTTAGCGAGCTCGTTCTGGTACCTGGTACTGACATCCCGGCAGATGGATCTGTCCGCGCACATCCGCAAGCACGCCCTCTCCATCCCCGGCAAACTTCAGGCCGTCCACATTGCCTTTGCCAAGGCTTTGGAGATTATTCCACGCCAAATCTGCGATAACGCTGGCCTCGACTCCACCGACATTCTGAATAAGCTGCGGATGAGGCATCACAACGGCGACATGTGGTATGGCGTTGACGTCGACGGTGCATCGGGCGTGCGCGACAACATGGCTGCGTTCGTCTGGGAGCCCAGCTTGGTGAAGCTGAACGCGATCGCCAGTGCGGCGGAGGCGGCTTGCCTCATTTTGAGCGTGGACGAGACCGTTCGCAACCCCCAGAGCGAGCAGGTGCGTTTAGAGTTTCCGCCCAGCTAGTCAAGCGCTAACCTCACTATGTGTTTAGGCAAAAGCAGGTCCGAAGATGCCACCTGGAGCGGCGCAGCGTGCTTTGCGTGGCCGGGGCCGTGGAATGCCTCGCCGATGAGAGGCTCTGCTTGAAGAAAGTACCATATCCGTGTAATATTTGCTCCCACGTGTCTTACCTTGATAGAGAACTACTCACACGTCACCTTGTTGCGAACTTGTTGAACTTGAAGTGCCTCACTTTTGAGTCCGACGAGTCCTATCTTCCCCTTTGCACTCAAGCGCCAATGTTATGTTGCGCCATCGCACGTCAATTACTAACCGCTCCGACGGCCAGGAACGGGTGAACGGCAGAGCGCTGTGCGCCCTGCTTGTGATCTGCATTGTCTAACTGGGCATTCGGATCGCGCCATACTCCCAGCATACAATCCGCGTCTTCGAATGCGCCATACCCCGGTATCCGGATACAATGCGTGCCCAGCTACTTAAGAGATGACCGCAGAGTACATGGTACGCTCCCCCTCCGCTGATCCTGCTTATCACCCCTCGGGACACCGCGACGATGGCCACCGTGCTCAACTATGGCGGCAGCGACGCTAAGAAGGACGCAGACATCACAACGACCGTGTCGGAGGACACGAGAAGCGATATCAAGGACACCGGGGCCCCTCCGCTAGGCGCGCCGATCGACAAGAGCGGCGGGATCTGGCGAAGGGGGAAGCCTCGTCTGGACTTAGACGCTGTGGCGACGCAGCTGTCTGTCTTCGACGATCCCGCTGGGTTGGAGGCGTATCGCCCACCTGCCCAGTACGAGAACGCGCATCGCTTCGACCCCGATGCGCGCTGGACATGGCGCGAAGAGAAGGTATGAACGGGTCTACTCACTGCGTCGTACGCCCACTCAACGTCCCCCTCCCTTCCAGCGCCTCGTCCGCAAGATCGACATCAAGATCTTGCTGTGGACGCTCGTCATGTTCTTCAGTCTCGACCTCGACCGGAGCAACCTGACGCAGGCGAACACGGACAACTTCCTCGAGGACCTCAACATGACCACCAACGACTTCAACATGGGGAACACCGTGTTCCGTCTGGCCTTCCTCTGCGCAGGTGCGTCCGTTTCCCCATTCAGAAACTCCGCCACATACCGACCGTTCGTACAGAGCTCCCTTCGCAGTTGTTGTCGAAGCGTATCGGGCCGGATATCTGGATTCCTTCCCAGGTGAGCTCTACGGCTGCTAAGTGTTGCGCCTATCTGACGTACATGCCATAGATGTCCCTCTGGAGTATTGTCGCCTGCAGCCAGTTCTGGCTGACGGGGCGAAAGTCATTCCTGGCGACTCGCTTCCTTCTGGGCTTCTTGCAGGGTGGCTTCATTCCCGACGCCGTTCTCTACCTCAGCTACTTCTACACGAAGTATGAGTGTAGGTGGCCCTTCCTCCGCTCTCCTCTCCCCTTTCCTGAATTTTTCGCTAGTGCCCATCCGTCTTGCCTGGTTTTGGATCTCCAACTACGTCTCGCACATCGTCAGCGCCCTCCTTGCCACTGGCTTGCTGCAGCTTCGTGGCGTCGCTGGGCGCGCAGGATGGCGGTGGTTGTTCTTGATCGAGGGCTTGATTACTCTTGCTGTCGGCATTTTCTCCTTTGCCATGATGCCTGCAGGCCCGACGCAGACGAAGAAGTGGTACCGTCCGAAGGGCTGGTTCACCGAGAGGTAAGCCTTATCCAGGTCGCGCCCGCTCTCCAGCTGACGCGATAACTCAGGGAGGAGGTCATCATGGTCAACCGTGTGCTTCGCGACGACCCATCGAAGGCGGACATGCACAATCGCGAGGGCTTGAGCATTAAAATGCTGCTCACCTCCCTCTCCGACTGGCGCCTTTACCCCTTGTACGCCCTCGGCATCACCCACATGAGTAAGTCTTCACACACCTATCTATACCCTGCGACTTCCCGCTGACCCTTACTCAGTGCCCTCCGGCCCGCCGCAGACCTACCTCACCCTGTCCCTCCGCAACCTTGGGTTCAGCACAACCGAGAGCTCCCTCCTCACGATCCCCTCGACTGTCATCGGCGGCATCGGCCTTGTACTCACGGCCATCATGAGCGAGGTCGTCGACAGCCGCGTCGCCGCGACGATTACTGCACAGATCTGGACGCTGCCGCTGCTCATCGCGCTGTACACATTTGACCAGAGTACTTCGCAATGGGTGTACTTTGCGGTCGTGACGTTGATTGCGGGATTCCCATACGTGCATCCTATCCAGGTCGCGTGGGCGTCGAGGAACTCGTATTCAGTCAAGACGAGAACCGTGTCCGCAAGCGTGTACAACATCTGTGTACAGGCCGGATCTATTATCTACGTGAGTCCTTTCTGCACTGTTTATCTCGCTCGCATACTCAACAATCCCGTTTATAGTCCAACATCTATAGGAATGATGATAAGCCTCTTTGTGAGTCGCATTGTCCTTCGTACTTACACTCAAGATCCTGACCTCTTTACCAGACAAACGGGGCAACCGTGCCCTCATCGGCATCAACGTCATGAACATCTTCCTCTATATCGGCGTCCACTTCTTCTACAAGTTCCTTAACGCTCGTCGAGACAGGATCTGGAACGCCATGACGCCTGAGGTATGCACCGTCGTCCTTCCCTGCCAATGAACTTCGACTGACACACTTTACAGGAGCGTGAAAAGTACCTCGAGACCACGACGGACGTCGGAAACGCGAGGCTGGATTTCCGGTTCGCGTACTAAAGGAGCTGGCTTTGTTACACATTTATATGCGGATTTTTTGTTTTATACTTGTACACCCTGTACTTCATTAGAGGTTGCCGATAGGCAACCAGGCAACTTACCATGCACGAATATACGTGTAGCATTCTCATCATCTGTATTGACTTGACGCCTGAGCCTACAAGAACAATAGGACGAGCTGCCTTCTCATGCGCACCTTCCAGAGTCTGCCTGAACTTCAAAAATGCATGCGGGAATTATACCCAGCGATCTTGGACGCTCCACAGGTATGATCCCATTTCAAACGCGCATGAGTCGAGAGAACGACAGCATCCCATTAACCATGGACAAGGTGCACAGCAAGTATAAGTAGTATAGATCAACGTCGAGCAGACTACGACAGGTTCGCCCGTGGCGGGACAGCCGTGTTGACCGCCTGCGCGACGCTCGCGCGCTTCCTCCGCTTCGTCTGGCTCGTCTTGAGGCGCTGGAGCTCGCGCTCGACGTCGAGGAACTTGGCCCCGACGTCCTTGAACTCGAGGGGCGCCTTCTCGCGCGCCTGGATGACCTGCACCTTCTCGGGCCGGCGAAGCTCGAAGGTCTCGGGGATCTTGGGGACGAGCTTCTCCTTTGCGCGCTCGGCGTTCCGGGAGTGCCGGATGGCGTCCTCCTGGGCGTGCTTGAGGGCGGCGGGAACGACGGGTTCCTAGAAGCACGCATGAGTATGTGTCATGGACGAAAAGGTGGGGACCACATACCCTTCCATCCTCGGGGATAGACTCCCAGTACATGCGCACGTAACGTTGCCGTTGTGCGTCACGGTTCTCCTCCAACTCGAGCTGATCGGCCTCGCTCTGGTTGTAGTACGTCGGGTCTGGTTGGCTCTGCAACGCGTACTTGTTCGCGTTGATCTGTGCCTGCTCCGAACCCAGCAGCACCTCCATGCCTTTCTGGAAACCGGTCTGCACGAGAGGTGTCTGAACCTTGTCGCCAGTCTGGGTGTTTGGTTTAGTAAGTTGTTACCAAGAGGATGAGGGGACGGGGATCAGCGTGAATAATGTAAGTTGTAACCATGTAGGTGTCTTAAAGACTAATCGTTTGAAACATCATGTCGGTGAGGGATTGTTGGAGACACGAACCTCCTTCTCTTGCGACTTCAGGTCATGCTCGAGCCCCTTCAACCTGAGGATAGCATCCACGCGCTTCAGACTGACACCGAACTTCCGCGAAAGATTCAGCTGGCTGTTGGCGTCGGGGTCTTGCTGGAAGAGAGTCCACATGAGCTCCTTCTTCGCGTCGGAGATTGGCGGCGGCGGACGGAATGAGGGGTTCATAGGGAAGGGCTGGAGATACGTCAGTAGGAACCTAACAGGGGATACGGGAAGGACGCACGGAAAGCCTGTCCGCGCTCAGCCAGTTGTTCTTCTTGTTGATGTCGACGTCGCGGTATTTCTGGCCGACCGTCTGCATAAACTCCTTATACGTCCTCGGGATGTGCTGCTCTCCGTCGTCGTCCTTGGGTAACTCCCGTGGTGCCTCGGCAACCGCCTCTGGGGGCTCCGAGTCGACAATGGCAGGCTCATTCTGCACGGGCGGAGGCGCGTCCTCCGCACGACGCACGGCGGTGGTGCATATTCTGCGTCCTGCGCGCACTGGGCGCGAGGAAGACTGGGAGGCCGACCGGAGCGCCCGAGAGCAGACCTGCACACGAGAGAGCATTGGCACGAAAATCTCCGCGCGCTCAAGTGACAGTGACAACTAGGATCACATCACGTGCGATCGCGTACCGCGTCACGGAATTCGAACTTGCTTGCGTCCCGCCGTCATCATCGTCTCATGGATCCGCAAGTGTTCGAACTCGTACGAGGGTACGCGTCCCTCGTACCGCCAAGTAAACTGAGCTTCCCGAATGTATCTCCTCTGTCTACGCTCATGGAGGCAATCGTGGCACACCTTCTCGAGTCGGATCACTTTCAGCAATACGCTCCGTCCGCTCAATATCAGAAAACGTTTTGGAAATGGGCTATCGACCATCTGGAAAGACTTGTCTCGCAGACAGAGGAAGTGAGTCTCGCAGACTGATGTCCTACTCCGAACGGGTGCCCCCTCGTTTCTTGTGTGTAACCGCCTGCCACCAGGAAGTGGAGTTGGACGACCGAATATATGATCACTACCTGAGCTTCATCCAGCAGCCGTATGTCTTCTCAGTCTCTGCGCCGCTGTCTGACCTTTCAATTACTCACAGGTCGGCCGCGCCGGACTTCGCTATAGCCTGCCCTCGTGCACCTCCGAGCGATTCCTACATAACGCACTATTGGTGTTTGAGTGGGAATGACAAATTTTCATCAGATGGCCTAATCCATCTTGAGAACTACCAGACCGTCACCTTGCGCGAATCACGCACGACCATCCAAGATGGGACGACTGGCCTCCGTACCTGGCTCGCTAGCCTGGTCCTCTCCAAATACCTGATTAATGAACCAGGTATGATCGCCAATCTGCCGGTCGCTCAGCGCCTACCACTGATCTACATTTTGTCTCTCCACTCGAAGATCTCATCGCCAACAAGCGCATTCTGGAGCTTGGCTCTGGGATTGGCTTCCTAGGCATAATTTGCGCCAGCGTGCAACTGCTAAACCAGATCACGGAGAATGCCCCGGCGCCGCATTTGTGGCTGACGGATGTTAATGACGATGTGCTGGCGAGATGTAAGGCCAATGTACAGTTGCCATGCAGTACGTCTATTGTCCATCCGGGGAGGGCAAACGAATTCATCACCTTCCAGATCTCTCCTCCGACCACCCAAACGTCCATTACCGTAACCTCGACTGGGTCGAATTCGACCAGTCGACGTCGAGAACGGCCGCTCTAGCAGATATGGACGTCCTTGACGAGGATGTTATACTGGGCGCAGACATCGTGCGAGGGCTACCTTCGTCCAATTGTCGGGTTAGCACTGAACCAGGGCCCCTCTAGGTTTTCGACCCCAGCCTCATTGAGCCGCTCGTGACAGTTCTTGCCCTGCGTCTCATGAAGCTACGACAAAATGGACGACGTATGGCGCTCATCGCGCTCACAGTGCGGAACCCGGAGACCTTCCAGGCCTTCGTGGAAGCAGTGGAGAGTGAGTTTGTTCATCTCCTATCTCTGTCCTTCTTCCTGTTGAGCACCACTTCTCTTCCTCATGTTGTTGCTGAAACTTACATTTTGTCTGATCCGTAGGAGCTGCACTCACCATCGAATACGTCGACTATACAACCAGCGGAAAGACCTTCCTCGAGACGAGCGAAAGCCGCCAAGATGGGTCTTCAACGGTCAAAATCCTTCGCATAAGTTATAAAGCAGGGTAGCGCGATAGCATGTACAAAGCCGAGACGAGAAGAATTGTAGCATAGGAATGAACAGTGTAGCATAGTAGTGTGGTCAAAGAACGACTACTACAGAACATGTAGCCCATACGGCGACGCGCCAGGGTGAAGATGATATGCCATACACGCACACCGAACGCACTGTCAGCTCTTCGTCTTCACGAACCCACAGAACCTACAAGACCAGAAGTCATTCGGTATCGGCGTCTCCCCGCACCGCAAGCACGTCCAGTGGTCCGCTTTCGGTGGTGCGGGTCGGAGGGCAGCACACGCGTCGCACTGTGAGGCATTCTCATCGTTGACGAGGGTGCATATGGCGCAGGTCCACTGGCGGGGAGGACTGTTCTTCTCGTTTGGTCGACCAAAAGGGTTGTTTGGCGATGCAGGAACTTTTTGTCTTGGATGACCAGGTCGCGCTACATTTGTGGCAAACTTCTGCTTCACCGTCCCGTCGAAGACGATCTCGATGTCGTCGTCATCCTCATCGACCGCAGGCTTTGGAGCTGGCCTATTACTCGGTCCGGCCTCATCCTCAACGATCATGATGTCGTCCTCGTCGAAAATGAAGTCGTCGTAGTTGATTTTGCCAACGTCAACAGAAGACCGCTGAGCTGTCGTATTGCTGGGTCCTGCCTCGTTCTCGCTGACCTCGGTACTGCCACCAACGATCATAGGATTGCCATCGTTGACGATCATGATATCGTCGTCGTCGAAGACGAAGTCGTTGTAGTCGAACTTATCGTCTTCGAGCGTCAAGTCGATGACTTCGCTCGCCTGCGTGGCTTTCTGCGCCTCTTGTTGCGCCTGACCCTGCGCGGCGGATGCGCAGGAGTGGGAGTCACGGACCCGGCGGATGGCGGCCTATAGAAGTAATTAGTTGACTTTTGCATATCTGCGGGAGAAGAAGGGATCCATACTGGAAACAGTCACATACCTGCGCTGCCGCTTCCCTTGGTGACAAAGGTGCCCGCGTCTGCCCACCCAGAACACGGGCGCCTTGCCGTCGCTTCTCCGCCGCCTCCGCTGCGCGCCGCTTGTCCGAAGCGCTTGCGCCTGCGGGGCCACCAAGTACGCGTCCCGTGCCCCCTGCACCGCTGCCGACTGTTCTTCCTTCGCTCCCAGTCGCGTACCCTGGCCCACCCGCTCTCCCACCCAGCCTCGTACCCGCACCTGCTCCTCCCCCCGCTCTGCTTCCTCCCGCGCCCACTCCACCTAACCTCACACCCCTCCCCATCCCCACTCCTGGCCCACCCAACTTCCTCCCCGGCACCCCACCCAACACCCTCCCCCTCGAATAGAACCCCTCCCCCGCATACCCCGAGCGCTTCAGCGCCGCGTACTCGTCCTCCAGCCCATCCAGGTACTTGTAGAATACCTCGTCGTGCGGCCCGCGGTGGTTATGCGTGAGCTCGTGGAGCATGGTTCCCATCACGAACTCGAGGTCGTAGAAGGTGGACGGGTTGGCGGCGGGGCGGAGGCGGAGGAAGATCTGGTGGCCGCGGTTGACGTCTAGAGAGGGGGTTAGTGGAATGGGGGTGGGAAGTGGGTAGGGAAACGTACTGATGCCTGGAGTAAGAGAATAAATACGGGTAAGTATCCAGGAGAAGGATGGCCCCACGAATGAAAGGAACACGCACCTAGTAAATTAGGATCGTCGGGCAGGAACTCGCCCAGCGTCGGCAGATGCCAGCTTCTCTTGCGCATGATGGGTTTCGCAAGCGACGCAACGCGCTTCAGCATATCGAGCGCCTCATCGCCGCGAGGCTGGTCCTTCAAGTGAGTGATGGTCCGGACGTAGCTGTCTGTGGACGCGGAGAGGTTGGGTATGCGAGCCATGACAGGCGCGCACTAGGATGCAGCTCGAAGGATGTGCAAAGAGACGATAGAGTCAGAGCGAAGCAAGAGGCAGTAGGGAGAGGTTGATCAACGACTGCAAAGGCTTCAAATGTGCAGCGGATGCGTAGCTGGGCTGCCGTGCAGCTGGGCGCCTAAAGCGCCTTTGCGGACGGAGACAGACGCGCTCATTTCGGACCGCGACGCGCGTGCCCCTAAATCCGCGCACTTCCCACGGTTGTTGCCACAAAGCATACAGTTCTTTTGCGCTCTGGCTGCACGTAAGTATGTACAAAGAAAGACGCAGATACAGTGTGGTTTATCTCAAGGAAGAGGGGACTGGGCCCACGCCTTCCGTCAGCGGGATCTAGACATGAGTATAGGCAACCGCGCTACACAACTCTTGTGCATCGGCATTTCTCAAGGCTAGGGAGCTACATTCTCGGAAGTACAGGTAGCATTGCAGTTAGGCGAAGATCAGTCATCCTCCTTCTTCGGCGGCGGTCCGCAGGGCTGCAGCATGCGCTGTAGATATGTTGTTAGCACTGCACTTTTCTCCCTAGGCTCGCTCAGCCGCTTACCTCAGTCATCTCGAACTTGATGCGCGCAATGGGCTCCCCATCCGCGATGGCGAGGTAGGACGTCAGAGGCGGGTGACCGACGATGGAGGCGAGTGTGTCGCGGTGTTGGTGCGTCAGCCACTCGCTGTGAGAAGGGTGAGGTCTACTGGAAGAGAAGGGAGGTGAAGATGAAAAGCACACGCACTACTTTGAGATGTCCGCATGTCCTTGATGCATGGTTGTCAGTACAAGGAAGGCAAGGACAGGGATGACGCTTACCAGTCCCCGTATACCGAGCATGCACTGCGAAGAATCGTCAGCCTCATTTGCCAGACAGAAGGTGCGTTACTCACAGTGTTCAAGCTGCGTGTTCGCCGTGTACCTGAGCTCCGATGACTGTGGACTCCCGTGTTAGCACACAGCTCTCTTCGGTGTGGACGACATGACTGACCATGTTGAAGTGGCGCTGTTTACAGGTGTTGCTCGCGCGCTTATTTGGGCCGATCGCCATCACTTGGTTTGGTTCCCCCGCGTCCAAGGGGCGCTCGATCGCGTCTGCCGAGCTCTACAATAGCTCCTTCACCTCCCTTCCCGCACTCACCTCTGCACTACCGCGCTCGTTGTCTTCGCTCGTCTGCTAGACTATCCACCATGTCCACCGAGACCACCAAAGTCCGGGCGAAAGTCGCTGCTTTGAACGCTTCCCTCGACAAGCTCGAGACTGAGCTCGCTCCCTTGCTTGACAGACCCTTAGCGGAGACTCTTGCTGGGCTGGAGCCGATTGAGAAGGCTCGCCTGCAAACATTACTGCCGTACATCATCTACGACTTGTCATTCAGTGAGTGAGATTCCGAGGCTGATGTTCGCACAGGCAGGCAGGCATGCTGATACGAGGTAGTCCAGCTCAAAGTGAATGGAGAGGATCCGAGGACACATGCAGTAATTCCGGAGCTTGTGCGTGGCTTGCAAGCGTATGGACGAGTCGCTGAGCTTACATATCTCTCAGGACCGCGTCCGCCAATACTTCGAGAAGATCAAGAAGGTTGAGGAAAGCGCGCCCAGTGCGTATACACGCTCCCACTTCGTCCACTCCCTGTCTTCACATTCCCTCCCTTACATTCACTGCATCATAGCTTTACCAACACTGACCTCCGTCCCACAGAACCCCCCACCGTCGACAAAGACGCCGCCGCCCGCTTCATCAAGCACGCCATAAACTCCATCCAATACAAGAAAAGCGACCCGCCCCAAGACGCGCCATCCTCCAGCTCCAACGCCGCACCCGTCCCCGCGAAGGTGACGGACAAAATGCGCGAGCGCGAGGAGTACTTGCGCGAGCTGAAGGAGCGAGAGGGCGAGGAGAGCAGTGAAGGAGAGGAATTGGAGATCTTTGGGGAGGGAGCTATGGAGGTGGATGAACCCGTGAAGCCCGTGGTGAAGGATAGGAAAGGCAAGGGAAAAGCAACGGAGACGACTGCGGACCAAGCAGCAGTGGATGCGCTGAGGAAGAAGAGGAAGAAGACGGATCCGTTCGGCAGTGAGTCCATACTTTACTTTGAATCCTCTCAGTAACAACTTTTCACAGACGATGGCAGCCAGACGAACACACTCAGTATGGACGTGGATGGCTTGGAAGAGGTATCAAGGCCGACCACTCCTAGCGCAGATGCCTCTGCCAAGAGCAAGAAGAAAAGGCGAAAGAGCGCTGCCGATGCGGACGTCAACAAGTCCATCGTAGCGGACGGTGCAGAGGATGCGCCCAAGAAAAAGAAGAAAAAGAAGGCGAAGAAGGAGTAGACGGGGCTGATGACATCTCAGTATCCTTCTGCCACGTCTGCTGTACTCTCACTCTCCCTGTACGCCCTCCTGTTATTCTTTGCGATGCAAACGAGCCTCTGGGTCACCAACTCTGGGCGTGCCTTCGGCCTTTGCCGGTGATCCGGAAGATCGGACCGCGGGACCCGCTCCTTATTTTTGCGCTCGATCGCGTCGAACCTCAACCGATCTTCCCTCTTCCCTCCATGCGTCGAGTTTCCTCCCCATGAACAAGGTGAGCGTTGCGCCCAAGTATCTCCTTCACATGATGCTCTGTTCAAACTTATCTACATTGTCTGAGCCTTCGCCTCGGCGCTGGCTATGGCGATCTCTCAACGACCCTGATCCCTTACCCTCGTACCCTGTATACGACTTTATACTGACTCTCCCTCAGATCCTTCTTTCTCTTCAACTCCGTCATCTTACATAGTACTTTGCTTTTGCCCTTGTCCCAATGAATTTCTACTTCTCTGCCGCAAAGACCCTGGACCGTCTTGACTCCAAGCAAGGCTCCATCAAGGGCGTTCTCGCCACCCTCCCCGAAAAAGACCGTAAGCGGACCGCCGCACTGGTCATCGAGACCCTCAAATGTGCGCCCTCTCGGCTAGTGAGAGAAGCGCGCGCTACATAAGAGTTGTTCGACAGACAAGGCCGCGTTAGCGGACGTGATCAAGGCGTGCGGCCTCCTCGCCGCTGAGAAGAAGATCACGTCGCTGAATCTGGCGCTGGTGCTGGTGCATGATCTGTTGTTGGCGAAGGGGATTCAGGCTGGGGATGGGCCAGTGAAGCAGGCGGTGTTGAGGCATAAGACGCGGCTGCAGGGGCAGTGGACGAAGATGAAGATTAAGAGGGGGGCGAAGAACAATGAGGATCTGGCGCAGGTGGGCGATCAGAGAGCAGGTGCGTTCGAGATGTGAGCGGGCGATAGCCTTGCTGAGCTCACCCAGCTCTCATACCGCGCTACGCACGCGTCAACACCAACCTCTGGTCTGTCGATGAAGCGGTCAAATCGCTGCAAGCCAGCGGCTCCAAGCTTGCAGATCCCTTCGCCTCGACGTATGTCTTTCTCCTTCCCACAGTCGACAGCATTCTCACTCTGCATCAGCTCCAACTTCACACAAGACGCCCACGTCCCCGAGCTCCTCCTCTTCTCCCCCAAAAAAGCTTTCCACAACGATGCCGCCTACAAGTCCGGCAAGCTCATCCTCCAGGACAAGGCCTCCTGCTTCCCGCCCCTTGTCCTCAACCCGCCAGCTTCGAATAAGGCTACGGTCATCGACGCGACGGCTGCGCCGGGGAATAAGACGACGTACCTGAGTGCGCTCATGGGGAATAATGGGAAGGTATGCGGGTTTTCTGCAGGCAGGATGAGGAAGTGATTGACAGTAATCTTAGCTGTTTGCTTTCGAGCGTGACAAGCGGCGATTCCAGACGCTCAAGACTATGGTCACCAAAGCTGCCTGCAAAAACGTACTGCCTGTGAATGCGGACTTTCTGACTATCGACCCCAACGACGAGACGTATAGCGGCGTTACGCACATGTGAGTACCGGTGGTTTCGTCCCTTCCCCTTCACTTCTCAAGATTAACTATAAGCCTGTCTCACGTCCACCCTCCTCAGTCTCCTCGACCCCTCCTGTAGCGGCTCAGGCATCGTCAACCGCCTCGACTACCTTCTCGAGACGGAGGAAGAGAACGACTCTCAGGACGAGCGCCTCGCAAAGCTGGCTTCCTTCCAGCTCATGATGATTAAGCATGCGATGAAGTGTACGTGTTTGGCCCTTCCTCCCTCCCGCTGCCTCTTGGTCTCGCCCGCTAAGTCCCGGATTTGACTATCTTACACCTTTCTCCAGTCCCCTCCGTCTGCCGCATCGTCTACTCCACCTGCAGCATCCACGCCGCCGAGAACGAGCACGTCGTCCGCGAAGCGCTCGCCTCGGACGAGTGTCGCACAGGAAACTTCACGCTGGCATCAAGAGACTCGGTCCTTCCGACGTGGCCGCGGAGGGGGATGAGGGAGGAGATGGGGGAGTGCAGGGGTGAGTATTTCGTTTGCACCCTTGCGATCTGGTGGGGAAGTGTGCATACGTGCAGAGGCTGACATAGCTAACACAGCCGACGCCGAGGGTCTGATACGTTGCTTGCCTGGCGAGGATGCGACGAACGGGTTCTTCGTGTCGTGCTTTGTGCGACGGGCGGACGGTGAGATGGAGGCTGTGAAGGAGTCAGAGGGGAAGAAGGTCGGCGCGCAACCACCCAGCAAGAAGCGGAAAGCGGATGACGCCGATCCTTCTTCATTGGAAGCCGGCACAGTCCCGCAAGCGGACGGCACTACCACCCCAGCTAAGCGCCGCAAGAAGAAGAAAAAGAAGGCGAAGGTCGAGTAACCTCGCTTCAATGTCCCCTGTACGACAGGGCCTCGGACCTTCACATCCAATATACGCAAACAAATACATTGTATATCACGACGAGATGAATAGCTAGAAGGTCTGTCTATCGTACATAGTATACATATATCGTACAAAGGTCAATTCATGGTCAACAAATAAGTACAGAGGCAAAGGTCTAGAGGCCAAAAAATTCCATCCGAATAAAATACAGGTTAGTCTTGTCGAGTGTCGAGCTTGCCGTTAGTCTTGTGAGCCTTGAGCTCGCCGTTGGTGTTACATGATCACACAACTGTCCCCACTGCTCATCGCAGTCATATTCCCCGCCCCATTCCCATTCGCCGTCGACCCCGCATAACTCACCGGCCGACTCCTCCCACCAGGCGACCACCACCGCATGCCGCCGCTTCGGCCCCCATCCCCCTCGCTAGAGGCGGACGAGTTGTGGTTCCGACGCTGGCTGCGCCGTACCTTCTCCCTCGCCGCCGCCATCGAATCCACCGCCAGCCACGCGTGGAACGTCTGCAGCACCACGCGCCCCTCGTCGCACTCGTCTTGCGCGTCCTTGCCAAGCTCGCTATAGATCTCGTCTCGCGAGTCGAGGTACTTGAGCTTCCTGGCCCCATACGCACGCCACCCTGCCCGCGGACGCGTCTGCGGTGCGAGCTCCTTCACGACGCCCTCGCCGATGCCGCGGCAGTCGATGGCGACAATCTTCGCGTGGGTGAGCTGTCGTTCGCGGGTCTTGGCGACGAACTCGCGGAGGGTGGTAGGCGTGATGGAGGTACCGTCGGCTTCGAGGACGCGGAGGTTGGGGCAGCCGCGGATGAGGGCGCGGAGTGCGGCGTCGCTGAGCTCGCCGGCGTTCGAGACGACGAGGTGCTCCAAGGCGTGGCCCGGCTGCTTCCCCAATTCTTCATCTCCATCCTCCTCCGGCGTCAATGCCTGCAGCACATCGTCCGTGATCTCCGTCGCATCCTCCAAATCCAGACGCCGGATGTTGGGCGTCGTCCTCAACAAGCGAATCAAGCCTTCATCCTCCAGCGAGCTCCCAATCCCCGCCAACTCCAACATCTCCAACTGCGGCACGCTATACGCCAAATTCGCGCACGCCACATCGGTGAGTAGGGGGCACGCCGACAGCGCGAGGCGCCGCAGGCGGGTCACACGACGGCGGTAGCGATCCCCGCCCTCGCGGCCAAGCTCCCTGGCGTATACGTGCACGGTGTCGACACCATCCTCCTCGTCCGCACACGCGACGAAGGCGTCGAGGGCGCTGTTGCGCAGCTGGCGCGCAGAGCTGAGGTCGAGGACCTCAAGCAGGGGCGCCGCGCGGCCGAGCGCGAGCATCATATCCTCGTCGACGTGCTTCAGGCCCGAGAGCTTTAAGCGCACGATCTCGAGGTGCGTACCGCGCACAATAGCGCTCCTCGCCCACACAGACACGCCCGAGGCGTCCGCATTGGCGCACCGGCTGGCGTCGAGGTCCTGCAGTCGCGGGCAGCACGCAGCGAGGGTCTTGTACGTGAGGTTCGTCACAGCGGGGAGCCCCTTGACGCAAAGGCGCCGCAGGAGCGGGGTGTGCTCGAGGAGGTAGTGGAGGGAGCGGCTGTCGAGGGAGGTGCAGCCTTGGAGGTTGACGCTGCTCAGCTGGGTCGCGGCGGGGAACTGGCCCAGGCAGAGGTCGTCGGTGAGGGTGTGCAGGTCGGTGGAGGAGCATTGGGTATGTCCTGAGAGGTCTAGGGTCTGCACGAATTTGCCACCGTGCTCGGCGATGCGGAGGCCGGAGGCTAAGGAGGCGCCACCGAAGGCGTGCAGGTCGAGCGTCCCCCAAAGCTGACCGTCGAGGATCATGGACCGCCACTGCTTCGACACCTGAAGAGGGTTAAGTTCCGCGGAAGACACCAAGACTCCACCGACACCGCTTACCCTGCTCAGCTTCACCAGCTCCCTCACAGCACGGTCGCGCCCTACCCACTTATTCCTGCTCTGCGTTGCCTTCGACACAGACCACTGACCTTCGTCGATGGCTCGCTGATGTTCATCTACTATGACCGAGACAAGACTCGCGAAGACGTGGAGCCGCAGCTCTCTAGGCAGGACATCGTCGAAATAGTTGCGCGGCTCGACAGGAATGGGCGTGAATATGTCGTTAGACGTCGCCGGCACCAAGTCCAGCGCGGAAAGCGGGAAAGGAGACGAGTAGGACCGAACCTTGTGCTGTGCGCGGAATGGCGACTCTATAGTAGGAGTGACTGGCGTCGGCGGCAATTGCGTTACATTGGGCGTGGGCGGCGGGGATGCAGCCATAAACGAATCATAGTAATTGCCCAGCCCGTGCGACGTGGGGGACGCATCGCCGCGTTGCCTGAACAAGAGTTTGCGCGCCACATTGCTGGGAACGCGCGCGCTGTCGAGCTTCGACCTGAGCTTGCGCAAGGAGCGTGATGAAGATGCGGTGGACTTCAAGCTGGCCATGGAACGCGGCCGGGACGGGATGTCACGAGTGTCCCCCTCCGTCTCCGTCGGTGAGCTGGGCTCCGCCTGAGGCGGACTGGATACCGGGCGCTCCTCCCGTGCCGAGGAAGGGTTATACGAGCTGGTCGAGCCATACGATGATGGACCAGGTGTGTTGTCCGAGGAGGACGATGGACTGGAGGACGCCCAGCTGCACGTTTCGTAGCAGAAGGTCGTGGGGGTGAACGTCAAAGGGGGGAGCGTGGGAGGTGCTTCACGCCCCTTGCCCTTGTCGGTGGTTGGCTGAATCCAAGGGACGTCGTACCCTTCACTCGTGTAATCGTATGAAGTGGTAGAGGGGTCGAAGTACGACTCGCGCGGTGACGCCGACGATGGGGACGATCCTACATGGCTCGAGAAGCCGGTCGGCGAGAAGGAGAAGATCGCACTGGTCGGATCTTCACCGTTGTTCGACGAGGGGGACGGTATGGAGATGGATTCAAGGGCTTGCCTGCCCTTGCCCTTCCCGGTGTTGCGCGCCACCGTACTGCTGTCCACCTCCGCCGACGAGCAGGCTTGCCCCCGATCCCGATCCTCGCTGAGCAGCATCTCCAGGTCGAAAGGGTCAAACTGGAAGAAAGGTTCGACGCCGTCCATGCTGGCCTGAGGAAAGCCTGCAGCCGACAGATCGATATGGATGAGGCTGGCTGCCCTCCGCACACAGTTCGATAAGATTAAGAAGCTATGGTGCCAGATGGCGAGAGAGAGCAAGTAGGACGAAGATAAGGCAGGACACCGCAAATGGGCTGCTGGCGCTGGGGGCTAGGAACGTGGAATGGAGAGTATTACATGCCCCTCCTGCTCAGCCGCAACATGCGTTTGTCGTGACGACAAGACATCGCAAGACATTCCCGCCACGGGCGCCCGGGTCCGGATCCCGCCCGTGCACGTGACAATGTTCGATTTCCCTGGCGACGCTCGAGGCGCGCGCGAGCCGTCGGCTTCCATTTCCTGCACATCCCACCGTTCGTTTCGGTGGGCAACTGCGAAACGACGACGGGGAAAATATGCAAAGGTGAATGGTGATTGTCGAGGGAACAGGAAAAATGCATGTCACGCGAACAATTCAAGGATGGGTCCCGGTGGTTCGACCTCACCTACAGCCCCGTGTATTGCGCCTGAAGACTAGAACCGCTGTCCGCTAGCTTCGCCGATGCTGAAGAAGTCCTACACCCGCCGTAAGGACGCCGGAGGCGAGACATCCAAGGCACGATACGTCGCCCGCCCGCCCTAGCGAAGCCCACCCGAGTGAGGATCAGGACAGAACGCGTACATTAGCTACAGACAATCCGTGACATGTAGAAGACGAAGGACGAATGAACATAGCGAACGAGCGCATTACAAGAGTACATGTAGCAGTAAATGTGGTATCAGATGGTGCGAGATGAATAGCAAGCGGAGGTAGCAGGGGGAACGGACACTAGAGCACGTAGAGGAAACCATGATCCCACAGATCGACAAGAAACGAATTTACGGATGACACTGACAGAGAAGACGAGGCGGCCCATACGGCTCGTCTGGAGGCAAGGGTTCGTCTGGTTGACACCATTGCACGTTGTGGGCTCGCCTAAGTGTCCTTTTTGGGCTTGGCGTTCTTCCAGTTCGCTGTCGCCAGTTTGAACCTGAAGATCCGGTGAGCGACTAGCGCATCGTGGGGGGATCGATACACACCGCTCCTGGTGCGTAATATCAGGCTCAGCCTCCTTGAGACGAGACAATTCCTGCTTCTATAACGTGCCACCGTTAGCCGCGCAGGGGGGAAGGGTAGGGACGAGTTCCCCCGCACCATGAATTTGTTGAACTCGCTAAGTTTCTTCTTGCCGCCTCCCGATCGCGTCTCTGAGCACATATTCACGTCAGTTGGCTGTATTTCCCCAGTGGCGAATTACGCACTTTTGGCTGGCTTAGCGTCCGCCGACGCTGCGCCCTTCTTCGCAGGTGGTGCCATAAGCAGTTCGGGAATGGACGGCTGGAAACCTAGAAACGTGGAAAGACCTCAGGCCGTACCAGGAACGATCCAGACACTATCTGTCTCTGTCAGCATCATATCCCCCCACGCAGAAGTCCCTCACCTACCGTCGCTGGATAGCAAGCAAGAGGGCGGCGCAGGGGACGTACTGCGCAAATTCAACACGGGCGGGAAGAGAGAAAAGAACGCAACGCGCCAGCCCCCCGGATCTTTATACTCACGATTGCGGGCAAATCGTATACAACAACTTACGGTATTCGATGCACGCCCCACCGCTTTTAGCGGCGGGGGGACCCCCTGTCAGCTGATGCAGCGCAGCGCGTGCCGGGCGACGACGGGCTGGGGGGTACCCACGCTGTCAGGATGTTCGCAGGCGTTGCTGCCGTCGCACGCGGTGGGCGTCGGGAGGCTGGCAGAGGCGCGCCACGGCTGCGCACGGCATCAGGCGGGTCGGGCGCGTTTGGATAAATGGGCAAAACGAACCTAATCAGAATCTGATGGCGGACCCCGGGGCCTTCTCGCGCGGCGCCGACACGGAGGTGGGAGAGGCACACGCGGTCGCGCGGGATTAGCCGTCCCTGGGGACGCACAACTCGAAGTTCATTGTCCCCCAGTAGCGCCACCCAACCGACGCCCACACGAAGGCGCAGGCCCACCGCGTCCAGCCCTCCTACCCGCATTAGCGAGCCCTTACGTGAACCCCACGCGTGATGCTGGGAACCCAGGAACCTTGCTAACATGCCGCTCGCAACTTGCGCAGGAGATGAATGGCCACGGAGTCTGCCAGCGTTCGCACGGTTTATATACGCCTTACACACCTCCTCATGTGCTTGCCGGTGCCCAATGCCGACCGCAACGTCCCGCGCGAAGAGCTGCATCCCATGCCACTCTGGACCTTCTTAGAGCCCCGCATCCTTCGGGCCAGAAACCTTGCCCACTCCCGCCACACTGTCGACGACGCTGTTTCCGTTCACAATCCCCGTCGTCGCGATGAGGAACTTGCGGCCTACGAGGTAGACGAAGCCATCAGCCAGCGCCCCAAACCTCGCCCTCACGCATCGCCACTCACCGCGGTTCTGTCTCCCGACCCACCGCAGGGCAGCGATTTCCGTATACGTGCAGCCACCCAGGAAAAATACGACCGTGGTCATCGGTCGCTCCCTCGGGAGAACTAGCCCAGCGCCTTGTCAGTCAATCACAAATTTTCACCACCCAGAAAAACTGCTGCGAGACTTACGCGATCCTATGTATGGCGCGGGCGTTTCTGTGCCCCCGCGCGGTGGCTTCTGCGCGATGTCGAAGGTCTCGCCCGGGATCAGCTCCAGCACGTCCTCAAAGCCCTTCCACCCGACGATGGGGTGCGCCTGCACCATGCCCGCCCCGCTGCTGCTCGCAGTCGCGGTGTCGGCGGGCTTCTCCTTCTCAGCGGGGTTGCTGAGCACGCCGCCCTTCTGCGCGACGCACTGGACAAGGCGGATGCTGAGCGGGGCGTAGCCGGAGTAGGTGAAGCTGATGTCGTTCTCGACCTCCTCGAGCGCGGCGGGGTCGTCGTCGATGAGCAAGCGGAGCGATTTGCGCACGGCTGGGAAGGGCAGCTTAGAGGCGGCGACGGCTGGAGGAGTGTTAGAGGGAAGGGGGTTGGGCACGAGAGCGGCCAGCGGTGGCGCGGCCAGAGATAGGAGCAAAGGCAGGTAATTATAGCCATAGGACTATGCCGATAGTCAGTACGCTCACGCTCACTCTAGTAGAAGCCTGGCACTACCTGTAAAATCTCCCGCTTCAAGTTCTCCAACGTCTTCGCCCTCACGCCACCAATGGTTATACTGGCCAAGCAAAGCAGCCGGATAACCGTCTCTAGACTCGCGCCTTGCGCAATCATCTCCTCGATAGCCGTGACCTGCGATGTCACTTCATACGAAGCGAGAAGGTCTGTGGCACATGATTAGCGACCACGCTCGCCGAACGAAGGAACGAACCCCAAGCGAAAGGGAAGACGCTCACTCTGCTGAATCTCGAGCGACTTGTTAAACTCCTCGGTCCTCGTCATAGGGATGATGAGCTCGGAGACGCCGGTGTCTGCGCGCGAATCAGCAAAAAAAAACCAAACGAGGGGATATATCACTCACGCAGTTGCAGCGACTGCCGCTCAGTTTGCAGCCCTCCCAGCTTGCCCACAAAATCGCGCAACTGCGGGACGGTCTTCACCTGGAGACGGGCCTGTAATTTGGCGCGGTTAGAATCTGACTACAGGCTGTCCCACTTTTGCCGAACTTGAGCCCCGCAGCAGCCCGTCGAGCAATGCAAGCATATCTTGCTGCCCTGTATCAACCAACCCCAACGTATTTGTCAACCCTGCCCATGAATCACCCCCGCCAACAGATCGACCCCACCAACCTACCACCCCAACCTCATCCCACCACCCAAACTCACCTTAATATCCTCATCCAGCCTCCTCGCCACCTTATTCAACTTCCTCCCCACCGACGAGAAGTTCAGATCCCGCAGTTCGCCAAACAGCGGATCCGCGGAGGAGAGCAGATATTTCTTCTTGTTTTCTTTCTTTAAGGTCGCGGTCGGGGGCGGTGGGGCGGTGGAGGGTCCGGCAGCGGGTTGGCCGGGCGGGGGCGGTGGTGAGACGAGGGAGGCGGGGAGTTCGACGTGAGCTGGTAGGTAGGGCGTGGTTAGCCAGTAGAAGGTAGCTGAGGGTGGCAAGGGTGTAGGGGAAGGGGAGAGGAAAGAGGAGGAAAGGGGGAAGGGAGATAAGGAAGGAAGGAGGAGGGGAAGACGCACAGTTCTTAATTCCCATAACCTCGTCAATAAGCCCCTCGTATGTGAGCTGGGTCAGCAGCGGGGTGATCATATCCACGCGACGGTCAAGCACAATCATGCCGTCGATCTTGTCAGACGCCGCCAAGAGGGTATCCGGGGTGGAAGAAGTCGCCGTTTTGGGCATGTTGCGGGTGAGGAGGGTAGCGAGCCTCTGCGAGGTGACATTAGACGGTTACAGTGGCGGGGTGAAGGGAAACTGGGAGTACGCACCGCCGCATAGTCGCCCTTCCCCACTATCCTGGGTATCCTGCCAAAGAGCTTCTGAATGGTCGTTAGGGCCTGCACGGAGTCGTAGATGATGCTTTCGTCGCCGTCCTAAACCCACGTCAGCAAACACCTTATGTTTCATCAGGAAACACACATACCACCCAAAGCTCCTTGAACGCAGACTCGCGCTCCAGCGAGATCACATCGTCCGCGATGGGGATGAACTGCAGATCGTATGACGAGATGTTGACATCTCCGAGCACGCCCTCTTCCTCGAGGATGCTTGACACGAGCGTGGAGGCGCGTGGTACGAGGAGGAGGGTGTAGAGGTGCTTCTGGCCTTCCTTGGTGTGGTGCTTGATCTGGTCTGGGGTGGGGGTCAGGGGAGGCTATAGGAGGGGCAGGGAAGGGTAAGAAGGGGGAGGGTCAGCGCACCTGCGATGATGCGGACGTATTTAATCAGAGGACGACAGAGGTAGACGATGTTTGTGGTGGTCGCGTTGAGGGGACCTGGCTCGAGCCAGAACATCTTGTCAACGCCATGGTGCTGGAATGGGTGAGTATACCTCTCAAGTACGGGTGTATGTTCGACGCACCTTCAGTAACGACACCTCCGTGATTAAACCTAGTGGTCCAGCAAGGGTAGGATCAAGCACAAGCGTCTTCGCGCCATTCACCTACAGATCGCGTCCAGCGCCAGCATGCCGCGTCGCGAGGACGTTCACTCACCGCATTGAGCGACTCGACGAGCTTGGTCTTCGACAGCTCCTTCAGCGAGCTGACATCGACGGGGTTCTCAGACACGGGAGACTGCTCGTCGGTGGACATCGAGAGACGCGCAGGAGCACGCGGCCCGCGTGGCGTGCATTCATCCGGTCCGCCGTCCGGGAGGACAATGGGATCCCCGAATGGAAGTTTGGTTGTTCAACTTGGCAGCCACTGTGACTTTGCTCGTGCATCACGCAGCTCTAAATCTGGGCCTCGTTCTCCGCAGTAGTCAAGGTGGATGGCGACTTTGTCCATTCCCAAGACCCACCCGTGAATATCGATGGGATCTACCAAGTGCTGCAGGCATACGAGCAGAATGGCAAGCGGGGGACTAACAATTAGGTCTATGCTCGGCCCCCGCTGCGAATCTTCCCATCGTTGTCGGGGGGAAAGACTTCTGCGTACGTTTGACGGTCTGAGCTCGACGTGCCACGGACAATAGGGAGCAGGGAAGCGAGTATGTAGGGTACAGGGTGGAATACATCGAGTCATTGTCTTCGCACTAGCCTGAGAGGGTGTGCACCAGCCCATAGAGTCTGCCGTCGTTGCGCAGACATCAGCAGCAGGGCGATCGTCCATCAGAATAGTATGCCTGTGCATCACGTAAAGACATGCGGCGTACGGCACGCTAGTGTGCGCTGCTGCCGATGGGTCCTGTGATGATGCGGCAAAATTTCACGAGCGCAGAGTTGGGGGAAGAGGGTGGTGGGGGAGGGCGAGGCGTCGGTCGAGGGCGACGAGGGAGGGCACGGATATTCGGATATTTCCTGTATTTTCGTGTATTTGGTGCACGGCATGGGCTGGGCCGGGAGTCCGATTGGTCGTTGTTTGTTGACTGCTAGTCGCGTTCTCTGTCTTCTCTCCCGCCCGCGCGTCGTCCTCGTCCGCCACTTGTCTTCACTTTGCGCAGCTTACGTCCTTTACGTCCCTCACGCCCTTCATGGATCCCAGACACAGCCAGGAGCATCTCCCACAGCCAGACCAGCATGCCATGAACGCAGGCTACGGCTACTACCAGCACGACCAGCAGCAGCCCCCGCCCCAGGACAGTCCGTACGCGATGTACTCCCAGCCGATGCACTCAGGCATGAGCGCGACGATGAGCCCGCAAATGAGCCCGCAGATGTCTTATCAGGGTGCGTGTCCTACTAATCTCGCTCCTGCCGACCTGCCTCGATGCCAACACGCGTTCGCCAGTCCCTCAGCACCAGCAGGCATATCAGCCCATCGGCATAATCCCTGCCCAGCAGTACCACCAATCGGCCGCATACGCCAGTCCGCCTCATGTTTCCGGCCAGCTTCCCGCGGGTAGCCCCCCTCCACCTTCCCCGGATATGTATGACCCCTTGTCTCCGCCCATTTCAGGATCAGAATCGGGCACCGACGCCTCCTCCCGCGGAACGTCCCTCGTTCACCGTCACCACATCAGATATCATCCCACGCCCTCGCCCTCTTCATCCTCCGGCCGTCGCAGCCTCCGTCGCTCTCACGACTCCGACGAAGACGATAACATGGGCGTCTCTTTCCCCATCGAAAATCTCGCTCACACTCGCAAGGAAGCCACTCGCAGGCAACGGATAGAGGCTGAGCAGAGACGTCGTGATGACCTCCGGGATGGCTACGCGAGGCTCAAGGACTCCCTGCCCGTCTCGAACCAGAAAAGTAGCAAGGTTATGCTCCTCGAGCGCGGTACGTCCCCTGTGGCGCTAGTCTTTTAAGCGCCCCCTCATCGTGTCTCACAGCTGTAAATCGCATCCGTGAATTGGAGACGGAGAACCAAGAGTACCAGAGACGCCTGGCCCTTGCGGAGAACGAAGTGACCCGTCTTCGCGCCTTGAACGAAAAGATCACGCTTGGTTCGCAAGACACCCCATCCCCGACACCCGCGAACGCTATGCATGATGCAAGGCCTCTCTCGCCGCCGCCAGATGCACCCCCTATTCAGACCATGGCGCCTACCAACATGCGCCCGCCGCCGTCGGAGGGGTCCACCTCGTCCATGTCGGATAACGGCTATTGAGGCGCCATCACCGTGCATCTCGCCCGTCTCCACTCTCTCCCTCTCCTCCTCAACCTAAAGACGAACTACCCGACTCTCATTTATTCCCCTTCATTTTTCATGGACCCTGTGGCGTGCGGTGGTGGTGGGCGCGAGCGCCCGCCTTCGCGCTATCGACTCGACGTCGGTAGTCGGTCTCGAAGCCGACTGGATGCGAGCCACCGTCGTAGAACGCGCTGGGACACACGACCGCCCTCGTACTCGCGCGCCCGCGCGCGACGACGCGTCCGATCCTCACGACACGGTCTCCAAGCGAGGCTTCGACGATTCTTGACGAATTGATGATGATGCGAGGCATGCGGGGGCGAGCGCTGGGCGGACGGGGTTCGGAGATCGGGCGGATGGCGGGCGGTGGCCCTTTTCTTTGATGGGACGGAGGCCATCGCTGGTGCGGGAGCAGCGCGTGTGTGCGAACTTCCTCGACGGGAGATCGCGCCGCCTGTACCTGTGCCGCAACGTCGTTCCGCCGTATTCCCCGACCCACCGATCCAGCATGGACAATTCGTCGCGTCTAGTGGCTCGCTCGCCATATGCCTCTATGGACATGAACCCAGAACTAAACTCATCTTGCTATCGATTTTTCCTCCATCTAAATACTGGTTTCTGTACTTACGTTCCCGGGTGTGTTAGATACTAACTATGGTCTGCTTTCTTCCTCAAGTGCATCACAGTCTTGTGCCAGAACACGCTACCTCTGCTAGTGTACGTACGCTCTCGAGTGCAAAATTCCAGGAAGAGAATTCCCCTTTTGACATGAAGATGCTCGACCGCGCGTTGACGATACCCTGGACTGCAGCGAGGCCTCCAGGGCAGTGCTAAAGTGCGCACAGATCCGTTTCATCGCTATATCGACGGCTGGAAAGGCGTGCACTCCGCATGTAATTGTGACAAGGCCTCGAGGACCGAGAAATTCCTCGAGCACAATGAGGCAGAATGAGGCGTGTCCGCAGCCGACGAAGTTCAGCCCATTGTTTCGGAAGACAATGGCGGCAGGTACGACCAATTGTTCGCCCGATTTGTACAATGGACGCTGGAATAATGGAAATGGACAGCACGTGAAAGCAAACGTAGAGCGAATGGGAAGACGCACGGGGCTGAGGGTCAACAGGGACGTCCATTGGCTTTACGCCCGACGGAAATGCACAACGAGGCGAGGCCCTGAAGTCCGCGTTATCCGATGGCGCGTCCGATGGAGCACACGAAACGAAGAAGTCGGTACACGGTGCATAGAGTGAGGGTTAAAGTCGAGAAGCTTCGTCCAGACGTCCACCGTGTTCTGCCGCGAGATGTTACTACGCGTCGGACATAGGTTGCTGGATCTGCTACAGCGCCAGGTCTTCTCGAGAGCCACAGACGGTGCTAGGTTTAAATCCGACGCCAAAGACCTTCGAGGGCGGTCTCGCTTCTGCATTCGGGGCCAGTACGAAGGGGCGTCCCCTGCGGCTTACCTTCCAAGGATGTGGCGCGCACTTGGCTAGACGTATTCTCAATCCGATGGATTTCCCGCAGACGCGTGCGAGTGTATTCAGCGACACTGCTCGTCGATCTCCCACGTTCATCATGACGTCCTCGCATGACCGCGACATACGTCGCAGCACTGATGGGGACGGATAAATGTCGATGGCGCTCGATAATGGCCTGGTCAGGACAAAGGGCTGATGGCGGCGCAAGGAAATGAGCGCATGCCTGGGGCAGAAAGCGAGATGTCAGCACACGAGGCAGGGTCCGAAGCAGAAAACGAGGCGCGAGTGTGGGCGCACCAGACGATGATTTCCCCTGTGGCGGAAAACGAGAAGGAGTTACCGTGGGAGGGCACGCGGCGGGCACGATGCATAGCGTCGCTGGGTAGGTCATCTGGGATCTTCGCCCTAAGGCAGGACATGGATGCGTGAGGTAGAATAAAGCTACAGAAAAGCTGCATACTTGCGCCGCCTATGCGGAACGAGTGGCGGCTACCTGCCTCGGCTATCGTTGAAGTGAGCCTGGGATTTGGGGACTTCGTAAAGCAGAAATTTACAGGCCAAATCGGATGAGCCTATGGTCACTGAATGATGGCGAGTGCGAAATGACCGTGCGAGGAGCCATACGCAGCACGAAGAAGTGTTCTCCGTATCGAAATAACAGAGTTGACCCCAAAGAAGTTCTCTTAGCATCGATGGACTTGAGCAGCTGCTCTTTCTCGACCTGCAAAGCCTTCAACCGCGTTAATATCAGGGACTACGAGCTCCGCACGAAATCACAGAAGAGCCTTCCTCCACAAGGTAGCGAACGCGTGTACTTGCTGTCCCGGGTGGATCAACATACGCAGACAGCCGTCCATGGGAGCGGGAGCTGGAGCACTAGCCGCCCATTTGAAAGGGAGGTACAAGGGTCGGTGGCGCATGAAGCCGCCGGCATGAGCCAGAAGTGGAGGCATTTTTGGGGCCACGTTGCAGAAGGTACGTTCAAGAAGCACCAAAGTTCAAGAGGGCCTAGACGTTTGCGGTTCGGAGGTCGAAGTACATCCGTCCGAGAGAAGGCACCAGAGATCATAGGCAATCCAAATTCGCTGAGTGCCAAAGTGGCCCGAGGCTACGAAGCGTGTACATTCGGAGGACGCGCAATGGCGAGTATGAGGGAGCTTTGACGATTATCGGGAAGGCGAGGAGTCTTGGTGCACAAAAATTGAGCTAGTTGCAGCAGAATAGGCAAGATGGATCATACCTTGACCCTGGTTTTAGGCGAACCCGCCTGAGACGAAGCACAGTGAAAACGAGACGTGGAGAGGGCAAAGAAACGTCCCGCGAAGCGTTGCGATAGCAGAGATGGACCAGCTCGCTCACCAGACATCAAGAGGATAGCACATATGAACAGATTGCCACAAAGGCGAACTTGCTCTCGCTGTCGGCGATGACCGTCGGAGGAAAAAGGGCGCCTATCACAAGGGTTACCCTTTTGGGCCATTCTTTGTGGCCGATCCACGTGCGTCGTCCCTGTAACGCGTCGGCGTAACGGCGTAACGTCTGTGACGTCGTACGTTCCCTGGCGTCGAGTCGCACGTTCCCTGTCCCGCTCCCCTCACGGCCAACCTCTCCCATAACGTCCCCCCTCTTCCGCCCCCTCCCTCTTACCTTTCCCCGCGAGACACATTCCCTCTTTTGAAGACCCGTACGATCTTGAGTAGTCAGATCGACTCTACGACTTTTTGAAGAGGTCTTCTATCGTCACTGCAAACCAAGTACACAATGTGGTGCGTAGCCCGCTCGTCTCCTCATTGCTATCTAACTTACTTGGTACTCAGGTGTGACAACTGCTTGCTCCTATTCCCCTTGGTATGCTGATCCCCCGCTTGCCGATATGGAGCATTAATGACTCTGGATATAGAGGGCAGGCTCCATGGCTTGGGCACTGTTCGTCGCGGTGCGTACTCGCTTCCCCACTCTTATCCATCGATACTCAATTTCATTTCCCACAGGCCTACAGCTTGGCAGGCAGCCTCTTCCTCTTGATCTACGGACAATACCTGTTCTTCGTCTATCCGGAATGGTGAGTATCACTTCATGCTTCCCGTATGCTGGGCCTCTGATCCCCTCCACAGGTTTATCTACGGTGGTATCGGTATGGCGGTTACCGCGATTGCACTCATCAACACAATTGCTCTGTCCAATGTACGTAGCACGGCTCCTGTACCCCGCATCCTCGCGCTCATTTTACGCAGCGGTCATACGTTTGGACCAGGGTCTGCAAGTTCCTCTGGCCCTTCCTCATCGTCATTTGTGGAGTCAGAGCCGTCTTGATGATTGTGCAGCTCCAGCGCGGGTGAGAATGGCTCTGCGTCCGCCGAACATTATCCCAACTGACCCCGCTTCGCGTCGCTAGCAAGGACAAGATCACATGGGAGTGTGAGAACGGTGGCATGCTGTGGGACGACGACTACGAGACGACCGTGTCAATGCCGTCTGGGTTCTGTACGACGGGGTTCTCGAGTATCAACGTCGCGTTCATAATCTCGCTACTTGTGGACCTCGGCTGCCAGGTTGGTGCTCTTGCGGGTTTCAGTAGACGTCCGTAGCTGACGGTACTTCCAGATGTACATGTTCTTCTTGACATGGCGTTTCCAGAAGCGCCTGGAGCACTACCGCGAAATGAAGGGGCCCTACATGGGCGGTAAGTATCTGGTTTCGCTACACTGAAGTTGCTTGCTCATGGCGTCGCAGGCTACTACAACGCATAGTCGAACTGCGCTTGGGTTCGAACACTGTCGCTGCTCTGCTTCTTTCCCCTCTTCTTTCACTGTCCGACCTTCTCTATCTCACGACCCTACTCACGACCTATCACTAATGACCCTGTAATGACCCTCTTAACGAACAGTGTTGTATCCTTCTGGATGTTTGTTCTACCATCTGCGTTGCGCGTACTTTATTCCTACTATTGTCCTCCCCGCATCGCCGGACGGTACTGTCTGCGGGCTAGCTTCGCCTCTAATGACCCGAGATCAGCTTGCAAGACGTACTATCGCCTATCGCTGTGCCACAGAAGGAACTGAGCTCGTGATAGCGGGGAGAATATGACGTGGATTACGGCGTACATTGGATTGGATCTTTCGCGTACGCCTGATCGAGAATGGAAGAGCTATGAGTATGCGACTGCAGCGGAGTACCAGGAGCTAGGGCCCTCTCCAGGAGCGGCTAGTCGAGCACTGACAAAGGGATCCTTGCGGCAACGGACCGAGCGCGGGAGGGCGGCTGTGAGAATGAGCGGCGACGGTGACTTGAGACGTTCATTCATAACCTCGAGGTCGGAGTGACAACGGGCTGGCAGTCACAATGGGACGCGTCTAATTAGGAAAGTGAGCGGGCGACTCGATTGGTGGCTAACGAACGGGCACAGCGTCGGATTGACATGAACCCCGAAGAGGCGTCCTGTGGGATGGGCCAGCCCGGGCAGGCTCAAGTTCGTCCTGGCATGAGGGTCCCATTTACCCAAGGTGAAAGTGCGGGCCAGCCCGGATCATGATTGGACGATAAGTACCATAATCGATGCAGTTCGCCGGCTAGGCGGAGAGGAAGCCCTGGAGAAGCCTGAGAGCGACATACAGAGAAGCGAGCTCTTGCACAAATGACGACCTCCGTGGCGGGGCGAGCGAGCGTAGGTGGATAGCGCTCCGTCTTGACTCCTTGGACAAGGGCCTTTGGCGCAGGCGGACGTAGACGGATAGGTTTAATGAAACAGATTTGAAATGAAGGGGGCGGGTGAAAGAGAGAGAGACGTAGAGCAGCGCCCAGCGGTAGAGGGCATTCGGTGAAGCTGAGAGACGTCGGGAGAGGCGGGCCAGACGGCGGCGAGAAGGTACCGGGAAATGGGCCTCCTTGTACCTCGTCTGACACGGGCACACGGAGTCCAGGTCAGAGGAGCTGCCATAGGGCGCTATAGGACCGACGGTGCCGGCTGCGAATGAGGCAGCCCATTTCCGGTGGACAGGTCGGTCAAGTGGCGGCGCCTGCGGGCTGAGCATGGGTTCCTCCATCTGGCGCTAATGACCCGTCTGGAGGGTGAACTTAGTTCATTTCCGCCTCGTGCCATCCCCAGATGGTTCTCTGCGATGCGGGTCAGCCACTTTCGCGGGCCTTCGAGCTGGTCCAGTCGAAGATATGTTTGAATTACGTAATAGCCTATTGAGTCCGCTGATGGCCGTCGATTTCGAGACGGGATAAAAAGGAAGCTAAGCGGAAGCATTCACAACTCCTTTCTCCTCGTCCTCCCGCGCTCTCCTCCCCGCCGCGCCCGCCCTCATCCTCCCCCGCCTCCCCCCTCCCCTCCGACTATACACCCCTCCGTTCCAGGCAGTGCCTGCAGCGAAAGTCCAGAGTGAGCAGCGTCTTATCGGCCTGACGCGGCCTCCCCATTGACGCGCCACACTTCAGGTCCAGCTCGCTGCTCCCGCCTACTTCCTCTCCATCCTCTTCCCCTTCGCCCCTCGTCAAACCCCGCCTCCTCTTCTTCTGGCTATAATGGACTCGTACGACCACTCGAAGCCCTACTCGGTCGACACCATGGACCCATCCCAGCTCAACTACAGCGCTGACATGGGCCTATCCGAGTACATCCACTTCCCCCACGAGTCCCCCATGCAATACGCGGACATGTCCCGTCAGTCCCCTTTGTTTTCCGCCTCCCCGATAGTTCCCGCTCACAATCCGACAGTTCCCCCCGTCGCGTCGTCCGAGCCCATGGATTTTCAGACTCTGAACATGAGCAACTACGACACCAACTACGCGTCGTCTGCTACATACTCCCCTGCGCGCCCCATCACGCCCCTCGACGGTGCCAGCATCTCGCCCCACGCACTCGCTTACCCGCCCAGCGCGGGTGAGCTGTCCTCGGACGGAATGACCTCAGGCCGCCGGAGCCGTGGGAGTGGGTCGCCAGCGCCCTACTCTACCGCTCAGCGCGCCGCACATCGGTACACCCCGATGGGCAACCCGGCCACCCGTCCCCGCGTAAGGGCGCAGCGCAAGGGCTCTCTCAAGAGCAACGACGACCGTGACAGCGACGAGGACGACGACGACTTCCAGCCGATCGGCCCGGCCACTGGCGGCGTCGACTCGTACGTACTTTCCGATTACCTCGCTGAAACCTCTCGCTTACGCTCCCACAGAAAGCGCGAGACCATTCGTCGCCAGCGCATCGAGTCGGAGCAGCGTCGTCGCGATGAGCTCCGTGAAGGCTACGCTCGTCTCAAGGACACCCTCCCGCGTACTCCCCAGAAGTCGAGCAAGGTCGTGCTTCTTGACCGCGGTAAGTGCGCCTATTGTTGCACGGGATGAGTCATTAATCGGGTAATACCAGCTGTGTGCCGCATCAAGCACCTCGAGGTCGAGAACGCCAGTTTGCACGATAAGGCGATGGAGGTTCAGCGTGAACTTCAGCGCCAGCGCGCCATCAACGAGCAGCTGTTGATGCGCGTCGCGGGGACCGCCCTGCCGTCCGGCATGCCCCAGGCTATGCCGATGGCCCATTGAAGCGCTCTGCCCGAGCGACTTCGGTCCTCCAAAAGTGCGAACCACGTTCGACGTCCCTGCCTGGGAAGAAGGCAGCCTACGCTGATTTATGGAACGGACTATTATTCGGTATCTATTTGTCGCCACATCATCCATCCCCCATCCCCCCGGTGTCTCGTCGCCTGCGGCTCAGCTTTCGAGGCTAGCCGTTCACGATGTCACCTTTCCGCCGACACGCCCCCGCCGAACGATTCGCGCCTCGCGCCGCACATCTCTGGACGATGTGGAGGGCGACCGAGCGCGTTGACGATGGACCCCGAGCTGCTGCGACGCATGCTGCTGGACACGACACCGACGCAAGACCCGGCGGAGCGCTTGAGGCGCTATATCGCCCTCTCCAGTAGAGGGCGTGCGTGCCTCGCCTCCCCGTGCGCTTTCTTGTTCTCTCATCCTTACCCCGTCGTTTGTCCCCTGCAGCTATCGACCTCAGCTCTTACCACCCATCAACACGTCGAGATGTACGACCACTTAACTGGGGTTCCGTATCTCACGTGTGCCGACACACTGGCGTCAACGCTCTCAACCGACCTCATCGCTTTTCGACCGTGTCTGCGGATAGGCCCTCGCCTCGCGCCCACTGCGCGCGCCGCACCGACGACCACCGCATCCGCCTGCATTGTGTTTATTGAACGTACTTTATGTGTATCACGACCACGCTATCAACACCACCACCTCCTATTCCGCTACCTACTCACATCCTCGCCCCCGCTCTCGCCCCGATCCCTTCGACATCGAACCCGCACCGCCTCTCTGGAACGTAGAGCGCGGTGGCCCACTCGTCGGCCGGGCAGACGGACGCTTACGACAACGGGAGGCCCAGCGCCTCGCCGACCAGGCAACGACATCGCCGACAAGACCGCCGCCATCATCGTCAAGGACCCCGCTGCCCTCGTCCACTCCACCTCGCCCAGCGTCTTCCCCACCGGATCACGCAGTATCCCGCCGCGACCGCCCCGCCGCCGCCTGCTCGCGATCCTGCCGCCCGGCGCTAGCCGCTGTAGGCACGCAGTCGATCCGCAGGGCCCGCGCGCGCCGTGTGTGCGCAACCGGCGTTGAGCGTGGAGGGCTGACCGCTGGTGCCAGCTGGAGTGCGAGTGCGCGGTTGTCTGACGCAGCCTGTGGCTGCCTCCACGCCCGCGCCCGCGAGTCGGCCGGTCGGCGGAGTCCGCGCCCAGACGACGATGGCCCTTGAACACGATGTCGCCGTAGCTGAGGTATCCCGGTTCTTACCTTGCTACATCCTACTATGCCTGTATGACCCTGCCTATGCCCCTATGCCCCCTCAGCGTCGACTCCGTGGGACTGCCTTGTAGTGTGGCGCACTGTGCGAGTGCTGCCCCTCGGCAGCTGCTTCGATGGACTCCCTTATTTCCGTAGCTACCCCCGGTGTTGTCAATGTATCTAACGCCCCTACGATGTTGTATGTACATCACGAAAGCGATGCTTTACTCGCTCTACCCTGTGTGAAGAATGGAGACTAAGCCACTGACTCACTCACAAGCAGTGGGCGGCGGGACGGAATTCGGAAAGCGCGATTGCCGATGCACGCAGGCGTATAGAGTCAGTTTGGTTCACGGGAAGTAAGGTTAGACGTTACGAACACTGCTCAAGGCAGCTGCGAGCTAATCCATATCTGCAGATTAGAGAGGCCGAGGCCGTCGTGAGGGTGGCATCTTACGTCGGTCTGCCCTCAGCCGTGCTTCATTTCTGCCTCCAGGACCTGAAGCGCATGAAATGGGCTTGGGCTCTGCCTGGAAGGACGCACACGCCCTCCCGCAGTAGCCGGCGGAAACTCTAAAACGAACATATGGGCGCGTGTGGGTCCGCTTCCGTCCCTTATCGATGACGAAAGCGCCTGGTGCTCGCCCGATCGCGTAAAGGCGCGTCGTCGACGTCGCGGTCGGCTGCACTTTCTCGCTCTGCACGCTCACGACCGCTCACGACCATGTCCGACGATATCCCCTCCATCAAGCGCCAGCTGAAGATCAAGACCGGGGCCGTGTCCAGGTGCGTTCGCTTACCTCGTCTGCGCGCTTTATCAGCCTCTCCCCGCGTGCCGTCACCGCGCGATGCACCTTTCCCAAAGGACGAACCTCCCCGCATGCGAGGCTAATGAATCGTTACGCTAGGCTCTGGAAGGAGTACAACATGTACCGCAAGGAGGCGGAAGAGCAGAAGGTTAAGGTGGACAAGATGATCGCGGACGCAGGGGACGAGTACGAGATCAGGAACGCGGTGCGTGAAGCCTCCTTCCTCCAGTTCTGGCCTGAGCAAGAGCTCAAGCGAGAGCCGCTCAACCAACCTTGTCCAACCAGAAGCTGACTGATTGTTGCAGCAACGCATCCTGGCGGAGTCGGAGAAGATGATCGAGGACACTTCGTCGCGTGTTGGGAAGGCTGCCGTCGACCTAAGGGAGATCGTGGTGCGTACTAGCACCATCGAGCTATTTCGAAGGCCGCTGAGAACCTTCGCAGGTTGTCGCAAAGCAGCACCCCGAGATTCTGGACGACGAGGAGTATTTGAAGGCGCAGGAGGTGCTGCAGGAGAGCAACCTGTAACGCACGAAGGTTTCCCTAGCAGTGCTGGACGGAGGATAGCTTGTATAACATGAACATTTGTGCTTCACCATATGAATCAGTCACGCACCTCTGCTATACTTGCATCGCATCCTCCTTCCCAGGGGATTCCGCCTTCTCACCCCCATTCGCCATAGCCGCATCCTCGCCCTCTCCCGCCCCCTCCTCATCCCTCGCCTTCTTCAACTTCATCAGCGCGTCCAAAATCCCCTTCCACGCATCCCTCTCAATCCTCGCCTCCTGCAACCCCCGCTCATTCCTCCTCTTCGCATCATCCTCGTCGTACGGCAGCCCCACACCGAAGGCAGGTGGCGTGAACGGCTGAGGAGGTTGTCCCGGACCTTTTGGTGGCGAGATCGCGTCGGGGGCGATGATGGAGGACGGCGTCATGCGCGCGTGCCGGATGTGTGCGAGGGAGGAGCGGATTTCGTGTGAGATTTCCTGAGGGTGCGAGATGTTAGGCAGGAGAATGTGGAAGGGAGAACGTGCACGTACCAGTAGCACGTCGAAGTACGATTGAATCTCTGCAGCCAGTTGCTCATTGCGCATTTCATCCTTACGGAGGACGTCGCGCGGGAGACCATCTTCTGCAGGTTCATCCGCGTTGGGAGCGTCGGGTTGGACGATGAGTTTATCGTCTGGGCCGTCCGTTTGGGGCAGCGACAGACAGAGCATGGCATTTGAGGCGCGTTGAAGCAGGACTGTTATTTTCTACAAAGAAGAGATGGATTATCTCCCCGGGTCCAAAAGCAAGCAAGGACGTTCGCACCTTCTCTACATTGCAGAGGTAGTAGATCTGGCGCGCCGTACGGCTCGTCGTCCAAACGGGGTCTACCGCAGACGCATCGTCCTCAGGCGGATGATGTGGTTGCGTAGAAGGTCCCGCCTCGGCATTGGTGGGTTCCATCTCGTGTATTACTAGTGGACGGGATGGCAAGCAGCGTGTCGAAGAGATGCCAGTGAAGTTCAAGAACAAGGGCCGGTTCAGTGCGGCCCGGCTCCCGAGATGTGATCTCGGAGGCAAATAGTAGCTTTCGAGTTCGAGTTCGACTCGGCGCAGAGCCACTGCCCCATGCGCTAGCGTCTTCATCTGAATCATGCAACATCTTCCGGGAACCATTCACATAGCTACCAAGGAGCGTATATGGGTCAGTACCGTACATAAGTTATCAAGGAGCGTTATCTTATATTGTACAAGTGAGGGTGGCAGTACGTACATATGCACGGACGGATAGGGTGTACAGCAAGTGTACAGGGATTGTAAGTATAGTAGTGGGCTGGAAGAATGAGGCTGTAGTGAAATTCAAAAAGGGGAACTCACTAGACACCGGGGAAAGGAGGCTAGAGAGGATGATCTCCAGAAGAGAATGCGAAGGGGTGGAGATCAGAGGGGAGGGGGACTGAAGGTCGAAGAGGGATGATGATGACGAAGCCTTCAGAGGATACGACTAGACTGCAGAAGAAGGAGACTATACTTCAGAGTTCAGGTATATCTAGACTTCAGATGACGATGGCGAGGGAAGACATGAGATGGGAGAGATGTAGGGTACATGGGCTGTGTGAGTATGGGCAGTGGATGGTGGGAGGGATCAGTGTACAGGCAGTCAGTTGGTTGTTCTATGGCGGATGAGGGTGAGGGGAAAGGAACATAGTGCAAGCGGTAGTCCCAGGCATGGTAAGTCCATCTCTTGGCCCAAGCATAAGTGCACGCGGCAGCACGCTATGCGCACGGCAGCACGCAAAAGAAAGCGAAAGCAGGCCACGGGCCAGCCGGAGTCCATGAGAGGTAGCACTACGCGTTCGACCGCCACGACACCGGCCGTGAATCAGTCCCGCGCGGCTGCGTGGACGCAGAGGGCACGCGCAGGTACTGCGTCGTGGGGCTGACTTCAGCCCACGAGGGCTGGATGCCGTCGTCAACAGAGAGCTCGTCGACAGACGGGAGTGCGGGCAGGGGACACGACGGCGGGCGGAAGGCGATACCGAGCGGTGAAGGGCTTCGCGAGCGGTAGTCCATACCGAGGGGCGATGGGCTGCGGGAGCGATATGAGGCGCCAAGAGGTGAGGAGCTGCGTCCCAGCGGAGAGGGACTGCGCGAGCGGGTGGACAGCACCTCGAGCGCGGGGGCCGTGAAGCGGCGTGCGGCTCGAGGGAGCAGACTTCCGTACGTCGACGTGCTGGCCATAAAGGCCTTGTACGAGCAGTCATCGACAGGCGTGTCTAGGTGGTCCACGCTAGCGAGCGTACCGTCCTCCTGCGACGGCCCGCAATCGTCGTCCTCCAGCAGCTCCTCCGGCCCCTCGTCGTGCGAGTTGCGCGACGCCAGCCACTCCTCGAGCGAGGCAGAGTCGACGGACTCGAGCGACATTGTAGAGCCATCGGACCAGGTCGGGACCGTGACATGTTGGTCTGCCACCCCGGCCTTGCGCCACTGGTCAGCGCGGCTGCGGCGTAGCTTCTTCGCCGCGCCCCTCATTTTGCGCTGCATGGAGCTTTGCAGGGCTTTCAGACCCCACGACAAGCGCGCTGTGACGAGCTTGCGCCTCGGTGGCGTGAAGGTCGGCTCGGGCGCGCGTGCGCCGCTGCGTGTGCGTGTTGATACAGAGACCGATGGTCGGGGGTCGACGGACTCGGAGGAGAAGAAAGGGCGGCATATTTGGCGGCGGATGGGAGAAGACCAAGGGACATACGGGCTATTGGGGTGGGTGAAGGCGGGCATGTTCAGCGTGTCCGGGGTGTTGCGGCCGGACGCGTAGCCCGCGACGGAGGACTGGAAGAGGATGGACTGACATGGCGTGGGCGAGACGTTGCGGGATTCGACATGGACGACGGCGGGCGGCGACCGAGGGGGGGGGAAGTTCGGGGGGAGGGGGGCCTGTGTACGAGCAGCCTGCGGGGGGAGGGGATGTTGGGTGGCTTTTGGTGAGAGTTTCTATCAAGGGGATGAAGTCTGGGAGGGAGGGCCAATTGAGGACGGGTGGACAACGCGGTGAGGAAGGGGGATGCCCACTGGTTTTCCTCGTCCGCTGCGGCGTCGGGGTGACGAGGTGCGTGTTCCTGTTCGTCTTGCGCTTCGGAGGATGCTCGAGCGAACTGGGTTGCTGTGGGTCCGCGTTAGTGATGAACGACGGAAAGATGAAGGCCATCGCACTCACCGTATTCAGGGCACGCGATTCGTCCCCAAGGAGCGTGCAAGGAGAGTACTTTCTCTCGACGCGTCGCTGTGGCCCAACATTCTCTCTCTCACCCTCTTCTTTCTGCTTCTTCTTCGGGACTAGACGCGAGGGCTTCGCCATATCAAGTTGGAGATGGAAAGTATCGTTTCAAAGTCCCATTCGGAAGCTGCAACGGCGCTCAGTGCTGCTCTTCGCGCGTGGGTGGCGAGAGATGGGTCGTGCAGCACCAAGGCCTGCGTCGCGAGGGGAGATTCGAGCAGATGGACCAAACCAAGCCGCGCTGCCCTGTCGGTGTCCATCGCGCGCCTCGTGGCGTCCTCGTAGCAGTCAACATACACGGGACGGAGCAGCGACGCGGGTCGTCTTCTTGAGAGGCTAGCTGAAGGGTCGGTCCTGCTCACAGGACACGGCCGTGTGGCAGATGAGCGTAGTGATTCTCGCCTCGGCTCCGACCTGTCAGTCGCCTCTCCGCGGTTGGGTCTGCATCGCGTCGTCGGTCGTCGGTCGCAGGGCAAGAGGCAGAGAAGAGCAGAGGCATGCCGGCAGCTGTCAAGGATGCGCGCGACGTCATCGCCGCTTCCGTGTCCACGTTCGAGTCCCGCGCTACTTATCGAGTGCACGGCGGCCAGGCGGCGAGTCCAGCTGGAATCGAGGTGACCGCACTCGGCAGGTCTGCGCAGGGTCCGCGATGGTTCTCCCTGCGCGCCCCGCGTGACGTGACAAGAGTTGAACCGTCGCGTTTCCTTTTTGGTCAAAAGTGAAAAGTTTCGCATCTACGACCTCCTCACAGTCCTATCTCGCGATCCGCCGCACCTAGCGCTATCGGGTAAAGTGCGTTGGGATCGTATTTACTAAACTAAGAGGTTCCCGAAGCTAGAAGTTCCTGCTATCATCCCTTCCTCTCTTATTTCCTCCGAACTCGGCCAGGAAGCGTGACAGTGGCCGTCTAACAATTGTGCAGACACCACCTCTTCTCCGTTCCTTGCCGCTTAAAGGAGTAGTTGGAGGGTGTGGTCTGGCCTACCTCTCTTCCAAGCAGCTACTGTTCTCTTGCCTCTCCTCTCCTCCCACTGATTTTACTCCTCCAGTCACTCTCCTCTGCCACCAGCGCCCACCATCATAGACCCCGCTCCAGCCATCCCCACACATCACAAGTCATCCGTTAATGTTCCGTGAGCTCGGTCAATAGTCGTTCGACGGCGCTTCACTGCCGTCTGATGGCTGTGCTGCTTCAGTCGAGGGCCCGGCAATTCAGGTCCATAGCCCTGTTCTGTCGTACGACCACTTCAAGTGCTCTGATTTGCCTTCTGCAAGCTGATCCGAGGGCTCGAGGCCAGTTGGTGGTGGGTATATATAAGGAAGCACTGCGAGGCAGGTTCTCCTGTGCTCTCGAGCAAGAGCAACTCCTCCTTGTGTTCTCAAGCAAACCTCACACAACAAGTTACAAGTACACCAACAAGCTACGAGCTACGTGTGACAAAAGGTAGGAGAATAAGTAGGAGAGAATGGATGGAGCGCAAGGGGATAGAAAAATGAGGAGATTGGGAAGCACCAAGTGAAGCCAATGCCTTGACTGAGGTTAACGAGCACCCAACAGAGGTCGACGGATGAGACGAGATGGTCGAATGACCCGCGGTCGAGATTGACAGGATGCTGGGAAGATGCTCGTTGGGTTACTGTTACCGCTGCAGGGATGAAAACACTGAGACGGGATGCAAAGGCCCTGTTGAAAGGGCCAGTGTTCGAGACTACATTGAGGGTCGAGAATTGAAGACTTGCTGAAGAGATGGCGGGCGAGGCTCGGACGAGTTGTGAGCAAGGCTGGGGGGACTTGTGAGCAAGACTTGGATGAGTTGCGAGTGAACAGAGGAGTTACGGGTAAACAGGCAAGTTACGAGTGAACAGACAAGTTACGAGTGAGCAGACGAGATACGGGTGAACAGACAAGTTACGAGTGAGTTGGATGGGTCGACAGCAAAGCAGACGAGATGAAAGAAAAGCAGACGAGTTGACAGCGAGCAAACAAGTTAGAAGCAAAAAAGTAAATGAAGGGATACATGACGAGAGGTACAGTACGGTACAGAGAGCTCAACGAGGCGAGTGGAGGTGCCCAGGAGGTCAGTGAGGTGCTCAGGAGGTCAGTGAGGTGTGCAATAAACCACAGAGGCGTTCGACATGTCAGGAGAGCACTCGAGGATGCGCCGAAGCGTCCGAGGCATCGGGCAAGACATTGAGGGGACGGGTTGACTCTAAAATAACAACCCAGGCCTCATTAGGTCGCTCGGCGGGCGGAGATACATTGCTATATTGATTGGAAGGCGCTAGGGTGGCGGGGTATTGTCTGGAACGTGTCGGAGAGGTTTCGGGAGTGTAAGGAAGTCTGGGGCGAAGGGAGATGAGAGGGCAGTGAATATGAGGCGAGAGGCGAGGCGAGGTGATGGAGGGAAGGAGACTCGAAGCAGAGGCGGGAGGACAGTCTTGAGAGCGAGGGTGAATGGTGTGCTCGCGAGGAACAGCGAAGAACGCGCTTGAGAGCGCCGGCGAGGGAGCCAGCTCGAAGGAGAAGACAAGGAATCAGCGCTCAACTCACACGCAGGAAGCGGAGCACGTACCTGATATGCCCGCTCGGCGGACGGAAATCCATTGCTTCAGCGCTTGATTCGATGCGAGGACGATGCGAGGGGTAGGGAGACTCGGCAAGGTCGAGCGCGAGTTGTTGAGCCTTCGTACGCGTTGACGAGTCTGTGTCGTTGCTTGCAGGAAGAAAAGCCGCACATGAGCGCGAGAGTTTGTTGATGGTGCGAGAGACAGCACGGGCGAGATGATGGAGAAGATGTTGACGACCTGGACGCGTCGACGACGAGGATGCAGCTGATTGGATGTGACGGCCTCGCTCGCCTGGCGGCTATTCGTTGTCCCGCAGGCTGACGCGAGAGTCTAGAGCGTCGTAAGTCTTCCGCATGAGCTCGAGAGAGAAGTATCACACACCTTGAATATCACCCAACGCATCCTACCGTCCCGCTAGGCGAGTTGCCTTATTCTGCCCAGTGGATGAACTTTTGTTACTTCGGTGCTTGACTCGAGTGATGAGCATGGAGTGCGACAATGAGGAATGGAGCGCGGCGATGAGGCCTGGTCGTGGGGAGCGCGCGAGTGCTGTTGAGCAGTGAGGGAGGTCCATCAAAGGAGGAGAGCGATGCGTGAAGCCGGTGCGCACGAGAAGGCGAGATCTTTTCTCGGAGGACAAAAATTCCGGGCCCGTTCCGTGCAGGAGATCCGGCGTTCGAGGTCTGGACACTTGTGAGCGCAGGACTCGGTAGCTGAAGTCGTACCACGCACCATTGTGCGCCGCTCAGCGGACGACGATCTGTTGCTTCAGCAATGGATTCGCTTGAGAGGGTGGCGTGCGGCGATGATGACAATTATCCGTGAGTTTCGAGGACTCGGGCAGCGCCGCCAATGTTGGCAAGCGACAAGGAGGACTTTGACATTATGGAGAAGGTCTGGATCGAGGTGAGCGCACGACTTTAGTGTCAAGGAACGTATCACGTACTATATATTCCCGCTCGCTGAATGAAAAACCGTCTGCTCATCGCCTGAGCCGGCCTGCGCTTGATGAGCTGAAGCTGATAGAAGAGGCCGATGAGCGAGGCATGAGGGAGTGGAATAAGATTGCCGATTGCGCACTCCCATTGTTGTCGCGACGTCGACAGGGCAGCGGGAAGGAGGACTCGCGGCGCTCTCGACGAGATGCTCAAGCGAAGTGGAGAGCGACGGCCCGAGAGCACGAGACTCGCCGACTAGACTGGGCGACCGATCGAAATTTCGGTGTTCAGGGTCGCGGAGAGGCGGGAAGACCTACCAAAGTCGGAAGGTTTTGACGAGAAGGACATCGGGGTCAACAAATCAACAATTCGCCCCGCGCGGGGACTCGCCTAGATTGCCCTGCGCGGGTGCCTGAGTCGAGGCGGCCTTGTTCTCGCCCGTACACGTGTTTCGAGCAGCGCGCAGCTCAGCGAGCAGACTGCCGCGCGCGGGCTCTTCCTCGTGTCTGCCGCATTCCTCGCGGGATCTGAATCGTGAGGAAACTGGTTGTGTTATTGCATAAGAGAGACAAATTGAGCGCAAAGAAGGGTTCCCCGACGTCGCCAAAGTCGCCCTCGCAGTGCAGAGACGGTCGACGGGGCGGCGCGCAGACACGGGGAACGACGATGACGGCCGAGAACAAGGAGCGCGCCGTAAGCGCCGGGCGCTTACCGGCTTCCGCCCCGCTGCCGGTCGGCAAGTGCCGACCGCACTTCCCCCGCCGCTCCTCTTGCGCTCTCCGTCCATCGCCGCCGCCCCCTGCAGTTCTGACGACGGCTTCAACGTCCTTAGGTGTGCACCTCACCATCACCGACGACTGGCATGAACACTACGTCGGGATCCTTTAGAACTCCTTGAACCACGCATGCAGCGCTCGACTACGCGATCTCAGGAAACGGCACCTATTCCCCATTACCCCCAGCACCCACGATGAGTACAGACACGTCCCAAACACACCTCTGTAACATCTGGAAAGGTCTACACCGCCTTGATCTGGAAGGAACGCGTCTTCTCTTATCGTATCTGAAGGTCGAAGTGGGATGTATGCACAACCGACCCGGGTACCCTTGGTAGGTGGTCGTGTTGGCGGACATAGCTGACCTTCAACGATCGGAGGGGGGCACCTGGCCAAGCATATATCTGTAGGCGCGACGCGCATCAGCAGCCGTGCGATGTCAGTAGGACCTCGGGAAGGTGGATTCGAATATGTGGCGTCGTTTTTGGTGCGTTCGTACATCCACCGTCTGGGCTTACGCTGACCAAATAACCATAGCTATCTAGTCTCCAGGTAGTATACACGTACTTTTGGAAGTTTGGGAGGCCCCAGGGCATGCCCTCACTCACAATACACAACCGCTTTCCCCTCAACCTACTTGATTCCCATCACCTACGCGTTGACTACCGACGACAAACCCACATGTACGTCATCGAAAATTCACTCCCAACATTCACAGAATATCCTTCCGCTCACTGGCCTCGATGCGTACCTCCAAATCGGCGAATATCCGCATGCCGCCCTTACTGTACCCTACGAGCCTTTCCACTGGTCTGTAGGTGAATACTCTCCAACGCGACAGTCTGGACACTAATATATCGGATCAGAATTCTGGAAGTATGATGCGCGCCGGCGGCGGCCTCGGCGCGTCCGCGCCCACTTCGCTATCATCACCGGGGCGAGAACAATGGAACACCCCCATTTCCCCTCCCCGACGACCACACAACATGTCGACACGACGGCATACACGTTCCGCGTAATCACTGGGACTTTGGGGAAGTGAGCGAGGGAGGAGGACGCGGCGCACCGCGCGCCGCCCTTCGCCCAGCTCAAGGCCTGCTAAAAGGAGATACAGCGTGATGGCAGCAAGTTCGAGTTCCTCCTCCTCAGTCTTGCGCTCATCCAGTGCCACGTCAGCATCGACACGTGCCACGCGACGGTCCGCGTCCTCTGCACGACGTTTCTGACGCTGTTCTGCAGATGACGCGGACAAAAAGACGATATACATCGGTCGGCAACCTGCGCGCCACCGAGCGGGAGGTCGCGTAAACCTTCGCTCTTCCCCGCTGGACGCCACGTGTACGGCATCTACTGACCGGGTCAGCAAGTCTCGATGCCTTTTTCTTGCGCTCTGGCTGACATTCGCCCAGGGATGCGGCGGAAGATTGAATGCGCGCTGTCCGCGCTCATCCCCCAATCTTCCGACTTTTCGGTGGGCGGGTCTCGGTCGCGGACCGCCGAGGTCTGATCCGGAAATATGCGACGCCGGTCTGGAAAACTGGGCGGCGACTGGGCGCGGCGTTGGGCCGTTTGCGAAGTATAAAGAGTAGGGCATCTGGCCGCTTGAATCAGCATTCTACTGCCTTCCTCCTTGTTTCCTACCTTCCCTTGCATCCTCTACTTCTGTAGTGCTATGCTGTAATGTATCATCCGGGGTGAGTGCCTTCCTTCTTCCCCTGCTTTGACTCTTCTGACCTTTCGTCCTCTCAGGTTAAACCTCTACTACAAGCTCGGCTTTGGTCAGTCTTTTTCCTTACTCTTCAAAGGCTTCATACTGATTATCCTTCTTACTTTGATTGCCACTACCTACCTACTAGGGCGATCTTTTTACCCCTTTAGACACTCACTGATCGCTTTCACAGCTTTCCTTCCACACGCATCATCAATCGACACCGAACGCACTCATTGCGCTTTGTGTTTCTCAGGTACGTCTTCTACTTTATTCTCACTTCAATCCGCATATCAATGCATTGGACAGCGCTGGTACTACGCATCGCTGTCTGGCCCTTGCTCATCGGGTAACGACGGGCTGAATTTTCGACGCCGCGCCACCCTGACCAGCCTTGCTCTAGGCCATCACGCCGAATGCTCGCGACCGTCACCTCCCTCTCACCACTGTCGATCCCGACGTCGCGCTTGACTCGCGCGCCTCATTGCGCGCTCTGCAGGCTTGCGACTCGAGAACGAGACCTTCCGCAACCGCGGCGGGTAACTCCCGCGACTCCCGCCCGCGCCGCCCGCCTGCGCTTCTCCATGAACCGCACAACGAGCACGCCGAACGACGAGGTTTTGCGACGTGGAAGACGTTAAGCACGCGCTCGTTCGTCATGTTTGCTTTTCTTGACGGTCTTGAGGGAGATCGGTCGTCGCAGCCTTCGACGTCGACTAGGCCCTGCAATTTCTATCGCCGCTTCGGACGAGGACCATTCTGGTCTTGCGATCGTGTTCCTCGGTGAGTTCGTGCTCTTTCTCAACACCAGCTGTACCCTTCTGAACGGAGCCACGAAACGCAGGGCTACTCCAAACACACCACCCCCTTTTCCCTGCTCCCGACGCGACTTCGAAGGCGTGCGAGCGTCTTCAAAGTCAGTGAGCTAACGTCCTCTCCGTCGCGCCTCGTGGTCCACCTTAGCATCCGTGATACGCGCAGCGCTCGGCACGCCGTCTCACTCTTCTTCTACATCCACGTCGGCGCCTTGGCCATCCTCGGCAGTCGCCTCACCTCGCCAAACGATTTACACCATCTCTCCTCCGTGTGAACCCCTTGGCCCGCCTCATTCTTACAGCACGCGACGATGGAGGAGGGCCTCTGTTCCGGCTCCCGCAGGCGCCAGGAACCCAGTCCGGCCGTGATACCGTACGAGTGGCGAAGGGGTCTAGTGAGTCGACGAACACACGGGCCAGGCTCGGCTCTGAATGGCGGTTCATTGCTGCTCCCCCGCCCTCACGTTGTGCTGACTCGGCTGTAGATGTTATTTGGTGGGACCCGCAGGTCGTCAGAGGCACCTACGGCCTCCCTCGAGCTCAAAACGCGACAAGGGTGATCTACCCTCGGTCTTGATAAACACTGGTAGGTTATGCTCGCCCCCCCTAAAGCATCCGGAATCGCAAAGCTGACCTCCTTTCAAAGTGAGTTATTGACATCTCCCGGGCAGCTCGACGCATGCGCCAACTCCCTCCGCCGATTCAAATGAGGAAAGGGGTGTACCCGGCGTCGAGAAGTAGGGGAGAGGGGCGACACTGCCCGCCGGTGAGTTATCCTCATCATATACCAACTTCACCGACCCCTTTCCTCGACGACTTTTCGCAGACCCCCCTACCGCCGGAGGCATGCGTGCGCTCCCTCGGGTGAGCTATGCGATGGGGGTGGGACTCTCCCCGTCTTTGGGGGAGAGGAACGCGCTGGGAGGGGGTGGGACAACGGGTGAGTGATGCGCTTTATTCAAATTTCAACAAAACGTGCTCATTGAACCCAGTTTCTGGCCAGGACGAACCACCGGAGGCACGTGCGCGCTACCTCGGGCGAAATAACCGGTGGGGGGAGGGTCTCCCCCTCATCTTTCCAAGCGAGAGCGACATACGGAGGCACTCAGACGCGGGAGGGGGGTGAGATTTTTGGTGAGCTGCACCCTTTTCCTTGTTTTCGACCAAGCGTGCTGACCTTCTCTCCCCTCCTGCTAGGTAAACCTACCGGACTCACGCGTGCGGTCCGTCGGTGAAGAGTTCAGGGACAGTGGGGTACCCTCCCTCCCTTACTCGTTTGTCAAAATCGTCCTGACCCCCTTTTTTGAAGGTTTTTGAGCGACTTTTCGCTGACCCCGAGCCGCCGGAGGCACGCGTGGGGTCCCTCGGCAAAGAGCGCGACGAGAGCAGGGGGCCCTCACTCCCCCTTCCGCTGTTACAAATATACTGACCCCATTCTAAGCGATTATTGGCCAAATTTTGGGCAAGGTCGAGCCGCCGGAGGCGCGCGCAAGCCTTCTCGGTGAAGGCTGCGAAGAGGGTAGGGGACCCTCCCCCTCTCCTACGATATTATCTGAGCCTCTGCCGCCGGAGGCACGCATTAGCGTCCCTCGGTGAAGGCTGCGACGAGGGTGGGACACCCTCCCCTCGCCCTCACTTGTCATAAGGGTACCGAACCCCTTTCGAGCCATTTTCAGATGATTTTCTTGGTGAGGCAGAGCCGCCGGAGGCGAGCGCGTGCGCCCTCAGTCATTGAGGAATGTGAAGACGGTGGAACAACCCTCCACCCCCCTACCTTGTCATGAGCGTATCGACCCCCCTTGTACGAAGTTTCGGCGACATTTCGGCAAGGGGGAACCGCAGCGCGCGTTGGGTGACTAGATGAGGTAAGCAACGAGGGTGGGTTACCCTCACTCCCTCATTTCTATCTGAAAGCGTACTGACCCCTTTGCAGAATTTTGGGGTGACTTTTTGACGAGGCTGAGCCACCGGAGGCGCGCGCGGTGCCCCCTCGGTGAAGATCTCGAAGGGGGTGGGGGACCCTCCTCCTCTTTCTCCACGTCTCGCGGGATGGGAGCGCTGCGATAGTTGAGAGCCCATGTCCTCGCCGAGACCAAGCTGCCGAAGGCGAGCGTGGGTTGATAAATAAAGAATGCGCTGAGGGTGAGGTACCCTCCCTCTTTCATTTCAAGCGTACTGACACGCTGTTAGACCACTTCCAAATGCCCCCCACCACAGGAGGCCCGCGCGCCCTCCCTAGGCGTTGTGTGCGAAGGGTTGGATACCTTCCCCACCCCCTTCCCATCAATGACTGATCCCTCCATCTAGTATTATCGTGCTCGCTGTCGGGTCGAAGAATGTGATGATGGAGGGGGCGCCCTTCCCCCCTCCCCCCAAAGGCGTGTGCCATTTCAAAACGACGGTGAGTTGTCGTCTCTCTTCGACGCGCTCCTCTCCCTCTCCCTCCCCCCCCTCCCCCCTTCCCCCCTCGCTCTCTTCGATGTGCTCCTCTCCCTTACCCTTATTTTCCACCCTTTCTCTCAACGCGCGCCGTCAAAACGCGATTCTCAAGCCTGAAAAACCGTCAGGCAGTGCGCGGCGGCAAAGGAGGAGGGCTCAAATTGGGATAGAGCGCCCGAGGAGTGCGCTCTCCTTCGTTTGCTCACTCCTTCTCAGTGCTGAACACGACGGAGTATCTCGACGACTACTTCGACGCGCGCCTCCTGTCGAATCCCCCGCCATTCTGCTGTGAGTTTCTTGACCTCAGCGAGGGAGGGAGGGGGAGGGGGAGGGAAATGGAGGGGCAGACTGAACGATGTGCCATGATTTCGCGAGGGGGGAGGGAGTATCTCATGAGGGGGAAAGGAGTTGCAGGGGTGGACCTTGGTGGGGGGAAGGCGAGGTAAGCGTGGTTTATCTTTTCATGGGCTACGAGGGGCGGAGTTGTTTCGACGACGCGAGCGTCGGGTGAAGTGCGCTCAGCGAATTCACCCGATTCTGACTCTATTCTGTAGGTGAAGAGATGCACAACACTCAGAACAAGCGGACGGGCTTGCCCGTGGTCGTCTTGATGTGCAGCGACCTGACGTCCTGCCAGTTCTTCTTGAGCAGGGAGACCAGGAAGTAGGCTTCGGCGACGTTGAAGAGAGGTAGGGAAGGGGGTGTCGCTCTCATACACGCTTCGGGATCGAGCTGGGAGCGAGGTACGGCTGGTATTAAGCGCGAGCTGGAACGCCGCTGACTGTGCCTCCAGGTCCCCCTCCCTCAACCCTTCTCCGCTGCGAGCTCGGTAACATCTGCGCGCACGCGGCGCTCGGAACCGACGACACGTGCGTGTTCGACTTTCGCGGCGACGAGGCGAGAGCTGTGCAGGTCAAGAGGGAAGGTGGGGGGATGAGGTGGGAGGGTAGGAGCGGTCGAAGGGGGGTTTTCGACACCGAAGGGGGGGAGTAAGGAGAGGGGGCTCTCGTGCTAAGTCGCGCTTTTCAGGCTTTGCGGCGAAGATTGAGTGGCCGCGACGCGGGAAGGGGGCGCGGTGAAGTGGTGGGAGGTGCGGCGAAGGGGCGCGAAGTGCGGCTGGTAGTGAGCGGCGGGTCGGTGGGGTCGAAAGGCTCGCGCTTTCGGGGGGTGAAGGGGCTGGGGGTGAGGAGCGACGCGCGGGAGGCAGCGTTAGCTGCCTTCTCCCTCGCTCGCACTCGCCTTCTCGCTCCCCCGCACCTGCACTCTCGCTCCCTCGCCCTCACGCGCTCCGGCCTTCCCGACCAGCCCCCCACCCTCACGCACCGTCGTTCAAAACATTTCACATAGCTACCAAGGAGCGTATATGGGTCAGTACCGTACATAAGTTATCAAGGAGCGTTATCTTATATTGTACAAGTGAGGGTGGCAGTACGTACATATGCACGGACGGATAGGGTGTACAGGGATTGTATAGTAGTGGGCTGGAAGAATGAGGCTGTAGTGGACTTCAAAAAGGGGGGCTCACTAGACACCGGGAAAGGAGGCTAGCGAGAATGATCTCCTGGGGAAAGCGAAGGGGTGGAGATCAGAGGGGAGGGGGACTGAAGGTCAAAGAGGGAGATTGATGACGAGGCCTTCAGGAAGATACGACTAGACTGCAGAAGAAGGAGACTATACTTCAGAGTTCAGGTATATCTAGACTTCAGATGAGGATGGTGATGATGAGGGAAGACATGAGATGGGAGAGATGTAGGGTACATGGGATGTGTGAGTATGGGCAGTGGATGGATGGAGGGATCAGTGTACAGGCAGTCAGTTGGTTGTTCTATGGCGGATGAGGGCGAGAGGAAAGAGACATAGTGCAAGCGGTAGTCCCAGGCATGGTAAGTCCATCTCTTGGCCCAAGCATAAGTGCACGCGGCAGCACGCTATACGCACGGCAGCGCGCGAAAGAAAGCGAAAGCAGGCCACGGGCCAGCCGGAGTCCATAAGTGTCAGCACTACGCGTTGGACCGCCACGACACCGGCCGCGAATCGGTCCCGCGCGGCTGCGTGGACGCGGAGGGCACGCGCAGGTACTGCGTTGTGGGGCTGACCTCGGCCCACGAGGGCTGGATGCCATCGTCAACCGAGAGCTCGTCGACGGACGGGAGTGCGTGCAGCGGACACGACGGCGGGCGGAAGGCGATACCGAGCGGTGAAGGGCTTCGCGAGCGATAGTCCATGCCTAGGGGTGAGGGGCTGCGGGAGCGATACGAGGCGCCAAGAGGTGAGGAGCTGCGTCCCAGCGGTGAGGGGCTACGCGAGCGAGTGGACAGCACCTCGAGCGCAGGGGTCGTGAAGCGCCGTGCGGCTCGAGGGAGCAAACTCCCGTACGTCGACGTGCTGGCCATGAAGGCCTTGTACGAGCAATCATCGACGGGCGTGTCCAGGTGGTCCACGCTCGCAAGTGTACCATCCTCCTGCGACGGCCCGCAATCGTCCTCCAGTAGCTCCTCCGGCCCCTCGTCGTGCGAGTTCCGCGACGCCAACCACTCCTCGAGCGAGGCAGAGTCGACGGACTCGAGCGACATTGTCGAGCCGTCGGACCAGGTCGGGACCGCGACGTGCTGGTCTGCCACCCCGGCCTTGCGCCACTGGTCGGCGCGGCTGCGGCGTAGTTTCTTCGCCGCGCCCTTCATCTTGCGCTGCATAGAGCTTTGCAGGGCTTTCAGACCCCACGACAAGCGTGCTGTGACGAGCTTGCGCCTCGGTGGCGTGAACGTCGGCTCGGGCGCGCGTGCGCCGCTGCGTGTGCGTGTGGATACAGAGACTGATGGTCGAGGGTCGACGGACTCGGAGGAGAAGAAAGGGCGGCATATTTGGCGGCGGATGGGAGAAGACCAAGGGACATACGGGCTATTGGGGTGGGTGAAGGCGGGCATGTTCAGCGTGTCCGGGGTGTTGCGGCCGGACGCGTAGCCCGCGACGGAGGACTGGAAGAGGATGGACTGACATGGCGTGGGCGAGACGTTTCGGGACTCGACATGGGCGACGGCGGTGCTGGAGACAACCGGAGATCCCAGGAGAATGGGATTGAAGTCGGGGAGGGAGGGCAGGTTGAGTATGGTGGGCAGGGTGGTGGGGAAGAACTGGGAGGTCGGGGATGTTGGTCGACTGTCGGTGGAGGTGGGGACGGTCTGTATTGAGTGCGGTGTCGCGCGGCCAGATGAAGGGGTGACGATGCGCGAGTTCTTGCTCTTCTTGCGCTTCGGATGCTGATCGAGCGAGCTGGGTTGCTGTGGGTCCACGTTAGTAGGAACAACGGAACGGTGATCGCCATCACACCCACAGTATTCAGGGCACGCGATTTGTCCCCAAGGGGCGCGCGGGGAGAGTACTTTCTCTCGACGCGTCGCTGTGGCCCGACATTCTCTCTCTCTCCCTCTTCTGCCTGCTTCTTCTTCGGGACTAGACGCGAGGGCTTCGCCATATGAAGTTGAAGATGGAAAGTGTCGTTTCGAAGTCCCGTTCAGAAGTTGCGACGGCGCTCAGTGCTGCTCTTCGCGCGTGGGTGGCGGAGAGATGGGTCGTGCAGCACCAAGGCCTGCGTCGCGAGGGAAATATCGAGCAGATGGACCGAACCAAGCCGCGCTGCCCTGCCTGTGTCCATCGCGCGCCTCGTGTCATCCTCGTGGCAATCAACATACACGTGACCCAGAATCTTGCCTCGTGATCGCGGTTTGCCTGACGTCACTTGCGCTGGACCAACAACGGGCGCTTATCTTGTCTCTGTCAACCACCGCCATGAGCAAACGGAGGAAGACAGGCTCGCGCGCGGTCCCAACCTTCGGTGCTCCCAACGAAGACGACGACGAGATGACTGCTATGGCTTCGTCTGACTCAGTGTCGACCCGAACTTTGCCAGCAACTAGTGTGCCCTCCCTGCTTACACTGTGCATGCGCCGCTTCGTCGACAAGTATACATACATCAGGCAGAATCCTGAGGGAAGGCTCTGGCGACACACCTCGCAGTCTCTGCGTATGCTACCTGAACCTCTGCTGCCTAGGCTCTTCGCTATGTTGAGTCAGCGCTGGCCGACCTTCTTGCCTGACAACGTTATTCAACCTGTATGCAGAACAATCACTTAGTCTTTAGAATACCGTTGATGTAGGGATTACAGTACTTCATGCGCGACGCCCGCACCATAGTCTTGTCGGATGCTCTGACCGGTGTCAAGAAGCAGACCATAAACTCCCTGAAAATATGCGCACCGCACCTCAATCACCTCGAGCTATCAGGCTTCTCGAAATTCGAAGACAACCTGTTTGCCGGAATTCTGTCTCATCTGCCCGAGCTCAAGACGTTGAACCTGCGGTACGCCCTAGTGGTGCAAGGGTCTCGTTGGCCGAAGTTCACATGCCTTTGCCCAGCGGATGCAAAGAAGTCGGACATGCTACTGTAGAAGCTGCCGCCCAGCATTGCCCCGGTCTGGAGGTCGCCAACTTCAACTACACCTCTGTCACGCCTATATCTCTACAGGGTCTGCTCGTCAACTGCAAGAATTTGAAAGTCCTGAAAGTTGCCGGAATATCCAGTTGGGTCCGCATCCAAACCATGCACTGCCGTCGCCTCGTCCTCCTAACCCCATACTCCAGTCCGACGGCACCCTCCAAAAGCTCCTCGCCGCCCTCGCTGCCTCCACCATCACCTCCCTCCCCGCCCTCCACAACCTCAAACTACGGCAACTCTCCATAACAAACACCTCCGCCACCCCCTTCGTCGCCCTCTTCCCCAACCTCCGTCGCCTCGATATCTCGTTCACCAACATCCAGCACATTCCAACCTCGAGCCCACATATCGAGAAGTTGGCGATGTCGTCGACGCCGTTGGCCGTGTCTTCGAAAAGTTTTCAATTTCCTGCGGAATTCCTGCAGCTGAGGACCCTCAGCATTGGCGCCCTGGGGCAGTCGGCGAAATCGTCGGGGGCGCTGGTGTTGACGGAGGTATTGTTGTTGGAACTGACGGATATTCTGGCTCCGCTGGATCATTTGGAACATGTCAATATGGCGAGCAATACAAAGCTGACGAGCAAGTCGATCAGTGAGTTCATGAGCTTGGTAGGGAGGCGGTGCAAGGTAGACGCTGGTTTTCGCGTTCATCATGCGGAATTGAGGGCTCATTGTACGACAGATAGTGAACCTATCTGCCATACCTCGTCTCCGTTCAGACGGACTCGCCGGCCTCGTCGCGGAAGACGGAACAGACTGCTCTATCGAGGTTCTCACCCTCAATAACACCGCCATCGACGACGATGCTGCGCCTTATATCGCCTGTTGCAAGCAGTTGAGCCGATTGGGGCTGGCGTCTACGCGGATCACTAGTACGTCTTGACCGACCTTGCTAAGCGGAGCATTTGCCGATATCACCTTTTTCTTTGCAGAGGATGGGCTGTTCATCATCATCGACGCTTGTGCCCGGCTTGAGAATATCAAGCTTACGTCTTGTCGAGGCGTCAAGTTGCAGGATCGCAAGCGTATCTTTGAGGTGGGTACTTCGACGTCAAACACATTCCAACCCACTGACAAGAGGGCATAGCTTCGGGAGGAAGAGAAACAGTCCAGATAAAGCAATCCAACGAATGTTACAGTATTTAGCCCAATATACCCTATACAATCATTCTCTTGTGCTTCAAGCGATGTCACCATAGAAGATCCCGCGGCCGTTCGTGCCGATGTAGACCCTATACCCTCGTCAGCAAGATATTCCCCTCACCTTCGAAATTCAACGCACCTCCCATAAATCCTCGGATCCCCCGTCAACACATTCGACCCCGGCGCCCCAAACCCATGCTTCGCATCATCTATCTGCACCCAAGTGGCCCCTTCGTCGTCCGAGCGATAGTACCCCGACACCCCGCCCAACGTCGCCGCGACGAACACCGCCGGGTACGCGCCCTCCTCCTTCGCTGCGCCCAGCCCCAGCGCCCACGCTTGCGAGATTCCATCGATCGCGGTGAACGTCGCCCCGTTGTCGTTCGAGTGGAACAACCCCTTATCCGTCGACACCCACACATCGCCCACCGTGTTGAAGTTCACCGCAATGTCGAAGGGCGCGGTCGAGTCCCCGAGCGTGGCGGTCTCATTGAAGGAGGCGCCGCCGTCGGTGGAGGCGTAGAACGAGGAACCGGAGGCGGCGTAGAAGGCGGAATCGTTGACTTTGTCAGAAGCGATGACGGCGCCGGAGGGCACGCTGGAGACGGCGGTGAAGGAGGCGGAATTCTTCGAGACGAGGACCTGCGGGTGGGGTGAGCTTCAAGTAGCAAGGTGTAAGGCGAAGTGAGGTGACAAGAGGGAAGGAGAAGGGACGAGGGAGGTGCGAAGACGTACCCCGTTACTAGATGAGCTCCAGACGATGCTGGTGGCGTTAGCGCTGATGGCGACTTTGCCGCCCTGGACGTCCGTGCTGGATGCGTAGCTGGGGTTCCAATTGGCGCCGGAATCAGTGGAGAGCGCGATCAGCTGCTGGGGGTCGCTGAAGGGCGGTCAAGATGCGAGCTTCTGATGCCTGGTAATATACTTACTCTCCCGCGTTCCCAACACGTACGATGGTGGTAGGTACGTTGCCGGCATAGTCGATGTCGACCGACGTGCTCCACTCCGGGTTCTGGAAGCGGGTGGACGGTGCCGTGTCGAGGTCTTCGTGGACGAAGCCTGCGATTGCTGGTCAGCCAATGCACAAACGGATGACCTTTGGACTGACCAGTGTTGTCACCCACGGCGGAAAGCAACGAAGGTCCAGTAGGCGGCGAGATGAGCCCCAAGATCGCATCCTCCTCGATCCCGTCTGCCAACGAGCTAATCGACACGTTGTGCTTCGAGTCCCACTACACTCTCCTCAGCCACACATCCCTCAAAACCTCTCAAACCACCACTCACCGCCGTCAAATCATGCCCCCCATAAATCGTCGCCCCCGTCCCATACAACCAATGGTCCGAGTCAAAGGGATCAATCACCAGCGCCTCCATCATCCACCCAATCTGCAGCGTCCCGAGCTCCGTCACGACGTAGTTCGGCCCGAGCCACGGCGCGAGGTCGTTGTGGTAGCTGTAGTACTTGTGAATCTCGGGGTATGCCCCCCAGTCCCAGAGGGGGGACCAGGTGGCGCCGCTGTCGGTGGAGCGGTAGATTTGGCCTGAAGGGGGGAATATGTGAGAAGGGTTAGGAAGGTAAGGGGTGTGAAGGGCAAGGTGGGGAGGTAAGGGAGAGTTGGAGAGGACGCACCATCGGGCCACCACGCGTTGAGGGCGGCGACGAGGATGGTGCCGGGGTTCTGGAGGTCGACGGCGACGCCACCGAAGCCGAAGAAGAGGTCATCGCCAGAAGCGGGGGTAATCTCCGTCCCTGATAAGAGTTGGCTGCTCAGATATGACAACGTCAACAGTCGAGCGCGCTACTCACAGTTGCTGCTCGCGATATCATACTTCCAAACCCTAAGTACCGGTCAGCCAAGATCGACCAGGCGAAATGAATGCACTTACGAGCCCAATGTGCCATCATACGGTCCAGCGCCGTTGCTGTATGAGATGTAGAGCAGCCCCTCAGACGGCGAAAGAACGCCCTTGTGGGGTATGAACGTGTTGTTTTGTCCAGCGACCGCGTCCCCTGCGCGCAAGATGATCAGCTTCAAAGCAAGTGGCCATACGAGGCAATAATTTACACGTAGCACCAGCATCTTCAGACACGAAGATGTTGTCTTCGCCCGCGCTCGCAACGCCGACGAAGATGCGAGGAGTGGGACTCCCAGAGCTACCGGAGGTCGAGTCGAAGGTGACCCACGAGACGCCTGCTCCACGGTCAGGCCAGACTCGCAGACGAAGCAACCTTAAGCGAACATACCAATGATATCGCTGTTGTAGCCCGTGGCATCGCTGGGGTCGGCTACGTACGTTCCCGCGCTGGGAAGCCCAGAGACTGCCTCCCACGTCGCGCCATAGTCGGTCGACTTGAGCAGCCCATTACCACTTCGCGCGCCGAAGTAAAGTACACTGTTGTCGTTAGGGTCGACAACTAGACGCTCGCCCCTAGCAAACTGTCGTCAGCTCAGCTCGATTCGCGACCTCAAATACTGATACTCACATTCCACGCCCTGGCATGTTACCTCCGACCTTGAAGTCCAGCTCGACAGCGGTAAACGTTTCGCCATAATCCTCCGAAATCAGGATATGCCCGTTGTTGGGGTCCCAGTCATTTGTGTACTCGCCCGTGGCGAGGTAGAGGCGGTTGGGTTCAACGGGGTCCGTCGCAAGCGCATCGACGCCCCAGTAGTTCCAGGTTTCGCTGTTGGCGAAGTCGAGGAGGGGTGTCCACGTGTCGTCGGAGTTGAGCTTGTAAGCGCCTCCGATGTCGGTGCGAGCGTAGGCCAGACCCTACAGGTGATAGATGAGAGCAACCCAAAGAGAGTATGAGGGCCTAGGACTGACCTTCTCGCTCGGGTTGAACACAATGCCGGGCACGAAGCCACCGCCACCGCCGATCTGCGGCTCCGTCATTCACTGAAGGCTCGGCAGTATGTCCGTGTGAACGCACCTTCACGTTCTTCCAGGAGTATGCTTGCGCATCAGCAGCAAGAGACAGTAAAGGAGAGTAAGCAAGTGCCGCCGCAAACGATGCGAGAGACGGCGAGGACCGCATGTCGAAAGAGGGAAAGACGGAGGTACCTTGTACAGCTGGTTGCACGAGAACTGGCCCTTATAAACGTCAACGAGACCGTCGAATCGCATGCAACGCCATCCGAAGAATATGCGGGGACCGCACGGGTTAAGCAAGTGTTCCCGAGTTATATGCGCTGGGAATCTGATTTCCAGGCGCGAAGACGGGGGCACACCAGGACCAGAGCTGCAGAACAGGGCGTGCCTGTCGACCTTAGGTGACAAGAATGTCATGATCGCGACTGACCAACAGTCAGAAGCGGATTATATCAGGTCAGAAAGAAAATGGAGTGGGCGCATCTTCCTTGGGAAGACGAGCGAACACATGACGGTCCTTCGACAGGTCCTGGCCGACGGATCAAGTATGGATAATGAACAATTCATGGGCCTAGGTTCGCCTTGGTCCTGGTCGACTTGCGTGCTTCTTGGCGAGATGAAGCTTCATGTAAAGCATGGAGAGCAACAAGCGGTGCCCAGAGTCTTGAATGAACTTCGTGATTACTTGTGCAGCATATGACACGGAGGTGATGGAAAGGCTACGAATGGCGACATTAGTTGAGGGCCAAGGAAAGAGCAACATGAGACCTACCTTCTCCTATCCGCATCTCGGGAATCAACAAGATACGTCAAACAATATAGTTGGACATTGAAAGGAGAGTCAGATTACACGACGTACGGCAATATATGGCATCAGTATTAATTAGGGTTCCTCATATTCTTTGTGATTCGCCCAATCCGGATGGGAAAGTGTAGGCGTAGGAGATAATTGCGGATCGTCGTCCGTCCATTTATACGTCGGTGTCGATGGCTCGGACGATAGATGCCCTGGCACGAAGCCCGCTTGCCCGCCAGAAGGCCGCAGAGATGCACGAACATCAGGCTGCATGACGAACATGCCCACAAGACGGAGGTCGTCCTCGTTCGGGTCCTCAACGCGACCGATTGTGCTCAGCACCTCCGGGCGACCACGGACGAACCAGATGATCTGCAGAAGACCGAGCGAATCTAGGACGTCGACTGCCCCGACGGTACGTGAATCGCGCGGGCGTACGAGAAGCGCGTTTGTCATCATTAGGAAGAGGGAGACAATGAGACCAGCGAGGACGGGTACGGGACTTAGCTGAGAAGGAGTGAGCGCCTTGTGCGCACAGTGTAAAGAGGAAGACGTACGTGCAATCGTAGGACGACCTCAGGACGAGTGATTGGTGTCTGCTTCTCACGTCGAATAGAGTATCGATCTTGTTTGTTGACCTGATTGACTGCACAATAACTTAGCAACGTCATAGGCCCACAAGTAGAGGCAACACAAAACTTACAAGACCAGAAGTAAGATGCTGCGAGCCGGCTCAGGGAATTCTCAACGTCGGAAAGTCGAACACGGCCACGCGCAGCCTGCCCACTCTTGTCCAAGTCCAGATCCAGACAGGTGATGAGATACCTGCGTAAATGTTGCCGATAATGTAGCGCACGAAGAAAACGTGGATAATGCAGTGCACGTACTTTTCCATAAAGCCAAGCCGGTTACTTCCTCCGTAATAGTCGCTGGTCGTATACTGGCTCTGAACACCTGTGCTCCACTGAGAGGCGATGAGTCCAGCTTCCTCGAGGAGTGAGCCGACGACATACCAAGTCCAAGATGTTGAGATCCTCTGGCGCAGTGGCGCCCTGGGGCTGCCATGGCGAGAGCGTCGAGCTTGTGCGCAATGAAGGGATCTGGCCGTCTAGGGCCAGACGCGTTGTGCGTGAGACCTCGACAGTGTGGTTGTAACTATAGAGGTCACAGCCAATGACCGACACGTTCGTCGAGAGGCGCCTATACGGTAGTGTGAAAGTGGGAAGCAGAGTACCCGCAGAATCCTCCAGATCGAAGGTGCCGTACAGATAGAAAGTGCGGTTGAGTCCCGGAGTCGGGTTGTAGGCATCCTTGTTGCGAAAGCCCAGCACCATAGTGTTGTTCGCTGGAACATGTCTATCAACACAACGACGGCCATAAAGGAATTGTCTGAAACTTACTATATACATACTTGAGCACAACATTTGTCTGCTCCGTACCGTTTGGATACACATGGGAGACGTTGTATGCTGGTATTGCACTTTCGTCCCCATGTCTTCCGTCGTCCAAAAGCGTCAAATCTTGGAGCGTACCGCAGGTCGCGTTGAACGTCGTGGCTTCAAGAAACACAGTACCGTTGCCGTCATTGACCATCAGCTGGTCATACATTGTGGCCTCATCTAGGCCGACGGTCTGGTGTGCATCAGAAAGCGCAACGTAGGAGAGCAAACTGGTGGCGTCGCTAAGCAGATAGGCAAGCAGGTGACCTTCTGGATTTCTCCAGTCAGCCATAGCGCTATAAGGGAATGAGCCAACAGCCGACGGACGACGTAGCAGCGAAAAACATACTTGAAAATATGGTCTATCCGTGGATACGCAGCTAAGCTGGTCACCTCAGCCGCATGAGTCTGAGTGCCGACCTGCAACGAGAACATGGCGGGGATCGTGACATGCAGAATAGCAGCGTTAACGAGATAGCTTGTTATGAGCGAAATGGAGCCGATCGTGCTGCGGATCCTCGATTGTCCGTAGAGGGTCATGAGCGCGGAGCCAAGGCCAATCCAGGAGTTGTACTCGTCGTGCATGGCGGTCAGTGTTTGCTGACTGGTAAGAAGACGGCGCAAAGCGAGGCGCTGGGTCATCCATATGAGCAATGCGCCATAGACCTAATTGAGCATTCAGCATCAATGCATCATACTCCATGAAGAAGACACTGACTTACCGTCGCAAACATCGTCGCCGAGACGGTGATCGCAGTGGACGTCAAGTCGCCGAATGCATCGTCGGACAGTTGGACTACGACATTCTCCTCTAGGTGGAGGATACAGATGACGAGCAGCGTAACGTGCATCAGAACAAGAAATGCATGCATAGCATACGACAACCGTCGTAGAAAACGAGCTTGACGGAAGTTGTCACTGAGGGAGGCCACTAAAGTGCCCGCCTTGGCTTTGATCGCGTCGTGTTAAGAAATGCATACGACAGACGCCGAAAGGCGTACCTTGTATAGAGTCCCAGCTGGACTGCGGTCGGGGTGCGCGCGAAGCGCGGGGGTCCAAAGGCATGTCCCAAGTGTGATGAACGGACTCACAACCTTTCTCTGGAGCTACGCCCGCGCGGCATGGAGGCGACGCGGATTAAGACCTATTCCTTCTATTCGCGAGGTGGATCGCAAATGACGGTATAGAACGACGAACGCGTCGCAGACCCTGCATAAACGGGCTTTATCACCGACGTGAGAGCATATACAGAGCGCCCATAGCGCCTGCTCAACACCTCAACAAGATGTCGAGGGTGCGTATGCAGTCACTCGAGGGCACCTCGGAGCGCTCGCGAGGACCCCCAGCGCTGGTAAATCCCACATCAAACTATGTCTCTGAGTCGAAGGAGCTGATGCAAGTTGAGCCTGAGGACATGAAGGTTGTGAGCAAAGAGAGCAGCGTGAGAGCTTGACGCGGATCCTTTGTTTTCGCCTTGCTCCATACGGTCATCGGCGCCTGTTGGCGTCCGGGTCGCAGACTCGCCACCGTCCCCGCCGTCATCGAGCTGTATCCCTCCCTCCATCATTCAAGCGCTGTAATCCTCCCTCCTGCTAGCGCTGGACCCCCTGCCCCTTCCTCCACCATGTCCGCCCTTACCCGCCTCCTCTCCCAACTCGCCTACTTCCTCCTCGTCCTCGTAATGCTCATGCTCACCGGCCTCTCCTGCGTCGCGCTTCTTAGCCAGGCGTTCCGGCAGTCGGCGGACAGGAAGCGCGGGTCGGACGCGTTGATGATCTTGGCGGCGTATGTGATTGTGGTGAGTACAGGGAGGTCCTGCTCGCCCGCAGAGGCCTCCCTTCGCTTTTATCTCGAGCAAACGCAGGCTAGATGATATTTGGCATGCTCATGCTCCCCCTCAGGTCGTCGTATCCTTGGTTCTGTGCTTCCAGCGCCGGATCGCCGTTCGAATGCGGCTCGCGCGAATCTCGAAGGTGCATAGGATGCTGAGGAAGGGGGATGTGCCGAGGGTGCGTCTAATGCTTCATTTGCTAGCTGGCGCGAAGCTTATGCATTCATCTTCTGCGTGTATCACGATACTCCGGGCCAACCCACTCTGCACGCCATCCCCTCCGTGCGCCGATCAACTATATGCGCCATCCTGCCCTACGATCACCTATCCAAACATATAGCCAGTCTACCGCTACATGACCGAAGAATATGTTCGGACATGTCTTATTGCACATGAATCCCTTCCCAAGGACGTCGTGCATCCAGGATGGGGACAACCAGGTGCGCATACCTCTCATATCATGAAGCCCTTCGACTTACTTTCATTCCTCCTCAGGCGGCCCATACGAAGGCATCAACTTCCGCCGCGCACTCCTCGACACCATACCTCGACTAGGTACGTCTTCTACCCTCTTTCTCTTCCCCAATATTTCTCCTCAACCGCCTCTTCACCTCACCGCCTGACCCCCTCCCAGACGCCCTCGCACGCGTCGTCATCCCCGCCCTGCCGCCCCTCCGCCCGCACAGCCGGATGCTGCACCACTTCCGGTTCCTCCTCCCCCTGCTCACGAACCCGCGCGAGCCGAGCATCCGCGTGGGGCCCGACGGGGCGGTCGAGTATGGGGAGGTCGCCGAGGAGGAGCTGGTGACGGCGCTGCATTGGTATGATGCGGCGGTGCAGGTGAGCCTTGTTCTTGCAATCTTTGCACAACGTGAAAGCCGTCGAAGACGGGTGTGGGCGGAATCATGGGAGCATGCTTACTCAATCCTTCTGTTCAGATTGCACGGCATTCCGCACGCGAACCTACGCAAGAGGAGTTCGAGTCTGGGATTCAGGCATTAGAGGAGATCATGACGACGTGCGTGGGCTGTTTCTCTTGTTCGTACTTCCTGTTTGAGGTCAATTGACGTGCATCGTCATCCCTCACTGCCGCTTTACAAACTCACGGCCTTAACGGGCCTCATTCAGTCTTGGTCATCTTGCACCTTCGTTGTTGTTCTTCCTTCATGGTCATCTCTACTCTCCTTGTCAATGCTGTGCTTCTGACAGCATCAACTCGAGGCTCAAGAGATGCTCCGATACGAGTTGAGGTGACACGACACTGACATACCCTGGTCTCTAGATTGCACGAATGCGAGATGGAGATGTTTGAGGCTTCGGAGACGCAGTTGGTCGCGCCATCGACGGTCGAATCAATGCCCTCGCGATGAAAGGCAATAGGTTGTGCAATGGAGCAACAGGTTTTTCGCGATGGACGACAACAGGTTCTGCAACGAGGCGGTCTGACCATAGGCCCGGTAACAGCGCAGTGCAACAGCAACGTCCCGTTCCATGCATCGGCAACAGCTCGGGCAGTCAAGGACATGTTCAAAGGCGCCTTCTCTGCCAGTCACTGTCTATAGCCGCTGGCGGTGAGCCGCTATGACCTCCCGCAATGCTGCCGAGTCTATTCACAGGCCCGCGTGCGATGCACATACCATCGATGGCAACTGGTACTTATAGGCGGGCCACGTCGCATCTTGGTCACGCATGGTGAGCCGCAGCGCGCATGGCAAGCCGCAAACACAGCGCGCGTTGGGTTGGGATCACGGTGGCACACCCTTGCACATACGGCCACAGCACGGTCCTACACTTCTCGGTGGAGTGTTGTTGGTAGTCCGTGGTACTCGCAGTCGCGCCATACATAGTTTTGTGGTCAATATGAAGGTCTTCTTCGCCTTGTCTGTAAAATGAAGTTTGGGGTGCCTGGTTGGCGCCGGTTTTGACGGACCGAGCGGGGTGTTGCCAGATCAGTCAACATCAACAAAGCCCAGCGCAACTCTCCCCTAACGACGAACGCGGTGGCTGGAAATTGCTCTGCGCTGTGGCCAGAGGTTGCTGCTGCGACCGCCCCGAGTTCATAATCCCAAAAAGAGAAGACGCAGACGAGGCTCGCTCCATTTCGCTCTTTATCCGACCCACCAACGGCCAGCCAGCTCCCAACGCCTTGCTCTTCACACGCTGCGCGTGCATAAAATCCACAAAAACCTACATATATACGCAAAAACGACCCCGCAGCAGCCCCCACCATGCTTCAGAACCCACCACCACGGCTCAGCGCCCCGCCGAAGAGGAGAGGCCCGCCCGCGCCCTTGTTCATCGAGACCCCCTCCCGCAATCCGGCCATCTCCCGCCCGCCGAGCGAGTCCTCCGCCTCCGCCCTCACCTCCGACTCCGACAGCCACCCCTTCGGCGCCACCGGTACCGCCAGGAAGAGTAGCCGCAACATGAAGGGCCTCAGCCTCGCGCTCCCCTCCGCTCAGTCATCGTCGAACTCCCTCCAGTTGCCCGACGCCGGCGGCCTCAAGTCCGCCATCCCTGACTTTGGGAGGGACAAACAGCGCCGGCCGTCGGTTATATCCCTGCCATCCACCGCGAATCCCCTCGCGCGCAACTACCGCCGGGAAGAGGACGGGTCGCCCACAGTCCCGTATGCGGACGGGCCCATACAGATCCTCCCGGGCCTATGGCTCGGCTCCGAGGACAATGCGCGGGATTGGAAAGGCCTTCTCGAGCGTGGCATTCGCTCGATCCTCAACGTCGCCAAGGAAGTCTCCACTCCCTTCGAAGACTCTGCCGTTACCCAAACCCTCCGCTCGACCGCCTCAACGCCCAACTTCGGCGAGACGAAGTTCAACCGAGACCCCAACTCGACGTACTACCCCGCGCACATCCCCAGCGGGCGCCCGAGCATGCACTACCTGAAGCTGCAGTGGAGCCACGGCGAGAAGGACCTCGTGGAGACTGGGTTCCCCACCGCCATGGCCTTCGCGGACGCTGCGCGCGCGCGTGGAGAGGGGCTTCTAGTCCAGTGAGTAGCCGGCCCTGTTTCGCCCGTCCCTATCTGCCTCATTGTTGACGCCCTGCAGCTGCCAATGCGGCGTCTCCCGCTCTGCGACCGTCATTATCGCCATGGTCATGCGCGCGGCGTCCGAACGCTTGCACTGGGTGCCCGCGGACGTGTGGGCCCTGAAAGATATGAACAGCGCGTACGACTACGTCAAGTCTAAGAGCCGCTGGGCAGGACCGAATATGTCGTATGTGGCACGTCTACTCTATCCCTGTATCGATTGTCTGACGCGCGCGATAGGCTCATCTTCCAGCTGCGTGAATACGAGAAGCAGCTTTCGAAAGAAGCTGGCAACATCTCGCCCTGCTCCGTATCCTCCCGGTCATCTGCTTTGGCAGATGAGGAATGGGGAAGGCGCCGTGCGCTGCTCGACCTTGAGGAGCCGGAAGCACCTAAAAAGCAGGAGGTTATCACGCCGGCGGTTCGCGCAAGTATGTCCGAGGAAGCTGCGGCGCTCGACAAAGCCATGGAGGATCGCATAATCGCGCGCAAGTCCTCCCAATCGTCGGTCGCCTCTTCTACTGGTGCCGGTCCCTGGCGCAGCCGCTATGGGTCTGGCTCCCAGCTCGGAAGCTTTGGCTTCCCTCGCAAGCATAAGCGCGCCTCGTCGATAGCAAGCACAACCAATGGCAGTATCCTCAGTGAGGACCTCGTGGAGGAAGACGAAGAAGCGGAGCTTCTTGGCGTCGGCGGACGGTTCGACTCGATCAATTTCGAGCGCGGCAGGACACCGAGCAATAGCGGGGACGAGCACACAAGTGCAACGAACTCGCCGGACGACGACGACCATGAGGACCAACGTGGCTTCCCTTCTGGATCCAACGTTCACCTTGCACCGCCACCTGCTGGCAAGCGCCGCATGGGTCGGCAGCCGCCGTCGCTCAGCGTGCCCCCTTCGGCACCTGCCTGGAAGAGCAACTTCAGCTTCGCTGCGGGACCCCCTCCCAGCGCGACCCGCTCGACCTTCGACCTCACCCCCGTCCCGCCGCACGTCATCCCGGAGCGTGATGCGCCGCGTATGCAGGCTGCTCCCGCTACCCGGCACAAGCGTCGCCCGCCTTCCCTCAGCATCCTCCCGCCCGTCCCTTCCTCCCCAGTACACGTCGACGTCATCATCAATCCCCCTTCAGCGAACGCAGAGCAGACCGAAACGCCACAAAAGGCGAGGAAGTCGCGGCCCACGTCCTCGCAGACGATCACCGCGCATACCTACTCCGCCTCGCAGCCGGTCACCCCATCGCGCTCTGAGCCCCCATCGAGGAGCCCGTCGCGCAGTCGCGCGCCATCGACACCGATGCCGCCCCTGCGTCTGCGTAAGCGCACGTTGTCGCGCAAGCCTGCACCGCCGCCGTTGCATCTCCGCGCCCAAGTCCCCGAGACGCCCGGACGCGTCCGCCGTCCCTCGCAGCACTCGCCCGAGCACTCGCAGACGCTCTTCCTGTTCCCGCCATCGCCTGGATGCGGCACAACGCCGAGCGCGATGACGCTTACCATGATGCAGGGCACGCCCACACCGCGCCCAGGACCGGACAGCGTGCCGTTCCCGGTCATGATGAGCGGGACGCCGCGTGTGGAGACCTTCCGCGGCAAGCACGGTCGCACGCACAGCTTCATCGGCATCGGGGTACCCCCAACGCCCACCACTGCATTCTCCAAGGTCGACGTGCGCGGCATCGTCGGCTGAGCCCGGACACCACCACCGCCGACGGTGTCGCTATCATATGGTATGATCTATGGTCCCTCAGATCTATTATGCACGTCTTTATGCCTTCCTTCTTTTATGCAGTCTCACCCTATGGCGCAGTACCCTCTGCCTCTCGTCGCTCGCTTTCTTCGTCGTCTTCGTGCTGTCAGCCTTCCTTCCCACCTCCACCTCCCATACCTTCCTCCGATCACCGTTCACGCATGCTCTCCGCGCTCCATAGAGCCACGAATCATCATCGCGCTTCCTGATCCAACGATCCCGTCTTCCCGCTTCCCACTTCTTTCGTCTTCCTCCGTATTATGAGTATCTGTGATGCTTCTTCTTTTCTTCTGCGTTCCATACACCACTTTCTTATGTGTCTACACACCGTTCTGCCGTGTTTACACGACCTTCCGTTGTGTTTACACCTTTTTTTTCTACTTCTTTTCTTTCTATTTTCGCCTCTTCATCTCCCCTCACCTTCAATGTATTAGTACCCATCGGCCTCAACGGACCACCCTATCTATCATCAGCATCCGCACCGCACCGCTGGCTTGCTAGCTTTGGACATCGCCGGCTTTCGATCACATCGCTCGCGGGTTAGCGGCCCATACCGCTGGCCTTCGTCACGCGCTGTCTACCCTATCGCGCACCGCGTCGACGCGCTCGTGCATCACGTTCGTCGCTCGCCCTCTGCATCGACCTCGTTCGCGCAGTCGACGCGGCCAGACTCGCAACGCCCTCGACGCCCGTGCCGCGACAGGCTCGTTCATGACGCTGTGACGAAGTGCTTTCCCGTCTTTATTGGTTGTCTGTCTTTATTATCGCATCGCTTCGGACCTTCTACTTAAGACTTTGCATTTGCTTCTTCTGTGCATCCACTTGCCTATTTGTTTAGTAACTCGCGAGGTGGGAAGGCCTCATGAATATATAAGAGCTTGAAATAAATAAGGCGGAGTGGGCCAGACTGGAGTGCATAGCGAAGACGTTGCGAGTGCACGACGTCGAAGACAATGCGAGTGCACAACGTCGAGGACATGATTGATGCGAATTACTTGCAGTGGAGGACAGCAGCCTAACGCCCCCCGAAGACTCTCCCAACGCTCGACTTGACAGCGCCGGTGAGGATCTGGCCGCCGATGCCACCCAGACCGCCAAGGCTGAAGCCGCCCATGTTGTCCTTGGCCCAGCGCTGCTTCGCATCTCGGTCGCTGAGGGGGTTGAGTGAGTGAGGAAAGAGGTGGAGTGTGCGATGATTGAGTAGCGGTGTGCGATAGTCAAGTAGCGGTGTGCGATGATTGAGCAGCGCGAAGGGGAGAGTCGAGTCGTGTCGAGTCGGGTGAATCGAGTCGGGTGAAGGGCAAGTGCATATAGCCGAGGAAGAAATGGATGGATCAGTGGGTGGTCGGACGGGTAAGGATTATGCACTCACGCATAGGTAAAGCCGATGACGTTCGTGAAGTTGAAGACGAGGGCGAGGACCACGACGGGAATGAAGCTGTAGAAAAGCATGCGGGTTAGAACTTTGTCGAAAGCGGAGAAGGGGCGGAGGTTGGACGAAGAGCAGGAGCGCAGTTTGTACGAAGAGAAGAAGCGGGGAAGTCGAGGGATGCATCTCGTGAGATTGAGATTGGGAAGAGGAACGAATCTCGCGGGACGGAGATCGCAGAAGATGGGTGACTCTTGAGAGGACAAGTAATGCAGGAGACGGAGCACTCACGATGCATTGAGCGTGAGGATAGCGACGATAAGCAGGACTACCCATAATGCGGGGAAGACGTAAAGCGCGGTCTGCATCCTGATGTCAACATGACACGTTCGCAAGCGCGGAGGGCAGGGTAGGGACGCGTACCCAGAACATTCTGTGGTAAGATAGAGAGATCAGCAGGATAGTAATGCATGCGATACGATGGACGTACTTGGAATCAATAGGGTTCGCTGGACGAGAGGGCTAGAGGAAGATATGAGTGATATCGACTTGCTTGAGGAAGCAGTCGAGCATACGTCTCGGCTTTCGAAAACCCAATAACTCTCTCCATCGTCGTCAACCTGGAGTCACAAACATCAGGGGGGTTTTCAGTAGCCGAGTCGCAAAATGGACTCGCCTGATTCCAAAACCGCAAGCCGACCAGGGTTCGGCCAGCAACGTTCTACAGCATACGCTCAGCAAGGAATGGAGGTGACTCACTGTGGCTCATTGTACGTACCCTGCAGTTCCAGAAGTCCATTGCGAGAAGGACGACGACGATTACGTTCTATCAGAGGGTGTGAATTCAATTATGGGTGGGTGGCGAAGCCCCGGAATATGGCGGGGACCCGGTAGGAAGACGTACCGCAAGCACATAGTTCGTGGTGACGATGCCGCAGAAGAGGTAGACCACGATGGCTGCTATTCGGAAGGCGTAAAGGAAGGCGAGGGCGAGGGGGTGGGCGGACTGTCGCGCAATGGAGGTTCGTTCATCGAGATCGCGTTTGAGGGATGGGGTGGGGGAGGATGATGGATGCGTACCTGTCTGAATATTCCAGAGATACCTGCAGACCCCGTGTAAGCATTCTTTCGTCAGACGCATAGCAAGCGGTGGCGCACCAGACTCTGCATCACTCGGATTCGTAGCCATCGCGCCTCCCTGCGCCCTCTCCGTCGGTGTTAGGACTACCGGCGCCCGCGCATTTCTCGGCTTATTCTGCTCGATGTTCCCCTGCGGCGCAGATGGCTCATCGGGCTCGATGGTGTTGTCCAGCAGCGGCTGCGTCGTCGACATGGTCGAGGAGGACGGGGTATAATGCGCTCACGTGCGCCGCCGGCCACGACGCGTCGAAACGGCCCGGATGCGCCGGATCGCGCTTGACACCATCCTTCCCACAAACGACCAATGACCATGCTTGAAGTTGCTTCCGTCTCTCATCAGAAAATCCCTGAAACGGTTGGAGGGCCTGCTTCAAGGGCTGCTCTCTTTCTAAGCACGAAGGTGGTGACCAGCTTTGTAATCGCGAGGTGGCTTCGTCGTCAGCCTAGCAGCATCGCGCACTGCTTGAACCGCAGACCCGGGCACCGCCTCTTCTAGCCACAATGGCGCGATTGAGAAGTCCCGCTCAGTCGCCTCCCGCGACGTGTCTAATCCTGCACATGCTAATGAACCAACGATTACCGATGGCGCCCAAGTAGACCCGCCTCTAATCGGGGAGGGATGGGGGTATATAAGCGACATATCACGATCCAGTAGAACCATCGACCATCTCCTTCCCCATCTCCCTCGCTCAACAACATCGATATGTCCAAGTACACGCTTCATACCTTCGGCGGGTCTGTGTGGGCGGCTGGTGAGTATCTTCTCTTCCCTCGCCTTTATTGACGTTGACCTGGTTCTCCAGCACCGGGCCTTGCAGTGTAAGTTGCCACCGAAAGGGCGTCAGAGTACGGTAGCTCATGAACTCCAGACTTGAACTTGGCCTCGGCGACGCGGTCGAGCTCAAGACCGTCAACCTCGTCGAGGGCGAGAACTTCCGCCCTGAATTCCTCGCCAAGGTTGGCTTCTATCGATATCACTGGTACCTTCTCATCTCGCCGCTTTGATCAGAACCCACACGGCACCCTCCCCACTCTTGAGACACCCGGCAAGAATTTGACAAGCACGGCGGAAGTTATCAAGTTCTTCGTCGAGAACGCTCCCAACAAGGTCAAGGCCGGCAACACCGAGTTTATCACGGAGATCCACGAGGACAAGTACGACCCGAACTTCGCGTTCCTCTTGGCCGTGAGTGTCACATACTACTTTCTCGACCTTTGCTCAGATATTTCCTTCAGCGTTCCGATGCCGAGCTCGCAGCCAAAGCCGGCGGTTTCCCGGGCCTCTTCCTCGCCAACCGCCAGCGCGCCCTCGAGGAGCAGTCCGCCCGCCCCGAAGCCGCCCCCTACAAGACCTTCTACGAAGAGAAGAAGAAGGCGAACGGCGGTCTACTGGCAATCTTCCAGGGCAAGGTCCCCGCGGAGGTCAAGGAGGGCTTTTTCAAGACCTCGCAGGCGCACTTTGAGAACGTAAAGAAGTACCTGTATGAGGTATTGCCGAAGGTGAGTTTGCTAGGCCTATCGTCCATACCCGTCCCTTCCTTCTGCCCCCTCCCTACCCCCTGACGTTGATACTAACCCCTATCCTAGCACCTCTCCTCCGCAAGCCCCTTCCTCGGCGGCGCCCAGCCCGGCGAGGACGACTTCCACCTCGGCGCGTGGCTCACGCGCATCGCGGCGGTCAGCGGCGCGCAGAAGCCCGAGGAGGCCGCGGAGAAGCTCGCGGCCAACTTTGGCGCGCCTGTCCCGGAGAAGGTGCTGGCGTACTGGGACGCGTGGGTGGTGCGGCCGAGCTGGAAGGAGGTGTATGATGGGAAGTGTCATTGAGGGAGGCTGGGAAGGGAGTGAACGAAGGAGAATGCTTTGAGAAAGAGGAGATAGAGAGAGAAGAGAGAAGGAGAATGGATACTAGAGGACAATGTACTTTCATGACGAACGATGTGAGTGTAGGATTTGATTCCGAGCCCCATATGATCACAATGGCAGCATGCCAAACAACCTTCCTGGTGCGTGACGCGAGCTCGACGCGCCTGCGTGAGCGCGAGGCCATCGTTCTCTCCAGTCACCCTACCCACCCAATACCAAGCTCGCGATGTCTACGCTCGTCCTGTACACCATCCCGCCATCCGTTTGGGCATCTGGTAAGTGCCTTGTTTGAGTTTGAGCTGAACAAGTTCTGACACCCATGATTCCTCAGCGGCGAGGCTTGCTATGTACGACTGGTCGTCGTGTGCTTGCGCCGCTCAGCTGATCGAGTCACCAGCTACGAGCTCGGGTACGAAGACGACGTCAAATTCAAGGACGTCAATCTTGCCCAAGGCGAGAACTTCCATCCTGAGTTTTTAGCAAAGGTAAGTCCAGTATCATAACTCGGCGGCGCTCGGCTCTTCGCCCCCTTCACCCTTTCTGAAAATTTGAGAGGTTGATAATACCCTTCAGAACCCCAACGGCACCCTACCCACGCTCGAGACACCCGAGGGTACGCTCACCAACACCACCGATGTGATCAAGTACCTCGTTGAGCATGCGTCGAAGGAGGTGAAGACCAGCGACGTGACCCTCATCGAGAGCCTTCACAGCGACGCGCTGGACCCCAATTTTGCGAAGCAGATGGCAGTCAGTGATCCCTGCCTACCCCCAGTATACAGCAGCCTTACACGCTTGCAGCGCACCGAAGAAGAGCTCGCCGCTAAGTCCCACGCCTTCCTCCTGGCTTTCCTTGAGGGCCGCCAGCGCGCTCTCGAAGAGCAATCCGCTCGCCCCGAAGGCGCACCCTATAAGGACTTCTACGACGCGAAGAAAGCATCCAACGGAGACTTTCTTGCCATCGTCAACGGCAGCGCTCCCTCGGACGTCAAGCAGGTGCTATTCGACAAGGCCAAAGCGCTCCACGAAAACCTCCGGTCGTTCATCTACGACGAGCTGCCCAGGATACTCCCAAACCCCTGCAGCGGCAGCGACATGCTATGCGAGACCAGCAGCGACATGCCATGGGAGACAAACAGCGGCAGCGATCATTTTCTCGGCGGCGATCTTCCGGGCGAGGCTGATTTCCATCTCGCTGCATGGCTCGCGCGCATTTTCTCGACATGCGGTGCCGACGCAGCGGGGGACGCGTCGGAGAAGTCAAAGGCCGCCTTCGGAGGACAGCTGCCGCCGAGCGTTCTGGAGTACTGGAATGCTTGGGTGGCGCGACCGAGTTGGGGAAAGGTATATGGCCAGGGTCTACACTGAGTGCATGGTCCTATGGAAGGTGCAGGGTCCATTGGCAGGGGTCTCCATTCAGCAATGACATTGTAAGGTTTTTCATCAGGTGGGCGCAAACGCCCCTGGCTTGCAATGAACGTTCGTCTTTGGCTAGAGTTCAACTTGAAGTTTACAAGTCTTCATTCCGCCACAAGCGATCCCAAGGTCGCGAATCGTTCCTCGCCCGGCTTAACTTGACCCAGCTTTCGAAGACCGGCAATCGCTCGCTCTCAGCGATCCGGTACCTCTTCGAGCCCTTTGGCAGTCCCCCCAAGTCGATCCGGCGACCGATCTTCCCTCCCAAATCGCGACAACTCTTCATTTTGCCACATGTTCCATTTGACACTTTTACGTGCACTCCCTATACACAGCGCGCAGGTGAGACCCTTGTTTCCGGTGTGGGGGAGAATTGAAGATAACGGATTTGTAGATCGCGCGCGTATTCAGAACCCCGTGAGTGTTCAGGACCCCGTGAGAGGCAAGATGGGGATCGAGGCTCGCAAGAAGCGCCGTGGTAGCACGCGTGTGACGGGCGATCTGTGATCATCGCATGTGTGGGGACAGGTGAGCACAGGCAATTACGCGCGTGGGAGGGCCGATCCCGCTCGGGGGAAGGAAGGAAGCTGAGGTCAATACCCCTCGTAAGAGAGCGGCGAACTCACGCGGTGGCGTCGAGGGCCACTTCTTCCATATCATCACGACGAATGTGACCCGTGGGCGAGGAGGACAGGGACTTCGGAGTCTGGCATTTTCTGCCGCCGGGAGAAGCGGGGGTATTTAAGGAAGTAGGCGGAGGCTTTTGAGATCGCCGCCACCGTCCCCTGTTATCTGTGATACAGTGGTCTACATTAGACGTGCGGTGCGAGCTGTCTACCCTTTCCCCCCTTTCCCCCCTCGTCCATCCACCCATCTTCCCTAACACCGCGATGTCGTCTCCTCCCTGCGTCCATTGTGCTGCTCCCGCCCCCACTCGCGCGGAGGACGTGTACAACTTCAATTCCTTCGTGAACTGGGAGTACGACTATACCCCATCCCCGGAGGGAAGAATACATATGCAGCACGGTCTCCCCACCAGCGCATACCCAGCTATGGTGAGCGCGCATTCCCTTTGAAGTACACATGTACTGAACTCATCCTCAGCAAGCCGCATTGGCTAACTCGGCGTGCGAGGAGGTTGATGTCTGGTCGAATCCCTTCCTGGATTTCAGACAAACGGATCTCTCGCAAACTCCCGAGCTCGATATCACTCCGACAACCTCCACCAACGAGCCTCGGGTAGTCTCTACCGCCTTCAACGCGCAGACCACCCCCAACCTCGACTACCCAGCCGACATACAGCTCGTCTCCACAGACGACGTCTACTTCTACGTCAGCACCGCCGTCTTGAATGCTTCATCCTTCAACCGCTTCACCGAAGCGCTCACCGGTCCTACCATTCCCTGTCGCGGTTTTCCTTGCAAGCGCGTCCCCGAGCGCGCGGAGGTGCTCAATGTCCTGCTGCACACTGCATACGGCGTGTCCCCCTCTGCCTTCGTACCCTCTCTGACGACGCTCACCGACGCCATTGGGCGGTTACCAACGTACGGCCTAAACCCGAAGGCCCACGTAGCGCCAGGAGGACCCATCTTCGAGCTAGTGCGCGCGCAAGCTGCGCTTTCCCCGCTGCATGTCTACACAGTGGCTGCCATGCACGACCTCTTCCCCCTTGCGCAGATGGTCTCACCCCATCTCCTCTCGTACCCCATCTCGTCCATGACCGACGCGCAGGCAAGCGGGATTGGTGCGGTATATCTCAAACACCTCTTCCTTCTACACCGCCGGAGGGTGGACGCGCTCAGGGACCTGCTCGCCCAGCCGCCACAATTTCATCCGGCGACGGACGCCTGCGATTATGGGGCGCAAAGAGGTCTCGCGCGCTCTTGGTCCGCCGCCGCGGCGACGGTGCTTTCGGAGGCACGCCCAGGTGAGTGCTATTGTCTATATTGCCGGGCATACCGCCTGTAGATCACTTGCCAGACTGCTGACCCTCGTCCCCTTGCCACTCAGACACCTCAGTTGGCGCCATCGAGGACGCGTTCAGGGGGCTGAAAGCCAGTTTGACCTGCGCTGAATGCAGGAAGGGTTTGGAGATCCGGGTTAGGAGGGCAGTAGTTGAGTGGACGATGACTTCGGTATGTATTGGCACAAGCCTATGTTCGAGGTTCTGTCGTGCTAACGAGCTCTTTAGACGTCCATCTGACCGGAGCTAAGACGGGCGATCCCCGCTGAGCTCGGGCGCTTGGTGAAGATCGGTGGCGCTAGACAGGACATTGGGTGAACTTGGTGTAATGGACGTATTTGTTTATCGGTATATTCTGACTCGGCAGACGGACGCCACTGTAGCACCGCGCGTGTAGCTGAATCCTAACTCAGGAGACGAATGCATTCTTGTCGCGTAAGGATGCTCGTGACCCTATGTTTAGTCGAATTGCCCGAGTGGGATGAACGGACATCAACCACCCAGAAGGGGAGAAAGAAGCAGCAGTATCACGTTCCCTCAATCTCCGAACTTCTTCGGAGCTCCGTGCTAGCAGTATGCTGTACCACGCTGTACAGGTCCAATGGAAGCTACACCTTTCATTTTGCGTGGGTGCGGGGAACTGAGCTCTGAAGACCGTCGAGTTCACCCTCGGACACAAGACAACCCGAAAGGCTCTGATCATGCTCACACAAAATGTAGCATCCACCACATGAATTAATCCAAATATTCGTGAGTCCGTACAATATATGACCTATGCACGAACCCCAGAACGTCCGTAGCTAGCCAATAACGTTAGATAAATAGTATCGTGAGTCGTTTAAGGGCAGAAAGTGTGGGTGTAGGTCGCGCCGAGGGCGGACTGGCGGACGGCCGCGTGGTCGTCGGGGTTCTGGTAGGCCTGGTCGGTCGGGCAGCCGTCCGCCGCGCAGGAGACGCTCTTGCCGTCCGAAGACGAGAGGCTGGTGGGGATGTTGACGTGGCCACCGACGTAGGAGAGGTCCCAGGAGGTGAGCTCGCCGCCCCACTGGCCCTGGTCGCCGTAGCCGTACTCGGAGTAGATGGCCGCGGCAGTGATACCAGCGTCGTTGCAGACGAGGCCGCCGTTGCAGGCACCTAAGAGAGAGTTAGTCGAAAGGTTCAGTCAGATAATGGTTGGTGCATACCAGTCTGGCAGTTAGCGCCGTTGCCGTCACAGCCGGTACGGCCCCAAGCGCGGACACCCTATGAATCGTAAGCAAATGGTAAAAGCTTAGTGCAGTGTTTGACTCACGAGAGCGTGGTCGTCGACACCAGTGCTGGCAGTGGCACCAGCGCCGAGCTTCTGGCCCCAGGCAATGGAGGGGTCAGGCTGGCCGTTGGGGGCAGCGCCGACAGCCGCCCAGACATCTATCGGGTCCTCGTCAGACTCGTTCCCCAGTACCAACGATGCGAAAACGCACCGTAAGAGCACTTGTTGACGAAGTTGATCGTGAACGCCGAGGCGGACGCCATGACGGAGACAGCAGTGAGAGCGAAGACGGCCTTCATCTTGTTTGACTGAAAGTGCTGAAGATACGATGCGACGTGAAAGAAAGTAGTGAAGGTGAGTGGATGGAGAACATTGGTCGTCGAGTCCGCTCTTATATCCTCGTCGCAGACCTACGGCGAGCGAACAGTGAAACGCACCACCGTCGCTAGATGTCTGATGAGACGGGCCGCAACTGCGCATATGCGACGGTCCAGTGCTGGCGGCCGCACGGCGGCATTGGGCTCGCTGCGTCGTCGAGGGTGCGTACAATGGCAGTCACTCCACCGCCGTGGGGTGAACGGACGCGCCCTGCGGCGAGGTGGACGGAGCGTACCGAGGTGCGCCACGGCGCACATATGCCCTTCATGACAATGCAGATCGTTAACCTCCCGTGACGTCCGAGCCTCCCGTCGAAGACCGCGTCCGGACGTAAAGGCTGTTCATGAAAAGGCAAGACGGCAAAAAACCAGCGAGCATCATCGCGTATCATTCACCTCGTCTCGAAAGTCGCGGGCAATAGTTGCTTCTCTGCCGACATGCGCGGATGATATACCTCGGACTGTGAAAACACGATGTGTTCTAGAGCATCAATATACAGCCCTTTTAAGACCTCGGATCCCGAACGTTGGGATGGTCGGGCTAGGTGTGGCACTGGCCAATGGAGGAAAAGACCAAGAGGTGCCACGTCACGAAAACGTGACAAGTTCAACTTCGGAGATTGCCGGGCTAGTAGCGGTCGGGCCTGTCGCGCCGAAAGGCTTCCTCCCGAACTTTCATGCCCCATCCTGCCGAGTGGACTCACATCTGCCAACAAGGGCTGTCAAGGGAAACATAGAAAATTGTGTGCCGTTCGCGAGCGTACTCACAGCTCAGAACGGAGCCATTCTGCTACCTCTGGTACGGATAATAACTGGACCAGATCACACACCTTCGTCCTTACATGGAGACCCATCAGGCTATACGTACTCTAACACCCACAATGACAACCTCGCGACCGCTCGTCGTTGGTCCCTCGTCGGGCCCCGAACCACCATATCCCTTGCGAATGGAAGGCAAGGTCATCAAGGGATTCGGAAGGGGCTCCAAAGAACTAGGCATTCCCACCGCCAACCTCCCTGTCGATGAAAGCTCGACACCGTGGATTGCTGACGTCAAGTCCGGGGTATACTTTGGCTGGGCCTCCCTTCGCCTACCCTCGTCTCATCCGAACCATCCGATGCCATCATCAGAGGCGCCTTCCGGATTCAGCATTTATCCCATGGTGATGTCGATTGGGTACAACCCAGTCTACAAGAACAAGGAGCGTTCAGCTGAAGTGCACGTCCTGCATGACTTTAGCGCCGACTTCTATGGCGTCGAGATGCGGCTTTTGATCATGGGGTTCATCAGAGAGGAGAAGGACTACCCGTCCCTAGATGCGTTAATCGAGGATATCCACACAGACTGCGATGTAGCGCGCAATAGCCTGAATCGCGAGGCGTGGACACTGCGGGAAACGGGGAACGGGACGCTAGATGGGAGCTGGCTGGTACGAGACGATAGTCGGCTTTAGCGCGCCGTGACCGGCGACGAAAGTGATCCGCGCAGTCCTTACATGCTTCCTTCGCGGCGTCTTCCATGTCAACTTCGCTCAAGAGCGGCTTGCCAATGATATCCTGTGATGATGGAAAAGCAGCTCCCCTCCTACCTCTATCAGCTCCACGACTATGCAGGTAAGTCGTGCTGGATGCGCGCATAATCGCACTGATCGTTCGCCGCTTGGAGTTGTCCCAGCTGAAGAAGATCGACGTGCATCATCACTACTTTTCGTCTGCTTTGTCTTCTGACAAGAAGGACGCCGCAGCTCGCCTCGGATGGCGGCCACCTGCTGCCAACCTACCCGGATGTCAGCCTCGCTTTCATGGACAAGGCAGGAATTGACATGGCAATCCTCTCCTTTCCCGAACTTCCCAGCAACGACAGCAACAAGGAGCTAATCTCTGCGCGTAATCAAGAGATGGCGGCGATCTGCGACCTTCATCCGACACGTTTTGCCTTCTTTGCCAGTCTGCCACATCTGGCCGATACTGAAGGTATGGAAGGGCGTCCAAGTGCAGGTAAAGCCTGTTGAAAACTTGCTACGCAAGGATGTCTTCAGGTCATCGCGCACGCCTTCGACTGCTTGCACGCACAGGGTGTTGCTCTGCCATCGTCGTGCGGCGTAGGACCTGATGCTCGTGTGTTTTCCTCGATAGACGTCCTCGATATCGAGGCCTAATCCATGCACAGTATACATCGCTGACAAGGCGTTCGCTCCCGTGTGGGAAGAGCTCGATAGGCGACGCGCTGTCGTTCACCTTCATGGTACCCAGACGCCATCTTCGACACCTTACCCAGGACCGTTCCTTGGTATACCCATCACGGAGGTCCGTCGTAAACGTAGACGTGTCGCTCCTCATTCTGATAGACCATCTTTAGGTCCCCAACGAGACATACAAGGCTGCCGCCCATCTAGTCGTCACCGGCTTCAAGCGCAAGTATCCCAACGTCAAGATCATCCTAGCCCACCTTGGCGGAAGCATGCCTTATCTCGCTGCCCGCGTCGCCGCGCTGTCGCCTTACATGGGCTGCCCTTTGACGCCAGACGAGATTACAGAGGACTTCAAGAGCTTCTACTTCGACACGGCCCTCAGCGCGTCCTATGTCAATCTCCAGGCGATTGAAACATTCGCGGGATGGGACCGTGTCGTGTACGGGTCCGATTTCCCTGGTACGTCTACAGAATTTTGGCACTGATTTGGGCTCAAACTGACCTCGTCTTCGCCAGCGGTACCGTCCGAAACCATCCAGTGGTACGATGACCATCTCGATTCCTTCGCCGAGACAAAGGAAAGGAAGCCGGGCGAGTCATTGCATGCCGTACACGCCGGCAATATCGCGAGGATACTGCAGAAATAATGCATCGGATTTTCCTTTCAATTGCGACCTTAAAGTACTACTACCACATAAATACCCTACTAGTAGTAGTCCGTCGATTAGCCCAATCGTTACACTTCAAGCCCTTTATATGCTCGCTTTAGTCCCAGTGCGTATGTGAATAATTTAAGGGCAGAAGGTGTGCGTGAAGCTCTCCGAGATGGAGGAAGAGCGCATCGCCGCGTTGTCGCCGTCCTGGTGGTACGCCTGGTCGGTCGGGCACGAGTTCGACGTGCAGGTGACGGAGACACCGTCGGTCGAGGAGAGGCGGGCGGGGATGTTGACGCTGCCACCGACGAAGGAGAGGTCCCAGTAGGTGCGCTCGCCGCCCCACTGGCCGGCGTCGCCGTAGCCGAACTCGGAGTAGATGGCGTGGGCGGTGATGCCTGCGTCGTTGCAGACGAGACCGCCGTTGCAGGCGCCTAGGTGGAGAGTGAGCGCCAGTACAAGAACAGAGGAGAGATAGCCTCACCCGTCGCGCAGTTGGCGCCGTTGCCGTCACAGCCGGTGCGGCCCCAGCCACGGATACCCTAAATCGCAGGTCAGTGCACGAAAACGCACGCAGCAGCGTCTGCACGTACGAGCTGGTGGTTGTCGATACCCCAGGAGACGCTCTGGCCCGGGCTGAGCTTGGCGCCAAAGCTGACCGAGGTGTCGACCTGCCCGTTGGGGGCCTTTCCGACAGCGGGCCAGACATCTATACCGTCGTCGTCAGCAAGTCTTGCCATCGCGCTGAAGCCGGCACGAATCACCATAGCCGCACTGGTTCTTGAAGGTGATTGTGTACGCAGACGCGGTCATGGACGCGGCGAGCGCGACGAGAGCGGCGGAGGTCTTCATATTTGAGGTAAATGAGGTGTTGTGAGATGTGGAGGTCTTGAGTAGTCGACTGAGCCGATGAACTCCTCAACCCACTCCTCTGCCTTTTATACCGGCATTCCGGGGGTTGAACGCGTCGAGCTAGGCCCTGTAAGAGAGCGCATGACCGCAGGCACCACGAAGGTCGGCGTGCAGTAAGGGACAGCGCGGGGGAGGCGCGCGCCCGGATATACCAGGCAGGAGGGCCAGATCGGCAGCAGCTCGAATATGCCAGTACGTATGCCGGCGCTACGGTGCCGTGCGGGTAGATGCCAGGCGCCGCGTAATTGAGTTGTGGTAGGCGGTAAGTGGTCGTGGTCGACGTCGGTGATGCGGCCGTGGTGGGGTTGCGTGCTCGGGGTACCGAGGCTGGTTTCAGTCCCCGTTGTGGCTGTTAGGATTTGCGGGCACTATTCAGTCAAGAACTGTATGTCGATCCGTACCTGCCGCTGTTGGTTTGACTGTGCATGGTCTCTTGATGACCTCGGCCAGCACGATCGAGCAGGTGGAGATAAATTGGCTGTCGTCTAGAGACTCGGAGAGGCAGCACCTATTGGCCGCTGGTAGAGCAAGCTTATAGTTGGAATGCCCTAGCATTACCTTGTGCAAGAATGAGAGTGCAGGCATACAATGATCATCGCTGAGGTGGAGAAAATCAGCGCCGAAGAGGGGCAGACCGCGGCCGCTTCAAGGGTTGCGGGCGTCAGTCCAGACGATGGCAAGGTACAAGTATAGCCGTCGAGATCATCCCAAATACAGTCGAGGGTGGTGTCGAACGTTGCGGCACGCGTTGTTCCTGTCAAGCCGGCCATGCCAGAGCACATACGTTTCGAGAGGTGGAAGGAGCTCCGGAGAGATGTCTGCTGACTCCCAGTGTAGAATGGAGTTCCAGCTGTCTCGGGTTGGTAAAATCAAGCAGTACTGTTGTCTGGCTGGTGTACAGTGGCTGTATTCGCGCGTCCCTAGCACTGAGAGGCTGACCTTTGCATGGAGGTTCTGGCTGAGGTGCAGCGGCAAAATCCGCACGGAACCCCACATTATTCAAGTAACCGAGGGCACGTGGCCAGTGCTCACCGCGGCACAGCCACTACCATCCGCGCCGAAGGTCTTGATTCTTCCCTTCATCTCGACGCGGATGCAAATGCGCCTTCAAGCTCATTATCTGTCTATAGGTGCTCTTCGACAGTATAGACACCTTTCTTGAAAACTGCGCACGACTTTCGTTTCGTACCACACACCCATTCCTCGCGAATATTCACCGTTTTGGACCTTACTGTGTTCGACCAGCAAGGACGATGCTATCCCCACGACTCACAACGGTTTCGGAGAGCCTCGCACCGGTACTCGGAAACTCGCCAAAGTCTCGCTGGCTTCTCAGCTTTTCTGAGATGTCTAGCGATGCTGCGCCTCAAGCTGACTGTAACCACGGCGAAAACGGGCGTAGGTAGGCAGACGCCCCTTCGGAGGAGTGAAACTGCTTCCTAGTATCCGTGTCTTACTCACTTATGTTTCTCGGAGGGCCTTTCCCCGGAGGGGGTATATAAGCAGGCCCTCCTTGCCCTTCTTCCTCACCAATTACGTGCTCTCATTCATCCACCGAGCATCACTCGACTATCAGCTATCAGCTACAGCGCATAACCACCACTTCACCCTGCGCATAAATCACCAATCAGCATTTCATCAACCGACTTAACCAACCAAACCAACCTTTACGGCCAGCGACTTAAACCTTCTGCTTCATCCACCACAATGCGTTTTTCTACGCCCCTCTTTGTCGCCGCCGCCCTCGCTAGCGTCGTTGTCGCCTCTCCGGTACCCATTACACCGGAGCTCGAGATTCGAGTGCACGACTGTGGTCCCGGCACCAGTTGTTTTACGGTGCCCGGGCTGCTGGTCCAGCTGCGCAACGACCTTACTACGCCGTTCCAGAAGCTGCGTACGTACCCTCTCCTCCAGCGTGTTCGCCATTGTATTGACAGAACCGCAGGTTATATCAATGCCAACAACGCCACGGCGGAAAACGTTGACTCGGTCCACGACGACGTCAGAAGCTCTCTGGTCAACGCCATCGAGACGCTCACTTCCTATGTCGGCGCGAATGCGCCCACCCTCGGTTCAATCGACGGTGGTGGTATCATGACCGTAGACACCCTTGCTAAGCTCGTCGCTGGTGATCTCCACGTACGTTCTTCTCCCTTTCTTACCTGCGAATCTCGCTGACGACGTTTCGCAGTACTACTCTGGTGACCTCGCCAGACTCGAGGATTACTATGATCACGACGACGAAGCTGCTCAGAGCCTCATTCAGGACACTGGGTACGCAATCTTCCCCACACTATCGCTTTCCATTTGCTGACCCCTTCTCAGTGATAAGCTCGGTGACCTGCTCCTCGCCATCTCCGCCCAATGCGAAGCCGTCGACCAGGCGAATAACTTTCTCGCTGGCGTCCGCATCAACACCAAGGATATTAAGCAAACTATTCTTGACCTTGGCACCACCACCCTCGGAAACATCCTCAGCGAGGACACGTCTAACGACTCCGATGCGAATTACGAGCAGTGAGCTCTGACGGGCCGCGCCGTACGCACTGGATGTCTACGGACCTCACAACCACGGACATATTCTGAGAATATGCAATGTATCATCACATAGACGTGCCAGCTGCTGCTTGGACAGCCTGGCCTCATACCACCCTAGATTATATACCTCCTGCAATGAATAACTTTGAAACAACGATTCTGACATGTATACCTCAGCGATTTGAAGGGAGCCCTCTTTGAACATCATCTCTCTCTGGTAGCCTCGTCGATGCTCAAGTATCCTAAGCTAATTTCGCATCCCTCAGTCTATCTTCCCTCAGTTTCCTGACTCGAAGTTGAACTTCCACTCGTCACGTACTCTCCACGTGCGAGTGACTGGAATGCTCGGTGCCGGCCCGAGCGCCCCTGTCTCTCCCTCGGACATACGTTCGCGGCAGTCTCCTTTGGTTCGCGGCGAATACAGTATGTCGAACGCTCAAAGGAGCGAGAGGACGCCTCTGCTGTCGTCCTCCTCATCTAGTCGACGCCCCTCGTCTTCCCGTTCTCGCCGGCCGAGCAATGCTAGTCGCAATGGAACACCCCCAACACCGACGCCCAGACCCCAAGCCAGAGCCGCTCTCCCTCGTCCGCGCCCATTATCCATCGCCGCACTAGTCGAAGCACAGGAGCCTTCTCACACCAGCTTCCTCGACTATGTCCGCGGTCGCTTCGACCTCGACAGCGAGACGCCTGCAGTGCGCTTGTCGCTTACCTTGCTTTTGCTCTTGCAGTACCGGCGCTCGCTGAAGAAGACGCTGGCAAAGGGGAGGGAAGATATCTTAGGAAGTGCATCCACCGTCCGGCAAGCGAAAGCGGACCTGGAGTCCGTCGAGCAGCAGGATATACCAGCGGTGCTGGAACGGCTGGGGCAAGATATTGCGCGAGACAGCGAGCTTTGGGATGTGTTGACGACCAGTTGGCTGAGGGAGGATGACCGCGAGGGAAGGGTCAGAGGTGCGTACTTGCGCGTCGGTGTCGTTGTAGCATACTGAACGACCTCGCAGTGATCGACTTTCTGTGCATAGATGACGGCGTCCCAGACTCAATGCTGCGCCATGAACTGATCTCGTACGCACTCGAGAAGCGCTGGGACCAAGCAGAGCGCGGGCAGTCTGACGCGCGGCGGTCCATCTGGGCGCGATACGATTCTCTGTGCACGCCGAGGTCCGTTAGCACTCATGCTCGCATATGACCATGCTGACGTTCTACAGGATTAACCTCCTTCTACACAACCTATCCCTATGGATATATTTTGCCTTGTTGGCTAGCTACCTCATCTATCCGCCTCGACACCATCGCATCCTCCCCGACTCACCCGTGGAAACTTACCATGCCCGGGAATGCTTCCTCGTCTTCACTTCCCTCGGCATCGGCCTTAATCCCCTCTATCGAGGAACGCTACATACGATCTCGGCCATCATCACGTTCATCCAGTTTGTTGCTACCCTTCCGGACGTGCCGTATCCGTCGGAGGGATCGTTCTTCTACCTGTCGCTGGCCCTAGTCCTCACTTTCGTCGCTTTCCACTCGCCATCGTCGATCACCTCACCTATGCTGCTCATCTCAAGAACATCTCGAACCTGGCCGCTAGCGCTCTTCCTGTGGAACGACTTCAGCAATATCCTCATGCCGTCTATCACGGTGCTCGTCCCATCTCTACTCGTTATCTCGGTCCTTCTCAGTATCGCCCTGAGCACAACACCCTACGAAGGACCGGACACCGCACTTCTCGAGACCATTGGGAACGCTTTTGGCATGTCCTTCAGTGACAGGACGAACATGACACCAATGGAGACGCGGGAAATGCTCTTCACGGTGCTCCTTGTTGTCATCGCGTGCATGGCGGGGGCCATATTCCTAGCTTGTACGCGGGTCCCAGCGAAGGCAGCCGACACCTCTCTCAACGCTTGGGACCGATATGGACCGCTCATCGCCGTACGGACCAGGCAGTCGTTTGCTCAAGCAGTGGCGGTGTACTCAACTGCGCCCACGACGGAGGGGACCATCACGGAGAGACGGATAGAGACAAGGACGTCGCGGCCGCGGTACATGTTCCCTCCGCCTCTCAACCTCATCCACTTGCTGCTCGTTGCCTACCCTCGCGCGTTCGCATTCTTGATGACCTGGCGCGGTCGGGCGACACCACTTGAGGAGAATGCCTTTACGAGGTTTTTAGATAGCGCGGAGGTCGTCCTTTGGAGGTCTTTGGTAGGACCGTTTGCGGCTATACTATGGACATTATCTTGGATACTAGGACGTATAGTACGATAGTAGGGCTAATTCTGAGTATCATCGCACGTACGCGTACACGGCACTGCTGCTGCCGAGTTCCGTTAGTTTCGAGTTAGAGCGGCGTAAGCGACAGTGCTTCTACCTAGGTCAAGTTCATACAACCTCTCCTTGACCTTTGCCAAGTAGCGGCGGCTAGCCCTTCGCTTGAACCTCCCCGGATCACCCACGGTCGTTCCAGACTCCGCAAACCTGCGGGGGAAAGGAATTCTGCGCGCAAATTACATATGCCGAACCTCGCGCAGACTGCGTTCTTGCTCTCGTTCTTCATCACCTTCGCCGCCCTCTACGCCCTCTCCCAGTGGGCGAACGGTCTCCTCCTCGCCCGCGGCTACGACGTACGCGACCTCATCCTCCTCGGCCTGCCCAAAGACGCGCCCAAACGACCCCTGCGCTTCACGCACCCCATCAACCCCAACGAACCGTACGACATGAGCTCAGTGAACATCCCCGGCGTCGGCGAGGTCGACACGACCGCGGCGGCAGAGTATGTGCAGGGCCTGCACTCGGTGCAGATACCGGGTGTGGGTACGGTGGACCTGTTGCAATTGGTGTCGACGCCAGCGTTCGCGCTTAGCATGACGGTTGCGACCGCCGCGTTCTTCTATGCGCTCTCGAACAAGGGTGCGTGGGGTGTATGTTTGCCATGGCCTAGGCTGACCTTGGGATCCATAGGCGGCAAGAAGGCGCTCGACCCGACAAAATGGCAGGAGTACCCGCTGGCGAAGATCACCAAAATCTCCCCGAACACGGCCATGTACGTGGCGCGCACTGGAAAGTATACGAGCGGACTCATTCCCCCTCAGCTACACGTTCGCCCTCCCCAACAAAAATGACATCCTCGGCCTGCCAATAGGCCAGCACATCTCCGTGTCCGCCGAGATCAACGGGAAGGACATCATGCGCTCGTACACCCCTATCTCAAGCGACGACGACCGTGGCCGCTTCGACCTGCTCATCAAGGTGCGTGTCTGCTGCATGTTCACTGGTGCACATGAGGCTAATCATTACACCAGGCGTACGAGAAGGGCAACGTGTCGCGGTACTTCTCCCTCCTCAAGGTCGGCGACAAGGTTCGCATCAAGGGCCCCAAGGGCGCATTCACCTACTCCCCCGGCCTCGCCTCGCACGTCGGCATGATCGCTGGCGGTACCGGCATCACCCCCATGCTGCAGGTCGTCAAGGCCGCACTGAAGGACGCGAACGACAAGACGAAGCTCACGCTCATCTACGCGAACGTCAACTACGAGGACATCCTGCTCAAGAAGGAGATTGACGCGCTCGCGGAGGCGCACCCTGACCAGTTCAGCGTGTACTACGTGCTGAACAACCCGCCAGAGGGCTGGTTGGGCGGTGTCGGGTTTGTGACGAAGGACATGATTGAGAAGCACATGCCGCCGAGCTCGATGAAGGACGCGAAGGTCCTGATGTGCGGCCCGCCACCTATGCTCACTGCGATGAAGTGAGTGTTCCCCGCTTGTCTTCGCCTTACTCCCCTATTGTCCACCTCGTCGATGAACTGAACTGACTTTTGCTGCAGGGGCCACCTTGCCGAGCTGAACTACCCGGCACCAAGGACGATCAGCAAGCTCGCTGACCAGGTCTTCTGCTTCTGAGCGTACTCATTTACGACTGTTGATCTAGGGATGAAAGTATTGTACTGCTTTGCTTGCCTATAACAATGTTTAGACGATGCTTTCTAATAGTGGGTCATACTCTGCGACCTTTCTCAGGCTAGGGCAAGCAGCTGTGCCCTGTCAAAGACGGCGAGAAACCTTGTGTAGTTCAATGATGCTGTGAACGTGCGGTGCTGAACGCTAAGCGCTGAGCGCTGAATACTCGGTATCCAAAAGGGGATGAAGTCAACTCCACCTTCCCATGGAACCATGCGATGTCCTTGTACGCATCTGGTAAGTTGTCAGTATGCTGGCAATGGGAAGTTCATAACTTGTCGGGATAGATACCAGCGATATAAGTTAATACTGCCCATCCTCAGGGCCCAAGACGGTGGCACGCAAGATACTTCCGTTTGATGATCGTCAAATTTAAGTGCAGGATCTCCTCTGTTCTTGTTTGCAACCAGGACGGAGGCTCATAGGTCAAGTCTTCCCGGCCTGTGACAGTGGACGAGGTGAGTTTTATGGACGCATACCTCATCCTCCTTACTCACCATTGGGTTGGCAGTCCAGCAATCAAGCCGTTGCTGCGGCCATGGCAGAGCCCACGCTGCCGCTCGACATCCTCACCCGCATCGCAGACGATCTACTTGCCTTCAGAACCGAGCGCAATAGCGACATCATCAAGTACGGCGATATGAACAAGGACATCAAGCAGTCTCAGGCTGCCGCTGCAGCGCTTGCGACTTCGGGTTCGCGGGTACTGCGAGACCGGATCAACCCTATGCTCTATCAGAGCCCGCGCTTCTGGACGACCTACGAGATGTACTTGTTCCGCAGAACACTGGGAAGGGAACAGGCTTACCGTTATCCCCGTAACACGGAAGCCCACGGTCTGGCGTTCATGGTCCGTCGTCTGGTCCTCGGAACTTGGGGTTCAGAGGAGCGGCGAAGTGATCTTCGTCTGTCCTCTCTGGAGAGCGATGAAATCTATCATCACTTCAGGCAGTGCATCTTGCTCTGCCCCCGGGTGACCAGTCTCATTGTCCCTTTCTCCGCAAGCCGCGGCGAGACCTACAACAAGATCACGTACCGCGGCTCGCTCGCCGAGCTGAGCCTCTGCGGAGTGAATAATATGGATTCCAGCGCATTCCTTACCCTCGACTCGCTCGAAACCTACATGACCGGGCGGTACGCCTGCACTTTCGACCAGGATCAAAGATTTGTCAATGGAGAACTTCAGCTACTCGCCCGTTGAGGAGAGCATGCCACGTCTCGCTCCTGTCGACATCTCGCTCGAGTCTCTATCCCTTTATCGAGGAAACCTGGCCAAGACGTCGTTCGAAGGCCTACTCGCATCCTCGCGCGACAGCCTGACGCGTCTTTCCGTCGACTTTGCGGGAGAATATCCCGGTAATCACATCACGGTCCACGACTTCAAAACCAGTATTCTATCCGTCGTCCACCTTCAGCATCTCACAGTCTTCACCAAAGGGTATCGGCCTAGTGGGTTCGGAGGCAGCCGATCATTCCGTTTGACAGGGTTGATAGACGAAGTTGCACCGTACTTATGGCAGCTGCAGTCGCTGGAGTTCGATGAGGACCTTGGCACGACAGCACTGTTCGACAACATGCCTGCCACTCTAAAGGTCCTTCGTCTAGTGCATCCCGCCTGCATCCACCCGTCCGACCTCCCACTGCTGGCCGCACAGGCAGTTCGTCGCCTCCAACTCGCCCTCCGCAGGGTGGTCGTGATATGGAAGGACGGCGATCATGACAATTGGAGGCGAGTCGGAGGCGTTACGACCGACCTCCTCGCCGTACAGGGAATAACCTTGCGCTCATTCACTGACTGGTACGTCCGTGGGACCTTCATTTGAGCATCCAGCTCACCACACCTCAGACGAAGACGCCTCCGATACCCTACTTATTCACACAACTTTGCTTCATCTACAGGAGGTTCGCATTGTCATCACAGAACTGCCCTACTAGTACCGGGCATGCCAATTACAACAATAAGCAGACAAAATAATACATGAAGGATTCCAGCAGCGAAAAATCCAAGGAGCCAAAAGCGAAGAGATTAGAGGGCAAGTACGTGTATATACCGCCCAGGCGGGCAGCGGCGTAACGTGAGCATGAGTGGAGGGGGCGTAAATGGTGAGAGCAAGGCGAGGAAGGTATACAATCAGTCAAGAAAGGTCGGTACCGGTCATGTTTGGGGTAACAGCAAAAAGATTGGGGTTCTTTGGTATACATGGATGCATGGAAGTCGAAATCTTGGTTCTGGGTGGACGGTCAGCATCATCGCGGTACGGACCACTTTAAAAGCCGCTCACCTACAGCGCTGCTTCTAACGGGCCACCCGCCCCTCAATCCTGCTCTATCCCACCCACGTTCTTCACCTGCTTATCCCGCGCCCGATCAATATCCGCACGCCCATACTCATACACCTCCGCATCCTCATCCTCCGACGACGTGTCCGTCACGCCCTCGAACTGCGAGCGCTCGCCCGAGATCGTGTCCTCGCTCGGGTTCGGGTGATCCTTCGACGCCTGCTGCGCCAGCGCGTAGTTGCCTGCGACGTCCGTCGGTTTCGGCGTGGGGCCCTTGCTGCTCGAGCCCGCCTTACCGTTTGGTGGGCTGGCGGCGCCGCCGTTGGCGAGGGCCTTGGCCTTCTTGCCCTCGCCCTTGTCGGACTCTTCGCCGCCCTGGAAGAAGGAGACGAGCGCGCGGATGCCGCGGGGGCCGAGGCTGCGTTTGGGGAAGCACAACCAGACCGGGTCCTCAGTGGCGCCCATCTTGCGGCTGCGAAAGGGATCAACATAGGCTTTTCAGAGTCAACATCCATACGACGTACCGGAATTCGCTCTTGTTGAGCAGCTTCAACTCCGTCGCGATGGTGTGGTACGTATGCTGGAGCATCTTGATAAGAAGGCGCTTCCCAGCGAGGCCGTGCTTTGAGTCGATCTCGACGTGGGCAGTAGCACCCGTGCCGAAGGTGACGCTCTCCGCGCCGTGCTCGGCTGCATAGTCAAGGGCCTCAAGGACGGTCGCCTGAAAGATGTTATCAGCAACAGGCAATGGTCAAACATTGAGCTCGCGAACGCACCTCCACCGTCCCCGAAATCGCGTCCGGGAACTCCATCGCCCACTTGATCTGGTACCCGTGCTTCCTCGACAGCTGCGCCAGAACCACCAACCCATGCACCACCTCGTCCGCATTCACCTGATTCTCCTTCCCCTCCTCCTTCACCCCGCCCGCCTTCTCCGCCTTCGCTGCATTCTGCGCCGACGGGCCCAGCGCGACGAAGTACGTCCGGTGCTCGTAGTCAACCCACGGCGCGACGTCCGTCAGGTGCACCTGCTTGCCCGACGTGTTGCGGCTCGCTTTCCAGTCCTCGATCCGCTTGTTCACCTTCTCGATGAGCTCGGGTGCGGGGAGCTGGCCCTGCTGCGTAGAGACGACATGCACGGCGGAGCGCTTGGCGTGGCGCGCCTTGCGCATGACAACGGCGTCGTCGTGGCCGCGGTTGACCTTGGGGTCGATGCGGTCCTCGGCGACGCAGGAGATGCAGCGCCAGTCGTAGCTCTCAGCGAGGATGCGCTCAACCTCACTCGACACCAGGATCCAAATCGGCTTGCCGACGTTCTTCTTGAGCCACGGCAAGAACTCGTCGATCGTCTCCTTGTACTGGCTCTCGTCGCACAGCGGGTTGCCGACGACAATGACATAGCCACCCTTGCCCTTCGAGTACCCAATTGCCGCGCCATTCGTGTGCGACCGCCAGACACGGTAGCGCGCGTCGAGCGCGCTGGTGTTGGACGCATCGCCGTAGTTGGCGATGAGGTGCGTGAGCGGCATCAGGCGCTCGATCTCCTCATCAGTGAGTTCCTCGGGGGACGGGATGAATGCACTCTTTGTAGACTCGGAGGCGGGGGTGGAGACTTCGCTGGTGGCGACTGACCCTGTCTGTGCCTCAGTCAAGGGCTTCTTGAACCATGGCGGGCGCGTTGTGTCGCAGTCAGGATGGAAGAGTGGTGGTGGGGGCATGATCTGCAGGACATGATCAGCATTGGTCCAGGATCAAGGATGTGAGGGAAACATACCTTCTCTGGCAAGCTCTTCGGGTCGCGCGGGAACATGCTCGCGAACCTGATGTTGCCGAGCTTGAACATGAGCATGAGGATACGCTCAAGGCCGACACCTGCACCAGCGTGCGGCGGGCAGCCCCATTCGAAGGCCTTCATATACTCCTCCAGCGACCCTGCAGGGACGACGCCTGCATCGCGCATTCGCCTGAGCAGAGCAGCCGGCTCATGAATACGCTGACCGCCCGTCATGATCTCTGCATGGGTATCGATTAGCTGCAATCAACGTCGAGCTATCGCTGGCTCACCCTGCCCACGGATGAACATATCGAAGCTGTTGGTGAAGCGCTTATCCTTCGGGTCAAGCATAGCGTAGAACGGTCTCGCGGCCACAGGGAACTTGTCAAGGACGTAGAAGTCGGTCTACGCAATTGTCAGCAAGGTACTTCCACAAGTAGAGCGCATGGATGCGTACGTGGTATTTCTCCTTAACGAGCTCACCCAGGCGAATCTCATCGCGAGTGCCCAAGTCATCGTCCTCGCTGACCTACATGATGTCAGTCGAAGACACCGGACGTCGGGAAGATGACACTCACGTCACCCTCCCATCCGCTCTCCTTCAACATCCGAATGCCTTCCTTAAAGGGTATAACCGGTGTCTCCTCCGTCCACACCAGGTCGTCGTGCGGGAAGGCCTGCTTAAGCACCTCGATCTGCGGCCGGTTGTGCTCGTACACATTCTTGAAGATGTTCTTGAGCAGGTCGATCATGAGATACATAGTCTCATGGTAGTGGTGCTGGAACGCCATCTCTATGTCGAGGCCGGTATACTCTGTCAGATGCCGATGCGTGTTCGAGTTCTCCGCGCGGAAGACGGGACCAATCTCGAAGACGCGCCCCATGTCGGCAGAGATCGCCATCTGCTTCGCGAGCTGTGGGCTCTGCGCGAGGAAGGCCTTGCGGCCGAAGTACTCGACGGGGAAGACGCTGGAGCCGGACTCAGTAGCAGAGCCCTGGAGCTTGGGGCTGTGGATCTCGATGAAGCCGTGGTCGTCAAGGTAGTTGCGGAAGTAGCGGCAGACGGCGGCGTTGAGGCGGAAGAGGGCGTTGGAGGGAGGCGTGCGGAGGTCGATGACGCGGTGCTCGAGGCGCGTGTGGTCGCTCGCGTTAACCTGGTATGGGCGGAAGGGGAGGCTGACGGTCGGCTCCGAGACGATGTGCATCTCCTTGATCTGCAGCTCGACGTCATGCAGGGACGCGTACTTGACGGTCACCTTGGGCGTCTTGAGCGTGCCGGTCACCTGGAGGATGGCCTCGGGCTGGATGTGTTCTGACCAAGCAATGAAGAGCGGCTCGGTTTCCGACTCGCGCTCCTCGAGGACGCCCTGCAGCGTGGTCATGCCCTGCCGGAAGACGAAGAACGCGAGGTGGGAGCTCATGTTGCGGCGCGCGTGAAGACGCGCGCGGAAGGTGATGTCCTGGCCGATCGACTGGGATGAGACCGTGTCGAGGGGAGTGAGGGTCACGTCCCTCAGGTTGATGTCGCCCTCGCTCATGACGAGGGGGAGCCTTCCGAAGCGGTCCGGGTAGTCGAGCGTCTTCTTCTTCTCGATAGCGACGCGCTCGAGCTCCTCGATCTTGCGGGGACGCGACACGTCGCGCGAGGCATCCCGACTGTGGGAGGAGCCCTTCTTGCGCGGGTGGTGGATGGAGTTGCGCGGAGTCACCGACTTCGGGCTGGTGGGCGCCGAGGACTCCTTCGAGGAGGGCAGCGACGAGCGCCTGAGGCTCTTCACTTTCTCGAGGATGCGCGACATGGACGGAGGGAAGAGAGATGCCGAGCGCTGGGGACGGCGGCGACGGCACGTTAAGAGGTACTGATCTTGCTCATGCAAGCCGCGCTACGTCATCCCGGACCCAGTGACGCAACCCGACTTCTCGTCATCCGGCCCACGCGTCATCCAGCTCACCACGGACGCCGGTCGGTCCTCGGTATCCTCACCAGCGCGCTATACGTCGTCTAAGCTGACCCGCACACCCACCCTATTCGCGTCCTAGGCTAGCAGCTGAAACTCATCTCGTAGCAATAAATATTGGCGTACTAGCGCTAGCTGAACGTATACATCACATCGCATACAATTCAATGAACACGACGATAACTTGCCGGAACCCTTCCGCGGAAAGAATAAAGCCGTGGCTGGCACGGACGACGAAAGAGTCCCTTCATCTTCTCGAAATGAGCTGCTTAGGGCTGGACGTTCTCGCCGAACTCGCCAATGTAGTTGCCGGGCGGGTTGTACGAGCAGACGTAGAGGCTGGCGTTCTGCGGAGGATCATCAATCAGTACGAAACAGACTAGTGAACGAGGTTGGACGCACGTCCATCCCGGCGACGCTCGGGCACACCGTCACGCCACAGCCGAGCTGTGTCGTGCCCTTCCACACCACCTGCGTCCAGTGCGAGTACTGCGGGTTCGCCGGGTCGTAGTCCTTCGACTCAGCGTTCCACATGTTCACCGCGCCCTCGATGGTAAGGCCCGTACCCGCGGCGAGGTTCTCGCCGTACTGCCCGCCCGAGTGCTCCCAAACGCACTTCGCGCTGTAGTCCTGCGCGTACTTCGCAACCTCGTCCGACCACGTCAGCGGGTCCGCGCCGTGCTTCGCGCGCTCGGCGTTGTGCAGGTCGAGCCACTGCTGCACGTCGTCGTTGACGGCGGCAGCGACGGGGGAAGCCGACGAGGCGGGAGCAGAGGTCGCCGCAGAGGCAGGCGCAGAGGACGCAGACGCCGTCGGCAGGTCCGAAGGGATCGAGGTGGGGAACTGGGAGAAGCTCTCCGTAGGGAGGGCGCCGCTCTGGGACAGATCCGAGGGTATCGACGTGGGGAACTGGCTGAAGCTCTCCGTGGGGAGACCCACAGACGGAAGGTCCGAAGGGATCGACGTAGGGAACTGGCTGAAGCTATCCGTCGGGAAGGGCGGGAGGTCCGACGGGTTGGCGGTCGGGAACTGGCTGAAGCTCTCCGTGGGCAAGCCGACGGAGGGCGCTCCGCTGCCGCTCGCGCCGGCGAGGAGCGACGAGCACCAGGCGGGCATGTTCCAGTTGCCCCAGTTGCCCCACTGGCCAAAGCTGGCCCTGGAGTCACTGTAGTGGACGTCAGCTTCGGCAATATTGTGTATGCTGACGATCAGCAACTCACCCATCCTGAGGCGCCGGAGCCGCCGCCGCGCTGAGCGCGAGCGACGCCGCAACAAGCGCAACGTTCAACTTGAACATACTGAATGAATAGATAGAGAGCGAACGTGGAGGGGTAGCGAATGAACAGGCAGTCGAGTGTGTCGATGAGCCAAGAAGGTATTCAAGTTCAAGCAAGAGCACTCGGGTGATGCACAGGCTCGAAGATGAGATAGGACAGAGAATGAGATGAACAGAACCGAGACGGGGCAAACTTATGTAGGGGATCGCCTCCCCGCGCGGCCGCTACTTATATACACTACCTCCCGCCGCGGGTTGCTAGGGCGGCGGGCGCAGCGGGGTGGGCGGGCTAGCGAAGCCATGCACCTTGACAGGCCTGTTCCGGGCGCGTTTGGGGGCATGCGGGCGTGACGGTCGTTCGGAGGGTGGTGAGGGTGGTGAGAGGGCAAAATGCCTCAAATGACGTGCCAGACTCAAGCCTCACCGACTCTGGGCCCTGATCGTCTCCAGGAAAGACTGAGTGTTGCCAGGAAAGGCATACAGTCGTCAGGCCATGCGGAGGTCACCAGGGGAGGGTGCATAATGAAGCGATCGAGCAGGAACAGTCACGTCGAACGAGGCTCAAGTTCGGAGGGTGGTTGCGAGGGCGGAGGTGGGCTGGTGACAAATTCTGCCAAGACGGAGTTGTGACAGGTCAATTGAAGGGTTGCCATTTGGGGACGTCGCGGAGTTTGCCGAAGCATAGTTGAACTTCAGGCGTATGCGCACTAACACGGGCTAAACGGCTTCTGAACTTTGGAATCAGCGGGGGGCGGGAGACCGTGTATCGGGATGGCACCGAGGCAGCATCGCGCTGATGCACTGAAGGCCAATGCTGCCCTTAAGATGCTAGTCAACGCACAGAAGTAGCTGCGAGTCCATTAGCCGGGCGCTATGCAACGCCCGCATGAAGTTCAACTTGAGGAGTGGAGCGACGGAACACAACGAGAAGGCGAACACGGCGAGGCAAGTCATCTGGAGGACGTCGCCTGCAACTTGCAAATGGCTTGGCGGCGTCTGGCTCGACACCGAGGCTGTTTCCGAGATTGAAACGTTCATCTCACTTAGAAGTTTAGCGTGCGTCCATGGGCGCAGTGTCATTGTTACAGATGGTACACTTCTCGCCAAAGGTGATGAGCAGAACACATAGAGGCATACTTGGACAACCTCTCCAGCGACCTCGACAGGTCCTACAGACTATTGTTGATTCCTCCTTCGCCGCAAATCCGCCAGCGATTGGCGCTTCCTCAAGGGTACTGTCGTCGTTGGAACGGGCTCATCCTCTGCCTTGCGCTTCTTAGACTCTGGCTCGACGTTCGCCAGCGCGCGAAGCTCCTTCTCCATCAGAAGCGGCTCTTTCTCGGACAGCGATTCGATGTCACCAAGGTCGGGAAGTCCGCTGAGAGGAATAACATCTATGCCGATGCCAGTGTATGCCTTGCTGATGACGAAAAAGACGGACTCCATAAGGTCGTAGATCTTCATGTTGAAGTTGTCTTCCCCTTGTTTGAAGCCCTTGACCTTGTTCTCCAGTATCACGTAGGCATCCCCCAGGGACACGATCAGGTCAGCCAGCATAGGAATCGGAGAGTTAACGCCGTAAGATCGCTTGAGCATGCCGCGAATCAATCGAATCTCGCGCATGTCGCCGAGCATCAGTTTTCGCCGATACCTATTCTCCTTGGAGCGATCGGCGAAGAGACGCTGGGCATATTGACGCTGTAGAAGCAATGCCGGGCGAAGCTCGTCCCAGTCCTTGAGAGGCAGCAGGATATCGCGCGAGACGTGTTCCATGGCAAACTCGAATGCGATCCAGAAGACGGCCTCAAGGTCGTGAAAGAAGTTCATCGTGAAGGGGCGGCGGGAGAGAGCTGAGAGCGGCATGTTCTCGCGGCGAAATAGGTGCTCGCCAGCCTGTACTTCGACGGCCATGTATGGAGGAGTCCCCTAAAAAGTGATGAATCGAAAGGTCTCTCACATAAAGGTGGGCATACGTACAACGTAACTGTCTTCCGGCGTCACTTTACTGTAGGCCTTCGTGTGCTCGAAGTCCGCGACCTTGACGGTGTACGCTGCCCTCAAGTCCCGATGCCAGGGTTCGTCGCAGAGTGATTTGCCAGACCTGGGATGGACGAATATGTTACCCGGGGAGATATCGCAGTGTATGCGATTAATGAAGCGCATCATTTGTAAAACTGGGGAAATGGTCAATACACATCGCCCAACAAGTGGGCTAGGCTTACTTACATATGCAAGTCTCTGCCAAAGCGAAGAAGAACAACCGCGGGTCCTTGATGTTGGCAAGGGGAGTATAGAGCTCCCCGTACAGCACTCGATAATGAACTCGTGGCATCCAATCTGGTGCCTCGCCGTCATGATGTCCTGTCCGCGTAGTCTCAGCAGCAATCGTCGACTCCGCCAGGATAGTGAGAAAGAAATCATCGATACGACGCCTCTCTTCCTTTGTTCTAGCGCGGCCCTTCATAAGATTGACGATCTCGCGTTGGGTGTCTTGCTCGCTGACGGCGTCCTTTTGCCAGAAGTCGCGCATGACGAGGGGCGGGGCATCCATCTCAACGGTGAGACCATTGCCCTTGATCGCTGGCCGTACACCGTAGACCACCATCCCACGCCTATAAAGGCGCTCGTCGGCAAGCTTTTCGCAGAGGAGTGAAGTGGTTTGGTATGTGCGGTAGAAGGGCTCGCCCTCGTGCTTCATGTCGAACTGGTATTGTAGAAGGCCGTCTGCGTCGATGACACGGTCGACCGAAGGGTCGATGCCGAGCTGGGAGGGCGTGGCGAAGGAGGCAAACAGGACAAGCTGAATAAGCTCTTCGTAATCCTGCGAAGGCGTCAATGAGAAGGCTCAGGGTAGCAGGGCGCAGCACGCACCTCGTTCATGTCAAAAGAGTAAGCAATGGTCGAGTGCGATCGCGTATGGTGCCACAGTGACACATGCGTGTCCTCGATGGTGAGGGAGAACTGGAACCTGCGCCGACGGTCGTTGTCCATCATGAAGCTTGCAGACGCCAATGCGTGGTATTCGTTCTGATAACCATGATTAGCCAACGAAGTGGACGCACAAGCATTCGACTCCAATCACCCGAGCCATCATATCGCATCGGTCGCGAGGGCGCCAGTGTATGGTAATTGCAGCGTCAGATGCCTTCACCGCGCCCTTAACACCTGTCGTTGTCTTGCCAAAGATGAACCGGTCCTTGGCGCAGCCTCGCTTGCCAACTGTGCTATGCGGACTGCGTTCGATGAACCGCATTACAGCGTCGATGTAGACCCGCCCCTCTTTCTTGTCGATCGGCTTCTCCTCCTTGTCCGAGAAGAGCGCGTAGCCCTCATTGACGTAGATGAACTGGGTGGTCATATCGTCAAGGGCGAAGCGCTCGGGGAGTGCCTTGGAAGCGACCTCCGCTATCATATTGAAAGCCTTCTTCATTCTATCCCATGCGTATCGCCCGCCCAAGATCTCCGCTTCCAAGTCATTCAACGGCTCTACCCACCCATGCGATGGGATAAGTATACCCCGCGCAGTCAGTCCTGCCACTACGATATTGATGTCGACGTCGTCGAGCCGATTCCAGTTGGCAACGCAGTATTGGTAGAATTTCTCGACGGGAGCTAGGCATATGCGAGGGTTCATCCGCTTCACTTGAGTGGAGGTAGGACACTCGTTTCGCATGCGCGAAGTCATGGTGGTGACAAGCCTTAGCAGACGGAATCGACGCCACCGAAGTCGAGGGCGGCTGGTGGAGGTCGAGATAATGGTCGAAGGAGAGAGAGTGAGAAATCCGGGTGCTGGGCCCGGGGGATGATCGGCGAGAACGTGGCGGTCACGGGTGGCAAACGGCGTGGCCACATAGTGATTTTTTCTCAGAAAACAATGTCAGGCGGGGGACGTCGAGGGTAGCGCGGATGTTGCCGAGCGGCGGTCCCACGCCCCAAGGGTCGCGAGCGTTCGGACCAAAGGCATGTCAGCTTTTAACCTGCAGGATCGGACCCTGGAGGCAACTGCGAAGATTGGCCAGCCAGACATAGCGCGCGCATACATTTCTTTACACACGACAATCAACAACATACTCATCACAAAGCTAACGGCACATACATTCACGCTGCCTCCACTGCTTCTCCCTCGCCTCCGCCGGCCTGCGCACCGCCTGTCTTCCGCTTTCTCTTGCGCTTGCGACCTGATGACTGACCTGCCTCTCCGTCGCCGCCTGTGATAATGTCGACCTTCGCATGCCCACCCTCCGTATGGCCGTCGTCCTCTTGGCTGCGTTTGCGCTTTTCGCCCGCCTTTGCACTCTCCTCAGGCTTCTTCCCTTTTGACGCTGCGTCCGTACCCTTCTGTTTCTTCTTAACGCTGAGTGGATTCGGGCCCTTCGGTCCCTTCTGTTTCTTCTTCGGCGGCTCTTCTTTCGAGGTGGACGGCTTGCTCGCCAACGATGCGTCTTGCGCAAAAGGCTTAAGCGAAGTGGCAACGAGCTGTGGATAAGATGAGCATACATACAGAGGGGTAAGCTATGACACAAAGGGTACGCACGAGTTCTTTCTGTCGTAAGGTAGCATCGCTTGGTGGCTCAAGGATCATGACAGCGCGGTTGATGTGGACAAGGGGTACGGCGGGGATGGCGCGCAGCTTCACTCGCAGGGGCTGGGACTGAGTGGCGACTGCATATCGGTGCTTATTTGTGGGTCCTGGAAAGATGGATTAGCGATGGATTACAAGATGGATAAGGAGGTAAACGTACCGATGACCGCTGCAAGGCATTCATCCGCCGCAATTGCCTCACGATGATTGCACTTCCTCCGCTCAAACGTCTTTGCCAGGTCCACCGCCGGCTGCACGGCCTTTCCCTCCAAGTACAGCGAGTGTATACAACACTGCGTGATCACTGGCAAGTCCCCCATATCCGTCAGCATTCCCTCGAGCCTTCACACAGATGATCACCACTCACTCGGCTTGACATCACCCTGCAGCACCATTTCCAACTGCTTGTGCAGGTCCATCTTGTTGTCGATCGCTGCCTTGCACATGTCGGCGTCGACGAGGATCTGGTACGGCTGCCTGAAGCCGAAGTTGATGTGGTACAGGCTCATGAGCTTGCGGTAGCTCTTGGCGCGCTTTTGACGCATTCTGGCTGATTATGAGGGGCGAGGATGATGATGTGTGTGTCGAGTATTGGGATAGATGGAAAGAGGGCGCACACAAGGATGCCGGAGGGGAAGGGGGAGGAGGGGGAATGACAACTTGCTCAAGACGGAACGAAAACGACACGATCAGCGGGCCGAGCGCGCCGAAGCGCCATAGCCACCCTTTCGTCCCTCCACCATGAAGCTGAGCGCTTTCGTGGCTGCCGCCTTCGCGGGCGCCGCCCTCGCCGCGGATATCACAGGCGGGATTATGTGGAATAGTGTTTGTCAGGGTGAGTGAGGGTGTAGGACGTTCAGTCGGGCAGGGATTGACGCGCAAGGTAGACATCAAGCAGCTCGGACAGGCGAAGGTGTTGCTCGATAATGCGGCGTACTCTGCGAATGTGCTTAGGAGCGGGAAGTTCTCAATGTGCGTGCTTCTGAGACAATTAAGGGGAAAGTGCTGACTGGTCTGCAGCCCGGACGTTCCTGCTGGCACGTACTTGCTGAGTGTACGCGCGCACGACTACATGTTCGATACCGTGCGTCCCCTTCCATGTGACAACATGCCTCACAACACTCACACTCAGCCGATAGCTTCGCGTCGATGTCCCCGAACCCGACGAGAATGGCACATACGCCGACCCCATCGTTCGTCCTTACGTGCCGGGCACACCTCTCGACCCTCCCACCCAAGTCACGCTCCCTTACCCGATCGTTCTTACTGCAAGGTGCGTTTTCTACAGGACCTCTATATGCTGCAAAGCCTAATATTGGTGTAGGGGGAAGTACAACTACTACACCGCGCCTACGTCCTTCAATGCCCTCGGCATGCTGCAGAACCCCATGATGCTCATTATGGGCGCGGGTTTCCTCATGGTGCTCGCCATGCCCTACCTAATGGTACGCCATCGCTTCTGTATCTACGTGAACATCGCTGATACCCTTTGCAGAAGAGCGTCGACCCTGAAGCCCTGCAAGAAATCAACGCAAATCAGGCCAAGCTCGGTGATATTCAGAGCGCGTTCGCGAGTGGGGACTTCAAGTCGGGGTGCGTTCTAATTAGTGTCCTGCATGCCCTTTTCGGCTCAACTGATACCTTACGCAGCCTGTCTGCTCTCATGAATCAGGGCGAACCGGAGGCTGCGCCTGCTCAGGCTGCCTCTCCCGCGCGTGGTAACGCTGGCAAGAAGGGCAAGCGGAGGTAGCCCCATATCCCATGTATATGTATACACATTAATAGAGGAACAATGGGTGGATATTGATACAAGGTGCGAGCAGTATGGTGAATGTCATGTCGTAGCGGAGGTGAGGAATGGGGAGAACGGTCGCCCAGCGCGCTGTCATAATGACGTATAGTCGAGCACTTGCTGAAGAGCAGCATTTCTGATGGACAAGGAATGTACGATGAGCAAGACTTCTCGTTCGAATGCAGTACGTACCTCTGCTTGAACGTGGCTACAAGCGCCTCTGCGCTCATGTCCGCTGATGGCGCGCACCTACATAGATCTTCAGCGAATGCATATATATCTGGACCTCGGACACGCACCCTGCCCCATCCGTCGTCTCCACCACATACATCCGATGACTCTGTACGTCCTCCACGCGCACGCCTGTCACCGCCAACGAAGGCGACAGCGATTGAGCAGTGACCCTCTCCCCCATCACCAGATCGTCCGGCTTGATGGTCGATTCCGAATGTGCTATTCGTGCGCTAGGTGTACTTGCAGAGGGACTAACAAGGGGCGTCGCACTCGACGCCGTCGCCGCGCCCGATGTCGATCCAGCAGTCGTAGCGCCTGATGTTGACCCAGCCGTAGCGCCAGACGGCGACGCGTTTGCGGTTCCCGTCACCTCAGTCAACGTCCAGTCTAGCAGCACGACATGTTCTCCCGGACTTTCCGGTAGCAATGCTAGTGCTGGGTCGTCCGCATAGTGATAGGTAATCGGCGCGTGCGCGAGGACGCCAGAGTGCGAAAGGAGGATGTAGTATGGGGGAGTGGGAGCGGAATGTGTAGATGCAGAGGCAGAAGGAGGCGACGTGGGTGCTGGCGGACGCGCGCCATCGAGAGAACGACGTGGGGAACCGATTGAGGGTCGTCGGGCGTCGGCTGTCATGATGGTGGCGCGCAACAAGATGTGGGGTCCGGTCCGATGTCCGAGCAGGGCCTGATGAACTGATTGAATCAGATTGATGAAACTCCGGCCATAAAGTTGCCTCAAATGTGCGTTAACAAACATTGCTCGCTCCCTCGCCACGGTCTCGTCGTTCAAAAAACATGACTCAAAACTTTGGGACGCAAAGACAGGGCCTGACCGGGAATTGAACCCGGGACCTCCTCGAAACGATGCTCGCACCCTAACAAGGAATCATACTACTAGACCATCAGGCCGTTCAAAAGCACTTCCCTTCGATCAGACCAAACTCGCACGAGCATTCAGAAGTTTACCTTGACTCTTCACGAACCTCGAAAGTGCACAGTAGGGGCGTCGAGTTATGCAGTAGCATCGAGTTGACCTCTTCGAAGAAAGGCAGTGTCTACATGGAATCGACAAAAGTACTACAGATGATGAACGATGGTAAAGCGATGGATAGGTGGGATGGGTACAAACAACACGATGAGCACAACCTATGAAGCAACCTTCTTCGACATCGTCTGCTGCTTCTTTTGCTTGATCAGATCGAGCTTTCGCTGCTCGAGTTTTGTTTTCTGCGAGGCAGAGACGTCAGCGTCCATATCTCCTCGCACAAATAAATACGAGTGCTTACCTCGGCCTCCCGCTTCTTCTGGCTGTGCTTGACCTTCTCGTACAACTTGCGCTGCTTGTTGCTCATCATCATCTTGTTCATGTCCTGCTCGGCGTCATCCGTCGTGTTCGTCTTCGCCGGCGCCTTCGCCTTCTTCTGCGACTTTGCGACCTGTTTCTCGAACGCGCCGTAGTCGATGCCAGCCGCCTCTGCCGCGAGCTCGGCGGCGCGCAGGGCTTCGGGATCGGCGCCGGCAGAGACGGCGGCCTTGAGGGCGATGGCTTCCGGCGCCTCTTCCTCGGCGGACTCCTCGTCTTCCTCCTCGCCCTTCTCCGCATCGTCAGCCTCCATGTCTTCGTCCTCGTCCTCGCTCTCCTGCACCGCGCCCTGCTGTGCATCGAGCGGCTTCGCCGGGTCGTACGCTCCCTCGTAGTACTCGCCGAAGGGGCTCAGATGCGGCGGGAGCACCGCACCCTGCGCATACGAGTCCTCGAGCAGGATCTTGCCGGCATTGATACAGTCCACGACCCACTGCGGCTGCACGTACTTCCGCCGCGCGCGCCTCTCGCGCTCCTCCGGCGTCTCGTTCGCCTTCCGCGGGGGCGGCCGGTCGATAATGACGTGCGTGATCGCCTCGTCGGACTCGCTGATGGGCGACCCGCCCCCTGAGGACTCGGGCCACCCGACGCGCCCGCCAAAGGAGCGGATGAGGAACTCGAAGATGGGGCGGGAGATCTCGCGGGAGAGGTAAAAGGTGTAGGGAGCGAAGAGGGTGGTGGAGAGGGAGGGCGGGAGGGCGGATATGGATTGGAGCGTGGGGAGGGACGCGGCGGTCTCGGTGTCTTTTGTGGAGGGGTGGGGGACGAATTCTTCCTCCTCCTCTGCGGGCGCGGGCTCGGCGGAGGTCATTTCGACGTCGCCGTCGGTTGCGGCGGCCTCGGCGGAGGTGAGGCTCTTGATTGCCTGCTTGACGTCTTTGGTGGTGACCTTGTGGCCGTCGACCTCGACTTCCTTCGCCTTGGGTTTGCTGGGGACGACGGGCTTTGTTGCCTCTTGCAAACTGTATGCGCCAACGCCGGCAGCACCCTCGTCCTTCTTGATGTCAAGAGGCGGCGGGTAGACAAGGCCGGCATCAGTGTAGAGCTTGAAGAAGACGAAGCCGAGCATAGTCTGATAGAGCTCCAAGAAGGTGAGCATCACTCGCACGTCGACGTCAGAGGGGACCTAAGCACACTGTCAGTAATACGATTCAAGTTCTGATGATCGGTACGCACGTTCTGTGTGAATTGATACGGCACCAGCCATGTTATTGTCTGATCCATAACCTCAGCCTGGTAGTAGACGCCCTTGATCGACAGGAAAGCCTTCCGCAAGCTTTTCGAGTGCATCACGTAGAGCTGCCATTCCGCGGCGAGTCTTGAGCAGTTTTCTGTCAGGGAAGGGGGGATACGATCGCCGGAGGGGAGGGATGCAAAGAGGAAGATCATGCAGAGGGCGTCGTCGATATCACGGAGGGCATCAATGAAGGTCGGATACCTAACCTGATCGTTAGCTTGCGATGGCCAAGCAGCAACTTTCTAACGCACCTCTCCTTGATGATGTGGTCTATCCGGTAAACAGGCTTGTTCTCCTCAAGATGCTTCGCATCGCCCCACTCCCCCCGACCGAGCGCGCGAGAGAGCTTCTTCGCAAACGCCTTGTGCTCTCGTAGCCGCTTCAGTACAGGCTCATGGGCGAGGAAAGCAATGTCTTTGGTGTAGTAGAAGGAGGTGGGGACAGAGGAGCCCTTGTTGGCCTTCTTCTTGTTGCGAGGCTCGCGAGGGAAGATGCCTATAAGTCCTGTGAATACCCGCGCAACCCAGAAGTAGCCCATCACGCACCCTTCAAGATACAGAGTCTCCTGAAATCCGCCAGAGACACTTGCAGCTTTTTGACGGCAGATGAGCGGGTGATGTATGCCTTCGCGGCGCCAGCCTTGCCCTTCCTATGTATTCGTCCCATGCTTGCGGTGTCGGTGGGGGAAGTGATGAACGAAAACAATGCCGATCATAGACGCCACATGCCCGAAAAGTACAGGAAACAAACAATTGCACACAGACGCGCCTTGTTCTTCGCCATGAGGTCCGTATCCCTGCTATACGCGTTTGCATATTGTTGATCATGTTCGCAGTCAATACGTCCACGTCCCCAAGTCCGAGCTCGACGAGGCCCAGCTCAGGCAGCTTGAGGAGCACGAAATCTCCCAGGGCCCGTTGTCCGTCCTCCAGCAGGCGGTCCGCAACCACACCCAGGTCCTCATCTCCTTGAGAAACGACAAGAAGCTCCTTGCACGCGTCAAGGCGTTTGACAGACATAGCAACATGGTGCGCGATTACGTCCACCCCCTACCCTTAGATGTACTGATCGCTTCCCCTCAGGTGCTCGAGAATGTGAAGGAGGCGCGTCAATTCACCTTCTCCCTTCCCCTCAACGCTTACACCCAGCAGATGTGGACTGAGATACCAAAAGGGAAGAACAAGAAGCCCGTCAACAAGGACCGCTTCATCAGCAAGATGTTCCTTCGGTACTTCTCCATGAAATATCCCTCCTCTTTTGCTGACTTTTTATCATCGCAGTGGGGACTCTGTCATCTTGAGTGAGTATTTCAGAATCTCCCACTATCGCTCTGACTGACTATTCCTCTAGTCTTGCGAAACTCCGCATAGTGTATGCCATCGACTCGGCGGACTTCTCATCTTTTGCATCTTCTGTATGTTCATGTTGTTTTTGTACGATAATGCTGCTCAAAACACTGCCCTGTACTCTTGGAAGAAGATGATGGATGGGATGTCATCGTCGTACTGTTCAGTAGGAGTATGCATGTAAGTACAGATGTCGCTCGTGGTAAGTCAAGTCCAAGTTAGTAAAACCTAAACGCCTGCTCCTCCTTCATTCTATCCTCGATCTCCTTCACCGCCTCAAAGATAGCACCCATCGCCACCCACCCGAAGCTCTGCGCCCCAAACAACTTCTGCTTCTGCTTCTGATACGCCAGCTGCCACGCCAGCCACGCCCTATGCAGCGGCACCTCCGGGATATCATCGTCGTCCCCCGCCATCTCCTCCCTGATCCCCCTCACCAAAAAGTCCGTCTGCTCCCTGAGCTTCGCCATCTGATCCTTGCGCTTCCTTGGCTGCGACGTCTTCTGCACGATCGTGCCGACGGTCGCCTCCTCCTCCGTGAGCATCGCGGCGCGCGACTGCGAGAGCGTGTTCGTGGCGCAAATGCTGCGCAGCTCGTTCACGTAGCGCTGGAAGAGCTGGCCGGTGGACTCAACCTCCTCCAGCGTGGCCTCTTCGTTGACCTTCATGTCGTAGGCGGCGACGCGGTCGTAGAGGGCGTCGAACAGGGGGTCGTCGATGTCGTCCATGCTCAGGCCGGAGAGGGACTCGGCGACATCGTCGCGGGTTGTTCGGCGTTGGCGTCGTCTACGCCCTTGGGCGCGAGAGGTTTGGTTGACAGTGCGGACAGCGGTGAGCTCGATGGCGCGGAAGAGTTTCCCAATGGCCCTCTGGCTCTCGTAATACCTCGCCGAGTCAGGATTGACTGTCTCCGGCGCGTTCCAGTCGGGCTGTGAGGTGTGTGGTAACGCGCTATAAACTACCTTCTGATGTACATACCTTCGCCTTGAACTTGAGCTTGGGGATCTTGGTAATTTCTACCGGTTGTCCCGACTTCGGAAAGTCAACCGCATCGCTATGCAGTTGCGACAGCGTCAGGCAGTCGTTATCGAAAATATTCTCCTGACTCTGGTCTGCGATGACCAGCCAGTTGATGGCGATGATGCCCAGGACCTGTGAGGGCGAACTTGAGGACCCAATCCTCTACAGAGATAACCAAAATCGGTTCCACGCACATCGAAACTCATGAAGTCCAAAACGAAGTCGGCTACGTCGTCCATGTTGGCTGGTCGGTCCAGTACTTTCCTGGGGGCCGCAGCGTAGGATGCGGGGTCGCAGGTTCGTGCGGGACGGAATTCTGGATGTGTCGTATCCAGGCAAATCAGGTTGTACACGTCCCCATCGAGGTCGCCGCCTCCAAGCATCGATGGCAAAGGTCTTGAACCTGAGTGAGAAACAGTCAGATGCTGCTCATGCCGGGCTTGAAAAGGACCTAACAACATACCTTTGACCGAAAACACGACAGTATTCGCCAACGGCTCCTGCGCAAACGGCGACCCCGCCGGCGGCCGCCCGATCGCCCTCACCACCTGCACATCCCCCGGATGTATGGTCGGTGACCTCGAGATTAAGATATCCCCCTCCAGATACTCAATCCTATTACTATCCACCTCCTTCACGCACGCGAACACCTCCCCTTCCGCTAGATACCGATGCACATCTGCTACGCCCACCAGCGTGTATGCGCCCGGGATCGGGATGCGCGCGTGGTTCTTGAGCACTCGCAGGACGTGGTTGATCGCGAATTCGAGCATGCGGTCGTAGAAGGCATCCCCGGGGAGATGGTCGATGCCGAGTTTTTCGAGGTTAAGGAGGACGGAGGGGAGGCGGAAGGAGGTGCCGAGGCCGAAGGCTTCGAGCATACGGGCGGCGTGCTCAAGGGATTCGGTGGCACGGTGGGCATCGCGGACAGCGAGGTCCTGGTATTTGAGGAAGGTCTCGTAGGGGACGCCGAGGCCCTCGAGGAGCATGATGAGCGGGCGGTTGAGGTAGTATCTGGAGATTCGTCAGTGAGAAGGTAAGGAGGAATTCAAGCCGAAGTGTAGCACGTACTTCCCCGGCCTGTCAAACGCCCTCGCGATCTCCAAGTTCAAACTATCCGGCGCCTCAAACTTGATCATCGACGGCCTCAAGCAAACCGCCCTCCCCCTTAGCTTATAATCCACGCTCAACATCCCCTTCGACCCCATCAGCCGAACCTGAAAACTCGCCGGCGTCCCCTTGCTCTTCCGCGCCCTCTTCCTCGTCCGACGCAGCTCCGTCCACGTATCCCTCGCCATCTCCTTCGACATCGTCCCCACGCCGTCGGTGAAGTGGTATGCTCCATCGCTGGTGGATATGTCGTCGTGGTAACCGATCTCCTCCGCCTCGACAAAGACGGAGGCGTCGGTGGCGGTGAAGGCCTGCGAGAGACGGGCGGCGTAGCGCGCTGGGCAGAAGCGGTCCTTGCTGGTGCTGAAATCACCGATACCGGCGATGATGGTGGCGGCGTTCACGTCGGCGCGTTGGCCGTCAGGGCGGAAAGGTTTGACGAACCTATATAGAGGTGAGGATGGACGTAGGTCGATGAAGGGGATGTAGGCACACCAAACAGCATGCTCCTTCAGCGCCGACTGCGAATACGCAAGGAACTCGAACTTGTGTCCAGCGATGTGAAGGCCCTTTTTCAGCAAAGGCCCAATGCGCTCGCGAATGAACGTTCGTCCATCGACCTCCCTGTCGAACCGATACTGCAGCCGCCCCTCTTCCACGAAGCTCACGCGCAGGAAGCAATCATGATACTTCGCGTCGTACATCCGGATGATACGATTCGACCGCTCGGGGAACGGGCCCTCCAGAATCATCGTCGTCGGCGTTACGATCACATGCAGTGAGTCGAAGACGCTACCGTCGGTCGGTTTGACCACCTCGTTCAGCCCCTGCTTCGCGAACTCCTTCGTCGCGCGCTGGAAGCACTCGTCGATCGACTCCGACTCGTCCTCGTACTGCACCCAAGCAACCAGCCGACTCTGGAAGTACTTGAGGAATAGAGCGGTATATGAGGTGCCATGGCGCCGGTGTATGGCATGGACCCTAGGCATGAAGGTCAAAAGCTCGTCAGGGCCCATGTGTAGGCAGCGGAGTAAGCCCTCGATCTGGAAGGAGACGGCCCAAGGGAAGTGGCGCTGCCACTCTTGTATGCGGCCCATAACGATGGGACCGAAGATATTTCGACGGACAGCGGGGTAGTCGCAGTCGTCGAGGTGGTGTACGTCTGCAACGGCAGCGACCTCGTGGAATCGTCGGAGGGATTCCTGCGATGGCAGGACGAGGCGCAGGGCAAGTGACGTGAAAGCAACGACGTCTTCATGATGCCCGAACGGGAGGTGGGGTAGGCGAACGCGGCGATCGTCCTGCGAGGGGTTGGGTACCTCAGACTCGAAGAAAGGCGCGACGGAGAGGCTGATCGTGATGGCAGGATTGTCAGAATGGCGGGGCGCGGATATAATCATGATTTGCGTGTAGCGCATCGCAATAGCGAGCAGTCTCCCAGGCGAGTCGGGGTGGCGCATACGGACCCGTATCTCTCGCCGCTCGTCGTCGAACATGACATACGCGTCGTTCCACTGGAATGTCTCCTCCCATTCGATGGAAAACACAGCGTCGCGACAGTCCCACCCAAACTGGACGGCGCTGACGGCGATTTGATTTCGTTGCAGGTAGTTAGTGCGCTCGTTTTGCTGTCGTACTGCCTGCGGGTCCTGATATGGGAGGCGGCGTATATCCTCCAAGATGCTGGGATCAGGCGGCTGGCGATTAGCTTTCTGAAATTGGATCGCGCGACCTTGGCCACTGCGAGGAGTGCATCGCTTCGTAGTGAATGGGCCGCCGTATTCGTGTAGAAAGAGGTTTCCGATGTCCAGAGTGGGGACAGTCAAGATGCCTATGCCGCGATGTTGGCGAACCCCGCCGTTCTTGTCCTTGAATAGCCGTACATTGAAGTTGATAGGCAAGCCCGATAGCCGAGTGTAGGGCTCATGGTGGAGAATATCGGCCAGACATTGCGTGAGCTCATACTGAGTCGTATTAAAGCCTATATTTTTCATGAAGATATCCATCGTGGCGAGGGTGGTGGGGGGACACAAGGAGTGGAGGAGCTAAGGAGGGCTTAGGTACGATGGGCAATCAGATAGGCGCGCTAGGGTCCCGTGTCAACTGCTAAGTACGGATGAGACTCAGGGGACAAAGGCAGTCACCTAAAGACCGATTGATGGGTGCGTGTACCGGACAGGAGTTGTTTTGGGGCCCGCGGAGACCGCGCCGGCAAAGTGCGCCGCACGTGACTGGTTCAAGTGGCGCCTGCACGCATTGGTATCTGCACAAAGGCGTGTTTATCGACTATCAAACGGGCAGAAAACAGCAAGATAGCGACTCTGTAGCGGGAACGGTCACTTTCCACGACCTGGAGAGCGCAGGGTGACTGCAGCGGGCAGCAGCTGCTTGACCTCGCGTCGAATTATCCTCAACTTGTCTTCAATCAATTCCTGCGCGAGGATAAGCTACACGTATCAGGTGCAAGTAGACGACCATACCGTGTCACTGAGGTGGCGATTCCTTTCAATTTCTGAGCGAATCCATGCAACGGTCTCTACGCGTGCTTGCGGGTGGGGTATTCCTGCCCACCTATCAGAGTCTGCCATCTCATTCGACTATTCTCTCTACCTCGTGTACAGCGAATAGCATAGCGATAAAAGTTGAGGACTTCTTGCCTCAGAATAAAATGCTTGAGTGTCGGCTGTTTGGAATGAAGGAAGGCCATGGGCGTTGCCGGATTGAGCGACGATCGACTGGTCACAAGCCACGCCGGACCCTCTGCCGCGTCGACGGACTTGCACTCGACCAAGTCCTGCCCGCCGTCTCGCCTCCTCCCTTCATCGCCGTCATCATCGCCGAACGCCATGGCCGCCGTCGGAACTGCCATTGCCCCAGCTGATATCCCGAAAACCACTGAAAATGGGTCTCCAGACCAGCTTGCCGACGCTGTCGCCGGTCTCGCCATACACGACGACCAGCGTTCGCCAGAGCAGGCCCAGGGGACCCAGCAGCCTGTCGCTCAGCGTCCGCTGCGAATATACACCAGGAAACAGCTTCTGTATCTCCACGCATCACCACTCGTGCAGCTGCCGCCAGGCATGCCCGAGCTCAAAGACTGGTTTGGGTAAGGTCTTTGTTTATGCACAACGCAGCTGCTTGAACGATGCTTCAGAACGGAAAACGAACAGAGCCTCACAAAGAAGGAGGAAGCCTCGAGTCCACCGCGAGAACGCAGGTGCGCAAACGCGGTTATCGTCTACACGTCCTGTCGAGCGCTAACGACACTTGGCAGATTCAGGCGGGATCCTGAAGACGGAGGTGTGTCGTGCATCGCTCATATACACGCATGCGCTCAATTGTACGCTAGATACCCCCACGAGACCCTCCTTCCGAGCCACGGTCTCACAACCCTCGCAAATGGGCAACTTCAAGCACCAGTCCCTGCGCAGCGACAGAGACAGAGACGAACGTGACAGAGAAGGAATACGCAACGTCAGCTCTCGTTTCCTCGCGTCGCCGACCTCCTCTCAACTCGCCATGCCCAGATGTCTGAGAGATACGACCGCGACCGCATGGGTCTCGGCCTGAACGGCAGGAACAAGGATCGCGATGTCGCCCCTCACCTCTCCTCGGCGTCCTCCACGCGCCTGGCCAGTACGGGCCCGATAGCCACCCTCACGACGCGCCGCGGTGAAACAGGCAGGAAGAAGGCCGGTGATGACGACTGGCGAAGAGGTTCGTGCCGCACGCACTTAATCTCATCTGTCCGTTAATAACTCATGATCGCAGGAGGAGAGCGTGGCGGCAGAGAAGACAGTGAGTTCATTGACACGACTAGAAGCCTACAACCTCATCCATTCATGATCAGACGGCGGCCGCCGCGACGACCGCGAGCGCAATCGTTCCCGTGCGCGCGACTCGTCCCGCCCTCGGCGCGAGCAGTCCTCCACCCGCCGCGAGCGCGACGACCGCAGAGGCAAGGAGGACTACGACGATCCCCGCAATCACCGACGCCCGCGAGACGATGACGACCCGGATGATCCCCGTCGCTGGCGCGACGATGGCAAGCGCGATGAGCGGATTGCGTCCCGGCGCGACCGCGACCGCTATCGCGAAGAACGTGGGTGGGACGAGCGCCGTGATCGGGGCGATCGGTGGCAGGTCGTGGAGGAGCGGGAGGCGCGCACGAAGCGTGGCACTGAGCGCGGTGGAGGGCGCGATCGGCGGAATGGGGACGATGGGAAGGAGCGGGATGAGCCCAAGGGCAATGGGAGGGACCGTGATCGCGAGAGGGAGAAGGAGCCTGCGTGGATGGACACTTATATCCCGCCTGCAACATCTGGCACCGGCATTTTGGGTGGAAAGGGTGCGGATGGCGAGCTCGATGGCATACAGGCGTGGAAGAAGGGCATGAAAGAGAAGGAGGCGAAGGAGAAGGGCGTTGCAGCTGCCCAGGAAGCCGCCGCAGCTGCTCCGTCCGGCGGCGGAGGCGGCGGCCTCGACGAGATTCAGCTCTTCCGCATGATGATGAAGAAAGAGGACGACAAGAAGAAGGCAGACGGCCCGTCAGCCGAGGCGTCGCCAACCATAGCGTCCGTCGCGCCCGGTCGCGTCTCGGAGGCTATCTCCTGTATGTTCACATCCAGCGTGGGCAAACATGATGCTCATTTTGCTCCCAGCTTCATCCGTGTCCGCCTCTGCCATGGCCGAGTCAAAATCGAGCGGTCAGCCTCCGTCTTCCTCTGCCGTCACCTCATCTACCGCGGACAACGCCGCGCCTGCCTTGTCTGGCCTGGCGTCCCTCCCTCCCAAGCCCGAAGTCCATCTCGAAGACGTTCTCCCGGCAACTTCCAGGTTATTCCCCAGACCCAGCCAGCCGACGTCCGCGGAAGCTTCCCCACTGGACTCTACAGCCAACTCGCCCACGTCTGCCCTTAGTGCAGCCGCAGGATCACGTTTGCTCTCGCTGGGTCGCGGTCCCGCCCAGGCTAAGGCTGCTCCCGCTGCTCCTGGTTCCCCTGCGAACGGCGCTCAGGCGCCGCAAGTCCCTGCTCAACCGAACATCGCCTTGGAAGCCATCAGACGCGACCCCGCTATCGTGCAGCTACCATCCAAACCAGGATCAGCGCACGGCTCCGCATATTCACCTTTCGAGGACACATCGCGTACCTCTTACGGCTTCGAGGACGCGCGCCGCGCGCCGAACTCGCTGGAGCAACCTATGCGTGTTCCAGGGAACAACAGCCCGTCGTTTAATGAGTCGCTGTCGCCGGATGGATCCGTGCCGGGTATGAGGGGCAGTCGCTTTGCGAAGTTCTTCGATGGAAAGACGAGGGACGGCGCCGCGAAGATGCAATCTGGCGGGGAGTCGCCTGTTGGGCTAAGGCAGGAGCCGTCGCCCATGAACGTCCCTGGTAGTGGGCCCGATGGACGCGCCATGGACGAGATCTTTGCCATGCTGAACAATTCGGCGACGCACGTAAGTTTACCTTTCTTTCTGATGTTGTGTACGAGATGTACTAACAACAATCAGAATCCTCGCGCTCCAAACCCGCCTACTGTTGTTCCGCCCGCTAGGGATATTCAACTCCAGCAACAGGCCCAGCTAGCGCTCCTGCAGCAACAAGGTATCCATCCCAGCCGCCTCGAATCCTTCTACGACAGCCACTTCGACGACCGCAGCTTCGTACCTGACGGCATGGTCCCGGGCCTCCGCACGGCGCCTCCTCCCCGCGAGAAAGGTCCTATGTTCGCCGACCCTATCGACGATCCCCACTTCAGTGTGCAACGCCCACCCCCGCATCAGCGCGGTGCGGACCCGGCGTTCTGGAACCAGCCAGCCCCGCGCCAGCCTCCTCCCCAGCAGCTGTACGGGCAGCAACTTGGTGGGCGTGGTGGTGTTGGGCTGTCTGCGGCGGCGTTGCAGCAGCAGCAGTTCCGTGGTGGCCCGTCGCCGCTCACTGCGCAGGCGCAGGCCACTCTTCTGCAGCAGCAGCAGCGTCTGCCGCCAGGGCTTGCAAACCTCGGTGGCCGTCCGCCTCACGACCCTTCGCAGTTTATTGGTCTTCAAGGTCTGCAGAATGGGGGTCTGCATGCCAATGCACCTCTTCAGACGAACTTCAACGGTATTCCTGGTGGTGGCAATGTTCCCTTCGGCGGTCCTCAGATCCGCGGCATACCTGCCGCTCAGCAGCTACAGAACGCTCATCTCGGCGGGTTCACACCTCAGGAGCTTGAGCTACGCGCTGCTCAGGCTCATATCATGAGCATGCGCAATGGCGGCGCGGCTGGGCTAGGCGGCCTTGGAGGACTGCCCCAGCACCAGCTTTCGCAGCAAGCTGCTCTCCTCAACCTGCGCGCTCAGCAGCAACAACAGCAACAGCAACAGCAGCACCTCGCGCACGGTCTGCCTCCCCACCTCCCTCAGCATGGGCAGCCGTCGCCCGAGGACCTCATGCAGCTCCTTCTCGCGGGCCGTGGCGGCGGCCCCGACCTCGACTCCTTCAACCGCTACCGCTGAGTTTCAACGCTCCAACCTATCCCCGACGCGCGGACTACACCTTCCATAACCCGACTATCATGCGCTGGTCTCTCGTTCTGTTCCCACCACTGCTCGCGCCGCACCTCCCTCGTCGTCCACTATCTTGCATCGCTCATATACTTTACAATCGTTGTACATTTCCTTTTTCCTTTGTTCATGCTTATACGATGCTCTTGGACCCACGGACGTTCTTCTCCGTCGGCTACCGCAATAATCAACGCCCAAAGTGTTCTTCGGTGCGTACGCTTGCCGACGCTTCCTCTCGCTGATCTTCGCAGAACAATACCTCCACTCCGCCGCATGGCATGATGACCATACGCTTCTTGTTTGCTCCTTGTCTTCGCCGACGATCCCAGGTTCCAGGGACCGCGAATAAAATGTGAAACGAGGAAGAATAGCCGATAGTTTGCGATGGGCGCCTACGAGGTCATGCCAAGCTGCGCAGCTGGCGAGGGAGTCGTGTGCATCAGTGGTCGCCCTGATTCGCCTGGTTTACCCAGCTGCTGCATACGTATCACCGTCTAGAAGCCCGTGCTATTGGGACCGGGTGTCAAGGTGAGAGGGCCTCATGTCTATGCACATGCGCCCGCCATAGGCCGTTTATTACTGACCGACTACTGTCTCCGAGTGCGCACTTTGAAAGACCGAATGGCGACAGCGGGAATTGGAGGCAATAGAGACTGACATTGCAATGATGGGCCTTTATTAGCAGGGTCAGTAAGTCATTTCGTGATAGATGGACGTCTGTCTAGTACTGCCAGGATTGGCGCTGATGTTGAATAAAAGGCGAACGGTGCGCTGGCAATCGGACGTGGGATAGGCCGACCATCCCATGTGTCTTATTGACAAGTAAGCGCGTCCAGCAATTACAGTATCCGTGGTAGCCGAGCTGATAACTCCTCAGTTAGCACGCCTTCGGTGTGGGAATACGAGAAGACGGGGCTGTATACCCGCAATGCAGAGAAGTTGCGGCGTGGGTGACCCCTCCGGGAAGAGCGGCGCGTCTCTCAGCGATGCGGAAGCGCCCAAAAGCCGCGCCGAGAGGGCCTGCCGCTGCGTCTACTCGCTGCTTACCGCCGTCGCGCGCGACACGAGCTGTCGCGCTCAGACAAGGAAGCAGGGCGCGGTGGGCTCGCGGATGACGTCCTGCGCGCGCGGATCTGCACCGTCGTCGCCTCGCCTCGCCGGCAATCCACCACCTCCTCGCGGCAGCCCTGGACCTGCACGCTGCTCTCGATACGCATCGGGGGGCCTGGGGATCGGGCTCGCGCGGTGCGGCTGGGTCCCACGGCACGGGCTTTCTTGATGTGCGCTGGAGCGGGGAGGGGTCGCGCGTATCTGCTGCCGCGACCGGGGCCCCTCGGCTGGGCAGGTCAAGTGCGCGCGCACATTCAAGGCGATGGCGCGGACTTTGCCGCGCGAAGTTTGGAGGGTACGTTGCCTGCAGGAAGGGCTGCTCGGTCCCGCGCGAGGGGCGACAGGTCGGGCGGGCGCTAGCGCGAGTGCAATGTCGGAGCTTGGCCACGAGGAGGCGGTGGAGATGAGGGAGGATGCGAGGATGAAGCAGCCGCTGCGATTCGCGCGTTTGAGTCGTCGCAAGAACGACGCTGGGAGCTACTAGCTCGTCGAACGCGCCCCCCAGCCAGCTCCCAACTGGGTGCGATGGGCGCGATTGATGGACGATAAGGGGGGTACCTCAGAATTCAGATGAGGAAGAGCATCAGTGATGGGCTTGTGCATTACGATTCTGTGTTTCCAGGTCTTCAGTCTAGTGAAGGGCTCGGCAATCGGCCGCTTTCCATCGATGCATACGTCAAGGAAAAGGAAAGTGCGAGAAGTGGTGTTGTCGCCGACCGTCATCCGGCCGGGCGCGTGCAGAGGGCGCGAGGTGGTGGAAATTCGGACTCGGAGATTGATGAAGGCTGCGAGGGACCTGTCAGCCGCTGCTCGTCCTGGAATGCAGACGAGGGGTCGAGGGGGAGGGGGTCAGATTCATAATGTAGATTGCTAGATACCGGAAGCCAAAGAGGCTTCCCTTACGGCGGAAGGACGATAGCAGAGGGGACCTCGAAACCCTTGGGAAATGAACTGAATTTCGATGTGGAAGCATGCCTGCAGGATGTGTGTACAAGGTTGATATCCCCGGCGTCGCACCGCACAAGCGCCTCAAGGCTGACGGGACCCGAGGCATCAAACACGCCCCCAGCAAACTGAAAACCAGCGCTCACCGCGACCGACACACCCTTTGCTCTCCTCACCCAGAGAACCACATTCCCTGCCGCCTACCGACGCGTGATTCAGTTCAGCGCGTCGAGCGAGCCCGCCTACAATCCCCTACGCTACCTACTAGACTCGGAGCACGCTGCCAGCGCTACCGCCTGCAGCTCGTTCCATTCACTCTTTTTGGGCTCCTGTCGTCGTATCCTTACCCAACCGTCTTTAATCCCCCGGTCCCCGCTGTTGTTGGCTCGGACTTGTTCTGGTGCGTGACCTGCGTTGGACAAAGGACTGGGGCTGAGGCAGCCGTTGCAGAGCGCCGATAGAAGAACACGAGGAGGCGACCATCTTGTGCGAGATTCTTGTCCTCCGTGCGTTCCCTTGTCCATTTCTCTTGTTATGACGCGCTGACGGTCGGCTGCAGAGTTGCAAGGTGAGACAACGTCCATACGTCATCGTTCCTGCTCGCGGGAAAACGTGGCCCGCGTTGTTGTGTCCCTTTTTGGCGATAATTCCGGATTAATTAGTGGGATTTGTGGGTGGGCGGTGGATGGGCTATGCGTATGCGCGAGGACGAGGGGCGTCCTGTGCGATGGGTGGCAGGCTGTGGCCTTTATTCGACCATCCGGGGAAAGGACGGGGCGCCGGGCGGCCAGTGCACAAGGCGCTGATTCCGCCCATTTTCATTCGTGCGATGCGGCGTTGATATCAGGGCCGGGCCGGGATCAGACGGCAGACGATTTTAGAGGCCGGCGTGACCGCTCACTTTCTTTTCTTGCCCTCGTCGTCGACTCCCAATCGTCGGCGGGCTCCTCTTTCTTCTGTACCACTACCATCTCACGAACCGCACGCTGACCTGAACGACATTCTCTCACAGCACGCAAGTGCGCCCCCGCCCTCTCCCACCCACCTCCACCGCACGCCACGCGCGTCCAGAACCAGTGAGTCGCTTTGCTCTTGCTCCCGCCCCCTCGACGCGTCCTATCGTGATCACCGCCCTCCCCCTATGTTTTCCGCCGTCTATGTTGCTTCCGCGTCCCCGCTGTCACACATACCCCCGCCTTGTTTGGCCCAAACATTGTGTCGCGCTTGCTCTCCATCTACCATGTCGTCCACCTCGGCGCCCACGACCGTCGCTACAGCCGCTGACCCCGCCCGCTGTAGCTCTCAGTCGATCTCCGTATCCTGCGCATCGATATCCGACGACATGAAGGACATCACCGCCACGGCTTCCAACCGCCAAGCGCGCGCCTCCCAGATCTACACCCGGAAGCGACCCTCTCCCCATGGCGTCCACAAGTCCTCATCCACCAAGACGCCCATGCTCTACCCCACCAGCGCCTACCTCAGCCGCAAATCGCCCCGCTCGCTCAAGCGCACGCGCGAGTCACAGCGGGAAGCCCACCTTGCCGCGCTCCGGCGGGAAGGCATCTTCATTGAGGACGAGTACCGAGAGGAGATTCGCCAGTACATGCACTATATGGAGGTACGACATCGTATCATCGCTCATATGCACCCTCTTCATCTCGCCTTTGCAGCGCTACACGGCATGCTCAGCGCAGTCCATGGACCAACAACCGGAGATCCGGTGGCATATGCGCCCCTGCCTTGTCGACTTCCTGGTCGAAGTTCACTTCACCTTCCGCCTGCGCCCCGAGACTCTCTACCTCACGCTCAACATCGTCGACCGCTACGTCTCTCGCCGTATCGTGTATATCAAGCATTACCAACTGGTCGGCTGCGCGGCGCTCTGGATCGCCGCCAAGTTCGAGGATGCCAAGGAGCGCGTGCCCACGGTACAAGATCTCGTTCAGGTCTGCCGGGAAGCATACGACGAGTCGCACTTTATCCAGATGGAGGGCCATGTCCTTTCCACCATCGACTGGACGCTCGGCCACCCGACCGCGGAGGCGTGGTTGCGGGTCATGTGCTGCGACCCATACCCGGAGGATACCCGCGTACAGCACATCGCCCGCTTCCTCATGGAGATTACGCTTTTCTACCGCGAGTTCGTCCCCTACGCGCCGTCGACTATCGCGCTCGCTGCCCTGACGCTCGCGCGCTTCATCTGCGACAAGCGGCCACAACTCTGGGAGTCGACGTGGGACGAGACGCCCGAGTGCTTGGAAGTCGTCGAGTTCCTCGACATCCGGTTGGCGAAGCACGTCAACGACTTGTCCGAGACGGTCATCAAGAAGTACTCGTATGCGTTCTACTCGAAGGCGGCGACGCACGTCGTGCAGTGGTACTTGCAGGGTGGGCGGTATCAAAGACCGTTGGCGTCCTTGCCGACGAGCCCCGTTACTCCGCTGCGCTCGCCAGCATCGTGCAGCGGGACGCCCATGAGCGTGGCGACGTCAGTCTCCGACGACGACATGCCCATGACGCCTGTGACGCCTGCTCCGTCAGCCGACGACCCGTTCGGGCGCATCGACGACAAGGAGAACGTGCCCTCCACGTTCGAGCCGGTCCTGACATCGAAGCATCGCATGGAGCAGCCTGCCGAGCAGTACCTCCCTCACGACTTCGTCTCGTTCGGCCGCAACGTCCTCCACAGCCTGAACGTTGGCTCTCCGAACGCGATGGTCTCATAGCATCCGGCTCAAAAGTGTACACCCCCTCGCATCCAGCATCCGACTCTCGCACGCATCGTCCAAAAGTTCATCAGCCGCAAAATGTAATACCATACACGTCGCATCCGACACCAGCAATTCTGTCTCGCACGCCAATCATCCATGCATCACACTTTCATCCGCATCTCTTGCAACATCGTAACATTATTCTATCCCGGTATCCGGCAGGGCACATCCTAGATCGTCGAGCGGCGGGAAGCATCGCAGAGGGCGCGCACACACCCTCCAAAATGCGTCGCAACTTCATGGACAGTTCCATCTGCCCGCCTCGAGCCCTCTGTGTATACTCTGCACGCGCTCCCCTTCATCTTCTGGTGTACCCTTCACTCATTTTCCACTTGTCACATTATGCATCATCATCCCCCGCGCATCCTCATTCATTCACGTACATACTTGACCAGGGTCGACAGCCATTCTTAATCTTCCTTGCCCTCACTTTTGCCCCAACCATTACAACCTCCCTCGCCTTCGTTCAGTGTCTTACTTTATTGTTTCTTTATGGTAGTCTACCCCCACGCCAGATCCGGTCGGTCGCGCGCCTCACCAGCGCGCGGTTTGCCGGCGTCTTTGTTGACGTTGGTGCTTGCGCTTCTACTACTATCGTTTGGTGGGTCCATCGGCTTGTTACAGTAGTTGTTACATACCGCTCTCCGTGCGCATTACCTACGTATCCTTTCATTTTACTGCACTGTTGCATAATTGACTGTCGACCGCTACACAATCGAGAGAGCCGTGCTGTAGAATTTCGGGGTGATTTCCCAGTGGGCTAGTCCTTCATGATAGCTCGGCGCGTTTATGCAAGGTCTGGTTCGTCAGGTGGGGGAGGATAGGCGAGCGGGTGCTGTAGCATCAGGATCGTCCATTGCAGCGCGGGGGCAAACCGTGTGCGTGCGCCACCACGTCATAGGGAGGGCCTGGAGGTTGCGGGCGCGCGTTCGGGAAGGCATCAGGCGACGACGCGCGCAGCAGCGCCGTCGACACCGGGCACGGGGAGGCACGAGGGCCGTTGCTGACACGGGGGCGTATTGGGGGTTCTCGGGTGGTTCTCGAGGACACATGAGCTGACATGAGGACCCGCGAGGGCGTTCGAGGCGAGCAAGACGCGTTTCTGGCCTCATAGTAGGGTGGTGGAAGCTTTTTGGGCTTTGTCAAATGTGGAGGCGAGGGGGTTGGCGGGATGCGCGTTGCCGCTGGTGGTAGGCGGGGCTTGCTTACTACTGCCACCCGAGTTACTTGCGTCCGCCCCTCTTTGGAATTACTGTTCAGGAGCGTCGGAGGGTTCAGGACAGTCAGAAGGCTTGGAAGATTGGAAGGGTTAGGAAGGTTGGAAGGACCGGGAAGATCAGAAGGGGGTTGGTATCGCCGGTAGGGCACTTGACAGATGGGAATGGACGTTTCGACCTGGGCCCAGCTTTCGGAGATGCGTGCCAAGTCCACAATCTTTGCGGTGAACATAGCTATCCCTCAGCAGAGCATACAATATGTTTTGAAGTTCGCTGAGAGCTCTCGTACGTTGCTTCTATGCCCCTCCCAGCACACACAAGTCCAACAACGGAGACGGCGAGGGGAATTATCACTGAAAGGCACGTTTGGGCACGCCATGACGCGTGTTCAGCTGTGTTCAGGGGGTTCGTTTTTGTCATGTGACCGCGGTTGAACTTCTTTGATGGCCTCGGAGATACTTCTAAATACGGACACAAGGCGGAACCAGATAGGCATAAAAGGGACTTTGCGGGGAACGGAGTCGTTTAGAAGATAGCGCAATGCCTCCTGCACTTTGTCAACATTGGTGATGGGTATTTCTGAAGCCGAAGAATACCTGGATAATTTTGTGGTGGTAAATAAGGAGCGCGTACGGCCGGAGGACGTTGCACATGCGTTGCTGGCGCCACCATAATGGGAACCTTCCATTGTTCCCATCTGGCAAAAGAATGAGTGGCGGCCTACGTGCCGTAACGATATAGCATCCCAAGGCGCAATTTACACGAGGAATTTGCTGAGGTATTCATCCGGACTGCGGTGGGCTCCACGTACATGAATGCCGGAATAGTTGGACTTCCAAGGCGGTGCGCCGACGTGCCGGCGTCGCGAGGGACGGCAAGCAGCCTTGTGAGGCCGCACACCCGCGCAGTGAGGGCGCGATAGGAAGGATAGGATCTGTGAGGGGTCGGCCGACCGTCGCCGTGCTCCTCAAAGGCATGCTCATGGTTCTCGACGTCGACGACATAGTCGCGTCAGTTGATAGTTGTCTTCACTTGCACGAGTTTCGTGGTCGCCATTTCTGAAGTACCGATACAGGAGTTCTAATCCTCGCCTACAACTCCGCTATCCGATAACAATACAGATGGAGCCTTCCGCGAGACACAGTAGCCATTAGACAGGTCGCTGATAGATAGAAATATGATACACTGGGCGCTGCTTACAGGTACACGGTTTTCTCCTTCTATGCGCTCTCCAGGGTCGAAGCCATTCATTCGACGAGGCCACCGACGTTCCCGCGTCTGAAGTCGGCCCTTCAAGCAGCCGTGAGCTCGTTCCCGCGGATTCATGGGCCCCATGAACCCCTTCCCTCAAACATATGAACCCCTCACACAGACGCCGGCGTTCACTCGGGCGCCCACACTCACTCGAGCGCCCACACGTCGCCCTTCTTCACGATATTCACGCTCCGCTTCTCGTCGAGGCTGATACGGCCCGCGTTCAGGATCGCCGTCGTGAGCACCGTATTCTTGATCGTCGGCAGCCCGTGCCCGTCGAACTCGTCTGGCGTCGCGAGGCCGGCGTTCACCGCGCGCGCGGCGTCGATGAACTTTTCGATGGAAACGTAGCCGTAGCCGCGCTGGCCGTCGAAGTGCCCGCTCTCGGAGGGGGAGTACTTCATGCTATAGAGGGGGAGAGTGTTTGGTCAGTGAGTGTGTACATGCATATGGGAAGAGCGTATAGACGGCAACGCCGCCATACAACTTACTAGAATGGGTTATACCACGCCTTGCCGGTCTCGTCGTTCGTGGAGTCGTATCCTCGGTGCGCTTGGTCGACCGTGATGTCGCCCTGGATGGACACGCGGGTCAGCTTCGAAACCCCGATACGCCGTGGTCTCGTCCACGATAGAGTCGGCCACCGTCCGCAATAGGGTTGGCCATCACATGCTCCCGTGAGCAGTATGTCGTACCCCCGTGAGCAGTATGCCGCACCATCGTGAGTAGTATGCCGTACCACGAATACAACGCGAACACGCCCGCTCCCTGCGAAGACGTGCCGGTAGCACCTCCGTTGCTGCGGTAAGACCCCCTCATCTCTTCGAGGCCCCTCATTCCTCCGACCCCCCACCGCACGCACTCTCACAGAAACCCTGATAAATGTCAACCCGCTCACCTTCTCAGCCATATAATACCAGTGCTGCGCCGAATGCACCCCCGCCTTCAACGGCGCGGTCCAGCTCGCCGTATACACCCCCGTCCCGCGGTGCGTCGGGCTCTTCACGGATTGCCAGTCAACCAGCAGCGTGATCGTGTCCTCGGTCTGCGGGACGCAGTTGTAAGGTGCGGAGGTCGCGATGCCGGCGGCGGCGCTCGCGGTGACGCGCGTAGGGATGGCGAGGTCCTGTAGGATCCAGCAGCAGATGTCGATGTGGTGGGAGGAGAGGTAGTAGCTGGGGAGGGGGAGGGGTTAGTAAAGGTGGCGAAGGTGGGGGTGAGGGCGGTATGGGTGGTATAGGCGGTAAGAGGGTGGCAATGGTGGTAGGAGATGTACGCATTCACCTGATGTCTGAGTCCTTGCCGGCCCAGGCGCGGAAGGTTTCCAACTGGCTCTTCGGCTGGCTCATCCAGGCGCTAAAGAAGTTGAACTCGCCGAGGGTCTTGGCGCGCGCCTTTGCGTCGCTGTAGACTGGGTCGAAGCTAGAAACTGGATATTGAGATGTATTTCGTGCGTCCAGAAAGACAAGTTCGCACCGCTTGTGATGCTCGACGAAGCATATAACACCATTCTTCTCCGCCAGCTCGATGAGGTCGATGTGGTGCGAGAGCAACTGAGTAGCTGGCTTGGTGACGAGGACGTGCAGTTTCCTCTCGAGGGCGTATTTTGCGATGGGGTAGTGGGTGCCTGTGAAGCTAGTAGTCAGTTACGCAGAACGTGTATCTGGTGAGCGAACGTACTGTCAGGCGTGAAAATGATGACAGCCTCGCCTGGCTTCATTTTTTCCATCGCAGCCTTGTCTGCATGAATGTCAGTACCTGTCGTCGACATATCAAGAGGTATACCTACAGGCTTCGGGGTCCGACTTGTCCACCTCCGGGTAGTTGTCGAAGCTGTATATCAATTAGTACACATTGAAAGCTCCGGTCAGAAATCAAGACGCACGAAAGGTCCATATCCTTGTAGACCTCGCCAATGTTCTTCGCGAGATGTTCGCGAATGGCAGGGAATTTACTGCCGCTGACACCGGCCATTCCGAGCTTGTCGACCTTACCCAGTCGCCTCAGATCGAAGCATGTTAGGCCAACGACCTGTTTATTCTGAGCAAGAGTCGCGCCGATGAGGGATAGTAACATACGCCGATCTGTTAAGCACTTGCATTAATTGAAGCTATGTAGCAATGCGCGCCACTCCTCACCTTCTTGTCCGACTTCGACGCCCCGGATCCCGTCCATCCAGTCGTGTATTCACCCTATCTTCCAATCAATACAGTGCTGATCATTCGCTCTTCGACACTCACGGTACCGCCTGGAGGTGAGCAGTTAGTGTCCGTGCTGTTTAATCAAGCTAGCACGACGTACACATCAAGACATTCAACTTCTCCATGTTGGCGGACATCTCTGCGAGCTACGTGCAAGTCTGAGGGACGAGTTCAAAGGGTCCCGAGGTTTCTGCCCGCCGCTCTTTATAGAGCCCTGCGATCCGGGGAAAGCTAGGCGGGAGCGGGGAGCGGTCCGAGGTCGAAGGTACAGGTGGCGAGAATAGGGCGACTGGGCGGCCCGACGGTCCGTTGAGGCCAAAAATACAGCTGAAGAGTAACTCAAGAGTTGCTCGGGCTTCAGAAGTGGGAGTCAGAGAAGGAGAGGCATTAACAGAGAGTGAAGTCTTCATGGCGATAGAATCTCATGAGGGGAGCCTCAGACGAAGGAGTAGAGCAGGGAGGGAAATTTGCTGCAGATGAACCTGCTGCGGCGGAGGAATCCGTCCTTCAGTTCAGCCGGCCTTGTATGACTGCATTGAAGACAAAAGCAAGGGATAGGTAGAATGCCCGTCATACAGGCGAACTTGAATAACTATCAAAAAGGAAGGACTGGACACAAGTCAGCTGGTGACGGTTTACAGTAGGTCGCGGAAGATTCGGATGACCTGTCACAAGATCACCGGACGGATCAATTGCCTCCCGATCACATCACAACAAAGGATTCCTCCTTCCGAACTGTCACCTCCTCGATCGATGTTCTTGAAGACGTGCTCTCATGCCCTCTGCTCTCGGCGAATATGAAACTTTCCCACCATCAATCAGAATTAAGATGATAGACTGTACGTATAATCTGCGAGGTCACGGTACAACTTGTCAACGAGAAATCGTCGCCCGGCATTTCTGCCTTACATAGTCAGGGCATGGGCAGTCTGCAAAGCATCGGCAACCTGCTTCCCAGATTCAAGAAGCCATCGGAAGATATCAGCAGGCGTAATTGCGCCACTGAAAGCACGCTGAAGGACAGCCGGTACGCGAATCGTGATCGTGCCGTCGCTGACCTCAATCAGGCTTCCGCCGGCTATATTCGAAGTCTCCGCGTGGGCGTTCGCGCTGCAGTTGCACTTGGTCTTGACAGACGCTTCGTCTTCCCCCTCACTCTCGACGCACTTTGTCGCTATATAGGCCTCCGCAAAGGCTTTCAGGGCGAGGATTTTGAGGTTCGTGGTCGTGATAGATCCATCGTCGCACGCGTCGATCTGCTTCTGGGTGGCGTCGCGAGGAAGTAGAACTTTGGCATCGAGGTCGATGAGCTCTTGGAGGACGTCGTCGGAGACGCGTACAAGATCCTTGACCTCCAGCTCCGCGTCACCGAGGCAGGGCAGAGCCGGCTTGCGATGGCTGAGGAAATCGCTGTTAGTGAATCCGAATATAGCACGAAGTAATGGGAGACTCACAGGCCAAAGCGACGAGCTCTGTTGACGCTCAACATCTGATCGCGAGTGAGCCATTGGCCAGGCGCGACGAGGTACATGCGCCCACTGATCTCTTTCAGCACGCGTCACAGAACAAAGGCGTATGCGCTTACTCGACAGCTGGCTGCTTGCGCACCTTGGGAGTGCGGGGCTCCCAAGTGGCATCTTCAATCTCGGAGTCTGACGAGTCCTGCTCGACGGCTTTGGTGCACTTGCGGTCCGGTGGGCTGCGATAAGGGCTGGAGTCGAGCTTCCAGTGGCCAGAAACCTTAGGCTTCGTTGGCGTCTTTGGCATCTTGGCCGTCGGGTTGGGAGGTAGATGCAGAAGAGAGAAGTACAGGGACTTGGCCATTCAATGTGTGCTTTTGTACTTGTCAAGCTCAGGAGTGGGTCAGTGCAAACGGTTCTTTGTGCAACCTCCTTGCTTTGGCGTTCAAAGGAGCCAATAACGAGCCTCGGGTTCCGCATGTTCACGATGTTGCTGACCGTGTCGAGGATAGGCGGTAAGCAAGCAGGTCCAGTGAGTAAGAGGCGCCATATCGTTTATGTGCCTTTAGCACATGATGGATGCTGGCCCAAGCAAAGAGCTGTAGCACCAATGCGCTCCTGTTCACGTTACTCATTGTGTGTACTTGTATGCTGCAACTTTTTCTATACTTCCCGCTTGGGGGGATTTTCTGCTTGCTTCTTCCCGTCATGTACGACGCGCTGTTCCGCGTTTTGTTCAAGCAACCCCAAGTCCCATTTCCCCGCTCAGCTGAATGCCTGACGAGTACACGTCGCTCGCGTCGCAAGAAATTGTACAGCGTATGGAAGTGAATGATACATTCAAGTACTACAACGACACGCAATCGCTTTCAACGAAAGATCGGTCGGTCGCAGTCAGAGGTCGAACATCGTTTACCTCGCTGATCCAGGTCATGTGCAGGATTCGAACTCGACACCGACAGGCACGACACGCGGATACCACGCGTTATGAGGTCACAGCGGTCAATTCTTGCCTCGCCCCACTGCTGCGAGGCGCGGTTCCTTTTTACGAACATTTACGCCCATTCACGCGCCGCAGCGACGATCGGCTGGAGGCCTTCGCTTGTTCCTTCCCACCTCCATCATCTCTGCACTCCCAATGCAGCCGTCGTCGTCGCAGCCCGCGGCGGCGCAGGCCACTCTCGCCGCCCCGGACGTACTCCAACCTTCGGCGTCCCAGGACACCTCCTTCACCCCACGCAAGGAGTTCATCCGCTCGCCCAAGCCCGTCCCCAACATCTTCTTCCTCCTCGCCATCTCTGCCTCCAATTGCATCCGTCTCTACTCGTTTCCCCTCTCCTTCATCGTCGCCCTCCGCCGTCTCCTCGAGCAGCAGACCTCGATCATCGAGTACCGCGAGGATGTCCAGAACAGCATGTGCGAGTTCGTGCTCGAGGGAAAGCCCTGGGCCAATCCGAAGAGCGTCACCGCCGAGCGCCTGCTCGTGCACATCCTTGCCGCCATCTACCAGCAAGGATACACCTTTCTCTCCGTGATCGACTACGGCCGGGAGACGGACGACAAGCTCGCGATGGCCTTCTCGAAACCCTCCCCCTCCTCCGTGTCTCGAACCGACTCGCCCCGTCCATCGCAGGATGCCGCCGCCGCCGCCCCCAGCCTGTCCTCGCACAGCGCGCGCGAGCGCCGCGTGCCGTTCGCGCTCTCCTTCGCGTCCGCGACATGCATGCGAGTCATCGCGCCCCCGCTCCACTCCACCCCCGCCATCCTCCAGGCCGTTCGCGCCTCCTGGCCTCGTGGCGTCGTGTCAGAGAAGAAGGTGTCTGATGACTGTTTTGAGTTCAAGCTAAAGGGCTATCGATGTAGGATCATCATCCCGCCTCGACGCGCGCGAAGCTGACCGCCTATCACACAGGGTTCCAGGAGGACACATTCGCCACGGACTCGTTGCGGCATATTTTGTCGCTGCTGTCCGCGCTGGATGCGAACCAGTTCACGCTCCTCGCCTCGCTCTCGCTTACGAACCGTTCGCGCGTCAAGGACCTGTGGGTCTTCACTGGTCCACCGTCACCCTCAGCGATCTATGAGTCTCCTAACGCCTCGATGCTCGGCTCGAATATGGACATGCGTCGTGCGCCAGATCAATCGTACCAGCATTTGCCAATGCATCATCGCATGGCCACAGAGCCAATGGTGGCGCCTCTGCCTCACCCCGCGCATCAGCGCGCGGCGACAGAATCGACGCCGCGCCGTACGTTGTCCAAGAATCGACGCCCCAACACGCCGCCTCGTAACGGGACGCCGCCTGGGCAGCAGCCTGAAACTTCGCCCAACACGTTACGCAAGCCTGCGCCTCGTGCACAGGTGCCCGTGTCTGTCGCCTCCATCACAGACGTGGAGGATGAAGGTTTCCGCGCGCAGCTGCCCAGCACCGTGCCCTCTGGTGTGGAGAACATGACTGGTGTGGGCGCAGGGCCCCCTCACTCCGGTGGCCCTCTACCACCGCAGGTCGCGATGCCAATGCCACCAGCGGAGCAGACGCCGGATGTGTTCTACGCGACATCTCCTTTCACTACGGGTGCTCCGCCTCAGCCGTCGCCCGTTAGGAGCACGCACGAGCAGTCCAGTGCGCCAAAGTCGCGTGTGCCCTCCGATGAAGTTCCCGTCCAGACTATCGAGGAACTTTCTGCCGGGTCGCTGACACCGCCCTATCAGCCGGGTAGTCAAGTTAACACGCCTGGAACGCAGGCGGGTACGCCGCCGCTCCTCCCCTCTGGCGTCTTCCGCGACTCAGCCTTCTCGTCTAACACGGAAGAGAGCGCGGAGGTGCCGATCAAGTGGACAGGGCTCGCTGCGCGCCTACAAGAGGGCGAGCCGCGCCCTGGGATGGGCGAGCGTGTGCGCTCCGACCCCGACCCTCCTCTGCCTGGCGCGTGGCAACCTACGCCTGCGGAGGAGAAGCCTGCAGAGCTTCGCCCAGACTCGGGTGTGGGGCGGGAGGAGAGTCCGCCGAGGGAGGTGCAGGAGGTTTCTGGCCGAGTGCAATCGCCCGAGCTTACCGAGCCAGACGTTCTGCGGAGAAGTGAAGCGGGGCTCATCGAGCAGGCAAGTCGGAGACAGACGGGGCAGGCGGCGGAGATGGGGGTTTTGCGGTCGTCGCCCGAAGGATCTCCTAGCGTTCCCAGCTCCCCGACTTCGGCTACTGCTCGACCTGGTGGGCCGAAGACGAAATCTGGGCACACCTCCGTGCGCGGGTGGGTTCTTGTCAATGTCGAGCCCGTGTCGCCGAGGAGCGAAGCGGCGAAGGAGCTCGGTAGGTCGGCGAACGGCAAGGAGAACGAGACCAGTTCTGAGAAGAAAGACGTCGGCAAGGAGAAGGACCCGCATAAGGAGAAGGGCAGCGTCGCCAGCCTGAAGGGCAAGGGTCGCGACGCTGACTCCGCAGCGAGCAGCACGCGCTCGTCGCCGACCTCCTCAAAGCACAAGCGCGAAGGATCAGGCTCGGGCGCCCGCAGGTTCTTCTCCCTTACGCGGCGCGGGTCGAAGTCGGTGAGTCGCCGCCGCCAGTCGGCGCTCTTGCCGTTTTCCTCCCTGCTAACGCGAGGGTCGAAGAAACAGGAAGACGCGAGCAAGTCGAAGACGAGCTTCCGGAACCGGCTGAGGTCGGTTGGTACGGAGAAGGTGGACGACCGGGATGGTGCATAAGTTGCCGTCGTGCGGTCGTTCTCTGGACTCTTCCCTGAGGACACATCTTGTTTCTGGGACTGTTCGTTGTTTCTTTTCCGCGTCGCGTCTCTCCTTCGTCGTCCATGCTTGTCGTTTGGTCCTTGTTCATTTACTGTACCCTAATCCCCTGTCACTTGCTTGTTCCCTACCCCACTTGCTCATGCCTCACCCTTTTGCTGGTTCATCACAATTGTTCTATGCTGGTTCTTTTGTTACGTTTTCCCCCTCGACTCACGACCTACTTGCTACTCGCCCTTACTCCTTCTACTGACGATCATCTCCTGCGCACGTTGCACACCTTAATCCACCTACTCGCCCTTACGGTACGTCTACTGTACAAAGCCTTTCCTTTGAGCTACCCTTGGCCCTTATTTAATTACTGTAATCTTAGGTGTTGGCTATCTATCTACTAGAACAGTTGCTTGTTGGTAGATCCTCATGCATACTTTTGCATTGGCGCTTGATGCCCATATACACTTGCCTTCTCGTTCGGGAGAGTTTTTCTAAGTCTTGGGTGAACCAAGCAGGCTCGCCGTTCTTCTTAGGGGACCTCCACTTTGTACCAGGACGGTGCCAAATCTCAGCTACGGTGGACAAGCGAAGGTCAGATGGTGAAGGGGGGCTACAAAAAGAGAAAAAGGGCCTGACCGGGAATTGAACCCGGGACCTCCTCGAAACGATGCTCACACCCTAACAAGGAATCATACTACTAGACCATCAGGCCATTGGAAGTGGGTCATCCATTGTGCTACACAATCTCTACATTGTCAGAGTCCTCCTTTATAGCCTAACATCTGTTGTTTCATTCACCTTGCAGCAGTAGTAAGTGACCCACAGTGGAGATTGAGTGCTTCTCCGGCTAATGTCCCACAGCTGCCTGCAAGCGGAGTACCGGGCCGGCCTGCTGAAGAAGTATGTCATGGAGTCGCGTCCATCTCACGTCTTGACCAGACCCACGTTGAACATGGGTACAGACGAGGAGCATCGCAGGCTCCTACCTTTCTCTGCGACTCCGAAGAAGGTCTCGAAGGACTCTTGCCCGGAGATCTCTTCTCGCCGACACGGCACGACAACGCTCAGGTCACGGTTGCGCTTCTGGCTTCCAATCGTTCTTGCAACTGCTCTCTGTGCCGCTACCTGGTGCTACAATAGATGCAACCCCCAGGAGGATGTTTTGCCCATTGAACACCACTCTTCTGGCACCGAAAGGCCCAACTTGAGTTCCCAGTGGACCGATGAGGTTGCATACGATAATTACAGCTTGATCCTTCGAGGTCAAAGGATATTCTTGCAGTAAGCAACGCCCCTCTTTTACATATCGCCTACTCCTCAACGCTTCCAGCTCCGGAGAGTTCCACCCCTGGCGCCTTCCGGTGCCCGACCTCTGGCCCGACATCCTCGAGAAGGCGAAAGCCGCAGGTATGCCCGTTGCTTCACTCGCATGCTTCTTCGGTTCACCTATTCTCAGGATTGAATGCCGTGAGCATCTACACACACATGGGCTTGCAGAACCCTGCGCCCGGCGTCGTTGACTTCGACGGGTATCGCGCCCTCAAACCGTTCTTCGAGGCTTGCAAGGCCGCTGGTCTGTGGGTCGTTATCCGACCAGGTACGCTTAAGTGCCCATGAATTTCATGGTGATAGCGCTGATTTACCAACTACAAGGACCCGTACGTATCATGCGCGGTGAAGTGAGGCCGTTGAAGCTTATATTGACCCATGCAGTACATCAATGCGGAGACGACTGCCGGTGGCATCGCTCACTGGGCTACGAGTGAAGTCGCTGGAAAGCTACGGACGAACGCGACCGACTGGCGTGCGGCGTACCAGGACTACATGCAGGCAATCATCGCTGAAACTGCCCCGTACCAAATTACCGAGGGCGGTCCGGTTATCGCGATCCAGATAGGTAAGTTCGTGTCTTTGTGTGGGCTCCTCATGGTGGCCAGCCTGCGCTGACTTGAACGCTGAAACTATCGCTCCAGACAATGAATACGATCAGCACGTTCCCGAGCAGGCGGAGTACTTCCAGGACCTCATCGACTTGCTGCATGATTCGCCCATCGTCGTACCCATCACGTACAATGACCCAAATCAGGGCGAGAACTTCATCAATGGGACGGTAAGTTGCTCCTTAGGTCTTCGCCTTCATCACCTGAAGCAGCGCGAAAGGGCGCGGTAGACTTGTACGGGTTGGACTCGTACCCTGCTCGCTTCGACTGCTCGAATCCAACGGTTTGGAACAATGTGACGACGAATTACCATTCGTATCATGAAAGGGTAAATCCGTGGCAGCCCTTCTACTGTCCTGGTATGAGCTTATATTCTGTATGGCGACGGTGAAATGTAGACCATCTTTACAGAGTTCCAGGGTGGCGCCTTCGACCCTTGGGGTCCCAATGCTCCTGGTACGCCGAGCATATCTTTGCACCGCAACAAAGACTCATCTCGGCCCATCAGGTTACGAGAAATGCCACCAACTGACAGGCCCCGACTTTCAGTCTGTCTTCAACTTGAACCTCTGGGCGCAGAACTTCAAGCTGATCAATTACTACATGCTCTATGGGTACGTGCAATTCACCCGTCGCCTCGATCAGCAGGCTCAAATCTCTATCAAGTGGCACGTCCTGGGGTGCTCTTCCATTCGGCGCGGTTTACACGTCCTACGACTACGGCGCTCCTGTACGTCCGCTAGCTGTTCCTCCACTACGAGAGCCTAACTCCAGCTCCAGATCGCCGAAAACCGCATGCTAACGTCGAAGTACGACGAGCTGAAGCGGCAGGCGATGTTCCTTCGTAGCACGCCCGATTTCTACAAAACAGACTGGGTAGCAGACTCCGGCACGGGGCTTGCGGTGACGAGCAACTCGACGGTGTACGCGACGTTGTTGGAGGATCCGGATAGTCATGCAAGGTACTATGTGCTGAGGCATAATGATTCAACGACGACGTGAGCTGGATACGTTGTTCTCCGCAACGAAGACGTTAGAAGCTGACGATCCTCTCAGCGCCGTCACAGACTTCACCCTCGCTATTCAGACCTCAGGCGGTAGCCTCAAGCTGCCCCTCGTCGCCTCTGCCGTCACTCTCGGCGGCCGCCAGTCCAAGCTCGTCGTTACCGACTACGCATTCGGTGACTCAAAGGTCCTATACTCGACCGCACGGGTTTTCTTCGCTGGCAAGATCGACGGGCGCGACGTCCTCTTCCTCCACGGCGACGCAGCGCAGGAACACGAGCTTGCGCTGCAGCTTACCGGCACGCCAAACAAGATGCATGCGGAGGCGTCTTCGTTGATCGTTTGGACGCCGCTTGCCTCGCTCCCCCACGTCGGCGACGAGGGTGCCACAGGCTCAGATGCAACGGCCACCTCAGCCACCACCATCATCACCTTCCTCCGCGGCATCTCCGGCCTCATCACCGTCTACGACTCCGACACACAGCTCGTCCTCTTCGCCGATTCGCCCACCGCTGCGACATTCTGGGTCCCCACGCTCGCTGGCCCCAAGGACGACCCCTTCCGCCACTTCTGGTCGTTCGGGACGAATGACACGGTACTCGTCGGCGGGCCGTACTTGGTTCGGGAGGCGACGTTGGAGAGCGGGACGCTGGCATTGCGAGGCGACTTGAAGGAGAGCGCGTTCCTGACGGTGATAGGGCCGAAGGATGTGGTGGAGGTGACGTGGAATGGAGAGGTGGTGGAGAGTGTGAAGGAGGTCGACGAGGTGGAGGGAGAGGAAGAGAGCCGGTGGACGTTCGTCGGATGCCTTGAGATGAAGCTGCGCGCAAGCGATATCTCGGTGCCGGTTCTGGAGGGTTGGAAGTACAAGGATAGTCTGCCGGAGGTTCAAAACACGTTCGACGATAGCAAGTGGACACTCGCGGATCACACGGAGACGAATATTCCGTTCAAGATGCGGTATGGGGACGGGAGGGTGCTGTATGGGTGTGATTATGGCTTGTGAGTGCAATGCTTTCGGCTCATGTGGATGAAGCTGATCTGTGGCCCGAAGCTGCGAGAACATCGTGCTCTGGAGGGGGCACTTCACCCCTGAAGACACGCACAATCTCAGCATGAACTTGACGATAAACGGCGGTGAAGGTATGGAGTGGCAGGCTTGAAGCAGATTTGGGCGACTAACCCTACTTGCAGCCTACGCGGCATCAGTCTGGCTGAATGATATCTTCTTGAAGACGTCTTATGGGAAGTGGGTGCAATTCTCGAAGTCGTTGAGTGACATGCTGACCATCCGCAGCTCGTCCAACAACAATAATGTCGTCGATGAGACTGATTTGGTCTACGAGCTGCCCGAGGACGTTCTCCGTGCAGGTGAAGACAACGTCATTACAGTCGTCCAGGATAACATGGGTCTTGACGAGACCGGCGAGAATCCGGAGACGGGTGAAGGTACGAGCATCGAGAATCCAGAAGAGCGAGAGTTGACGTGAATCCAGAGGATCCGAACCTTTCCAAGGGACCCCGTGGTATCAGAGGATTCGGCCTATCCTCTGGGAAATTCGGCGATTGGAAAGTCCAGGGCAAGGTCGGCGGGTATAACGAGTACGTGTAATCTCCACTGATTTTCGTCGCCTGACCCTCTATGCAGCTACCCGGACAAGGTTCGGGGGATCATGAACGAAGGAGGGCTGTACGGCGAGCGGGTAGGGTGGCACCTTCCTGGCTTCGATACGTCCAGCTGGACGGAGCGTGAGCTCTCCGCGGGCTTGCCGAACGATGTCGCGGGCGTTGGATTCTTCGTGACCACCTTCGACCTCGACCTGCCTGAGGGTTACGACATACCCCTATCCTTTGAGTTCGAGGAGCCTCTCGGCTTGCCGTACCGCGCCTACCTCTTCGTGAATGGGTGGATGATGGGCAAGCGTGTTGGGAATCTCGGGTACGTCCTATGCTCCGGCGCGTCGGGAGCTGTAGCGCAATTTTCTGAATGAGTGGGCCCCTTTCAGTCCGCAGGCCAAGTTCCCAGTACACGAAGGGATCCTCGATTATCGTGGCTCGAAGTGGGTGATCGGGACTTTAGTTCGTCGGACCTTCAGCTGATGGAACCTGTCTAGCACCGTGGCTGTGGCGCTCTGGGCGATGGAAAATGAGACTATGGGCCCGAAGTTGAACTTGGTCGTCGACGGGTATGTTGAGGGCGGCGTTGGCAAGGTGGGAACGAACAATCCAGCGTGGTCACCGCAAGGGAGGGAGGCAGCTGTGGCCTGAGATTTCTCGAATGTACTCGTATGCGATCGAAATTTGATGCAGTTCTCTTGTTCCGTTCGTCCATTGTTCCATTGTTCTACCGGCGGGATGCGCTGCGTCACTGCATCGCTTGCCTTGATGCGCTCGGATCTAGCACTTCTGAGCGCGAAGAGGCCCAACATGAAATTTCGCGACTTGTCTCCAACTTAAATAGCATCCGCGCCTTGGCGGGAGCCACCACGGTGAAGTTTTCCTGACCCTCACACCCCTCTGAGTCGCATACCGCGTCCACTCCATGTCTCTGCCCACGGCGACCTCGTTCGTACCGCCGGGTACCTCTGCGTCGAGCGGGACGAGCTTCAGAGACGCCATAGAATCTTGTGCGTAGTGGACGATGTCGAGGGCGTACCCTGTACTCATGCTCGCACTCCAGATCGCCGCGCTCAGTACCTGAAAGCTGGTTCCAGCGTTGCGTCGGACTATGAGGACAGCGATGTCGATGAGGAAGAGGAGGACGAGGACGACCTCGAGACCCCCCGCCCGATCTCGCACCCGGACGAGGTCGTCGACCAGTTTGACTGGGATGGCATTGAGAGGCGACCTACGCCGCCGCCCCAGTTGACGGTACCAGTCACCTACACTGATCCTGCGACGTCGCGCCAACATCCTCCGCCGAATGCGTCGAATCAGGCCCGTGAAGTCACGCCTCTTCTCAACAAGCCCAGCATCGCGTTCGACCAGCGTCAACACCCGCGCCATGCGCCGATTCCCCCTCCCATTGATACCCATGCCCATGTTCACCATCATGCGCACCATCCGAACCTCGAGCGCCGTACCTCTACCGCGTCGATGAAGTCTATGCGGCACGTCGGGCACAGCACGTTCGGGCAGACCCTCTTTAACTCGATCGCCATTCTGCTCGGTATCGGCATGCTTTCTGAGCCTTTGGCCTTCCACTACGCAGGATGGATAGGCGGGACCATCTTGAATGTTATGTACGGCGCGATTACATGCTATACGTGAGTAGACGCGCAAATTCACTTCGACGCGATCGCTGACACGACAATTTAGCGCCAAGATTCTTGGGAGAATTATCCTTGCTGACCCACGTTTGCGCTCGTACTCGGATATCGGGCGCAAGGCCTTTGGTCCTAAGGCCACCCTGCTCATCAGTCTGCTCTTCTGCTTGGAGCTGTTCTCTGTCGCTGTTATTCTGGTCACTCTGTACGCCGATTCCTTGCACTCGATCATCCCAGAGATGTCTTCCAATGCGTACAAGGTCTGGGGTCTTCTCATGTAAGTTTATCACCCCTTGACTATCATCGCCTTACCTTGCTGATCTTGCTTCCTAGCCTCATTCCCACCGTATTCCTCCCGCTCTCTCTCCTGTCCTATACCTCCATCCTCGGCATCCTCTCCACCATCTTCCTCGTTATTGTCCTCTTCGTTGATGGCTTTACCAAGAAGGAAGCTCCCGGCAGTCTCTGGGATCCCGCTCATACTGAGCTCGGCGTGGGAAACTTCCGCCAGCTCGGGGTCGCCTTCGGGCTGTTCATGGCTGGCTTCTCTGGCCATGCAGTCATACCGTCGCTCGTTCGCGATATGCAGGATCCGACGGAGTTCGAGAGCATGCTGAACTACGCGTTTGTGGTGGCGACGGCGATTTATACGATCATCGGGTACGCTGGTTACTTGATGTTCGGTGCGGATGTCAGCGAGGAGGTAGGCTTTCCTGTCCTTGATTTTCTTTCGTTCATAGTGCTCACCTGTTCACCTAGATCTCCCTCGACCTCCTCCGCACCCCTGGGTATCCCAAACAGCTCAACCAAATTGCCCTTTGGTCTCTTGTCATCGCCCCCCTCTCGAAATTCGCCCTGACCACTCAACCTCTCAACGCCACCATCGAGATGCTCCTCGGCATCACCCCGCACATTGCCTCCCCCGAGACCGTCGCCAACAAGCCCCGCACCCTCGCCGGCGCCCTACCGCGCACCAAACACCTCCGCGCCATGGACTTCCTCCGCGCCAAGCACCTCCTCTCGCGCCCCGCCGCGCGCCACTTCTACGCGATCGTCCAGCGTGTCGTCGTCACCTGCCTCGCCGTGCTCGTCTCAGTGGTCGTCCCCGAGTTCAGCGCGATGATGGCGTTCTTGGGCGCGTTTAGTGCGTTCATGCTATGTGTGATTGGCCCGGTGGCGGCGAAGATCGCGTTGACGAGGACGGGGAAGATGCCCTTGCCGGTGGCGCAGCGGAAGGGGGAGGGGAGGAGCTGGTTGAGGGTGGAGGGCGCGATGGATGTGGGGTTGATTTTGATGGCGGTGGCGATGGCGAGTTGGGGGACGGCGGCGGCGTTTATGGAGAACAAGGCATAGGCGGGATGGATGTTCTGTGTTTTACTGGATACCCCACCAAAAGCCGCGCGTACTCACTCTCGCGCTGCGGCACTGGCGTGTATTGCGCCCCTTCTTCACATTGTAGTTCTTCACGATTCTCTGACCCTTAGTCGACGACGATTACTGACTTCACCTTTTGACGACTCTTCGACGATACTTACGATAGTCAACGCGTGCGTAGAAAGCATCACCTAGCATTAGTCCTTGTAGTGTATCTCTAGCATGAAAGCTATGTACAACCTGTGGTTCAGAATGTGCTTGACGGCGAGCCCAACACGTATGAGTGCCGTGGGTGCCAGGGGAGAAGTCACAAAGCTGGGCCAGTCGTGAAGTCAAGAGATCGGGTGCAGATGGTACAACAATGCAGGTACAACAGAGTACAGTAGCACTATGGCTTGGCAGCGCCGTGAGCAATGACCTTGGTCAGTTCTATGATCGAAGTAAGTATGCGCTTGTGCGAAGACGGATGTAGGGGTATACTTACGCGGCAACTTAATGCTTTCTTGCACCACGGTAGCCTCGATGTGGTTGTCCGGGTTTGGTGGGACGGCGACAACGTCCCCAGTCGTTGTCCAGCCCAGCTTCTCAACATACGCGTCAAGCTCGGCACCTGCAGTGATGATCAGTATGACGGAAGCGTATATCGAGGGGACCGCGGACCGCTCAGATCGAGGTACGTCGCTAGCCTGTCCTTCGAGATCTTCGTAAACGTCGCCTTCACCGCGCGGATCGCCACCTCCCGGATGGCATCCTCAAATCCGACGCACTCGACGGTGTAGTTATCGCGCAGCGCCTCGCACTCCGAGGACCGGTACGCCTTCCAGAAGGCCGGGAAGCGGCAGCGGTAAAGGAAGTCGTGGAGGCCCTTGAGCACAGGAAGTAGGGTGGGAAGGGGATCGGGCTCGTCGAGCGAGGCATTGGGGGGTCGCTCGTCAAGGAGGGAGATGCAGAGGTTGAAGTCGGGCCCGGGCACGGCGGTGAGGGCCTTGAGAAGGACGTTTACGACGACGTCGGGGTTGTAGAGCTCGGGGTTAAATTGGTAGCTGGATAACAGAATGAGATGGGTAGATAAGTGTGAGGGGGAGAAACGCACAGCTTCAAGATCGCCAAATTGGCCATGCAGTCATACTCCTGCGACCGGATCTGGTGGTAGAGGTAGTCCTCAAGGATGCCGACATTGGAGGGGTTGTACCGGTCTGCATTGTCCAGGTTTAAACTCCCAGATGGGCGCGATGGATATCAAAGTGCTCACCAACGCCGGAGACGAGGTTCTCGATGAGCTCTGTGCGCGTCGCGGGGGTGTGCCAGGTCGACATTTTGATTGCGGAGGGAGGGAAGGAGGACCGAAAATTTGGCACAGCCACCGGCGGGCTCCCTTTGTTTTCCTTTTACGCGCACCGACGCGACGCGTCTTCTTGATCTCGACCATGGTCGACGCGATGGACGTCGACGGCGGCGCGACGACGAATGCCAGTGAGGACGTGGTGAAGGAGGAGCCTGTGCCATCGCCGGTGCCCCCGCCAGCGGCGAAGACGGTGGTCACTCGTTCGCTTATGCCCATTGCTGCAACGATCATCACAACTGAGGAGGCTGGGCCTAGCAAGGCTCCTCAACCTAAGGAAGAGGAAGAGGAGGAAGGTCCGAAACCCATCCCCTACGACCCCAACAAGCCCCACTACACGACGCGCTACATCTTGACTGGGCACGCGCGCTCGATCTCGGCGGTCAAGTTCAGTCCGGACGGAAAGCTGCTGGCGTCCTGTGGTGAGTGTTGCTGCTCGCCGCTCTACGCATGTCCTTGACACGGGAAACTCAAGCAAGCCGCCGACAAGACAATCAAGATATGGGATCCCGAGATTGGAGAGATCGTGCATACCTTGAAGGGCCACGAGGAGGGCATCTCGGACATAGCGTGGTCCAACGATGGTCAGTACATCGCAAGCGCGTCGGATGACAAGACGGTCAGGATATGGAGCGTCGCGGATGTGAGTGGTATAATGAACTATCAAAGGCGCGTCTGACGCGGTTCGCAGGCCAAGGAAGTGAAGCGCTTGATAGGGCATACGAACTTCGTGTTCTGTGTCGCTTACAACCCGGCGGGCAACCTTATTGTCTCCGGAGGGTTTGACGAGACCATACGGATATGGGACGCGTCTAAGGGTGAGTATGGTCGGCTCTGTACGTGCCGGGAGGCTGACGACTTGTACGCAGGCAAATTCGTTCGCTTCATGCCTGCACATTCCGACCCCGTTACCTCGGTCGGATTCAGCCACGACGGGACTATGATTGTATCCTGCGCTATGGATGGCTTGATGTATGTCTTCTTTTCTGTAGCCCTGCTTCGTTCTGACCAGCCGACAGACGCATATGGGACACCGAGTCCCGGCCAGTGTCTCAAGACCCTCGTCGACGATGACAATCCCATCTGGTACGATTCTCTGCCCCCTCGTGTGCCTCCCTCACACCTACATGCTCATACCGCGCCCAGCTCGCACGTCCGCTTCACGCCAAATTCGAAATTTGTTCTCGCCTCGACGCAGGACTCGACGGTGCGGCTATGGAACTACCACGCCTCGCGGCCGGCGAAGACGTACACCGGGCATGTGAACCGCACATACTGCATTCCGTCCTGTTTCGCGACCAGCAGGACGGGCGAGCGGTTGGTGTTGAGCGGCAGTGAGGATGCGAGGGTGTACATCTGGGATCTGCAGTCGAGGCAGTTGGTGCAGGTGCTTGAAGGGCACAAGGATGTCGTGTTGGGTGTTTCGGTAAGTCATTCTTGACATTCCTGCTTGATACGGCTCGTTGACATGTTTTGTCCAGGTGCACCCAACGAAATGTATGCTGGCTACCGCCGCGATGGAGAAGGATCTGACGATTCGGATATGGGAGGATACTTTGACGTGACATCGAGCGATTCTTTCGAGTTGTACGGCCAGGATGAGCCATCGTTGTTCCCTACTAGTCTTGTTCAATTGTATATCTGTGCTCTTGCGCCTGAAAGTGGAACCTCTGCCACAACAGCGTCCGAATGACAAAGCCAGAGTCAAGTTCGGCGCGCCGGTTCCAGGATCTTCTGGTGCTGTCCACGTGCTGCGCGTCACATGTGCGGGGTTATATAAGGCGGTACCCCGCAGCCAACCTGCTTATCTCTCACTTTCATCTCGTACCACACCCACCGAACTCGCATATCCTCAGTTACCATGCAGATCTTCGTGAAGACGCTCACCGGCAAGACCATCACTCTCGAGGTCGAGTCCAGCGACACCATCGACAATGTCAAGGCCAAGATCCAGGACAAGGAGGGGTGCGTCGGCGCTTTTGTTCGTGGCGATGAGTAAGGATGTACTGACTCGCCTTGCAGCATCCCGCCCGACCAGCAGCGCCTGATCTTTGCGGGCAAGCAGCTCGAGGATGGCCGCACGCTGTCCGACTACAACATCCAGAAGGAGTCGACGTTGCACCTCGTCCTCCGTCTGCGTGGCGGCATGCAGATCTTCGTCAAGACCCTCACGGGCAAGACCATTACCCTCGAGGTCGAGTCGTCGGACACCATCGATAACGTGAAGGCGAAGATCCAGGACAAGGAGGGGTGAGTGGCGACGATGGCTGTCGCGATGACGACATGTGGCTGACCAATGCCTGCAGGATCCCGCCCGACCAGCAGCGTCTCATCTTCGCCGGCAAGCAGCTCGAGGATGGTCGCACGCTCTCGGACTACAACATTCAGAAGGAGTCCACCCTCCACCTGGTGCTCCGCCTCCGTGGTGGTATGCAGATCTTCGTGAAGACGCTCACGGGGAAGACGATTACGCTTGAGGTCGAGTCTTCCGACACCATCGACAACGTCAAGGCGAAGATTCAGGACAAGGAGGGCATTCCGCCTGACCAGCAGCGCCTCATCTTCGCGGGCAAGCAGCTTGAGGACGGCCGTACCCTTTCGGATTACAACATCCAGAAGGAGTCGACCCTCCATCTCGTGCTCCGTCTGCGCGGTGGGATGCAGATCTTCGTCAAGACGTTGACCGGCAAGACGATCACGTTGGAGGTCGAGTCGTCCGACACGATCGACAATGTGAAGGCCAAGATCCAGGACAAGGAGGGCATCCCGCCTGACCAGCAGCGCCTGATCTTCGCCGGGAAGCAGTTGGAGGACGGTCGCACGCTTTCTGACTACAACATTCAGAAGGAGTCGACGCTTCACTTGGTCCTTCGTCTCCGTGGGGGTAACTGAGGATGTTGCTTGACATAGACCCGTATATTGTACACTACCTACACGTCGTATAACGCATCGTCATGATTTTGGGAAGGACCTTGTTGTGTGAGCTTCGCAATTAGTCGAGCTTCAAGTATGAGATGAGTGTTGTGGTGTATGCATGAACATTGGAAGAGCAAGAGAGCGTAGCTCGTCAGTTCCGATCTCTCCCTTTACGGTGTGCCAGTCAAGTGATGTTGAACGAGGTCCTATGACATCTGATATCGTGGCTACCTGCGTACGGCCGTTCAGAAGCTGTCTACGTATAGCTTAGAGTGCGTTCAGCACGCAGGGCGCAAAAAAGATGGACTTGCTGGGAATTGAACCCAGGACCTTTCGCATGCACGTGGATCAATGCTAAGCGAACGTGCTACCACTGTACCACAAGCCCTTGAGGTAAGACACTGATGGTAAACTATATATCAGCCTGCAGAGTTGAATCTCTCGACGCGTCAAGTATGGCCTCCAGATGTCGTATCTAGCCCTGAGCAGACTGCCGGGTACGTCTAGAGTAAGATGATTATGGATGTGTATAATACAGCGACATGAGGACGGCCTAGTAGTGACCAGGCTCGTCGTATTCTTTGTGAGGTGTCCATTCTGTCGAAGGGGACGGCAATGGTGATAGCTGCGTATCCTCTTCTCGCCACTTGTATGTAGGGGTCGACGGCTCGGACGACATAGGCGAAAGCGTCAGCACGGCTTCTCCACCAGGTGGGCAAAGCGATGCTCGTACGTCGGGTTGTATGACAAACATGCCCGCGAGACGCAGGTCGTCCTCGTTCGGATGCTCGACACGACCAATCCTTCTGAGAACTTCTGGTCGGCCGCGCACGAACCAGATAAGTTGGAGAAGGCCGAGCGAGTCTAGGACATCGACGGCGCCCACGGTTCGAGACTCGCGCGGGCGTACCAGGAGCGCGTTTGTGGCCATGAGAAGCAACGATACGGCCAGACCGACGGCCACAGGCGTCAGGTTGAGCTGGGACTATGTTCAGCTAAGGTTCAGAAGGTATCGAAGCGCACGCACATGAAGTCGTTGCACGGCCTCTGGTACCACAACCGTCTTGATAGTCGAGCGCTGTATCGAGTATTGGTCTTGGTTATTAACCTGATTGACTGCACAAATCGCAGTCAGTGGATCGAACCGGAACACGAGAGCAGGTAAGTACAAGACCAAAAATACGAAGCCACGAGACGACTCAAAGCATTCTCGACGTTGTGTAATTGTACGCGACCACGCGAGGCGTGTATCTCCGACCAGCCTGGTAGCTTCAGACCCAGAAACGAGATGATGTACCTGTAATTTAGTGAGCGTGGTAGGATGGCGGAAACTAGACCAACGTACTTTTCCATGAAGCCCAACTTGTCTTGATCCGCCCCACCAAGAGTGAATGTTGTCTGGAACTGATTAGAGACGGCTGTACTCCACTGCACATTTTCGTGAGCTCGCATCGTACACATGGTTTGAGACAGCATACCAGGTCTAGAATATTCAAGTCGCCCGGCGCTGGTGGGTCTTGAGGCTGCCAAGCCGACAGACTCGAACTGATGGACAGGTTTGGAATCTGCCCGTCCAAGGGCAGACGCGTTGAGACCGAGATGTCGATAGTATGGTTGTAAGCATACAGATCGCAGCCCAGTATGGTCATGTTAATCGGCGTGCCCTGCTTGGTTGGCAGTGTAACATTGGGCAAGACGGTCCCGGCGGAGTCTTCGACGTCAAAAGTGCCGTATAGGTAAAAGCTGCGATTCGTTGCGGGGCCCATGTCGTCGGAGGCACGGCCAGGAAAGCCGAGAGCCATAGTATTGTTGGCTATGAGAGTGAGCAAAGTCCATAAAAATACAAGGAACTCGACCTACGTAGGATGAACTTGACCTTGACGTTGTTCTGCTGTGTACCGTTGGGGTACACATGCGAGATGTTGTAGAACGCTATCTGGTCGCCCATGAAGATGCTCTGGCTTTCTACATTGAAGTCATTGAGTGAGCCGCAGGTCACGTTGAAGGTCGTCGCGTTGACGTTGACGGTATTGTTGCCCTCATTGAGCACCAGCTGGTCGTACATGGTTGATTGCGCCAGCCCGACTGTCTTGTCCGAGTCGAGAAGAACGACGTAAGGCAGCAAACTTGACGCGTCACTGAAGAGCGCCCTCGCCAGCGCCGATGCATCGTCGTGTGAGTTCTCGGTCTGCGTGCTAAACGTGGCGTCTCAGTGGCGAAGGTGCGAGGAGCTGTAAGTAGACAACGTACTGCAACAAGCCATTGACGTGGGGATACGCAGCTATGCTACTCACATCGGCCGGGTGGGGATAAGTCCCGACCTGGAGTGTGAACATAGCGGGAATCGTCACATGAAGGATCGCGGCGTTGACCAAGTAGCTCGCTATGCAAGCAATCGATCCCAGGGCACTGCGTATCCTGCTCTGACCGTAGAGCGTCATGAGCGCCGATCCGAGACCGATCCACGAGTTATACTCGTCGTGCATCGCAGTTAACGTCTGCTTGCTTGTCAACAGTCGCCGCAGAGCAAGTCGCTGGGTAAGCCAGATGAGCAGGGCGCCATAGACCTGAAGGTGGGGGTTCAGTGATCGGATGATGGGAGATGAAGCGCAGCGCGCACCGTGGCGAAGACAGTCCCAGAGACAGTGATCGCAGTCGAGGTAAGGTCGTCAAACGTGCTGCTGGACAGTGGGATCACGACCTCCTCCTCCAGATGGTAGACGCAAATGATGAGCAACGCAAGGTGCATCCCGACGAGGAATCCATGCATCGCGTACGACAATCTCCGCAGGAAACGAACTTGGCTGATCGTGTTATTGAGCGAGGTCAGAAAGCGCTCGGCCGCAGCTAGGTGTATAAGTATTCATGTTCTTCAGGCAAGCACAGAACGCGCACCTTGGAAGGAGCTCCAGCTCGACTGGGATCGTGGTGCGCGGGTCGGGCCCGCCGCATTAGTGGTGGAAATCATGGAGTTAGCTAGCGCCTCTGCATAGAAACAAACGAATGACTGGGTGCTCGTCGCGTGAAGCGAGGAGGAAGGAGTGACGGTCTGAGACACGACGGAGTAACCCTGAACGGTCTATCCATCGCCGAGCTGAGGAAGTCGGAGAAGCAATCAAGGCGTGTTTCCAACACTTCGACATCAAGTTCGTTTGCCTCAAGCAGGGTAGTGGCCGTGGGAAGGCTAGTCGTATGCCCGTTTTGCCGTTGATCTTCAGGCTTCAAAATAGGCAAGTTCCTACTCGTGCAGGTGTACGCGAAGGAGGATGTTGTCGAATAGTGAGTATACTGCGGATCTTATAGCAGCTTCGAGTATGTACGACGTTGTTGTTAGCGAGGTACTGCTAGTGACGACCTGTATCTTCGTCCATCTCGGACTTGCTTGGCCCCCAGTCGGAGGCAGGCGAGTGTAATGGTACAGGCTGAAATACAAAGTCCCCTTGCCATTTGTACGAGGGCGTCGTCCGCTCGGACGTGTGTGGCAGCACGAACGCTGGACTATCCGACGCGTGTACCTTCGGCTGCACCGCGAACAGGCCTGCTAGACGCAGCTCATCCTCAGTCGGATTTTCGACGCGGCCTACGGTGTCGAGGACTTCTGGGCGGTCACGCAAGAACCAAATGATTTGCAGCAGGCCGAGGGAGTCGAGGACGTCGACGGCGCCTTTCAAGCGCGATTCGCGGGGGCGCACAAGCAGCACGTTGGTCACCATGAGAAAGAAGGACGTGACGAGTCCCACCGCGACCGACGTTAGATTAAGCTAGAAGAATTACACCGTCAGGAGGTCGATCTCATGTGAAGAGCAAAAACGCACATGCAATCGTTGAACGGGCTCATACACCCAAATTTGTGAATATTCCGTGAGTTGGCCACCGAGTTGCGATCCTCGGTGGTAGTTGTGTTGGTTCGCTGCGCAGGAGGTGAGCGTATTCCTTGGATATGTGGCACGGTGACCCACCGGACCAGAAGTATGAGGCAGCCAACTTGCTGAGGGCATTCTCAACTTCATGCAGTTGCACACGTGCCCTTAAAGGATTCAACGAAGTCCGACCAGGAAGTTCCATGCCAAGGGTCGAAACGATGTAACTGGAATTTGAGATCAGAAAAAGCGCTATAGCGGCAAGACGAACAGCGCGTACTTCTCCATGAAGCCCAGATATTTCGTACCCGGGCCTCCTAGACTGTACGTCGTAGAGCACTGTGTTGACACTGCTGTACTCCACTGATACCAGTGAGCGTCAGGGCAGCATGTGAAGGAAAAGGTCAAGTACTTACCAGGTCTAGGAGGTCTAAGGCTTCTGGGTCGACGGGGCTTTGGGGCTGCCATACAGACCAGATCGAGCTTGCGCGCAGCGGTGGAACCGCAGATTCGTCGACCACGCGCGATGAGACATCTACCGGGACCGTATGATTGTAGCTGTACAGATCGCAGCCAATGAGCGACATGTTCGCGGGCAAGCCACGTCTGTTGCTGAGAGTAAGGTTCGGGAGGAGTGTGCCCGCCGAGTCTTCGATGTCGAAATTGCCGTACAAGTAGAAGCTGCGATTAGACGCCATTTCTTCAGCGAAGCCAAGCGCCATGGCGTTGGTGGCTGATCGCCAATGTTCAATGAGCATAACATACTTTTGGAGCAGATAGACACGTACGTTGGATGTAGTTGACTGCGACATTGTGTTGCTTCGAGCCATCGGGATAGACGTGCGAAATGTTATACCAGACCACTTGATCGCCATTCTGGACAATGTCGTTCACTACCTCCACTCCATCCAGCGACCCGCAGGTGACATTGAAGGTTGTCGCGTTTACGATGGCGGTGCCCTCGCCATCGCGAGATTGAAGTTGACCATACAATGTGCTCTTGGCCAGACCGATCGTGTTCTCCGGCTGCAAATCACCGACATATGGCAGCAAGCTAGACGCGTCGCTGAATAGAGTGTGCAACAACGGGGCTACCTCGTCATTGGGACTACAGCTTTGGTCAGAGTTCTGGCTCACGGCAAGAAGCTAGGCACTCACTACAACCAATTATACGCGTTCGGATACGCCGGTATAATCGACGCCTCTTCGCTGCGCCCTCGAGAGGCGACCACCAGCGTGAACATGGCGGGAATCGTAATATGAAGGATTGCCGCCTCGACGAGATAGCTCGTGATGCAGATGACGGGGAACAGTGCACTACGGAGCCTCGTTTGGCAGTAAAGGGACATCAAGGCGGATCCAAGACCGATCCAGGAGTTGTACTCGTCGTGCATCGCGGTCAGGGTTTGCTGACTGGTGAGCAGGCGCCGTAGGGCGAGTCCTTGCGTGAGCCAGATGAGCAGGGCGCCGTACACCTGTCCGCGAGAGCGTCAAGTATTGTGCATGCTGCAGAAGGGAATGACACGAACCGTCGCGAAAACCGTCCCGGCCATCGTAATCGCAGTGGCCGTCAGGTCCTTGAAGGTATCGCCGTTGATTGGGATCTCCACTCTCTCCTCGAGGCGGAGCAGAGCGATGACGACAAGCGCTACATGGATCCCGAAAAGAAAGCTGTGGACAGCATACGACGCTCGTCGGAGAAAACGACCTTGCCCAACCGTCTCATTGATTGAAGTTATAACGCGTGACACGCCGCCTGGTAAGTACTATATGAGTATTTCGATTCCCACAGAGAGAAAAAAAGGCGTACCTCCCCAACTAGCTTGAGTACGAGATGAGCGCGTGGGAGAATCATCGATATCAGGAGACATGGGATAAGGAAAATGAGAGGAGAAAAAGAGTGAATGTTGAGCAGACCTCGAAGCGATGGTGGTGGAACGAGACACAAAAAGTCCGAAGCATACATACTAGGAGTTCTGAATCTTACCCAGTTCACTCCGAATCCCGAGACCGTGAGGCCGATGGATGGAGCCCGAACTTCCCAGCAGTTCAACATGTCGGCTCCGCAGAATCACGTTACAAGGGTCGCGGCACGTGAGCTTTCGGCGTTTGCCGACGCCGGCCCATGATGTTGATCTTGAAGGTCGGCCTCACAGGCGACTTGAGGTTGTGGAAAGCGACTGTACTCACTCACCCTGTAGCTGCTAAGCCTACAAGTGTTGTATATTGGCATCATATAGTAGCTCTGGCATGAGTGGAAGAGGCAGGATGTTGAACCTTGCTGGATGAGGAGAGCCCACCACTGTCGCGTAAGGCCATCGCAAAGAAGGGTGATGAGGATGTGCAACCTACATCGGCGGCACTGGCGGTCCAAGGAGGGCTCACCAATTCCCATGCTCCCTCCCCGACCCGAGGTCAACGCCAAAGACCGCTCGTAAAGGCCCCGATGAGGCTCACACGAAGCCTCCCCGCCTCGCTGGCATCCCGCAGTCGGTATAGGGCCCAAAGTAAAATTTCGTGGGCACGGTGGGAGACTTCGCGACCGCGGTCAAAGTCATCGTGAGCGCGGTGGGAGACATCGATGACGGGATGGGAGGCGTCGTTGGCTTGGCGCGGCGGCAGTAAGGCGGCGTGGCGAACGGCAAGGCGATGCGGTGGACGGCGAGAAGATGCGGGCCAGGAGACGCGGTGAGTCAAGGCGAGGGAATGCGGCAAGCGGCGAGGCGATGCAGCAGATGGATTGAATGCGAGGAATGTGGCGAGGCGTTTGCCGCAGTCGAAAGAAGGCCGACACGAGAAGCTATCGCAGAACTTCGCAGCTATCGGGGCGTCCGGGATTTTCGTGCTGTGTGTGATGCGCTTCGACGGTGATAGCCCCGAGGGTATCAATACCGTGTGCGCCAAAGCTTCGGATGGCTTGTAGGTGGTGGTAGGTTGGGCGCAGTAGGGTAGTAGGTTGGGTGCCAGGGTGGTAGAGGGAGCAGTAGGGTAGAGAATTGGGCATTACGGCCTACCCGGGCAGTCATCCTTACAAGGCAGCGCCGCGGCTAGCGATGAGGGCGCTGTTGAGAGTATGAGGGACTTGCTAATAGACTTCGACGACCATATGCCTCTGGAGTGGGGGCTAGAGCGTCGCGCACGACGAGTGGTGGATAGCCGACTCCCAGTATGTTGGTCCAGGTCGTCGTCGTTTGGTCCCGGTAGACGATAACTCCGTATCACTTCAGCACTCCAATCGTCCGCGCTGCGCATTTCGGAGGGACTCTCGTTCATGGAGCCATTCCGCGTCCATGGAGCCATCCGCGGGACGGGCTCGGCGCCGATAATGGAAGGGGCGGAGGAGGACGTCGGTCATCATTGGTCGAGAGGGAGCGAATGCATTGTGCATATGCATGATCGATAGGTAGATTTACAGGGGACCATCTCGGTCGAGGGCAGCAATCAACCGCGTTCGTCGTGGTGCCGATACGCGCCATCGTGCGCGCGCGCGGTGGCGAGTCGAGGATATACAAATTCGGTGCGCGAACTGCGGGTGAAGAACGTGCGCCACTGTGTTGTGTTATTGTCGTGCGTTTGAGGATGGCGAGCGGGATACGGGGATCTCGGAATGGGTTGTGAGAACAGATGGGGGCTCGGGCGTGAGGTGAGCAGAGCTACGAAACGATAGGCCGCCCTGACGACTCACGGCTAACGTTTCGGCGGCGCAGGACGACAATGGCGCCGAAATTGCGGGTCTTTGGTGCTTCCCGCGGCTGGCGAAGAAGTTCGATCCCGCAGGCAATCTTCCTTTTCTCCACATCCCCAACGACTGTAGATTAGCCTTCCTGGGTGAGAGATATGCACGCCCCTGCGCGATCGTCGTATTTACGACGATTTCTATCCCGCAGAGTCGGAGAGATATGGTGAGATCTCTTATCGGGACATCTTCGTTCGGCTAGCAGTGCTGTCAGTGTGCGGACTGGCAGCGCGCATGTGCAGCAAGTCGCAACAATAGAGAAGAGGCTGGGGGAGGAGGAGACGGTTGATAGCAGCCATTTGAGGAGAAGGAAGGGAGAAACAAAGAGACGCGCGCGGCCATGCTGCCTGCATATGTAACAACGTGCTCGGTGACTTCTACTGAACGCTATCGCTCCGACAGCGTCAGCATCACGTGACTGATATGGACCTACAAACATACATACCCTTCTCATACTCCGTCTCCCTTACATTCCGCACCTCAAAAAGAACATCCAAATGCCTTTGAAAATCGGCAATATCTTAATTCACTCTATCTTACACCGAAAGCTGTCGTAGGTACGAGATGCGGTATACAAAGGCATTTTCCCCGTCAGCATCACGTGACACCCGCACGCCACACAACATCAGCACTCCAAGCGCGAGACTTTGTCCGTGCGCGTAGCATCGTGCTTACAGGGTATCCACCACTAAAATACCTGACTGTAAGGGTACAAGGAGCTGATATTGTTTATTGCCCCGAATATAATAGTATCAGATGAAAGTAATCAGTTTCAAGGCCTCTATGTGAGCATATTCAAGGATATGTGCCTTAAGGATGCTCCTTTATGACTTTATGATCAATGAGAACATTTGACACGAAAAAAGTGTGTCCTGAAAGGCTGTGATGGGGTCGAAGCGGCACGGCTGAGGCACAAAAGTCAAAAACACACAGGGATTCGAACGACATGCCCCCGCCTGAGCGTGCGAACACTTTTGACGCTTGACCACTGCAGCATGCCGCCTTTACTTTGGCCTTTACGGCACAAGATATAACAGCAGAGGCGGCCTCAGGCACCCCTCGCTGACGACATTCTGCGTCCCTTCCTGTGTCACAACAAGCTGTTCTCAGATGATATGACTTTGCTTAGTCTATTCCATGATAGTAGGTAATTACTATGGGGTTCCCCTCTACGTAGAGCGCTGGCAGGCGCGAGCTCGCGGACCGCGGACCGAATCACGTGATGCTGACGCCGTCGGAGCGATAGCGTTTCCTGTGACTTCTGGCGTGTAGGGAGGCAACATATCGCTTGCCTCGCTTCCGGCGAATATGTAACGTGTTCGGGGAGATTGAGGAAAGGAAGTGTTGCCTATTATGTAGGAAAGAGGGCGGGTATCAGGTCTGAACGGCAGGCTGTTCGGCTGGGTTGTAGGGCCAGCCTCAATTCAGGCTTCTGCGGCGTGCCTGCGCCTCGCAAGAACCGCACGCTGTCGCACACGTCCGCGGCGGGCACGCCTGGAATACGGGGGCTGGCCGGGACCGGGAGAAGGAGCGTTCGGCGGGGGGAGGGGATGGGGTAAATAGAACATTGATGGGCGTCCGCCGTCCGGGACGAAGGCTTGGCGGGCGAGTGACGCCACGGGAGCGCGACGCGTGCTAGCATAATCTTAGCTCACTCTTATATCTCGCACCTGATGGCCCCGATCCCTCTGACGCTGCCCTTTTGCGACCCCAGGCGCGAGCCACACACCGCCGCCCATCCACCACCATGGGCATAGGCATCCCCCAGTCCGACGTCTTCCGTCCCCGCCTCCCGCTAGATCCGTTCGATGGCGTCGACCTCAGCGAGCCCTGGGTCCTCGACCCCGCCGCGCTAGCAGTCCATGCACTGCGTCTGCGCCGCGATGTCATCCTCGCCCTCGGCGGTGCGTCCGCCCTGCAGTCTGCCTGTATACAAAACTGACGTCCCGGCCAGCGCCGAAGACGGAGGAGCTGCTCGCGCTACTCACCGCGCAGACCCTCTCCTGTTCGCTTCTCCTCGTCGTCACGCACGAACCACCTGACATCGACTTTGACGCCCCCTTCGGCCCGACGGTGCGCGTACTGCGCCTCGGGCGCGCCCTCTCCTCGGAGGACGCGGGCGAGCTCTGCCTAGTCAGCGTCCTCGAGCACGCCGAGACGATCGCCCGCCAATGGCGCGCACAACCAGATTGCATACCGGCCGGTACGCGGCGATATGCTGTCCTTAGCGCGGACGAGGACGGCGAGTTTTCGGTAGTCGAAGAGCACGCGGACAGCCCAGCTTCATCTCTATACCATGGTCAGGCGCCACACTCTGTATCCGCGGCCCCAGCGCGCCGGCACTCCCTCCTCACCGCCCTGAGTGACAGGACCTCAATCCCGCGCAACAAGGCCAAGGCGTTCAAGGAGGCAGCATGTGGCCGCTCTTTCGACGTCGTTGTCAACTACCTGTCTGCCGCGCTCGCGGAGAAGCTTGTGCTCAAGCAAGTAACCGTGATCACGAACGTTTCGCAGCCTTTCCTAAACTCTCCCGCCGCCGCACATCGCCCACCTGACGACAAGGGCAGGCATAGCCCGCGCCACCTTACCACCATACTAGCCGAACCCGGAGGCGTGCCGGCAGCTCACCACTCCAGCGCACCACCTTCCCCGCCAATTCGACGTCGTACCATCTTCAGATCCGGGTCGGCTGGCCCCATTATCGATCCCCACGTATTCGCCCCACCAACCCCTGCAGCACACATCATCCACGTTATCCATCCCGGCTGCGCTGCAAATCGTCCATCCCCCATCGTGCAGAGTGTATCCCAGTTCCTGCATTCCCTGTCGGACCGGCGATGCCCTGTCATGTCATACCTTGTCTCTGGCGGCCTTCTTGGGTACTCACCACCCGGTGCAGAACTCAATGTGGCAGACATCGCCCTCGCAGGGTTGCTTGACCGACCAGAAAGTGACGACGATGAAGATGATGTGCCCGTCAGTGCAGGCTTCCTCCGCCGATACGCGCAGAAGTACAAGCTGCGTCCCAAGGCCGTTATCGAGAACTTGGGAGATATCTCGGTGGCAGGTGTCGACTCGGAAAACGCCCATCATCAGCATTACCAAGATGGGATGATCTACGTGTACACGAAGGACGGCGTGCGCCAGTACGATTGCGACCCAGTAGCGCGGCCAGCTGCGCTTGCAAACATGCTACGCCGTCGCGCATCGGCACGACCACCGCTCAGCGAAGTCTCCGCCAACGCGCCAGTTGCCGCAAAATCCAAGCGGACAACGTCGCGCTCGCAGAAGACGACGCCGCCCTTATCAACCTCCGCCACTTCCGTTCCCTTCCCCTCCGCCAACCCACCCTCGCCCATCCGCTCCGCCTCCCCCGACGACATCCTCAGCAAAAAGCGCAAGATATCCAAGGTCGGCGACAAGATCCTCCGCCGCTCGACCATCAGCGACCACCACCCGCGCGTCGCGAAGCGCCCGAGCCTCAAGCACGGCAAGAGCCTGAAGCGCGGGCAGAGCCTTGGCTCCGCGCACGGGCTCGACGTCGTAGAGGCACAGCGCGCGGACAAGAAGCAGCGCGTGCACAGCGGGAAGGGCCGGAAGCGCGCGGACAGCCTGAAGATCGCGCGCAAGCACGCGGACAGCAAGAAGCGCGCGCCGGACTGGGACGGCGCGACAAAGAAGCGGCCGGATAGCTGGGGGCAGGCGAAGCGGGGGGAGAGCCGGGTCGGTGCGGCGGGCGGCGCGACGGTGCAGCGCTCCGGGAGCACGCGCCTGCGGAGGAAGATGATGTTCTGGCTGGCTTGAGCTTGTGGGCTGCTGCGATTGGGCTTGTGGTTGAGGGTCCCTCGTTCCATGCGGTTTGTGTATCGTATCATCTATCCCTTCTATTGACACCATTTCGCCTCATAGTTACCTTACCTCTCCTCCGACGGACCTGGTCATAGACGTGGTTTCCCATTTGTTGTACAACTTGTACCTCCACCCCCGTGTATATCTCGACCGTCTCCATTCCCCTTCCCCATTGTCCGCTCTCCTGCATTCACACCCTAGACACTTGCGACCGGCTGGCTCTTGTTGCAACACCCATGCACTCACGATCCCTAACTTACTTGTCAGCACTCCTTCTGTCCTCATCCAGCTGTCGTTTTGTGTCTTGTATATACATGCAACCACCGTAGCTATCGATCTCGCTACCGCTGCTGATCTTCTAGGGATTTAGTAGACTATCGTACATATTTATGCAATGTTGTCTTGCACACGCGTCGCTCGTCCGAGGCTTAGAGGTTCAGCCTGAACATAGGCTATCCTGCTGATATTGGATAACCGTCCAAACTGGTAGCGGGGGCCACACTCGCGGCTGACAGGACGCAGCGGACCCACCAAGTTGATGTTCGTTTTGGGTGTAACAATAGCCTCGGGCCGGCGCACCGAACCTTGCTCTTGCCTATCATCTTGTGCCTCCCTCTCGATTTAGATTCAATTATCGCGCCCTCTCTACCCTATGGCGACAACCGGCGGCCCGCGGTATGATTATGCGCTTGTTCACGAGCCAAAAGGCACCTCCTATCGGGGAAAACCCCACCGAAATGGCTTCTCCCGGCTGGGCGAGTACAAGGACAAACACGACGAGCGGACCGCGCACGAGAGCGCGATGTTTATCTTGAGTAGGAAGAATAGGGCGTTGCCTGCCAGGTAATGCAGTCTTACATGATACGGCCGATGAGTGGCTCATAACGCAAGTCGATGTTAGCCTGGATGCCATGAAAGCAGCCGCGCAGAAATACCGGCGGTTGGACAAGCCTATACAGCAGGCTTCGCTGGAGGAGGTTTCCGCGAGGTTGGGCGCGGTCATGGAGACGATCCAGAAGCGCAAGAAGCAGCATGCGCGCGATATGCGAAGTTTGTACGAGTGGCACGCGACGGTGTATAGGGATGAGATGGAGGACATGCGCCGCTGCAAAGACGAATACAGTCCGAATGCAACGAAGGTGGGCTTGCCACTTGTAAATGAACTTTACGGGTGCTTACTGAGCTTGCGACTCGCGCAGGAGACTGGCCGACTGTATGCGCATAGCCGCTTGCCGCGGGTGAACCCTACGGTCCGCTCGTTCAATAGCGTCGTCGCACAACATCGCTGGGCCTACTTGAAGTCTATGATTCCGCTTCAGCGCGAAGTCAAAGACCTCGAGGAAGCCCGCATCAGGAAAGAGGAGGCGCGCGTTGCGGATGAGCAGCGGAGACGAAACGAACTCGAGCGTCAGCGTATAATGAAGGAGAAGGCCTTCCCGACGAGTATCGATGACTATCACGCGAAGTCGCCCGCCGTACAGAAGCTAGTGCGGGAGTACTTGACGGAGACATATCCTCTGCGCAGGACGCGGATGATCCAGCAGCATATGTGGGACAAGGAGGCGGCCGAGAAAATGTTGGCCATGATGCAGAATAATGTGAGTACAAGCGACTATGATGATGGGACGATGAGTTGACGCCGTGCTATAGCCAGCTTTTGCAGCGGTCATCGCGGCCGCGAAGATACAGGACGAGTATGCAGCATCTTCCAACGTTACGAGGGATCCGAGGCTTGCGCGTCGATAGAATCGAAGGGCTCTTAGGGAGTACAATATGTATACCTTATGTCTGAATATGTGATCTCGCGTAGATAATGTATGTCTGCTGTTTCCCGAGCGCGGTGTGCGAGGAAGACACTGGTGCAAGCCCTTCCATCGGCCTGATGGTCTAGTAGTATGATTCCTTGTTAGGGTGTGAGCATCGTTTCGAGGAGGTCCCGGGTTCAATTCCCGGTCAGGCCCTTTTTCAATCTCCTTTCTTATGCAACGCAAACTCAGTCGCAGAGGAGGGAGCAACACTCCATCTCTCGTCGTTGTGTCGAAGAGCTCAGGCAGCATTCACAGGCCGGCCTCATATAGAGACCCCCGCTGGACGAGGAGGCTATATTCACAGCGAAGTAGAAAGCGTGTAAGTACGTGGCTGCTGCTATGTAGAGTAAGTGATATCTAAAGAACATGGCTGAATAAAGTTACAGATGCGCGAGTTGTACACTATGACCTGACGAATTCCGTCGAAGGCGAACATAGGATGCAGGTATCAGTTGAGTGCACAGGAAGATGGGGGCGAGAATTCGGAGGAACCAACTAGCGGAGGAACCAACTAGTGGTCGTATCACCAACAAGAGGCAGGCAGGGATGAGGGCGGAGGGCCATTGACAGGAGTCATATGCGCCAATGCTTACGGTCATGCACCGTTGGTGGCAAGACGGTTTGTCCAGAGCAGGTACGGCTCCTTGCCAGGGTCGGACGCTGCGTTGACTTTGCGTGAGCTACGGCGCGCTTCGGGCGCGAGCTGCTTCGCGTTGAGATCCTGGGCGGAAGATGAGTCTGAAGGTCACTCATGAGAAAGAATATACGTACCGCATAGCGCTTGCGCATGCCACCGGTGATATGGGGCCACCACTTCGTCAACGTGTTCTTGAGCGCCAGCTCGCGATGTCCCTTGACATTGAGCCACTGCATGTAGCGTTCCAGCTCCTCAACCTCCGAGTATACCGCCCAGTCCCCAGAGCCCAGCATTCCCTCACTCGTCTCTTCCTCCAGCCTCCGCGCCTCAACGTCCTCCTCCCTCCGCTGCAGTATATCGCTATCGAACTCGCTTGGGCCCTGCAAGAATATCCGCCCCGTCCCGTACTGCACCGCACCACCAGGGCCCAGCAACGCCACCGAGCCCAGCCCATCGAACCACCACACCCGGTTGTAGAACCTATCCCTTCCAAGCGGCTTCACGCGCACCCCGCCGAGCAGTCTTCGGAAATCGCGCTCGATGCCCTCCAGCCTGCGCTCGATCTTGTTGACCTCTTCGTCGAGGCGGCGGTGCTCGGCGAGCGCTTGCTTAGCCGACGCCTGCTTGGCGCGCGCGGCCTGGCGCTGGGTCGCATGGGCTTGCATTTGCGCCTTCTTCTGCAGGCCCTTGCCCTTGCCGCGCTTCGTGCTGCTGGTGCTGGTGGGTGTATCGCCACCTTCGGAGACGGGCGTTTCGGAGGTCTCGCTCGCGACGTCGGCCATGGTGACATCCTCGTCGGGGATACCGTTCTTCGCGTTCTCCTCCTTGATCTCCGCCATGAGATTGTTCATCTCCTCAATGCTACGGAAGTTACAGGTCAGCGTCATCCACTCCGCATGCAAACGAGCACTCACTAAGACTTTTTCTGCCTGTTGACCTCAATCTTCTCCTTCCTCAGCGCGGTGAGCTGCTCCTCGCACTGCTCCATGTGCTGGTGCACGGCCTTGCTTGAAATGGCGACGTCGCACATGAAAGTCAGGATAGCGATCCGGTCCTCCGGAGGCAAGTAAGGGTACGACACTTCCGGCACGGTAGGGTTGTTGTTCTCGTCGAAGAGCAGTCGTGTCAGGACTTCTCTTAGGCGAGGGAAGTTCTGCAAGTTTGCATGCTAGAGCGAGTGTCAGTACAGTTAACATGACAGCAACAAGACAGACGAACATCTTTCAGACAGCCCACCATGGCATCTTCCCAGCCTGCGCGCCCTTCATTCACTCTCAACGCGACTCGCTCCCAGTTGCCGCCGACCTCCGCCATTGCATCGACGAGTTCTTGCAGAGATATACCCCACAGGGAGTCGTCCACGTTCCGTGCCTCATACCGATCCTTGAGTTGCAGCAACGACAAGAGCGCGCTATGGCGATGGAAGGGTATTGTGCGCAGATTGTAGATCAGCACGGCGTGCACTTCTGCTAACAGCGCGCAAGGTTCTTCGGGGTCACTGTGTCTTAGCGCGTGCTCGAATTCATCCAGCGTGAATGGTGATATGTGTAAGGCGGACCTATAGTGCGATGAGTAAGTTCTCAGAAAGGTCGAAGAGTAAACTTACCCATGACCGTTAATGAAGTTCCATGCCAAAAGGAAAGACTCGAAAGTACCGGGGGTATCGTTGAAGGGCAGGGCTGTCCGAGAGGCTAGCGGTCGCTCTAAGCGCAAGCCGGCAGCCTTGTCCTTGTCTGTCAAGTGCACGTCGAGATCCTCGGTAGGGTACCGAATCGGCTTCTTCTTTTTCTTCTCTGCCGCCAGCCGCTCGGCCTCCTCCTTCGCCTTCTGCGCCTCTGCCTTCTCGCGCTCCTTCTTCTCGGCCAGCGCGGCAGCAGCGCGAGCTACGAGCAGATGAGTTCGGAGGTCCGTACCAAGAGCTGGAGTTAGCGGAACTTACCCTTCTCCTCCTGCGCGGCGGTCATCTTCTTCTGCTTCTTCGCCGGAGGCCCGTCCTTGTCTTCCCAGTGCTTCTTGCGCTTGTCCATCTCGCCCTTCTTCGCGGCGTTCACGCCCTCGCGCGTCTTGTCGGGCATGTTCGAGGAGACGCCATAGTGCGCGGCGATGGCGGGCTTGACGATCCATGGGGAGGCGACGGCGGGATCGCGGTCGACGCAGTCGCGGATGAATCGTCGGAGGATAGACTTGGAAAACGAGAGGCGGTCGCGGCTGGTGTGGCATGAGTATTCCATGTTAGAGATCAAGTTGAAGCCGGAGAAAGCATACCTCATCATGCCGCACTGCACCTCCATGACGCTGCCGATCATCTGGTCGTCCTTCTGGGGAGGAGGCGCCTTCGATCGGCGGTTGTTGGGGTCCCTCTCGAGTTCTAGCAGGGTAACCCAATAGAAGTAGGAACACGGGTCATCCTTCGCTACGGAGTCCTTGACGGGTATCGAGAGGTCGCCTCCGATCGTGTGGGGCGGGCCCTCTTCTTCCAAGGCAGACGAGGATGTTTCGCCCTTGCCGATAGCGTCGCGGGCATCGACATTGCTGCTGTATTTGGGTGGGAACACCTTTTCGATTCGGGCGTGGTATCTGGAGCAGGTGAGTAAGAGAGGGAAGAGGAGGGGAAAGGCTACGGACTTAGTGCCAGAAATGTCAACGAGAATACCTGAGGGGATGATCAATAGATGCACGGGATGTGGCATTGGGTATACGCACGTTCGTCCTTAAAGTAGCGGTCCTTGAACCTCTCGTACACAGCTTCAACAAGGTGGTCCAGGCGACCGACAACCTCTGGTATGTGCGTGAGCAAGGGATGGTGGGATATAGTTGCGCAACACTCACGCCACTGGACGGATTGGAGAACCGCAGGCTTGAGAGGGGCCGAGAAGCGCGCGTGCAGGGTGCGCGCCTCTTGTCGCTCGCTCTCCACGGCCTGAAAGTAGTCGAGTCCGCTCTTGCCAGTCACTTCGCACTGGAACTGCTTGAGGCGGTAGAAGGACATGCGCGCGGCATAGGCCCTGCGCAGGCGTTAGTCACTGCTGACGACACGGGATGACGGGGTGGCCACGCACTCGTATGTCTCGAATATCTCGCCGGTCTGCTTGAGGAAGAAGACCTGCTTGGACGGGTCGGACTTGGCTGCCTTGAGGAGGGCGGGCGAGGGCTGGGTGAGGAGCACCCGCTTGCGTCGGCAGGTAGGCATTTGCTGGCAGTCCGTGGGGGACGGGGACGGGAGCTCTGATGTTGCTAGACGAGCAGCCTGGTGGTATCAGGGTGGTAGGTGCGGCGAGGAGAGACGGTGGGGTGAGGGCGTCGTCGGCGACGTCGAGAGCAGCGAGGACGACGGCGGCGATGGCGAGAGACAAGGGGAGCACGGGGATATGATGGGCCGAAAAAAGGAACGACCCAGGTTTTGGCAGCCGGGGAGCAGCCAAAGCGGCAGTGTCCTCGTCCCGCCGAACTCCTCGCGCTCAGTCCGCCCGGCGCGTGCGTCGCAAATTCTCTCAGCGTCCCTCGCCACCGTCGTCATGCGTATTCCCCGTAATGGTTCTCTTATTATCGTCTGCCACGTCCGCCAGCGCCTTGTTCCCGCGGCGGCGCCTTTGGTCCCCCAACGGTGCTTCCGCGTCTGAAGAGACCGAGACTTAGGTAATGAATTCCCCATCAGTCGCGACCGCAATTCGTTTGCCACCCCGTCGACGCTGCCCTCCTCGCCACACCAGTGGGCTGTACGCCTGCCCGGGTGTGTCCTTGTGCCGTCGGGACCTTTGTGCGGCCTGCGGACGGGTGCGGTGGATAGGGTTCACGTGGATGCCGAGACGCGTCGATGGGCGCGATTCGACGCGTCTTTCTGCCCGAAATCCGCTCAAACTCGGCCGCAAATATTCTCAAAGACAGTCAAGAAGTTACATTGGCGGGGGAGGAACTCCGGAAGCGCGTATGCACCCCGGACCGTCAGCAGTTGCGAATAAAGACACGGGCGGCCCGCCAAGTTCAACTTTTGATCGTGATCGTGCGCCACTTATTCCTGTTTTGAGCCGACGCGCTCAACACCGAGGCCGGAAGCGCGGCCCACTTCACGCTCTTGTCTTCGCCTCCACCCTTCACGAACGAAAATGCAGAGCTCAGGGTTCCAGCAGCCGAGTCTTTTCAGCTCTACGAGTGGACATCACTCCCAGTCCAACTTTCGCGCATGGGGTGGCAGCAGTCAGGCAGCGCCCGCGACGGCTCCTCCTTTAAACGACTCCCTTGTACAGTCACGAAGCCAGTATCAGACTGGGTATCTCATTGTGCGTACGGATTGACTCTTGGCCGACGCTTCATACTAAACGCGTCTCTAGTCTTCACAGCCGAACGTAAGTCGGGGAACGCGGATCCAATCGCACTGCTCACCCGCCCATAGAACCCGCCTCAGGGCAGCCCCCGCAACGATGAACCACCTATCATCCAGACCAAAGCGAAAATGAGCCACGTCCTTACGCGTGGCTCGAACTCCGAATTTGGCATGGAGTCCATGTTCCAAAGCTCGAGGTGCGTAGCAGGAAACTTCACAAATCCCCTCAATTGACCTCGCGATGCAGGTCAAGGCAGACCATCGCAGATGAGGATGCACCTCCCACCGCATCCATTAACGACCTTCCCAACGAAATGCACGCCACACCCACGTCCTCTAATTTCCAGCCTCGCGTGCGTGCCCATTACGGTCACGTCATTTACTCTGCTTGACAAGCCTGCTCAGAATTCCGCCTTCGGCTTCGACATGCCCCCCTCCCGACGCACTCCCAAGCCCACACAGACCCAGTCTTCCTCCGCGACACCTCTCTTCGTCCTCGTCTTTGGCTACCCGCCAGAGGGCTACAACACGACCGCGCAGTACTTCCAAGACCTTGGCGACGCGACAGACCCAGAGGAAACAGGCGTGCAGAACTGCTTCCGCATTGGGTACCGGAACCCCACCGACGCCCTGCGCGCGGTGCGCAAGAACGGCGAGGTTCTCGGCAATTGGATGGTCGGCGCGATGTGGGCGGTGAGTGTCTATTCTGTCGGTCTCTTATCCAGCCTTTCATCGCTACCATCTCCCTCCTTCGCCCACGCCCTCTTTTTCCACCGCCCTCCCCTGCCCCCGTCTCTTCCCGTAATGCCTCTCATGACTCAGTTCCCCTGCCTCTTCAGGATCCAGCCGTAGCGCAAGCCCAGCTCGGCCCCGCGCTCCTCCAGTCCTCCGCCCTCGCCGCAGACGTCGCCCTCTCCTCCCCGCCGCGCACCAGCATGGGCATGGAGGTCGACCGGCCGCTTTCGAACGCGAACGGCTCCGGCTTCGGCACGCCCAACCCGAACTCCAACCTCCCCGCCTTCGGCACGCCGATCAAGCTGGGCTCGTCGGCGTCGGTGTTCAAGAAGAACAACCCGGGCGCGGCGCCGGCGACTCCGGTCGCCCCCGTGCAGGCGAACAGGGCGCCGATGGCACAGGCGACGCCTGCGCAGGCGTCGCCGAGCAAGGGTGTGGTTGCGCAGGTGTCGGATATGTTGTTTGGATGGTAGATGGGGTGTGGTAGGTTATGAGAGTAGGAGGTTGTCCTGTCAGTCGCGTAGCAGAGCTGTTCGATGCCACTGAGTGTACGATGTGTTGTTCGAGTTGATTGTCGTTATCTACCACTGTCAAAGAGCTGTCTGCAGCTCCTCAAGGTGCGAATTTCTACGGTCGATATATGAAAATGTGCCCAGATAATGTGGCCGATGCATACGCTCCTTGGTGAGGCGTCCTATAATAATACTTTCACTCTGCAGCTGGATCATTACAACATCAAGGAAACCCCCGTTCCTATGCTGATTGCTGATTATAATGTGTGACCGTACTCAGGCCATCTCTTCTTCTCCCTCGCGTCCATCATCCACCGCGGTGCTGTACCAAACATGCGGGTAAGCCTCGCCATGTGGTCCTTCGTAGGCCGCTTGGTGAAGTAGCGTGGGCTACAGTCAGAGACCACCATGAGGAACGTCGACGCCTTCTCGTCAGCGTCCGCGAATGGGCTCTGCGACGGCGCGAATTCCACATCAGGTTCGACGAGGACGAGAAACAGCCGAGTGGAGCGGATATAGAACTTCGTCAAGCACATGAACCTGCCGTACTTGACCGGAGTAGGGCGGTCGCCGTCGAGGAAGCCAGGAATGTACATGTCTAGGAAGTTGTTAACGAACTGGTCTGACAGTGGCCAGCCGAAATGCCAGTAGCGATGTTTCGCTGTGTCGCGCGCTGCAGGTATAAATGGTATGTCGGCGTGAGATGGATGGAGACACTGTGCAGCATTGTTACATGAAGCTACATACCCTGCAGTCAAGATATCGCTCACCTTGTGAAACTGTGGGCGTTGACGGCGCCGCGTCTGTGCCATCTGTGGCTCAGCCGTTGACGGGGTTGACTCTGTACCATTCGAAGCGTCTGTAGCGCCGGTCACGTTGAGGCCCTGCGTACCAGATTCGCTTGACGCTTCCATAATTTGTCGTCAAATCACAGATAGAGGTGAAGGGGAAGCCAAGGTGACAGCGGTCAGCAACCTCGTGTGAATTGCTTTTACGATGTTGTCCTCGACCTTCGGAGCGAGTAGAAGCCGGCGGTAGCGGTGAGGATTAGCGTCCGATTCGTCCAGTCGCGTGGTAAGAGCTAAGATGGTTGTTGCAGTTCAGCAAACACGGGCAATGCCGGTCACACCCAGATCAACAGTGACAGCACGTGCAGCCAGATATGACTCGGACGTTGAACAAGCGCCGACATCCAACAACGATTGTAGTGGCGATCTCAAGCAGATAGCATTTTACATCCTCCCACACAGCGACAGAAACGATATACACTACGAAACATTGCGAAGAATATAGTACAACCACGCTATCAAGTGGTAATTTACATTTTTGGACTGCACTTCCACCTGCGCTACAAAGGAATCCGAAGGCCATGATAACAAGTCTCCCGTTCATGCACTTCTCTAGCGTCCATCGCCCACCAAGGCTCGGCACCGAAGAACTTTTCGAGCCTCTCCATATGCTTCTCGGATGGCAGCTTTTCGAGGGAGTTGCGAGCGACCGCGTAAAACGCGACTGCCTTCTCCCCTGGTCTCGTGATATCCTCCGAAGTCTTTGGATTATGCGATGTAAGCTCGGTGAGGACGAGCCGCACGGTGCGGCACTTCGTCTCGCGCTTGATGTGGTGCGCGAGGCGCTCATATCGAACGGTGGTGGAATAGTCTCTCGCCCAATTGCCGTCAAAGAGGGTCAGCCATATGTCGATGAGCTCATCTGGCATCGCCCAGCCAAAGTACCAATCCCGGTCATAAGGGGAGACGACGGGGTTCTCGACTCGGAGGATGAGTGGCGTATGACGGACGGGCACGACGATGCGACACTGTAGTTGCCTATGAGACACTCGGCGCGCAGTGTGTGTTGTGCACGCACCTTCTTTGGTTTGTGTTGGGTATGATGACGCGTCTTGTCAAGGCTTTTCGCGTGCTGCGACTCAGGCTCCTGGGTCTGTAAGCCATCCGCGATGCAGTGTTGGCGAGAGGGCTGCAGAGAGTGCGCGATGGTAGATGGGATAACGCAAGAGAGGGCCATATTTTGTCGTCAAAAGTGATCCTGCGCGGTGGCGGGTTGACGGATGGTGGTTGTCGGAGCAATGAAGCGCGATAGTCACGGTCACGCCTCGTAAACAAACACAGATGGCACATGGCGAACATGTGATCCATGTTGAACTTTCGTTACCTGCCGCTGAAATCATGGGCTTGCTTGATGCTGTATTGCAGGGAAGTTACCGTGTTTCCGCTTCCTGGACCCACCTGACAACAAACCTCCTGCGCAAGCGTCGCCCCACCAGCCAAATCCCAGAAACATCAACGTACTGGATACACCGACAGATTACAACACATACATCATCGCACCGGTAGCTAACAGGGTAGTATGCACTCTATAATATGGTGTGTGCGCTCTCTGTATATCTTCCTCGGCTAACAGTATAAATCCACCTTGGCCGACAATATAAATCCGCCTTTTGGGTAGCGCGCGATATGCGCTGTGTGCAAATTCGTCCATCATGCTCACCCGCCCACATCCCCACCTCGTCCACCCAACGATCGTTGAATAATGATCCCACCTCATACCTCTGGCTGGCCATGCCTCGCGCCGGCCGTCACGAAGCCCTCGGTCGCCTTCTCCTCTATCACTGAGCTCCCGCTGGCCGAAGCACCGTGTCCGTTCTCCTCTCTCCGCGTCGCCGCACCGTCGAGCACAGGATGCCGCTGGTGCAAGCCCGTCTCCGGAACACCGTGCCGGTCGCCCGCAGCGACAGGCGCCTTCTCCGACTGCACCGTCGGTGAAGGGAAGTAGCCGTCGAGATAGTGCCGCGCGACCTCCACATAGTCGGTCGCGAACTCGCCAATCTGTTGACGGTTAACAAGAAGCTCTACTTGTGAATGCCACCCCACGTTTCAACGCACCTGACTCTCATCCATCCCCAGCACCTCGCTCTCCTCTGAACTCCTCAGCTGCAGGCCCGGAATCATATCCAGCACCTTCGCCAAAAACGCGGTGACAACGAAGGTGTACGCCGTTGCCGCCACCACATACGCGATCTGAATGTACAGCTGCTTCCAATTATGGTCGAGCCAGCCTCCGGGCATCGACGTGTTGACCTCGTCGAGAGCGATGATGGAGCCCGCGCCAAAGAGGGCGTTAAAGATGAGGCCGATGATGCCGCCCATGGCGTGCTCAGCGAAGAGGTCGAGCGCGTCGTCCATGCGAAAGAGGAATTTGACTGAGGCGGGGTGAGGCCTGGATGATGGTAGGGAAAAGGGGAAGGGAAGACGTACGCTTGGTGCTCAAGTTACAGATCGCGCCGGACAAGACACCAAGGATGAGGGCGCCCCAGGGGTGGATAAACCCCGAGGCAGGGGTGGCAGCGACGAGGCCCGCGATGGTACCTGCGATGCGCCATTAGTTCGACGACTACAATGTGGGAAGGACCTAGCTACTCACCTGAGCAGAAGCCCACCATGCTCCAACTATACATCGCGACAGCAGTCAGTCGTACTGCTAACCAATCCATACAAAGATTGCTCACCTGCGCGACGCCCTGTAATCCATCAAGCACCAGACCGCCCCGCTGAACGCTGCGCTGATCACTATATGGTCATCAGTCTGCTGCCTTCATTCACCGTCCAATCCATCAACATACTAGTATTCCAAATCGCCATGATCGCGCGCAAGTTCGCGCCGAACGCGCTACCACCACTGAAGAGGGAAGCATTAGCATATTGGTTCGGTGGTTATTGGTTGTTGGGTTATTGCTGGTCATTGGCCGTCGATCGGGGCAGGTCGGCCGAGGCACTAACACTCACTTGAATCCGAGCCACCCGAACCAGAGGATGAAGGTGCCTAGACCGACGAAGGAGACGTTGTGCGGACGGAAGTTGATCAACTCGGATTCCCGGCGGCGTCCGAGGACCCTGGTGAAGGAGAGGGAAGGTGAGCGAGGATTCATATGAGGGGAGTGCTACGAAGGGAGAAGGGCGGGATGAAGGGGGGACGAGAGCAAGCGCACCATGAATACGCGAGACCACCGACACCTGAGCCGATTTCGACGGGCCCACCACCAGCAAAGTCTAGCACGCCGTACTTGAATGCCCAGCTGATCGAGGGTTAGCAGGTGCGCGGGACGGCATGAAGGGACGCGATCGCGATCGCCCGTCTCACCCGTTCGGATTCCATATCCAGCATGTAAGCGGGCAGTAAACGATCGTGAGCCACAGGAAGGCGAAGAGCATAGCGGGTAGCACACGCCCACGCTCGGCGACCGCGCCCATAAGGATGGCGACGGTGACGCAGGCAAACTCCATCTGGAAAAAGCTGTATAGGAGCTCGGGGAGGAGGGGCGAGCCGGGGGAGGCTCCGTCGAGGACCTCCATGAGAGCGAAGGAGCGGAGGTTGCCGATGAAGCCGTTCGTCGCGGTGGGGGAGAAGGCGAGGGAGTAACCCCAGAAGTACCACTGGAAGATGGTGATCGCGTTGCTCGCAGCGACACACCACATGAGGTGGACTGGGGAAGGGAGATCACATGAATGGATGATGGACGCTAGGTACTGAGGGGAGACTCACGGGCGCTTTTCCTCCGGGAGAGCCCGCCATAGAGGAAGGCTACGGAGAGGGGAGATGTCAGGAGAGGGGGAAGTCGCAGTGAGCGTACAAGACGCACCCAGTCCCGGCACCATCAGCGAGACCATCCCACCAGCGACGATGATGAAGGCCATGTCGCCACGATCATAGCTAGTTGCGCCATAAGCGACGCCCACAACGTCCGTGCGGGGGGGCTCACCTGCTAGTGTCCGCGCCTGATCGAGAGCGTCAGTACTCAGGACCCTGCACAAAATCGATGGACGCACGCCTCGCAAGGGCAGCGGCCGCCAACTTTGATATGTCGCTCATGGATGGTGCACCGTAAGAGGCAGGAGACGAGAGGCGCGGTCTGTAAACGAGCAGGCGGAAGGGGGGATATTCCGCCCGTCGGCCGACGCTGCTCCTGGAGTGAAAGTGGACCCGGTGGCGTCATCCGCGCTAAGTCGCGAGTTCGACACTCCAGGCAGGCGCGGGGTCGTTCGCGAACATGTTCCCCCACTGGAGAGATAAGGAATGCATACAGCCAGGCGCGATATCAGGAGAAAGGGCTGGGCGCCGGCAGTCTTCTCTGATCCTGTCAGTCTTCTGTGGTCGGCTGACCCGGTGACTCACTGATCGTGGACGGACAAGAATAGGTCAGACAGGCGGAGGCAAGGCGAGGGAGGACGGAGAGCGGGAAAAGAAGTTCATTGTGAGCAGGCGCGGTATGCTACGCGGGCAAAGATGGTGGTAGGAAGCAAGAAGGACGATGAGATAACCTTCAGATAGCAGTCCGAGAATAAGTCCCAAGTCGAAAGCCGCCCCATTGCCGCCGTGACAAGAAGTTCACGTGCATGTGACGAGCGCGACAAGCGCCACCAGCACCGAACCCCGGAGGCGCGAGGCGACTCAACCGCGACGACGATGGACGACGATCTAAAGAGGTGCGTGGCGGAGTTCCTCGCAGCGTGCACCAAGTCTTACTCCTTGTCTAGAGCAATTGCGCTGAGCTTACAAGACTCACAACCCTCACGACCACGTTCACCTCCCATTGTGATCGACGACGATGATGACGAACCAGACGAAGAGACCAAGTTTCAGGACGAACTTCAACGGGCAATAGAGGCCTCCAAGGCTGACTCGGCCGCCCGAAAACCCGGCTCACTTGCTGCATCCACGTCACAAACACCCGAACCGCCCGCATCCGCAATGAAGGACCTGAAGATCGCTCCAACTGCTGCTCCAGTTGCCGGACCCTCTTCATGGCTATCGGAGCGCGCAAAACTCGAGAAGGAGCGCATTGAGAGACAAAAGAAGCGACGGAGAGATCAAGGGCAGGCGAGTGAAGACGAAGACGCCTCGAACGACGTCGACGTGGAGGAGCCGATCGCTAAGCGTCAGCGCCCGACGCCACCGGCTCAGGCTGTCCCGACTGTCTCCACTACATCCTCCGAAGAGTACTTCTGGGAGGGCGCATATCGCCCCATTGCTACGAAACACTGCGTGCCGCGTAAGGACGGCAAGCCGACGTTCAGGCTTAGCGAGATCATCGGTAATGTACGCTGGCCACAATGTCTTTCTCTTCTTCGGTATCACTCACATTTCCTTCTTCGATGTCATCAGAAATCCGAGATAGAATTTGCCATTCTCTCCAGCTATGCCCTCGACGCCGAGTGGACGTACTCTTTCTTCGAACGCGACACGCCTGTCATCATCGTTCAGCAAACCAAGGACGGAGATGCCTCAATCAAGAATTGGGCTACCCAATTGGATACGCGCATCTCCATTCTTGCGGAATGGGTATGGATGCATGCATATGAAGGTACTTGCTCGATCCTTCAGCTTTGATAAGTCTTGTACTGAGTGCTTCACAATCTAGTTCATGTTGGTACGTATGACCTTCAACTCAAAGGCTTTTTTTCTAATCTTATGGTTCTCGATGCAGCTTTTCTACAAGACCGGGCGCCTACGCGTCTATATACCCACAGCGAACCTCGTACAATATGACTATAGAGACATAGAGAACGTAAGCGACAAGCCTCTCCTCTGGTCCTTCCAGCTTCACAATCAGCCCTCCCAAAATCACTCACCTTCTCCCCAGTTCGCCTGGCTGCAAGACATTCCCCGCCGCCCCGCCCACAAGCCCGAGCCTAAACCAAACCCGGAGGACTTCCCCTCCATCATGCAGCGCGTGCTCGAAGCGCTGAACATCAGGCCCGCGTTGCAGGCGATGATTATGCAGGATGTGCGTGTGGTCTTCTCCCGCATGTCTTCTCATGATCGTCCCACCTTCATGCCCTGCCTTTCACCTTCGATATATATCAGTCAACTCGAGACTAACACCATCCCCCAGCACCCCAATCTTCCCCTCCAGTCCATCTCGGACTTGCGCCGGCTTTGGGACTGGTCCCTCGTCAAGGTCCACCTAGTTGCGTCCCTGCACGGCAAATACGAAGGTTGGCCTTCAGTCTTACAGGTGGGGCACCCCCGGTTGATGAAGGCGGTGCGGAATATGGGGCTCGCGGTGGATAAGGAGAGGGAGGTGGAGGTAGAGTGCCAGGTGAGTGAAGTCGGTTATTATTTCCCGGTTATTATTTTTTCTAGCCCATCAGGACGGCGGTCTGGGGCGAGGATGAAAGGAAGAAAAGACAACGGCGCTAACCACTCCTCAGGGCTCCTCCATCGGGCGCTGCACCTCGGTGTGGATCAACGAGATGTACGGGTCGATGCGCGGGCAGTCGGCAAGGGAGTGGCTGGATGCGACCAAGAAGCGGCGCGAGGCGACGCCGCTGCCGCTGGTGAAGATCGTGTACCCGACGAAGGCGACGGTGCATGCGACGGCGTGGGGGGTGAACGGCGGTGGTACGATCTTCTGCCGTCGCGCGACATGGGAGGCGAAGAACTTCCCTCGGCAGTTATTTCACGACTCGAAGAGTACGGGTGGACCTGTGCTCATGCATACGAAGGTATGCGGGACTGCGAGACTATGGGTGCGGGGGGATTGATATTGACACAGATGATCCTCGCGCTTATCAAGGATAAGAAGACGGTGTCTTCCAGCCGACTAGGGTCGGGTAGCGCGACGGCGAAGTCGAGCAGCGCGAAGTCGAAGGCGAGCGGTGGCAAAGCCAAGGCCTCCAAGCCCGCCGACGACTCCGACTCCGACATCGAGCTCATCGAGGCCAAGACATCCGCCAAACCCTCCACGACTTCTACTAACAACAACGACATCAACTCCACCATCGACGACATCGAAGTCGTCCACCCGGCCCTCGGCTGGGTCTACGTCGGCTCGCACAACTTTACGCAAAGCGCCTGGGGCACGCTCTCCGGCAGCGGCTTCAACCCCGTGCTGAACGTCACGAACTACGAGCTGGGTGTGGTGTTCCCGATCAAGGATGAGGAGCAGCTGAAGAGCGTGCAGTTATGGGAGAGGCCGCCGAGGAGGTATGGGAGGGAGGATGAGCCGTGGGTAAGTGGGTTTTCAGTGTGGCCACATGCTGGGCGTGGTCGATGGTGGTGTCGCGATAAGTTTGGTCACTGACGCAAACCTCACAGATACAGGAGGAGTGCCCTTTGTACCAAAGCTAGGTTTGAGCATAATGAGCACGCCCTGGTAACGAGATTCCTGAGCTGGTGTGATCCGCGGAAGCAGAATTTGGTCCCGAGTCTCAAGCAACCCTTTATGGTCGATGTTCAGCTAAGTCTCACTGGTCGCTCTCGACACTCATTGCGCGACTTCAGGCTCTCGTACGAGCATCACTCAACATCCTACCTCATGTCGGAACGTCTGCCACAGGAACTCAAGGAGCACGTTCTGGACTGTCTAGACGGTGCCACACCGGATGGCAGGCGAGCGCTGCAAGCCTGCGCGCTCGTCGGCAGCTCTTTACTACCCCGGAGTCAGTCACTCCTATTCCACGACATTACCATACGCAATCCTCAGGACGTCCAGAACCTCTCGAGGGTCCCACATCGTCTTCAAGCCCAAGTGCACGTCCTCCGCGTCGCGGCCACCTTCCACTTCGAACGACAACATCGGTCCGCCCCCTCTCCCACTCCAGACATCACGGCTTTGGCAAAGCTCCTGATGCGACTGCCCGCCGTATACGACCTGCGTATTGACAACAGCCATCACGCCGTCTACTACGTCTTCCTCCCCATCGCCATGTGCCGCGCCCTCCTCGCCAAATTGCCGCTGTTGCGCTCCCTGACGCTCAACCGCTGGACTGTCCCCACGTCCATCCTCAACCACCTTGGCAACATCCAGGAGCTGCACCTCACCGACGTCCGGTTCAGCGCTGGCTTCATGCCGAAGGTGCGGCCGCGGGAGCAGGCGACGAGGACGGCGAAGCTGGTGCACTTCGCCTTTGAAGTGAAGGAGCGCGACTCGCTGCTGGAGCTCTCGAACACGATCGCCCGGCTGGGGGTGGGCGGCAGTTCGGCATTGAATGGCTTGAGGACGCCGATTGACCTAACTTCGCTGCGCAGTCTGCGCTTGCAGGTGGCGGGTGTGCCGAAAGTGCAGGGGCTTATTCTCGACGCGTGCAAAGATACGCTGGAAGCACTCGAGTATGGCCGCACCAAGAGCATCGTAGGCGCGTCTCGCGCTTACCCCCCTGGTGAGAGCTCTCACATGCAACGTGTGTTCTTTGGCTAACGACCTTGTCAGTGAACTTCGTAACCATGCCCCGTCTACGAACTCTGGCCATCCGCGACGTGAACCCCAACGAGGCGTCGGAACGCGATTTTCTCGAGAAGCTGATACGCAGCGCGCCCACCATGCAACGACTGGTCCTCAACGTCAATCCTACGTTATTTCCATTGCACGAGCAGCCGCTTTGGGCGTGGCTCGACGGAGCCTTGACTGCGGATGATGCGACGTCGACCGGTCTACGCGGCCTCACACTGGTCATCGGCCCCGCGCGCGGACAGCCGAATTATCCCTCGTTCTACGAGGGCAAACGAGAGTTCCTGGACAATGCTTTGCGGAAGGTGCAGTTGCGCATGCCGGTGCAGGTCAAACGTGAGTGCATCAAATATATAGGTCAACGAGCTAGCTGACACGAATACAGGTTATGCTGCATGGCAAGAGCGACCATCCCTACTCGAATTCTCCGCGTGAATAAATGTATGATGCCCTCTGATCGAATATGATTTTGTCTCTTCGCATGATGCTCGCCCCTAATAGCGCAGCGAAACACAGATCACATAACAAGGGGCACTGCGCGACGTCTGAAAGCAACGGTCTGACTCGCATTTGAGTCGAACTCTTGCCTCCGTGAGTCTCACTCGATGAATATAAGGCGAACCCCAATGAACGTTGTCATAAGACTATCCCTTCAGTCCCCTACTCCTGCGTCACCGAGCATGCCTGAACGCCTACCGCCAGAGCTTGTCGATATCATCCTTGACTACTTTTGCGAAGCGGAAACAGGGGACGATCTCGTCCAGGGCCTGAAAGCCTGCGTCCGCGCACACAGCTCCTTTCATCACCGATGCCAGTCTACCCTCTTCCGCGACATCACCATTCGCGGACGTCAAGATGTCCACAACCTGCTGGGCGTCTCTCCCCGCATCTTTGCGTACGTACACGTCCTACGGATCGCCCCAAGTTTCACCTTCAGCAAGCGTGCTAGCGAGGCTAGGTTGCATATTGTATCCCCTGACCTGGCGGCCTTCAACAGACTTGTGCGCCTTCTAACGAATGTGCACGACCTGCGGGTGGACTCCTCCAGCAACGGCGTCGAGTACACAGCCCTTCCTGCCGACACTTGCCTTGCACTACTTGAGAGGGTACCACGACTGAAAGCTCTAACGCTGAAGGGTTGGACTTTGCCGCCGGACTTCCTCAATTACTTCGTCGAGATACGAAGCTTGGACTTGACATACGTCAGATTCATCCCCGGTCACACACCTACCCTTCGGACGTCCGCCGTGACAAGTGCTGCGCTGCACCACCTTTCCTTGGAAGCGTCTTCGCTGCTGACTCAAACGCTCGCATACTTCGGGGTGGCATCGCCGACTATTTCGCCTATTCCTACCCCACCGCTCGACCTCCGCTCATTGCGTAGCTTGCACATGTCTGGCACGCTCTATCCAGACCCACAAAGACTTGTCCTCGACGCATGTAGAAGCTCACTCGAAACTCTTGAGTATGGATGGAACCAAGTTCGTCCAGTCGGTGCGCAGCTTATTCCTTCCCTTCGTCTGGTCTAATCATTCTGACAGTGGACTTTTCAATCATGCCTCGCACGCGCACCCTGGCCATCCGCGATATTACTTTCCAGACCGGTGCAGCTCCTGGGCTTCTCGAGCAAATCATTTTAAAGGTTCCCGCCCTCGTCCACCTCGTTCTCAATGTCGATCAAGCGACATATCCACTCCACATAGAACCATTCTGGAGATGGCTTGATACCTTTCTTTCGACGCCAAATGTGGCTATCGCCTTGCAGACGGTAATTTTGGTTATCGGGCCTACGAGCCGCGATACGCTCCTTCCGCCCTTCGAGGGCGCACAAGAGTTTGTGCAGACGGCGTTACCTAGAATTCAATCTAGCGTGCGAGTAGTTGGTGAGTGATTCTGGCATGGACGAATTCTGCAGGATAATGACGAAACACATAGAATATTTCGCCTGGGATCAGCGACCGTCATTACTCGACTTGTGAGCCAGTCTTTGTGGACAAGTGTCTGTAAAGCCCTTGTAGAATACCGTGACTGGCCTTGTTGCTCATTTTGTCTGCTCAAGTAGCTCATGCGCGCTACCTATGCGCCGTCCCAGTAGCGAAGACTGATTTCCCACGGGAATTTAGAATACGTGGTTGAACTATCGTCACATGATCGTGAGGTTGTTGATCGGCACGTGTCGAGTTTGTTCAAACCGCAACGACCATCTCGTTTTTTGCCCCTGGTCTATACGGGTCGAACGCTCCGCTATACCGTTTTTTTTGGACTTGATTCTCACCGAAGGTGTATAACAACGTCGGCAAAGCAGCTCACGCAACGCTTCTGACCGCTGCCACCCGAGTCTTGGACTAGCGCCTTGCATTTCACCTCTTCTCGTAACTCGACGGCAAACGATAGAAGCCTCAAGCGAATCTATTATGCAGCACCTCGTCGTGACTGGCACTGAGACTGCTTTGGACTCGTCGAAGCCAGACGCGGCGACGGCTGAGCCACAGGTGGCACCGACGCGACGCCGTCAGCGCCCACAATTTCACAAGGTGCGCAATATCTCGACCATAGAGGGATATAGCTTCATGATGTAATGCTGAACAGCGTCTAAAACCATCTCATGCCGACATACCATTTGTCCCTGTAGCCCGCGATACAGCAAAGCATCGGTACTGGCATTTCGGCTGGCCACTATCAGACCAGTGTGTGGACAATTTCCTGGACAAGTATATTCCTGGATTCCTCGACAGCGACCGCGCTACCGTCATCAAATATGGCCAATTCATGTGCGTGGCCAACACCCTCGCAGGCACCGACCGGATGTACCTCGTCTTGGTCGAACCTGATGCGGAGTTCGCGCCGTCTCAGAGCCCTCTCGCAGACCCAGGCGAGAAGGCGTCTACGTTCCTCATGGTGGTGTCGGACTGCAGCACGCGGTACTTCACCAAGAGGCCCACCAAGAGGCAGATGGCGCGGCTATTCCGCATGTTTGGTTCAGCGCCCCGGTGGATGATGGATGCGAGAGAGAAGGAGAGATGGCCCGAGTACGGTAATGAATTATAATTCAGCAGCCGACGTGCGCAGGATGGGGCCGGGCAGCCTTCCTCACGCCGTCTTCGAAGATTCGTACCATACCTCACTGATCCTCGCAACGACCGGGACATTTTGTTGCTTTGAATTAGGGGGGATAAGCTGATAGCATGTATAACGATGAATGATTCAGAAAACAGGTTCCAACTACTTTTGTACCACGAGCACTACACGCAAACATTGTCTACATCGCGTATTCGTGAGGGTATACAACTGGAAAGCAAGCAAGAGCGGCCCCAGCTGAGTTCTGTGGATTCTGAAGTCACGCCCGTCGGCCCTGCCAACAAATCAGCATACATCGATACTCACACTGTAAGAAGAAGCAGAAAGATGTCATAGACAGACCTTTCTGCACAGCGCGTGTGAGCCCGAATCACTGCTGGCTCTGCCGACCCCAGATCCTAGGGAATAGCTCGTGCGAACGAGAATTAATCAGCTTAAGGTACGCCTTTCCTTCAGCGTCATGCGCGTTGATGAATACGCGTCCCCCCTCAAACCTGTCGTTCAGCGCTTTCTCGAGGGCCGTAGGGACATGTCGTCGATGCATCGGTTGGGTCTGCACACGAACCGTCGGCGGACGGTATGCCTGGTCGTCGAAGCGCTGCAGGCTCTCCTGGGCCAGGTGACTCCGTCCAATTTCTTTGTACGTGTATTTGTTGCCGAGAGCAAGGATACCGCCGATGACATTCTCCTTGACACCACTGGCGAAGAAGTGTGCTGCTTGGTTGTCGAGTTGTTCGTTATGCCTGATTTTCGCCAATTCGCTGTCATCATCTTCGAGTTTAATCTCGATGAGCAACGTGACCTGCGGCCAGAGATACCGCATTCCGTCCTTTTCAGCGTCGAGGTAAGCGGAGGGATCGAAGCCAATTTCTCTGATGTAGGCAAATATGTCTTCTTGCGTCGCCCTGAGGTCGAAGATGTGGGAGACCTGCACAAAATCCGGAATGCGGATTGATAAGGTGCGCAGAGAAATCTCGTCCGAGGCTTTCGGCGGGGACGTGGTGTGCCGGGACTTGTCTTCGGCCTGACTGGTTGATGTTCCGGGCTGAGCGTTCGCGGCGGTCTTGTTGTCTGACTCGGCACTCGCTTTACCCTCTTTGGAGCTAAGTTCGTCGCCAATGAGGTCGCTGGGATCTTCGTCGTCCTCTAGAGCTGCGACCGGCAATTGAGGACAGATGGTACTGATGACGACCTTCATCCCATCCTTCACGACATCAGAGCTGGTGAGATACTCGTTGGCAAGCAGGAACCAGGTGGCATAGTGAGCTGCTTCTCTGCCTGACAGGCGCGCAAACAAAATCGAAGCAAGCATTTGAAAGAAGGCAAACTGATTGAAGCTCAGGTTCCTCTCCGCTCGATCCAGGAACCATTGAGGTGCATGCGCATAGAACTGTGCAGGTGGTATCGGGGTTGACGGAGCTGTTGCAGGCTGAGGGAGCGAAACAGGGATTGAGATGGTCGACGTCGGCTGTTCTTCCGCAGTGAGGCCGGCCTGGACGCCTATGGTCGCCGGGCTGGCTATGGCATGCGCGGATGGAGGGTTCACCGCACCACAACGCTCGGCCGCGAGGGAGGCTTCACCTCCCTCTGCAGGCGAGGCCTGTCTAGCGCAATTATCCGACCCCGCAGACGCTGCCACTCCGCGATGACCAGCGTTCGAGGTCAATGGCAATGTCGACGAGTTGTTGGTGGATGAAGTTGCCCTTGGGGGAGGGGATGGTGAAGGAGAGTATAGCTTTCGTTTCTTGTTGGGTGGCTTGATCGGATAGCGTGCAGGAGAGCGTGCCATGGTGGTAGGAAGAGACAAGCAGAAAGGCAATATTGGATCAACAAACGCAGCGCGATGTCGTGCGGGTCACGTGATTACCACGAGGCTTGCTTACGCGTCATCATTGATGGAGACACATGTATTTGCAAATGATCTTCACCGTTCTTGGTTCCAACCACGACCAAACCACATACACGCCACTCTCACTCTCAGGCCGCCATGTCCGTCATGCTGGAAAGCCGAATGCAAACACTATCGATACACGACAGGCCGTCAAAGCTGACGCACGAGACGCCGTCTACGAAGGAAGCTCAGCGCCCCCAGTTCCACAAGGTGCGTGTATCTGCGCGGCGATTGATACCAGTATCTGACGACTCATATAGCGCTTGCATCCCTCTCACGCTGACATTCCATTTGTACCGGAAGAGCGCGATCGGACTCCTCACCGCTTCTGGCACTTCGGATGGCCCGTCTCGGACAACTTCGCCAACGACATCCTCGACACGTATATCCCTGGATTCCTGGAATACGACCCTCCTCCATCCGTCAAATACGCGCGTTTCATGGCTCTCGTCAAGGGTATCTCCAAGTGTGACGCAATTCGGATCGTGCTGGTAGCACCCGACGCATACACGCCCTTGAGAGAGTACCAGAGCCCCTTTGCGGAAGGCGAAGAGAAGGCCGTGACTTTTTGCATGGTGGTCTCCGACGCACGCAAACGCTTCTTCACGGAGAGGCCAACCAAGGAGCAGATGGCGAAACTCGTCTCTTTCTTCGGTGCAGAGCCAAGTTGGAAGATGGACGCGAGGGAGAAGAGCCTGTGGCGCAGATATGGGCATAATGACTGATTCGCTACTCAATATACTATTTATCCTTCTCTCAGCGCTCAACGCCTTATGATGCCTAGTAGGGATAGACGTTACCAGGTAATAATGGATTACGATATGGATGGATGGTTTATCGGAACACCGGGATCCTCTTCAGCTCTGACTATATAACGAATCACGAAAGATACAGGGGATGTGTGGCGCGGCGCCTCGATGATCAATGCGCGAGGGCCAAAAAGCGATAGCCATCAGGATACATCATGTACACTGCGCGGCGCCTATCGCGAGGACCAGCAGCCCGCCATGTGGCATACGGGAAGACGCGTGATGTGACGCGTCGCGAACTTGCCACCCACGCTCATCCAACTCTAACCCGACGGGCTTCATTAACTCCCTCTCTCGCGTCCTCGCACAATGGGAACCGACTCCTCGACGATCTCATCAACAAATTATCAATCATCTCTTCTAGCTACCGGCTCGCCATGACTGGCACTAGAAACAAGGGTGTTCAAACTCTTCCTAAGCATGGAGCTCCCCATAGGCCAAAGCATCAGGCTCGGAAGGAGTCGGCACAGAGAAAAGTGGAACGTCCGGGGCGACCCAAATTCCACAAGGTGCGTTGCACATTCGTTCGCGCCGATGTATCCTCACCCGCGCTCACAGCGTCTGCACCCAGCCCATGCCGACATCCCCTTTGTTCCCGAAGCCCACGACACCGACGCCACCAAGTACTGGCACTTTGGCTGGCCCGTGTCTGACATGTTCGTTGACAGCATCCTGAAGAAATACATTCCTCGAACTCTCGCCGAAGAACGACCTCCACCCGAAGCCAAGTACGCGTCGTTCATGCACATTGCCTCGCGCATCTGTCACTGTAACACACTGCGTCTCGTTCTTGTCCAGCCTGACGACTCGGCACCGTGGCAGAGTCCGTTGGCGGAAGACGGTGAACGAGGCGTGACCTTCTGCATGACTGTGTCCGACTGCAGCAAGTACTACTTCACGAAGCGCCCCACGAAGGAACAGATGGGGCGTATGGTTGGCCTTTTTGGCGCCGAGCCTAGATGGATGATAGACGCAAGGGAGAAGAACAAGTGGCACACTTATGGGCATACAAGTTGATGTGCCAGAAGAATCGGATCTATTCTAGACGTACAGAAGAGTAGTTCATCCAATGTCTATGTACATTGCACGTTTGTGTTGGTCGTAATCAATGCCACCACAAAATCGTTCAAGTTAAAGGTCGGTACCGATGGGTCAGGTGATGGCCTCGTGTCATTTGCAACTGGCGCGGCTCTGTTGATTTCGACCACAACCGTCATCATTCTCGCCACTTCTTTTGATCTGTTCCGCAATTCACTTTGATGGCAGCCGTTCTGGAGGAGCAACCTTGTAAACTGTCGACGCACGAAGGGTCGCTCGAAGAAACAGCCGACCGACCGAGCTCGAAGAAAACTCGTCGTCCGCGCCCGAAGTATCATAGGGTGCGTATATTGTATAGAAACGCACTGTCCAGTGACTGAAGCCATCTACAGCGCCTTCACCCCTCTCACGCTGACATCCCGTTTGTCCCGGAAGAGCGGGGTCGGTCGAGCAGCCGCTACTGGCACTTCGGGTGGCCAATCTCGGATACCTTCGTCACCAATATCATCGACTTTTATGCGCCCGGATACCTCGACAAAGACCGCCCGTCATACGTCAGATACGGGCGATTTCTGACTATCGCCGAGAGAATGTCCAGAACCACCATCCGGCTTGTTCGGGTAGAGCCAGACGCCTTCACTGCCCTTGCACAGTATCAGAGTGCATTTGCGCAAGATGGAGAGGAGGCAGTCACGTTCTGTATGGTGGTCTCTGATGCGCGCAAGAGTCTCTTCACTCAACGTCCCACTAAGGAGCAGATGGCTAGGCTCATCTCCTTCTTCGGAGCGGAACCGCAGTGGAAGATGGACGCGAGGGACAAGGATTCATTCTACAAATACGGGCATGACAACTGATGTGGTGCATACGGAATGAATATACACCTACTTGCCAAAACACTGTATGTAGACAGAGGACCGCCTGAATAAACCTTCCGTGTCCGCAGCGTGTATTTCCTGATGAGTCATATACGAACGGACGGCCGACGAGCTGTCCTTGAACGTACATAAGCAAGCATGGTACGTATGCTTAGGCTTACTTCGACGCTGTATGAACAATAGTGAAGGTCGGCCCAGACTTCAGTCAAGTCGAACTATACACGCTACGCGGGATCGCATCTGCGCACACCCGAACGAAGCCTTGAGGATCCAGCATTTAAAGATTAGTCCATTATCTACGATACATGGGAGAGCGAGATTGTAGGCAATGGAAGTAGTCCACGCAAATAAGGGTATTGTGCATGTCCACAAGGGACCGGTAGGTATGCAGGCCATCATAGCCCAACGGAAACATCTAGGTCAAGGTCAAGCCCAATCGACAAAATCGAACCCGGATCCGAGCAGATATCCGGGTACTTCAACTCGTTCGGGTCCTTCGGGATCCAGCCGTATTTCAGGCCGTCCTGGTATGACCACTCCGCCGCCTCTTCCGCCTTCCACGTCCAGAAGAAGTAGCCCTGGCCCTGGAGCCACGTGCTCACCTGCGCGTCGCGGAACGCGCGCAGCTGCTCGCGGTACTTGTCGTCGAACTTGTCGCCCGTGCCGGTCCACTTGTCACACGAGCCGAGGCGATGGGTGTCGGGGTACGTGCCGTCCCAGCGCGCGCCGACGCCGAGACCGTTGAGGTACTTGGCGCAGTCGGTGAGCGCGAGCGTCCACTCGCCGACGACGGTGGGCAGCGCGGTGGCGGTGACGTTGGAGGCGCGCTCGCAGACGTGCTCGATGTGCTGGCGGAAGTTCCACTTGAGTTGCTAAGTGGGGGTGAGTAGGGCTTTGATCGTATGCGAGGAGGGTACTCACGTCGACGACGAAGACCTGGTAGAAGTGGGTGTCGATCATGGCGCTGCCGTACGTCTTGTCAGCCCAATAGTCGGCCCAGTAGTCGCTGGTGTTGAAGACATCGTGAATCATGACGGTCTTCTGCGGGGCCGTCTTGCTGACAATGTCGTAGCTGTCTTGCCAGTACTTGAATCGCAGAATGAGCCCGAGACCAGCATATCCCAAGCACCTCTCGTACCTGCTTCGCGACGCCCATGATCATGTCCGGGGAGGTCCAAGGCGCGATCCTTTCCCAGCGATCAGTACCTGATCTGCGGGTATGGGAAAGGTGCACTCACTCATTCAGAGGAGCGATGATAGATGCGGCTTCGAAGTCCTTGACGAGTTCCGTCATGTTCTGGAGGACGGCCTCCGTGCGGGCGACGTTGGTCTCGTTGTACGCCCAGCCCCTGCATATTTGATCAGACTGGAAGCGCACGGGCACAGGAAAAGAACTTACGGCTTGTCCATCTTCTGGCCGGAGTTGTCGAAGCTGAGGATAGGTTAGCAAAGGTCAAGGTCAAATGCGAAGGCTCGCACCCATTCTGGCTACCCGGGGCGCCGTGGAGGTCGACGTTGACCTTGAGACCGTACTTCGCCGCCCAGTCAAGTGCCTTCTGAAGGTACGGAATTTGGCCAGAGATGTAAGGCTCTCCGGGCCCCGTCTCAAACGCCCAGTAACCAATAGGCAGACGGACATGGGTGAGGCTATTGTGCAAGTCAGCAGTCGAGCATCGGCATCTGGTGGGGACCCACGTACCCAGCTTCGGCAATCTGCCTGAAGTCGTCCTCGGTGATCCACGAATCCCAATGGGCCTTCAGTGCCGCAGTGGCCGCCTCACGGTCCTGCAGCTCGCCAAAGGTCCACTCGTCGATGATCTTGTCGTTGCCAGTCGCCTCAAAGAGCGAGGGAGTAATCCAAGGCTAGCTCGCATATTAGTCGTGCTTGCTCGCTTCTAGCGTAAACAAAATGCGCACCTCGAGAACGAGCCAACCACCGAGGTTGACACCATGGATTTTGTCCTGCGTGTCCCACTGCCGCTTCTGCAGAGCCGCAGAGCGCAAAAAGAGCGACAGACCGAGGACGGTCAAAGAGAGTAAGGAGCGCGGCATGGCTGTGGGAGACGAAGAACCTAAACGAAAGGAAGGGGCGGGGTCTGACTAAAGAGGGTTTTCGTCGTCGCCAGGCTTATATATTCGCTCGGCGTCCGCCTGATGGGGGACCGCACCTCCTCCGACGTCCGCACCGAAGCACGAAAGCCTCGCTCGTCATCATCAAACCCTGTCGTCACCCTGAGCCTCGGGATGCTTCACGTACAGGCTGCCCGAGGGACCGAGACCTTGTAACTCGCGACGCGAAGCTCTGGCCCGCAGATGGAGGCCATACAATGCACCTCGCATGTATATCGAGAGTTTTGAGACCGTCGCGAGCCAGGAAGTCGTATGTTCAGCTTGGGCGCCTATTCGGTCGTCGGTAGATCCTGCGACGCGTCGTCCATAACGCGTCGGTGCAATCTCGGACTTACGCGCAGATCACCACGTGTTCGTTATGTACAGCACCCCAACACGCGTCAACAAATCGCAACTTCAAGTTCGAAGAACCCGGCCCCGTTGCTACTCGCATACGACCTCCACTAGCGCATGCGCTTGGTGTCATTCGTAGTACACTCGTCAACACCATGGACAACCTCGTTGATGAACACCCCGAGCTAGCGCTCGAGATGGTAAAATTGCTTGGAAACGAGCTGAAGTCAGTAAAGACCCAGCTACGCGAATTGCAGGTCAGTCTTTTCGCGTGTTTATCACTTTGTCCCACCAGGCTATTATGAACATACGTTGGCTGTGGTTAGAGCCAGCGTGCCACATCCGCGTTGTCCTCAAACAGCGCCGACGCCGGGCCTACTTCCGTGGAAAATGCCGAATTACGAAGACGTCTTCGTGAGCTACAGGCAGAGAACGAGCGGCTAGCCGAGTCGCAAGGCATTGTAAAGCAGGAGGCTTATGATGTACGCTAGGAGGTTTCTCCGGAGATGCTGCTCTAACGTCATCCCAAGGAAAACGATCTGCTACAGCAGAAGGCAGTGATCATAGACCGCCAGGTCAATACGCTCGGCGGCTGTCCTATCCATTACTGAATCTCGTGTAGTCGGAGGACTTGACCAGAGCATATAGGGACATACAGAAGCTGAAGAAAGAGAACGAACAGTTGAAGGAGGTGCGTGTACTCGCTCGGGGTCGCCGCTGTAGCCTGACGCATTTTTGCAGAATGTAGCGTCCTTACAAGCCGCTATTGATGCGACCAAGGACCGTCGCGCCAATGTCGAAAAAGTCGTGAGTCTTTGCGCTCCTCATTCGACGAATCCCGCTGAGCGAGGACCGTCTTGTAGACTGCCAGTGTGCGCCGTCAAGCAGAAGAGCTCCAGGCAGAGCTTATATCCCTGAGCGAAGTAAACAATCTCATGCTCGCTTCTCCGCGTTGACTAATGTCGCTCAGCGGGAAAGGGCCCTTGCCACCGAGATACAGGCCTCAAAAAAGCCGGTGAGCAAATACCCTTCGCCGTCGTAGCTCTACGCGCTGAGCCATGTTTTAGTACACCCCCGCAAAATTCCTCGAGCAAAGCCGACGTCCCTCGAACAGCAGACAGCCTGCTGCCGCCAGTCTCAAGGCATACCGACAGTACATGGGGTCATTCCGTTTGGGCAAGGTAAACTTCTCACCTTCGCCGGGATCGTTGATTTACTCACGGTATTATAAGGTATACAGAGACTTATGGTAAAGCATCGGGATCTTCCACGACCTTGCGCCGAATTTGACGCGCTCTCTAGCCGGCACGAAGTCGCGGCTTTCAGCGCCCACGAGGTCCTCTGGCCGACGAGTCCCGCCGACGGACTCAGCCGCGCCGTCGTGATCTACCCAACGCACGAGGGCCGCATGCCCATTACCAGTGCGAGCAGCGTTTACACTTGGACGACGCAACCCGCGTCCGTCGGACAGGCCTTCGAACTCTTTTATCAAGGCGATCAGGGTTGGTGGCTATACACAGGCGTCTTTGAGTGCCGTGCGGTCGTAAAGACGACTTTGCCCGCACTTGCACTCGGCCAGGAGAAATCGGTGCGTCCGTCTTGCTTGCACAGGGTGTGCAGAGCTCCAGCCATCGAATATGCTTGCTGCGCTCGCACGCGCACTATGCTCGTCTATCATGCATTGATCGTCCACCATATACATACTAATCCCTCTCAGACCACCGCCAAGCTCGCGGACGCAGTGGTGGAGCGCGCGCTGGACAAGAACCTCGTGCCGCCCATACTCTTCAACAACATGAAGAAGATGCTGAAGGAGGGGATGCTGCAGGTGTGCTGCGTGGAGCTGGAGTGCGTCGGGTTCAATCGGGCGCTGTACGCCTCATTGCTGTCTGAGGCGGGAGGGTCGGCGTCCTCGGTTAGCTCTCGTGAGCCGGTGGGAGGGCGCAAACGAGATCAGAGGAATGGCGAGCCGTCATATCGCCGACGAGAGGAGAAGAGGCGTCGAACGGACAATGAGCAGCACTAGGGTATCCTCTGCTGGACGAGACTGCTGTCCTATCATCGTTAACCCTGCGTATTTTCTTGTAGCGGCAGCTGGTCAGCCTGCCGCCCCCTACGATTCGAAAGGAAACACGCGCAGCGTACATGGCTCAGTGTGACGAATAATCGTGTAATCCTCTGAATCACATATAACGTTCGAGCAAGTATATGTTCATCTCGTGCGCCATCTCAGTCGTCACGCCCGTATCTGCAAAACAGACTCTTCTGCCTAGCATCCATTCGCCACTGGGGCTTCCCGCTGAAGAACGAGACGAGCCTAACTTAGATCATGGACTGATTGCCAGATTCTAACCCCTCAAGGCTTCCTTGGTCTGTACATGTCCGAACCCTTGATGTCTTCTCCCTCCATGCAACGTCGAAACAGCATACACAGATGTACTAATTACCATGCCCGTATCTGCGCCACAAATCCTTCTCTCTCGCGTCCATCTTCCAACTTGGCTCCGCACCGAAGAAAGAGATGAGCTTTTTCATCTGCTCCTTGGTAGGCCGCTGCATAAACAAGCTCTTGCGAGCGTCGGAAACCACCATGCAGAACGTCGCCGCCTGCTCCCCGATGTCCGCTAACGAGCTCTGATACTGCTCAATGGGCGTGTATGCGTCTGGTACCACCAATACGAGCCGGAATGGACTGTACTTGGTAATGCCTTCGGCGATATCCAGGAAGCGGGCGAATCTAACCGAGGGTGGGTGATCGTCGTTGAGGAAGTCGGGAATGTAGCTGTCGATGATGTCGTTCACAAAGTCTTCTGAGACTGGCCACCCAAAGTGCCAGAAGCGGTGGCGCGACTGAGCCCGCTCGTCGGGAACAAACGGAAGGTCTGCATGCGATGGATGCAGGCGCTTTTGGAGAAGTTAATAAGGTCTATGACACGCTCCGCAAAGGCTTAGGTACGCACTTTGTGACACTTCTGGCGGCGTGGACGACGAGCTTTCTTCGTGGTCTGTGGCTCTGTTGTCCCCACCGACGGGTTTTCGGATACTGCTTCCAAAAGCGCTTGGTTCTCTCGAGTGGCTGGCATTGTAATCAGTTGTTAGTCAGGCGCAGATGGGGCGATGGCGATGACGGTTGTGGTTGAGATCAACAGAGGCGTGTCAATTGCAAATGACACGAGACCAGCACGTGATTGTCGGTACCGAAGTTCGACGATTTCTGTGATGGCAAGCTTCTCTGACTCCGGTTGGAGGGAGTTCTGGGATAACCTGCAGGAGAACGAGCAGCGCGTCTACGAGAATAATATCTGCACAAGATGCTTGCTTTGTCAGTCTTGCTGACGATGCTGGTCTTGCCGACGACGAGGAAGAACCGCCATAGAATTCGTACAACCACATATTTACAATGAGTAAGCTGATATCAACCGCTGAACGAAAGCCGGAAGAAGGAACGTACACTACTCTACACATACATCTCAGGCATCTCAATCATCAAGCTCGTCCGATTCCTCAAGACCTTAAAGGCATTGATAGTAACTAGAGCAAAGGTGAGTAAAGTGAAAGATTCAGCAAATGCGGTACTCACTAGTCGTTGATGCGCGTGCAAGTGTAGCCCGCGACGCAGGCGGTGGCGCCAGTCCACTGTAAAGAAGGGATCAATCTCTGATTACTCGAAAGCAGAAGTCAACGTACACCCTGACCACCGCACTGGCCGTACTGCGCGACGGTCCCGGCACCAGTGGTGGGGGCAGCGGGACCGCCGGTGGTCGTCGCACCTCCACCCGGGTTGGTGGGCTGCGAAGGCGGGATGGACACGGCAGTGCCGCTGTTGTACACCGCAACACGGCTCGCGGCACCACAGAACTCGCCACCGTCACCCGGGCACGGAACGTTGCACGCGTAGCTGCTGGAGACCTTGCTCGTATCGAGGGAGCTGCCGCAGGAGCAGGTGGTGCCGGCCTTGAGGCCCGCGAACTGGAGGCCCTTGCTCGCGCAGCTGGACAGGCACTTCTCGATGGTCATCATGGCGTCGGTGGAGGAGCCGCCGGTGAGGAGGGTCTGGCCTTGGGCTTCGGCGGCGCAGCCAACGGGCTCCCAGCCGTCGATGTCCTTCTTGAACCAGCTGACCTCGTCGACCGACTGCGTCGTGGTGGGAGCACCGCAGCCGGAAACGGGCGTGGCGGGGCCGGGACCTTCGACAACGGGGTTGCAGCCGGGGAGCTCCTCAAGCCCTAGACGATGTTAGCGCTCGCGACGGACACGAAAAGATCTGGGGATCTTACAGCCATCGAACACCTCTTCGACACGCGGAGGAACGGCACAGTCGTTCATCTCTTCCTCGGAGCGAGTGTGGAGGACACCGCAAGACGAGACCTGCCCGCTAGCATCCGTGCACTGAGACATGGCCTGAGCAAGAACGTCTTCGGGCCAGCCCATCATGTAGTCGGCGTGGTATCCGTAGCCAGTGCTATGTAGAGATCAGCAGCAGTCTTCGCGAGAGATACGCAACACATACGGGTCTCCCATACTCCAGATGAAGGGCTGCTTGCCGTTGTCGAACGCGCCGGGCTCGTTGTTGAACGGCGTCGTGTCCCAGTACGTCTCGAGGAAGAGCAGGGGAATCGTCACGGGGTGAGTGGACGGGCAGCCAGTACCGAAGTTACCGAAGCTGGCGTTGATGGCGTAGGAGACATGGTCCCTGTGGTTCGGCGAGTCGACGTTCTTGCCGTCCCAGCAGCTGAGTACCGATTGAGCGTGATAGTCGAGTCAATGTGGAGGAACAACGTACGTGGGGAAGTTGATCTGGCTACGAACGCCACCGTTGCAGGGCTTCGTGGGCAGGCCGTTCGTGTCCTGGCCGGTACCGGAGGAGTCCTCGGATTCGAGGCAGCGGAAGGTGATGGAGCGCGAGTCGTCGATGGACTGATCGTACTTGCGGAGCATCGGGTCACCGGCGACCATGCGGAAGCCCTGCAACGAGGGTCAGAAGCAATCGAAAGACTCGACGCACAAAGAACTCACCTTGGGGAACGCGGTGACGTTGCCGACCTGGATGTAGTAGACAACCATGCCCCCGTTGGGGCTGCCGGTGATAGGACCGGGCCTCTGCTTGACCTATGGAACTCTTCAGTCGGCTATTCTCGACAAAAGGAAGAATTGGACATACACGAGTGAAAGTGCCGTTGCTCGGGGACTGGAAGTAGAGCGTCGGCGTCCAGTAGTTCGACTTGTTCTCCAAGATCGAGCAGGAGCTGCAAGTCGATTTTCCTTGAAGGTCATAACCGTCGGGCATGTTGAAGTCGAAGCTGTTCTATTGGGCAGGAAACCGTGATTAGGCCTTCTCCCGATAGTCTGAAGAACAAGATCGCGTACCCCACCAACGACCTGGTGCAGATGCTGACCGACCGAGTCAGGGTTGACCAGTCTAGCGAAGAATGAGCATAGGAATGGCTGCACAAGGACGAAGACTCACGGGTCCGAACGAACCACCGTCGTCTGCGCGCATGGGAAGCGCAGGAGACCCTGGGCGAGCTGGGGAGCCGCGAGAGCAAGTGCCAGAAGAGTCGACCACATCTTGCTTGACTAGCAGAGCACGACGCAGAACCCAGGCCCTCCTCCCTCCACCCTATATACCCTCACCGCTTGCCTGCGCCGGCCCCGCCGACCCGGGGCACTCAATGTCTGCAGAACCTCGGGTCTCATCTCGCTGCCGTGTATGCAGACTCACCGCCATGTGTGCGCCCGTGGCTTCCATCACCTCGTCCAACATACGCATCGAATAGGCACGGAGTATTTGACGCTGTTTGCGTCGAGGCAGGATCGACGCGGGGCGCTCACCTGATGCCCCGCAGACGCGCCCGGCGAAAAGAGAAGCGTCGAGGGGCGAAGCAGGTGCGGGAAGCATACGTGGGTTTTCTCTTCCCATTGAATGTTAACCTCTTTGCAACTGAATATCTTGATGGGCGCGCACGTTGCCGAAGCGAGACGGGGTTCCGCGCGGGCAGCGTCGAAGGGTGTCGGTCCCAGTGTACCTCGCCCCGACTGTACTAGAGGCTGCGAGAGGGTCAGCCGCGGAGAATCTCTGGATGTCTGAGACGCGTACCAGGTCGCCTCGAGCACGGTCCCGGATGTCTAAAGCCAAAATCTCATTCGACGAGGGGCACAACGTACCAGCATCGCGCCCGGCTATTCTTCGCTACGAGGCAAAATCGCTGGAGGCATTTCGCTATGAATTCTTGTAGCTATCATGGTAAGTGCAATATAGATGTCGGTAGACGTCACTGGAGAAATAGACTTGAGCCCTCCGCCCTTGCCCTGGCCATTCATAAATATTCCTGTCCATCTGCAACGCCATCCCGAATTCCATAGTGGCAAGATTCTGGTCGGGTTAAGGACCGCGCCAGTACTGCCTGACGGTTCTTCCCTTATCTCGCAGCAGCCCCTTCTGAGTATCACGGTGTGGCACGGGTCTGAGATTCTGAGGGTCCGACCGTCCGCCAATCGGTAGGCCTCTCAGCAGTCCCATCCGTAAGTGTATTTCGGGTCTTGCGTTCGGCTGGAGTCGGGGCCAGTAAGGCTACGGCCACAAATGCTGGCACCAAAGGCCTCGTTGAGGAGCAAGTCGACGACGTTGCGTGCCGCAACTGTCTCGGTCTCCATCGTCGAAATGAACCTATGCGAGCGTAACGTCAGCGCATTATACACAGCACGCAAAGCGCAAGAGTGCCTCCTGTGCTTCATTGAAGAAAGATACGCACGGTTCAAAGGCGTTGACGTAGTAGAAGTTCGTATCGAGCTTGACGGGTGGCATCGGCGAATTGGGTAGAAGCTTCGGGTAGGCGTCCCACTGTAGGAGAGGTATCAGTATACAGAAATCAAGATAGACGCCGTTTGTCAGCCTCAAGCGTGACTTTGGACTCTCTTGGCGAACGTCAGATGCACGAGGCTTACGAGGCTGCGCACAACCTTACGAGCCGCGCGCAGCTACCGAATGCGCGCACAGCAATTGAGTCCGTGCACAAACAAGTGCCAACGAGTCCATGTACAGGGTCAAACTCCGACTCACCTGTTTCCGATACACCCACCCCACCTGCCCCAAGAACATCTCGCTCAGCCACTCGTCGGAAATCTCCTGCTGCGAGAATATCTTCACGACCCACTCTCCCTCACGGATAGCGCCATGATACGAGAGCGAGTTGAATTCGGGGACGCTACCGTTGTTGCGCGCGCCGTCGTAGGTGGTGAGGATCATCGACGGGACCTCCTCCACTTTCGCGTTGAAGTATGTCGGATTCGGGCGAGGGGAGGTCGTGGAGAGGAGGGTGACCTATGTAAGCAGTTAACGGCTGCGTCGGGGAAACCATATATTTGCTCAACGTACATGCAGTCGCACGTAGGGCACATCGGGGACTTCGACAGCGTTCGGCGCGTTGATAGCAATCCCGGACGAGTGGATAGGCGCAGCGAAGATGACAGCCTTGTACGCCTTGGCAGAGCCCGCGGTGCGCACGGTCCAGAACGTCTGCGAGTCGCTGATGCTCGTGACGGGCGTGTTGAGGTAGACGTTCGCGCCAGAGTAGTTCAAGAAGTGCTCAAAGATCTGGTAGTTACCGCCCTGGATTCCCGTGGCGCCGTTCGTGGCCATGGATACAGTCGCCCCGAAAGCGTGCAGGTCGTCGACGTTCTGGGATGTGGTGAGTGCAAGATCTTGCTGCGACGACGTGTAAGCCGTGTAGACTCTTATGCTTACCTGCCCGTAGTTAACGCGCGTGGCGGCCTCAATCAACTCGAACACGAATTTCTCTGACACGCCCTTGCCGCGGAAGAAGTCCTCCCCCGTATCCTCGACGAGTTGTGCGACGCCGAGCTGTCCGGCGAGGTCCCGTATGTTGTCCCACTTGGGGTGGTCGTATGAGTACAGGCGAAGGAACTTCTTGACTATGTCGTCCGTGCTGTAATCCAATCAGCTCCTTGATGATCACCGCAGACTAGGAAGTCACGTACATCCACTTTGCCTTGAGCGGTGCCATCCCGAACCTCCAAAGTAGTTTGGCGTTATCCCACCAGCCGTCACCGGCCTAAAGTGGTGATATGTATCAGTATCAGACCAACAGGGCATGCGCTTAAGTCTTGAAAAAGGTGATGATGGCTAACTCAGAAGGCAGAGGGCGGTAGAGGTGTGAGGTCAATGTGGTCGAAGACAACTCAGAAAACAGTTTATTGACGAGGTAACAGCGCAATGCGCGGAAAGAAACACGATGTATAATACACCTAGGGTTGCAGATCGATACAGATGCAAGGAAGGCAGACTCACGGAGAATAGGATCGACGTGCCGTCCCATACCCCCATAGTGCTGTCCTTGTCATTGAAGTCTTTAAGGGTCAGGTTGAATTCCTGTGAGGCCCTCCACATGTTCTTGTTCGCTTCGACGAATATAGATCCGCCGAGCTCTACAGCAGGTAATGTCGTATCATTGTAGGGGTAGACTGTCGTGCTCCCTGCGGCGCGATTTCCCCGTGTCAGTGTCTGCTAAAGGAGCGAAGGGTGATGAACGCACGTCCTCCAACGTAAGAGTCCTTCTCATACACGTCGACCTCAACGTCGAGACCGAAGCGCTCCTTTGCCTTCGCGATCCAGAATGCCGCAGAGCTTCCGCCAGCGCCAGCGCCGATGATTGCGATCCTTGGTGTCCCCGATGGCGCCTCCGGTTCCACAAGCGAGTTCGAAGATAGAAAGGGGACCTTGAAGGGGAGCTGGAAAGCAGAGCAAGCAAGGGGAAGCAGCAAGAGTCCACAACACGCCTTCATGGTGAACTTGCGGTGAGCGCGCGCGTCAAGGACTCGCTCACAGCCCGTTGCCGTCATTACCGTCGACGCGTTCGTGCTTTGATCCGAACCCGGGGATCAAACCTTGGGACCGGAGCCTCAAGTTCAACTTCGACATCGTCGCGTTCAAAGGTACATATGGCTTTCTTGCACACGAAATTGCCTCGAAATATACCCAAGTAGATCAAATACTCATAGCTACCTCCTATGCCCATACTTGTGCCACTGGCTTTTCTCTAGCGCATCCATCATCCAGCATGGCTGTTTGCCGAAGATGCGAACCAGCCTCGCCATCTGCTTTTGCGTAGGCCGCTTCCTGAAGAAGTAACCACCGCAATCCGACACTACCATAAAGAAGGTGACGGCCCTCCTGCCATGAGTAACGAGCGGGCTCTGCCACGAGACATCTTCCGTAGGCTCAACGAGGACCAGCCGGATCCGCTTCAATCCTGACAGTCCTTCGATGAGGTCGTTGAAGTGCGGGTATTTGTCAGTGACATCTCGATCCTCGTCGAGGTAGTCGGGGGTATATCTGTCGATGATCTCGTTCACGGCCTCGTCAGAGACTGGCCACCCGAAGTGCCAGTAGCGGTGAGTGGCGGTGTCGTGTGCCTCAGGCACGAAGGGTATGTCGGCATGCGAGGGATCGAGACGCTTGAGGGGATATTGAGACGCGGACGACAGAGGGAATTAACAGTGTTCGCACCTTGTGAAATTCTGGCCGTGGACGTCGCCGCTTGCCATTCTTCTCAGCGTTGCTTGCTGTATTGTTCGAGTCGTCATTGATCGTGAGATTCTGCATACCGTTTTCCAAGTTAGTTGCCATGTCTAACAGAGCTTTTGGAATGCGGTGATCAGCTGGTCGAAGAGACGATGGTGGTCGCGTATGTTCAACTCCAAGAGCGGTCAAAGCGGTAACGCATGCCATCGAATTATCACGTGACTTTACCACAGTCGAACTGTGACGAGTGTGACTTACAACACAAGTTCACCGCCCGGCTGGCGACACCTACCCCATAAGAAGCTCTGCAACCCACCTCACAATCCATTATATAGCTTAAAATAATGATACAGGCCAGATAGCAAAGCTACGGGTGCTCGATTAAAAGGAAAGCAAGTCAAGACTGCAGGCAGATACCGAGACGATATAAACAACGTCCGTCCAGAATCTGAATAGACAACAATCCACCCTCGGGAACGAACTATACTATACTTAAGCCGCTCATCTCGCAAACGGCGTACGCATCAACCAAGCGACGAACTCATCATCCAGGCGACGCCCTCGTCTCCTCGCGCATTGACTCGCCTTCCTCCAACACCTCGCCCTCCTGCAGCCGCTCAAACCGCGAGCCCAGGTTGAACGTCGACGGCAGGCGCACGAGCGACACTCGCTTCGCGCACCGCGTCTTGTCCCACTCTTCAGCCTCCTCGTCAATGGGCGTCTCCTGCGCCGTGTAGAACTTCTCGTGCGTAAAGTCCTGACTGTCGTCCGGCGAGTGCGATGGCCGATCCACATACGAAGATGGTCGGCCATCAAAGGGCGACGGCGCACCCTCAAAGGATGACGGCGCGCCTGGCGAAGGTTCCACGGAGGACGAGGGACCAGCAGAGAACGTGGGCTCCACAGACGACGGCGGTCCGTCGAACGACTGCACCGAGTTCGAGCTGCTGTGGCGAGCAGAAACCGACGGACGTGACGCCGACAACAACGACATGGGCCGCTCCTCGACCGGCGACGTCGGCCAGTCGCTCGAGTAGTCCAACGCTGAATGGAACGACTCGCAGATCGAGGACGGCGGTCGCCTGCGCGCAGATGATGGCGGGCGGGACGCTGAGGGCGGCGAAACCGACGCCGACGTGGGCTCCACCGGCAGGCTCTGCGTACTCTCGTTCGAGATACCAAATGGCGTCGGGGTATGATGCTGTTGGGTCGAGTGCGACGTATCCGGCCTGCGACTCTGCAACGTCTCCGTCGCCGCTTTCAGGGCCAGCGCCTTCGCTCTGTACCAGTCCCGGCTCTCAGCGATCAGGTCGTTCGCCAGCACTTCGCGGTGGCACACCAGCTTCGCCACCTCCAGCCGCAACATCGCGACTCGCTTGGCAAGCGCATGTGCGGCCTGTAACAGCCTTTCCCGCGTCGAGCGTTGGAACGGGGTCATGATGCCCAGATTGCGCGCAAAGCGGAGGTCAGCCTCGAGTTGCGTCGTCGTCGCCGACAACTTCTCCTTGATCTCGTGCACCTTCGACTGGATGACCTGCGAGCGACCAGGTAGACGGGCCATCTCCATCTGCGCAAATGTAGGGGACCCAGGCGACGCCGGCATCGAGTTGAGTCTCGCACGCTGCTGCTTCACATCATTTGCGTCTGGAATATGGAAAATACCCGCGGCGAGATCGGCCTTGACCTGGTCGAATGTCGCCTTGAACTGGTCGGCGCCCTCGACCTCCGGCGCCTGAGGTGCATCGTCGCTGCGAACGCTTGACATCGTCATATGCCGCCTCACATTGGCGCGCAACTGGCTCTGTGAACGATCGACAACAATCCCAGCGTCCGAAGGACGCCTAGATCCTGGCCTTGACCCTGACCCATTCGTGGCAGGCATCGCGCTTGGCTCGGTGAACTTGTGCACGCGGGAGCCCTGTACCCTGCTCGCCGCCTGCATATCGTGCAAGTGCGAGGTCGCCGCCGCAACGCCAGTCAGCTGTACGTCCTTGCCAGACATGCCCATCGGACGCATGCGTACGCCAGCCGTCTTGAATGCGCTGGCGTAGTTGATACGGGCAATCCATTCGTTCAGCTCGCGCTCGGTCTCGGTCTGGAGGAGGTAGTGACGGCCGTCTGGGAGAACGAAGCGGAAGGTGTTCTCATGCTGGACGTATATTTTATCAGCATGCTCAACTTTTCGACTTTCGCTACTCACCTTCGTGTACGACCGATCATAGACAGCCACCGCATCCTTGACCGACACCCACTCATCCGGCTGGTTGACGCCCGGCGGCGGCAGCATCTGACTGTTGCTCCCCAACTCAGCATAGTCCTTCAGCGTCTCCGCCCACGACGCGTCCCGGAAGAAGAACAATTGGCTCCCCGTTAGCATCACGCTCCACGATCGCCACTTCCGATTCGTCGACTTTCGCCCGCCCTCCAAAAGATCCTCCTTGCGGTTCAAAAGGTCGACCTTCGTGAGCTTGAGCGTGTACACCCTCTCCTGCGGCGGCGACCTGGATATTTCGCCGAGCGGGCTGGCGATCATGGGCGTCGGCTGTGCGGTGGCAGCCATGGTGAAGAACGGGTTCACCCGCTGCAGCGCCGTCGGGTCGACCGCGCCCACTTCTATCATCCCCGCCTGCGCGAACACGCGATGCAGCTCGTCCGCATCCCATGGGCCTGCAGTGCCTTGGTACAGGAAGGGACTCCGGTTGGGTATGATGCTGCCAATATCGATGCGCAGGTGGCCGAGCTGGTTCTGCGAAATGACATGTGAGCCTACGGGTAAGAAGCCGACCGGTAAGCATACCCTTGTGATTAGGTAGTAAGGGTCAACCCTGCTTGCCTTGCCCGAGAACATCGAGCCGGACCCATTGTTCGCGGTGGCAGCACCCGCACTGTTCGCTAACGAGGACAGCGTGCGGGAGGAGGGGACTTCAGGGATGACGCTCCTCTGCCCATTGACATCGACTGGGTCCTCGATGAAAATGAAGGGCGCAAAGACGATGTTGTCGTAGAAACACTGGCACAGCCATGTCAACCCGAGGCCTGCTGAGGCGAGATCGCACTCACATCGAGGACCTCCGGCGCGACGCCAGGCAAACGAGTGTTCCTGATGTAATCGGGCTTCGTCATCTTCCGCTTGTTGGATTTGTTGAACGCGTCGGTATGCAGCATGATGAGACTAAAGGCTAGGATGTAAGGATGGTCTGCCGTCTTCCGTGAGCATCTTGTCAGAACATGAAGGCCTGTGCGTACCGTTGGAGGTGAATAGGGAAGGGTTACACACGACGTAGCGCTGAGCAAAGGCTTCTATGACCCTGTCTATTTGCTGAGTTTCGCGTGGGAGACCGACGTCCATAAGCAGCTTTCGAAGCGCAACATCGAGGGGGTCATCCGAAAAGTCAAACTGGCTGATGTACGCGCGCAAGGCCTGAACGTGAAATGAACTCGCGCTGCCGAAACGCGTAAGCCAGCAGTAAGCGACACAAAAGCGCCATTAGTCACCTGGAAGCAAGGACGGTCGCAATTTCCGCCTTGCTGACCACCTCGGATAACCGGTGCAGGTATACCTCCGGGCTCTCCTCGTTCGTTCGGGGCTTCGGAATCTCGATGGATGGTTTGCGGTGGGGGCGGGTGAGGGATGGGCGAGGGGAGTTCGCGGGACTATGTCCATGACCAGAAGCAGAGCCAATGTTGTTGGGAAACGAGGGAACGGATGAGGGGAAGAGTGACATAGACAGGCGATGGAGGATGGGAGGGTTCGTTTGCGAGCGCGGTCGCGCTACTGCGACACCCTCTTCGGATGCCGGTGCAGAGGGCGTTAGGCGGCTTTGCGGAGCAGTGGAAGGCAACACAGGAGAGGTAGGTGGAGACGCGGACATCGGGCTTGGAGAGTCGAGGAAGGCTGAGGTTGCTTTATACCTTGCATCGCTGTCCGCCGTCATGGGCCGCTTCTGTTGCCGTCGCTTCGGTGGCGAGAGCAGACGAGGGCTGGATGAGCTAGCAGAGGCACCTGTAGGCGTTCCCGCAGAGGTCGCTGGTCGTAATGGTACGCGCTCAGAGTGACTTCTCGAAAGACCGCGATGGTGCGATCCCACGCTAAGTGACGACGAGGAATGTGATAGCATACCCTGCCGAGGCGGAGAAGTACCAATCCCAAAGGGCGAGAAAGGGCGAAGGGAGGGAATTTGAGGGCTGAGGGATGAGTCCTTGCTTGGCGAGGGGACGGGGACGGGAGGTATAGGCTCATCTGCCGGCGTGATCGACTTCTTGCGATTCCAAAACGACGCCCGCCGACTTAGTGGCCTTGGCGAGTCTGGCGCATGCTCCTTTTCCTTACCCTTCCCGGATGGCGAGGGATCGCTATTGCCGAATAGGTTGAGCGAAAGTCCGCGCGACCGCCGCCGGTTCAGATCGCTCTCGGTGGTTGACACAGCTCGCATTTTTCCCGAGCTCTTGACGCGCCGAACGACATTCTGGACGGGGGATTCGGGTATGGGCGGGGGAGGGGTATTGAACGCGACGCTGTTGATCTCGGTCGACGGTCGCGAAGGGGATGCCTGGGGCATTACGTGCGGGAGGCCAAGCCCAAGCGCGGCCTGTGCGAGTGCGGCGGTCGAGGAGGATGCGGTAGCAGAGCAATCGCTGGGGGTCGCGGAGCCAGGCGCGGGAGGGAGGGTGGTAGAGGCGGCGTTGGCCGCGAACGGCTGCTCGTGCCCCGACGCGACGCTCTCCGTCTGCGTGTACTCCCTTGGTGGCGTCGGCGGGAGGTCCTTGTCATGCAGGAACATCGTATGTGGCCTGATCATGCCATCCTCGGTCGCCGGCGCCGGCGCCCCGCCTCCACCAAACGTCGAATGCCGTGCGGGCGGGGCCCCGGAAGTCGTGCGCTTCCTCGTCCAGAGCGGGAGGGAGAAGAAATGCGTGGTCGTCTGCGTCGTGGTAACCACCGTCGTCGTCGTCTCCGAGGCGACGAGGACGGCGGACTGGGCGCTGTCGTTGTAGGAGGGCGGGGCGCCGGCAGCGACGTGATCTGACGACTGGGCGGCCTGCTTGTTGCCTCGGGAAAACCTGCCGACCATGAAATTTTGCGGGAAGGAGGAGGGCCCGCGCAGATTTCAGCGAAGAAATCCCAGGTGCGAATAGCGGGTACGCCTCTCGCTCTCGGAGGGTGCTCAGCGTAGACGGGGGCGGGAGGGGAACGGCGTCAGGGGCATTCTTACCACCGCGCCCGTCACGTGCACTCCTGCCTTTCGCGGTTCAACCTGAATTCTCAAGTCCGCGCCGAGTTCGCGCGCAGCGCTTGCACTGCCTTCCGATACGGCACACAGTCCGACGAGCGGCATACAGTAATCTGCTGAGGATAATGTGGGCCGATTCTTGTCGTCCGCGGACGCGCAGACAACGCCGGCTGTTTTGCAGGAGAAATACGGGTAACTTCTTGGCTTGGTGTGAAGAACGGTGTCTCCTCGCGTCATGGACTGCGCATTAGCTGGCATGAGGTCAACAGGACCACTGCTTCGCGTGTAGTGTCATACGTCCTCCACAGGAAGACCGAATGGCCACTAGCGTACACTAGTACTCGTCCGTCTACGGTCGCGAATTGAGCAAGCTAGTACTTGCAGAGATTTGCACCGCGGATGACAAGATAGGCTGATGCAGTCATTTGTGCTCGATAAATAGCAACAGAGAGAGTCAGTTTGAGAGCATACGAGGAAGGCCGATGCACTCGGAGCGCATCCTTCGAGCAATACAGCCCAGAAGAGCCCTGGTGTATAGGACAGTCAGCAGATCGTCTTCTGGAGCATCGAGAGCAGAAGTGCGCTCATAGGTGGAGGTATTTCTCCAATATGAAGGGGGGATCAGTTTCATAGATATGCGCAGCTCTGCGAAGAGCTGTTCACTTTCCTATCGGGGTAGGCGCTGGTAGGCGCCTCTGAAGGCGCCGATCCCGCTACTGGCTCTGTGAACGGGTCTGGTGCGGAGGAGAAGAGCTGGCGCGAGAGATAACACTTCCTCCCCTTCTACTTAGCCGTATAAGCCAGAAGACTCGAGTAGAGAAAAGTAGGGGGATGGAAGGCCCTCTTTGTGGTGGTCAAGTTGAAGTCCACAGCGTGACGAGTAACGGGTGACCATCGGCATCGGTCGGCCCGGGCGCTTTTGGGACTTCGTCGTTTGCAGCTTGAGCCGTCTCCAACGAGCCTTCAACCACTTGTTCCTCCTCATTCCTCGGGCTCGAGCTCTTCCTTACACTCTGTTTGAGTCATAGAGACTGATATAACTGCTATCGTAGTCGATCCCACGACGAAGCCGCCGAAGGCTTCGAGGAGGAGATTCAGCGGGCATCGTCTGAATGGAGGACGAAGCGGGGACTTCTCATCCTCTCCATACCCTCTTCCCTGTTTTACGAGCGTACACGTCATTGGAGAGGACGGAGTGCACCTCGTTCCTATTGTCCTCCCTCCAGGATCAGCACGTTGACGGAACTTGTGGGATTCCAGCGCGCGCGGACGGGTTCCAAACACTCATCTCGAGGGAAGGACCAGGCAGTTGCTACCCATCCACGCCTCATACACGTCTTCATGAAGGGGAAGGCACCGCCCGCACCGGCATCTAGCACTCATTCTCAAGCTGATAGACATGACCCCGCAACGTGTTCGCTGCGAACACCCTACCGCCTCGTGCGGTTATCATATCCATCCGCTTCATCAACGCCTCATTGCAGCCTGCCTCGACGATGCCTCCTGGTGGACCCCTGCATATATAAACCCCGCCCGCACCCCGAAAATTTCTCATCTTTACCTACTTCTCCTCACCCGCACTACGCACACTACACAAGCCCAAGATGGCCTCCCCTAGCCCATCCAAAGGCGGCCTGCGCTCGCGCATGGGCACCATGCTGCGCCGCACGTCCTCCGTCTTCTCTAAGGACAAGGAGGGCTCCCGTTCCTCATCTCCCGTACCGGGGCAGCTCCCGTAGGTCTCTGGGAAGCTCACGCAGGTCGTCAGCATCCCAAGAGTCGCTCAGGAAACTCGATACGAAGGCGCAGCCGCCCGCGGCAGCGCCGGAGCACCACCAACCCAGCCCGATCGCAGAGTCGCCTGCGCGCGAGGCGGCGTCGCTCACTGCGGAGCCCACCGCCCCCGCGGCGGCGCATGGGCCGTCGCCGCTCGCGAATGCTATCGCGGCGGAGTCTTCGCAGAGCGTGGGCGCGGCGAGCAGCGTGGGGCAGCCCATCCTCACTGACGGCGCCGGCCCGGGCGGCTTCACCGAGGAGCCCGAGGGCATGTCGACGCTCGGCTCGCACGATGGCCACGCGCCATCGCACCATGAGGCGCAGCCTGTAGAGCCCGCCGTCGAGGCGCCCAAGGAGCCCGAGCCTGCCCCTGCCCCCGCTGCTGAGCCGACGCGTCAAGATGCCTCCACGTCGCCCATCCAGGCTGCTCCCCAGACGCCTGTCCCCGCGCCTGCCCTCGAGGTCCCCGCTCCCCAGCCTCAAGTGATCACCCCGGAGACGTCTCCTGGCTACTTCGAGATCCCAGTTTCTGCAGTCACTCAGCCTGGTCCCACGCTCTCGAGCACCTCCATGGACGACGACATCAACGAGGCGGACATCGTCATCGGCCAGGCGCCTCAGAAGCAGGTCGAGGTCACGCGTCCTTCTTCTCCTGCCGCTGGCGCCGACAACGCTACCGACGCGTGGAAGGCGGCTGCTGATGCTAACAGCCCCCTCGCGCAGGATGAGGCTCAAGCCAAGTGCGTCGCGCAGTGTACTTCCTATGCTTCGGCTGACTGAGATAATCTGTAGGTCCCCAGCGCCTTATGGCGATCCGTTCACGGACCCCGACGCTCATGACTATGAGGTGGTGGAACCGGCGGGCATGCCCATGTGAGTATCACCATCGTCGTACATCGACCTCTCGCTCATCACAATCTTTCAGCCCTCAGCATGAGAACGGCAACGGCTACCACGTCGAAGCTGCTTCCCCCGTCCAGGTGCCTGTCCCGCAGAGTGCTGCTCCCCCTACCGAGACACAGCCCCTTCTCGCTGGCGGCGCTGCCTCCCTCTACGGCGAACCCTCCTTCGCTCAGCACGAGTGGATCCGCTACACGCTCCCCGACCCCGGCAGCACCGCGTACTACGTGCACCCCGGCCGCGCCATCACGACCGACATCGATCTCACCCTCCCCGAGAACCTCGCCGCGGTGCAAGCCTTCCTCACGAGCACGCACCGCCAGCGCGACGGTGCGGAGATGTGGCTCGTGCGCAAGGAGGAGCAGGGAAGTGACGCCGCGCGTAAGCATGACAAGCACGACAAGCGCCGGTCGTCAGACCACGGCTTCAAGCTGCTGTGGGTCGACCACGGCCGTCGTCGCTGCCTCACGCAAGAGTCGTACTCGCGTGGTGACAAAGACGCGGAGGCGCGCTACTGGGCCTTCATGGAGGCGCATCCCGCGCACACCACCCTGCCCACAAATGCTCGCAACGAGGCCATCGAGGCGCTCATGTGGATCTACAGTGGTAAGTCACATCCATACTCTGGTGCGACCAACCTTTACTGAACTCTCAGATATAGACAACGTGATCCCAGAGCAACCCGGCACCCGTGCCTCCGCTCCCTTCTCCCGCGAGGAGTGCCAGTCCATCCTCCGCGTGTTGCGTGGTGAGCACAAAGCAAGCAAGCGCTTATCGCATCACCTTCTGACGTCCCCGCAGATCAGACGCACGAAGAGTTCGGCGACTCAATCATCCAAATCCGCCTCATCGCCCGGATCATGCGGCGAGTTGGTGAGTGCCCGATTGGCCGCCCTTTCTGCGTCCCCGGCTAACCCCAAAGCAGCACAGTGGCGCGCGCACGGCGGCGCGGGCATCCCCCAGCACTCCTCCGTCGCGGACGTTGCGATCTCGATGGTGTCCGCGCTCTGCCTCGGCCTGCCCTACCTCTTCCTCGCGAACGACCGCTCGCACGCGGTGAACGCGCTGCGCGACCTCGAGGGCAGCTTCTCGCACGTCGTGAGCCTCTCGCCCGCAGTTTATCTTGCTGGCGCGTGCACGTGCATCATGGTGAGTTTTTTCGTTTATATCGCCGCTGCTGCCCAACGTTGCTGCAGGGCGCGGTCGTGTTGAGCGCATCTGTGACGCTGCTTTCTCTTCCAGGGCTGGACAGCGTCGCGCGCGTGGCTGGCTTCGTCGCCGCACTCGTCTCGGCCTTCTCGATGGTTTCTGCCGTTGTGGCCCTTGTTCGGTTCCAGTCGGACCTAACGACGGTCTCGCTCGGTGAGGGGATGATTGTCCTCTCCGTAAGTGCACTACTGCTATTCTCGAGCTTTACATTCTGACCTATATTCATAGCGCCGTCACGTCCTCATGTCGGTCCCGGTTGCCCTCCTCATATACTCAGTGATCGCGCTAGTCGTGGCACTCGTTGTATATGCCTTTCGAGGCGCCGTGGTAAATCCGTCCATGCACATCGAGCGCCACTTTGGATCGTACACGACGTGGTCTACCCTCGCTGTCCTTGGTGGCCTCCTTGGCATGCTGACCATGTCCTTCATGTCCCTTCGCCGTTACTGAACGGCGTACGACTCTCATGGTTCCCTCTATGTACTCTTCTGGAATTCACCCAAGCTAACTTATTGTACGACTGCACATCACCATGACTAGATATGCCACACTACTATCTGCGTTCTTTTGAGAACTGTATCACTGCTGTACTACCTATGTCTGTTGTACCATCGCTCTTTGTGTCTGTGGTGTTGTGCATAACGAGCTGTTTTCTGGGATCTGCATGGTTTGAAGCTTGAGCCTTGGCACTAATGGAAGAAAGATGAGCTCCGTGAGTATCGGTGGATATTCTGTCTTCCTTTCCCTCCCTAGTGTGGAAGATAACGGGAAAATAACGGCGCTTTAGAAGAGCCCAGAATGATTGATGAGGGCGAGACAAAACCTTGATCGCCCGAAAAGGAAGGTATTGAACTTCAAACGTGCGCGTTTGCTTCCTTGCTTTCTTCCTCCGTTGCTCCGGGAGGAGTGCCCCGCCTCTCCGGTCTCCAACAGCGCACCCACTGGCCCCGAGCGCTGCCCCACCGTGGCGAGCGGCCGTCGTCCTCGAGCAGCGAGGGCCGTTTGAGACGACCCCGACGTGGGAGGATATAGAGGGCTTACGTACGGCGTCGGTACCGCGCATTCAAAGTTCGGCGGTCCTTGACGACCGCTGAGAAAGTCTGCAGGGCGTCCGCGCTTGTTTGGGGCCAGGGCGGCCAATCGGCAGGGCGCTCGCGCCGGCGGCAGGCCCGGCAAGGTCCGCAGGAACATTCAACAAGGAGACCATCATTCACGTGTATTTCTTGTTGGAAGATCAGCAAGATCTCCCTCCGTCGGATCACCCCGAAGCGGCAGGTCGAACCAGCCGTTCGTCTCTCGAGCTCGTGGGTGATTGCAGATTCCCCGCGCATCATGTGTGCAATGAAATTTCGCCGGACGCTGGCGCGATCCCTGCGCGCGCCGCTGCTTGCTTCCCACCACATCGGTGGTCCACAAAGGCCAGCAAGGAGCGTACCCGTACGCCCCACACTCACTTCCCCCTCACGCTCCGGCCTCGTCTCCGACCCCTTCACGCCCTCCGAGTCCCGCGCGCCGTGCAGGCGGCCCGCGCACAACCCACTCATTCCCCACCGTCCGTGTTCCGTTATCGCCGCGTATGAATCCCTCCCAGGATGCGGGTCAGAAGCGCCCGCGCAACAAGCTCTCTATCATGGTCCAGCTCGCCTCTGCAGTCAAGCGCAGCAGCTCCAGCCCTGCCTCCCCTACGTCCGGCGTCAAGGCCTTCACGTCCCCCTCGTCGACGCCCTGCGCAACGCCTCGCACGGCAACCCACCCAAGCGAAGCCGGACCCGCGTCCAGTAACCCTTCCCTCAACCCTTCTCCTACCGGCATGCACTCTTCTCCCCTCACCCGCCCACCTACCCTCAACGAGTTAGACGGGGCGGAGAAATCACGGCTTCTGAAGAAGGCGCGCAAGCTCTCGAAGGTCTTTGGGGAAGTAGCGGTGCTCCGCGACCTGGACGACGCCAGTATGCCACCTCCACCCCCGTTGCCCAAAGGTCCCGGAAGCTCCCCCTCCACCCCTATGCGTCCCAGCTTCAATCTCTCACGAGCGGATGTTGAAAAGAGCCTACCCGACCCACCCCGCCCATCCATCGCGGACTCAGCCATGAGCATCTCATCATTCACGCACGAGACTAGCGCCATCGCCGAGATCAACGTCGAGCCGCCCTCCGAGGAGGCCTCGCGCGAGTCGATGGACCTCGATATCGAAAGTCCTCCGCCCAAGCACTCGGAGGACCAGCTCCGCCGCATACGCATGGCCAAGCTCTCGCGCCACTTCGGCGAGAACATCCCCCTCGAGATCCTAAATGACGCCTACGCCTCCAGCCGGCGGCCCTCCACGCCCGACGGCGGGCCCCGCAGGAAGCGGATGAAGCGCATCGGGCGGCAGGCCAGTGTCGACGGGCTGTACAGCGCCGTGGTCGGCGCGCGCCCAAAGCTTTCGACGAAGCGGTCGACCCCCTATCTGCGACGCAGCCGGTCGCTCTGGGGACAGAAGCAATCGATGGACATCCCGCGGCCTCTTGCGCATGGCGGGGTTGAGCTTGTGAGCGAGGACTTCCAGGCACGGTACGAGGAGAATTTCGGTGGCGACAACCGCCCACCGTTGCCGGATGGGCGACGAGCGATGGATGTGCGTCGGGCGAAGAAGATGCGCGAGGTATGTGACCGAGGGTCTCCTATGTGCGACCTTGTGCTGACCGCATAAAGCTTTTTGGCCAGGATCCACCGCCACAGCTTATACGCGTCCTCGACAACAAGGAGAATCAGCTAGACGTGCCAGATATGACAACAGAGGAGCGCCGCGCATCCCTAGCCACTCTGCTGTCGCTGTCGACATTATCCGCTACAGACCTTCCACGTAGCGGATCAGCTATGTCGCAGCGTTCTGACGGCAAGGACCTCCCGCCAAGACCGCGTACGGCTCCATCGCGTGGCGGGTCGCCAGAGCTGCCCTCCTTTGCCACAACCCGAGAGCGAGACCTCGCATTCGCTGCGCTCTATCCGCGGAACGTCAAGTCCTTCGACGAGACCGTCAGGAGTATACGCGCCAGCCTCGATTCCCAGGAAGACCCCGTCGCATTCCAAGAGCGGCGGCGGCGCGCAGCCAAGCTCTCGCGCTTCTTCGGCGTCGGGTATCAGGACCTTACACCCACGCTGGTCTCCATGCCCTCACCGACATCCTCCACCCCCACTTCGCCCATCAGCGCTGCGCCCCCGCTCGTCAACCAGCCCGAGACGCACCCCGCGCACCCCACCGCGAACGTCGACGTGCGCGTCACGGGGCGCGCCCGCTTCTGGAACTTCTACAACCACGAGACGAAATCGAAATCAACGAACGTTCACGACGTGCTCGACAAGCTGCGCAAGCTCTAACCCTTCCCTTTCGCTTGTTGTTGTAGCTTGCTTGCTATTGCCTGCTGTCACAGGTCCACACAAAGCGGGATAGAGGGCACCCGTTTCTCGGACGGTCTTTACATTCACGCGTGTACATATTCCTTCCCCACGAAACGACACCGGTACGCCTGGATCACGGATGCACTTACCTTGCTTTCCCCTCGGAACCCACTCTACTCTATCACGCCAAGCCAATGTACTCTAGTATACCTTTCCCCCACCCCCCTTATTCGCTATACTTATGAACCTCACGCTACCCACTATACTATCGGGATTGTTGTGCTACTAGACTTTTGACACTCGCCCACCCGCCCACGCATTACCTACCTATCCCTGCCTGCTTCATATTCGTACATTCGTTGCGCTTGCTTCTAGTGTGTATATAGGTTTGCTTGCTTGTCTGTTTGCCTTGCTCTTGGTCCCTTCGGTCGTACGTACCCTCATGTCAATTCTGTCCTTTCTGTTCTTATGGATACCTGTTCACGATCAGGGACTAGATACCAGCTGAACGCGCGGAAAGCAGAATGTATACCCAACGAACAATAGAAGATACGTGGAAATGGATGGCGTCCGTACGTCTCGAAATGGATGGTATGGTCTACTTGCGAAGTAGGATGTACACCGACTCGCCGAGAGTGAGGTTCTGCAGATGTCGGTTGTTCCCCGTCAAGGCCATCAACAGTCCACCAAATGACGCGTATACGGTCCTGAGTGATAGTCAGCATATGTTGATTGAAACGCAGGAGTAACGCACGATCTCTCCCCCGTACTCTCGTCGTACTTGTAGATCTGGGTAGCGCGTCAATGGAATGTGGCGCCTGCGTATGCGGCCCACGCACCTTCCCAAACATCACGTAGTCATAGTCCTCTTCCAAGCCCGGGTTCGCGCTGATGCCTGGTCTCCAGGTGTTCTTGTTGTCCGCCTCCTCCCCCTCAGCCGCAACACCAACAGGTTCCCTCGAAAGCGACGACGCGAGCGCTACTGCGACATGGTCCCCCTTTGACAACGGAAACAGCTCAATATTGTAGTCGAGCTCGAGCTCCATCTCGTAGTTCTTCGACTTCGACCATAGGCGCGATACTAGCAGGATTGAGCGCGTGCGCACTGGACATACGCGATGAACGAACCTCGGTCGAACTTCTTGCCCGCGCGGTCGATGTCCTCGACGGCAAAGATGTCGTCGAAGATAATGTTGGAGGACGCGGAGGCCATGATGGGGGGTGATGAGGGGTGAAATGTGCTAAATCGTGACGAAGGCGCGGGGGAAGTTCATGGCCCGATCAGAGATCACGAAAACAATGGGCGCGGAGAACGGGCCGGCATGCCGAGCCTCTCAAGCACGCGCTCGCGACAAAGGACATGAACGGCATTGATGCACGTCAGGACGTTATGAACCTCATTACTGTACATTATATAGGGTACTTATAGGTATATCACGTCATAACTTATCCGCAAGCATCTCCTTCCGCATCTCCTGCTTCACCTCCGCCACCGTGTGCCCCAGGCCGGGGAGGACGACGTTCCAGGTGGCGCGCGCCGCGAGAACGCGTCGGACTTGGTGTTGGATGAGCTCGTGGAGCTTGGGGACGTTGGCGAGTTTGGCGCGGCTGCCCATGAGGGAGTTTGTCTTGAGGTCGAGCGTGAATGTTGGGTGGATCGTGAGCGTGAGGACGGGGGCGTGTGCTTTGGGGGATGGTGGGGCTATAGATATCTGAATGTACAGATATGTTAGGCGGGCCGAGGATATCAGTAACAGGAGGCGCACCGTAGACTTAAAGACAGCAAGCGAGACTGTCAACTCGATCGGTAGTCGTGCAAATGATGGTGCAGGGTAGTTGAAAAGGTATGAGGTTGCTAGAGACACGGAGACCGTGTCGGTATATTCAACGTCAAATTCAGTTATCTTAAGCGGGCGTCAGATCGTTTGAGGGTTGTATTGCATGACACACACATTTATCCCGTCCGCGTCGCGTCGTACCCGCGGGTTGGAGAATCGTGGTGCACGAACGCCTAGGTCCACGGAGTGTATAGTGACATGGTCCTAGATGAGTGTCAGTATAGGCACTGCAAGGAATAAGCGCGACGCACCAGGAAACTCGAGGGCAATACCCTATTCGCGTACGCTTCCACGCGTGCTCGCGCGATCTCGTCCCCGTCCATACCATCCAAGTCATCCCTCAACTTGGACCGGTACACGTTCAAGATCTGTTCCGTGCTGTGAGCATATTTCTCCCGAGCCAAGTTCTGCAAACGCACCTGCTTCACCAGCGAGTTCAGCCACTCTGCCGAAATAGGCGCCTTCCCATCCACCCCGTCCAGTTCCCCCAGGTCCAAAGGCGTGTTTCCCCCTTGCCTCGTATGCCGCTCCACCCCCGGATGGTACGAGGTCGTCTCATAGGGATACTGCGTCGAGTCGAGGAACAGGTACTTCAGAATGACTATGAGCAGCACAAGGATTGACAGCTGTCCGAGTACGAGGCCCTGCGTGAAGGTGGGCGTCAGGGAAAACAGGTAGTTCCCCGACATATCAGAGGCGCGGTGGGTGTTGGAGACGTCCAGAGCGGGAGGGGAAGCAGAGCGGGAGGGGTCAGAGGGCCTTGGTAGTGAGCGGAGTCTGGAGACGGTGGTGACGGCGGGGAACGGCAGCTCGGCGGCGCCTCGATCGTGATCTCCAAGGAGGCATTCACATGTGTGATGAACGAACATGATTTCCCACGCATCGACTTCCGGTCGTTATGCTCGTCTTCCCTCGGCGCCCCGTGCAGAGGTCAAGTAGGGTCAACTGCCACGATAGCCCACATGGACACCGGCGAAGGGCAGAACCATGCGGCACGGAGCGATACTGAGCGAATAAATTACTGATAGATGCGATGTACATACCACCCCTCGTTCACCCCTCGCCAAAGCACATGCCCACCAATACCTACTGACCCCCCTTCTCCTTCTGCCACTCCAAAAACGCCTGATGCAGCTTCTCCTGCGCCGCCCACTCCTTCTGCACCTTCTTCACCTGATTCTTGCTCAGCTCCTTCCCCTCCCCATCGTGCGTCGGCAGCCCGTTCTCAGCCCACCGGCTGTACGTACCCTCCGGCACCTGCGGCGGGCGGAACAGTTCACTCGGCGGCAGGCGGCCCTTCTCGAGCTTTTGGATACGCTTCTGCTCCTCTGCTGCTTGTGCGGCGGCCTTCTTGGCTGCCTTGGCCTCGGCAGCGGCGCGCTTGGCCTCGCGAGCGGCGATGAGCTCTTCGGCGGGGACGAGCTTGACGAGGGCTTTGCCGTCTGTGGACGGGTGTTAGTGAGCAGGGTAAGAACAGATATGAAGACGGACCCTCTTGGTCATCGAGCGCTACGCCCAAAGGAACGAGATCGACATCCCGCAACCGGTCGGATAGCGCGAGGATGTCCTTGAGCGCAGACGGCGACTTCTCAATCGCCACCTTCCGTACCGCATCACGGAATGCGGACATGGCGCGCAGGTAGGGCATGAGGACCTCCTCCTTCTGCTCAGACGTTTGGTCAGCATTCCTTCCGCGCCGCACATGAACAAACGAGACTGACGTTGACCGCCCCCGCCCCCTGGCTATCCTGCCCCCACCCAATCTCATCGACCTCACCCTCACCCAAACCGAACATCCGCAACATCTTACCCACCCAGCGCGCGACCTGCTCGACGACGGCGAGGTTGACGAGCTTGCCGCGCGAATTGACGTAGACGTTTGTGCGAGAGACGAGGTCGCGAAGGACGTTGAGCGCGACGGGAGTGTTGAAGGAGTCGCAGAGGGCGGCGCGGAAGGCGGCTTGGGCCTCGTATAGGCTGGAGCAAGAGAGTCAATCATGATGGCTGAAGAGAAGGAGGAAGCTCATAGAACGTACGCCTTGGTCAGCTCGGCCTCCTGTGCTTCGTAGTGGTGGTAGCCGTCGGACTTCTGTCCGCTGGCTTTGGCATCGCTGATGAGGGCCTTGACCAGGGTGAAGAAGTTCTGCGAGATGAGATTCAGTACAGATCGTATCCCCTGCCTGAACATGCATACGTTGAACTGCGCCTCGATGCCCCGGACCTCACCCTGCATCAGGGCCTCCGAGAAGTCAAGCTTCGCGTTCCAAAGCTGCGAGAGGAAGGATAATCGTAATTGTCGTGCAGTGAAGCGCTCGAGGATTTCCTATGTTTCAGTGTCAGCGGCGACAGCACGGGAATGGTGGTTGATGTGCTCACGTCGATAGTGATGAAGTTCTTCAATGACTTGCTCATCTTCAGACCCTCTATATGCAAGTGACCAGTATGCAGGAAGTAGTTGACCCATGCGGAGCAGTCGTGGTAAGCCTAAATAAACGTACCATCAGCTTTCCTCTTGCCCTTCATCCAACGAAATCACCCCGTACCTCGGACTGCGCCATCTCATTATCATGATGCGGGAATGCCAGATCGACGCCACCGCTGTGGATGTCCATGTTGTCGCCCAGAATGGCGCTGGCCATGACCGAGCACTCAATGTGCCAGCCGGGACGCCCGTGACCCCAGGGCGATTCCCAGTAGGGCTCGCCAGGTTTTGAGGCTTTCCAGAGCGCAAAGTCGGATGCCGAGCGTTGTCCTGCTGCGCGAGAGCCGCCGTCTGCATGGGATGTCAATGATCACTCGAATGTCATTCACAGAGTCTTGTACTGACCATCCTCCCGGTTCCCCTTGCTATAAGGCTCAAGCTTCGCATAGAAGTGGTTCGGCGCGGCGTCAAAGGCCTGGGTATCGAAGTATACACTACCCGCGCTCTCGTATGCGTACCCGTTGTCGATGACCTTCTGTACGAAGGCAACGATCTCGGGGACGTACTCGGTGACGCGGGTGACCGTGTCTGGTCGGCGGACACGGAGGCGGGCCATGTCATCAAAGAAGCGGCCCTCCCAGTAGGCGGCGAGGTTTCTTGATAGGGAGGGGTCGGTCACAGTGGATTTATACTGGGAAAGCGTATTCAGACGAGGCATATATTCAATAGTCGAACTGCCGGCACACCTTTTGGTCGAGCAGCTCCTCGAGCACCTCGTTCGCAGCATTGATGAGTGTGTGCGCCGCCTTCTCAGACGTGTCTCCCTGCGCGAGCTGTTCCTTCGCAAGCGCAATCGCTGCCAAACTGCGTCGCTAGCCCAATATCAGCGGCGATGGCGTGCTCGCAGGAGAAGTGTCACGCACTGCAGCGGTGGCATGCATGTCGAACGGCTCGGAGCGCTTCAGAGCCTCGGCTTTCCATGCTGGGTCGGTGATGGACTCGGATATGCGCTTCCACGTTGCGTCTTCCTGACCCTCCGCTGGCCGTTCGGATTCGGGGAGGCCCTTCGCGACCTTGGTGCGGATGTAGAGGCGCCAGGCATCCTCGGTTTGTGCGATGAGTTCGGGGGTAAGTTGAGTGCTTTCTTTGAGGAAGGTTTCGAGGAGGTGGGTTTTGCGTGCACGGTCGATGATCTGGGGGAGCTCGTTATGGGGGGAAGGGGAGATCGCGCGCCACCACGCACCTTGTTGTCAATGTCGGTGATGTTCATGACAAAGTGCACGTCGTAGCCAAAGTAATCAGACATGATTCGCCGCAGGATGTCCTGCGAGACGTAGTTCCTGCGTATGGTCTATAAGCCGGTAGTTCCCCCAGCCTGTGCGCCACGTACCTTGCGTGCCCCATATGCGACGCGTCGTAGACGGTCGGACCGCAGTTGTACCACTTGACGAGCCTTCCATTGCTGGGGATGAACTCGTTCTGGTTGTCAATGAGCTACCGATCCCCTTCCCCCTCAAGTAGCTCACGCACCTTCGCCTTCGTGAGGGTATTGTAGACCTTCAGGACCGGCTCGTCCGTCTTTCTCGTCGGGGGAATCCACGTTGGTAGCGCGGTCATTGTAGCGCAGAGTCTAATTCTTGGACCTCGTTGTACGTGGCTTATATGGCGGGAAACAACAGATGTAAGGCGAATCATGCGTGCGCTTGACTCGATGATTGGCCCCGATTGCAATCCGGATTCGGCGGGAAAGACGGACCAAGTTCGATCTCAATTGCTCGTTGGAAATTAGGCACTGAGGTGATAGTGAGGTCAATGGTTCGAACCCGGAGTCCACATAGGTGAACGTGCTGGGTTCTGCAGCGTGTTTGTTGAGTGACAGGTAGGGAAAACCCGGTTTCTTGGTCGTGTCACTGCTTAGAACATCAGCGCTCAGGACAAGAGACTCAGAGCTGAGGAAAGTGGACCGGCGTCTGAATCTGCCGCGTCACTTCGGGATTTGCCGGTGTTTCCCCTTCAGTCAACGTTCAAATTTCGCTCTCTCAATCGCAAGTTGCAGTCAGACAATGTTGGGGACAGACTCAACCATAGTGGCTTTCGTGTCTTGGCCGACAGCACCATTCACAGGGTCACTGGTCCTCAGGGCGATTCAGAAGCTGTCACCGCCTCCCAAGGTTATTTCATCGTTGCCTCAAATCGGCCCTCAAACCAAGTTGCTGCAATGGTCTACCTACGATGATATGGATCACGAGCTTACCCATCTCCGTCGTCCCTCTGTTCTGGCATCTAGCTATGTCATCCGCAAGGCTCTCATACGAAAACACTTTCTGTCGAGGACCATTCATGCATACCTCACGAAACATCCTGATTCGATACTCAAGGAAGCGTCACCTCGGACCTATGAGATAGAGATATCTTACGCGGACGAACTCGACGAGATCTTTGCTGACGAGCTATACGACCTCGAGCAAGATCTAGAGCAAGGCCGCTGGTGGATTCTGAAGCCGTCAGTAATTTTCCTCCCTTCAATATTAGCGTACTTACCCTGCGCAACAGTGGAATGGCCGACCGAGGGAATGGGATCAGGCTGTTCAACAGTAGGGAAGCCTTGACAAAGATCTTCGAGGATTTCGAAGACGACTCCGAGGATGAAGATGAGGAAAAGGATGTAGGCACCGGTGTCGTGACATCGCAGCTTCGCCATTTCGTAGTACAGGTACTATTCTCAGTTCACACTCGATTCTTCATGGCCCCTTACTATGACAATAGGAATATATCGACCGTCCACTACTCCTCGATCCGCGCGAACGACCCATCAATACATCGCCCATCCCAGATAAACTCGAAGGACATAAAGTCAGATAGCCTCCATTTCTGTTGCCAGAATCTTTTCCTCACACCCAGCACCAGTTCCACCTCCGCGCCTATTGCGTCGCATCCGGTGCCCTCACCCTCTATCTCTACGACCGCATCCTGGCCCTCTTCTCCTCCGTCCCCTACGCCCCACCTGAATCCAGCCCTGACGACGCCGACATCGACCTCGCCCCGCACCTCACCAACACATCGCTGCAAACGCATAGAGGCGAAGAAGGCGTACGCCTTCTCGATGAGCTAGTGGGCTGCACCATCTTCGACTCGGGTGATGGCTCAGCATCAATCGAGGCAACGTTCACCAAAGAGCACATCGCCGACATCGTCTCGCAGATGACACAGACCCTGAGCGAGACATTCAAAGCTGCGATGGCAAATCCAGTGCATTTCCAGGTCAGCCATGCCCTCCACATCCTTACCCTGCAAGGCTGGCATTGACCATTTCTAGCCCATACCCAACGCATTCGAGCTCTTCGGTGTGGACTTCCTCGTGCAGCACAATCCTACTTCGGATCCAGTGTCGGGAACCCAGCCATTCCTTGTCAAGGTCCTCGAAATCAACGCCGAGCCTGCCATCGAGCTCACCGGCCCGCGGTTGGCGTGGATCTTGGAGGATCTGTTCGTGGCGATTGGGAAGCAATGCGTGCAGCCTTTCTTGGATAGTTGGCGAGAGGGCGGGGATGGCGAGGCCAAAAACATACAAAAGGAGGGTACCACGGAGGAGGAGAATTCTAGCAAGGCCGACGAGACGAGCCATTTGATTACATGTTTACAAGAAATTCGGGGAGCATAGGTTGGTATATACAGAGGGTGTGGTATAATCAGGATTGCAACCAAGAGAGGTGTACGCACTACAGACAGAGCCTTACGTTGAAGGAAAACATTTGAGGGTACAAACAATCAAAAAGATCTCATGAAACCAAGATTCGCCTCAACCCGTCCTCTCCTCACCTAATCCCCGAACCTTGCCCTCAACACCTCCCGCATCCCCTGGAACCGCATCCGCACCCGCGCGAGGTCGTGACATCTGTCGTAGTACTCCTTCACCTCCTCGTACGTGAAGCGGAAGGACTTGGCGATGTCGCGCAGCGCACGCTCGGTGGCGTGGATGTTGTCGAGGATGGTAGTAGAGGATTGGGTGCCAGTGGAGGGTTGTGAGGATTGGGAGTCATTGGCGGGTTGGGACTCAAAAGCGGGGAATTTAGACTGGGAGTCGGCGGCGGGTTGGGAATTGATAGCAGATGCTTGCGACTCGACGCCCACACCTTGAGAATCCTGTTCACCGTTGCCGAGCGCTTGAGTCGCGGGGAAGGAAGGCCAGGAGTACTGGGAGTCGTCGCGAGGCTGAGCGCCAACGAGATCAGACTGCGTCTCGAGGTACACGCCATCTGCGAGGGGCTGGCTCTGTGAATACTGACTCTCATCAAAGGCCCGCTGACTTTCGCCGAAGGGGCGCTGGCTCCCGGCGAAGGGCTTTTGACTCTCGTCCAAGGGCCTCTGACTCTCGTCGAAGGGCACTTGGCTTTCTTTGGTAGGCCCTTGACTCTCCTGGATGCGCTGACTCTCGTTGACGGACGCTTGGCTGTCGGGCACAAGCACCTGACTCTCATCACCGGCGCTCTGACTGTCAGCTACGAACGCGTCGTTCTTGATCTCGCCGTTCTCGAGCGGAGGGAGACTGGCGCTGGCAGGCTTCTGAGAATCCCTAGATGATTGTCTCTCGCCCTTGTATGGGCTTCGAGGCTCTGACTCTCTCCGAGAAGGCGAGGGTTCCCTGCAGAGATTTGTCAGCCTGCAACGGAGGTCTCGATCAGTCAAATACCCACCTGATACGCTGGCGCTTAGTAGGACTCTGCTCTTTCGCGAGCTCATCGTCGTCCTCGTCCCTAGGCCGCGCCCATGTCGGAGGCGGCTCATCCCCGATGCGTATCTGCCACTGGCTTTCCGAGTCGAGCTCGTCCACGATATCGGTAGCTTTGCGCTTAGGCGGCTGGACGGCTGCACGCGGCGCTGGCTGGGTGGCCGCACGCGGAGCTGGCTGGGTAGCTGCATGGTGTGCTGGCCCCGGCTGCGAAGGAGGCGGCTGCGGAGGAGCAGGCGCAGGCTGTGACCGCGGTGGTCCTGACGGAGCTCGCGTCGGACCAGACGGCGGGCGCGATGCCATCCTCGCGTTCGGCGGCGACAACATCACCGGCCCGCCATACGCGCCATCGTTCTGCGACGGCTCAGGCGTCGAGTCCTTCCTCGCGCGCTTGCGTTTCGATCTGGGCTTCGGTGTGGGCTTAGGCTCCTTCGGCTCGTCGACGCGCACGTAGCCGTACTGGCCCTTCTCGCCGAGCATGGGCTTCTTGTGCTCGACGATGCTCTCGATGACGCGGTCGAGGCGGTGGGCGTGCTTCTTGTAGCGCTCGCGCCAGGACTGCCAGGTGTGGCGGGTGACCCAGGCGTATTGGGGGTCGTGCTCGGCCTGACGATTGAGTCAGGTAGATTCATAAGGCAATGCGATTTGAGCGTACCAGATCGAAGAGTTGTTGATATATCTTGTTTCCTGTTCGTCCTCCGGCCTCCTTATAGGGTATCTTGAATGCGAGCCACTCGCAGAGATGGCGCTCGTCTTCTTCAGTAAAGTTGGTTCGTCTACAAGCCTGTCAGATGACACAATCGGGAGGATGCCCTGAGGACTTACTCGTCGCCAGGCTTTCTGCCGCCAGGATTCTTGTACGCCGTGGGGCTATAGTAGATTGCACCCATTTCCACGCATTTTTGCACCCAGAAGAAAGCCTCGATATACTTCGCTGGGTCGCCCTCATATTTCCTGATGAGCTCCTTGAACGACTCATCGCCAGGATCTGCTAGAATCACACGCGCCGTCTCCGGCGGCGAATCTGGAACCCCGCCCGAGTGCTAAATGGCGATCAGCCCCCAAGTCAACAAACACCCCACGTGCTGGTCACGCACCCGAATTCGTTCAGAGATAACCTCCCGCATGTTGACGTTCAGGATCGACGAGTGCAGGTGAAACTGCATCGGCTCGCCCTGCTCGATGAAGAGCTGGGGTATGAGCTTGCGCGACGTCTTGCACGCGTCAACGTAGGTGTGTGGCACAAAGAAACGCTCGGGCCGGTCGGGCTGCTTCCAGCAATAGCGCAAGCGCTGTTCTTCTGGCGTGCCGGGCGCAGTGAGGACATAGCCGGAGATTGGCACCTTGGTGTGTACTCTGCCACCCAGAGCCTACGAACGATCAGCGCTTGAGACCGGGACAAAGGCACAAATCGACTTACTACAATGTCCTCTTGTAAACGCCGTTGGATGTCATCTGGAAGGTCTTTCTGTATGAAGAACTTGATAGCGTTTCCATTCTCGTCCTGGAATATGGGCTGGGGAATTGTCAATGTCCATAAAGTGGATGCGGGGACGGGATCAACGCACGCGGGGAGCCTCCATGATGCCCAACCCTAATCCTAACGACACAAAACAGGAAGAGTTGTCAACGTGGGAAAATAACCAAAACTGTCATGATATCAAATGCACGTGGCCAAAACTCGTGGGAATGTAGACTGCCATTTATGGGAACAGAAGGGTTGAACTTCGACTCACGCTGGCCAATCTGAAGCCCATGTATGTCCAAAGGAATGCCTAAAGATTATATAACTTATTCATACGTCGTTTGTAAGGCTACAGCATGTACCCGTCGCAGTAAGTATTGCAGGGAAAGGCGCAGGTTCAAAAAGTGTAAGGAGTCGGACAATAGAGTAGGAAGAGGAAGAGTCAACAAGCTAGCCAGAATAATGCAGGGGTCGTCTGCGACGGGTTCACGTACAATTAGTGCGATAGCGGCGCGTATGTACATCGTATATCTGCGGGACGGTGCGGTGGCGATCCAATGTCTGTGTCGTGCGCGTTCGTACATACCAAACCACGTACCGGTCGGTCAAGGTCATGCGGAGGTAGAGGGCTGGCTGGGGCGGAGGTGCAGGATACGGAACGAGCCTGCGCTGCGCTCGCACATGTACATGTTGTCGCCGCGCCGGCCGAGGAAGAGAACCTCCTCCGTAGGGTCCGTGTCGGTTGCCTGCTCGCCGTTAAGCTCCGTCCTGACCAGGTTCCTGGCAGACGCAGAGCCAGGCTTCCGCCCAGTCAGGTAGGAGCTCCCCTTGCCAGCCTTGGGAGTGAGCGGCGGAGGCACGTCCGAGCTGCCCATATCCACGGGCGTACCGATCCGCCACACGAAGGGCGACCGACGGTTGATATTCGATGGCGGCGGCTCGAACTGCGGCAGCACCGTGCGCGACGCGTCTGCGGGCTTGAGCAGCGCATCCGAGAAGTCGACCGCTTCCAGGCCTCCCTGGCGCATCGCGACGAGCACAGCACCGTCCTCAACATCGAACGCCTCCAGCCGCTTAACATCGCCCAGGCGGTTCAGCCCATGCTTGTCCTCGTCCGGGTCGGACGAGCTCCACAGGAAGCGACCCTTCAATACCGAACGACCACGGGCATCGACGATGGCCGTGCTGTGCCCACCTCGCGAAGAGAAGAACAGAGCCGGAGGACCGAAGTGCTTCGGCTGCGCCAGAAGTGAGATAGGCGGGAGAAGAGGCTTGCCAGCGTCCGGAACGAAGGGCGGTGGCGGTGTCGCGGTCTGCACCGCTGAGCGGAATGGACGAGTGGGATCAACACACTGCAGACGCAGATCCTTCAGTAGGATGTATTCGGTGTCTTCCTCCCGACGAACAGGAAGGTCGAGCGGCAGTAGCCCATCCTTGAACCACGCCTGCATCAACGACGCTTTCCACGGACCTGCGAGCGATGTCAGTGATGTCCAGTGAGGCAAGGGTAAACTGGATACCCACCATGCACCACACCCTTCGGATCCCTATAGAACCACTTGCACGGCGCGCTCGGCGTCGGTACTGGCAGTCCAGGCGGCGAAAACTGTATGCGCGTCAAGTCCGCCCCATTGCTATCCGACTCATGGTGGTTCCGGTAGTCAATGAAGTCGGGGTACGTCGGCGGAATGATGTAGTCGTCCGCGATCGCAGCCAACGGAAACCTTGGCGCGAAGGACAGTTGCTGGAACGTCGTGTACGGACCCATCTGGGCAGAGGCCAGCGCAAGCAGCTCGTCAGCATGCGACGCCGCTGAGGGCTGCGCGCCCGTCGGCTCTGCGGCAGGCGTGACTGGCTGATCGTCGGGGTGCTGGTCGGCGATGAGAGGAGGCGTGCCGGGCCCGTTGACATCCGCGGGCGTTGCATTGGTAACCGCGACAGAGACGCTGACATTGACATTCGTCTCTTCATCCGCCGCATTATCATCAGTCTGCGTCTCGCCAGTGCGGATCTCGCGCGCACGACGCCGTGCCGCACGTCGTTCTGCCCGGCCGATGCGAACCTCGCGCACCCTGACGGTGGCGGGCTCGAGGCCAAAGACGTTCTGCGAGAAGACTAGGAAGACCTCGACGAGATCGTCGCCCTGCAGTTGCAACTCCAACATCCTTGGTGAATCCGGCAAGATGAAGGTGCGCGACAGACCCAGTGCGGTGCGGTATGTCCCAGCAAAGAGCTCAACCTTCTCGCCGTTGTCACCGCAAAGAATGGCCAGGAAGCTAAAGAGGAATGTCAATACCCAGTTAGGTAGTAATCCAGATTCAATCACCTCTTCTTCGCTGTCTCGACCGCCTTCACCATCAACGCCCCCTTCGTACCCGGCAACTTCACATACTCTAGCTTCGGCGGCGGAGCATGGGGCGTGACTTGATTATTTCCCAGCGTTCGCTTGATATCCGTTTCTGTCGCCCGCTGTGAGGACGGCAAGGGTGTACGCTCGTCACTTCGTCTCCCGCCAAACGCATTGCTGATCAAACGTGGTATGAAGCGCGACGATCGACTGGACATCATCGACGATGCACTGTCCGGAAGAGGAGGTACCGGCGAACTTGGTGGCGGCATGGATGCTGACGGCACGAGCCCCGACAGCGCATTCGATGGAGAGGGAGCTGTGGGTGGACGATTGGCCGGAGGCAGCGGGGAGCGGGCTGACCGATGAGAACGTGTCTGCGACAATGCCCGGGAGCCTGGGCGAGTGGGCGAAGGCCCTCTGCCCCTACGAGACGAAGCGGGCGAAGTCGGCGTACTAGCGGACGTCGAGAGTGGCTGAGTGGGAGGGCTGAGCATGACCGACCAGCGGCGACGGCGATTCGATGAAGTCTGCGACTGCTGACCACCACTCTCTTGGCTGTTCCTCGTAGTCGTATTGAAGCCATCCGTAGTTCGTGGGCTCGATGGTTCCGTCTCGGACTCCCCAGGCTGATTCGACAGGAGTATAGGCTCTTGCGCTCGTCGGGTGCCAGCAGGAGGTAGTTCAGGCAACCGACTTTCCATGAGCATCTCAGCGAGGCTCAACCCATTATCATCATCGTCGTCGTCGGCGTCAGGGTCATTTGGCGTGTCCGGCCCGTTAGGCGAGTGGACATTACGCTCCGTCGACGACATGTGCGACAGCGTCTGCCGCAAGGTGATGAGTGTAGGCGCCGGTGACGGCTCCGGGTCTGGAATGGCCCCGTTTGCCCGTGACATGCTGAGATCAAGGTTGGCGGGGCGATTACGCCGAGGTGCGGAGCCCGTTGACGGGCGGCTCGCTGTTGACGAAGCGTTGGATAAATGCGCCGCGTGGGACGTGGAAGCCGCCACTGCGCTGGTGCGCTCGTCCAAAGCCTGACTGCCGCCAGCGGCGGCGACGATGTTGATCGCCTCGTCGTCGCTAGAGTCTTCCGCCCAGTCCGCCTTTGAATCACGTTCATGTATGGATGGTCGACGAGAAGTGCTTGGCACGGCGGCAAGGACATTGCTGACAGAATTGCCGCGAGAGCGCGAGTGAGTGTGCACAAGTGCTGGTTCACTGTCGCTAGGAGGTATTGGTGGGCGGTCCTCCGCGTCAAATTGCCGGCTGTACGGCGGTGGCTGTTCTGAAGGCTCGGGTATTGAGACGGGCATGATGGTATTCCGGTTGTTCCGTGTCCGTCGAGTGATAGTCGGTTTGCGAGGGATGAGCTGCTGGGGAGGGTTCGTGGTGGCGTGGGTGGGAGTATTCGAGGGCGTAGGTGTGTTCGGGCGCGACTGTCGTAAGGATTGGTGAGACGGTTTTCGTGGTATTTCGTGTTTGTTTGCCTCCTCAGCCTGAAGCGGAGAAGACAGGCTACCCTTCCGGGCCTTTTCGGTCGAGTCTCGGGGGCTGCCAGTATCGAGCGGAGACATGAGCGTCTTCTTGAACGCGTCCCTTTTTGACCTGTCGCGCTCCCGCCGAACTTCGACTTCAATTCGCCATTCGACGGCCTTGCGGATTTCCTCTAACGCATAGACCCGCACCCCATCCCTCCTACCCGCGATCGCGACCAGCACACCGCGCTGCTCCATGACCACGACGCTCTTGAACGGGACCCGACGTACCAGCGCGTACGGCTGCGGTGTCGGGGGAGATACGAGGGGCAGAACGTCGAGGCCTTGGGCGTGACATAGGAGCAGATAATGTGGGGCAAGGAAGGCGCCGCTGGTAGGAGGGGTGCTGAAGTGAGAGGGGGAGAGATCTTGCGTAAGGACAGACAGTGAAAGACCGAGTTCTTGTAATGTAGGAGCCGGGAGCTGTGGTGGTGGTGTGACAGGCCGACCGGAATGCGGAGATGAGGAGCGGGAGGGATCGTCCTTGGCCGCTTCCTCGCGAATGGTACTTCGAGAGGTCGAAGGCTGCGGATCGCGACGGTGTATCAGGTTGGTGAAGAAACCAGAGAGCCGGTTTGTCGCCCTCTGCTGCTGTTCATATGTGCGTAAGCCGGGCCGTGTCATACAGCGTGCCTCCACGACGTACCTCTGCGGTGGCTGGACGATGTCTGTGCCTTCTATCGCTTCTATTGTGGGATACGGGCTGCGCGGACGACCTGCGTTCAACGGATCGGTGCTCCGCAGGCTGGCGAACGGACGCGGACTGGGACGCGCGCACGGGCGCATTCTGAACGGTGCGGGCTGTCGCTGGCCGAGGCGGCACAGCAGCAGCTGGCGGCGCGACGGGGGTGTCTGGCATGCTGCGTATGCTGTGGGCGTCGGTCGCGTCTCCGCCAACAGCCGCGTCCGCGTTCGGCTGCCCAACATCGGGGGACTGGTCGGCTTGGTCCTTTACGATCTTGACGGCGTCCTGGACAACGTGCTGAGCGGCGGGCACAGAGATGCCGCGCGGCTGGCCGCTGTACTCCTCGATGGAGTACGCGCTCACGTCGTCGTTGTCGTCGTCCATGGCGGAAGACAACCAGCGTACGGCTTGACGAGCTCGTCCCGTTTCGTCACGTCACTCGTCACACGCCTATAAATCCATCGCCGATCCCGGATTCGCAAAGTCCGGCGCGAACACAAGACGCGCGCATCAATCATGCTTGCCCTCCGCCTCTCTCGCCGCCTCGTCGTCCCCCGCGCCATCCCCCGCACTCGATGGGCAAGCACAGCGGCGTCGGGCGCCGCACTTCGCGGGCTCAAGTCCCTCAACGCGGACGACCTCGCGCACTTCTCCAAGATCCTCCCAGCGTCCTCGATCATCTCCACACTTCCCCCAGTCCAGAGCGCGGCCTCTGAACTTGACATCTACAACGATGACTGGATGGGAAAGTACCACGGACAGTCCACGACCGTTCTCAAGCCCAAAACGACGCAGCAGGTCGCAGACATCGTCAGGTGGTGCAACGAGAAGCGCATAGGGCTGGTTCCCCAGGGCGGAAACACCGGTCTTGTTGGCGGTAGCATCCCCCTCAAGGATGAGTTGATCATCTCGCTGGCCAACATGAACCAAGTCCGCTCGTTCGATCCCATCTCGGGTGTGTAGCGTGTCAAGTCGCTATATACTATGCTAACCTATTCTCAGGTATTCTCGTGGCGGACGCTGGCTGCATCCTACAGTCCCTGTCAGACTACATTGCCCCCCATGGACACATCATGCCACTTGACCTAGGCGCGAAGGGCAGGTATGTCACATTCCCCATCCTCCTACCCTTCGCGTCTCACGATTGCCAGCTGTCAGATAGGGGGGAACGTCTCCACTAACGCTGGTGGCTTGCGACTCCTCCGCTATGGCTCCCTACATGGCTCTGTGCTCGGCCTTGAAGTCGTACTACCAGACGGTACCATCCTCGACCAGCTGTCGACGCTACGGAAGGACAACACAGGTGGGTAGCGCACGTAGTCGGCGTTAGCGCATGAGCTAATGTGCTCTCACAGGGTACGACCTCAAGCAGCTGTTCATCGGCGCCGAGGGTACACTTGGTATCGTCACCGGCGTTTCCATCCTCACCGCTGCCGCGCCCCAATCCACCAACAATGTCATACTTGCCCTCCCCAGCTTCGACAACGTCCAGCCTCTTTTCAAGGCCGTCAAGCAGCAGCTCTCCGAGATCCTTTCCGCCTTCGAGTTCATCGACCGCACCGCGTACGACCTCGCCGTCAAGCACGGCCAGGGTCGTGCACTCAGCGATGAGGATATCGAGGGCGCCGAGTGCTTCGTCCTGGTCGAGACGAGCGGCGGTAAGCGGGAACACGACGAAGAGGTGCGATTACCGCCGACTGTCGCGCGTCGGCTTCTAACCCCTTGCAGAAATTGAACTCGTTGTTGGAATCCCTCCTCGAAGCCGACGAGCCCCTGATCAACACTGGTGTGCTTTCCCAAAATCCAACGCAGTTCGCGTCGTTATGGGCGTTGCGCGAGGGTGTTACGGAGGCCGTGTCGAAGGAGGGCAAGGCGTACAAGTATGACATCTCGATCCCGCTGTCGAAGTTCGAGGAGTGCGTCAACTTGACGAGGGAACACTTACGGGAGAAGGGTGTATTGCGCGACGATGCAGTTACGCACGTGTTGGGGTACGGGCACGTCGGAGACGGTGAGGATGGTCTGGTCATTGTATACTTGCCTGCGTACTGACACATCTTCAGGCAACCTCCACCTCAACATCGTCGCGAAGGAATACTCTGACGAGGTGACGAACGCTCTGGAGCCATTCGTCTATGAGCTTGTCGGTGAGTGGCATCTCGCATCTCTCACAGCAACACCTGCTCAATCTCCCATTAGCAAAATACCGTGGGTCGGTCTCCGCAGAGCACGGCATCGGCTCGATGAAGACGCACGCGCTGCCGTACACGAAGGATGCCATTAGCATCGGTCTCATGAAGCGGATCAAGAACTTGTTCGACCCCAATGGGATCATGAACCCAGGGAAGGTGCTCGAGTGAGCGAGTGCCTACGTTTACGCTATGTGTGGAGTAACAGAGTACTTATTTATCTATCGTGCTGTCTCCGTTGACGCCAAACTGTGTTGCGAGGTTGACGTGCATGGTAAGGTCAACGCCACCATGAGCTTTTGAATGCGGATTCAAGCATCATTTTAGTTGTTTTGCCTGCGTACACCTCATCTGCAATCAATCGTTGATCGCTCGATTTCGCTAAGCCGTTCAACACCAGGCGCTTTTTCTTCAGCCGGCGCTCGCAGGCCTTTCTGTTCCCTTTCTGTTCCTCCGAAGGCGCGTACTCACTACTGACATATACGACATTTGTGGTCATGTCCGATCATCGAGCGTTGTTCTGCTTGCACCTGATGATTTCGATTTTATAAAGGGTGTAGCGACGTTGAGAACCAGCGCCTTTCGGGCAGACTGACCAACTTCTTTGGAGAAAATCAGCCATATACAGGAACTCTCTTTGATGTTACAAGCTGATACCTTAGATCACGATTGTCCTCGGAGTAACACCTTCCGGCAGTCAGTCTCTTACCCCAATCATCTTGTGGCAAGTAAAATGTCCTTCACACCGTAGGTTCCCTCAAACGGTAATACTAACGACGATAGTCTCGAGCGTGGCTGCATGTTGAATGAATAGATCAAGTGATATGACTCAATGTGACATAAGTATATAGGAGAGCCAGTTGGGAATCATCGAAGGCGAACTAAGGCGAACCGTGACTATCACTGTAACGGTGATCCGATCTTTCTAAGTCACGTGCTTGATTACTTAATGCGGTTGAAACGGGACATTGATGACTAATTAGGCAGGTAGCTCTCGTTCCGACTACCATCGCGTCGACGAACTTACACGAACTGGTCAACGACCCCCCCCCCCCCCCCCAAGGTCTCTCAGCAGGCATAACCGGCAAGATCAGACTTCTATCAACTGCTTTCGATTGCCAACATCTCGACGCTGGAGTCTCAGCCTGCATACCCACCAACTCCCCCAAGCAGAGGCTTCCGCGAACCCAGTCGTCGAGTTCAACGTAAAGAGCCTTGACCAGATGCGCAACTTTTCTTTCGACCAAGCGCGAAGGAACACGTACGAGACGAACGTACTTGATTTCTACCGGACCTATACGGCTGGTTGGCAGCGTCTGGCGGGCGACGATATCAAAGTGATAGTCAAGACGCTCAAGCGGCGCAAGGTTCTCGGAGTCAAGCAATGGATCCCCCTTCCGAAGAATAAACCCAAGTCCGTGTTAGAAAACGTCCACTATAGTGCCTTGGAGAGAATCTTTGCAATAGTTCTCGAAGCCGCCGAGGAGAACGGCCTTTTCTCCAAGGAGCAGCGTACCACTACCTTCGAATGTCGTCCCGATCATACAATATGCTCGGAAGCTCGCGGGGGCTCCTTCCGCGTCGATGCTTATGGTCGCCTCCTCGAGAGTACGTTTCCGGCAAAGGCCCGGAAGATGCGCTTGCCGCGTAGCGCACATTTGCGCCCTGGATCTTACCGCTCGGGAGGTCCCCCTATTTACACGTGCGACCTCGCCCTGACAGCCAAATTCATGCCCGTAAACGTGAGGAGGATGGTGTGCGAGGTATCCGATGCTCCCCTCGTCTTGTAGTTCAAGCTAACGACCTGCAGGACGAACGTCAGATGCTCGGGGGCAGCGGGCACATCATGTTCAATGATCCCTGCCGGACACGGCATTTCAGTCTTACCATTGAGGGGAACATGGCTCGTCTCTGGATCCACACGCGCTCACACTCGGCCGTGACGTACGCTTTTGACATTCAGTCGGTATGTACGGCGGCATGGATGTCTGCGTGAAACCAACCTGTTTCCAGAAACCGCAGGAGCTCATACAATTTTTCTTGTTCATTGGGTATGCATCAAAGGAGCAACTCGGTTTCGATCCGTCCGTTCGTCGCGTCTACAACTCTTCGGGCGGGCTGCAGTACCAATACAAGGTTACCGACCGTGAAGGCGTCGATCGCTATTACGAGACGATCAGCATCATCTATCAGAAGTCTGCAACTCGCCTTCACTCCCGCGGAATGCGCGTTCTCGAAGTACGCGAGGTCACGAAAGACGGACGAGATGCCGCGGACCAGTATTCGAGGGTCTTGCGGGATTTCTGGGCGTATGAAGACGCTCGGCCCGAAACAGAAATCCTGGGGGATATAATCAGTCGCCTGAAGGAGGAGGAGTCTGAGCTTGTTCAGGGCGATGATTTGGGCGATATTGAGCAGCACTTCATGGAGTTCATCTGCGACGTGTGCGTTGGTGAACCCGCGCCGGCACCTCCTCCGAAATCGCGCGTCTACCAGTTTCCCGAGGATGATGCAAACGTCGACGGGAAGGAGTCGTCTTCTGCGATGGTCAAGAGTCACCTTCAAAACACAGTTGTAGGCTTGGATCCTACTCCTCATGGTACCGGAATGGAACTCCCTAGTGCATTGCATGCGCGCAAACATTGTCGAACCGTGCATATGCACCTCTGCCAGGACCTCTACAAGATTTCGGATCCGGCCGAGTTCTTCTTCGCTCTTGGCCAGTGCATCGCTAGTGAGTGCTTGTCCCCTGATCCTCCTCCACACGTTGACGAGACCACAGTCCTCAAACGCTTCCGCCGCATCGGCTATTTGCATCGGGATGTCAGCCCCGGCAACTTCCTTCTTTACTGCCTACCCCAGTCATGCGGTAACCCTCCTCCCGACGGCGATCTGGCGAAGAAGTTCATGGTGAAGGTTTCTGATTTGGAGTATTCGAAGCCCTACTCGGTCGTTTCGCAGCACGATCCCCTTACGGTACGTGTGGCCGTACTCCCCGACGTCGTGGGTCACTTATCGTTGTCCGCTAGGGTACCGCATACTACACTGCAGTCGAAGTGCAGCACCGCATGCATCTCTTCCATTATTCGGCAGATTTCGATGAGTCCAAGAAGCACCTTGCCACCCTCTTCTTCGCGTTCAACTTCTATCACGACGTTGAGTCTGTCTTATGGATGGCCATAGACTTTATCTTGCGCCGATTCCCAGACACGACGACCAAGACGTACCGTACAAGATGCGAAATTGCGGAGAAACTGTCCGCATATGCTGCGCGCGTCTTCCGGCCGGAGATGAGGCCAGTTGATGCAAGGGAGGCCTTGATCTGGGGAAGAGATAGCATCATTGACCTGTCCGCGTTGCTGACTCAAGCCTACGGCAAGGACTCTATCGTCGCACAGGGGATCAAAAGCATCGTCATAGCCCTCAGCCAAGCATACCAGCAAGTGGAGAGCGTGCAGGTTCGCCTGGAGGATGTGCCGACCGCGCGCCTCCGCTTCGAAGCCTCCGCCTTCACCGACACCATCTACGATGTGATGTACAGGGGGTTTCGCGACATCAGCCTTCACTTCCAGCAACCCTCTGTGAAGTTCTTGTTGACGAAGGACTTTGTCGAAGCGACGAAGGCGGGTATGGCGCGAAAGCGCGCCCGGCGCGACGACGACGTCCAAGGGAAGGGTTCGGCCTCTAAGGCCGTCGGTTCTTTGCCGCGTCTGCGGCAGCGCACCCGTCAGGCGACGAGAGATTGTACATAGATTTCCAGCTTTGCAAGGCTTTGTCTTATCTCAAAATTTAGTTGTAATATCGAGAACACAGCCGTTGGCTCCAAATTCATACGTGTGGTGCTCTTTGACTCGAATTCCATGGCATCGTTGACACGTCTCATGCCCTACTATATGATGATTCTCTGCGAGGTATGCAATAGTCGGGGAACAATTGCTTGTAGCTACGTAAGGCGGATAGGGCCGTTCCTGCTTAGGGTCCTCTGGCGAATGAACTCCAGAGTACTTGTACGTACGAAGACGGCTGCGCTTTACTTACGCGCCCATGTCATTGGGATAGCGAGAGAGTATAGAGTGTTCTGCATCTCAGCCATCTGCATTATCATCTGACAGGATCCTCGTGGCGAGAAATCAGGCAGTAAACTACCTCCATGCAGGCACTTGCACTCCGGAAATGATGGCAGATATATAGTCGAGCGCAGCTCTGTCCATTCTAGCGAGTCCATTGTACGTGCGGTACTAGTAATTACAGTGTGCTCTATTCGTCCGCTTCCATCCCTTACTCCAGGATTTCCACCGCCTCCTTACTCCGGGACCTGCAATTCGGGCAGCTCGTAGTACGGCTCCAGCGTCTCACACGTCACGTACAACCCATCGTCCACCTCCACCTCCGTCTCCTGCAACAGCGCGAACACCTGCGGACACTCAAACGGCACATCCATCGTGCCGTCCCTCTTCACCTCCCCATTCCTCAAGCTCTTCTCCACATTGCCATCACCCGCCCCAACCGCCAACTCCTCCCCCCTACCCACCGCCACCTCCCTCCTCGCCTTCCGCACCCCCACCGCCCCCGCCTGGTCATAGAACCAGTACGGCGCCTTCTCCGCCTGCAGCCCGCCCTGCCCATCATGCGCCGCGATCCAGCGCGCATAAACGCCCCGCGGGTCGCCGTACGCCGCCGCGACCGCCGCGACGTGCGGTAAGAGTTCCTCCACGTCCTCCTTCCCGGGCTTCACGTTCATCGCGAAATTGACCGCGTCCTGGATGGTGCGGCCGTATTTGGAGGGGAAGGAGTAGTAGTCGACACCGAGCTGGGCACCGAGTTTGGCGTTGGTGATGAGGGCTTCGAGGTTGAAGGCTCTGAGGGAAAAGTTAGTGGAGGAGAGAGACATGACGCGCATATACTCGCCTGTAGTGGAAGGGTCGCGTGCGCACGCTCTCGAACGGCTGCTCTCCACTCTTCGCGATCTGGTCTTTGAATGCGCCGTGGAAGAACCCATCCAAGACCTTCTTCGAACCCGCTGTATCCCCTTGGAACAGCAACAACGAAGCCAGCTGCGACACAAAGAACGATGCATGGTTGTTCGGCCGAGTCGCGGTCTTGTGGCCGATCTCGCTCGTCTGCAGCCAATTTGTGTAGTCCTTGACCCATCCTACGAACGCCTTGTCAAACGCAGACGTATACGCAGGATGATTAGCGGCGCGAAGAATCATGCAGGCGTTCACAATCTTCACCATCCCGCGAAGGTCGAGCACGCCGGTGAAAGTGCCCTCGCGGCCGGAGGGGCCGGGTCCGCGAACGATCTGGCCAAAGTTCATGTTCGGGTTCATGCGCGTCTTCGGGTCGAGGAAGAAGGTAGTGACGAAGGAGACGAGCTTGGAAGCGGAGTCGGATCCAGACTGGAGGATGGCGGTGATGCCGAGGTAGATGGAGGTCTCGGAGATGGCGTTGATGGCGGAGACGCCGTTGAGGGTGCGGACGTCGGGATTGACCTTGCCATCGCGGACGACGTAAGGGCAGGTCGTCCAGGCTATATGCAGCAATTAGATGGCGCTCATTAAGGAAACGAAGAAATATGCTTACTTGCGCTTGGGGCGAGGCTCTTCGTCGGAGACGGAGTACATTTGGACTTCGCAGATGTATGAGCAGCAGCCTGAGGCATGTCCGAAAAAGACGCTGTTCCGGTTGGAGTCTCCTCAGACGTCGAAGCCGAGGTCGCAAAAGGATCCATAGTGGTCGTCGGCAGCGAGGAAGTCGCAGTAAAGATCGCTTGAGGGTCACCACCTAGAGCAGGGTCGGCGGTGGTTGTTGGCAGTGTCGCGTCAGACGAGATCGTAGACGAAGGCAGCAGGTCGCCGGTTGGCAGCGTCGTAGATTCGGAGGCAGGCAGATCGAGAGAGACGCCGAGATCCTGGCGGACACGGTTCATGCGATTCTTGTGGTACTTGAGCTCGCGGCGTTCTTCCAGATAGTTTTGATTGCCGTCGACGTCTTCGGCAGGAGGGCCAGTGATGTCGCCGCCAGGAGGTGGAGGCACGCCTGGTTCGGGTGTGTCCGTACTGTTGCTAGAGCTAGTGTCGTTGCCAGTATGGCTCAGATGGGTTCGCCCGTTTGAGCACCAGTTGCAGTCCGGCCAGTGATAAGGAGCCCAAGAAAGGTAGTCGTGCGGGTCATTCGACGGAGGGAGCACGCCCTTGGCATTCGTGACGCCTAAATGGATAAAGGTATGGGTTATGGAAAGTGGGTATATGATTCGCTACGCACTCCAGGGACCTTTCTGCGAGTACTGCCGAGCTCGCGACATGATGGTCTGCCGCGAATCTGAAGTCTTGAACGACGGATTATGGGCCTGCTGAAGCACATATTCGATCTGAACCCAGTCATTCGGATCGGCTAACGAAGGTCAGGTGTTGCCCCAAATTCACCAACTGATTGATGCTGACCTTGCGCTACCCCAGCAAGAGCGATAAAGGACACCAGAGCGAGTCCATGGAAGCGCGAGAGCATATAAGATAGCAATTAAGAGAGTAGGATAGTAATGTGTGACCGAGGACCAGCCTGGGATGATGGTGGGAGGAAGAGAGAAGGAAATGCCCGATTCGCGTTGTTTGTTGTCGCCCGAAAGGGGAATCAATGAAGCACGTGCTGATTCCCCGCACAATCCCCACTCGCCCCGGTCCAGCTGATCTGGTCCCGTGACTGTGGAGGCCCGAACAAAGTCGGCGCTTACGGGTACGTTGTGTCACCGTGAGCCGGAGGTCGACGTGTGCACTGTCCTGAGCGCTGACCACGATGAGCTTCGCCCCGACGCCTGCTAGCCTTCCCCCGAAGCACGTCGTCTATCGGTTCAACGAGCCCAAGGGACTCCCGGTCAACTACCATCCGCTGAACCCTGTTCAATTCCTTCTCAAGGCGGCCCTCCTCCACCCGGACAAGCTCGCGCTCGCATCTCCAGATGGTCCCCATCCGGTGTACTACTCCTTTGCCGTCTGGGCACAGAGGGTGCAGAACCTCGCGTACGCGCTCATCCAGGCTAGGATACGTCCAGGCGATCGCGTCGCTGTCATCGCGCCCAACTCGCCCATGATCGCAGGTACGATACAAGCTGTCCTGTTGAAAGCGCCACCTGATAGTGGGACTCTGCAGATAGTTATTTTGGCGTCCTGGCAGCGCGTGCAATCGTCTGCGCTGTCAATACGAGGCTCCGGCCGGACGACGTCAAGTACATCATTGAGCATTCCGGCTCGCGGTTCATACTCGTCGACCATGAGTTCACCCACCTCCTCAAAGGGATCAACCTCCCCCACTATCGTCTGTCACGATACCGGACGAGCCGGAGACCCATACGAGGACTTCTTGACCAGTGGACGGGCGTTCAGCCGTGAACGTGGCTGGTTGGGTCTTGATGTCGAGGCAGACGAAAATGCAGCAGCAGTTCTTTGTTATACGTGCGTTGATTTGGTCGTCTGCATCGAGCATTGCTTGACACATCTCTAGCTCTGGCACGACAGGAAGGGTGAGCACGGTGCATCCGTCTGTTAGCCAACTTCATAACAACTTCCCTGCAGCCCAAAGGTGTCCTCACGACATACCGAGGCTCCTACCTCGCCGCAATCGCCAACGCTGTCGAAGCCGAGTAAGCATTCCTCCCACTAATCTCACGTTCTTCCAAGCTCACCTTTACACAGAATGAACTACGACTCCGTCTACCTCTGGTGCGTCATCCTCAAATCCTTCCTAAACCCACCCTAACTGACCACCCCACAGGATCGTCCCCCTCTTCCACGCCGCCGGCTGGTGCTACGCCTGGAGTGCCGCATTCGCCTTCTCCACCCAAGTCACCCTTCGCACTGCTGCCCCAGGTCCGATATGGCAGCGGCTCCTTGCGCCGCCTTCAGGTGGCATCGAAACTGTACCTGGGCAACTACTCTCGCACATCCCCGCAGCGACACATTACTGCGCTGCCCCGACCGTGCAGATCTCGCTCGTGAACGCGACGGAGGCGAGAAGGGTAGCGCACAGCGTGCGGACGATTGTAGCTGGGAGCGCGCCGACGTCGAGCTTGATTGCCAGTTTGGAGAGTTTGGGGATTAGGGTGGTGCATGTGTATGGGTTGACGGAGGTGCGTTGGAGCGTACTCCTTGCGTTGGGGGAACATTTGCGTGGGTGACAAGCTGACGGGCCCATCTCATTGAATAGACCTACGGTCCCTTCGTTCGGAGCTACGCAAGACCGCATTGGAAAGACCTGTCCTTAGAAGAGCGTGCGAAGCTGATGGCGCGCCAAGGGCACGCCTTTGCGACAGCGCTTGAGGCCCGCGTCGTGTACCCGCCAAAGGACGGCGAAAGCGACGACGGCGAGCTCGTCGACGTGCCGAAGGACGGGAAGACGATAGGCGAGATCGTGACGAGAGGGAATATTGTGATGAAGGAGGTGCGTTCGGTCTCTGGCTGTCAGTGTATTGGAAGCGTTGCATCGGAGGAGACAGAACGACAACGAGGAGCTGACGTTCGGCACAGTACCTCAACGACCCGAAAGCGACTCGCAAAGCATTCCGCGGCAATCACTTCAACACGGGCGACCTTGCCGTCTGGTTTGAGGATGGTAGCATCCAGGTGATGGACCGGTCGAAGGATATCATTATATCTGGCGGAGAGGTAAGCGGACGTTCTTCACAATCTACTCAAACCCTTTGCACGCCCTCTGTCACACATAAGGTCATACTCACTCACCTCACCGCAGAACGCCTCAAGCCTTGCAATCGAGCAAGAGCTTGCGACGCACCCTGCTCTCCAAGAGGTTTCCGTCATCGCGCGCACGCACCCTAAGTGGGGCGAGCGGCCCATGGCGTTCGTGATCCTACGCCCGGGAGCAAGGAAGCAGTGGGGCGCGGATTGTGGCGCAAAGGGTAAAGACACGAACGGAAAGCAGCAGCCCAGCGCGTTCGAGCGCGAGCTCAAGGCCTACGCGAAGGGGCGCTTGCCTGGGTTCGCGTGCCCAGAGTGGGTGGAGGTGGTAGATGAGTTGCCGGTGAGTATATCCGAGAGTTTTCGAGAGGTAGTGCGGCAGAGAGACTGACCTTCACCATAGAAAACCTCGACCGGGAAGATTCAGAAGCACGAGCTGCGGAAGGTGGTGGCGAAGTTGTGAATGGAGGGCAAGTGTGATGAGAGAGTGATCTAGCGGACGTGTATATTTGTGACCATGCAATGTACTATATACAAGCCAACAGAGCAGACGGAATTCTGAGTGGATGGTCGAAGGGATTTCAAGTTCAGGACGGGCAACACTGCGGAGGTCGAGGCCGAGTTGTTGGTCCGGCAAGTTCCCCCTCCGGCCCGCACTTCCGTCTAGTCACGGAGCGCTGAGCGCCTCACGAGAGGAGGTTGAGTAGAACCCCAATGTCCTCGACGCTATCTCCCCCGACGTTGCGCTGGCTGCAGCAGACAGCAGGCTCGCTGCCATACGCCCAACGCCCCCTTGTTATCCAGCACGTCGCAGGTGAGGATCAGTCATCAATGCACACGACGACGTGCTTATGGACAGACGCGCTCGGTCGATACGCGACGCTTCACATCAAGTCCGATGTGTATACCTACGATGACGGACGGAGCCATCTGCTGCTATGTGTGCATGGCCTGCTCCCAGTGACCTTTAGGTGAGGGCAGGGGACCAGATGTGTAGGATGAATGCTCACAAGGTGCAGAGGCGCGACGTACAACATCCCGCTCTCAGTGTGGATCCCCCTTGACTATGGCTCGGCGCCGCCGCTCGTATATGTCGTTCCCACTACTGGGATGCTGGTCCGGTGCGTCATCATGTGGTCTATAAACATTGGTCGCCCTGACCGCTGTCCAGGAAGAGTAGAGATGTGGATCCAAGCGGACTAGTCGAGGGCGATTACGCCCGAAATTGGATGAGGAAGAGTGAGGTACGTCTTCCAATCTTACATTATTCCCTCGGTGTCTCACACAGGGCCCAGGGTTGCACGCTGGTCGGACTGCTAGAAAGCCTGCAACACCAGTTTGGCCTTGAGCCGCCAGTATACGCGAAGCCGCCCAGCCATCCCACGACACCCCAGGACCAACAACGATCCCCGCATGCAACACCTCCCCCGCCTCCGCCTCGTCCGACACACGCTCTGCACCCGTCTCTCGGACATATACACGCCCGTACCAACTCGACCTCGATACCCCTACAATCGTATCAGCCCGTCCCGCCATACTCTGCCTCACCATCTACCATCAGTCCAGTGAACACCGGAGGACCACCCGTACCAGTTTATCGCGATGGACCACCTCCCGTACCGCCAGTTCCGCAGGGCGCGAACCCGATACAGAGGATCGCGTCCCCCGCGCAGTCACGGCCATCGTCCATGTATGATCCCCGATCTCCGCCTCCTCCCGCTGTCTACGCTCCTCCGCAAGCTGGCTCGTCGCCTCCCCCACCACCTCCGCGACCCCATCCGCCATCGCAATTGCATCCTTCCCCTCCGCCACCACCACCCAGTGCGCACCCGGACTATGCTCAGCAGGTGCCGCCATATGTGCCCTCGCCTCCACATCTGGCACCAGCACCTGCATTATCCCCCGGGCCTCCGCCGCCTCCCTTACCGCCTCAGCAGTACGTTTCAGGGGCTCCACAGCAATACACCCCAGCGCCCGGCCCCTCGCAGCAGTATCCGCCACCGCCAGCACCTCCGTTGCCCTCCTACTCTGCTCCACCTCCGACCCCTACACCCGCCACACCAGCACCCCATATACCCCCTCCAGACCTTTTAGACGAAGACGACGACGGGCCATCGCCATCAACGCCGGTTCAACCCGCCGCTCCTGCGCCTCCGCGCCCACCCAACCCACAGTTGCTTGCGCTGCACGCGTCCGTGCATCAGGCGCTGCAGAACGGGCTGGCGGGACTGGAAGCGCAACACGCAGGCGAAATGGAGCGCATGCGTAGGGCGAAGGAGGGGCTGGAAAGGTAGGGATCATTCATATCTACTGAAAGCTTGAAGCTCATGCAACAACTCCCAGAGGTGCAGCCGCCATCGCCGACGAGCGAGGTCGATTGATCGCGGTCAAGTCGGTATGCGACGGTGTTCGCGAGCGGTATGCAGGTGTCGTTGCGGAGGCCGAGCGACGGCTCGCGACGGCGAAGGCCAAGGAGGTCGGCGTTGACGAGATGGTGTGTGGGGCGGGGATACTGTGGAACCAGTCAGTGTCTGCTTTTGCGTATAGGAACGAGTTGCTAATTCGCTGCTTGTGGCATCCATAGATTGATCACGCTCATCGCGGAAGACATGGCAATAGAGGACACTATATATCATCTCCACCGTGCGCTGGCGGCGGGGAGGATGGGCGTGAGCGAGTGGATGAGGGTGAGTGCTTCAGCTTTCTGCGTCCAGTTACGCGATGATGTACTGACGCTCGCTTCTTGCAAGACGACTCGCGTGCTCGCAGAGGAGCAGTTTATGAAGCGCGCGCTAGTAGAGAAGATCCTGGCGGGCGTGTAGATAACATAACTACCACTCTTAGATGAATACCAGAGTCGGCATCGTGTGACTGCTTTCATCGTTGCTAACGGGTGTGAGATTGCAAGTCGAATATGGCATCCCACGCTTCCTGAATGAGCGGACCCTGTGCCTCCGCAACCTTAGCTGTGGCTTTCTTGTGCGTCTCCGCTATCATATCTTCCTCGACCAGCAAGCTGATGTCTGCCATTCATCTAGGCATGAAATGTTCTGACACAAAACGGAGGTCCATCAGTTGAATCTGTTGCATCCTTCATCAGCAAACCGACACCATCCTTTTGATGCCCAGGGCCTTTTTGATGTGTCCTTTGTCCTTTGAAGGGCGTCCTTTCGCATCCTTTTCTTTTTCAGGAGTTCCTTTTCATCCTTTCGTAAAAGACGCACATCCTGCGTCAAGTCCGACGAAAAAATACTCATTCTAGCTAAACTCATCATACTATTATCGTACGTGAGGTCTCGTATGTTCAAAACCAATGTGCACGCCTCTCCAAAAGAGGCGGGGGTTGTTACTCTCGCGTATGGCGTACTAGATACGTGCCACGAGCAAGCAGAAGGGGTTGGGGAAGTACGCACGTCAAGGTCGATGAGGCGAGTGTTATGATGGGTCGCTTCAGGACAGGAGATAAAGTGACAGCGGGAGGCGGGAGGGGCGCAGGAGTTGCATGATATAGTACAGTCTGCGAAGTTTTGGAACACGGGAATGGGCATCGTCTTCGGCGTGATCGGCAACGAGTAGCGATAAGTCAGCGATAAGAGGGCAGGTGAAGGCACTGGGAGCTGAGAGACCAAGGGCCCCAACTCTTTCCCCGCAGCGAGGATAGAGCAGCCGCGGATGGTGCGAACTCAGCGCGACCCGCGACGGCGGTCAGATTCAGGTTCGAGCGCTGCGGTAATTGCGCCCGAAGTCACGATCAGCCGGCCCTCAAGCTACCTGAGGTGACTGCCAAACAAACACAATCTTATCAGCAAAGTCACGAGCTGCAACCTGTCGGTAGTCCCTTCGTCTCTCCCTTGCGCTTTCGGCCCTCCTGCTGGTACGTACCACTTGCCTGATTGGTCCGGCTCACCAATGCCAGACAATACTGTAGCTTCGCCCGCGCCCGCACGTTGTGTAGGTAAGTTGCGCGTCGTCAGTCTGGACTCGCTTGCTCATATCCTCCCAGATACATGGGGGGTCCTGAAGGAGGTATTTTGTGGTATGTAATGAAGCGCACACTCGCACACGCCGCGCTGACGCGAACGGATAGTATAGCCTTGGCTACGGAAGCACGCACAGGACCCCCACACCGCCTTCCCCCATCGTTGCTACGCATGCGACATGAGCACTAGCGACAGAACCCCTTCCCCTTCCAAGTTGTGCTGCCATGCCCCTCGTGCTCTCTGCCCCACCACTTCCGGCCGTCTCTGGGATGATCATGTACACCACGACAGAGTGTAGTATGATATAACGTAGCACGATGTAGCGTAGTGTTGCGTAGTAGATAGTATCAATATACGATTTTTTTGCTACCTCTCGCGATGCGATCCCGAAACGTCCCGCAAAAGTATTTGAAAATTATGCGATATACGGCTCAACGGAACCCGAGGTCTGGCAAGGACGTCGTCCTTCAGCAGGATCCAGTAGCCTGTACAGGCCAAAAAGTCCTGCCAAGGACGACCCCACCTTTCCTGGGCAGGATGCCGCATCCTTGCGTCCTTTAGGTCCTTTTCGTCCTGTCAAAGGACGAAAAGGACGCAAAGGACGGGGGTGTCGCTTTCCTGATGTTTTCTTTCGATCAACGCCTCTATCATCACCAGGGACGTCGAGTAACGACTATGGGACCCGGGCGCCTCGACATCATATAAGGTGCGGACGATTGAGTGGTGCAGTAGCTCTCAACTTGCACCCTCGCTGCACTGGCAAGCTTCTGTCAGCACGATGGTTGGCTATGTGACCCTCGACGACCAATCGACGAATGCCAGCTATTCTGGCGACTGGGGCGTGGTGCTCAACGACAGCCCATCATATGAAAATACAGAGATACGTCCGGAACGTGATGGAGCGAGCTTCAGTCTTCAGTTCTACGGTATGTAAAATCGGGGCGCAGGTGTCAATGGATGACTAAGGACCCCTCAGGCCATAAGGTAGCTGTGAGAGGTGTACGTCTCGGCCGCTGTTCGATATCGCCTTGACCAAGTACTCATTGAGAACGCAGGTCAGAACGAACCTTTCCGGCGGCATTCAGATTGCCTTCTCCGTTGACGGCGGTGAGAATGACACCGTCACCTTCGAGGCCTTTGAGTCCACCGAATCGCGCCTTCTGTATGACAATGAACTTTGGAAGTCGGAGACCCTTGGCGACATCGATGAGATGCAGTGCGTCACTTCAGTCGTGTATAGCAGCTCACTAATGCTTACCTTGGCATAAAGCGTGCTTACCGGTCAGGTCTCCTCCACGTCCGATGAGAAGGCGTTGTTCCTGGACAGCTTCAGGATTTATCAGGCCAGTCTGGACCAGCAAACCATCTCCAGTGGGTCGCCCTCCACTGGCATCTCTACTGGCACCTCTGGCACTTCTACTGGCACATCATACTCATTGCCGCCTGGGATGGAACCGACGGTTTCGGGCCCGTATGTGCCACCGCCATCGAATTCAGCATCGCGCGCGACAGAAGCCTTTGACGTTGGAGCCTGGGCGGGCATTGTGGTCCTCATCGCGGCTCTTTCCCGATTGCTCTAGTCTGGTTGCACTCCTGTCGTTTTCATAGGTCTGCGTCACTCGGTTGTCAGACCGAAATCGCTGAACCCTTCGCAGTGTAACTCGTGCAATATGATCGGTGCTACGTGAAGTGTTTTACATTGGTGCGGACGGCTGAATGAGAAGCGACAGAGTGCTACCGTACGGTGGGGATCTCGCATCTCAGCTACGTCGTCGCGTGGCCATCCGTTTGTCCATCTGTGACTGCTTGAATTTGGCCCATATCTGGTGCGTGCACTTCGTTCGTCGCCGGCTTCGCAACGTCCATTAATACAAGGGCGCCGTCCCGAGTACCCTGTAAATCCTCGTTTCCAGCAGCTTGCGTTAAGTCTGGCTCCACCAGCGGCTTGACAGCAGTTTGCAAAACGCTAGAGGACTCGCCCAAACGACGATAGGTGACGTTGTTGTCCCACGCCACCACGGGGCCGCTTCAGCGCCGCCCTCAGGTGCAGCTCAGCGGCGGTTCAGGGTTCGGCGACGACGCACAGAGCGATGCGCACGCCTTCACGCATACCGAGGACAATCTGTCTGGTCTCCAATGCGCATAGGAGGCCTGTAGCCAGCATGCGCTCGTTCCCCGTGCCCTACCTAGACGAGCTGAACGTCCAAGGGCAATTTGGGGCGTTATGACCTCATAGATCTCCCAGAACTGAAGTACTCTACCGTTTTGCACACTGCTGGAACACCAAAGGCGCGCCCGTATCCTGATCCACGTCGTCCACTCTGATCAGTTGGACTTGGGCATTCGTCAGATATGCGCAAACTGCCTTGAGAGCCTCGTGTATGCGACCGTATATGCCAGCGTGCTCTTCGAAGAGGGCGGGGTCGATGCGCGTGTTCGCAGGTAGCTCCGAGCCTCGGTCTTCACAGCTGTGGGCGAAATTCGCTGCGCCCTCGACCTTTCTATACGCCCAAACAAGGTCGTCGAAGAGATCGATGAGCTTCAGCACCGGAGACGATTCACCATACACCTGTCCCAGCAGTGTCTTGAGGCCGTCCCTGTACTTGCCCCGCTTCAGGAAGACCTCGCGACAGTCAAAGTCTATGCTGTTGTGGTGCCGCCTGACCTGAGGAAAGAGCCTTTGCATCCTTGCGCGCACATTCCCCAGTAGGCTGCGGTAGCTGTCCCAGTCCTTTGCGCCGACAGGCCTGAGGGGCGTGAAGGGAAGGAGGGTGTGCAACGCGATCCAGAGAATGGACTCCAGGTCGTGGAAGGGGTTGCGCGCGAAGAATCTTGAGGTGAAGGTGGCGTCAGACTTGTTCTTGACGAACTGATGCCGGCAGGTTGCTACTTCGAGCGGCATGAAATATGGGTGGCCTTGCGTGCGTAAATGCTGGGCTGTTTCATGCGCGCTGGGGACGTATCGGTTACAACCGTCTATCGCGATCTCCACTGTATATCTTGAAGCAAAATCCCCAAGGTCAGAAGGTTCGTTGACGGTTTTCGCGCGGAGCATGATGCTATCCCTGCCGACAGCCTGGAGTACATAGCCATCGCGGCGTAAGTAATTGAGGACTGAAGACGCCTTAGTGCCGAAGGGGACATATCTAACGGATGATAAGCTTACTCTTGGTGCACTCGCTCAAGGCATAGAAAACTAGTGCGGGGTCCTTGACATCAAGGAGGTAGACCTCCGGCTGGCAGACTTGTAGGATTGTGAGAGGACGCTCAGGCTCGCCCGTTGGCCTAGCGCCGTTGAAGGTACGCAGGCCATTCATAACGACGTGACGGTCAGATTCAAGGTGAAAGGCCGGCTGCGCACCTTCGAGTTACAGCGTTACATGCATAAGGCCGCTTTTCAGAGTGCGCCACCGGATCCTTTGAGACAAGGTCCTCTATGGTTCTGAATTCTAACAGCCCTGGGCACATTTATGATCAGCTAGAAGAGATAGTCTACATCATCAGAATAGTCCATGCTTATTGACACAAGTCCGTCAACAGGGTCCGAGGAATCTAATGGTCATCGAGGTTCCGACGCAACAAACGCCTGTCGCTTAGCTTCGCGGGGCTGGTCCGCCTCAGGCTCCTCCTCTGCCTTCCGCTTCCCTAGTTTGACTGCATCCTCCGTCGTGGGCGTCTCCGCTACCAGTGTCTCTTCCTCCAACGCCGCATCGTCCGTGGTATCGGTCTGAGCAGTCATGTCTCCGGTACCGGTGCTAGGCATTGGTGCGGCCTCTTGCGCTCTTTGCCCAAGCGCTGCCGTTGCGGATGACCCAAATTCAGGGTCGGATTCGAATTCGGAATCCGCTTTCGGAGGCGGCTCGCACTGCAGCGGCGCCCCCGTGTCCCAATTCATATTTGCCCACTTGACCAACGAATCGTTCCCGCTCGCGAAGTGCGCACTGACCTCCTTGAGCACATCCCGCACGCGGTCGTAGACCCCAACGTGCTGCTCGAACAACGACGGGTCGAAGCGCGTGCTCTTGGGCAGCTGCAGGCGTTCCCTGCCGCAAAGTAAAATGTGGTTCGGGGCCTCCTCGATCTTCCCGTAGGCTTCCGCGAGGTCTTGGAAGAGATCTGCGATTCTGAGTACCGGGGAGTTTTCCCCGTACACCTGCGCCAGTGCTCGATTCACAGAATCCCGGTTTTCGCGATACTTCAATAGATTGACGCGAGGCCGAAAATCGAGGTCACTGTGGATAGTCAAGAACCCCGAGCAGGGGAATAGCTTGTGCGCCCAAGTGGCTACGTCCATGAGTGCGTCCTTGTAGACGGGCCAACGCTCCATGCCTTCGGGAGGGCGAAGCGGGGTATGTCGATGGAAGAACTTGAGCGCGATCCATAAGAGAGGTTCGAGATCGTGCAAGAAGTTGTACGCGAAGAAGCCAGAGGACAGCGATTTCTGTCTGTAATCATCTGCCTCGCCAAAGAGATGCCTCATCTGGCTTACTTCGACAGGTGTGAAGCTTGTAGGACCGTAGCGATTGGGCCCATCGTCCTTTTGTAGCAGGGATAGTAGCCAGTCTGTCGCTGCCTTGTACGGTTTGCTGAACTCCATGCTGGCAATTTCGACAGTGACTTGTGAGGCAGTGTTTGCGTCCTCAGTCGACGCAGGAGCAGTCGGTTGCCGGTAATGCACCATGATGTTCTCCGGATAAAAACCGTGATGGACAAGGCCTGCGCTGCGCAGATGGTTAGCGGCTGCAGACAAGAGTGAGTATATAGATGAACTGGACGCAAATCAACACGCACCTGAGGCGCACAGGCTCAGGGCCTGGAAATACACTGTTGGGTCGTCGACGTGGGGCAGATTCTCGCCAGACGGCGCGCGGATCTTCACAAGGTTCATACGAGGATTGATTATGTTCGTCGGGCCTCTGTTGTAGTGATAGCCGTGCTGCCATGAGCCCGAGAGCTGTTCAATCATATCACAAGACGAAAGTTTATCGTCTCCATAGATCCCTGCGACTTCCATGAGAGTGTCAACGATGAGGTCTTGCCGCGATTTGAGATCTGGAACGTTGAGGTTTGCGTCACACAGAGTGTAGTCGCGAAGAACGTAATCGGCGCCATCGGGTCGAGCAAATTTTGTGAGACCTTCGAGGGGTCCACCGGCTTCAACAGCGCGCAAACAGCCTGGATGGAGGGGTCCCTTCGAGATGACTTCCGCTAGTTCAGAAATAGGCAGGTGCGCTTGCGTCGAAGTATTCGAGAGCGCGTCCAAAGATGAATCGCAACCAAGTTGCTCAGGGATAGCGAAGGTCGCAAACAGCATGAGTTGCACGAGCTCCTTTGCATCCTGAATATAGACGAGATCAATGCAGGACCTCATGATGCTGCCGCGACGCGCACCTTATACATATTGAACGGTTTCGCGGTAGAGATGAAAATGCGTGAGTGACAGGAGACTGTGACACGATCGAGGTTCTTGGCAGTGTTGGAGACGGTGAAATGGAACTTGCGCCGAATGTCACCTTGAAGGATGCGTTCGGCGACCGCGACACCGAGACGGTGAGCCTGAGAGCACATTAGTATGCATGTACGTCGTCTACGGCTAACAGCTTCTCACCTCGTCCTTATCTATGCCCCAAATGTGCGTGATACCAACGTCGGAGAGGCGGACGCGGGCAATCTCCTTGTCAATGGCCGACTCGGTCTTGGCTACATCGCAGCTTCTGCTGGCATTGCCGCTTGTTCCTTCGCCGTATTTGACATGAAATGCCCGAACCACAGCTCCATCTTGCGAGTCGTCATCCTGACCCGTAGCGACGGGCACGAATGCGAAGGATGTACTGAGCACTTGTTGCGGAAATCTTTCGGGAAGCACAGACTGCGCAACCTGTGGCAATGCAGCCACGAGATTTTTCAAATACTGCTCCGGATTCGTGCCACCCGTATTAGCGGAGGATTGCAGTAAACCGCGTTCACGCAGCGCCTTCGTGACCGCCTTCACATCCTTGGCCGACAGCCGTTTCCACCCGCTTGCGAAGCGCCCAAAGAGCCCATCTAGCGAGTATTGAATCGTTTTCTTGGAGTTGATTTTGTTGCTGGCAGGCGACATGGTGGCAAGAGACAAGGCGAGACGCGACCCGTCGAGACCAGCGATCAAAATAGCCGCATTGTTGTCACGTGAGCGTCGCGTGTAGATGGCTCCATTGTTCTTTGACGGCGCCTTTGCGGCCGTCGTTCACATACACACAGGCCGTACAGGGGATCGAAGGACATTATTTCAGGCAACATCGATGGCTTAGCGAGTTATGCGACTTCAACATGGCAGGCAGACCTGGAGTGGGCGAACAAGTCGTGGCCCATGCTGACAGGCGTACCATTATACCCTGAACACTGCCCTCACGCGCAGTTGTAGCGTTTCGAATCGGCCTATTGGATCGCTGTATAAGATATTGCGCCGAAGTATCGCGCGCTCATGGAGTCCAGTAGCGCGTCTCGCGTTTGAGGGCTGAATAATCGGGCCTCCATCCTGTTGTTGGTGGAGTGTATACGAGGCCTTCCGTCATGTCTATACATATCTTTCGGTAACGAAGAAAAATCAGGGTACCATCCACGAGCGAAGGTGCAAAGGAGTCTGAATGTTGTCGGGACGGAGATGGAAAAGGTCAAGGTATGACGGTGGCGCAGTGATGATGCATCAGGCTCTCGGCGATCTCGACTACTAATTACAGCTTGGCTCTCGCCTCCATCTTACCAGCCCATGTCCGATCTCCCTCCCATATATTCAAGACAGGATCCAGATGCAGCGGACGACGTCTACGGCGCCGGACGGCCCACGAGCCCGCCGCCGCCGATTGAGAGCGAACCACAAATCCTGATCATCCCTCCAGCGGGCGCCATAAACTTCCAGAAAGGCTTCCTCGGCGCGGACAATGAGAAGGCCGCCGTCGAGGGCGAACTGCAGATTAAGGGCGCGCAGCCAGGTGCTTGGGACAAGGTGTACGTTCATCGACCTCGGGCCGAGCATGGGCGCTTACATGGACCACAAGGACGATAACGCTGCGCAGCGCTGAGGCGGCGTACGCTCGCGAGATCGAGCTGTCGAGGCAGGAGATCGTTGTGTTCGAGCGCACCCCCAAGATCGATGCTCTACCGTCTTCCATCCCCTTCGCACTCCCCCTCACGGACGACACAGCTCAGTCCATCATGACACCTCGCTCCTCCCTATCCCATCGACTATCTGTCACCCTGCACCCGACTGACGCGAGCAGGCCGCCTGTCATTCAGTCCCTCCTCGTGCACACTCGCCGCTACACCTCGCACTCCCACTCTGTCGCCATTGCGCCCGAGACGCACTGCTTACAAGAGCCTACGCGTGTGGAGGTGCAGGTTCCCCGCACGACCTTCTTCGCCGGCGAGCCCATCCCTGTGTACGTGACTGTACCTCCACCATCTAGGGAACTCGTCATGGACCGCGGTCTGCGACTACGCAATGTACGCGCTGAGCTTGTGCGGGTGATCAAGGTCAAACGCGAAGAAGACGATCCAGAGGACGAGGGCAACGAGGACATGATGGGCTTCGATGATCTCGGCGTCTCCAAAGATGCAGAGGCATCTTCCCTCGTCGTGCATGAACCATCGACCTCGACGTCCCATAATCCGGTCTCGCCGCTATTCATGGGTTCCTCACATCGCACAACCCTCGCACGGTCAGGCGCCTCCTGCCGCTTCCACTCCTCGCGAAAAGTACAGCTGCGCTTCGTTCTCCACCAACAGTCCTTCCAGGGCTCTCCCTCCGACTTCCCCGTCTCCCTACCTCCCGCTGAACAGCAGCACAGCGACGCAGACTGCCCACCCATCACGCAACACACCCTCCTGCACAGCATCACCTTCAAGATCAACACCCACATCTCCTTCGTCGACGTCGCGGACCCGGACCACCGCAGGGAGCGCATCAGCACGGTGTCCATTCCCGTGCTCATCTTGCCCCCGCCTGCGCCGCTGCCGGAGGTCTCGCAGGACGTGGACACGGCGTACCACAAGAAGCACGATCGGCCACCGACGCATACGGTGCGCGCGGAAGAAGATAGCACGGTGCCGCATTATTCGGAGGGGGAAGCGGGGCCGAGCGCCATACCTATCGGCGCGCCGCCACCCTTCGAGGAGCGCGAGGCCCCGCCGCCGTTCTCCATCTCGGAGGCGTCGACGTCTTCTGGCAATCGCTTGCCCACCTTCCTGGAGTCGGAGAATGAAATTATCATGCCTCCGACTGATGAAAGCACCCTCGACCCGCATTATCCGGATGCTTTCCCCGGCGAAGGTGTTGAGTACGGCTTCATGCCCACGGAGCAGTTCGACGGACATTCCGAGGACATGCAGCGACCGACCACGCCGCCTCCGACGCTGGAGATGGCCACTCGCGACGCAGACTTGACCCAGATTGCCGACATTCGCGAGCCCGAGCGCGCCATTGAAGCACTTGGGCACGTCCTCGACCAGCACGAAGAGAATACGCGCGGCGGAGAGCCCCCACCGCCGCCACCTGCGATGGACGACCCCTCAGATCCGCCGCCGTCTATCGACTCGGATTTCCGCTCGCCAGATGCCACGACGCGGGGCTCGCCAGCCTCATCGTCGCCGCCGCCTGTAGCGTACGCAGAGGTGGAAGCAGTGCACGGCCCACCTGCGAGCCCGCCACCGCCACCGCAGCAGCAGCCTCACGTGCACGATCCGCCACCTTATCTGGGCCCGGAGAGCCACCGCGAGCAGGAGGAGCATGTCACCCGGCCGCCGCCCTACATGGGCTGAGACTCTAGCATAGGCACCAACCACCCGTGTACAGATCCACGTCATATCAATAAACTAGAAATGTAAAGATTACAGCGGAGAGTAGGTGCTATCGAAGAAGGGGGAAGGGGAAGAAGAGGATCGAGAGTGAGCATGTAATCCGAGAAAAGGGTAGGATCCGTCGCAGGGGCGTGTATGTGAGCAAGTCTAGCAGTTGCAGGCCTCCTTGGGCTTTGCGGCCTCTGAGAGGTTGACATCGCCTTCCGGGCGCCCGCCTGGCCGCGAGGAAGCGCCAGGACGCCCTGCGCCGCCACGGGTGGATGCGAGTATGTGCTCGATGGGTATCTTCTTGGCTATGTGGCGGGTCAGCAAATCCCGCTGCGACATGATAGGGATAGCATGACGCACCGATTTCCGTGAAGACCGTGTTGACGTTCTCGCCCGTCTTGGCACTCGTCTCGAAAAACAGCAAGCCCGCCTCCGTTGCGTACGCCTGCGCCTCCTCCCTGGGCACCTGGCGCAGGCTCTCGGGCGAGCCGTCCGGTGCCGCAGCCTCGCCAGGCGTTGCGGTTGCGTCGTCGGCCTCGTCCTCCGACTCCGACGAGTTGCCGCCGCCAGATGAGGAGCCGGCAGACTGGACGAGATCGACTTTGTTGCCCGCAAGGGCGATAACGATGTTCGGGTTCGCCTGCCGTTGGAGCTCCTTCACCCAGGACTTGGCCTTCTCTAAGCTCGCAGCCTTTGTGATATCGTAGACAACGACGGCGGCCTGGGCATTGCGGTAGTACATGGGCTAAGGGAGCGTCAATGGCTGCACAAATTACAGAGACAAGCGAGGCGCACGGCAAGGGAGTGGAAGCGTTCCTGGCCGGCCGTATCCCAGATTTCATAGCGCAGGACACGATCCTCAAGTCGGCATTTCTGAGTGAGGAAGGCAGCGCCGATGGTAGGCTCCTTGTTCGGCTGGAACTCGTCGGAGACCTGCAGCGACGTCAAGCGATCTGGGGGTCGGGCGGAAAGCGTGGGGACGCACGAAGCGGAGGACGACTGATGATTTTCCGACGGCAGCTTCGCCTGGGGAAAGGGTCAGCACGGCCGGGTTGTGTGGTCACGAATACTCACCAAGGAGAACGAGCTTGACCTGAACGCTCTTGTCGGCAGCACCAGCAGCGGAGTCGGCCATTGCAATATGAGATGAGGGTCGGAGACAAGCTGGTTGATACCGTGACGCCCGTCACGCCGCCACCTTGCCTCTGACCGCACAGCTGCTTGATTGAACAATTCAGAGGGCTTATATTCGTCCAGGTGTGTGTGTCCATTCACTGTCTTTGTGCTATGTAACTGACAATGTGCAGCATGAACACAGATCCATCATCCTCCAGGAAACGATCCAAGTGGGACGTAGACGATCCCGAAGACGAAAAGCCCGCAACTCCAGAACCACAGACCAAGCGCCGTGTCTTGAAGGCACAGTCCGAACAACGTAGCTTAGAGCCGTCCCCCGCACCCAAATCTGCTCCCCCACGCCCTGCACACAGCTACTACGTTCCCCCTCGCACCCACCACCCGCCGATCGTGCCCTCGCGCTCCGTCTACTGCTACGAGCGCCTAAATCAGATCGAGGAAGGCTCCTACGGCGTCGTCTTCCGCGCCCGCGACAAGCAGACGGGGGACATCGTCGCGCTCAAGAAGCTCAAGCTCGAGGAGGAAAAGCACGGTTTCCCCATCACCGCCCTGCGCGAGGTCGCCTCGCTCATGGCGTGCCGGCACGAGAACGTCGTGCGCGTGCGCGAGGTCGTCGTCGGCGACACCCTGACCCAGTACGTCGCCCGCCCCCGGTGCGCCTGCCTTCAGCGTTTCATTCACCCGGCGCGTTGCAAGAGTCTTCGTCGTGATGGACTTCATCGAGCACGACCTCAAGTCGCTGCTCACCCTCATGCCGCAGCCGTTCCTGCAAAGTGAGATCAAGACACTGATGCTGCAGTTGCTTTCGGCTGTTGCACATTGCCATGACAATTGGATACTTCACCGCGACCTGAAGACAAGCAACTTGCTCATGAACAACCGGGGGACGATCAAGGTCGCCGACTTCGGCCTTGCACGACGATACGGCGACCCCGTCGGCGTTGGCGGACTGACACAGCTCGTCGTAACCTTGTGGTATAGGTTCGTGGCGTGTTTTTCCTCCGCAGACGCATTTTCTAACCTTGACAGGGCGCCAGAAATCCTGATGGGAGCCACTACCTACTCAACCGCCGTTGACATGTGGTCCGTCGGCTGCATCTTCGCCGAACTCCTCCTCAAAGAGCCGCTGTTCCAAGCCAAGAACGAGCTCGAGATGCTCTCCATGATTTTCAAGCTCCTGGGCCCGCCTACCACGAATACCTGGCCAGGATATTTCTCTCTGCCATTGGCCAAGACGATCGCACTCCCCTCGCCTCAACCTCACCAGTTCCGGCAGAAGTTTCCCTACTTATCGACGAGTGGCCTCGACCTACTAATGGCGCTGTTAACCTACGACCCGGAGATGCGCATAACGGCTGAGGACGCGCTGCAGCACCCGTACTTCACGTATGTCACATCGTCCCCTCTACTATTGGTGCTAACTTATGCGATAGAGAATCACCGTTACCCAAGCATCCTGATTTGTTTGGCTCGTTCCCATCAGCTGCTGCAGGCGAAAAGTACGTGTGCAATCTCTCCTATGGAGATAGGTGTTTACCGTACGTAGGAAGCGGCGTCTGTTCGATAGTCCGTCTGCCCCAGCAAGGGCTGCAGACTACAAACTTATCACGGAGTTCGATCAACCATAGAACATATTACGCTGCACGCTGTTGAGTCTTAGACAGACATACGCAGTATTATATGATACATGAACTGGATTACTTGCTGTGATTTCTGGGAGCGTGATTATTGTGCAGCACGAACCAAACATGCACTTCGCTGGTCACGCATCCGCGGCCTTTTGCAGGGCAAAACACGAACACCTTTGAGTAAAATTGTCATGTAATAGGACGTATTAGTAGAGAGAATTATCAAGTTCTGCACTTAAAGAATGGAGCTCCACTTGATGAAGCAGCAAATTCAGAACTTACGATGACTGATGAATTTCCTTGCGATGCAAGTGCGTAGAGTACCGACAAGGGTGCAGCCTTGGCGGGGGGTTCGGCGAATGGCAGGCAGCGCAGGGAGGAGCTTTGAGGTATGTTGGAGCACACATTGTTGGGGAGTGCGGGCGAGGTCCTTGCGCGTCCGTTGGCGCAGACTCACGCTACGCGAGGGTCATCCGAGTCGGCTTGCCGTCCAGTGCAGACTCTGAGTCCTTCCTGCATTTCATCGTTCTGCCTCTTCATTTAATCAACGAATTTACTTGACTTTTCACTGACCTTCTCGTTAGTGAATTCTCTGATAATTATCGAGACTAATACGTCCTAATAGGGTGTGATATGCATAGAGAAGCGCTAACACTTGCCCAAAAGGACATTCTTGAGCACGCAGTGCGCAGCCGATAATGGTGGCGGCTGGCCTCCTCAAATGTTAGCAACCCCATATGGGATCTGATGGCGTTGATGGAAGCACGCGGGGAGTGCCGAAAGTGCACGTGTTTGATTGTTCGAAACCGTGACCTTGGCCTGACTCTGGCCATCATCTCTGCCACCGAGAACAAACGCGCGGTCGCAAACGAGCACTCACGTGAGGAGAGCGTGGCAGCCGCAGCTATAAGATGTGAGTTTCCATTGTTCTCCCCCTCTTGCACTTCATCCACATCCACTACCACCGCTCGTCCTCGCCACTCAACCCCGCCGCGTGGCATCGTTGCTGACAATGGCCAAGAAGAAGCACATCGACACACCGTACAAGGCGGCATCAGCTCGCACGTCCAAATCGAACAAGAAGAATCTCGCTCAGAACCGCGACAGACACATGAGGTCGGCACAGAACCACACGCGCGCGTCGCCGCTGTCTTCGTGGTTCAAGGCATACGCCAAGGAGTGGACGATCGTCGACGGCGCAGACATGGACAGCATCGTCGATCACCTGGTGAAGGCCAAGCACCTCAGCGTCGGCACAGAGGGCCAGTGGACGGCAGTGCCGCGCAAGCGCCGGGATGGTACGAACGAGAACTCGCACTTCGCCGGCATGGAGAAGATCTGGGAATCCGTGCTCAACGCCGCCGAGGAGGTTTTGCCAGACCGCTTCTCGCGCGACAAGCGCACGCTCAAGTTCTCCTGTCGGCCCAACAACGAGACCTACTCGGAGGTCAAGGGCGGGTCGGCGCGCGTCGATGCGATCAGCCAGCTCTGCGAATCGTCGTACCCGACGAATACGCAGTATGCGCTCCCGGGAAGCGCAAAGAAGGCGCCGCTCAGGTACAACGCGGACGCCGCGACCGCCGGGGACGACGCCGACCTTGGCCAGCAGGCGGTCGTCTTCACGGCCGACGTGGCCGTCACATACGAGTGGAAGTTGGAGCAGAATGCCGAGGCGATCGCGAACGTGCGTACGAGCCCATCCACCCGCTTCTGACCTTTTTGTACTCACATGCCCCGTCTCCCGCAGAACGACGCACAGACGATAGGCGCGACCGGCCACATCATGTTCAACGACGTAACGAGAGCCTGGCATTACTCTGTCACCATAGAGAAGGCGAGCGTGCGGCTGTGGTGCCACTCGCGCGGGCATACTGGCATGTCGAAGCGCTTCGACATGCATACGGTGCGTTGTCATACTCACGCTCGCCTGGACATCGCGGTGCTCACGGAGATCCTCTAGGCGCCTCGAGAGCTCATCCACTTCATCCTCTTCTCGACGTACTCTACCAAAAAGCAGCTCGGCTTCGATCCTAGGACGACGCGTGTCATCGACGACAAGGGCCAGCTGCAGTATCGGTTCACGGTCAGGAGAATCGACTCCGATGACCCGGACGACCAGTACCTCGTCTGGCAGACGACAAGAATCCTCGACGAACGGAGCGCAGGCGAGCTTTACTCCCGCGCGATGCGCGTCTACGCCATCAAACCCGTCGGGGAGGACGGCAAGGTAGTCCAAGGTGCTCGGGAGCGCGTCAAGCGCGATTTCTGGGTCTTCGCGCACACGAAGCAGGAGAAGGTCATCCAGCAGGATATCCTCAAGAAGATCGCTGCAAGTCTCGAGCCCGGCGAGGATCTCCACGACATCGAGCAGCACTTCATGCGGTTCCTGACGGACGAAATCGTCGCTGAGGCCCCGCCTCCCCCCGCGGATTCCGAACGGTACTGGTTCGCTGATAGGCGCAACCCTGCGGGGAAGCAGTCGTCCAAAGCCCGCATCACGAACAACTCTCTGCGTTCCGAGGCGGGCGAGGGCGGCCCCTCCGGATCCGAGGATGAGGACGAGGATGAGGATGAGGAGCTCGAGCTGCACGGCAAAGTTCGCATTGAATCCATATACGACGAGCTATGCGAGGATATGTACCACGTGGACGATCCGGCCGAGTACTTCTATGCGCTCAGCATATGCGTCAAGAGTGAGTGCACCATCTGCAGCGCTATACGACTCGCTGATCGTCTGCCTACAGTCCTCTCTTATCTGCGCCGCGCTGGGTATCTTCACCGAGACATCAGTCCGGGGAATTTTCTGCTCTATTTCCTCGCGCGCCAGGCGACGGCCGTCTCGAAGCGCTTTGTCATCAAGATTGCCGATCTGGAGTATGCGAAGGAGTATTTGACTGTCTCTCGGCACGACCCCATCACTGTAAGTCATTCGACATGTTTGCAGCACGCGCCTTCTGAATATCCCTGATCATAGGGAACCGCACAATACATGGCCGTCGAGGTTCAGGCCCGCCGCCACCTTCACTGCGATGCCACGGCCCTGAAGCAATACCTCGCCCACAAATTCTTCTCCTACAATCCATACCACGATCTTGAATCGCTGGTGTGGATGGCCATAGATTTCGTCATCTTGCGCGCGTCTCCTAGCATCGTGCAGGGCCGACCACGGCAGGAGATCGCTGCGTTGCTAGACCCTCTGACCGAGTACGCTGGAGAGGTCTTGGTGTCGAAAATCCGTGGAACAGAGTCGCGCAGAGCCCTTTTCGTGAAAGGAGCTGTTGCTGCGAAGTTGGTCGTCATGCTCATGACCACTCACGGGCCGGCGTCGCCCGTTCCCTCCTCCATCGCTAAGCTCATTGAGCTCATCCGCTCGGCAATGGCAACTATCGAAAACGAAGTCCTGTACAGCAAAAGGGACAGGCTCAAGCCAAACTTCGCATCTCACGCCCGATTCCCACTGTCCTTGTTCAAAGGCAATATCTACTCGGAGATGCAGTCGACCTTTCTCAGGATCAGCCAATACTACTCCGCAACAGGCGAAAAGCTCGTCAAATTCTGCGACATTGATAGGCCATCGGAGGCTGGATCTACCGTAGCGTCGGAGGTGCCCATGCTACCGAGTCCTACGGATGGACGGTCGAAGCGTAAAGCCGACGAAAACCCAATCTCGGCTGGACCCCCGGAGACGAAGCGCTCTCGTCCTGTACAGCCATCACCGGCAGACCTTTAGACATAACAATAGTCACTGCGTAGAGCATGAGTACATACTTTACCCAAGCATCATGCAATATGTTCTTTTGATGTACAGGCATATGGATTTGGTGATACTTGTATATTACTCCACATGAAGTGCATCAAGCCCTGTTCCGAGATGAGAAAGAGGGAAAAATACGCCGCAAAAGGAGTTCGCTAGTCAACGTGCTGCTGCGAATGCAGTCGTGGCCCGAATTTTCTGCATCTCATTCGCTTCGAATTTGAGGACGCGGAGTCTTTGTCTTGCTGCCTCTGGTCTTTACGGGGTAGATCTAGCTGTGGTACGGTGCTCTACATGCGTGCACGGTGCTTGTCCCCCCTCTCTCTCGCTCAACCCCTGTCAATCTCGTATACCCTTTCATGGTGGATAACTTTCGTTCGAAGCATACTTACCTTTCCATCACCCCTTTCTCCTCGCGTATTCAGGTAGTTATGGTAGTCTCGTTGACCAGCTTCCATACTGGAGTCTGAAACTGCCCCGCCGGAGGATAAGGGAATGACATCTGAGTTTGAATTCCAAAGCCTGCGTCTGCTGGGCTGCTCCCGGAGATAATGCCACAAAGCGCCCGCCAAACTGGCCTTCCAGGCTTCCCCCGCCTCTCGCTACATATTCTCAAACTCCGATGTGAACCCTTGACCCTCCCGCAACGGTCAGCCGGGACTAACTCATGGCGTAGACAGTCAATGTACCTTCCGTTCGCAAGGGATTCGCTACGGCGGCCGCGTGACGGCAGGCGGGCGACGTGGCACCCGTAAGTTATATAGAGTAGTAAAGTGCGGTGAATGATACTATGCGCTTGACGGGCCTTGACAACATAGCCATTTGGCATCAGCCGCCCCCGAGCGTTTGGTCGTGCTCACAACTGGCTATCTTGATTCTTGAATGCCTTCTGCACGATCCAACGATCCAAGACCCCTTTACCTGATCTGATGTCAGCAGTGACTGCACTTGTTCCGGTCATCGGAGTCGCGCCAGTACCGCCAGAGCGCTTCTGCCACCCTGCGTTTCTCGGTGGAGGTGTTGACTGGGGTCCTTAACATATGTCGGGATCATCAGCAGGGCAGAGACATAGGTGTGTCAATGGTGCCTTCCCTATCATCTTTCCGTCTGAAGACAGGACACATTCTTACGCGGAACGCACTGAGGGTGACCTTCCTATTATCAATCGCAAGTAGAAAATAAATGCGAGCAGTAAACAAGTATACAATTAGGAGACCAGGATGTATCTGAACAAGGACTCGAAGTCTGTTACACACATGGTGAGAGATATTCGTGGCCATGTCAACGAGATCGAGAACGTTTGGCTTCGGAAGGCTGCGCAGTAGCAGGCGGCTCGTCGGCCTTGCGCTTCGTCGCAAATGATACCGTACAAGCCTGGGAAGCCACCTTCGCTTTACCACCTTTCTTGAGTGTCCCATGATCAGGGATCAAGTTACCGGTAGTGCGATCGATCTGTGACAGCAGCACAAGAGGCTCTGCGCTTTCGACGAAGTGGTTGCTGATAGTCTCGAAGCCGACGCGCAGCTTGCGATACAGTCGGTCGTCGAAGCAGCTGAGGTTGTATCGATTATTGGTGACATGCTTCGCGGATTTGCTCTGAAGCGCGGAATACGCAAGCCAGATATCTTGAAGAAGATTTGGCAGCGTGGTGACCGGTGAGGCCTCGCCATATAGAGACTCTAGATTCTCCTGCAAATCCACTTTTGGGCCAGATTCGGTGACGAGTGCGTTGCGGGCCGATGATCCACAAATGTTATTCACGAAGACACGTGCGGCATCCGAGGCCATGCCAGCCACAGCGTCCGCGAGATCTTGCCAATTCTCCTCGCGAAGAATTGTCAGAGACATACGGGACATAACGAATGCCAACGCCATCCACATGACAGATTCCAGGTCATGATATGGGTTGTACGAGAAGAAATCTGTCGCGGGGACAAGGACTTGCTCGAGCGGTACAAGGAGGTGCGAACGCGATTGAACCTCGACGGCCATGTATTGTGCGGTTCCCTATGATCAGGGATATTCAGAAGGCGCGTGCTGCAAACATGTCGAATGACTTACAGTGATGGGGTCGTGCCGAGAGACAGTCAAATACTCCTTCGCATACTCCAGATCGGCAATCTTGATGACAAAGCGCTTCGAGACGGCCGTCGCCTGGCGCGCGAGGAAATAGAGCAGAAAATTCCCCGGACTGATGTCTCGGTGAAGATACCCAGCGCGGCGCAGATAAGAGAGGACTGTAGGCAGACGATCAGCGAGTCGTATAGCGCTGCAGATGGTGCACTCACTCTTGACGCATATGCTGAGCGCATAGAAGTACTCGGCCGGATCGTCCACGTGGTACATATCCTCGCATAGCTCGTCGTATATGGATTCAATGCGAACTTTGCCGTGCAGCTCGAGCTCCTCATCCTCATCCTCGTCCTCATCCTCGGATCCGGAGGGGCCGCCCTCGCCCGCCTCGGAACGCAGAGAGTTGTTCGTGATGCGGGCTTTGGACGACTGCTTCCCCGCAGGGTTGCGCCTATCAGCGAACCAGTACCGTTCGGAATCCGCGGGGGGAGGCGGGGCCTCAGCGACGATTTCGTCCGTCAGGAACCGCATGAAGTGCTGCTCGATGTCGTGGAGATCCTCGCCGGGCTCGAGACTTGCAGCGATCTTCTTGAGGATATCCTGCTGGATGACCTTCTCCTGCTTCGTGTGCGCGAAGACCCAGAAATCGCGCTTGACGCGCTCCCGAGCACCTTGGACTACCTTGCCGTCCTCCCCGACGGGTTTGATGGCGTAGACGCGCATCGCGCGGGAGTAAAGCTCGCCTGCGCTCCGTTCGTCGAGGATTCTTGTCGTCTGCCAGACGAGGTACTGGTCGTCCGGGTCATCGGAGTCGATTCTCCTGACCGTGAACCGATACTGCAGCTGGCCCTTGTCGTCGATGACACGCGTCGTCCTAGGATCGAAGCCGAGCTGCTTTTTGGTAGAGTACGTCGAGAAGAGGATGAAGTGGATGAGCTCTCGAGGCGCCTAGAGGATCTCCGTGAGCACCGCGATGTCCAGGCGAGCGTGAGTATGACAACGCACCGTATGCATGTCGAAGCGCTTCGACATGCCAGTATGCCCGCGCGAGTGGCACCACAGCCGCACGCTCGCCTTCTCTATGGTGACAGAGTAATGCCAGGCTCTCGTTACGTCGTTGAACATGATGTGGCCGGTCGCGCCTATCGTCTGTGCGTCGTTCTGCGGGAGACGGGGCATGTGAGTACAAAAAGGTCAGAAGCGGGTGGATGGGCTCGTACGCACGTTCGCGATCGCCTCGGCATTCTGCTCCAACTTCCACTCGTATGTGACGGCCACGTCGGCCGTGAAGACGACCGCCTGCTGGCCAAGGTCGGCGTCGTCCCCGGCGGTCGCGGCGTCCGCGTTGTACCTGAGCGGCGCCTTCTTTGCGCTTCCCGGGAGCGCATACTGCGTATTCGTCGGGTACGACGATTCGCAGAGCTGGCTGATCGCATCGACGCGCGCCGACCCGCCCTTGACCTCCGAGTAGGTCTCGTTGTTGGGCCGACAGGAGAACTTGAGCGTGCGCTTGTCGCGCGAGAAGCGGTCTGGCAAAACCTCCTCGGCGGCGTTGAGCACGGATTCCCAGATCTTCTCCATGCCGGCGAAGTGCGAGTTCTCGTTCGTACCATCCCGGCGCTTGCGCGGCACTGCCGTCCACTGGCCCTCTGTGCCGACGCTGAGGTGCTTGGCCTTCACCAGGTGATCGACGATGCTGTCCATGTCTGCGCCGTCGACGATCGTCCACTCCTTGGCGTATGCCTTGAACCACGAAGACAGCGGCGACGCGCGCGTGTGGTTCTGTGCCGACCTCATGTGTCTGTCGCGGTTCTGAGCGAGATTCTTCTTGTTCGATTTGGACGTGCGAGCTGATGCCGCCTTGTACGGTGTGTCGATGTGCTTCTTCTTGGCCATTGTCAGCAACGATGCCACGCGGCGGGGTTGAGTGGCGAGGACGAGCGGTGGTAGTGGATGTGGATGAAGTGCAAGAGGGGGAGAACAATGGAAACTCACATCTTATAGCTGCGGCTGCCACGCTCTCCTCACGTGAGTGCTCGTTTGCGACCGCGCGTTTGTTCTCGGTGGCAGAGATGATGGCCAGAGTCAGGCCAAGGTCACGGTTTCGAACAATCAAACACGTGCACTTTCGGCACTCCCCGCGTGCTTCCATCAACGCCATCAGATCCCATATGGGGTTTCCATTGTTCTGTCGACGGAGTCCACTGCACTCGGTTGGTGGTTATATGTCTATACACCAGACAGTAAATTCAATATCAACAGACCTTATCGTGCACACGCACGCTTTTCTGTTAGGTATGCCCATCGCATTTGGTAGATGGCCGCTGGGCTCGGATCTCACACTCCTCATAGATGGAAAGGGAATCCCTCTTACAATGCCAATACATACTACGTAGTACAGAACTTGTCCATCACACCTCTACCCGAATCAAGCTATCCAGCTCATTGAACGGCACACTCTCCTGCGCCTGCATCGCCAGCAGCACCTCCAGCCCATGCTCCCGATACGCCGCCAGCAGCCCATGCCCCTCCTCATCCGTACTCTCCCCACCCTGCCCAAAGCCCATCCCGAACGACAACGTCGGCGCCGCCGTATCCTCCGCCACCACGAACGGATCCGCCGCGTCCTCCAGCACCTTCAGCGTCTCGATCGCCCGGCGCACGGGCGCGGTGAACCACTGCCGCATCTCCGGCGCGTCGACGCCGCGCGTGAGCTTGTGCACAACGCGCATCAGCACCGCGCGCACGGCGAGGGAGCGGTCGCGCGCGAGCTTCGCCTTTGTCGCGGGTGGGGCAAAGAAGGCGAGGGAGTAGAGCGCGAGGAGCAGCTTCTCGGTGTAGGCGTACCACACGTCGCGCGAGACGAGCTGGAAGTCGGCTTCGGCGACGGGTAGACGGTGCACTAGCGCGGTAAACGTTCGCCAGAGCGACGTATTCGGGAGCGCCTTGGCGAGCACCTGCCGGTTGCTGTCGGGCTGACAGACGGATGTCAGGGCTTCGAGGGCGATATCCGTGAGGCCTGAAGGGCGGTAATGCTGCGGCGGGGTGTTCGTCCACAGTTGCGCATGCTGCAGCGGGGGCACAGATTCCGTGTCGTCGATGATGAACGACGCCAACAACTGGAATACATGCTTCGCCCGGCGAAGGGCCACCTTCGGCGGGTTTGCGGGATCCTTCTTCGTGAACCTCGTATATGGCGCGAGGTTACATAACATGTACAGCGCCTCTTTCCGCGTCGCAATCAGGTTGGTCAACGACAACGCAGGCGACGCGGCGTTGGGAGAGCCGTCAGCTTCCCGCCTGAACGAGCATAGTCTCAAGACGCAGTCGTACAAACGCGTTTGGCCGGCCAGGAACTCGCAATTCGCCTCGAACGCGCAGAGATTGCGGAGGATGCCCATAATGATTTGTATGGCGTGCGATGGCGGCGGAAGCGGGCCACGTCCGCTCGGTTTGCCAGCTTGCTTGGGTTTCAGAACGGCGAACGGCTGATCCTCCTCGTCGTAGACGTGGCTCATGAGTTCCCGATGGGTGAAGGTATCGTCGTCAAGGGTGTCCGCGTCCGTATCCATCGCGCCTTCAAACGCGGTGTCTTCAAGGAGATCCAGCAACTCGTCGAGTAGGTCTGGGCACAAGGATATCTGGAAGCCAGAGTTTGGGCCCGATATGCGCATTGCTGAAAGCATCGAAAGCGTGGTGAGGGCGTATGAGAGCTCGGTCGCGACTCGCGAGCGCAGAGACATGATGAGGTGATCGACGTCGATGTTGCCCCAATCGTTGAAGTCTCGGATGGGCCGCCGTCGTGCCTCCTCCGCATACTTTTCCAAGGCGGCAAGGTCGCGTCCGCCAAAGGTGTCAACCTCGCGGGCAAAGGGAACATATTCGATCTTCCTGCGCATCGGGCGAGCGCGAGCGCGGCTGCCCTGTACGCTGCCAGACGCAGATGGCGGGGCTGCGGTGACGGCCTGGGCAAACATGAGCGTCGGAAGCGAGAAGAGCAGGGATGCTGTAACTCACGGATGCGGCATCGGGAGTTGGTTCTGTTCGGACATCGTATCAAAGAGTTTTGCGAGCACAAAGGATCACGGACCTGTCTTCTGGCGGCTTCGTTTCATCTCCGCCTCTTCCAACTCCAACTTCCTCTTTAACCCAGAATCGACGTTGGGGGCATTGTCCACCATGGTGTCCGCTGGCAGGTCGAGTGGGGCGGGTCCAGAGGCTTGAGGGGTACTCGGCGGAAGAGAGGCATTTGCACGGCCTCGAGAAGCGGACGGCGACATGGCGGCATCGGGGAAGCTGTTCGGTACCTGCGCGCCCCCGATCGCCCCCATGGGGTCGGGAACGGCGGGCTGGACAGCTTGGGCTAGTTGCTGCTGCGCGTTCTTGTTGTTACGATGCAATTCCTCAAACGGGGCGAGGATCCCGTTGTAGTACGACTTGAGGACCATGGCAGCGGACTCTCTGGTGCCAGGCATTTCCGGAGGAATGTCAAACACTTGGATGACGCGGGGCCATAAATTCTGCGCGCTGACCTACAGACTGTCAGACGGCAATTACTATACAGTGCTAGCGACGCACATGGTTGAAACCGCCTGCTTGTGAGATGATCTGCCAAAGGCGGAGGAGGGGAACGTCCTTGCCCGCAACTCGGAACGCGCCGTGCTCGGTGGGACATAGCTCCACTTGCTTCCAGATCGTTGTCTGGGGGTTGAAAGTAGGCGATGGAATGCCGGTAAGCTGAGGGGGAAGGGGATTGCCGCGGTTTATGTGGAATTGGTGGAGGGTCATAAGGAAGCGCTTGTGCTGCTGGGCCATCATGATCTGTCGGGCGAGCGCTGGGTTCTGCTGCGCTGCCGCTGCCGCGTCTGGCGGGAAGTTGTTGGCGTGCATACTGCTACCCGACTGAAGGGGGGTGCTGGAAGAGGACAAGTCGTGCGCGGCTGATGGACCGGGGCTGCCAAATGCTGCCGAATTTGTTCCGCCGCCTGGCCCTGCAAACGAACGAGTACTGGCGTGCCGGAGCTGTCCAGCTGCGGTAAGCGCCGCCATCTGCTTTGCCGTTGCGGCGTCCATGTTGCCGAAGTATGGGCCCTCGCCGGGGAAGCCGCCACCTGGGGTCTGTTGAGGACTGACGCGCGCGCACCGTCAGCGCAATGAAAGGAGCTGGAGAGATATGCGCGACGCACAGCATTTTGGGGTGCAGACTGTTGTTTCCCCGGTACCTGGTTCAAGAAATCCGTCCGTTCGGCAGTCCAGTCCCGCCTGACCTCACTGGCCGGTAAATGAACCGTGTGGAAGAAACGAGGCGCGGTGTGACGCTCTCGTCACGCGTTACCGTCTTTTCCAGGCAATTTTTGCGTTTTGGCAAGTCCCCTCACCTCCCCCTCGATGGCCAAGGCCGACGACATCGAGGCCATCTTCGCCTCCTCCAAGGGAAAGGGGAAGGGGAAAGCACCAGCACCTGCCGCTCCTCCACCATCTGCGCCGGCAAAGAAGAAGAAAAAGGATAAGAAGCGCAAGCGAGAGGCAACACCAGATGAGACGCCTGCTCCCGCGCCGCCTACCAAGAAACGCGTGGTCGAGACTGTCGTAGATCCTTCGTCTACGAAGCCTTCGACTACAACAGCCAAACCAGGTGCGAGCGCGCCGCCCAAACCTAAGAAGAAGTCCAAGCCTTCCGCCGACGATGAAAAATTCAAGGATTCGAAGGGAACCCGCTCTCGTATGTTCATACTTATACTTGCCTCGATCTATACTGATCAGCTCTATAGGTCGACAAACGGAAGAAGGCTGGGCCGTGTACAAGGTCGACGAATTGGGGATCGATGAAACCGCCGGAGGTGCATACTTCTGCCCTCTATCTCCACGCGTGAGCTTACACTGTACAGATACCCCGTTATGTCCCTTCGATTGTCAATGCTGTATGTATGAGCCCTATTCTTCCTTCTCACCGTTGCTGATATCACTCGCAGGCTTCTGATACCCGTCAATGTATTCCTAGTTCACTGTATTTCTATGCAAGATCAACGCCCTTCACCGACCATCTCCTCGTACCCAACCAAATGCAAGACCCCTCTGGCTCATAGGTATACTCCGACGATCGGTCTCATAGGATCTTGGAGTTCATAAGCGAGCCAAAATTGACATAGCCCAGCTGTCCCTTACCGATCATCTATCGCACGGGTGATCGCCTGGACTTCGCAAGTGAGGCGCACATGCGACGTATGTATAGTCTACTCAATGTGTACGTCCAATTTCTCTCACTTGCCGACGTTCGCTGACGCCCCTCACAGATTCTAGATCACCGAAAATATACCTTTTTTGCTCGTCTTAAGCGCATCTTCCTTCATACGGCTCTTTCGAAGCCTCTCGGATAGCCTTTGGCGATGCTCCGTGGAGGTCAATGTGTAGCCAACATCGATTTTCTCTTGTCCGCGTATCTCGAGCTTTCCTACTCGAGTGCGAATCGGTGCCGTTCTCCATACACGGATACATTCTCTTCTCGACTCATATACTCGTAGTGCATGTCTTGTCTTCTATACCTCTGCAATGATTTTCATGAACTCTCGTCCATCGTTCTCTGCATCGCTAGAAGTTGGAACTGCTCTCGCATAATGCGGGGCATTCCCCGCCCACCGACGTTGCCACATATTCCATCTGCGCCTTTGCCTCTGTTGACCTGCAACACCACCCAAGAATCTCCCTCGCCCCACGAAACCGCGCAGACCATTCATCCCGGCTTACACCTGGCGACCATCACCGGATACGGCCTGCCAGCGCTCGACGGTCAAGGCGAAGCTGCAACGTGCGCGCAACATGCATCTGCCCATTGTCGCCCAGGAAGGAAATGATTCGCGCGCAGACCCTCTGGGAGAGTATTTAATGAGGCCTGGCGGGCGGTAGGAAAGCAGGCTCCTCCATCCTCTTCACTCTCCTTGACGACTTCCACGATTCTCTCCTTCTAATTTTCTCTTCATCCTTTCCTTCCACTTCTATCCCACTCACTCCTTAATCATGATCACGATCAACGCCCTCCCCAACGAACTCCTCGGCGAGATCCTCGGGCACGCCATGCACATCCCTGACGAGCTGTTCACCAGCAACGCCGCTCGCTCCCCCTTCGGCACCTACGCCCACCCCCACGCGGCGCGCCGGTACCTCCTCGTTAACAAGCGGTGGCGCGATGCTGGCCTTCGCCCACTGTACCACGACATCGTGCTTCGCTCGCGCGCGCAGGCGACAGCGCTTGCGAGTACGCTCAGGCAGGACCTCAATCTGGCTCTCATGGTCCACAAGCTGCGCGTCGAGGGTGGCTTCGGCGTGTCCATGGCGGTGATCATGGCTGCGTGCACGAACATCACGGATTTGTGTTTGCTGGTCAACATAGATTCGCATGACAGCTCGAGCGGGATTTGCCTGGGGCTCAGGTACCTCAGTCCGACGAGGCTTGTTTTGCTGGACATGCAAGTCAGTCGGCCGCTGAGCGAGAACGGGGCGGGACTGCTCGTGGCACTTCAGAGAGCTCTGCCACAGTGGGGCGATCTGGTACGTACGCCTCTGTTGCTGGGGTTTTCGGGAACAGCTAACGACATACGAGCAGACGACCGTGATGTGCGCTGTTCCGTATGGCATGGATGGGCGGATGCTTGCGCATCTCCTCCAGCATGCGCCCAATCTGCGGACCGTCATCCTCACGCGCGGCTGGCGCAAGGGTTTCATGAAGCCGATTTGCGAGCTAAGCACAGTGCATGAGGTTGTCTTTCGGTCTATCGTGCCCTGCAAGCCTCACTGGCTGGACGCCGAGAAAGCGGAGTGCACGCAGTCAGTACGTGACAAGCACCGGATGGACCCTCCCGTTAACAGGCCTCCATCGTTAGTCGAGATGCTGCGCGCTGCCGTCGGATATCAGGCTGAATGCCGTTAATCTCATAGGGCTCACGCTATTGTCAATGCATCTACGCCCGAGCAGGATTTCAAGTATCTTGACCGTGCCCCACCGGGAGTTACTGTTCAAGAGTTCCGACGCGTCGTCGGCTACCATTGGAGAACTGGGGATCAGCTAGTCGCTGAACTTCGCAGCGATCCCCGTGTTGTCGACTATGTGCAGGAAATCGTTCTCCACCCGCTCTGGAATTGGGGTGGCACGCAGGTCCACGACCTCAGGCCCCTCCTGGAGGTCGTACACAACTTGAAGAGCATCAGGCGTGGATCACGGGTGCAGAGTCCCGCGTACGTGCCTTGGGATGCGTACGAGCTCCTGATCGAGCAAAACGGATGTACATTGGAGACTTTGGAGGGAATCTGCCTCGAGAGTGCTCCGTCGGACCACCTAGTCCCCATACCGTCGCTCTGGGATCTCTCCTGCCTGCGCCACCTTTCATGGGACTGCACGACGGTGTTCAACGACTTGCAGCAGTTGCCAGAGGACGCGCTTGCTATGCTCGAGTCCATTACAATTGCTGCTTGCCATCCTACGTTCGCGCGCATCCTGAGCAAGACATGGTGAGTGTGATACCTTTCCCGTATAAGATTGGGCGTTACGCTGACAAGCATTGACTGTCTTTTAGCCTTTCATCCCTCAAGAAGATCTATCTTCACGCTCCAGCACCAGGCAATAGGCACATCTGCTATGAGTCGCATGGCATTCTTTTGCATAGCCATGGCTGGAAACTGGATGAAGTCGAACTCGACGGTTTCTTCGATCTCAACATCCTCCGCGCCTCGCCGAACGTCCAGTGCTTGACGCTTCATGGAGAAGAGCTTGTGCGTTGATTTAACTTTTGCATGCTTTGAGGTTAGCGCTCATCGACTATTCCAGATCTTGCGTGGTGAGCCCAAAGCACACGGAACACTCGCGAAGATATTTCTTCCAGACATGGACTGCTCGCAATGCATCGAGTTCATTCCGCGTCTGCATCTCGACTCGTATCCTGCGCTGCGCGAGATACACTGGCGAGGAGACTGGCCCTGGACCGAGTGAGCGCGTCATCCCTTCCCAACCCCAGATTCGTCCATATAACTGACTCACCAGACACGCAATCGCGAGCAATGGGCTCATTCCGGTTGTAGACCACATTCTCTCGCCGCGCGGCGTGAAGTTCTATGATAAGGAGGGAGTGGCTTGGGTGCCTCGATTGAGGGTGGATGACGCATGAATTTCACGACAATAACGAAAGTAGAAACGTACCTTAGACCTTACAATACTAGAATCCATTAAAGTCAGGCGCTGGCGCCTTTAAGTCGAACCGTGACTATGTGACTGCGTGATTCATTGTCATCCCGGCAGATTGCGACATATTCCCACCCCCTCCCTTTGCCGGACCTTTCACGCAGCCGAAGCTCTTTGTCCAAGACCTGCGGCTTTTTCTTCGAAAAACACAATTTAGCGCACGTATTGTATGGTACGAAGGGCCGTGGACTCCCTAACGCTACCCTTTGCATCCCGGCTGCTATCTCTGTCGATTTCGAGGGTCGTGCTCACAGCAGCCTTTCGGCCCCATGTTCCTCGATGTTGACCATATAGTGGCACCGAACCAAGAATTCAAGATGGCTGGGCCCTCGATGGAGGGAGAATGGAAGTCGGCTCAAACCTTCGTTAGCAAATATATACAGCCCGCTGTTTGGTGGCACGCAAGCTCTGCGCTTTCGCCGCTCCCGCCATGGCCTCCTTGCATACCTTACCAGAGGAGCTTCTGGTGGAGATCCTGAACGCTGCGATGGGGATTTCCGACGCGCTCTTCACCGACAACTCATCTCGGTCCCCCTTCGCCGCATACACCAACAACTACTGGACAAGCCGGCTGCTCCTCGTGAGCAAGACTTGGTACCGTATCGGCTTACCGGAGCTTTACCATGATGTCGTCCTCCGATCTGAGGCCCAGGTCAATGCGCTCGCAAGGTCGCTGGATCAAAACCATGACCGCGCATGCTGGGTACGGAAGCTACGCTTGGAAGGTTGCTTCGGGTGGCGCACGGAGACGATCCTTCGAGCTTGCACTGGCATCACCGACCTCTGCCTCCTGACCAATCCGTACCAGAACGATCCCTCGTACGGAGTAATTACGGCCCTGCCGCTCATCAACCCAGTCCGGTTGATCTTGTTGAATATGAACACCCGGAAGACGCAAGGCAGCAATGCAAGGGCGCTCGCACGAGCATTGTGCAGATGTGCACCAACATGGACGAACCTTGTACGCTAGTTCTTCTTCAGGATGAGGAGTAGACTGACCATCGGACCGACAGAGGACTGTACTTTACGCTGTACCCCATAGGAAAACCCAAGACGAACTGGCGACTTCGCTCGCTCGTGCTCCAGGGCTGACAACTGTGATGTTCTATTCTTTCCTGGGAATCATGCCGTACCATCGCGACCTATGCGCCAGTAACTCCGTCAAGAAGGTCGTCATACGTATTGGACGTACGACCTTGCCGGATTGCTTGAGGAAAGCGCTCCAGAAGCAGCCTTTGCATCTTCGTGGCAAACTGGAATTCGAACTTGATACCCTGTACGATCCTCAGCCTATCTCGTGAGTCTCGCCGTTCTACTTTGTCAGAGATGAACTTAAGGCGATATACCTTTCGTAGCGCGGCGCCCACCCCCAAGTATCTCATCAGAAGCAAACGTAGACTATCATTCAAGCCCTTGCGCGCTGCTTCTGCCGAGACTTGGATCTATGTACTGAGGTTGGTGATGGCCAGCAACTCGCCTTTACGCACCCACACGGCAAACGAGAACAATCTGCACGTCTTACTGGCCTGCAAGGACTTCTTCGTGAGCCTTCCTGTCCGATACTGGGCCCCCTCATTGACTATCTTCGCAGCGTATCGGATTGCCTGAATTTTTGCGAAGCGTGCTAGTGTATCGTCGCAATGTGGACGGCTTCGTGTCGTTCCTCCGAATCCACCCACAATATTCCAGGCATGTTCGTCACTTGACGATCCAGCATCCCTTCGGCAGTAGCAAGAGCATCCTCGATGCGCTTCTCTGTCTTCTCAACAGCCTTGAAAGCCTGAGGGCTGAGACTAACGGCTGCACCCCCATCAACTGGGAGGAATTCTGTCTGCTTTCCGCGAAGAATAAGCTGTCCCTCGAGTGTATCGATGCCGTCTACTTGGACGTTCGGCAGAGTCCTATGGAAGGAGTACCGCTCCCCCTACAGCCGTTATGCCAACTTGCCCACCTACGCCATCTGAGCTTAGCGTCTAATGCCGTCTTCGACACCAGCAGAGGGGTTTCCTTGGACGCACTCTATTCCCTGGAGAGTCTGAGCATCGGCCAATGCGATATTTCCCTTGCATGGGCGTTTTACATGATGCGGTAAGCTGTTCTCCATAGCTCTAAGTCGCAATGCTGATGTGCTGCAAATACAGTCTACCATCCCTGCGCGCGATGACGATATACTGGGCAGGGACTCAGGTCAGTCACGCGCACAACGCGGTCCTACGTCGCCACGGGCTCAAGCTGCGAGAGCTTGAACTATATGGCTTCCTCGACTTAGCCGTCGTTTGCGCCTGCCCCTACGTCCGCTGTCTTACTGTCAGGGGATCGTCTGTCATATCAGTCAGTCGCAAATGGATGTGATGGCACTTCCTGCTGATATTATCTTAGCCCCGCCTCTTCCAAGACGCCGTCAACGGTCAAGACGAACTCACCAGCGTGATCTTCACCGACGTTGAGGGTACCGACATAGTCGCTGATCTCGTGGACTATGTATGCGACCTGAGCACGTTTCCCTCCTTGCGCGAGGTCCGTTGGCTACAATGCGAGTGGCCGCGTAACCAGTGAGGACTTCGACTCGCTGCATATCTCACAAACTGACATGGGATCAGGCACGAAATACAGGCTAGTCGGTTGATACCCGTTGTAGAAGAGGTTTTCGAAGATGTGGGCGTGCGAGTGTACGATGGGAAGGGAGCATTCTGGACACCTAGGTTAAAGTGACGCCACGATGTCGAGTAGTCAGTTGAACCATGCTGCAGTATACTACAGGCCTCTCGATCCTTGAATCTGAAGTACACCTAGCTTATTCATTGAACGGATGCCTGAAGCAGGAGCGTGTGTCAAAGGTCCAAGGCGGGGCGCTTACCACAAATGGTAGATTGCCTCGAGGCACCCACAACGCAATCACCCATAGTCACCCATCTGTCACCCGGTGATCTCCGTGAACGGCCGCAAACACGCTGCTAACTTGCTTTCTGCTTCCATTCGTCGGCATCATGGGGACCGAAAAAACCCTCTCCGTGCTCCTCTGCGAGCAATGCTCACACGAGTACGTTGTCACCGACACCGCGCCTCCCTCAGCTCTTGAGAAGCTGCGAAATCACTGGCTACCAAATGTTGACGAAGCAGAAATCATCCGTCTGGAGGCTTCGGCGACTCGCATGAGCGTCTCCGCCATCGAGAAGGAGATAGCGAGCTTGTTGGGAAAGGTCAAGAAGATTCAAGGCCTGCAAGCTCTCCTCGTCAACACTCTGAACGCCCAGGAAGCGCTGGTCGCCCCCCTACGCCGCTTGCCTATCGAAGTCCTGCAGCCGATATTTGTCTTCGCATGCGAAGATGATGGGTCCGATTGCATGGAACGATGGCCAATGGCTCTCGTACTTAGCAGCGTGTCCAAGTTCTATCGTGGTCAGTGCCTGATAAGCGACTGTGCTCCTTCATCGTGCTGAATTCGTCCCAGACGTCGCGCTCAGCACTCCTGAGATTTGGGCGCGTATTCCGGTCGAAAGCATGCAAATTCTAGCTGGCGAGTGGCCGCCTGCATCAAGGTCCCTCATCGTACGACGCCTTCGTCTCTACCTGTCGCGCATAAGCAACGCAAGTTTGCCGAATGCGGTCCGATTCCCGACCACGCTCTCCTGCCACTCACCCACGACCGTCATCAATGGTATCGCGCTCCAGTACAGCGATGCGTGGACGGACTTGAAGATCACCGGCTACGGATTCTTCTCTGTTCTCGGGGAACGCTCGCTGAACCGGCTGGAAAAGCTTCAGACCGACGTAGGCTTCCTCCTCACGTCCTCGGGTGAACGCGACAAGAGCGAGGTATTCGCGCGCGCGTCCAGACTTCGCCACCTTGAGATCACGAACTTCACCAACGTCAACGTGCAGAGCCTGTGCCTCCCTTGGGCACAGATCACCACGCTCAAGACGAGGTGCTCCGACGCCTTCGCAATCGATGCATTAGCCGTACATTGCAAGCAGCTCGTATCTTGGTCGCACTGCAGCACAAGCAGGTCATTCTCCCAAGGCCGCTCGCCTACATCGCGGATCGTGTTCGAACATCTTCGCCACCTCGTCGTCGAGTCAATCAACGTGCGCGATACTCGGCACGCATGGCACTTCGACCATCTCACAGCCCCGCGCCTCGAGACATTGTCGGTAAACTGGCCATACTCCCCGGACGTCAACGGCGGCTCCATCGGCGCCTTCCTCACGCGTTCGGGTTGCAAGCTGCGAAGCATGTCCCTGAAAAGACCATCCGTGTTGGAATGCGTCTTCGTAGCCTCCAGCCACCGCATGCCACACAAGCTGTTCATCGACAGGGTGTCCCTCAGCGCCATTGATGCACCGTGCGATGCTGCTGCTGGCGCGGCGTCCGAGGCGACCGTCTTCACGCCTCTGCTGAAGATGGCCTTGCGCTGCTTCGGGACGTTGGAGGGCCAGTTCCTCATCGATCTCGTAACGCGCGAAGATGGCTGCCGCACGGGGCGCCTGGAGGTCACTATGTGCGAGGAGCGGTCGGTTATGCGCGTCTCCAAGGAGGAGATGGAGCAGCTCGAGCGCCTCCTACCACACGGGGTTTCCATCCGCAAAGTGCATCGCATGCTATACGAGGCTGACGAGGACTAGATGCGCAACGTCATCGGATGTACGGTAGACGAGAAGGTGTGGCGACTGAACAGTAGACATCTGCGTACGCCTTGGTCAACGAGATAGACACCACTACACGTGAGGGCATACCTCTTCGGGGGCTGAAGTGCCCTCCGCCTTGCTACGCAGCTATGAACATTGACTTTACATCCAGATACATACATAGTTGTAGCACTTACCAGCTCCAATAATGTTTTTCCAGGACTACGGCATTGCTCTCGTAGGACACTCGTATAGTCGTCCAAAGTCGGGCCATCTAGTAATTGCTGCAGCTCCTGTACAAGTGTGATGGTCCAAGGCGAAGACAGCATATAGTACGCTGCGTGCCGTCAGGACCAGAGTGCTGCCAACAGAACAAAGACCACTCACACATTGCCATGCTACTATTCGTAAGCCGCATCAGCGCCGCGCAGAGGGCGGGCGCGAGCAACAGCGCGAGCGGCTCTTCAATGTCCAAGAAGTGTCTTCGCATGACCAGCAGAAGGGCATCCCGTATGGCATCCGCGGCCTGCGCACAAACTAGCGGCGCGGGCAATCGCTTCGTGGCCAGTATGTACTGCGCAAAAGCGCCTGCTACATCGATGGCTTCATGCCCTATTCGCGCGCCTAGAGTCCACGCCGCCGTATCTGCCTCGTCGTCGCGAGGCTCGGCGCGCTCAGCAGCAGCGAGCGCCGTGAACACAGCATCGGCAAGAGAGATCACGATAGGTGCGGCTGGCGGCGCGGAAGACAGGCGCTCGACAAGCAAGGCCAGCAAGTGCGCAGCCGTATAGCGTATGAGACAACCACGAGCTCCACTATGCCAGATGAGAGTCAAGAGCTGGACCGTAGTGATGACCGGCCGGAGATTGATGTTGTCGTCCAGTATCGAGGAATCGAGAGGCGGCAAAAGACTAGCATGTCAAGTGAGTTGGCGGGCAACAGAAGGAAAGGAAATACTCACCGGCGAGAACGGCTTACAGCTAGAAGTTTCTGTGAGCTCATCGTCTAAGGAATTTTATGTTGAGTACTACGCACCTTCGTCCACGCTATTGGGAAATCGCAGTATAGGATCATCGCGCGCCTGCTCAAGCGCTACACGGAGAACGTCCACGTCCGCGAGCGCTAGCATCTCTATGGCTGCGTCCTTCACTACAAGCAGCCATGTCAGCACGCGGGAGGTAGCCAGAGTCACGAGCGTCATACCTCGTAGCTCATCCTCATCGTCTTTTAGCGCCACCAACATACGCAAGCCCACGCGGCACATCTCCGGCGCTTGCGTCGGAAGAAGACCTGGTGGGCGGCAGACGTGGTTTACGATGTACATTGCCCTGTAGGCAATGTGCAGAAGGTCTGTTGCATCCCCTCGGATCAAGGGCACAAGATGATGGAGAACGTGCTGTACGCCGGGACTGGTGAGGCGCTTTACCGCTGCTATGAGGTACTGTTCACCCACCAGCATCGCCGCGCAGCAGACCTCTGGCTGCTCCTCTACCTTGCGCATAGTGTCCTCGCTGAGCTGCGCGACATGCCTTAGCCATGCGGCGGTCTGTTCGTTAAATGAGGCCACAGGCTGACCCGAGTCAACACAGTCTACTTGCCATCGCTACCACTGTCTCGAAGTCCGCCACCCTGTTATCCTGCCACGTCCTCCAACACCACAGAATGATCTGATCTCGGAGAAGCAGCTTCGTTGCTTGATCCTGAACCTGACAAGGTTGGAAGATCGACTCAACGATCGTCTCACCATGCAACACTGTTCGCGCGAGCTGGAGCATCCGCCCGAGAGTTCGAGGACGCATCAGTTTGTGACCGCCGTCGGCGTTGTGAGAATCGGCGACCTGAACAAAGCGTGAACTTTTGTGAAGGTTGGTATCTCGCGCATATACTGACAGCATACAGTGCAAAAACCATTGCCGAGGTTAAGCGCCATTGCAGCCCTTGCTCATTGGCGCGCTCGTGCTCGCTATAATCGAGGAAGGCAGACAGGGCTGGCAGAAGGTCGGCCGGCTGTGCGTTGTCCTCGCAAAGGTTTTCCCTTTCTCCAGATAGCACGAATGCCCCATATAGCAGTCGTATTGCTAACCGCCGCGCGGCCGGCGACATCGCGGCGGACACTAGCGCCTGCGGAATATCATCCCAGGATTCTGCACACTGTCGGCTTCGAGTCGTGGAAGACGCGAGGAAAATCTACCTGGCAGTTGTGCCGCTGCTCGGAGGCTGTCCGAGTACCTCTGCGACTGCAGGAAGTTGCTTGTCGAGTTTGCAGGAGCGCGTTCGCCTGTAATAATCGGCGCGAGCTTGGCCAGCAGCACATCGACCCAGCATACAACCATCGACGGGGGTGCGTTGGACGGCTGCGCGCTTGCGGCTATTCGGTGAAACACCGCGCGGTGGGCGAAGAGTAGACGGAGAGATGAGAGGCTATCTGTGGGGGTCGGCGGTCAGCTAGGGGAAGAAGATCTGATGAAAGATGTACACAGTGCAGCGAGGTCGCTCTGTGGCACGCTCGTATCTTCAAGTGCATTTTCGAGCGTGGAAGACGCGCGAGCAATTGCACTATGCGCGGAAGCGTCCTGTAAGGGGGGCACGTCAACTTTAAATGTTGGAATATATGCGCTCGCAGTGTTACATCCTCCACGGTGTCGAGATTGACGTTCACGATGGTCTGAATAGCGACAAGGATCTCCGCAAGACCAATGCGATTGCCATCTGAGCCTGGCTGGATATCCTCCCCATCGCGTCGTTCGTGCTCGACCCGGGCTTCTAGATCGGGGCTGCCGGAGCAGTGGAAGGACTCTGCGAGTGCCTGAGTGGCGACCAGGTCGAAAGAGCGCTCCGAAGCGGTGTCCGACTCGGTCTCGCTGTCCATCATGGCCACAGCTGGAGTCAGTATACAGGAGTTGCGGTTAGTAGGCGGAGATGGTGGTCAAGAGCAAGAGAGCAGGACGCGTCGCACCTCCACGGCAGCCGAGGAAGGTAGACACCGACATGTTGCTGCTTGTTTTGACAGCGAAGTCCTGGACGAAGGCGGCAAACTCCGGTCGAAGCAGATATATTGCCTTCTCAGGCAGGAATGAGTACAGCAGACGACGATGCAGAATACAATAAGGCTACACGTCTTGCTGAATGTCGCGCATGAGTTCGGTCAGCTCGCTCTTGAACTGCAAGGGGCCAGGCTTTTGCGAGAATAACTTCTCGAAAGTATCCTCCGCGGCAGCGCTCTGCGATACCAATCAGTCAGATTTGTAGACCCTCCCCGCACGAGATGCGACTTACATTCTCATCCTGGAAGTCCAGACCCGTCCACTCTTCGTCCTCTTCCGCATGCATCTGCTGCAGCATCTCGCGTCGCCAGGCGGTGATATTCCCCTGCATGAGAACGCCGTTGCGCTCCTCATTCTTGCGCGCGCTGACCTGCACCTCGCGCGTCTCGCCACCGGTCTTCTTCTTTTCCTTCTTCGGTGGTGGGGGAGGTGCGGGCTCGTCTGGATCGGGGGGAGGGCCGTCGTCTTCTGAGTCGGAGTCCCCTCCCCCGCGTTTCTTCGATTTTCGCGAGAGGTAATCCAGGTAGGTGAGGGTTGGGCGGAATTGGTGCGTCTGGCTGATCGGGTGGAGGTGCAGCTCGCCTGCTCGGGCGTCAGTGGTTAGGCATGGAAGGGAACGAGGTGCGCACCTTCCCTGACTACGCCTAGCATGTACACCCCCTTGTGCGGGACTTCCTCGCTGCGAAGGCGTACCTCGCTCAGTCGAGGTTCGGCGTTACTTCTGCTGCTCTCCTCCTGATTCTTCTCGCGGTCGTCCTCAACGCGCGCCGCCCCCAGATCACGTCCACGCTCTGCATTCCAGACTTCTGGCCTCGTATCCGCAGGGACGTGTATCTCCATCCTTCGCGCATTGGGCTTCACGCGCGCACGGATCCGCTTGCCGCTACTCCTCGCTGCAGGCGGCGGCTGCAGGGGCCTGGTCATGAGGGGGAATTGGTGAATCTGCACATTCGGTGCGAGCGCATTGCTGAAGCGAATGGGGAGCCTCTGGACGACCGGATCGGCGTCGTCGTCGATATCCATCTTCACTGTTCGCGGAGCAGAAAATCCCAACAAGCGCCCGGCGCCACAAAATGCCTTATCCATCACGCATCGGCAGGCGTCCGGCACCGGATGCCGGAGATACTCGGGCCGGTAGATTGCGGCACGTCCCGGCGAAAATCCATATGCTTGTTCCCGGCCTCCTCCTCGTTCCCCTCATCGTCGTATCTTCCTCCCAAAATGCTGGCATCCAAGTCCTTCGCGGGAGCAGTCCACCGTGCTGCTCGCCACTCTCTTGTGCGTCGCGAGCGGTGGTGTCAATGAAGACCACACTGACGACATGTCAATAGCAGTCTCGCACCTACGCCTCCGCGGCCCCCACCGCCGCCTTCGCTGGCCAGAAGGCGAGCAACGTACGTGCCCAAGAATATCTACGATGCGTCTGCTCACTTACTGTAGGGCAAATACACCGTCACTCTCATCCCTGGTGATGGTATCGGTCCCGAAATTAGCGAGGCCGTGAAGGACATCTATACCGCGGCTAATGTACGCGCTATCCATCCCCTCACCCCTTCTATCGCGCCTCACGCGTCGCGCAGGTCCCGATTCAATGGGAGGAGGTCAGCGTCACCCCGATCCTCAAGGGCGGCAAGACCGTCATCCCCGACGCGGCCATCCAGTCCGTTAGGAAGAACACGGTTGCACTGAAGGGTGCGTCTACCTCTTCGAATTATACTTCTCACCTCGCTGACGCTCTGCACAGGTCCCCTTGCTACTCCCAGTATGTCATGACGTCCGCTCCCGCTCCCTCCTTCCTAACAGCGCGCTTCAGTCGGCAAGGGTCACGTCTCGCTTAACCTTACCCTCCGCCGCACCTTCAACCTCTTCGCGAACGTCCGTCCCTGTGTGTCCGTCAAGGGCTTCAAGACTCCCTACGACGACGTCAACACCGTCCTCATTCGCGAGAATACCGAGGGCGAGTACTCCGGTATTGAGCATGAGGTACGCCTCAGCGCCAAGAAATCCTTGCAGTACAGCTGAACACGCTATCAGGTCGTCGACGGCGTCGTTCAGTCGATCAAGCTCATCACCTGGGACGCCTCCGAGCGCGTCGCGCGCTACGCGTTCCATTACGCTCAGTCCAGCGGCCGCAACCGTGTTACTGCTGTCCACAAGGCGAACATCATGAAGATGTCCGACGGCATGTTCCTCGCCGCCTGCCGTGAGGTCTCCAAGGACTTCCCGAACGTGCAGTACGACGAGGACCTCCTGGACCGCGCATGCTTGCAGGTGCGCTACCTTGCTGCATACGCGAAGTCTGGATAGGTATCGATGACATCACTTGTAGATCGTCCAAAATCCGAAGCCGTACGCGGACCGCGTGATGGTGATGCCCAACTTGTACGGTGACATTCTCTCCGACATGTGCGCTGGCCTCATCGGTGGTCTCGGCTTGACGCCCTCGGGCAACATTGGTCGCGTAAGTGCATGCTCTACGTCCACCACCAAGCTCTCGCTCACCTTTCGCAGGACGCCTCCATCTTCGAGGCCGTGCACGGCTCCGCGCCGGACATCGCCGGCAAGGGCCTCGCCAACCCGACCGCGCTCCTGCTCTCTTCGCTCATGATGCTCCGGCACATGAACCTGTACGAGCATGCGGAGAAGATCGAGAAGGCGGCGCTCACGACGATTGCCGAGGGCAAGGCGATCACCGGTGACCTTGGCGGCAAGGCGTCGACGAAGGAGTACACGGAGGCGATCATTAAGAAGCTCTGAAGGGGTATAGCCTAGTTCTGGAGCTTTGATGGCCTTGGGGAGCGCGCCTTCGTGGTCGGCCCTCTGCGAGTTGAGTGCGAGAGGGACTATATCCGGACGATGTATCGTCGTCTACTGTAGAGCCAATAGATGGTTGCCATTGTATGACAATGTTGTATTCGAGCGACGGCCTGTGTGGGACAAGGTAAACACATCTCCGTAGTAGGCTGTGTGTCGTATACTGTCCAGTACCTCACATAGCGATAAGTATGGGAGATATTCCCGGTGCCACAAATTCCGTCAGATCTCCAATCCGTCAAGCAAGGCTCGCGCTTGATCATTCCGAGGCGTGAACGCACACTCGTAGTCTGCGGGTTGCCTGTCCAATCATGAGCTCGTCTGCTCCCTTCGCGCGAGAGCAACGTACATAATAACGCCCAACGATACTATGTCTGATGACGGCTCAATCACACTGCAATCTGGTCGCTTCGTCTTGCTGATAGTGTACATGCGAAGCGTGCAGGCTACGGTCAGCCACAATGTCGTGTACGCCAGATGGACACCTGGGCACACCCGCCGACCGAACTGAGAACAGTCAGAAGGGAATGCGTATGCGAAGGAAGGAGTGTGCGTACCCCGAATACTATATCACGCGGGTTTCGTACAGTTGGGTCGAGCGCCCCGCTAGCGGTCAGGAAGCGTTCGGGCTTGAAAGAGTCAGGATCGGGATAAGTGGTCTGCAGTGATAGGCAATCAGTTGTTGCCAACGAAGAGGAGGGGCTGCGGGTACCTCGTCCCGGGTCATCGACCTCAAGAGCGGCAAATAATTGAGCGTTTCGGTCGTCTGCAAAAGTATGTAAAGTACACACCAGACGTACCGCATGACGATAGTGCCTTTGGGTATTGTGTATCCATTATACAGGTCAGCTTCCGCTCCCGTGTATAAATGCGGAAAGCCCTGCGTAATCTCGCGATCAGCGCCTTGCACTTCGGAAGGAAAGAAACGAGGTGCCAGCGGGACTCACCTGCGGCGCGATAGGTCGATATCTCAGGCTTTCGAGGACAACAGCAGTCGTATAGGGCAAACGTTGTTCGTTGTCTAGTGTTGGCAGTTGCCCAGGCGCGAGCGCGTTCTGCAGTTCTGCTACAACGCGCGCCTGCACGTCCGGATGGTCCAGGATAGTGCGGAAGAAGAACAGCAGAGCATTGACAGTCTAAGGAGAACAACATTCAGCAGACTGAGTACAAGATCATCCTAAAGAAACTCACCGTGTCTAATCCGGCGCCATATAGAGTCGCTAGAGTATCTCGTATGTCGCCTTCCTCGGCCGCCGTTGCCTTGGATAATGCGTTTGTAGCCAACGACGGGGGAGCGGTTCCTCGGGCCTTGACGGAAATACTGTGCTTAGTACTGCTCATTGGTATCGAAGCAATTGAGCGCACGATCTTGGCCTTCACATGTGTAAACGGGTTCTGAACTAATGCTCGGGCAAGGTTACGCCACTCGTGGGCCTGGCACTTAAACCCAGCTCCTGTGGTGAAAGTCAGTTGGGGCGCTGAGAGACACACAAACATTCAGCCGCGCACCTGGAAACCATTCTGGAAGGTGCTTAAGTGCTGGAAATATGTTGACAAGATAGGCGCCTGGCTGTGTAGCGCGGACAAGCGAATTTGCGGCGGCGTCACCGACAGTGATGTATGGATCGTTTGCCGGCTTGGGTACGATACCGTACGTGGTTTCGAGAATGACCCTTCCGACCATGCTATTGACAAATGGATCAGTCTGTCGATTCCACACGCCCATCACTGACTAGTGAAGTTCCGCCTTTAGCCCATCAGATTTTGCATGCAGCATTCGACGTAGGAAAGTGCGAACGCTGCGAGCGACTTGTGAATGGATTTGAGCGTTCGCGGCCGGCTGGTGCCCAATGTACTCTTGCAGAAGGCGGCGACAGCGGCGCCTATCACGTGCTGGTCAGTCGACTACAGAATGCCCCACCGTATGCTGCACCAGGTTACCCACCACTTACTACCTTAGGTGAGATTGAGCACCGACATGAGGAAGACTCAGGATGGGCTAACTCACCGTAAGGCATCAATGCGACGCTGAAGTCCCAACCCATCAGCTCAACCATGGTGAGCTGAGGCCCTGACACATCGCTACCTTAGTGGATGTACCGATGGAACGTCAATATGACGAACCGATCAGAGTATAGGGCAGACCGCTTCTCCAGTAGCTCTGTGCATGCGTCGTACGTATCCACCACGAGCATTGATTGGCCAAAGACATTCAAGTACAGAACGTCAGTGTCTAGGTACGATCTGTTAGAGCGATATCAACGAGGGACCAGCTTTTTGACTCACGATACTGTTTTGCCCATTGCATGTACGTTAGCCAATCCAGTCGCGAAGGCATGGATAGGAAATTGCCAAGTAAAGGAAGCGGTCGAGGTCCAGGAGGAAGAGGGGGTGACGCATAGCGGAGGCGAAAATAGGTGTAGATCACCGCAGAAATTATGAGAGTCATCATGACGCTCTGAAGCGCCTCCATGGCAGTGGCTTGAGGAGAGCAAGCAAGGAATTGGTGTGAGGTCAAGGAAGTCCTTGCTTATAAGGCGACCATTCGGTTCACTCCCACGCCGCGTCATACTTTGAGGCGTGCGAGCGACCGAGCAGTGGAACCAGCGGACTAGACTATCATATTCGACTAGGGGGGCGGACAGTGCACCGCGAACGGCCGTCGTCATTTAGCAACACAGTCAATTCACGATAGCAGCATCTATGTGCATTCAAGTTCACCTAACGTCGTCAAACAACCTCGCCATTCACTAGGCGCACGATAATTGTGCATGGGCGTCACGAATGAGAGTCTGCAGATATCAGGCAAGTTATGATTATCGTGAACCCATCGAGACGAAACTGATATAACAGATCATTAATTGAAAATATGCCACTTCGTGCCAATCGCGACGCACCTTTCATCGGCGAACGCACAAAACTGCAGCTTCCGCCGAACGGAGGGAGACCATTCCACTTTCAACGCCTGTTCGAAGCGAGCCTGGTTCCGAGGACTGTCACGTATGATGACCGACTTGATGGTCGGCCGCGAGCACAGTATCCAAAGTATGCGGCGCATACTGATGAAGGGCCTCGTGAGAATCACGGTGAGCAGATTCGGCGTACGCAAAAGCGCCATCAGAAGATCGTGGTCCAAATCGAGACAACGCGAGACGTGTAGTACAACTGTCTATACGGGCCGTAAGGGTGAGCCTTGTTCACTGACAGAGGACGAGGCATGCGTACCAGCTTGTCCCATTTCGGGACGGAACGACGCAAGGCGACTAACAACGGATGTCGATCCCTTTTCCGCCGTTGGCTCGCCGGCGTCACGACGACGAGCCTCTCGGGATTGAGGTCTACCAGGGCAGGATACGGTATCGTCACGTCCCTTTGGCGGAAGTTGAGCACGATGCAGAAGTCCGTGACATTCCTGCAAGCCCCTAGGATAACATGCATCGCCCGTTCGCTGAATGCGTTCTCAAGACGAAGTTTTCGAATCCATTGACCAAGTTCTGGACAGGTGTGTAGCGCATTCGCCAAGGCATCCGCCTGTCCCTGCGAGCGGAGGAGCACGTCGTGATAGAGCAGCGGTGTGCCAACTCGACACCACGCCTTGCAGACGAGCAATGCCGACGATCGCCTGTGATGATGGAGATAGGAACTTGAGGTTGAGGTTGAGATTCCAGTGAAGACGCCATCTGGGATCAGGAGAAGCCGCCGGAGGATGTCGTCGGCGAGTTCATCGGGCAGATGCGCCATCTCATTGAGGTTCGAGGAGGTAAGTGTGCAAAGACTCCGCTCTTTGGAAGTCGTGGTTATATAGGCGGTCACATTCAAGAATGAAGGGGTTTCACCGCCTACTTTAGGTGGCGCATCGCCGGAACTTGTGAGGTCTGACCTTTTTTGCATGTATCAAAGACTCGCGCAACGACCACCCTGCATAAAATTGATAAATTGCAGCCTGGTAATAATCAGAGAGAAGTAGACTACCTAGTTGTTCTCCGCACCTATCATGGTTCACTGCTGGTAGCAGCAGCAGCAGCAGAGAGCGCTGGAATCACTGCAGCGCGCTTGCGCGCGATCATAAACACCGAGACCATAGCAGCTATCAATCATCGTCGTCGTCTAACCCCTCCTCCACTAATGTCTCGCCGAAAGGGTCCGATCCCATGGTCGCCGCTTTGAGCTTTCGCTGCCGTTTTTCTTCCGCTTTCCGTTCTTCTTCTGCTTTCCGTGCTAGATAGGCCTTTGTTCCGGGTATCTTCTCCGGGTTTTTGCATAGTCGTAGTCGACGGTCTACCTCCCGGACAGCCTCAATCGGCGGTGCTTGCCCCTCAGTCGTGATGAGGGCCCGGAGGGTTGCGATGACATCACGTAGCATGGTAGCAGATGCAGCTTTCTCCGGAGAGGTCTTCAAGGCGGACGTCAATTGAGCGAGGCTTTCACGGCCAAGCCGAGATACGCACCGAGGGGAACTTGGCCTCCAACCACTGCTCGGCGAGGTTGGGTGCTGCGAGGGAAAGGCATGCGTGCGCGATTTGTGATGGTGTGTATATCAACTCTGCGTCGGTCAAGCGGGATTGTGCGACATGAGAGAGGGCTTTCTGGTAGATGTTGTGGTCTGGGGGAGGCGCGTCCGGTACCGTCTGCAAGGGAGTTCGTCGTTAACGATCAACGGCTGGCGCAGAACATCGTCGTACCTGCAAGTCTAGCCAGATACCCCACAGTGCGCGGTGCGCGTGCCATACGGAGAACTCAAAGCCGAGGCTTTGCGCCACGAGGAACTCGATGTCGAGGACGTCGGAAACTTCGACGCGAGGAATGACTTTGGTGTAGTGTTCGATGGAAATGGGGTTGTTGGTCGTCTTTGTGGCGAGGAACAGTGCGGTCAGCCTATGGGACCCTCGTCAGCTGGGCGTAGACCCCTCGATCACAGTGCGCGCTCGTACATGACGTTCTTGGGATGCCAGTCCATCACAGTGTTCTTGAGGTAGAAGCGCTTCAAGTAGGTGATCGCCGTCGCTTCGACCTCCTCCGGAAATCGGAAGAGCTGGCACATTTGGGGAATCTTGGACGCGTAAAGCTTGACGAGCAGCAGCTCCTCGTCCGCGGTAAGGAATTGCACTCGAGACGATGAGCCTGGCTGATCGTGCTTGTGAGAACAGAGGATACCATAGCATGCATATGCACGCACCTCGTCCGTCTCGAACGCCACGCGTATCGCGTCCACCGCACCCGCATTCAGACGCGCTCGTGTATGCGCGAGACGCTCGGGGGAGAAACGCCAGTTGCGAAATTGGGTGCTGCCCTCGTATATGGGCTTTCCGCGCGCGCTAGACGGTCCCGGATCACCATTCGCCGTAGGCTGCGCGCTATTGTGGGTAGGATTCATGATTGAGGAAGAGAGTCTTGAACAAGGCCTTCTGCGTCAAGCGCGCAGGAACTTGACCGGCATATTCCGGCTAACTGCAGGTTCAATTCCACGCTCCGGCTGGCCTTGCAGACACCCATTAGGCCACCCATTCTGCATACAGAGTCGCTAAGTGCATTGATATACTCAAAGACGGTCACGAAAAGGAATAGAAGCGTTGAATGGTATCATCACGTAGCTAAGTAATCGACACCTGCGAATTCCACTAGCGGCATATTCTCTAACAAATGTCGAGGCAATCGCCCTCTTCCGTGCCTGTGCGAGCCGTACTCATATATCAGTATAAGTTCAAGAATCACCTCCAGAGAACGTATCGAATATATATCGCCGACCAGCAAGGCCTCCACCCGCTCTTCTCCTCTGCCGAATATTTACATCACGGCGGTACCAAGTCCAACGGCCCATTGACATCGACGAGAAACAACGGAGAGTCGTTGGGCGCACGCTCCGCATTTATCTTGCGCACAATGTCCCACACTCCCTCAACGTCCTCTACGTCTTTCACGAACAGCTGCAACAAGGCAGGCAACACACCCCTTGCGCGTAGATTAACCACAGAGGACGTCGCGAGGGGTGCACCCAGCGCGCCAGACACGCTAAGCTCTACGATACTTGTAGGGGCGTTCCGAGAGAAGATGTACTCCTGTTCCTGTTTGTTGGAGTTCTTGAGCGACAAAGTACGCAGACGCGTGGTGCGCGCAAGGAATGTTGAGAGGGGGCAGGGATGCGGGTAAAGGGCGTGGCCCTCTTCCGGCCTTGGAACGGAGTCTTCAGCCCATTCGATGAAGAGCTTGTTGAGGGATGGCGTCGTGAGACGATCAAGCAGCCACGTGTGTTGCCGGTCGTTGGGATCATCCAAAGTCACGACAAGGGTGCGAAGCCGCTCTAGCCTGAGGTGCGATGTGATGGGGGAGCTCGGAATCTGCATCGTGTCATCGTTGTCGAAATCATCGCCATCGTCCTGATCATGTTTCCACCTTCTCAAATTCGAACACTTCGCGACCAGGGCATCGAAGGCGTAGGCGTTTGTGCATCGCGTCGTAAGACTCTTGATCTGCGACCACGGGAATTGGAGGTTGTGCTCCTTGGGCAGATTATATAGGTTGGTGACGGACAGGTTCCACAGCCGAGGCGCGCGCATAAACACGCAATGTTCGTCGGTTTCGGGAGGCGAAAGGACGCCGACGTCGCCCTGCACCTTCTCCAGGCGCGCGAGTGAGCGGTTCCCAAACGTCTTGAAGAACCCATACTCGAGTACTTTGAGCACTTGGAAGGAGTCACTGAACTCCATCGCGACCTGGAAGAGCTCGAGAGTAGGCGGGGAGCGTATGATGAAGAGCAGAGGGTCGGTCACGGTTGCATTCCCAACCCGCGAGAGATATACTTGCACGCGGTTGATGACCGCGCGCTGCATTGGCTTCGACCAGAGGTCGAGCATCCTCTGGGCCCAACTGACAGGAAGCGCTGCCCAGATTTCCGACATACCGATCGCGATGTCTGCGAGGGAAACTGTAAGCCAAAGTCGGATGATCGCCGTAACACTCACCTCGCCAGAGCTTGGACACAGAGCTGAGAGACAATATCATCGGTAGTTTCTGCTTGAAGTCTTTGTGCGTATCCACACAGGCGAAATCGAATATTTGCATGACGAGCTCGACCGGCAGGCGCCGGATCGGTGCAAGGAGACCCTGCTGGTGGTCTAGTTTGCGTCGAAGAGCCGCTTTGGTATCGGTGAGACGAGAGACTCTGTCCAAGAGGGCGACGACTTCTTCGTCAATGGCCGAGATACGTCGACGCGCTTTGGACATCGTGGCCTCTACCTCGGCATTGCACGATGGCCGCCATCCGCTGCGTAAGCTGTCCCAGGCAGAGGTAGAGACCTCAAGAGTGTCGCGGCATCGAGCGCATGAGCCGGCTAGGAAGCTTTCGTCGCGGTCCATGATGGGAAGAGGAAAGAAACGAAACGACTGAAGCGGCGATCGGGCCGCTTACGCTGATACGCGATCACATGACAGCCACGCGTACTTACGCACGTTTCTCCCGGTGACAATGCAACTGCCTTTAGGTGATCGATCGTTCAAAGCAGACCTGTCTACATGAGTCGTGTATCCCAAGTGCCAGAGCATAACATTCCACAGGATGATCAGCAATGCATAAGACCATGCATCAAGTAATTTCGTAGTAGCCTGTAATGGACCTACGAGCATTGTCCCGGACGACCACACCTAACCGACTTTACCGTTCAGCCAGGTCCAGATCTCCGTTCACGTCGAGAGTGGCCAACGGCGCATTTTTACGCGCACGTTCTGCGCCCATCTCGGCGATGATGTCGCGAGGTCCCTTGTCAAGCTTGACACCTTTCAGGATCAGCCGTCGCAAGGCAGGCAGCACCTCCGTCGCGCGTAGCGAGGTCACGGAGGACGGCACAAGAGGCACGTTCTCCGCGCCGGATATGCTGAGGTTAACGATGCTCGAAGGGGCCTCCCGGGAGAGTACGTATTCCTGCTCGAGCTTCGACGAGTTCTTCAGCAACAACGTACGCACTCCGTTCGAGCGCGCGAGGAATTTTGCAAGGGGGCAGGAACTTGGAGAACGGGCAACACCATCCTTCGGTGTGTTGACGGGCCAGTCCACCCAATTGACGAAGAGTCTGCCGAGTTTTGGCGTCGTGAGATGGTCGAACAGCCATTTGTGCTGCCAGTCGCAGATGTCGTCCGAATCGACACGCAGTACTTGCAGCTGCTCTAGCCTGAGGTGCGATGTCGTGGGAGAGCTGGGACCGTCCAAGGAATCGTCATCGTATTCTCGATGCCTCCAACTCCTCAGATTTGGACACTTTGCGACAATGGCATCCAAGGCGTAGGCATTCGTCATGGTTTTTGTGCTGAGAACATGGATCTGGGACCACGGCAGCTGAAGTTTGTGCTCCTGGGGTAGTTCGCGTACGTTCGTAAGATGGAGTCGGCTGAGACGAGGTACACGCATGAAGACGCAATGTTCATCTGGTCCGGAAGATGAAAGAGCGCGAACGTCGCCAAACACTGTTACCAGACGCGGTAATGAGCGATTACCGAATATCTCGAAGAAGCCACACTCTCGTATGTGGAGAGCCCGAATTGCATCACTGTTAACCATGGCTTCCTTGAAGAGCTCGAGAGCAGATGCGGGTCGAGTAGTGAAGACCAAAGAATCGCTCAGGGTTGCGTTGCCGATTCGGGATAGGTATATTCGTGCGCGGCTTACGGCCGAGCCTTGTCGGGGTACGGACCAGCGACGGAGTGCGCCCTGGATCGAATTGAGAGGAAGTGCAGCCCATATCCTTGACATGCTAATTGCGATGTCTACGTCTGATAGTGAGCTAACGTCGTCGCCACAGGGGGTCATACTCACCTCGCCAAACCTTGGTCACTGAGCTGACGGACAATATCGTTGGCCACCTCTGCATAAAGTCCTTCGCATCTTGACTCGCGAAGCGAAAGATTTCCATCACGATCTCGACCGGCAAGCGACGAATGGGTGCAAGCAGGGCTTGATGAGCGTCCAAGTTGCGCTGCAGTGCCGCTTTGACATCGCCAAGACGCGCGAGCCTGACCGAAAGGGCAGCGAGCTCTTCATCAACGGCCAATATGCGTCGACGTGTGTCGGACACGGTTGCTCGGAAGGTCTCTACCTCGACGTGCGACGATGGCAGCCATCCACTGCGTAACTGTGTCCACACGGAGGGAGGGGTCTCAACAGAGTCAGGGAGCGGACGAAGGCAGCGAGCGCATAGAGTCGAGTGGGCCTTGGTGTGGTCCATGATGGTAAGAAGACATAGCCGAAACGCGAACTGGTGATCGGGCCATTCGCCACATAAACGCGATCACATGACAGGCCGGACTCAAGGCATTACGGCAATTCCGAGGCGCCACAAGGCCGTTCCTCGTCACGTCCGCATATTCCAAGATATATGTTATGCATCCCTCGCTGTTCTTCCGAAATCTCCCGCGCTGGTTGAGCTTCAATACCTTGTTGACGCGTCCCTGACTGTTGACAAGACGCGTGATGTCACACCGCGACGGTCACCTCCCCCCTGCGTATAAATTCCCCGCGCACTGATAAGCTTTTCCCTCCCACCATAGACGCAAGAAACTTTGATCGTTCTCACCAGCCCTTACTTGCCTCGTATAGCTTGATATTCGAGTCCCCTCATCATCCACGATGCCCCCCAGAGCAGCGAAGCGCAAGTCCGACGTCGTGGACTCCGACTCCGATTACGACGGCATCGAGGTCGTAGAGGAAGCCGCAGCCCCTCCTGCGAAGAAGAGGGCGCGCAAGACGAAGGAGAAGGACGCGGAAGACGGTGGGGACAAGCCCAAGCGCTGGCAGGACGTGAAGCTGGAGGGCGAGGATGTACGTGGATACGGCTTGTTGACGCGTCAAGCTCCACGGCTAACGCGTATCATTGCAGGAGGACATGGTCCCCGTGTACGACGACTGCGCTGAGGTGCGCCGCAAGATCAGGCTGCTCGAGAAGACTCCCGGTTTCGTGGTGCGTATCCGTGGTCCCCTTAAGCGCGTAAGGATCCGAGCTCACGGAGTTCAGAGGGCCCAATGGCTGAGGGAGATTGGTAACGTCAACAGCAACTCATTCGGCCGCTTCAGTGAGTATCGTATGCACTTCGCCCTCAACTTGACTGACGCACCGCTCCTAGTGGCCTCGAAGGAGCGCGACGCCGGTGGAGGCAACTCGACTTACCCCAAAGGTACGTCCTAGCACGCATTTCTTGGTGTTCTTCGTTGACATGCGACCTTCCTTGACAGCCTACATCGTACGTGGACCTTGAGGCAGAATTTGTCTAAACTCACCGTGTTGCGCAGTACTTCGAGAAGATGCGCATCCTGGAGGGGAAGAAGAAGACCGCGAGCCGCCTCCGCAACGAGGAGACGCATCCCAACGGCTTCCCTCTCGAGAACCGCCGCACCCACATGTGGGTCTTCACTGGCAAGCCTGGTCCGAGTCGCCGTCGCCGCTGAGCGCGTCGACCATCTTGCTATATCCGCTTGCTTCTTGCTTTATGGTCGACCGTACGCTGCTAAGTTCCTTGCGCGTATAATCCTGTCCCATTACCTGTACTACTACCCATCGACTAATGCTATGTCGCCTGCGCCTTATTGCTCTGCCACGCCTCTATCCACTGGATGATGCGCGAGACGTTCGACTCCATGTCATCCGTGGTCTCGCTCTGCAGCTCGACGACGATCTCTGGCGGGTATGAGTCGCGCGCTTCTTGGAGCACGGTCTGCATGATTTCGGCCTCATTGTTCTCTTGAATCTTCTTGAGGGGGTAATTTCTGGGAAGGTGGTTAGTACGGAGAGCGGGGGAGTGAGAGGAGAGTGGGGGTGGGGAGAGGAGACGCAAGGAAAGATATCGCGACGCACCGCTTTTCCAACCGTTCCCAAAGCTTGGAGTGGTCGCAAGTGAGGACGACTACGAGGTCTGCCCATCGCTCTGGATACGCTTCGCAGGAATGCCAGTCAAGAATGACCCCGCCCTCTGCGACGATGGGTTCGAGCGCGTCCAGTAACTGGAGGAGGCACACGTTCAACATGGTACTCCGTGAACATAGCAGGGCAACGCACCCGATCCTCGTCCGGCAGGTAACTCTGCCACTCCTCATCGTACTCCTCATACAAGTTGTTCTCCTTCACAAAGTCCCCGACATTGATGTGCTTGAGCGGTACGGGGGATTCTTGCGCGAGGAGCTGGGATGTTGTAGTTTTGCCGGTCCCTGGAGTGCCAGTGATAACGATGACAGGTCCCTTGCTTGATGTTGCGGCCATGTATCGAATGTTGAAGGGCGTCCGAGGGGGTGTCAAGGATGTGAGGGGGAAGGATATAGCCAGTCAAGATGATGAGGGCGGGAAAGTGAGGGGAAGTGATCGGGCTGATCTGATCGGTCGGTATAATGAGATCTTGCCTTTTCGGGGGTTCATTGTACTTTGGGTCTTCGCCATTGTTCATTTCTGAACATCGCCACCATTACAGCTGTTTGCATAAATGATGGCTGATCCGCACGTTCGAAAAAAAAATGAACTTAAATCGAAAATTCGACTCGGTTGCCCAAAGTGCCGCCAGACACGGTCAATCATTCACATACATGATGTAATCCCCTGACCTATGCAGAGGCCGAGCATAGAGCAGGCGGAATTGAGCTTGGACGCCGCGCGCTCGTGTGGCGGGCGACTTCCGGGGTATCGGACCGGATTTTTTCTTTAAGTTCAATGTTTTTGGTCGACGTGCGGATCAGCCATCATTTATGCAAACGGCTGTAAGAAGAGTTTCTCTGTATACTTACAGCTAGCGGGCTGCTCTCCGATAACTTTCCGCTTGACCTTCCCCACCTCTAAATTGCCTTGATTACGCGGAACAATAGCCTGGCAACGAGTTCACTTCTCAACAACGGCCCGTCACAACGGGACCGGTGCCTGCCGACAAGCGACATCAGCGAGCGACATTTCCCCACCGAAGTGCCTGAGCCTCCCTCTTGAGCTCGTCACGGTCGAGCCCTGGCGGCTCTCACATCTTTCCCTCGTTTCCCTTTACTCGACTGCACCGACCGCCGCGAATCACTCCTTTTCGCGCCCGGGCACAGCGATGCAGGCTCATCGTGTTCTCGAGGCTCATTGCGTTCCCAAGGCGCATCGCGTTCCCATGCTCCTGCTGCGCACGCTGCTGGGGCTGCTGCTGCTAAGCCTGGCCAGCCCGGCCGCGGCCTTCTCGCAGCTTGTGAACGGACAGAGCTTCACGTTCGGCCTGTCGATCATAGACGCTCCTTTCCCTAACAGGTATGTGGATTATACCCTGAGTTGTGAAGTACGACTGACGAACGTTCTACCGTCCCATCGCCTATTCTCTTTGGACCAACCCTATGATCGTCAACACAGTCCCTACACAGTCGGCAGCCAACTCCCCATCGCCATTGAGGTTCGCGTCCCCTCCATGATCCTCTCATCCTCATCCGCACCGCACAATCCCCGTATCCTCACATCAGACATTGACCTTACCGTAAGTAGGTCTCGGGCAATGGTCGCATCCCCCTCGACGGCACCTTCCCCGGCTCCGACCAGCCCACTCGCTTCGACCTCCTCGAGATCTACATGGTATCCGCGGAAACAGGAATGAACTATACCGTGTCCAGCGGACCTGGCCTGCTGGAGAACGAGGACGGCAGCGTGCGCCACCTGAACTGGCCGATCCCTACGTGCACGAAGGGCGGGAACTATAATGTGCGTGGTGCAACCGGATATGCGTATACAAGGGGCTAATGATGAACGGCTATGATAGCTCACGTTCTACGAGTCGTCGCACGTCAATGACACAGCGTACTTCATTATCACGCCCATCGGCGTGACTATCAACGAGGGGGATAAGCACTCGGACAGTGAGTACCTCCAGGCCACGGCTAGTCAAATGGTTGATTGACCCCGCGCAGGCGACGACGAGAAGTGCAAGGCCATGACGAACGATCTGCAGCCTCAGCCGCAGGACGATGCGCCACTGCCACAGATCCCCTTCCTGCCGGACGATCCTATGCCTATCGAGACGAAGGTTCCCGACTCGACGAGAGCTCAGGTGCGTTGCGATGTCGTCCTCGATAAGTCCCGGACTGTGCTCCCCTGTTCCGGACTGTGCCCCCTCAGTAGCGCCGTGGCTTATGAAGTGATTGGCCGAAGTCGCAATACTGGTATTTACTCTCCCACAGCCCACACCGACCATCTACACCGTCACCGTCGTCGAGTCAGGCGCGACCATCACCTTCCCGACCGTGACGGAGACTCCGATGCCCGTCACGGTCGTCGTCGTGCAGGAAACTACGATCACGACGACGCAGAATGGCGAGCCGGTGACCTCGACGTGCGTATTCTATGGCATGCTTCTCTCTGCATTCGTCTCGAGGCCTCTAGTGATGCGCCCACACCTCCCTCGATGCTGACTTCCCTCCCCAGGGTCACCGCGATGTATACCACAACCGGCATGGCGGGCGACGGCGGAGACCTTGAGGGCTTCTTCCCGGTCAATGGCGCGCTAGGTGATGTACGAACATGGACAGGCTGGAGCGGTTCGGTGTGTATGGCTATACTTGTAGGAGCGCTACTCACTGTTTGAAATCGTATGGACGCTCGCCTTACACATTATCTTTGACCCCCAGGTCGTGTTCGTCCAGGGCGACGCTTCAGTTAGTGCGGATGAGGATCAACGTCGTATTCCACTCAGGCAATTTCAACCGAGTGCAAGCCAAGGATCACAAGAACACAAGTTACAGCTCAGATCAGGCTAAGAGCGGACGTTGAGTACGCGGGCCCATGCAACTTCAAGTCTTCGACTTTTTGGGTCGTCCACCAGTTCCCCGCGTCACCCCTTTCAGCCTCGGTGTCCAAGGTACCCCCTTGCAGTCGGTAATCTTCACGCCATGCTCCAGCAAGCGCTCGGCGACCTTGACAACCTTGCTCTTCTTGATCTCGCGCCTAACGAAGTGATCCAGCATGAGACGGTTAAGGATGACAGTCGGACGGACGCACTCAGTGGCGGGCCAGGAGAGAAAAGTAAAGTTGATTTCTTGCAGGGCGGGGTACAGCGAATAGTCCAGACCTTCGAAGAAATCCGTGCAAACATCGTGACTTAGTGTGTGTCAGTGCGTAGGTAGGATATTGCGGAACGAACGGGACGCACTGTGCTCGATTCGCACAGATGATCTTCGCAAGCTTGCGATGTGGCGTCCGGCTGCCGGCGGTCGTTGAGAACTACGATCATGTCAGAGGAGTGGCGACGAGTAAAGTAGGCCCGCACAGTCATGATATAACCATTCAGTCGCAGTAAGGTCGCATTAGGGCAAAACGAGACTACGCGCGCATCGAATATGCCATGAAGCTCAAGCTCCTGGACCCGGCCCCCGATTGCCTCCACGAGAAGCCTTCGAGCTCTCTGCTCGGAAGGGTCTCCCCGTAAGTCCACTGTAATTTTGCGCAAGTTATCGAAGCTGCTTGCGATTCAGCGTCGACTCTGTAGTACTCATGGACGCTGTAAGCTTACCGCATCTTTCGAGCGACCTTTATAAACGATTCTCCGCAATGGGTTACGTCGAGCATTGTTAGCGCGGGCATAGACGCGTTCCTTGGCATCTTCTGAACATCGAAATCGGCCGAAGACCTGAACCGGAGGGTATGCAGACGGGTGAAGCGCGCAAGGGGAGAGAGATCAAAAGCTCCTGTCCCCGAGAACTCGACACCCACGAGTTCACGCAGAGTAGACTGGCTAGCATCTGCTAGCTGTGCGAGCTCGCTTGAATGAATAGGAAGACTGCCCCATCCGCCTTTGAGACGTTCGAGGTTTTTGAGACGACGCAAAATGGGACCCAGCTCCATTGGACTTTCCACATCTTCATCTGTCTCATCGTCATCGTCGTCGATTTCGCAGATCACCAGCGTCTTGACATAGTCGGCATGCTCTGGAAACGCCTGTAGATGGCATGCAAATTTTCGAATTCGGTCCTGGCCATACAGGCGCACTTCCTCATACACCACTGGAAGCCCGGCATTCTGACGTTTATTGTCAGCTACAGTTTCCCAGGCGCACCAAGCACTCACATAGAATGCCTTGCAGACAAGCAGCAGATTGCGTTTTGTCTCCCCTGACACATCGCCATAGCTAGACGCGTATATGTGCATGACATATCTCAAAATTTGGGCCCATATCTTGTCAGCGACGTCGTTCGGAGCTGATGCTAGGGGCCTGAAGAACGGATCCGCAGGCATGGCAGCCAGTCGTCGCCGTTCAGGTTTTGCGCAGCCGCTATATAGTTTCGCCGGTCAGCGTCAGACGACACGATCGAGGAGCAACGCTTACTACCTTCCCCCATCATCCTCAAGTTTCCGCTTCAACTTCAGCTTCTCACGCACGTGCGCAGGCTGTTGCTCTAACTGCTTCTGCAAGGTGCCCCATGCATAAGTGCCCCATGCATAGGTGCCCCATGCAGAGCTGGAACCATCGAATGCAAGTATGACCTCCTGCACAGAGGCTATATCACAAAAAGTACGGTGGGTGTGGGTTATGATTGATGCTGCCTGTAACAAGACGATTTCGACGCTCTTCGACCCCGTCCGAAGAGCTTTGGCGAGCTCGTGGAGGTATTCTTCGCGGAGGTATCGACAATCGATGCTACGCTGCATGAAGTCATTAGACATCGACAAGCGATAGCACCATATCCACTAACCAGTTTATCCCAAGTGGGAACCGCGGTGAACAAAGCTGCAAGGAGCTTCGCCATGTTGCTGTTCACCTTCGCGCGAACTTCGGGAGAGTGCAGGAACACAAGAGTCGTTGGATTCAGGAGACTGAGGCAGGACACAATTCCGCTGGCGCTGTCGTCGCTGTACAGAACTGTCGTCAGACAGACGTCCGTGAGGTTTGGCCCGCACTTCTCCAGAATCTGTTGCATGCAAGGTCCGAAGCCACCCTCGACCCGCAGCTTTCTGACCCAGCGTGCGAGGTCTGGATTGGACTTGAAGGCCGCTGCCAATGCTCGAGCCTGAGCCTTCGAGCGAAGGATGACATCGTGGTAGAGAAGTGGCGTGCCGACGCGACACCAGTTCTTGCTGACGAGCAGCAGCGACGAGGTCTTGTAGTTGTTCACATAAGTGGAGAAAGGCGAGCGGCCTGAGGGGTTGCGAAAGAGAGCGTCAGGAATAGCGAAAGCTGGCTCGAGGATCTCTTTGAGCAATTCATCTGGCAGTTCGGACATGGTGGGAGGGAGGAGGTGGCGTTCCGGCCACCGGTGGCACCAACGCTTTTTCGGAATATCGGTGCGGGGGTCCGATTGTGGGCCGGCCGCGCGTTCGACTGCGACTTGCTGGGCAGAAATGGTGCATGATTCAGTGCGCTTGTACATTCGCTTGGACTATAGGTAAAACTCAACGACAACTACTGCGTACATGGTTTGCAAATAAGAAAGAAAGATGAATGCAGCGAGTCCCAACAACCAACATCTAACCTAGAGAGCCTAAAACCTTCATCGCAAGGGCACGCAGAATCTCAGCCTTCTGCTGACCACCGAGCTGACCAAATACAGCGGCGACGCTCTTGCCCTTGGCGTCTCGAATGGCGCCTAGTCGATTGCCCGCAACGGCGCCGAGACCCATACCAGGAAGGTTGGCGACGATGAAGCCAATACCGCCCCCGCAGACGGTGCCTACGTAGGTCCACCATGGTACTCTCTTCTGAACCTCCGGACGCAGAAGCTGTGACGGTGTCAGGCGACTTCTTGTGAGAACGCGGGGCGACGCACCTCCTCGAACACGTCCGCAAAGGTGCCCTCTGCGTCTGGCCGCTCTGGCTGTGGAGCCGCACGCTCAGAGCCTCCGCCAAACATATTCGAAAACTGAGCGAAGAAGTTGTTCGACGAGGATGGGTCCTCCGTCTTCTCGTCGAATGATCGTGACGAGTACAGCGCGTCGTACTCCCTGCGGCGTGACGCGTCGGACAACACGTAGTATGCGTCTGCAACTGCTTGGAAGCGCTCTGTTGCACGCCTCCTCTCCGTGTCCGTTGCATTCGCCAAGCGGTCTGGGTGAGTCCTACGGATGCATGGTCAGAAAGGTCGGGAGAGGGGAATGTTGACACGTACTTCAAAGACTCCTTCTTGTACGCTTGTCTTATCTCATCTGCTGTAGCAGACTTCTGTATGTTCAGGATCCTGTAGTAATCGGGGAAAGAGGTCATGGTGGTTGGGAAGAAGATGGGCGTTGTCGAGCAAGGAGCGACGCCCCTTGGCCACGGTGGCGCGCAGCCAGGCACTGACGTCACGCAAAGGCCGGTCCGACGACCCGTACACGTGCGCACGGGATTAAACAGGCTATGCCCGGCCATTATTTCTGAACTGAACCATCACCATCGGTATCGTGCACGGAATGTACTGCAATCCTCCTTACTCATCTATCCTCGCGCAACCGCCTTTTCGTAAAACGGATGGTGCGCGATCATGCATGCGAACAATTACACCCGCGAGACCTCCGTCAAGCTTTTCTGGTTCACGTACTTCAGGCCCCTAGTCACGAACGTGTCTCTTCTCAATATATGGAAGTGATATCCTCTGTGCTCTCCCCTACCAGCATCGTCCAGGTCGACCGTCTGCAAAGATGAACACACAGCACGTGAGATGCACGTGAGAGTCACGCAAATGGCTGTTGAATTCTTGTGTCTGAGGCCTGGGAAAGCTCTGTCTTTATCGCCAAAGCGTCGTCTCCATTCATGACTTTCCAGCAACTACCACCAAGAAACTCATTCGATGTGTAATTTACAATAGTTTTTTCAAGCCTTCCCTTGAGGTCATCGGACCTCGGGCCGTAATGACATGCACGATGCATGATCGGGCTTCCGTACCTCTTGCATTCACCCGTCTTCTCAACGCCTTCCCGACAATTCTCACTTACCTCACTCGGGACCCAAGGGAAACACGTCGGAGGACGAATCCCATGGACGAAAGCGCGAGCAAACGACGCGCGTCCAGCGTCCCCGCTCCGCGGAGCAAGCGGAAGCTTTCCCTCGTACTCGGTGAGCGCTAGCGAGCACGGATCCTCCCGAGGTATCTAATCTTCCCGCATAGACTATGTCGAGGTCCCCCCTCTACCAGCGCGAAAGCGGCAGAGTGCGTAGGTCTTCGCTAGCTCGTGGTGCACGACTGAGCGATCGTCTGCAGAATATGAGGCGGCGGCCTCTGTAGAGCCCAGGCAGACGAGATCGAGGACAGAAAAGTCGCCTGCGAGGGCTGCGAAGAACAATGGGGCAACGGGCAGAGTGTCGACTCCGTCAAAAGCCGCGTCAAGAAATGTGGAGAAGGACGTGCAGAGACCGCCCCCAAAGCGCGGGCGGCGTGCATGTGAGTGATCACCCCTTACCTCCATGAACGCCGTCTGAACGACTCCGCGCTACGCATAGCCGTATCCGGCCCCGCACCTAACACTCGCCTTGCGCAACTCGACATCGCTCCCAAACCAAAGTGCCTCCCACCACGCAGTCGATTCCAGAGCGTCAGTCCATTGGATAAACAACCTTCCTTATGTGCGGCGTCCAGTCTCCAAGGGGCTGTGGAGACCATTTCTCCAGATACAGCAGAGGGCGCCCAATCCGATCAAGAACGAGAACAGAACGCCAGCGATAACCTGGAATCGAGGGGAAGCCGATTCTCACCTGAATCGACCAGTGCAGCGGCTGAACAGCAAGAACCAGCTATACACGAAGACGAAGGGATCGAAACTACGAACCAACCATCGATGACTTCCCCCCGCATATCTCTGGCTGCGCAGATTGACTTGACGCCTACGCAAGACACGAGCTTGACCGAGGACGATGAGCGGCTTTGTGGGACATCCGCCGGCCCAGACCCTGACGGCGCACCCCCACCTACTGACCAGGAGATTGCCCGTCTGCCTCCACCGCCTGTCCTGCCTCCGACTCCCCCTGCAAGCAGTCATGCCGAGTACCCGCGAACTCAGCCGCCGGCCCCTGCGTCACTCGCACCAATCCCCATGAACCCTGCGGTCGCACAATATCCTTCGATTGCACATATTCCCAGGGTCCCGCTACCTCCACCGCTCGAGGAATACGTGCCATCACGCCCGTCGAAAGCAAAGACGCGCACCCCTGCTCGTCCTTTGCAGAAGGCCAAAACGGAAAGCAGCCTCGACAGCGTCCACCTGAACGACTTCGCGCTCGACTTTGCAATGCTCCTCCCCGAATATGACGGCTTCCTCACCTCCGGTGCGCGGCATATCATCCATCGTGAGCATTCGCGTGCCATTCTCTCTCTTCGCTCGCTCATCTTCGCCCCAGACATGCACCACACCCTCGCGCTCGAATCCATCGCCCGCCGGCGGCTCGAAGACCAGCTCTCGACCGAGATCTCCCTTCGCTGCGCCGTCGAGCGCGAGGCCGAGCGCCTGCGCGCCGAGCTGGCGGAGCTGCAGGAGGAGGCGGAGGAGCGGAGGGCGCGCAAGCAGGCGAGGCGCGAGCGGAGGGCGGCCGGAATTGCTGCGTCCCAGAGGTCAGAGGCGACGTCGGAGGGGTGAGAACGTCCCAGGGGTGAAATGGAGGAGGCGGGAGCCGATGGAGGACTTGGTGAAGATGGCCGATGCTTCCTGGACAACCTACCTCCACATTTCTTGATGACATACTTACGAATCTTGGACGCCCCACACTACTACCACATCGCATCGCATTTCTTGCACCTTATATCATCGCAAATCAAGCACCAACAACCACCTCCTTCTCCCAATTCTTTCTACCCCAAACGTACCGTACGACAACGACGAGAACAAGACATTACACCGAGCAGGTAGGTACAGTAAAGACGGCGGCGCATAGAGGCCCGTCGACAGGATTGACGCGAGACGTAGCGCGTCCACATGATGAATGCGAAACGTAGCGCGTCGACAACGATGAACACAATATGTATGTATGCAATAAGTTTGTCTGGATGCATGGATGAATGGCAGAAGCAGTGTTCCGTATGTATGTGCGCGTCGTCGCAAGAGGGCGGCGCAGGTTATGTGTATGTAGGTATGGATGCGATGCAACCCGGTACGTCCGCGTAAGATGCAAGCGGCGGGCTCATGAGATGCAAGCGACGGGCTCATATGAGATGCAAGCGACGGCTCGTATGATATGCAGACGATGGGCTCGCATGAGATGCAAGCAAGCAAACAAGCAATTTTCCGGTGATACAGGGCACGAAACACGGGATCGCCGAAGTGAATGAGAAACTGGGAGCAGTATCCTTTTCCGGGCAGTGTCTATCCACGCCAAATGTTTTCCACAGATCAGAGACCAGGGCAGGGAGCAGTGGCGCATGCGTGCAACCACCTTCACCTAGAGCGAGAAAGTTGGTACAAGGGAGAGCGGGGGGAGGCATTGCTCTCAGTGCGCGCGTTCGGCTACAGGGGGCACGTCCACCCTAGGAAGCGCCCACACATCCCTACGAGGCGGGCTCACCCCCAGTAGCTGTCACCGTAGGGATCGCGCTCGCCCTCAGAGATATCGCGCAGCGCCGCGTAGTCCGCGACGCCGATGCCGTGCTCCATGGCGAGTGTGAGCGCGGCCAGCGCCTTCTCCGAGCGCGTGGAGGGGAGGGGCTGACATTCGACGGGCGGGGACGATCGGATCGACGACGCTGAGGAGCGGAGGGATGGCGTAGAAGATCGCAGCGACGAGGACGCCGATGAGTCCGTCTCGCCGTCCGCGCTAGGCAGTCCGGGCATCGTCTCCGCATTATATAGACCAGGGAGGGTCGAGCACGCCGTGCCGACGTCGATTTCGATATCGTCGTCCTCTTCGTCGGATGGAAAGGCGGACGACGAGTCGCACGAGGGCGCGGCCGGCGAGGAGTATCCGCTGCTCCTCTCCGGGAATGTGCCACTGGGAGAAGCGGCGCGCATGCGCTTGCGCCGCGGGTTTCCGCCGAACGGGTCCGCTCTCTCGCCGCTGGATACATACACGTCGTCGTCATCGTCGTCAGAGGGATCCGCAGAGAAGGTATGACGCGACGAGGAATGGCAGGCGCGTTTGCGTCCGCGGTGACGGGGCTCGACGACGGGCGATGTGTTGAGAGAAGGGAGCGCACGCAGCTGCTCGAGCTCGCGCATGCGCTGCACAAAGCGCTCGTTGCTCTCGGCGACACTGCGGTGGAGGTCGGAGTATGCCTCGGATCGGAGGCGGCTAAGATCCGGCTCGCTGAGCATCTCGCACTCGCTGTCCATGGACACCGACCCATTCGTGCGCGTGCGCGATCGCGCCGCCGACGATCCTCCCAGCTGGAAGTCGGCAGCTGAAGTCGCTAGCGAGGGCCTAATAAAGCGCCCGGACGATGCTGGCGATGGAGGCGGGGCTCCCGAGTCTGGGGTCGGGCTCTGAAGTGGAAATCAGTACATCCCGCCAGTGGGAGGGAGCAGGGGACGTACCGGGAGGCCCTGCTTGCGCTTTGTCCCCTTGCGCCACGAGTTCACGTTCCACTTGCCCGATACCATGGATGCACGGTCGAATCGCCCTGGCGCCAGCGATGGCTGCTCGGCATTTTTGTGTGCAGCGAGATGGCCAGATGGCGAGGCCGATTGGGATCTCCTGCGAGAGCTTTCGGCGAATAGCAGTGAATCCATCGATGCGAACAGATCTCGACGGTAGTGGGATCTTTGCGACAAGTGCAGCGGCGAAGGCAAGAAGCAAGGGAAAGCGCGACTCTTATGGGAAGAGGCAAGCTACCGAATGTCACTGCTTCGTGACATAAGTTTGTCATTTCACGTGCGCTAATGTGGGGCTCCGAGCTTGATTGCTGTTTCCCCGCCATGTTTTGCGCCTGGATATTCGGCCTCGTCTCACCTGGGTCTCGCCAATTCACCTTAGCGCTTGAATCTACCGATCCGGTCTGCGCCGTCGTATGCGGCAGTTGGCACGCGTCAACGTCTGTCACACGCGCTCAACAATGATCATTCCACGATCACGGGATCGTGTTATGTGGTCACGCGCGGTTGAACTTCAGGATGAGAGCGGGTAAGCGCTTAGATCTGGCTGGAGGATCCAGTCAACACGTCCTTGGGTATAGTACAAAAATAGTCTATCTACGATGTGTGCCTACCAATACTATTGCTCAGCGATACTTTCTCGCCATCTCCAGCATTACAGTAGTCAGTTCATCTATTGTTTCGTGCCACTAAACGCGCGGACCGACGAAGCGCCTGCCGGCCGCTTTCCGCTTGGTGGACCTTTGTCCGCTTATGCGTTTGGAGCGGGGTGTCAGGCGGGGCCCTAGTCCGCAAGCGCTTCGGGCGACGTGGCAAAGCCGCTTCCTCATCTGGCGCTTTGCGCTTGGTCGTCCTCGGCTGATGGTTGTCCTGCTCATCCCGATCCTCGTCTTGCTCTTCCTCGTCAACGTTCATAGCCTCGCATGCGGAGCCCTCGGAAGGCGTTATGTCAGGCTCTGCAAATATTTTGCCCGTGCAAAGGTCGACTCGCCCGAGCGGCACGAAGGCGTCCTGACCCTCGACGTCGGCGTAGTACCGCGATATCGTCTGGAAGACCGCACGCACGTCGTCGTAGATCTTCGCATGCTCGTCGAACAGTTCCTTCGGCATGCGCTTCTGAGCACCATCGTCGTCGAACTGATAACCATCATAGTCAATCCGCTTCTCCACGGCCTCATGGACGCCCGTGAGATCGATGAGGAGGCTCGGAAGTCTGGTCAGAGGGGAGTCGTCACCATGAATTTTGCGAAGCAGCGACTCGACCTCCTTCCATGAGGGAGCCTTCAACAGAAACATGGTCCGTTCCCATGTCGCTGGCGTCGAATGGGGGAACAGATCATTGCATCGGCGCTCCAACGACACCAACGTCGAGGAGGGGTCCTCACAAAACTTCGTCGAGAGCAATCGGCGAGGCACGTAGCACATAGCGAACTCGAGGGCCATCCAGAGGGTAGACTCGAGATCATGGAGAGGGTTTTGCACGAAATACGTGTCGGCCAGCTTGATCTTCTTGCTTCCCTGTGTGAACATGTGCCTGTCATTCAGTGCTTCGAAGGCCATGTATCTCATTGTTCCCTGTTTTGTTGCAATGAGTACATGGAGCATAGCGAGCGATGGGGGATGTATGGCGCACCGCTACAAACTCCTGCGGAGAGATCTTGGAGTATTCTCGACACCACTCGAGGTCAGCGAGATGCGCCATGTAGCGCTCACACAAGGGCCCGGTGGACGTCTCAGAGAGGCGTCGTACCATGATATTGCCTGGGCTGATATCGCGATGCATCCAGCCGATGCGACGGAACCAATCGAGCACTGCGAGCCATCAGCCTTTGCGATTGTTGCCAGAGAGTGAAGACAAGTACCAAATACGGCCTTGTCGAGGGCGAAAAAGAAGACCGCAGGATCGCGAATCTTGTACAGATCGACACAGACATGTCGGAAGAGTGTTCGACGGTGCTTGCGACCCAGTAGCTTGAGCTCTTCCCTTTCGACGACGCCTTCGGCTTCGATTTGCATGAAATGTCGCGAGACTTCGTCCAGCTCCTCCTTCGACTGTGTACATGCCTGAAGAGCGCGCTTCAAAGCCTGTTGGTCTTCCGTTTCCAGATTGATGCCCTCGTCGTCCAGAAGCCAGCAGTCGCGCAGAACATACACCTGCTTGTCCTCTCTGGAGAATGTGTCGGCTTTGCCCTTCTCCGTCACGCGCTTGACCTTGTAGACACGCAGGGCGCCATGCCCGAGCGACGCGGTGCAGCTCTCATACAATGTGTCGATCGTCTGATACGTGCGGACAGTGTTGTCGCTTTGAGGAATGTCAAACTGGTATTGCCACCGCTTCGTCTTGTCGGCGACGCGGGCGACGGTCTGATCGAAGCCGAGTTGGTGTTCGGTGGCGAAGGAGACGAACAAGATCCATTGGATGAGCTCTTCTTTACTCTGGCGGCCGTCAGTCAACGAAGATGCGCTGGGGAGAAAGCCGCGCACCGTATGAATGTCGAACATCTCGGTGACGACCGAGAGCGAACGAGAGTGGCACCAGAGGCGCGCCTGCGTGCCCTCGATGGTGATCGCAAAGTGGAACTTCCGACGGATGTCGGCGTAGAGATACTGTCCCGCAGCGGCGCAGGTCTTGTACTGTAGTTTCCGAACGTCAGGATCAAAGAGGCCCACCATCGTTTCCCCCACTCACGCTTGGGTCGAGGTACGTGCTTCCGCACTTGGCTTTGATCTGCCATGAAGACACCACGTCGGCCGTGTTGATGAGGCGCTTGTGCCTCCGAGATTGAATGCGGTTGCAACAGGCATTGCCCGAGCGAGCGCCGGGCACGTACGTGGACTCACGTAGATGGTGAAGGGCATCAACATGAAAGGACTCGGGGTCATGGGTACCGGCGCCGGGTACCTCGCGCAACTCCTCATACTGAGATCGGCTTTCGAACAGAGTCGTCCTTTTGTCCGTTGAGAAGCGACCGGAGGGGCATGTAGCAGCGGCCTTGAGCACAGCATTGACGACCTTGACGAGAGAAGTCTTGTATGCGCTATCGGCCATGAGCCCCTCTTGTGGCTTCAGACTGCTCCATTTCCCGCATTTTATATGACCTTCACTTCTCAGGCGCTTGAGTATGTCCCTCATGTCTCGAGAGGAGACGCGTTGGTAGCCAAGAGGTCCGACGTAGGTCTGCCAGAAGTCCTCGACGGAGGTTTCGTGGGTTGGTGTGCGCATGGTGCCGATGTGGTTGTCTTCTGGCTGTGGGGAGAGCGCAAAGGGGAAGCAGAGCAAACAGAGGGCACTGTGGAGGATAGGAAAGGTCTATGAAAGTTGAGGACAAGAACAATGGACGCGCAAGGGCCCGCCGCCCCGGCCCATTTATTGTCTGCGGAAGTCGGCCCGGATGGCGCGCGAGCGGGCCATGCACGATGGCGCGGGATCCCTCTTGGTCTGACAGCAGTTTGAGGACATTCGATGCGATATTTAGGTTGCGTGAGTCTCGAGATCTACAGAAGAGCAGATGCATGCGCCGCCGCGAGGGCGCAGCAATTATTGTCAATGCTCCAGCGCCTGGCTGCAACTCTGTACTGGACCTACAGTCAGCGTAGATAAAGCCAAGGAAGAGCAATGCAATCCTACCCAGGCCCTTGACACGATCTGCCATTCATGCTTCAAAGCTTTGGTACAGCGCATTCAGTTGCATACCGACGGCGAACAAGTTTGGAACAAGCGGTCGAATGTCGCCACTTTCATTGGTCCGGGATCGGAGCGGGCCGACAAGCAATGGCGGACCGCGGGTCCGGGGCTTGTTCCCCAACCATGCGGGGAGATGCAGCGGATGCCGCACCTTCGTCGGCCCCTTCTCTTTCCCAGACTGCTCGCCGCTCCCTGGACTGCTTTTTCGAGGCTGCTTTCTTGAGACCGCTGGCTAGATAGGCTGGCGCGACTGCTTCTTGGATTTCTGCACTTCTTGAATCTTTGCACGAAACGACGACACGACCATCATGAACTGGACGCTAGAGGAAGTGAAGAAACATAACACGCGGGAGTGCGTGTGGATTGCTTCCTTGTGAGGGACGCTGAGCTGACACGTCCCCCTTCCCCTCCCATGCAGGTCGTGCTGGGTGATCATCAAGAATAAGGTCTACGATGTCACCTCCTTCCTAAACGTGCGTCCTACTCCCTCCTCATCAGCCCCCACGTCTCGCCCCTGCCCCTCTCCCGCGTTCGCGTTATACCTTATTGTGCCCCCTCTCCTTCGACCCCTCACACCACCGTCAGGACCACCCCGGTGGCGCCGCCATCATCCTAAAGTACGCCGGCCGCGACGCCACCGCCGCCTACGAGCCCATCCACCCCGCCGACGCCCTCGAGAAGAACCTCCCCGCATCCGCACATCTTGGGCCCGTCAACACCGACGCGGCCAGCACCCTCGAGGCCGCGGTGCGCAACCGCAGGAAGACGAAGGACGAGATCCGGATCGAGGAGGCGCATAAGTATAAACCGGCGCTGAGCCATGTTTTGAGTCTGAGGGATATGGAGGTGAGTGTTCAATCGAGGGTTCCGCGTGAGGGGGATGGTGTGAATATTGATGCTGACACGCGAGCTGTAGGACGTGGCGAAGAAGGTGCTGCCCCATAAGGCGTATGCGTACTATTCGTCGTCTACGGAGGATACTATCTGTGAGTATCAGTCTAGGGGTGCAGCCCTGTCGCTGATGGGGCACTCGCAGCCAAGAACGAGAACGCTCATGCGTTCAGTCGATTCTTTTTCCACGCCCGCGTAATGCGGCCTGTATCTCGATGCGATCCGTCTACGACCATTCTTGGATTCAAGTCGTCGATCCCTGTCTTTGTGAGCGGGGCAGCTATGGCCAAGCTCGCACACCCTGACGGCTAGTAAACTCCTCTGTGCAAACAAAGCTATCCCGCTGATCCTTCTCTGCAGGCGAACTCAACATCACCCGCGGCTGTGCCGCCCAAGGCATCATCCAAATGGTCTCCTCCAACGCCTCCTACTCCTACGCCGAAATCGCACACGCCGCCACCCCCACCCAGCCCCTCTTCTTCCAGCTCTACAAGCACAAGGACGACGCGCTCGCCCTCCAGCGCATCCGCGAGGTCGAGGCGCTCGGGTACAAAGCGCTCTTCCTCACCGTCGACGCCGTCGTGCCCTCCAAGCGCGAGTTCGACATCCGCGCGCCGTGGTATTTGGAGGAGTTGGAGCGGGGCGGGCCGATGGAGTTCGTGGAGGAGCAGGCGGACGCGCTGCAGGGGCAGTCGTTTGGGACGGCGGGTGGGCTGATTGTGAATGATGATAGGGACATGACTTGGGAGAGGACGATTCCGTGGTTGAGGAGCGTGACGAGGTTGCCGATTGTGCTGAAGGGTGAGTTGGGGTGTGATAGGAAAGGCATATCTCAGGCTGATCCTTCTCCGTAGGCATTCAGTGTGTAGAGGATGCGCTCCTTGCTGCTGAGGCAGGAGTGGACGGGATCCTGATCTCGAACCACGGTGGCCGGCAGCTAGATTAGTACGTCTCGTAGGCGAGGATTTCGTTTGGTGCCGCCTGCTAACGCACGTCAGTTCCTTGCCTCCCATAGAGGTTCTTTACCGACTACGCAAGCATCACCCGGAAGTATTCGGGAAGATGGAAATATACATTGATGGTGGTATCACTCGCGGTAGCGGTAAGTGCCTGCTACTTCTCAATCCGAGCGTGAGCTGCAGCTGAACATCTCTTCAGACGTGCTCAAAGCGGTTTGCTTGGGTGCGACTGCGGTTGGTCTTGGTCGCCCGTATCTCTATGCGCAAGGGGTAAGTTGATGCTCGTTATTATACTATAGTGAAGCGAGCTCATAACTACTTCTTAGGCGTACGGCGTGGCTGGCGTGAAGAGAATCACCCACATTCTAGAGACGGAAATCGTCACGGCGATGCGTCTTATGGGCGCGTCAAGGATCAAAGACTTGACGCCTGAACTGGTGAGCTATTGCTTTCTCCCTCTTGTCTGCCATCATCTGACGCATGGGTGTCTGCAGGTTGAACGAGTGGACTGGCAGGTCGGCCTTAAGGCTCGGCTCTGATAAGCTGGATGATGACTTGTATGATCTATCTGGAGGATATATGTATATGTGTATAGAGAATGGCTATACAAGCCTATCTTCTGCGACCACATCGTGACGCGACAGGCGGCACGGTCTGAGTATGACGCCACGTGACCGCGAATGTTGGAATCGAAGTTGCGGTGTGCGTCTTTGACTGAGCCACCAGCATTCGTTTTGGTGACCTGTGCACGGACATACTTTCCTCTTTTCTCTCTTTCCTTCTCACGCAACTCATTTCTTCACGACTAACATGGGATTCTGCCGACGATGTGGTGATATAGTAGTTGGGCCTCGCTGCCGCTGCGGAGGAGCACCCGTTGGTGCGTCGCCAATCGTGCCTCTGCTCGCATCTGACATTGCTCGCAGCGCCCTCTGTGCCGTGGAACCAGTCAGACTCGGAGACGGACGTCAAGGATCGATGGTCGCAGACCTATGTGGTCAACCGCGATCGCGCTCAAACGTTACCCTCACGACCTCTCAGCCGTGGCCCTCCTTCCAACCCGTCCCTCAGCTCACAAGCAACTGGAGACCGCGCACCCCAAACCAAACGCTTCCCCAAACCTGCAAACAGCTATGCCTCCTCCAGCGTCAGCCTCGGCGACCGCGTCTCACGCCACATCGCCAACACCACCTCGGAACTGAACAACCGTCCCCCCTCGCCGCTCAAGCATGCCATCACAGGTCCGTCCCCCGAAGCCGATATCCTGCCCTCCATCCACACCCGCGACCCCACGCTCTCCAAGGTCTACGGCTCCGTCCTCCAACCAAAGGAGTCCCTCGCGACGCACTGCTGCTCCGTCTGCTCAGACGCCTTCCTCCCCGACTCCACCATCTACCCCGACCCCTCCGCGCCCAACCCGGACGACCCCACCTTCGTCTGCCGCGACTGCTACACGATGCGCGGCGGGTGCAAGGGCCTGTGCCCCACGTGCAGCAAGGAGGTGCTCACGCTCAAGTCCGAGGGCGGTTTCGTGCACGCGGCGGGCGCGTACTACCACAAGAAGTGCTTCCTGTGCGACGGGTGCGGGAAGAGCATCGGGGACAAGCCGATGGTCGACCTGCTCGGGCGGCCGTGCTGCCCAGACTGCTTCGACACGTGCTTGAAGCGCGAGAGCACGCCGAAGAAGGCGCGCGAGAGCGTGTTGCCGGCGTCACCACCAGCGAAGGTCACCAATCTCGGTGGCCTGAATGCGGACGCTGCGCCAGGGCGAATGTCATTCCCGAAGAGCCGCGAAAGTAGCCCTGCGCTGCAAGAGTTGGAGCAGCGTTTGGGTATCGCATCTCGGCGAGATAGCAACGCGACGCTTGAGGAGCTGTCCCAACGCCTCAACAAGATCGGGCGCGAGAGTCCAACTCGGCCGTCGCGGTACTCGGCCACTGGTAGTGCGGCAGGTAGCCCACGTCTCGCCTCAGGTCGCGTAGGTAGCCCCGCTGTCGAATCACGCTCCCAACCGGACACTCCTCGCCGCCGCTACGACCGCTTGAAGAGCATGGACTTCGACTCCCCCGACGAGAGTCCCATCCGGCGCCAGCGCACGGGGAGCATGGTCACCGACGAGGCCGTCGAGGAGATGAAGCGGCGGTTCATCAAGGCGAATACGCCGGCTGCGTTGGTCGCTACGCTCACGGGCACGGGCAGCCCGGCGATGCCCCCACGAAGCGATGCCATGTCGCCCCCGCGCAGCGAAGCGATGTCGCCCCCGCGCAGCGATGTCATGTCGCCCACGCCCGACCTTATCTCAGACGTATCCGACACGGCGACGTCGACATCTGGCATCGACACGCCCCCGCGGTCGGACTACCGCTCGCTGACATCGGAGAGAGAAGAATCCTCGCTATCCAAGCTACTTGGCTCGGCTTATACCTCGCGGTACAATCGCGACCAGTACACCAACCGCGACCAGTACAACAACCGGGACCAGTACAGCGACGTCCTCGACGATGTTATTGTGGAGGAGACGCGTAGTCAGTTGAACACGCCGAATCGCACGCCACAGCGCGGTACCGCGGCTGCCTCCTTTATTACTTCACCGCGCGCGTCTATCACCTCGCCTCGCGCGTCTATCACATCGCCTCGCGCATCGCTCACCTCCCCAATTACCTCACCCCGCGCCTCGTTGACCTCTCCGCGGAGCTCTATGACTTCGCCGAGCAACTCGTTCTCTTCGCCGAGCAACTCGTTCACTTCGCCGAGCAACTCGTTTACTTCTCCGAGTAACTCGCTCACTTCGCCGATCACCACCAGCACTTCACCAGCGCTACCACCACAGGGCACGTCGACGCCACCCTTGCGCATTCGCAAGTCGGTGGACCGAGGTCTGAGGACGAGTCTTTCGTCGACGTCGCTGAGGTCGTCGTACGCTAGGTCGCAGGTGTCCAGGCCTGCGTCGCCGGAAGAGGAGGAGCGACCGCGTGAAGCTAGGGAGCCACGCGTAGAAGCCAGGGACCCACGGCGAGAAACTAGGGAGGAGCCACCGTGCGAGGCTACGCCGCCTGCGTTGTCTTCCGGGCGCTCAATGTCGTCTGCGCGTTCGATGTCGTCCCTGCGCTCGACGTCGCCACCACGTTCGAAGACGCCCCGGCTGTTCTCCCCCACACCCGACGAAAGCAGGACGACTGATCACAACAAAACTCTCCGAGGTTCCTCGACCTGCGATCGGTGCAAGGGCCCACTGTTCGGTGTCGGGCGGGACGGGCAGTACGTGACGGTGCAGGGGGACGCGGGCAATGCGCCGCGGGTATACCACAGGAAGTGCTTCTTATGTACGGTGTGCGATGAGCCGTTCGTCGAGGCCGGCGATGGGGTTGCGACGTATGTAAGGGGCAAGGATGGGCCGTGTCATGTTGAGGTGCGAGTTGATGCTTGTGTAAAGCTAGGTATGGTGCTGACAGGTTTCCCTAGTGCTCTCCTCCCGAGACAATCCGCATCCGCACTATCCACCCCGAGCCCCTCAAGACCGACATCTTCTCCCACCGCGCATCTCATTCCACGCCACCACCCAACCTGCAGAAGTCCAAGACCGCGCCAGTGCACTCCTCCAGCCGGTACGAAGTCCAGCCGCGCACGGCGCCGTCCACCCAGACCTCCTTCCCGCGCTTCGGCGGCTCGTTGTCGTGCCCGGGGTGCCAGAAGACGGTGTCGCCTATGGAGCGCGGCGTCGTCGCGGGGCCGCAGAACACGAAGTGGCACGGGGCGTGTCTGGTGTGTGGCGGGAAGAAGGAGACGGGCAAGGGCGGCTGGCTGTCGCGCGGGAGGGACGAGAGGAAGAAGGGCGAGCCGGGATGCGGGAAGAAGCTGGATAGTGCGGCGAAGGTGGATGCGAACGGCGGTGTTTGGTGCAGGGAGTGTTCGGTGAGTGGAACTTGGATCAGGTAGTAGCATGATCTTGCTGACCTCACCCCAGCTCCTGCTGAACGCCGCCCTGCGCGCTTCGCCGCAGTCCTCGCCTACGCGCGTGTCGCCGAACGTTCCACTGCCGTCAGGCTCAGGGTCCAGCCCCTTCCCGAAGGTGATCCAGCAGACGACGGGGACGACGACGCTTGCGCGGCAGTTCACGGGTATGGGGGGCGGCAGCGATCCGCTTGCGCGCCAAACGACGGGAGGTGGGGGCACGCTGCCGCCGACGCGGAGCATCAGCCCGACGAAGCAGATGCGCAGTGTAAGCCCTTCGAAGCCGACTGTTGGGCTGCGTCCGAGGCCGAAGAGTGCGCTGGGTATGCGTACGTTGAGGAATAGCAAGAGCGTCGATGAGGGGAGGGGAATGTTTTTGGTGCGACAGTTGACGGGGACGTCTGCGGCGGGGGCGTAAGGACCATGCATGGATTACGGACATCTTACGAACGATATAACGTCGCACATCTGCGTACAAATACTGTAGGGTATAGAACTGTCAAGTGTTGAACTTGAGAGCGCACGTGGTGATACGGACCCGGTCGCCGGGTTCATTGTGGTCGTTACGGGGACCGGGTGGCGGATGATGCTCGTCGCTGAGAAGCGTGACCTCCTCTCTTTCTTTCCCGCCGCTGACGGTGGCTTGCGGGCGCCTCCTTGGGATCCCCCACTCACTCTCCCTCGGCTGGTCTCCCCACCCCCTTCGTTCCCGGGACAGTTCTGCTTGGTGCTGGTCGCGAAGTCAGACTGCCTTACGACCGCCGCCTCGACCGACGTTCCCCCCCCCCCCCTCTTCGCCTTCTTGCATATATTCGTTCTTGATACTGCTCTTCAGCGCTGGCTTCGTCCGTTCACTCCTTATCTTTGCGTATTCGCCTTCTGTTCGCTGTCGCGCTGCAGCTTGTTTCCTTGTCATGTTCGACGTGCTATCCTCGATCTTGCCAGACCTTGACTCGCGAGCTATCAAGACCATCCCTCACAGATTCAGCCTCAGTGATGATGCTGCGGTGCGTAACATACTCAACCGGAATGCGCATGGTGCTTACCTGTTCCCCCAGATCGAGACGGTCCTCACCGAGATCCCACTGTTCTGCGTTGGCATCATGGCATTCGGAGTGTTCACCTTCTTTCTGATCCAGAGGAGGTTCAGCCTGTGCGTCGCAGCGTTATTGTAACTGTACCCCGCTAAACTATCCTTCAGTCTCGCCACCTACCTCTTCCTCTCCTCAGCCTTTGGTTTTGGTGCCGGCATATTCGATCTCAGCCAGGTCCTCGAGCGCGGTGTCAATGAGATGGCCGAGGGCAAAGGCACAGACACCGTCACCGCCCTCCTCAACACGCGCGAGATCTTCCTTGCCATATCCACCGGCCTCCGCTTCATCTTCATGTGGGAGTTCGCTGCGACGCGCCCCCGCTGGGATCCAGTACCGCGGGCTGCGGACAGCATCCAGGCGCTCATGAACCAGCCTCTCATCATGCTGCACAGCGCCAGCTGGGATCGCTGGGGACTGACAGGATATGTCCTCAAGTGGAGTACCCTGGGCATGACCATTGTGATCCCCGTCCTGCAGATCGTCTGGCGCATAACGACGGATCACCCTACCGCGATCTACGTTGCGGAGGGCACACTGGAGATTACTGCCTCGTCTATCTTCATCCTGAAGCTGCTTCTGAATACCGCGTTCGCGCCACCGAACCAGACTGGCACGGCATTTCTGTGGTACATGGTCCCCCTCGCCGCCTTCTTTCTCTTCATGACGATTGGTGTTATCAATCTGATTTACTGTGAGTTACGTTGTTTTGCATATTGACATTGTACTGACGCCAAAGCAGTTGCTTTCACGGAGACTTTGCTTGGTCGCTTCTTGCTGGCTATTGGCATGTACACCCTCATCCTCTACGTCCTCGTCTTCGCCTTCTTCAACAGCTCCTCGCGAAGCCGCCCGGGGTCCATCGCATCCACCCGTCGCAGCAACAGAGACACTGAACTCTGGGGATCCGCCAACGAGAAGAACCCAAACCCAATCATCAGGCAGCCTTCTGTGATCCCCTACGTTGCTCCGCCTCCGCCCCCTCGGCCGTCGCGCAATTCAACGATGTCGCGCATAGCATCCTACCTTTCTCCGCGTCGTCCCTCGCGACCGCAGAGTCTGTACTCAACGGCGTCATCCATGCGATACTTCGACATGGACCCGGAGCGCGGCGGTGGCGGCGGACCTCCGTCATCAAACAGCGGGTCGAAGCTTTCTGATACTGTGGAGGTGCTCAGTCCGCATGTATCAGAGCTGAAGCGCGATGGACAGGGCCCGTGGGGAGGGTCGCAGTATACAGCTGACAGCGCAGCGCCGTCTCCCTCGACGGCTGCTAGCCAAAGTCGTATGCCCGCTAGGCCCGAGACGTCCGAGGTCGTCATCTTCCCGACGATCTCAGAGAAGAGTTCGAGTGAGGAGGTGAGAGGTAACAGCCCGGACAGGGATCGCAACGACTCGTCGAGCAACGCAACTCGTCCGGCCACGGAGATCTCGTTGGGCTCGTACTACATGCCGTACACGAACTCTGCTGCTGCGTCTTCATACTTGATGCCGCAGATGCCAGCGGCTCGTCCACGGACGCCCGAGTCACCTATCTATGGTCTAGAGGGCCTCATCGACCCCCGAGACCGACGCGTCATCCCGTTCACACCGATGACCATGGCCAGCAGCACGGCGGACCCAATGACTGCGAGGGGAGACTTCCGCATGCCGTCGACGGATTTCTCACTGCCGTATTCCTCTCGGCATGGCAGTGGCACGTCCATCGACGAGCTCCTCCGGCAGCAGAACGAGCTCGACAAGAGTATCGCAGCGCTCCGGCTCTTCTCTCCGCGCTCGTCTTTCGCGACCACCATGCAGGACAACCGACCGGAGAGCGGGACGGTGGACCCCATGCCGAGCGGCGCGCCGAGCGACACGAATTCGGTCGTAGTCAAGGTCATTCCCTCGCGCGGTACGAGCACGAGCGATATGAGCGGGAAGATGACCGCGGCGTCTGGAGAGTCCAGCTTCTCGCTGAGCGTCTTCCCCGCTCCTCCGCCTAATGGAGGTGTGAGTGCATCGCCGTCGCCACTGCCGTCTGCTGTTCCTAGGTCCCCGCTGCTAGCGCAGCAGCAGTACTCTTCGGAGCCCAAGCGATCATCTTTGATCCTGCAAGCGCCGTTGGGTGTGACCACGTCTTCGATGGCCTTGTCTCCGCTTCCGATGGGCTTGTCACTGTCCCCGATGGGCGGCATATCGCCAACGCTCTCAAATTCGGCCTCGCCTACGCGTGGACGGACTGAGGACTTCCCGCAGAGCGTCACCCTGCAGCCACCACAACCAGGCGGCAGCGCCCTCTCCAGCCCTACCACGCCCTCCTCGCGCGGCGGGCGGATACAGAGCGGGGGCACGCAGTACGACGTGACCTCGTTCATCGTGCCGCGCTCGTTTGAGGCGGCCAGCAAGTTAGCGGGGCTGGCGAGCCCGGCGAGGGAGAGCCCCATGATGCCTGTGACGCCCGTCGCGGAGCAGGTGTTGTACAACACGCCGGTGACGCCGCAGGTCATGCCCAGTACGCCGACAACGGCAGGTATGCCCATGCCGGTCACACCCAGCCAGCCCATGCCTACGAGCCCGGTGACGCCGATGCCCAACTCGGGGAGGATGCAGTCGGAGATGACGCAGTTTGATGTGACTTCGTTTATTGGGAGTGAGTGCAGTCGACTGGTTATCTGACTGTCTGATTATTGACGCCCTGTCATAGACCTGACATCGCCAAGGAATGAGACCACTGCCAGCCCGTTGCAAGTCAATGTTGAGCGCACGGTCATTCCCTCTCAGGCTTTCCCGTCTTCCGTCAGCTCGCGGCCAAGTACGGGTGAGGAATCGATAGCGAGAGGCCCTACGTTGCCATCGAACCCTTCTCCGACATATCGTTCTCGGTCACCGCCAAGATCGAATAGTCTACCCGAGGAAGGTTCTACAGTAGGCGTGATAGAAACAGCACCCAGTGGTCCAATACTGCGACCACTCCGCCTGACCTCCGGAGGGCCGCCAGTGACCACTGCACCACCTGTCGAAGTTCGTCCGACACGGCACGTTCGCATATCCTCCGTCACTAAGGAAGTTGCGCCGCTCAAGCCGCTCATCCTGGGCAGCGGTCCCGGACCTGGCCTCCCACCGCGGTCTGCTATCAAGCCAACAGTGCATAACCGCTCGAGCAGCTTCAATATGCCACCAACTAGCTACGCGATGCCACCCGGTCCGCGACGACAAGGCTCGAACAACTCTTTGCGGCCAGCCAAGCCGCTCATGATCAGCGTCCCGCGTCCTCTGGCACAGGATAGCGTGGAGGATTCGGGCGCGTACGAGCGGCCGAGGGCGGTGCCTGTCATATCCCAGGAGGATATTGGACCTTTATGATCTACTACGCTCGGTTTGGGTATACATTTAGGGTTCCTTGGCGCTCTTCGGACTCTTCAACTACTCACAAACCCGAGTCCTCCCCCTTTGGTCGCGTTCTCACCGCTTACCCAGTACTTAGCGTACCTGTGTATTATACTGCTTTTCTTCGGTTTTGTCTTCGCTATCTGCAGATCCACGACCATGTACGTAGTTGCAAGCTTTCGGGTACTTATTGCTGCGATCTCGCGGCGCTTTCCTCTACTCTATTGTACATTTTCACCTCTGCAACGTGGATTTTGCACACTCTCTGGTCGTCTACTGGGTGTATGATGACTATCAGGAGGTCCGAACCCGCTCAAACTCGGCAATCGGCTGCTGAACACTGCAGGTTGGCGCTACACCATGCCACATGGGCATCACGTGTTAATCGGGCCGGGCTGTCCGCTGAGTCAGCCAAGATCAGCACGCGGCAATTCGCGGTCATTGTTCTTGAACCGAACCCTCACCCGCCTCTCAACAAACGAGAGCCTGGCCCGGCTCGCGCATTTTGCTCGCTCACGTGACAGCTCATAGACAAAAAACCTGTGAGTGCAATGTTAACATTTGTCCTCGTTCACCCTCATCTCTCCCTCATCCTCTCCTGCGCGCCACCTGCTAACTATGCCATTCTCAGAGTATCCCAAGTGCAGCGCCCTCAGCGACTCTCCGCGTAAGGACTCTGCTAGACCCCCGGACGCTCGAAAGGAGGAGAACACCAAACAAGCCCGCGTCATGCATGCCACCGCCGCCGAAGGCCACTCCGTACGATGCTCCATCGACGACTTCTGGTCGACGTATGTCGAGCCCCATGGCTACTACCGCCTCTCGAAGGAAGACCATGCTGCCATTATTGGCCAGCTGACGGACGACCGTCAGTTCTATGGTGGCAAGTGGAAAGAATTGCTGCCCCGGAAAACCCTCAAAACCGAGAACGCACACTTCGGCCGTCTAGTCAAAGTCGTCGAAGCCGTGGTGAATGCTGCTGCCACATGCCCATCTGGTCGCTTCGCGCTGGACGGGCGGTCGTCCCTTTTCGAGAGTCGACCGAACGAGGAGACTCTTTCCGAAGTGCCCGGCTCTTCTTTCCACGTCGATGCCCTGCACTACCTATCCCAGTCCACCTACGCGCAAAACACTCGCTCCGGGAGCGCACACTCCCAAATCATTGAGTCCCTCAGCGACAACTCGAAGCGTATCATCAACACGGCAGACGTCGTGGCGTCGATGGAAGTCAAGATCAAGCTTACAGCGGCTACTATGCGTGATGTGAGTCCATCTTGCGCTGGCATTTCTTGACGTTGACCTCGACATCTCACAGGACGAAGACAAGACCATTGGTGCTGCGGGTCACTACCTCTACGCCGACATCCGTCGGAGATTTCACTTTGCCATCACCATCGAGGGCACAACAGCGCGTCTGTGGTGCCACTCTCGCTCGCATTCCATCGTCACCGATGCGTTCGACATCCATGAGGTGTGTGACCTTATTGCTGGCCAATTTTCCTTTGCTAATATTGCGTAGGACAAGGAACAACTAATAGAATGGATCGTGTTCGTGTCCTTCGCGAAAGAGTACTCGCTTGGCTTCGATCCGACCGTCATTCGCGTCGTCGATGGGACGAATCAGTGGCAATACCAGTTTGATGTCCGCCACGAGGATGGCGTCGTGCGCACGTACCAGACGGTCGCCATACTGCACGAGAACTGCGCAGCGTCGCTCTACAGGCGCGCCATGCGGGTCTTCAAGGTCAAGCGCGTTACGGAAAAGGGCAAGGCCGACACCTTCTCCGAGGAAGACACGCAGGAGTACGCGCTGCGCGATTACTGGCTCTTCGACGACAAGCAAACCAAACTGGAATTCCAGATCCAGAGCGATCTCAAGGACGCTTTGAAGGCTTCTACGCAGTCGCCGGAGGAACTGGAGGAGGTGTGGCAGCACTTCCTGCAGATTGTAGCCGACGGTGTGGTGGACTGGGAGACCTTTGTCGACACCGTTCCCGCCCCTCCGGAGAATGCCGAAGCCTACGAGTACGTAGACGAGCAGAACCCGAAGGGCAGGAAGGCCACCAAGCCTAAGGTCAAGGGCAGCAGTCTTCGTGACAGCGCAGGCTACATCGGTCCTCAGGTTGTTGCGCCGAAGAAGCCCGAAGCACTGCAACTTCTAGGTCGCAAGCACTGTCGGACGTTGTACCGCCATGTCTGCACTGACCTCTACAAAATCAACGATCCCGCTGTCTTCTTCTTCGCCCTCGATCAGGCTGTGTACGGTGAGCCCCTTTATTCCAACGACGTTCTGCGCGAAGGCTGATTTGTCTCTAGTCCTGACCTGGTTTCGTCGCATCGGCTGGATGCATCGAGACATCAGCCCAGGCAACATCATGATTCGAAGCTTGAGATCCGCGGCGCCCTCTGAACCCCTGTGCAAGCGCTACATGGTCCAAGTCGCTGACCTCGAGTATTGTCGAGAGTACACCAGGATATCTCGGCACGACCCCCTGACGGTATGTCGTGTATCCCTCGCTTTGCTCCTAAGCTCATGAATCGTATCGCAGGGTACGGGCGACTACATGGCTGTCGAGACGCAACTTCGCAAGCATATGTTCCATGGAGGACTGCGGGTCACAAAGCTGGCAGCCGTCTATTTTTCCCACAATTTCCTCCACGACCTTGAGTCTACAATATGGATGGCCCTCGAATTCGCTATGCGCCATGTACCTCGCGAGCTGCTCACGACTAAGCGCTGGCAAGACATCGGACCGATCTTGTCAGCCCTGAAGACATGGGCTGATGATATATTCCCCAACAGCACTCAGGCGTCGGCGAAGCGAATCGATCTCCTGCAGGACAACGCCGCCCAGGCAGAGGTTAAGCACTTGCTTCGGTCGGTCTACGGCGACGCATCCCCAATGGCCAGCCTTCCAGGCCTTCTCCCCGATCTCGTGGAGGTATACATGGCTGTTGAGGGACGCCTCGACTTGGATGACGCTCCGAAGGACAAGGACGGCAATCCCCAGCGCATGCCGAAGGAGCTCTTCGACGAGCACGCGAAGATCTACGATACTATCCGCGCTTCCTTCCAAAAAGTCTCAAAGTACTACACCGACCTTGAGGGCCAGGACGCCTTTATACCGTTCAGGCGAATCGACCTCGAGTCGGGTAAATTCATCGAAAAGCCCTCTCCGTCGCCATCCGAGGGCACCGCACCCAAAGCCATGGACGTCGACGAGACAGGACAGGGGGAGGCCGACCAAGACCCCGAGGCCAAGGTGGCACTCGGCCAGAAGCGGAAGAAGTCGACGAAGCGCAAGGTGCAGGACGGGGCCGCACCTCGCTCGAAACGCTCGCGGACTATAGCACCGGCAGCACCGCCTGCACCGCCTGCAGCCCCACGCCGCTCGCGTAACCGAACGAGGAGCAACGACTCGCAGCAGCCCCTCCGTCGATCAAGCCGGCTCGCAGAGCGGTCTAGGAGTCGTAGATAGACAAGCGGTGGAAGGTTTGCGGATGGACGGACGGTGCACTTCAGCATGGACTTATATTAAAATGGGGCACAGAGGCGCCAAAGGATGTGGTGCATATGTATTTCGTAGATATATCCGTTTCTGTACTATACCCAACGATAGACACATCCGACTGCACTCTCTCCGCTGGACTTAGACACGTTGTGAAAGAGAAAGCATCCTACGCGGTCGTCATTCGATTAGGAGTAAACTACATCTCACCATTACTTGAGCCTGAAGGGGACGGAAGTCTTCCCTAACCACCCTGTTTTCAGAAGCGAGTTCCTTGCAAAGTTATCCAGCTCCTCACTCAATGAAAGCATTATCTCTGAGGACAGGACCATGCGAATAATATATCGTCTGCAAGGCGAGATTAGAACCAACGACTCCGGAGCTGCCCGAGTCCGAAAGCCTGCACAATTGAGGCCGCTTCACTTGCCTATACCTCGTTCCTAGTTGAAGTTCATCGCACCAGCTCATTCTCATACCAGACAGCTGCCCCCGGACACATCACGAACACACAAGTTACACAATTGGAAAGAGCGCGACAAGCATAACACCATAACACGACAACAGACAAGTAGGCTGGCATGGGAGACGGCTCGACGACGCGCGAAGGGACGCTGCTTCATCGAGCCGTCTGCATAGCTGCATAGGGTTAAAGACATAGATACCTCATGCATTGAGTCCTTCATGCACCTCTCTTCGAGCTCAACCATCCTTCTTCAAAGCCCCGACCCTCCTCTACATCCCCGACGGCTCCCAAAACCCCCGCGAACTCGTCACAATATGGCTCATCCCAAAATCCGCAAACCGCGTATCATTCTCAATCTCCGTCCCATACATCGTCCTGCTCTCCGGATCCGTCGGCGACGGCGGGCTCGTCTCCATCAGCTCCGCCAGCGTCGGCAGGCCCGACCCCTCCCCGCCGCCGCCCTTCCTCAGCAGCGCCGTCGGGTCCACCGGCGCCTGCCCGGACATGCGCCGCACCGCGGTCGGCGTGCGCAGCGTCGGGCGCGTCGGCGACGGCAGGCCGAACATCGAGTACATGTCGTCGCGCGCGGGGCTGCGGCGCTGCTGCCCGAAGTAGCCCTGCGCGGGGTGCCCGCTCTCGGGCGTCGGCGAGACGGGCGTCTCGGGCATGGGGAAGTGGTGGTTGCCGCTGTACTGGGGGGCGGGGCCCGCGGCGGGCGTGATGTTCTGGGGTGCGGGCTCGTCCTCTGTTTCGATAATGGAGAAGGCCTCGCGGAAGGCGTCCTGTGATGAGGCCGGAGCGAGCCAGGAATTGATTGAGTTCGTTGGCGGCGCGTTCTGGTCATAGATTGGCTCCTCGTCTTCGTCTGAACGCTGCGTAGGGCTAGGGTCCCGGAATACAGTGAAAGGCTGAAGCTGATGCGGCGCAGGTACGACGATAGAGTCATCGTTGGGCAATTCCTCATCCGCAGATGTGTCCTCGACCTCGATGTCCGGGATCGTCCTGGCACGCTTCCTGTCCGGGCGGACCGCCTGCTGGGACAGTTCCTCCTCAGTGAGCTGGGAAGCCTGGCTCTGCTCGAGCACATCCGCGGTTGAGCTGGCGGCAGAATCACGATGGCGCTTGCCTAGGGTCCTCGGCGCGTAACCTGGGTGACCGGCTGGGACCGAGCTTGGCCCAGGCGTAGGAGCCGGAGAAGGCTGGGAGTCCATACGAGCACGGCGACCAGGCGATGACGAAGCTGTCTGTTGCTGAGCTAGAGCGCGCTGCGCCGGAGAACTACGACATGTTAGATATCATACCACCCTCGGCGACCAGTAATGGACTCACATCGCGCGAACAGATCCCCCTGGAGATGCAGAACGAGACGAGGATGCGCCAGACGGCACCGCCCTCGATAGGATAGCGACCTTATCCTTCAGTTGCTGGATATCGAAAGCATGCGCGTGAAGTTGGCCGTTATGCGCGACAGAGATCGCCGCATCTCCCCGGATCTTCGTGATCTGCGGCTTAAGCTCATCCAGCTGGGTGGTCAAAGACGTGATCGTGGTCTGTGCTTGGGCGAGTTGGCCTTTGAGAGCAGCGACTTCGGCAGCGTAGGTGGACCGTATTGAGAACATCTCGCTCTGCAGGGATTTCAGTTGCTCTTGGATGGGCTGGATCTACAAGAAGGGTCGGTCAGTGCTCTCAGACGCATGTGTGGATACATACGGCGGCAGTGATAGCTGGCTGGGGGTCCATCGACGAGAAGAGCTCAGTTGCTTGTTGTGAGTTCAGAAGGTTCGCCCACTCGTGCGAGTCCTGCGATGGCTGCGCAAAGAGAGCGGACATTGTTGTATCCTGGGTCGACGGTTCGCCAGACTGCTGAGTGCCTGCAACTATGTTAGATAGCGTACGCTACTCAAGTGCTGCTCCCTACCCGAAGGTCCTGCGCCGGTGTCCATGTCAAAGCGGAACTCAAAGTTGGCTTGAGGGACAGGAGAGATGATGGTGGGTTCCTCGGGTATTGTTGCTTCGGTCGGCTTGACCGTCCTGCTGGCACCCTTGCCTCGCTTCGATGTGCTGAAGGTCTTGGTAACGGCCCTCGCACCGGCGCCTCCGGCAACCTTGGGCCGACCGACTCCAAGTCTTGTCTGTTGCTTGGCCTTGCTGGCACGGGCGGGGGATGGGACGGGTGGAGGGAGCGGCTGGTGGTTCTCGACGTTGGACTGGGGCTTGCCGATGCTGTTGTCGGTGACGCTACCTACCGACCGACTTGTAGCGCGACTCAGCGCGCGGCGGGATGATGTCCTTTGCAGAGGTACGGGGGCGGGGGCAGGGGTGGGCGGGGCAGTATCTGGGGCTGCATCGGATTCGGCGCCATCTCTACAAGCAACAAAGGCGATGAACAAGGAGGTCGATGCATGCATGGTGACAGAAGACGGACCTGTCGTTGTCAACGTAGTGGATGAGCGAAGCGATGAGTTCGACGTTCGATAGATTGGCTCGCAATTGGTGCTCCTGCGGGAGGAAGACCGATCAGTGGCGTGGAAACGGAGAGGTTGAGAGGCGCCGCACCTTGCAGAGCCGCTGAAGCTCTGGGCGCTTCATGTCCATCAACGTCTGCCTGTCTGGTATATCTGCCATGGCGGCGGCGGGTGAGGAAGGATTGGAATGAGTTGAGCGTGGTCTTTGCACAGGCGCCGGTGGCAGTTCAGTTCAAGTCGCCCAATAAACGCGTTGCAACCATGACGCGCCATGTCATGTGATTTACATTACTTCCCACGCTCACTCAGTTGAACTTTCTGGTGGCTTCCGTCCACCATCTCGGGTGTATGCCACCTTTTGGTCAACTTAGCGACACAGACAGTATTTCTGACGGTTCTCGAGGCGCAAGACATGCTCGCGTACGACACTGTTCTCATGTCTTTTAGATTCGAAGCAGGTCGCTCCAGTTCTCCACTCTTTCGGCGAAAACAAGGCATTCGGTACAGTGCACGCGGTCATTGGGAGTAATAGGTTGGGAAGGATAGGCACGTCGTCGTGCAGAGGAACTGGGAAACACGAGTTCGTATACGTCCAAATCGGGAAGTCGCTAACGCCGAGGCATCTCACGCCGATATCACGCAACATCACACTGGCCATAGATTCAAGGTTGGCGACATGGTCCTACTACATGCCAACTTAGAACCTTGACACACAAGCGTACTACGTTGACAACATAATCGACCGCTGCCCCTCCTCCTCAAACTTTACCTTCCCCAGCACCATCATCGCCAGCTCCTGCCACTGCGGCTGCGTCCCCTCCAACCTCTTGCCCTTGAGCTGCTGGGACAAGTTGGCCGCGAGCTGGTTGCGGAGGATCTTGAGCGCGATGTTCACTTTGGGGTCGACGCGGAAGCGGATCTTGCGGTCGATGGAGAGGGAGTTGGCGATCAACTGATGGGGAGGAGGGTGAGTGAATATCGTCGATAGGCAGAAAGAAAGCTGACACACACCTTGAAGTCCTGGTCACCACACAGCAAGGCGATTGCCATATCATCGACCGGGCTAGTCTCCCAAGCGTACAGCTTCTTCGAATGCCTGCAAATACACCACACATCAGCCCCGCATCCATCTCCCCAACACGCAAACCGAAAACCCACATCAGAGTAAAGTACGCCAGATGATTGACGCCAAAGTCAAGAGGCCGGCGACCGAAATTGACAGACGACGGGTGGAAGAAGGCCGTCTGGTTGTTCGTGATGGTGCGCATGGCCCCGCTGCTGCGGTCGACGGAGAGGAGCTTGGGGTAAAGGCCGGCGGCGAGCGCGGCGTTGACGAGGAACGCGTTGTCGGAGTTGACGTCGAATTGGGCGGGCACGTTGACGAAGCGGGTGCGGCTGCGGGTGTACCGTGAACTATGCAAGACTCAGATGACGTGCGGATGGCTTCGAAGGAAGATAGCCGTACCGTTGCAATTCGCGAATAAAGCCGCGGTCAACGTGAATAAACGAAGAGTCCACCAGATACCCAAGGAACTGCTGGCGGAGGTCCTCGATCTGCTGCAGATTCTGCAGAGATCGTTAGAAAACACGCGCAAATCTCACGCACGGTACCGACCTGGTGACTCAAGAAGCTGTCGCGGCAGAACCTCTTGACGAACCCAGAATTGTTGTTTGGGTTGTTAATCACTCGGCGCCAAGTCGCAAAGGCGTTATGAATGGTCAGAAAATCCGAGTTCTCCACGCGGAACGACGCCTTCGCCCGGTCCGCCTCCTGCTCCAGCCCGAAGGGCGAGACAAACGGCGACTTCGCATTGAGCGTCGCCGCGATAGTGAGCGCGGGATCCAAGCACCGGAACAGCGCCGCCGTCAACAAGAACTTCCCCAGATGCACATCCGTCGGCAGCTTGCTGAGCAGCCTGCCCATCGGCGTGATCTCCTCCGCCGGCGTCAGCGCGCGCACCTCCACCAGCATCGACACCGCGCGCTGGATGTTGACCGGCTGCGGCGGGTCGAGTGCCTGCAGGAGGACCTCCTCGATGGAGTTGCCGAGCTGGATCTTCATGATCTTGATGCGGAGCGCGAGGTCGGAGAGGCTGAGGCGCATCATCTCGGGCAACGGGTGGTCAGCCATCTTATCGTGGCGGAACTTGGTGAAGAGGTGGAAGCAGAGACCGCGTTGGACACGGCCGGCGCGACCGCGTCGCTGGGCAGCGTTACTCTTGGCAATGAAGGTTTCGATGAGGCGGCTGATCTGGCGCTTCTCGTCGAATCTGGGCGAGGCGTCAGTGCAGGAAAGAGGCCTGTGAGCAGTCAACCTACCTCATCTCGCGATGCTTGCCAGTGTCGATAACGCAGGTAATATCCGGGATGGTGATACCAGTCTCAGCGATGTTGGTCGCTAGAAGAGTTGCAATTCAGCCAGATGTAACTCCAAGGCCACCAATTCACGTACCGATCACAATCTTCCGCTGCCCCGGCGGCGGCACATTGAACACCGAGCTTTGCGCCTCACTCGACAAGGTCGAATGCAACGGGTAGATGATGAAGTCATCACTCCCAAGCATCCTGTGCTCCGTCAACATATCGTTGAGGCGCCGTATTTCGTTGATGCCAGGCATGAAGATCAGAATGGCGGCCGAGTACGACTGCAACTCGTAGTCCTCGAAGCAGATGCGCTCGAGGAGGCGGACAATCAAGTCGTACGCAATGAACCTATCGTCGAAAAGATTGATCGTATCCGCCGTACTCTGCGAGTACTTCTTCTCAAGGCGGACCTTCGCGTCCTCAGTCGCGTCAGACGACTCGTCCTCGTCCTCGTCGCGGATGCCGAGCTCTTCGGTCCAGTCGATCTTGTTCTTGCCCTTGTAGAACTTGTCGTGACTGCGCCTGGCATACGGCGACTTCTCGTCGACCTTCCATTTGGTGGTCTCCACGGCGTCTTCGAGGAAGCGGACATCAACTGGGAAAGTACGCCCAGGAACCTGCAGGGTGGGGCAGCCGCCAAAGTACTCGGCGATCTTTTCCGCGTCCACGGTGGCGGACATGAGAATGACCTTGAGGTCGGAGCGCTGAGCCAACAGCCTTCGCAGTGTCAGCAGCAAGAAGTCTGACTGAAAAGTAATCAGCGTCGAGCAGAGGGCATAGTTAGTAGACATACCTCGATGGTGCGTTCATGCACTTCGTCGATAATGATGTGCTGTAGATTTCGCGTGAGCGCCATATAGCACGACAGACAGAGGATACGCACCGTAATCTCATCGAACGCCGTCCCACTCCCGCTCTGACCCGACCCGCTCTCCAGCATGCGCAGCGCAATACCGTTTGTCACAAACGTCAAGCGCGTATTCTTCGACGTATTGCTCTCCAAGCGGATGCTGTAGCCCACTAGCGAGGCATTCGTGCCAACAGCGTTCGGTGCGTCGCCGAGCTCGCGCGAGACGCGTTGAGCGAGAGAGATCGCCGATATACGACGCGGCTCCGTGCAGAAAATCTTGCACGGCTTGCCATGGGAGAGCTGGTCCTCCAGGATGAAGGTGGGCACTTGGGTAGACTTGCCGCTGTTTAACGATGAGCGCGGGGACGGAGGTGAGACGAAAGGAAGGAGACCTACCATCCTGTCTCGCCGCTGAGCACAAGAACCTGTGAAGCGTCGAGCGCGCTGAGGATCTCGTGGCGATAGTTCGCAATCGGCAGTTGGTTGCGGTAGGTCTAGTCGACAATGTGAGCACAGGTAGAGTCGCGGGGGCATTGTATTCCGTACCAGCATCTCCTGATAGCTTGAGCTCGCCTGTCGAACGCGGAAGGACTCCTGAAGCTGCTCGGAGAACGCGTCGTTGCTCGACGCAGGCGCATCCACAATGGGTGCTTCCTTCACATCCGCCGTCGACTTCGCAGCCTTGAGCGTCTGCTGCTCAGCGCGTCAGTTCAATCTCATCCCTGCGTACATTTGGCACGAACCTTATTCGTCCTCTGCACCTTCTCGTCAAGTATGCCCCTCAATTTCGCCCATGTCTCCCGATTCGCCGCGTCCTCCCTTCTCCTTCGCTCCGCGTCTAGCTCATCCCACAGGTCCCGGAAATCCGGCGGTAGCAGCCTGAAGAACGTCTGACTGCCCACCGCGCTCGTCATCGCGCCCGCCGCGAAGCCCGCAGAGGCCGGGAACGACAGTCCGTGAAGCGCAACTAGGGCGACGTACTGCTCCGCCTGCCCCATGTCTACGCACGCGGTCTCTTCCATCGCCCACTCATCTGGGCGTCCGCCCGCCCAACGGATGCTGAGCCGCGCGCGCGCCGCGCGACTGCTGCCGGAGATGCCGCTGTAGGAGATCGCCGCGTATCGATCGAGCTTCTTCACCGTCTCGCTGAGGATGGTCTTCGGCGTGCGCCCGGACCAGTGCTTGGGAAGCGCCATGTCGCGGACGGGGATCGTCTTGCCTTGTGTGTTTGTGCCGGAGGTGGCGGGGCCGTCGAGGAGCGCAAGCATGCCGCCTTCATCAGAGTCGCCGTCGTCTGTTGGTGCTTCGCCCTTAGTATTGATATCCGGTGGCGGCTTCTTCTTGTCGGCCTTCTTGGCCTTTGGCGCGGGCGACTCGTCAATGTGAAGGCCGCGCAATTTGGCTTGCAGGAGCTCCTCGTCAGCCTTCTTCCGCGCCACAGTGTACATTTCCTCTGCTTCACGGAAGTCGAAGAAATAGTTCTGCTTCACGTCTTCCAGCTGCTTGCGCAAAGCGGGTAACTTGGCCATCCCCTGCGGTTTGCCGTTGACCTTCTGGTAGTTGATCTCGTCAATGTGCAGGCGGATCTTCACGTAGTCTTCGTGCGGCTCGTCAGAAGACGACAGGTCTTGGGTTGAGGGAGTGAAGCGGAGGTCGGGCTGCGGCGGAATGCTCTCGCTAGTTGGCGGAGTGTCGAGGTCGGACATTTCCGAAGCAGGTGTTTCCGGGGTAGAAGCGGATGGTGTAGACGACAGGGAGCGAGGGATGAACGGAGGGGCTTGCGCATCCAGACGTGGCTTGTTACCAAGGGACGCCTTCGTTGGTTTGGTAGATTTCCGGGTGGGTGTGGACTGCTGCGCTAGGAATTGCGCAGGAGTTCGAGGCGTGCGCGGGGTGCCCTTGTCATGCGCGTTAGGCGTCTTTGGCTCAGACGGGTCGGGAGCTGCTTCTGGTACGGGATAAGAAGATGACTGAGCGAATGTGATGAGAGGGCGTACCCTTGTTGAACTGAAGCTCAGCCTCGTCGCAGTGAAGATAGAGCTGGGTTATGACATGAGGCGAGGCTGACGCAGATGAGATTCACACATACCCAGTCGTACGCCTCCTCGATGTCGATGCCGCTGATGCTCCGAAGGCACTCCTCCACTCGTTCCTCTGAGAAACCAAGTCTGCGCAGAACACCGTAGGTTGTCCCGAGTTTCGATATGGCCTTGTCATCCGCATCGTCGACTGTTTTCTTGCCTGGAGCAGAGCAACATGAGCGATAGTCCTCAGTTACATGCTGTGAACTGACCATCCAGCCGAACATCTGAGGTCAAGGCAAGATCCAAGATGCGCTTTGTAGCGATGCTATCCAGTTCAAGGGTTGGGAACGTCTTGGCGAATGACCTGTCAGTTTCGATGGTCTATCGGAGGGTGTGAACAGGTGCATCATGTACGCAGCAATTTCTATACCTTGACAGTCCTGCAAAGCCCCAGTCAGAGCATAATCATCTTCAGAAGCATACATACGCACCTTGTGATCTCCTTCTCCACCTTGTCCTGCAGCCGCTCGACCAGCCCTTGCAGCGCCTGATCCTCCTCACTGAGCGCAGCCGTCGCCGCATCCTTTGCATCCTTCCCGGCATCGCCCTCTTCGCCCCTCGACGCGTCCGCCTCCGCCTCTGGACTCGCACGCGCCGACGACGCGGGCTCCTCTACAGGTTCTGGCGCTGGCGCAACCTTCTTGGGCACGGACGTCGTCGCGAAACCGCGCGCCACCGGCTTGAGGGCCGTCTTCTTCTTCTTGGCCATTCCCAGAACGCCAATAAACCAAAGCCCTGCTGCTGGTTTCTTCTTCTACTCGTACGACTTCCTCGTCGTCTAGCTCCTTCCTTCGTCCGTCCTGCTCCTCTACTGCGTCGGTGCGGAGTTCCTCCTCGGATTAGTCGGTGTCTTCAGTAGGGATTCGTGTGTCGGATAAGGTACAGATATGCGGGTGTGGGTACAAATATGTGAACAGGTGGTGTGCGCGAAAACTAGTGCGCAAGGGTGAGGGCGAGGCGGCGAGGTGGCGCACGCCAGTCAGTTGCAGGTGTCGCGATGGTGGTGTTGGGTACAGCAGCAATTAATGAAGAGTATGTTCTGTGAATGAGCATGAGAAGGGCAGGGTGCGTTCAAGCTGGCGAGCATCAATAGCCAGTCACCGTCGTGGTCAACTCGATCTCGCGCGCGCCGACTCATTGCATCTCACACCACGCAGTAATCTTATCTTATCGTCAAATTTCCCGCGACGTCTTGGGCTAACAATTCAACTTCTTTCTTTCCTCCAACGAAACACAATGAAGGAGCGCGGGCAAGGATAACACCATGGCACCAGAATACGAGTCACAGGGGCAAGAGGGCGGGAGAACGACGTCGAGGGAACCAGTAGTTGTAGAGTACGGCTCATTATGGTCTGGCACGTGTGTGTGCAGCGGGCCCGACGGTAGGCATCGAATCGTTCATTCATTTTGGGCCATTACCGCGACGACGTACTCTTCTGTACTAGAGCGGTTACCAATGATTCAAAATTTCGACGACGCGGCTTGCACAGAGCGCTATAGTCTAGCGCGCATGGGCTGCCAGTCCACCCTCTCGACCTGCAGAGAGAATCAGAATCGTCTTTGACACACCTGGTTAGCACCGGCCAAACACAGATATCACTCACCATCGCAGGAGACAGACCCTTCAGACTCGACACACCCATCAAGCGCATTGCGGTGACAATCTCGCTCTCGAGGATGTGGATGATGCGCTTCACACCAGCAGCGCCGTAAGCCTGAACGGCCAAGGTCAGCTTCCACTCCAATCCGACCATATGAAGTAGGTACTGACGCTTTGCGCATACAAGAACGGCCGCCCAAGCCCAACGGCTGTGGTGCCAAGGCAGACAGCTTTGATCACGTCCGTCCCTCTGCGCACGCCTCCGTCGAGATAGACTGCGAAGGTAAGATGAGTGAGTTACGAGCAAAAATAGTCCAAGAGGAGGTTGCGCTTACCTTCGACCTTGCTGAAGACCTCTGGATGCCGCGTTCGCAGCCTATAGAGGACTTCTAGGGGCGGAAGGGCATAGTCCAATTGCCGCCCCCCGTGGTTGGAGAGGAGGATGCCATCGACGCCGGCCTCAACCGCGAGGAGAGCATCTTCTACGCACTGGATACCCTTGACGACCACAGGCAGCCTCGTGACGCTCCTCAACCACGGTATAGTCTGCAGACAAGTGAGCATTACTTACACCCACAGAGTGCGACCCTACCTTCTCCCAAGTCATATCCTTGTCATCATTCAGCACCAACGCACCTCCCGCCCCCCATCCATGCGCCGTCCCATCCTGCGGCTCCTCCACATACTCAATCGGCCCGCCCCTCTCTTCCTCCTCCAAATCCCACGCACTCCCAATATCCCTCTCCCTCTTGCTGGGCACGACCGCATCCACAGTCAGAAATATCGCCTTATACCCCAACCTCTCCACCTCCCTCACCCTCTGCTCAGCAATGGCATCGTCCTTGTTCTTGTACAACTGGAAGAACAGTGTCTGCCCCGGCGCCGCCGCGTCCATGATCTCGGCGTATGAGAGCGAGGGCGAGGAGGAGACCATTTGGATAATGCCGCCTGCAGCGCATCCGCGAGTGATGTTGGCCTCGCCGAGAGGGTGGCCCAGGCGGGCGAGGCCTGCGCCGGAGACGAAGATGGGTAGCGCAGAGGGGTGGCCGAGGATGGTGGTGGAGGGGTCGCAGTGAGAGACGGGGCGAAGGACGCGGGCGTGGAAGAAGAAGCGAGTGAAGGCTTGGGCATTGGAGTAATAGGCTGGGAGGAGGTGGGTCAGTTCGAGCGAAATTGTCCGAGGGGGAAGAAACTCACAGACTTCGTCCTCTGCGGAGGAAGAGTAGTAGGTGCGGGCCTTGTGAGAAAGGACCTTCAGTGCTACTTCCTGGAGGAAGACATGAGCATCACGAGCAGTTACAACCATGCACGGCACGCTTACCTCCATATCATGCAAACTCAGAATATGCGAAAGCGGTGGCTTCCACCTGTGCGCTTCCGCTGACCGAATCTCGTCCTTGGTCTGCTTCCTCGACGCCTTCGCATCCTTGAGCACATCAGCAGATTGCGCGTCCACGGGCCCTAAGTGCTTTGACGGTGGTAGGTTCTTGTCAAGTGCATCGCGAGGGTGGATGGGCTCGTACACCTGCGTCGCGTCGCGTCCGGCGTACTTGAGGATAATGTCAGGTCCGCCCGGGTGTTCCTTCGGAAAGAGTTAGTGGAGGAGGCGTCACGATGGGTAGAAGTAGAGTAGAGCACGCACCTGCAAGAATTCTGTGACGTCGTAGACCTTGTTATTGATGATCACCCAACACGATCTGGGGAAGCGTGAGCACGAAACCATAGCGTCGAAAGGCCTGTCTACTTCGCTGAGTTATGCTCAGCCACCTGCTGCAGCGTCAAGGGCATGATCGTCGTGAGTAGAAGTGAGGGATATGGGGAACGAAACGCATTCGTGGGGTATGCGCCCCGCGCACGTATATGCAGCGGGGATCGGAGGGGCGGGCCGCGGGGGGACTGTGCTTCCGCTCGACTCACCGCTCCGGGACGGTCAGCTGAGCAGAAGCGCGCCTATACTTACGTCGGGGTGGTATCTGTGTATGAAAAGCGACGTTTGAGGTGCTTCAGAAGAATTGGGGCTGAGGCTATTTAGACCCATGCAGATGTATAAATTAGACATAAATGGTACAACAAGAAACGAACGATGGATATGTGCGCAGGTACTCGAGATCTACTCGTCGGCCTTGATCTCATCCTCGTCCTCCTCATCTGAGAGGTCATTGCTACGGGCAAGATGGACAGTAAGCGCAAGATTTTGAACAGTGAAGTATCAACGTACGTGATGTTATAGAACCGGAGTTCATAGTTATCTTTTGTGGTCGCGACAATGCTACGCGAAGGATGAGCGGCCGTTCGAGTAACAAGTACACATGCGCGTACCGAACCCAATCCCTCAAGCCTGCCTTCTTCAAGAACTTCTTGGTGAGGTACTTGAGGTAGCGTTTGGAGAATACCACATTCGAGGACACGGTGATCTTGTTCTGACCTGCTCGATCATCAATGGATGTACAGCGTGGGGGGACTGATCGGGCGCACCATCCCTGACGATCTTCACGTTCGTACCAAGAGCGCCAGCCTTCCCCTCGACCTTGATGCGGTCGTGCAGATAGTTCTCAAAGTCTGCGCCGTCAAAGACGCCATCCGCTGCAGGCTTCGAATAGTCGATCACATAGTTGTGCTTGGCGATAGAGCCTTTTGTGGAGCTGGAGGTGGCCTTGGGCTATCGGAGGGAAGGAATGGAGGGTATTAGCCTACTGATGATAGCCAGCATAGCAGTTAACCACACCATTTTAGAGGGAACAAGGGGGGACGGGTGGGGGAATGGGAAGACAGACGGATGAAAACAAGCGCCCGATCGGTAGAGGGCTCGGCAGCCGCCGACAGTGCTCGGACCGGAGTTGCCGAGGGGGACAGAAATTTTGAACTTTTGTTTTTCGACGTCCATCGCCGCCACCGCCATGTCGGGACTCACAAAAGCGCAAGTCGCGTCCGCGCAGCTCGAGGGCGACTACAAGATCAAGCCAGAAAATGCGCAGCCCAAGCTCGACACGTCGCAGTGGCCGCTCCTCCTCAAAAACTACGACAAGCTGCTTGTCCGTTCCTCTCATTTCACCCCCATCCCCGCTGGCTGTAGCCCCCTGAAGCGTGATATTACCACGTATATCAAGTGAGCGCGATGGATCTCGGCAGCCCAGTACGATGCTGACGCTGGCAGATCTGGCGTCATAAACCTCGACAAGCCATCGAACCCGTCCTCGCACGAAGTCGTCGCCTGGCTTCGCAGGATACTACGCGTGGAGAAGACGGGTCACAGTGGGACGCTTGACCCGAAGGTCACTGGATGCTTGATCGTCTGCATTGACCGCGCTACGCGTCTTGTAAAATCCCAGCAGGGTGCAGGTATGTGCATTCATGATCACTATCGTTCCCTCAGCTAAGATTATTTTAGGTAAGGAGTACGTTTGCGTGCTTCGCCTGCACAACAGCCTCCCCGACCCTGCCGCCCTCCCCCGCGCCCTCCAGACCCTTACTGGTGCCCTCTTCCAACGCCCACCCCTCATCTCCGCCGTCAAGCGTCAGCTCCGTATACGCACAATTTACGAGTCCAAGCTCTTCGAGTTCGACGAGAAGCGCAATCTTGCCGTCTTCTGGGTGTCTTGTGAGGCTGGTACCTACATCCGTACGCTATGCGTGCACTTGGGCTTGCTACTCGGTGTCGGCGGCCACATGCAGGAGCTTCGCCGTGTGCGCAGTGGTGCTATGTCCGAGAACGATGAGATCGTGACCATGCATGATGTGCTCGACGCGCAATGGATGTACGACAACACGCGCGATGGTATGCAACCCCTTCATACCTCATGAGCCTTGCTGACCAGCTCTCTAGAGTCGTACCTCCGCCGCGTAATTCGCCCCCTCGAGTGCCTTCTCGTAGGCTACAAGCGCATCGTCGTCAAGGACAGCGCCGTCAACGCCGTTTGCTACGGCGCAAAACTCATGATCCCTGGTCTCCTCCGCTACGAGGCCGACATCAACCTTAACGAGGAGGTCGTGCTGATGACGACCAAGGGCGAGGCCATCGCAATTGGCATCGCGCAGATGTCCACTGTCGAGCTCGCCACTTGCGACCACGGTGTCGTCGCCAAGGTCAAGCGCTGCATCATGGAGCGCGACACCTACCCGCGCCGCTGGGGCCTTGGGCCCGTCGCGCTCAAGAAGAAGAAGATGGTCAAGGAGGGCCAGCTCGGCAAGCACGGCGAGAAGCTTCCAGGTGTCACCCCGCAGGAGTGGTCGAAGGACTACGTCGACTACAACCGCGACGAGCAGCAGCCGACGGCGTCTATCCAGGTCGTCTCGGAGACGATGACGGCGAAGGTGGAGGTGACTGAGACCTCCAAGAAGGAGGAGAAGAAGCGCAAGCGCAAGTCGGAGGTGCCCGAGGTGGACCCCGACGTGACGATGGCGACGGAGAACGGGGAGGACGAGAGCGAGGAGGCGAAGGCGGAGCGCAAGCGGAAACGCAAGGAGGAGAAGGCTGCGAAGAAGGCGGCGGAGGCGGCCGGCGGTGAGGATGATGAGGCGAAGCGGGAGAAGAAGCGGTTAAAGAAGGAGAAGAAGGCAAGGGAGTCATTAGGGGGAGAGGCATGATCTAGCCAGCCATCTATGTAGCCGTCGATGTAGCTTTATCTTATTGTATGTTGTTGGGACTCTTGTTATACTACCTCTTGGACTCCTTTACGTTGGGCTCACGCAGACGGCGTCAACCTCCTACATGTGACATCAACCGTGACGCATCACGCTCGTTTGCTGTCTAGGATTCCTAGTGAGATATCGAGGTTCGATGGCTTGGCAATTCCCTTCAAGAACAGTTTCGCTGAACATGGATTGGATCGTAACTATCTTCAATCACAGCGGCTGCTTCAGATCCCGGTAATGGACCCTAAACCGACACGCTCGGACTTCCACGGTAGTTCTCCAAAGAGGACCTCATTCAACAGCTAGAAACAGTTCGCGCCACGGCAGGAGATAGTCAATCTTTCCAGCCCGCTTCGCCAAAATTCGGAGTAATGGAACAGCTTGTTCGTCCGCAAAGACAATACCGTGGCCACCACGGAGCTCTACCGAGAGGTCAATCGAGAGGTCAATACCTACATGCTAGAGAAGCTTGCCCCTGACCATTTTCACTGCTCTCCTTATGTACCACAGTGCAGAGTAAATCAAGGCTATCTGAAGCGACCACAAATTGTTGTCGCTCTGTGGCCGCGAATATTGAGGCGGTGTAAACACCGCCTAGCACAAGGAGAGTTCAATTCATGAAGGATACAAGATGATATCGAAGGTAACAGGGTATACGAGCAACGAGAGTCCATGAAGTCCTTTGCGCCTGCGCAACCCAGAGTCCGAGTAGCATGCCGTCGTAATGCACTTCAAGTCCACATCATGTCAAATCCACTACGGAACAAATGCGTGTCCTCTACAAGGCCAGGGCAAAGACACCCATAACGACCGACAGCACAGTCGCCGCGGCGCCCATGGGCATGCTCATGGCGCCGTTGTTGTCGTCCGTGGTGGTGGTGTCCGAGTTGCTCGCGGCGCTGGAGGTGTTGGTTTGCTTCGCGAGGGCTTGGAAGGCGGCAAAGTCGCGCGCGGAGCTCTCGTCGGAGTTGATGGCCCTAGGGGAGGGGTCAGTATGATAGTCGAACGACGACGAGGAAAGGTGAGGTCAGTGGAGAATCATATACTCACATGACCATACCCGCCGCGCAGTGGTCCGCGGGAGTCTTCTGCGAGCAGTAGACCCAGATGGGCGCGGTGTCGTTGACGGTGACGTTGAAGGTCGGCCACTCGGTGGTGTCGTTCGCGACGGGGTGGCTAGAAAAATGGTGTGAGCAACGACGTTCTTGCGAAGGAGGGCAACGCCGGAAGGTTGGGGAGAAGAGAGGAAGCAACTCACAAGCCAGAAGAGAAGCCCGTCACATCATCCTTGGCGAGCTTGCTGCACGGGTTGTCGAAAGAGCTCTGGACGACGGAGTGGTTCTTCGATTGGCTGAAATATGTTGGTGAGAAAAGGGTTCATGGCAGATCAAGAGACCATATACGCACAACTCGAACACAATCGTATCCCTCGGTGCCGCCTGGACGAACGGCGGGTCGAACGCAAGCGTGCCGTTCGCACCGACGATAACCTTGTGCACCGCGCCCTCCAAGCTTACCGGCGTCGCCTTCGGGGACCCGTAGTACGAGCTGTACGTCGTCGTCCACGTCGACTGCTCGACCGTCACTGTCTCAGTGACGACGGACGGCGCCACAGCGGGCGGAAGCGTGATCGAGGCATTGAAGGCAGCGGTGTACGTCGCGGTGGCGGCAGCGGCAGAAGTCGCGGACGCGCCGGCCTCGAGAGAGGCACCGAAGGCGAGCGCGGCATTCTTGAAGTTGGTGAACGAGTTCGGGCCGTCGGCGGGGCAGTTGACGGCGAAGACCATGCCTATGCACGGATGACGTTCAGTGAGCTGGTATGAGGCGGAGAGATGTGCAAAGACTTACCCTTCCCGCAGTGGTTAGCCGGGGCCTTCTGCTTGCAGTAGACCCAGATCGGGTTCGTGTCGTTGACGGTGATGGTGTAGGTGGGGCGCTCGGAGACGTCCTGGTCCTCGGTCACGGGCTCGAAGCCCGAGTCGAAGCCGCCCTCCTTCAGCCCGCAGGGGTTGGCGAAGGAGGACTGGGTGACGGTGTGGTTCTTGGGGTTGAAGTGGAAGGTGACTTGGTCACCGACGGCGGCGTACTACAAGGACCAAGGTCAGCAAGACACGTCGCAGATGAGGGTAGAGATAAGAAGTACGCACAATAGCTTCGGGCTCAAAGGTCAGGCTGCCGTTCGACCCTCCGACCTGCACATCGAACATCGCGGCGGACGCGAGCGCAGGTAGGATCGCCGAAGCGGCAAAGAACTTTGTAAAGGAGAACATCGTTGTCGTATGCGTTAGACTTCGCTTAGTAGAAAGTAAAGACTATAAAGAGGATGTCGTCAAGACGCGGAGAACGAGTGAACAGCGCGCCGGGCGAGGAAGTTGAAGGGTAAGGAAAAACACACAAGTCCTCCGCTGAAGGGAGGAGAAGGTAAGGGGAAGAAGGGTGAGAGGAATGCAATCCGAGCCATTTTCGCGGGCCTTATAAAGGTCAGGGGCCGGGGACGCATGACAACGAGAACAATTGGGTGCCTGCATGTCGATGCGGGGGCATCCCATTGTGTTGGGCCGGCACGACAGGAGCTGTACCCGGCACTGCAGAAGCGGGCCCGGCACTGAATGGGTCGGCTGACAATTGGGCGGCGCCGTGACACGCGGTGTGCGGCCCATGATACTGGGAAATGGGCGCCCTTCTTGTGAACGCGACGTGGTGGCAACGCAAGACGTGAATTGAGCCCGGGGCTATTTAGTGTGTGTATTTTGATTGGTTATCGATGCAGCCTTGGAAACGTAGAATTTCTGAGTGATCTCTTGTCTTCGGAGCGGACCCTTTGCCGCGGAGCCAGAGGAAGATAAGAAGAGCAACTGATTGCAGACGGGAGATGGAGGTGGGAAGCAGCCAATCAGAAGTTGAACCGTGGGAGAAGGACTGCACGTGCCGATATCGCGTGTCTCGCGCACGCGTCTCGATCCGAGGCCTTTGCGCTGCAACTCCAACCATCGTACACGGCTAGCTACTCTCCGCGCGTGTTCCTCGCTGTCTGACGCGTTCTGCGACGAGAGAAAGAAGTGCCTCCTTTACTGTGCTGTGGTTACGCGTCGGAATTGCTCTCTTCCCCTCTCAAAGACCTCTACATCTGCCATCCACTCGGTGTGAAAACGACCATGTCCCAACAAACATCAGCATCGCCAGTCAAGCGAGTGACTGCGTCCATCACGCCTCACCGCTCGGAGGCGATTGTGCGCGTACGCGCCAACGCTATGGCCTTCTCGGCGCTTCTGATATTGACGTGGTTGCTCCCTGTGCGTACACTATCCCAAGTGCACTTCGAGTACTTTACCGACGCGCTTCTCAGGTCCCCTCGCTTACTGTGGCAACAAGTCGACTGGCGCAACACTGGTATGAAGGAGGGGGCCTGCTACAGCTGGGAGAACCGCAGTTGTTGCTATGTACTCTTGGTGAGTGTCATGCCTGTTCGAGTCGAACTGGTACTGACTTATACCTCCTTCCTCGGGAATCTTTGCATCATCACAGAATCACTCGCTGCTACCATCTTTGCGGTGAACCTGCTACAAGGGTTCTACGCGATCAAGTTCCCCCGCAAAGCCCCTCCTCCACCTCCAGAATCGGCAAGGAAGCAGATGCCTTTCAAATCCCCTCCACCAAGTGTGAAGCGCCCTTTCAAGGACCTCACACCGAAGGTATGCTGGATGTATCTTTGCTAAGGTCCTCCCTGATGCTCGCCACAGTCTACCCCGCAAAAGCAACGCCCATTTTCCGCCAGCGCAAATGGCACACCATTAGGGGCAAGTTCGTCGCTCGCATCGCTGTCGGTGACGTCGCCAAGCAAATACCCTCCCTCGCCGGTGTCGACGCCATCGCGAGTGCTGCAATACTCGGTCCCAGAGTCGCTGTCTTCGACTTCGTCGACGTTGCCACCGACACCGAGCCCGATCATGAGCGAGTATAGGAATAAGCAGCGTTCTGTGTACGGACGTAAGTTATTTCTCTCGAGACCTTCTCCACATGCCTAACCTTTTTGCAGGTCCTATCGACGCATCGTTCTTGCTTTCGCAGGTCGCGCCAGACGATGATTAGCCTGCCTGGATGCAGGTTCTGTTACGCCTCATTATGATTATTGCTACGTTGCATATGCTGTTGCTATCTCGGTCTGTCTCGGGCGTATATGTAGAAAGTAATGCATCGAACGATCTCTCCTGAACATGCTGTACCCTTCTCTCAAACGTAACCGTCAGTAGTGGAGATCAATTGTGGCCACAACCGTGACGCACGGACAAAAGGGATCACGACCGTCACAATCACGTCCGAATTTGGCAATCGTGTTTGTTGTGTCTTCTTTCTCTTTTGGACGCGTTCACGCGAAGAAGATGGCGCGTTTCCGGGCATATACCACCGACAGCAGCGACGACGAGGAAGAGGAGAAGCCCACGACCCCCGCACCTCAGCCACGCCCCGCCACGAAATCTAATGCCCGTCCTACAGTCGACACGAACATGGAGAGCGACGAGGAAGACGAAAGCGAGGAAGCCGTGAGCAGCGGCGCAGAAGAAACGGAAGAGGACGAAGATGAAGACGAGGACGAGAAGACAGAGTCTGACGACTCAGAAGAAAGCAGTTCTTCATCTATGCGCGAAGCCGAGCTTCTGCTCACCAAAAAGCCAACGAGAAACGCGCTCGTACCCGGCGAGGACGGCGAGTTCGCATTCGCGCATGAGGTGAATGGCAATGGTCATATGCCCCCCGGCGTTGACGCGCGCAAGGTGGAGGTCATGCGCGCGTCATTCTTCGAGACCGAGCGCGAGCGCGCGGCGATGCGTGCAGCGGAAGAGCAGACGGCGCGCGGGGTCCCGCGCCTATCCCCCCAGTCGCTGAATCGCAAGCATAGCCGGGACTCGGAGGGGGATGGGCTGAGAGGGGATCCGAGGGAGGTGCGTGGAGTGATTCCTGGTCGTTGTTCGATCGCTAAGTGGATTGCAGCGCGCGTCGTTCGGCCACGACGTTGATTTGGTGCCGCAAAGACCGTCACGCAAATATGCGCGTGTGTCCAGTGCGGCTTCCGCTGTAGCCGGGTGCGAGGGGTACTACGCAGATGCGGGTCTTGCTATGGGGAGATCATTCCGCGTTAGCTGGGGACCAGGGGGTAGGCTGGTGCACCTCGGTTCATTATGCGCACCCTCCTCACGACCGTAAGCGCCGCGCTACCACCGCTCTTGTGTGAATTCTAACATTCTATAGATCGCAATCTGCCAACTCCTCCGTCGTCACGATCACCAAAGTCCCCATGTCCTCCTCCATCGAACACAACGCACTCTTCTCCGAATCCCTCCTCAGCCACCAGCTCACCCACACGACCGTCGCACCCGATGAAGACGAGGTCCCCTTCGCCAACCCGAAGAAGAGCGAACTCAAATTCTCCACGTTTGCGTCCCTCTTCGGCGCGACGGACCGCTCCTATGAGGCGAACCTCTTCCGCTTGGGCCAGGCGCTCTTCGACAGCTTGGAAGAGCGGCTGGGCGCGAGCGTGCCCGCCGAGATGCGCTTCCGTATAGCGAACTTGCATAGGAAAGCTGCTTTGTCCGAATGGCTGCAAGAAGCCGTTGCACCCACAGTCGCCGCCGGCATCACCGAGGGCTCGCCCACCGACCCCAAAACGGCCATCACGAACGCCTTCACGCTCCTCACCGGCAACCAGGTCGAGCAGGCTTGCGACGAGGCTGTCAACGCGGGCTTCTTCAACCTTGCCACGCTGATTGCGCAAGCTGGCGGCGACGATACGTTCCGCGCGGACCTGCAGCACCAACTGCAAATCTGGCGCGAGCAGAACATCCCCATTGACGCTGCTGTGAAGCGAATATACACCCTGCTAGCTGGTAGCGAAACCCTGGGCGATGGCCTCGACGTCACGGACGGCTTGGACTGGAAACGCGTGCTTGGGTTGCATCTGTGGTATTTTCACCCGCCGGGCGACTCTGTGACGGACGTGTTCCGCGAGTTCAGCACCCTCAACTTACAGCGCCCGCCACATTACCTCGAAGACACCGACCACGCCGCCTGGACCGGCGTCTGGAGCGTGCGGCGCGATGTGCCAGCACCACCGGACGGCATGTACCAGCTCATCCAGCTTTACGCGGATCAGTCGGTTTCGCTATCTCAAGCGCTCGAGCCGCTTAGCTTCTCTCCTTCACCACTTGATGTCGGCCTGCTATGGCACCTCTACATCATCATCTCAAGGTGCCTACGGCAACGAGACCTCGAAGACCGCGAGGAGGTCGACCTTCCAAGCGATCACTCCGTGGACGAGGATAATGAGGTTGAGGGGCACAGCCCTTCGGCGGACCTGCTCGCGAGCAGCTATGCGCACCAGCTCGAGTCCGAGGGGATGCTGCAAGAGGCGGCGTTCGTGCTGTTGCACTTGGAGGGGTCGCGTGGGTGGGTGATTTGCAAAAGTGGACGAAAAGTTGCTAATATATTGTGCAGACGCGAACGCGCTTTGCGGGACCTCTTGATGCGGTCAGCGCCAGCACTGGACGAGTGGGCGCAGAGGGGACTCATCGGCAGCTTGCATCTGCCTCAAGCATGGGTCCACGAAGCATTGGTTAGTGCTTTCCTGCCTTCGTGCTTGCACTTCGCTCATCGAGTATATTGCAGGCAACGTATGCGTACTACAACGACGATATGTTTACTGCATACGAGCTGTACCTCTCCGCAAACTGCCGCGATCCTGCGCACGATATTGCTGTCCGGTATCTTGCTCCCGACGCAATCTTGCGGAAAGATCACGTCCTGCTTAACGAACTGCTCGAGCCCTTCGTCGGCAAGCCGGTCGAGGACTGGGCAATACGTGGCAAGGTATCTATTCATGATAACCTTCTTGGCCTTGAGGCTCATCATTTCTTCGCAGATCCTCATGGACTACGCCCACATCATGCAACGCCTCCCCCAACTCGCCGCACGCCAAGCCCGCGACGCCATCCCCGATGCCACAGAAGCCCTCGAGCTTGAGGACCTCTGCCGCAGCGTGCCCAAGATTCTCGGCCTCCTCCCCGACGTCTTCCGCGCGCGCGAGCCGCGGCATCGCGCCGCGCTCGCGGAGATTACGGCGGGCCTGCTCGGCGTGGTCGACAGGGTGCGCCCGGCGGCGCTCGCGCAGGTGCAGTCGAAGTTCATCGCGGAGGGCGCGCGGTTGGGACATGTGAGGTCGATGGCGCACGATCGATTTACGAGAAGTTTGAAGGCGGTGGAGGGGGCGAGTGCGTGAGGGTAGATGTTTGTAGTATGAAACGTGTATACTTCTGCGCGCTGTCAGCGTATGCTATGAGCATGTGAGGCTGCTTTCGAATTTCGAGAAGGACGATGCTGCAGTCCGAACGTCTGCCATGCAAGAATAGTCATTCGTTGAATAGATCAGCGTTCGGCGCGATTTGCGATTGACCGTGACATTCCGTATGTTCCCTTTCGCAGCTCGTATATTATGTAGATCGTCTTCTTGTGTGGCTGCCGACACGGACGATGGCATGGGTAGAATCATCTATAGCATCCATAGGGTATGCAATTGCCAAGAACTTCTTGCCTGAAGGTTGGAAAGTACAATCAGTCACGTCAGTCTTGAGGAGGGACACGTCGACGAACCCAGATATCAGGCTATGTCGAAGTCTTTGAGGTCCTTCCATGCGGGCAACCCGAACGCTGCAGGCAGTTGGTCCCACGCCTTCTTTTTCATGGTGGCCAACAGTGTGCCATACTCCGCACGGCATATATTGGCGCAACACCCTTCAGGCGTGGTATGAACCCACGAACCCAGAGGATATTGACCGTCTATGTTCGTAAGGTAGAAACGGTGACGCGCGTAACCGCAATTGATAGAATTCGGTGAATTGTTGCCATGAGGATTCGTTTTCGTACCCCATGGCTTCAGACATTCGATGGTGATGTTCATGAGCTTTGCGCGTCCACCTAAAAGAACACAGTGCGCTCTGTCGCTGATATCGGTATTTCTGATAATCGTGTCCTATTCAACAGATAGTGGTGGGTTAGTTTTGCGCAACATGGAGCAGGCGAACGTACCACAGTGTCCGAATAGATGATTCTATAGTACAAACCTGGTAGTATGGTTTGCAAACCGACCTCAGCAACAACATCGACAAGAGGTAGTAAGCCTCTGCGACTCGTCAAGCGTATCGCGGTTGCGTCATCATTTCGGCTGATAACTTTCGCATACATGGTCAAGGTTGCAAGCATCTTCGCCTCGTCTGTCGGGAAGGCACGACGTTGACTGGTGACAGCGTCGTTCCACAAGTGCGGTATGAGGTACTTGTGACCCATGCGAAGGGATGCTATAAGTTCGGACACGGTAGGGGCCTTCCAAGGGTTTTCTGGAGCAGCTCTAAAGAGCATCAGTACAATCAACTATATGCTCGCTGTAATTCCATTCGAAGCAAGTAGAACTCACAGGTTGAACAGCTTCGTCAACATGAATTGCACGTGGGAGGCCTTGTCCGTCAGGTGTACAACGGGGCATCCTTCTACGAGCGCTTCTGTGGTATTGGCAGGTTGTGGGATACCGAAGATATCCTTAAATGCGGGCGAGTGTCGGGCGAGGAGACTGCGGTGCACACGAAACTGGAGTTTCTCGGCCTGAAGGATGATATTCCTGTCGTCGAACCAGATGTCAGATCGCTTGACGGGTGGTGCGTTGTCCTCGTCTACGCGCTGTCTTTTGGCGGGCCTGTCGGCCTCCATGTCGAGTGAGGCCCAAGTGTCGCGCCCAGATGGTTGTCGGAGACAGGGAAGGTCCCACAGGCGACCGCCGACCGGGGATCAATCGGCATTTTCCGTCTTCCCGCGGTCCGCTCATGTCCCAAAAGAGAGCAAGGTCCGGTCGGCGTACTTATGCTGATCAGTGCAGACGACCGCAAACTCGCCGACATGTACAGAATGGCATTAACTCTACTTGCGTGTCTTCTGCTCATCGAGACGCGTAGAGGCTCGCAAAATTGCTATAACTCGCGTTATGGGTGCTTATCGGCAATTGCCGTTCCTGTATGGACTTGCCCCATATTCAAGCGACTCTCAAAGCTTGTTGGGATCACGCACCTGGGAAAGGATTTGTACCATAATGCTGACACAGGACGTGCCATTTGCGGTGGACTAGGATTCAACTCGATATCATACGTGTATTACGGAGCTATAGCTCCGACCATGATTAAAAGTGAGGATCAACCACCAGCTCGCTCAGCTCGGGAATTCGAACGGGCAGGCACATGACTGACTATTTTATATCTCGAAGTCGTGTAGGTCAGCCCAGGGAGGCAGCCCAGATACGGTCGGCAACTCCGTCCACGCCTTGGAGCGCATGAGCGACAGCGCCACTCTGAGATGGACACAGCACGCAGAGCACATGTTGAGCGGGAGGGTCGCTGTCCACGGACCAATAGGGAACCTGGCGCTCGCATCTTCCAGCAAGAAGTCGTAGCGTGCTTTCCAGCAGTGAGAGTCCACTGTGGTCACGTGTACATCGTGTCTGCCCCAGGTCCGCAATACGCTGGCTACGCTGCTGAGAAGCCGGGCGCGACCACCTAGGAGGGCGGCGCGCGCTCGATCGCTGAGTCCAAAGTCGCCACCGATGATAGTATCCTACGAGACAAAATCAGTGACTACCAATATGCAGGGGAGAAGAAGCCATACCAACGTCTCGCGCACGACAATCCTATAGTAAAGGACCGGCAACACGGTCTGAAGCCCGACTTGCTCAACCACATGGACGAGCTGGAGGAGGTTCTCTGAAGCTGGGACGCGTATTTCGGTGGCACGTCTTGACGCTGAGATATCATTATCCTCTTTCAGACGATACATCATGAGGTCAAGATCTGCCGGAAACGCGCGGCGTAGGCGATTGACGGGGTCGTTCCATAGTCGTGCAATGAAATATTTGTGTCCCATACGAAGGGAAGCTATGAGGTCGGAGATGTCGAGAGCTTGGCGACGGTCATCCTCAGTGTCTGATCTGGTTCGTAGTCAATGAAAGGTATACTGCGATTACAAGTCATGCACGCACATATTAAACAGCTTCGCGAGCATGAAGTGTACGTCGTCCGCCGAGTCCGCGAGATGGATGACAGGACAGTCCTCGGCCTGAGATGGAGGACTGGAGGCGCTAGTGGGTTGTGGCATGGCAAACATGTCCTTGAAGACAGGCGAATGCCTGGCAAGCAGGCCGCGGTAGACGCGGAACTGATAGCCTCCAGCTTGGAGGATGATATTGCCATCGTCGAACCAAACGTCCGAGCGCACAGCATCAGAAGAACCTTCGTCCGTCCTCTGGCGCTTCTCCGGACGCTCGGCCTCCATGGCGCGCGACCACCACGAACGCGCGAGAGAGGAAGGACGACGCGCGAGTTAGGGGCAAATCAGAACGCGAGCATTGCCGCGGAGCATCGGGCCGGACGCCGCCCAGATCACCCGACCATTGTCATCAAATCATCCCCTCCTTGTCCGAGACCACAACAATGGCGTCCTTGGTTTGCCGTCGTCTGCAGCGCCCAGTAGCATCGCAAGTGCGGTGTCTTGCTACACCAGCCTCCTCTGGGACTGCTTCACGCGGCAACTTCAAGCAGGCACTCGCGGACGGCCCGTCGTTCGACGACTTCGTCAGCGGCAATGTACCTGAGCGGGTTACTTTGGGAAACACGAGCGCGTATGTTCAGAGAGTGTGCTAGATAGTTGCAATGCTCATGAATCATAGCCCTCGCCTGCCAAAGTTCTTGAAGACGTCGATCCCTTCGGGCAAGAACTACAAGCGTCTGAAGAATGACTTGCGCGGGTTGGGTTTGCACACCGTCTGCGAGGAAGCACGGTGTCCGAACATTGGGGAGTGCTGGGGAGGGAAGGAGGGAGCTACAGACGCAGAGAACAGGAGCGCAGCGACAGCCACGATCATGGTGCGCGAGACCGAGGTCGCGATTCATTCGCCTCGCTGATAGACACCTTCCCAGCTCATGGGTGACACCTGCACACGCGGATGCCGCTTCTGCTCTGTGAAGACGTCTCGTGCACCACCTCCCCTTGACCCGCACGAGCCAGAGCATACAGCCGAGGCCATAAGCCGATGGGGCCTCGGCTACGTCGTGCTCACCAGCGTGGACCGAGATGGTGTGCTCCCTCTAGCTTTCATTCATCGTACATCTAAACACAATTACCACCAGACCTCGCTGATGGCGGCGCACACCACTTCGCCGAGACCATCCGCAAAATCAAGCAGAAGGCCCCCCACATCCTCGTCGAGGCCCTGACGGGCGACTACGCAGGCTCGATGGAGCATGTTGCGCTGGTAGCGAAGTCAGGGCTTGACGTCTACGCGCACAACGTCGAGACGTCGGAGGAGATGACGCCGTTCGTGCGCGACCGGCGGGCGACTTTCCGCCAGAGTCTGCAGGTGTTGAAGCATGCGAAGGAGCAGGGTGTGCGCATCACGAAGACGAGTATTATGCTTGGTGTGGGCGAGACAGAGGACCAGATAATGCGCGCTTTGCAGGGTATGTATCACAGTTTAGTTTGAGATTAACGGAGGCTGACCATTCACCAGAGCTGCGCAAGGTCGATGTCGATGTGGTGACGTTCGGGCAGTACATGCGGCCCACGAAGCGCCACATGAAGGTCGACCGCTACGTTGAGCCGGTCGAGTTCGAGCGCTGGCAGAAGATTGCAGAGGACATGGGCTTCCTGTATGTGGCCAGCGGGCCGTTGGTGCGCAGCAGCTACAAGGTCAGTCTCCCTTTTTTCTTGCAATCATCTTTGACCTGACCGACCCTCTCAGGCTGGCGAGTTCTTTATCGAGAACGTATTGCGCAAGGGCGAGAAGGAGGCGAGGAAGTTGGCGGCTGATGCAGCTGCACTGACGCCTGAGGCGCCAGCGGTCTCCGCTGCACGATTTGGCCCTGCCTCTGCCACTGCTCTGGCGACTTCAACGTCGCTGGGCGATTATATAGATAATTAGCTACCTCATAATATCCTCTGACATACAATCAGGAAATGTAAATGCTGTATCGCTCGACTCACAACGCAGTAAAGACGTCGAGGAGAGGACCGGAGCGTTCACTTTGGGTCCGACTTGTGGGTCCAGTCTCGAACCGTGATCATCCCGGTCCGCTCCTCCGCACGCGATCGCCGCCGCCGCCCCAGACTCCAGTCCACCGAACTCGTCCACAACCATGAACGCGCTATCACGACGTGAGGAAGATACTGTCGTCAAGACCGCCAAGGGGCGCGCTCTGAAGCTATGTGATCCGGTGGTGAAAGGTGCGTAGCGGTGGTTCACTTGCTCGAAGGGATGGAACCCTTGCGGGACTGTCCACCCAGTCCTCCTTACTGCATGTCTAACACGGTATACAGAATTCGCCGAGTGCGCCACCGGACGCACTGTATCTGTGGCGTGGGCATGCAGGCAGCAATTGCACGCTGTTGAGGATTGCATGAGGCAGTAGTGCGTATGCACCTCTTCCTGAAGACGATCAGCGAGCTGACGGGCTTTCCTCCTTCCCAATCTCTCCCCCCCCCCCTTGTACATCCTCATGCTCTCGCTGTTGCATTTCCCTGTTCTTCCAAACACCATGAACCCCCTGCAGCACGAGCCCAGCAAACCTCGACAAGGTCCGCGCGGAGTACCTGCGCCTTCGCAATGCACAGAACGAATACCATGGATTACAAGGGGAAATCGAAGTTCACCATCCGGCGTAGCGTAGGCACGCTGTACTTGTACTGTATAATGGATCGCACGACCTCAGCTCATCATCACCATCCATGGTTATGTGTGACTTGTCTGATTGGGTTACAGCAGGGTATACATAACATCTCATGAGCAGTAAAGGACATAACGATGGTGATTGGTACTGTACATTGCGACCTAGGAGATCGTGCAAGGGCTTACTAAGACGAAGCACCCGCGGCGGCCCATGCCTTGCGAAGAGCGAGGACGGAGGTGGTGAATCTGCGAGAAGCATGAGGATACCGCAATGTAGACGCATGTAAGACACATACCCAGCGAGGCCCAGGAAGCCGTCGTTGACGGTGGTGAGGCCCAGGGCAGCCGCAGGGATCCAAGCATCGAGAGCGTCGATGTAGATCTGCTCCCGGGTGGCGGCGCGAGCGCTGCAAAGGGAGTGTGAGCATGCTTGATAGGACGATGAAGAATTAGTACATACGCTTCAGCAGCCACGACCTGCTGCGCGAGCGCTTGCGCCTCACCGACGTCCTTCTCACTCATGTGCCGTGACTTGAGGGCCTTCGTCTCCTTCGTCAGGCGCGTGATCTGCACATCGTCGGTCAGTCTCACCCCTCCCTCTTCAATGACTATCACCCACCTTGACCGCTCCATGCGCCAAGCTGACCAGGATACCCGCGAGCCAGAATCGGTTCGAAATGCGGGAGACCCTCTGCGCCGTTGCCGGCTGGAGGTTAAGGAACTTGATGCTGTTGGCCCAGACCAAGGCATCAAACGACAAGTACCCGAAGTACGCGAGCTGGCGCGCGATGGTGGTGAGTTGTTCGGCCGGTGGCGCGTTGGCAAACGCGGCCTTCAGCGCGGCTTGCAGGTGCTCGACAGGCTTGCCGAGGCGCAGGACTGGGGGTGGGGGTACATGTGAATATCGGGGAGAGGGAATGCGGGGAAGGGATGCACGAACGCTTGCGGGCCAGCGCGAGGTGGGATTTCAGTGCACTCCAGCGCGCCGCGTCGAGCTTGTTCCCCTTTGAGAGAAGATACCACGCAATGAAGCGGGCGAGGTACTGGACTGCACGGTAGGCCTGCAAGCTTCGCGTCAATACACCGAGGGGATGCATTCATGTCAAGTGCACCTTGTCGCGGCCGAGCGTAGTGTTCCCGACTTTCAAGCTCTGAGAGACGAGGGGATGGAAAACGACTTGAGACGCGACACTGGCCATGCTGAGGGTCGAGGAGGGGGATGGTGGTGGTCGAGAAGCAAGTGACTCTGGGAGGCGGGGAGATCACAAGCGCCGGCATCCCGATGAGCGAATGCGGTCTCCGGGCCGGTGGATGCATGTGATTCTGACATTCGGAACCACCCGAAAGTTGAACTGGATGGACCCACAACTTGGACTTCGTTGTTGACTGCATCAGGCAGCTGCGCGAAAGTCTGCGCGGGACACGTAACGAAATGGATCATTCGAACGGCCTCTTCCTTTGGAACCTATTTCGTTGCTCGTAAGTTCTATGGGCCAAGTCGTCCACCTGTCATCGCGCCGTCTGCAGTGCACATTTGGAGACTTTCAAGTCGAGGGTGAATGGATAGAGGTCAAAAGCCCCTCGAGACCACGCTGCGGGTGATAACAGCTATTGTAGTGCAGCCGTCCAATCATCCTTCTCGAGCTATTCGTCGGGAATACTCGTAGAAGCCCTTGGCAAGCGACGGAATGCACGTCCCGTCGTCATTCGGAGCAATCCGGACCCGCCACGCGAGCGACGCAGAGATCGCTGCTCACAGGCGCCCGTCCACTTGTCTCTTGCCACCGTCGCCAACCTACGCCTCGAGTTCCACCACAAAATGTCCACCCTCCACCTCTCCCGCAGAGTACGCCCACCGCTGTCACCGGTTTGCGCGTTAACACGTGCTTAAACAACGTCACCAGATCCTATGCCGCGCACCTATAAGGCGGGCCGTGCCCAGCCAGCGCCTATTTTCGACTACTTTCATGGTGCGTTGTTTGCGGTGTCGCAGAGATGTGGGGGCTGATGGGAATGCGTTCAGGCTGCTCAACAACACCGCATTGAAAGGGATACGTTCGGCGAGCTCCAGGTACCCTCGGACCGGTACTGGGGCGCGCAGACCCAGCGGTGCGCGAGACAAGAGTCTCTCCCCAAGGATCCTAATCTGATTGCGGACTGTAGCTCTTTGCAGAACTTTGACATTGGTGGTCCCACCGAGCGCCTCCCACCGCCCCTCATCAAGGCCTTTGGTGTCCTGAAGAAGGCGGCGGCGACTGTGAACATGACCTATGGCATGGACCCCAAGCTCGGGAAGGCCATCCAGCAGGCGGCGGATGATGTGCGTGCTATCATTAAGGAAGGGGTCAGTCACTGACGAGATATGCAGGTCATCTCGGGGAAGCTGATCGACCACTTCCCCCTCGTCGTGTTCCAGACTGGTAGCGGTACGCAGTCGAACATGAACGCGAATGAGGTGCGCGAACTCCCCACAGTGCAAGGCGGTATCTGATCACATATGTAGGTCATCTCGAACCGCGCCATCGAGATCCTCGGTGGCGAGCTTGGATCCAAGAAGCCCGTCCACCCTAATGACCATGTCAACATGAGCCAGAGCAGCAACGACACGTACGTCCACCCCCTCGCACTTCCCCACTGCATACTCATCCGCTTTTCTCCCAGCTTCCCCACCGTCATGCACATCGCTGCCGTCACCGAGATCACCAACAACCTCCTCCCCGCCCTGACTGAGCTGCGCGACGCGCTCGACCAGAAGGCCAATGCCTTCGAGAAGATCATCAAGATCGGCCGCACACACTTGCAGGACGCGACGCCCTTGACGCTCGGGCAGGAGTTCAGCGGCTACGTGCAGCAGCTCACCTTCGGGATTGAGCGTATCAAGGGCACGCTGCCGCGCTTGAGCTTGTTGGCGCAGGGTGGTACTGCTGTTGGGACGGGGTTGAACACGAAGAGGGGCTTTGATGCTTTGGTCGCTGCGGAGGTGTCGAAGTTGACGGGGATTGAGTTCAAGACGGCGCCGAACAAGGTATGTGGTAGACTGTGGTACTGGAATATAATGCTCACCATCCGTAGTTTGAAGCCCTTGCCGCTCATGATGCACTCGTTGAGGCGCACGGCGCATTGAACACGGTCGCTGTCTCGTTGATGAAGATCGCCAACGACATCCGTTTCCTGGGCTCTGGCCCTCGTTGTGGTCTCGGCGAGCTTGCCCTGCCGGAGAACGAGCCGGGTAGCTCTATCATGCCTGGTATGCGCTCAAGCATGCGACAATTATCGACTGCTAACTTTTGTGTAGGCAAGGTTAACCCGACCCAGTGCGAGGCGTTGACGATGGTCGCTGCCCAGGTCATGGGTAACAACACGACCGTCAGCATTGCAGGCTCGAACGGTCACTTTGAGGTATGTTCCTATGGTTATGAAGTTGTAAGGTTGTGGCTGACACAGTTTCACAGTTGAACGTCTTCAAGCCAGTCATCATCAAGAACGTTTTGCAGAGCATCCGCTTGCTGGCAGATGGTCAGTTTCTATCTATGTTTACTACCTTCGGTACATCGCTCTTTGCGACGGGGCGCAAATTTGGCTGTCTCTCGTGTACCGAGGCCGTCTTACCTTCGGTCTTGATATTGAATGGGGTGCTAACCTGTCTCATATAGGTTCGCGCTCGTTCACCAAGAACTGCGTGGTCGGTATTCAGGCAAACGAGAAGCGCATTAGCTCGCTCTTGCATGAATCCCTGATGTTGGCTACGATTCTCAACAGCCATCTCGGCTACGACAGTACGTGTCAATTCATCTTCTCGCTTGTCCGTGCGTCGACTGCGTGTACCTTCCCACGCTTTCACGACATGGGACCTCGGTTTAGCCTGGCTTCTATGGCCCCCCTTTGGCCGTGCTTCCCCACGCCTGCAATTTTCCGTTCGATGGGGTGCTAACTGTATGCGCAGACGTTGCCAAGTGTGCGAAGAAGGCCCACAAGGAGCACACCACTCTCAAGGAGGCCACCGTTGCGCTGGGCTTCCTCACCCCGGAGGAGTTCGACGAGAAGGTCCGCCCTGAGCTGATGCTGTACCCCGACGAGCCCTAGATGGCGTGCCGAGTACGGTGGTGGTAGCGCGGTGACGCGAAGCAGTTTACATTCCGGCTGTGCGGCGAGCTGCCAACAGAAACGCCGGTGTGAGAAGCAGGATCTCTACCGTGCGCCTGTTCGTGCATGTCTTCGGTCTCTGGGAGGAGTGGTGGTCCGTTTTGTACCATAATTGCCCAATTTTACGCAGTTTGGCCATCTGAGCGATTTCTGATCTCGATAGCGGGTTGACAAGCCGCTTGGACCCTGTGATGGGTCTCGGAGGAGTGCCGGATTTGGGAAGTTCTCGTATGTAATAATCAATCACCCCAACTTCAACAATGGCGGCTCCGACTCGTGACGACAGCAAGGCTGCACAGGGCGCGAGAGATAGATAACAGCACTTTGACTGCAAAAGCATCGGCAGGAGGAGGCATTCTGGTGTCGTTCCAGCGCGCCGAGCACGAGTTGGAGGAGTCGAATAAGCGGGCACATCGAAGCTCGGAATCGGAACTTTCCCAATTCGGAGCGAATTGAGCATAAAATTCCCTGTAATAAGGCACTCCCGAGAGGGACGTGCAGTCTGTAACACTTTCTCATCGTCGTCTCGTGGCCACAACGACGAGCAGAGAACGCCGCGCAGCATCGGGCACGACGGCGAAATCGAGTGCGAACATCCCGGTGGTGTACGCGTTCCGTCCGACCTGGGTGCTGTTTCCGCTGTCGTTTTCTCCCACGAGGCCGCCGCTTTTCTCCACATCTTGGTTTAGACGGTCATGTCGCTGAGCCGCATCCTCAACGACGACCCGGCGCCCGGTGGAGGTCCCTCGACACCCTACGGGCAACCGCCGAGTTACCCCAGAGAGGACCCTCAGCCAGAGCGCCAACAAAGAGCGCCTCCTCCGCAACCGAATACATATCGCGTTGAGCCAGAGAGGGCGAATTATTCATACGCAGCGCACCCATATCCGCCGCCACCGCCTCCTCCGGCCGACCAGCGCGACCCTTATGCTCCGTACACCCAGCCCTATGTTCCACCAGATCAGCAGCCAGCTCAGCCCCCGCCACCTCAGCAGCGTTCCTACTATCGAACCCACGTCGAGTACCAGGCGCCTGGGCCCTCTGCCAACAATTCAGCGTCGCGCGCCGGTTCCCCTCCGCGCAAGCGGCACAAGCCTGGCGAGGATGAGGCCCGCCATCCTGCTGCCTATGTCAGCCACCTGCATCACAGCTCACTGGCCACCGCGTGCTGACTCATAATTCGCAGGCACCGCGTTCAAGCTCGCGATCGCTGCGCCTGCCGCCCGACGCGGACGAGGCCGTACGCGCCCCATCGCCTGATCTGGCGGAAACAGAGGAGGTTTGGCTCGGTGAACTTGGTGGTTATATTCGTGAGACTCAAGACCGACAGCGCGCGGTGGAGCACTTTTACCAGGCGAACATCTCGGTGCGTGGTGCTCTCTAAGTGTAGCTGGCTGTGCTGACTCGCGCTCCTGCAGGGCCAGATTGGCGAAACGGCGCGGCGCCTATCGCACCAGTATGCTCACAAGGTCGCCAAGGTCCCTCAACCATCCTCCCCTCCTCATATGCCCTACGGACACTCGACAACGCGGCTAGAGGAAGAATGGGAGCGACGTCAGAAGCAAGAGCAAATGTCTGCAGAGGCGTGGGGCCGCCCCCGTGATCAGTCGCCGTACGCAGAATATACGCAAGCTACAAGCCCATCGTCCCGGCGGCAGTACTCCCCAGCCGAAGGCTCGTTGTACTCGCGGCACTCGCCACCCGTGCCTCCTCCCGTGCACGCAGGGATCAAGCGCAAAACCCTGGATGGTACTCCCTCTGATGCAGGTCGCGCTGACGTGTCGTCCCAGAGCTCATACTACCGCGAAAGATCCATACCGCAGCCGCCCGTCCCGCCCGTACCCTCCGCGAGCGCCCCGCGACCCAACGACAAGGGCAAGGAGCGTGAGGCACCGCAGCGAACGCTCAAGCTCCCGCCTCCGCCACCTTCCCTGCTTCGCGGGCCGGACAGCGTGACCTCGGACAGCGACACGGAGGAGGAGTCTTTAAACGAGCAGGGGAAGCGGGCAATCAAGCGGCGAAAGGTGGATGAGTTCGACGCACCGCCGCCGCCGCCTATGGACGAGTCGGCCTCCGCTTCCCCTGCCCCATCCCGACTCACCGTGGGGCGCGCGAAGGCCGCGCCCAGGCCGCCCGCGCCGGTGATGGAGAGCGTGTCTGCGCCGGTGCCACCGCCGGCGAAGCCTCCGCGCAAGAGGGCTGCTCCACGAAAGAAGCGAGGATCGGCGTTGTCAACGCCTCAGCCGCACGAGGCTTATAACCATACGGCTGTCCCGCCTGTGCCTCCTGCCACCACCGGGTACCCCACCGCGGACGTGGATGATGCGAGGTCTTTGTCCACGGCTACCTCGCCTCCCCCGCTGCCCGTGCCTCACCACCCATACTACAGACCGAGTGTGATGGAGAAGGCGGCCTTGGAAGCGGCGGCGGCGGCTACGGCACCTCCGGCTGCATCTATCCCATTGGACTCGAGGCCGGCATCACCGAGTACTCAGAGCACAGCGGGGGCGTTCATCTACGAGCTCGATGACGTGCCGCCTACGCTGAGGAAAGCGAAGAGGGTGGATCAAAATGGGCAAATTAAGCGCGTTCGGACCGTAGAGGAGGCGCAGAAGAAGGTCTGGACGACGATCGCTAGGAGGGACGTGGTCAAGGTGAGTTTTTCGTAAAGTCGTGCTCACACCTCCCCTCACACGTGGGATAGGTGTACAAGTACCAAACCCAAGGATATCAACAACGTCAGAGCCAGCTAGAGCGCCTCGCTACCCTCGCCTCCCGCCAGGCGCGCAAGCCCTTCACGAAGACGCCCAAGTCGACGAAGGATGCGCAGACGCGCGCCAAGCGGCTCATGCGCGAGATGATGGGCTTCTGGAAGAAGAACGAGAAGGAGGAGCGTGACGTGCGCCGGCGTGAGCAGAAGGAGGCCGTGGATCGCATGAAGGTGGAGGATGAGAAGCGCGAAGCGGCGCGGCAGGCGCGCAAGCTGGAGTTCCTGATCAGCCAGACGGAGCTGTATAGTCATTTCGTCGGGAACAAGATCAAGAGTGAGTGGTTTGGGGGATTGTGTGTGAGTGTGCTGACGAAAATGTAGCGGACGAGATAGAGCGGAGCGAGGGTCAGGAAGGGCAGCCAAACGCGGATTACGTACCTACTGGGGCTACCCTACAGTCCGTCGACGCTGATCAGCTTCGGGAGATCGACTTCGACGATGGTCAGTCCTGGTGTCCGAAGGATATATACTTCTTGCTGACGCTCAATGCAGAGGACACCACCAATCTTCATCAGACCGCGAGGCACAATGCCGAGCAAGCGATCGCCGCCGCCAAGGAGCGCGCTGCCGAGTTTGACAAGCAGGCGGGTCGTCAACCATTCAACGGGAGCAGAGCACAGAGCGGCGAGAAGGAGGACGTCGAGACGGGCGGGGAGGGCGGTCTCACCGAGCAGCGTAAGTTTACTTGCGTGTCGTCAAAGAGATTCTCGCTAACCTTGGTGTAGTGGACGATGAGCTCAACTTTAACGATCCTACCACGCTGGATGGACCGATGCTTGTGCAGCAGCCGAAATATCTTACGACGCCTCTGAAGGACTATCAGCTCAAGGGCTTGAACTGGCTTGCGACGCTGTACGAGCAGGGCATCAACGGCATTCTGGCCGACGAGATGGGTCTCGGCAAGGTAAGAGACCCATCTGACTGGTTGTGCGGGACGTGCTAACCATCGCATAGACCATCCAGTCGATCTCATTGCTCGCCTACCTGGCAGAGAAGCATAACATCTGGGGCCCCTTCCTCGTCGTCGCGCCTGCATCGACCCTGCACAACTGGGACGCTGAGCTGACACGCTTCGTACCGAAGCTGAAGGCGAAGCCGTACTGGGGCCAGGTCAAGGACCGAGCGACGATGCGCAAGTATTGGAGCAAGAAAGACCTGACGTACGATGAGGACACCGATCACCATATCATCGTAACCAGCTACCAGATGGTGAGTCCTCAGCCCACTTTGGATCGGGCGTTGTTGACGACGCCTTCTGCAATAGATCTTGCAGGACCAACAGTACTTCCAGCGCGTGAAGTGGCAGTATATGATTTTGGACGAGGCGCAGAACATCAAGAACTCGGCTAGTGCCCGTTGGAAGGTGTTGCTCGGCCTGCAATGTCGCAACCGACTCTTGCTCACTGGTACACCTATTCAAAACTCCATGCAAGGTAAACGCTCTGCTTCTCAATTTCAATGCGTAAGCTGATAGGTTTTCCAGAGTTGTGGGCCCTGCTGCACTTCATCATGCCCAGCTTGTTCGATAGCCACGACGAGTTCAACGAGTGGTTCTCCAAGGACATCGAAAGCGGCGTGGGCAAGAAGGGCGGGAACCGACTCAATGAGCACCAGCTTCGTCGACTTCATATGATCTTGAAGCCGTTCATGCTTAGGCGATTGAAGAAGCATGTCCAGATGGAGTTGGGCGAGAAGGTGCGTTCGCTTGTTTCCGTACCTGCACTGTCGCTCATGCATAGTCGTGCAGATCGAGAAGGACGTCTATGTCGAGATGAGCGGTCGCCAGGGCATTCAATACTGGGATACCGTCAAGTCCGTCTCGAAGTCCGACGTCAAGAGTGCGCTTGCGCCGAGCACTGGGCAGGAGAGTAGTTACCGCTACCTCTACAACATCATCATGCACCTTCGCAAGGTATGTCACTTACTTCGAAGGCACGTCAACGACGCTAATGGTCTGTATAGATCATCAACCACCCTGAGCTCATGGGACGTACGGCGGTGCAGATGCCCTTCTCGTTTTCGCCTTGTCGGCCGCCCGTCTCCTTTGCACGGGAGGCGGACACGCTGATGGTGCCATACTCCGCCCGCAACCTCATTGAGTACACGGTACCGAACCTGCTCTGGCAAGATGGTGGATTCATGTCCCTGCCATATGAGGAGTCCAAGGCTCCGTCGCGCAGTAGCGTTCTGACGAAGCTCATGAACATCTGGTCGACGGACTGGATCGAGAAGTCTCTGGCTGAAGATGGTGAGTAGCATTGGAGTCCACTCCGTTCCCTTCATTGACCATGATATCAGCGGCATCGTCTTTCTCCTTCCTGCGGCTGTTGGGCTTGACATCAAGCGACGCGCATCGGATATCCGAATCGTCACTCTTGTATCGTAGATTGCTCGGCCTTCAACAGGAGAGGAAGATGATCGAGAATGGACCTTACTCTACGTGGGCATGAATTACCATATCTTCGTGACGGTTTGCTGACACCTCTGACAGGGATTCCGACTTCGTTGCCTGCACTGCGCAACCACGCTTGCGCTTCAGCTTGTACCATCCTGTTCATGACCTCGAAGTCGCTCATGGCCAACCGGCGCTGACGGAAATCTCGCGCACATCATGGGCCACATCCGTTCTATCTCTTCCTTCTGTCCGCTTCTACAGGCCTGCTGCTGTTGCTCCACCCGTCTCCGTCCACTGCAATGACCGCGCCTTCCTTGACTCTCGCAACAACTGGCTCGAGGCGCCGTTCGAGACCCTCGTCCTCTACGGTCTTCCACCTGCTCTTCGACAGTCGGAACGCGCTTGCACGTTGTACGAGGAGCGCATACCTGCGCTTCCTCCGACTGGTCTCTTGAGCATGACGCACCGATCTCAGATACCGCCGACGTTCATTCACACCCCCGCCGCCAACCGTCTCATCTACGATTCGGGCAAGCTCTCGGGATTGGACACGTTGCTGCAGCAGTTGAAGGCCGATGGTCATCGCGTGCTGCTGTACTCCCAGATGACCAAGCTCATGGATATCTTGGAGGAGTACTTGATCTATAGGCAGTACAAGTACTTGCGGTTGGATGGATCGTGCAAGGTGGAGACGCGCCGTGACCTTGTCAATGACTGGCAGACCAAGTGAGTGCTGTTATACTTACGGTTGGCGTTGTGATGCTTACAACGTGACAGGCCCGAGTACTTCGTCTTTCTGCTTAGTACGAAGGCAGGTGGTGTGGGCATCAACCTTACTGCTGCGGACACAGTGGTGTTCTACGATCATGACTGGAATCCGTCCAATGATGCGCAGGCTATGGATCGTGCCCATCGACTTGGTCAAACCCGCCAGGTCACGGTCTACCGGTTGATCTGTCGCAACACCGTCGATGAGCGTGTTCTGAAGATGGCTCGTAGAAAGAAAGATGTGCGTCTCCGTCCAAACGACTGATTGTCTGTTTGCTGACCTGCATACTCAGGTGCAAGACGTGGTCGTCGGTAACAAGTCGTTCGCGGAAGCCATCAAGGCGAACGAGGTTGTCGAACTGCTGCTCGGCGACGAGAACGTCGACAACTTGGGCGACACTGGCAAGCGTATCTCGTTCCAGAACGATGATGACGACGAATTCGGTCAGTCTGGTCCGGCGAAGGGTGAAGGCGAAGCGGATGACGAAGACACGAACGGCACGCCTGTTCCAAGCACGTCTGGGCGTGGACGTGGGCGCGGTAGAGGTCGTGGTGGGGGCCGTGGCCGTGGTGGTGCACCGGGCAAGCGGGGGCGTAAGAAGCAGTCCGACGACTGAACAGCGAACTATGGGATATCTAGGTAGATGTACGTTGATTATGGGATTCCGCCATGACACATGCACTGCTATGTTGTCTTTTTACCGAGTACTTATCCATAAATTCCCTTGATTTTACGCTATGTGTTTCTGTTTCCTGGAATGCTAACGTTGCTTGTATGTACGTGAAGGTGGATGCAGTATAAAACCTGGTCTGCGTGGCGCAGGAACCGAGCGACGCCTCCAGACTGTCCAAAAGAAAGAGATTGAACATGTCACGTGTACTGATCACGGCAAATGCCGTGGCTTCCGTGGACGGAAGCAACTCTTTCTCACCCTTGCTCTTTTCAGTCATTCCTCTTTAGACGTTCTTCTATCTAGGCCAAGTCAGAACGATAGCGTGAATGGTGCCTGAGCTATACGACCCACAGCAAGAAGGACCTTCCAAGCCAGCGGCAAGCTTCAAGTCGCTGTCAATGCCGTTGAAGCTTGACGTGTTGTGTCATTGAGCCCTCTCACACATGGAAAATGCTTATGCTCCGCGTCTCCGGGATCCAGAGCCTTTTCATAAACACAGTTAACCATTGACCATCCCTTGGACTGCTGGACTTTCGGTAGGTAGGCCTATCGTGGATTCCGACGGTGCCACTTACAGTCCGCCTAGCGTCGATACGTGATAAGCCGGGCGGGAATGGCACCCTTATCAACCTAAAGCTCTATAGAATGCCTTTGACCCATCACATGGACGCGCATAAGAAGCCACTGAAGGGCCGTGGGGGACCACGGCAGGTCGACCTTGACCTCCATCCACTCTCGCCATGGCCATCCTGCAGTCCATCGCGGCGCAGTTTCGACCTTCTCCAGAGCATCAGTCGCCAGAACCGTCCGTCAAGGAGAAGGACTCCGATGTCGAGGACAAGGCGCCTGCTGCCGTGCCCGTCCATGTCGCAGATAGCAACACTGCGGCGGGTGTGGCGGGAATTGAGGCCATGCAGGCGATCTGGGGGACCAAGGGAAGATGGATTCTCATCTCTGGGTGAGCGCGATGCCTGCGTATTCGGACGCTCGTATTGAAATCATCTCGATCTCTAGTCTGGCTCTTATGATGATTATCTTGTGAGTACAAGAATCATTGCGTGACTGTGCTTCGACCGAGCGCCTCCTCGCAGTGAACTCGACAATACCACGGTGTACAACTATCAGACCTTTGCGACGTCCTCCTTCTCTCAGCTTAGCAAATTGTCCGCCATTTCCACCGCGCAAACACTCGTTTCAGCGGTCATCAAGCCGCCTATAGCGAAGCTATCGGATGTGATTGGCCGTGGTGAGCATCGGTGCAATGAACAAATATTCGATGCTCACGTACTCTTCCAAGGCGAAACGTACCTGCTGACGATCTCATGCTACCTCCTCTCGTACATCCTCTGCGCATCGTCAGCCACTGTCGATGTATACGCGGGAGGCGCCATGTTTTACGCAGTCGGTCAATCTGGGACGCAAATCCTCGACCAGATCATCATTGCCGACATCTCAAACCAGAGGTGGCGCGGGTTCGCGATCGGGGTTCGTCTGCTTCTCTACAACCCTTTTGTCTTCCTGTTGATTTCTTGCCGTCATAGTTCTCGTACTTCCCCTTCCTAATCACGCCCTGGGTCTCCGCCTTCATCGTCGACTCTGTCGTCAACGGCATCGGCTGGCGCTGGGGCATCGGGATGTTCGCCATCCTCATGCCCTTCTGCGCCTCCTTCATCGTCGTCACCCTCATCTACTTCGGGCGCAAGTCGCGCAAGGCGGGTCTCGTGGTCAAGAAGCGCCTCACTCTCTACGATTATTGCTCCCTCATCGACCTGGGTGGCATGGTCCTGCTGTTGGGCGGTTTCGTGATGCTGCTTTTACCCTTTTGCTTGGCGGCGACGACGCCGAGTCAGTGGAAAACCGCGTATTTGGATGCTCTGATAGGCGTCGGCGCGGTATTCTTGGTAAGTCTGGACGAAGACGCCAACTTCATTTGCTTGACTCAATTTCTCAGATTGCGCTCGTCCCTTACGAAAAATACTACGCAAAGCATCCCGTCGTGCCGCTGCGGTACTTCAAGAACATGACGATCGTGATGTCCTGTCTGCTCAGCGCGTTCGATGCTGTATGCCATGTCTTCAGTGTTCATGATCACGTACTGACATCAGCATTCCAGGTTGGCTTCGCGTGCACACATACGTAGTACGTAGCCATCTGTCTTTACTAGCGGACAGGAGCTCACCACCACGCAGCCTATACGCCTGGTCCATCGTTACGCACAACTACAGCGTGCGCAATGCCACGTTCCTCGTCTATCTCAACGGTGTCACGCAATGCCTCGTCGGCATCGGCGCCGGTTGGATCATGTACAAGATGCGCCGCTACAAGTGGATGCTTGTCGTTGGATGTGCGATCCGGTTTGTGGGCTATGGGGTGCGTATAGAACACTTGCTTCCTTTCCGACCGTATCGAATTTAGTTTGCGACTCTGACCCGCTCCTCTGGCAGGTCATGATGCGCCTCCGAGGTCAAGAAAACTCTATGGCGGAGCTGTTTGTCGTACAGGCTGTGCAAGGTATCGGTAGCGGCATAGTGGAGACCATTGTCCTGGTCTCTGCTCAGATCGTCGTCCCACACGCCGAGCTGGCCCAAATTTCCTCACTCGTACTGCTCATCGGCTTCCTTGGCTCGGCTGTCGGGCAATCGATCGCGGGTGGTGAGTCTCACGCCTATACCTGATGCGGAGGTGATTAAATGAGCTTCCCTTCAGGAATCTATACCAACACATTCCCCGCACGCCTACACGAGCGACTTCCCAACGCGTCGGACGAAGAGGTCAAGGCTCTCATCAACTCCATTACTGGCGTGCTTCCAGAATGGGGCTCGGCGGATCGCATCGCGGTCAATTACGCCTACTCCGACGTTATGCGGTATATCACCATTGTCGCCCTCGCGGTGTCTGTGCCAATCATGATCTTTGGCCTCTTGCTACCTGACAAGCGACTTGGGTACGTGCTTGAGTGGCGAAGGAACGCTGCTGGCTAAAATGCTTGATAGGGATGCGCATAATGCGGCGGAGGGCACCGATGTTGCGGGGCGCCTAGTGGAAGCACCAACTGAGAAGTGAAGAAAGGCGTAATACTGCCCTCCTTGAATCTGAAGGATAGGGTCACAAATACTTCTGTACGACGACTTGGTATGATTTGGAAGCTGTGATGTGAATTTATGAATGCCAGACTACGTATCTGCCTCTTCGTACAAGAGATCACCTCGCATCGTGTACTTCGTCCCTCCTACGACCTTCTCTCCGCTGTGTACAAGCATACGCTGTTGGAATATAAGCACTCGTCCAACGCGAGGCTCAACATCCAGATAGTGCTTCTTGTTTGGCGTCCAAAAGCGTGTTGCTCCTCCCGATAGCGGCGGATCCCCTTCGCCACCTTCTACCGGCGACGACGCGTTGTCGCTCAGGTAGAGGTGTATCGTAACGAAGGACTTGTACGAACGCTCATCCTCCTCCACTATAGACAGCCCGTCACAGTGCGGCTGGAAGTATTGCCCAGGAGTATAACGCAGGAAGCTGAGTCGCGACTTCAGACGCGCGAGGTGCCAGGCCGGACCCTGCGCCCGCCCGGGGCGGTGCGCGATGGTCGCCCACTTGCTTCCGGGTCGTAGGTCCCGAATGTCCTCGATGAAGGGTAGCAAACGCGCGAAGACGGCAGCAGAGACCTCGGAGTCGGTGAGGTAGGTGCGATCCCCGACGCGGTACGTGTCGCGCGCCTCGGGCGGGACGTCACCGCGAGCAGACGACCACTCCCCGCTAGCGGTAGCGCGCGCAAGGAGTGCAGCGCACTCCGCGGGAGTGAAGGCGTTTTCGACTATGGCGGCGTAGAAGCCAGTGTACGCATCGGCGAGCGGGGTTTGTGAGAAGTCGATGAGTTTGGCTATCGCATTCGCAGGAACAGCTGGCGCTAGAAGCGGCGGTGCATTCTGTGGCGACGCGCTTTGCAGCGGTTGAGTTGAGGAAGCCATGGGCAGCGTCTTCACCTCGCGCACTTTTATGTGGTTGTCGATGTCCAGAACTTGTCAGCATGACTCAATGCAGTCCTGTGTGCAGTCACGGAGACCGCGACGAAACGCAGGTTGGTGGTCTGATACCCGAGAGTCCATGTCTAAATTCTCCTGCAGGATCTTGCGGTGACGACTATGAAGGAAGAGGGAGAACACGGGCGTTCAGGTCAAGCTGAATGCACGAGTGATCCATCACGTTGTCACAATCGGCAAACGCCGAAGCGGGGACAACTTCGACTTTACCGATTCCTCAACTCGACAGATCCTAGTATCCACCAACTAATACCCATCCTCAGCTGGCATTGTCTTTCGTTCTTGATATGCTTGCGTGTGCGTGGCTGTGGCGTCCTCCTTGCTCTATATATCCGCGCGTTTTGGTCTCCTGCGCGCCCAAATACCTGTCTCTGCTCAGCGCAAGCCCATTCGTCGAGCAACGCCGTCCCAAACCTCTCCGTCTTCAGAGATATTTTTCAGCCATGACTTCTTCCTCTCAGCCCAAAAAGCTTGTCGTTCTTGACCTCAATGGGACCCTCGTCGTGCGCTCGAAGTTCGAGGGATCGAAGGGACCCCGTATGCGCGGAGCATATGTGAGTTGCCTGCAGATGCTATTCAATACCTCTTCTTGCGAGCCACACCCCCCTGCTTTGTTTGAGAGCACCGTTGGCTTTACACGAGGCCGATTTTCATACTTACCCCATACTAGGTTCCTCCCGCTCCACGCGTCGTCTACTCCCGGCCCTACTTGCGCACGTTCCGCAAATTCTTGACACACCCTTCGACGCGCGCCTGGCTCGACTCCATGGTCTGGAGCTCAGCGCAGCCGAAGAGCATAGAGAGCATGGTCGCGCACGCCTTCCCGGGGGATGCGCGTCAGGCGTTGACCGCCGTCTGGACGCGGGACGATATGGGGTTGACCCAGCAGGAGTACTGTGAGTGGCTTACCCTGCCAGTGCGGAATTCTGGATAGGAAGATGGCTAACGCAGCGTGATAGACTCGAAGACGCAAACGACAAAAGACCTGGAGAAGGTGTGGCAAGCTATGCGCAGGCACTCGGGCAAGACGACGGTCCTGGTCGACGACTCCGTGCTCAAGGCACACACGCAGCCGTTCAATCACCTCTGTCTTCCAGAATACACACTCGAGGTGGGTATGCTATACTCGCGCCAATGCCCGCACACTCGTCTGACAGTCTATTGGCAGACTCGCGACGCCGACATAGCGGCCATTGCGCGCGGGAAACATAGGAAGACGAAGGACAAGACCACACGTGCAGTGACCAAGGACGCCCTGGACGAACTGGTCTCGAGCATGCAAGCGGCCACAATTTCCGGAAATCACAACGTCGACGCCCCCGGGAAAGACGGGCGCGTGCCGGCCGGTGTCGATGCGGCGCTCCTCGCTGTGGTCGGCATCATCAGTCGCCTGAAGGACGTCCGGGATGTGGCGGCGTGGATCGAAGGGGGCAATATCATGCGCCCTGCAGGGCTGAAGGCCGACAAGGGGGGAAGCGCGGGCTCTATCGATCATGGGCAGGCGATGTGGTTCCACAACACGGAGATCGTGCAGGCATGGGCTCAGGAAGGCGTGCGCGTGCTGGACGAGATGGGCATCACGGTGGCACAAGGAATCGAGGCGCAAGCTCGCGCGTGAGAGTCGCTGTTGTTCGTTTTAGGAAACTATTGTACCACCGATGCGGATGCGACATGCGGTCCATGAGGCTCGAATTCACATGTAAACCTAGTGTACACCTCTTGTTGATTATGGCATGCCTTCTGGCTTTGCGCACTTGCGCTTTTCGATTTTTCCTGTTTTCGGACAGCGCATTTCTTGCCAGGAGACGGGTTGCATGGTGGCACCTGCGGACGGTCAGCCACCGATCGTGAGCGGGAGAGCGGACTGACCTGCTTCGCTCGTAGCGAATACAACACCGAGATCGTTTCTCGCGGTCGTGATGAAATAGCTGCGCGCATCGCCAAGGGAGATCTACACGCACGTTATAGACCGAACGAAAACACAACTCAACGACGTACAACAACACCACGGACGACATCGCCCCCACGAAAGCAGTCGCCGATCTTGACTTTGTCCTTCTCTGTCGCGCGCACGTCCTGCGTCCGGATAACACCCGTAAACTCCTCGCCAGGAGGGAGGGGAACGCCGTCGACGACCGAGATCGCGATAATAGCCTGTAGCGGCGTGAGGCGGATGACGGACCCCAGGACAACGGTGTTTGGGGAGGGGGGATGTGGTCTGATGCGTGAGATGGTGATTTTCTGGGGCGGTTGGTAATTGTGAGCCTGCGAAGGTCGAGAAGGGTGGCGGGTCGATGCGTACCGGACCATCGTGGCGGGGGACACCGATGAGACTTGCGCGGACGTCGCTTCCCCTCGCATATACGCCCGTACCGAGTTGGGGGACTGGTCCGCGGGGGAGCACGAGCGGCTGACCAGGGAGCACAATTTCGGACATGGCGGAATGGTGAAAGGTTCAATCTTCAACTTGCGGAGTAATGCAAATGTGATCGGAGCTTGGGAGTCCCTCGTTCCACAGTGAACTGCAGCGATTCCAATAAACCCTCGCTGTATGGAGCCCGAGTAGAAAGAGTTATGCACTGTCGGGACGCGCTTGATCGTAGCCAGCGGTATGCAGGCATCATGACATGTCAAATACCGACGGTCGATCGGTCCGAACTTCGGACGAAGCCGGTCCCTCTTCCGTTTCGCCGCGTCGCGCGAGTTCGAGTTTTCGATCCTGAACCACCACCATGTCCGCCTCCGTTGCCCGCGTTTTCGCAAGACGTGAGTAGTATGCTCTGTCACCGGAAGCCAACTCATATCCCCCAGGTCTCCATGCCTCGTCATACCGCAGGGCGCTGGCGCAATTCAATATGCCCGCCATGAGCCCGACCATGACTGAGGGTGGTATCGCGTCCTGGAAAAAGAAGGAGGGCGAGACCTTCGCGGCGGGTGACGTGCTCCTTGAGATTGTGCGTTGCACGCGATTACCTGCAGGCGGGGCGCTGACGGGAAGTACAGGAAACCGACAAGGCGACAATCGACGTGGAGGCTCAGGACGACGGTGTTCTCGCGAAGATTATCGTGCGTGGTGTGCTCCGCGTGTCAGGACATGATCTAACACTACATAGGTCAACGACGGTGCCAAGGGCGTCAAGGTCGGCGCGCCTATCGCCATCGTCGGTGAGGAGGGTGACGACCTGTCGAAAGCTGCGGACATGGCGAAGGCTGCTGAAGCGCCGGAGCCCCCCAAGAAGGAGGAGAAGGCACCCGAGCCCCCCAAGTCCGAAGCACCCCCTCCCTCCGAGTCCAAGTCTGCCCCGCCGAAGACCGAGTCCAAGGCCGACCTCCCCGCGGGCGACCGCATATTCGCGTCCCCCATCGCGAAGAAGATTGCGCTCGAGAAGGGCATCCCCCTCGCCAAGGTGAAGGGCTCGGGTCCGGAGGGCCGCATCCTGCGTGAGGACGTTGAGAAGTTCAAGCCTGAGGCTGCTGCCAGTGCCCCGGCTGGCGTGTCTGGCGGCGCGCCCGCCGCGTCCCCGGAGGAGTACACGGACACGCCTCTGTCGAACATGCGCCGCGTGATCGGCCAGCGCCTGCTCCAGTCCAAGGTCGAGGTCCCGCACTACTACCTTACCGTCGACATCAACATGGACAAGGTGCTCAAGCTGCGCGAGGTGTTCAACAAGACGCTTGCGGAGAAGGATAAGGGCGCGAAGCTCAGCGTGAACGACTTTGTCGTCAAGGCTGTCGGCTGCGCGCTCGCGGACGTGCCAGAGGCGAACTCGGCGTTCTTCGGTGACTACATCCGGACGTGAGTGGGCAGTGTACATTCATACCAGCTCTTGCTAACTCGTACCACAGATACAAGAAGGCAGACATCTCCGTCGCCGTGGCCACCCCAACCGGCTTGATCACCCCCATCATCAAGGACGTCGGCGGCAAGGGCCTCGCAACCATTTCCGCGGAGGCTAAGTCGCTCGCGAAGAAGGCGCGCGACGGCAAGTTGCAGCCGCAGGAGTACCAGGGCGGCACCTTCACCATCTCGAACCTCGGCATGTTCGACATCTCGCACTTCACCGCGATCATCAACCCGCCGCAGTCGTGCATCCTCGCCGTCGGGTCGACGCAGCCGACGCTCGTGCCTGCGCCGGAGGAGGAGCGCGGGTTCAAGACGGCGAACATCATGAAGGTGACGCTGAGCTCGGACCACAGGACGGTGGACGGCGCGATCGGCGCGCGGTGGTTGTCGGCGTTCAAGGGCTACCTCGAGAACCCCTTGACGTTCATGCTCTAGGGGACTGGTCTCGCGACAACCTCTTTCATCCTCTCGGTCATGGAGTGACTGCTGAGGGCGTAGGGCTGTGAGCCGGTGGTGTGCATGCGCTTCGTCGGTGGGAGTGTACTACGCGATAGTGCGGGTGGTGGCTACGCTAAAAGTACGGGTCAATACATGTGCCAGAGGCGCCTATGGTCTGCGTTTATATCTTAGGATTCACATTTAGATGCTCTTTAGAGGGACGACGCCCGAGTGGGAACAAGACAATAGTTGCAGCTCTCCCTCTGAAGATGATGCCACCCCTCGGCTACTGCTATAGCAATAGAAATTAACCCGGACCGCGTCGCGACGCGTCAATGTCACGTGGATGTGACGGAATCAATCCGTCGCGATGGCGGATGCACAATTGTCGCCAAGTTCGACTCCTTCTTTCCAGCTCATTCTTGCCTTCAGCGTCAATCTCCGCAGTCTCTTTGCGTACTGGGAACGCGTGAAGTATCCGAGGGAGCGCGCAAAAGACTCAAGGGAGCGCTCGAAGCGCGAAAGTCTCGTAATCAGCGACCTCCCCGCTTCCCTCACCGCCTTCCCCGCTTCTCTCGGCGAACATGGCAGCCCCAAGCGCCGCGGACGGCACCGCACTTATGCACCTGCCGACTGTGATGACGCTCCTGCGGGAGATGACGCTGAAGACGCAGGATGCGGAGGCCGTCAAGCAGGAGAATAAGGAGCTTAAGCGGGAGGTGCGTGATGGTAAACCTATGAGTGAAGGGAAGATGTTGATAAACCCTGCAGCTCGAGCGTCTACGCAATGGTCATTCCGTCACAAGTATGGTGGTCCAGTCGAAGTGTGAGGGGGGAAGTATCTCGCAGCCAACCGGTGCATTGAACGCGTCCAATGGACCTGCGCCTCCTCCGGTCAGCTCGTCGAGTTTGGGCGCTGATAGCACGCGTCTTCACGCGCTCGGTATGGCCCAGGAGCGCGGACATGCAGAGTACGAAGAGATGAAGCGCGAACTGGAGGAGTACAAGCAGAAGGTGTGCACATCAACCAAGCATTGACTTCAGTTCTGACGCGTTCGCGAAGTACCACCGCGAATTACATGCGAACGAGGAGCGCGTTCAGCGCGTGGTGAAGTTGGATGCCGATCGCGTTAGGTTGGAGGACGAGGTGAAGCGCCTGCGCGCGGATGCTGAGGGACTGAAGCTGCAGGTGAGTGGAGAAACAGGGTCGCTCAGTATGATGGCTGATTGCCTGTCCAGTTGAAGGGCTTCGAAGACGTTCGCCAGAAGAATGAGGAGCTGAGTAAGGTCAGGATATCCGACAACGACGCGAGATTATATCGCTAACGGTGTTCATCGCAGTCTATCGAAAAGCTCATCCGCGAGAAAGACGCCCTCGTCCTCGAGCTTGCCATCTCCCAGCAAGAGGTCGAGGACCTCGCCCGCCTCACCGACGCCGGCCTCCGCGAGGAGAACGACCGGCTCAAGCACGATCTCAACGCGAAGGACGCTCAGCTCAAGCACTTCCGCGAGCGCATCGAGAGCATGCAGCAGTCCGTGCACCGCAGGCGGGACTCCATGTCATCCACCACCACCGCCCGGCACCGCTCGCAGCCGCCCGTGGGGCGCGTGCCCGCGCCCGACGTCCCTCCGCCTGTCCCCCCGTTACCGCGCCCGGCGAGCATGATGGTCGCGGGGTCGTCGGAGGCGCAGAAGCTGCCGAGGCCGTCGTCGATGTCGGCGATCCCGGGCGTGGTGACGCCGCGGCGGGCGGGGCACCGCTCGACGAAGTCGCAACACTCGCCTGGGAGTATCGTAACGCAGACCCGGACGACGCACGGGCATGGGGCGCGGCCTCTGGCGGATGTGTTGGGGTTTGGGAACGAGCGGGTGAAAGGGAAGGGGAAAGAGAAGGCCGTATCGGTGAAGGAGGAAGACGAGGTTATCGAGATTCCGGACGGCGAGGTGGTGACGCCGACTCAGGGTACGTGGGTTTCCTTGTTCGCTGGGTGGTTTGTGTCGAGCTGATAGCGCAGGACCTCGCAGCGTAATGCCCGAGGAGCGTAGGAAAGCGCTGGACGAGTTTCCGCAGATTGTCGTGGACTTGTCAGAGGAGACGATGCAGCAGAATGCGTTTTCGCGCACGCAACTGCAGTCGGTTCTCGGCGGGAACAAACAGGCGCTCATCGCTAGGTGTGTATTGCGCTATTGTCGCTCAGGCGGATCGCTAACAGAACAGCGTGTACAGAATCGCAGCGGAACGGCGAGGAGACAAGAAGGTGGCAGCGAAGCATGGGGTGGTAGTCTACCTCTGCCCAGGGCTTGAGCTGAATCCCTGGTGTCCGGATACGCCGGGGAAGCATGGGTACATGTTCGTGGGCCTGGGGCAGGATGCGGGCACATTCACGCAGGAGGAGACGTGCCCGCTGTTTGTGACGGTGGCGCCGCAGAGGTGCATGTATATGGGGACGTACCAAGCCAAGCGTGTTCAAGACCTGACGCCTGAGGAATGGTGGGCTATGGACGCGAATGTGCGTATGACCAGGCTCTCAGCGTGCTGTGTTGCTGACGACGCTCATGCTTGCTCCTAGTTCAAGGAAAGCTACGTTCTCGTGACCGCGAAGAAAACGGGACAACCGCAGTCCAGCGCAAAGCAGATCCGCGCGGACTACGACAGCGGCGTCCTCCGCGTACCCTGCGTGCGGCTCATCTGCGTCGGCTTCGAGAACGACTTTGTCCAAGACATCCTCAACGCCCTGCAGCTGCAGCTCCCCACTCCTACCTCCACACCGAGTGCCAAGGTGAGGGGAAAGCGGCGCAGGGACGCGGTCGAAGACGATGACGCCTATGAGGGCGACGTCGGCGAGCCTGTTACCCCTCTCCCTTTGCGCAAATCCCCCCGGAAACACGTATGATATTTCTGCTTTCTCGACTGCTTTCTTGGATCACTGTACATGCCGCGCGTGTTTCGGATTTCTTGTTGATAGCTCTATATACTCTTCCTTCAAGGACTGATTTATGCGTATTTATTCATACCATCGTTTACTCCCTTGCTTTGCGCCTTATCTTACTCACTTACCCCTCTCATATAGTCCTTCTTGCATGTTCTACGTACGTATATGCCTTCTTGACGCTGTATACATCGTCGCCTTGGTGCCGCCCTCGCACAGGCCTGCAACTGTGACTCACAGACGCCACACGCCACCGGAGAGTGCCGGCGCTCGGTGCTCGCCGAAACCTTATTTTCTCTCGCATCCATCAACGAAAAGAATCGATCGCCGCATCACCGTTGCACTCGCGCTCGTCGACCAAAAGACCCCACGATGGTGAGCGGCACGATTGGGAGAATGACCATACCCGTTACTGAACTCGATGTCAGGATTCCTCCTCAAAAGCCCCCGTCAAGCTCGCTAAAGTCATCAAGGTCTATATCAATCCCCCACCCCACCCTACCATCCCCTTCCCCATCACATACCATGAGCGCTGAACACTCCCTCAGGTCCTCGGCCGCACGGGGTCTCGTGGTGGTGTGACGCAGGTGCGCGTCGAGTTCATGGACGACACCTCCCGGTCGATCGTCCGCAACGTCAAGGGCCCGGTCCGTGAGGAGGACATCCTCGCTCTGCTCGAGTCTGAGCGTGAGGCACGGTGCGTACCCGCCATCCACCATCCCCATCGCGCAATCACTGACATCGCCGCCCATCCAGCCGCTTGAGGTGATTGCGCCCCGCTCCTGGCCTGATGCATCCATCTCTTCTACACGTCTCTGTCGCATACACTGTATCGCATATGCTCGAACCATGCCTATGATATGAGCTGCCCACTGCCCCCTTCGTGTGTGATTTGTTCCGCTGAAAGTGCTCTAGTATGAGAACGGAGGCGATAACGTGGAACGCTGCGCCCAACGGGCGCCCCAGATGCCGTATTTGAGGCTATGTCAAATTTCGTGGACTGCCCCTTGCCAGCTGCTATCACCATGGTGCGCGCGTACGCGACGCTGCTCACGAAGGAGGCCTACCTCGCCGGCGTGCTCGTCCTCGAGCAGGGCCTGCGCGCTGTGGGTAGCAAGTACCCCTTAGTGGTGATGGTCACGCCGGCACTTCCCGCCGCCGCCCGCAGGGTCCTCACGAAGCGGGGGATCCCCATGAGGGACATAGAAGGCCTATACCCAGCCGTGGCCAGGCATACCCTCGCTGACGCGCGGTTCGAGGAGACATGGACGAAGCTGAAGTGGGTGATCGGACGACATTATACGCAGGGGGGAATGCTGACAAACGCAGGGTTTTCGAGCTAGAAGAATACGATGTACGCACAAATATCCTGTGCTCAAGCAAGTCAGAAGCTGACTCGCGTGATTAGCGCCTAGTCCTTCTGGACGCAGACATGGCGGTCGTGAAAAACATGGACGATCTGTTTGACATTGATCTACCCGCGGACGAGATCGCCGCCGCGCACGCCTGCGCCTGCAACCCGCGCAAGATACCCCACTATCCCAAAGATTGGTTCGTGCGAACAAGACAATGTTGATCTTCATGAAAGCCTTACCACGGTCACAGGATCCCTGCTAACTGCGCCTTTACGGCTCTCAAACACCCCCTCGACAAGCCCGTGACACCCACGAGCGGTCCCAGACCGTACACGTTGTTGAACTCTGGCACCGTCGTCCTGAATCCCTCCCGCAAACTAGCCGACGCTATTTATGACTTCCTGGCCACCACCCCGCGTATATCGGAATTCAAGTTCCCCGATCAGGACCTCCTCGCCGCTTTCTTCCATGGACGCTGGCGCCCCCTACCTTGGTACTACAACGCGCTGCGGACGTTGCGGACGGTGCACACCAATTGTTGGCGGGACGACATAGTGCGATGCGTGCACTACATACTCACTGGAAAGCCGTGGGAGGTGCCACGCCCGAAGGGCGAGAGCGAAGCGGACCTCTTGGAGAGATGGTGGTGGGGTTACTATGACGCGGTGGCGAAGGAGTTGAGGGAAAAGGATCCAGAGGGATATAACCTCGTTGCGAGGTATGTATCGGGATAGATGCGTAAGGTTACAGGGAGATGGTCTACATACTATACAATTAGGGCAACATTTTTTCTATGCGCGCCATGAGACGTGCACTTCGTCAGTTCGGAACCTTGGAAGTGCGTCAATATACGACTTGAAGTTGGCCAACCTTCGATACGTTACCTCTGCGTGCAGCTGCTCTTGCTCAGCGGCGTTCTCTGGCCCATCCGGAAAGCCAGCAGGCCTGCCTGAGCGATCATGATACCGTTGTCGATGCAGAAGCTGGTCAAATTCGTGAGATCCTGATCCAACCCTGGGCTGATTACGCACCGCTCGTCTGTGGCAAAGACCCTGCCTCCACGCTCTTCAGCCATCGTACCCATCATACCTTGCAGTCGCTCGTTTGCTATGAATCAGATGAGTCATCGTACAAGGGAAACGGGCAGCAAGTGATGACTGACACCCGACACCCCCTACTACAAGCACCTCCTTGCTCCCAATGTGCGCCATCGCGCGCTCAGTGATCTCGACGAGCATCGCAAAAACAGTCTCCTGCAATGAGAAGCACAGATCTGCGGGAGTGATGATGTCGTCGTCTGTAGAAAGCTGGTCAGCATTGATACACCATAGCAGCGCTATGTCGAGAAATTCACCTGGACCGTATTCCTTTCCATCATCGCGGTATCGCTTGTCCGTTGTATACTGCTCGATGGCGGTCAGAATGCCCGAGAAGCTCACATCCATCCCCTTCGTCGTGTACGGCAGCGGGACCAAGCGTTTTCCCCTAAAATTCAGACACGATCAATAAGTCATCGTTCAGTCGTAGCGGCAAGTCAAGCACCCACTTCTTCGCCTCCTGCTCGATGTTATAGCCCGGGAACGGGTCGTTGGGCAAGTTTATCACCCGCGCAAAGCGGTCGAGGCAGTTGCCGACCGCGATGTCAAGCGTCTCGCCGAAGATGCGATAGCACTGGCGTGAGTAGGCAATGACCTGGGTGTTCCCGCCGGAGACATACAGGACGACCGGGTTTTGGGCGCCGGTAATCTCGCGGCCCATCTCAATATCTTGAAGAAGAGCGCCATCATAGGTACAGTTAGGAATGAAGGTAGAGAAAGATCACTCACGGCCAACACAGTGGTTCACACCAACCAAGGGCTTGTCAAAGAGCAACGATAGCGTGCGGGCGACAAGCGCAACAGACTGCAACGGGGCCCCCATTCCTGGACCTGCAGTCCAAATTCAACAGTCAGTCCCTGGCCCCTCTCTAGTGATTCCAGCAGAGATATACTAACCCTGCGTGAAGCATATACAATCGAGCTCGCTCATCAAGACCCCCGCATCACGCAATGAGTCGCGGATGACCTTCAGAGCCCATTCGCGGTGGTGCAGAGCGGTATCCCGGGGCTGGAAGCCCTCGCCAGGCGGTGTAATATATGTGTGTCGTACGTTTGAGAGGACGCTGACGGAGCCATCTTCTGAGTGCTTGATCACGCCAGCACCGATTTTGTTCGCAGAGCCCTCAAGGCCGAGGGCGTAGTAGGGTCGATCTGGTCAGAATTCAGTGATGAGATGCCATGAAGATAATATTGAGCTGGATCATACCTGGGTTCCTCAACGGACATGGCTTGCGGGTGCGTGCAGGCATGATGTTGGTCCAAAGGAAGTTGCGTTCGGAGATTGCCGAGTTTCACTTCACCCTTTCAGATCCCGCTGCGATATCCGCTCTACAGCGTACGAATATCTCATCCTTGGCTGTAGCACATATATCCTCTAAGGACAGCTAGAGAGGAATACACGACAGTCTAGCGCATCTACGTGGGGCCATGACGGTGTCCTAGTTGTTCATAAGCTGGGTTGTTGTCCAGATGGTTCAATACCGTGCACGATCTCGATCCCTAATTCATCGAGAACGCGTATTCCCTCCTGCACCCACGCCCTCACTACACCAGCGTCGTGGAACCACATGCCCTGCCCGTGATCTATGTTGCCTTGCACAGATGATTCAGACTCGCCAGCCTTCAGTCCATCGGTTCTTGCAACATGCCCCTCCTTGAACCACTCGGCTACATCTTCCACCTCCTTGAGCTTGTATATGATGCCCACGACAGCAAGCAACGCAGCATCGACGCCCGCGGGAGCGCGTGGATCTGTGGTCCCAGCAGCGACGCTGTCGTGCACGACCTCTGCAGGCGTTGTCGTGTCCAGCGGAGAAGGCGTAGCCGACATCGAGTCAAGAGCTCGAGCAGGCTCGATTACTTCTGTGGCAGGCGGCTCGCGCTTTAATTCGGTTACCGCGACGGCCTGCAGGCGCGAGGACAACGCTTCTGCGTCGTTGGCGTTGTCCGCTTCAGGTGGTGCAGAGCCAGCGATCTTTTTCTTCTTATTCCTATTTCTCTTCTTCTTGCCTCCAGGCGGCGCGGGTTCTGCGACAAGTGCCAGATCTGTAGCGCGTGCCTACGAAGCAGGGACGTTGGCATGCCAGTATAGAAGGAAGGATGAACCACAGGAAATTTTACCTTGAGCGTGTACTCCGGCAAACATAGGTGGTTGAAAGGTTGCAGATGCGCCTTGAGTATGGAATCGTCTACAAGGACCGTTGATTTGCCCGAGTGCTCGGGGATGACTTTCCAGATCTTCGCCAGGTCCTTCGTCGTTGGCGTCTTCTTGACTGTCATGCGCCAATCAGTATCATGCACATCGTCCGCGCACTATAATCAAAATTACTTACAATACTCCTTCTCGCTCAAGCCCAAATCCTTCCGCGTCCACACAGCGCATAGCACATTCCGCGCCTCACCCGGAAAGGCGTGCGAGACCATGCTTTCGATGCTATGTGGCTGAGCTGAGCTCCAGACCATCGCATCAAGCCATGCGCGCGTCGAGGGATGCGTCAAGAACTGCTGAAAAGGCCGCAGAAAGGGCCGGGAGTACACGATGCGTGGAGGGAGCGGGACCTATAGACGCGTGAGCAGGCTAATCAGAAGGAATTAGAAGGGCCGTGGGATAGTAAGGAGACCCCCATGGCTAAATTGGTTTGTTGGGTGAAAAGGAGTGGGTGCGAACGTTGGGTAATTGAGTGACTTACCTTGATCGCTTGCGCACCAGGCGCGAAGGAGATATATGGATCCGAAGGAGGTGGTACGTGCGCACCACGCCCGGCCTTAGAGCGGACAACAAGAGTGCCATTCAGGTCGAGGACCACGAGTTTGCGCGGTGGGGAGGCCATGGCAGGCAGAGCACGAGAAAACTCCCGTCGAAGAAGGATGCGAGGCAGTTGAATACCTATTGATGAATTTAGCCAATGAGAGAAGGTACGGTGCAACATGCGCTCGCGCTGCCGCGGGACGATGAGGGAAGACGGCTAGAGAGAGCTCTCCGGTCGTGATGTTCGACTTCAAGCTGGATGGATTTCGTGTGCGCAGCCCCTACGCGAGTCGGCCATTTCCGAATATCCATGTTCCAAGTTCAAATTCCGCTACCGACAGCAAGGATAAACACAGATGAGCGTAGAGTAGAGCAATGAGCACAGTGTGGTGGTATATGGTACAGATGATCCGGCGATGCAATGAGCACAGTGTGGTGGTATATGGTACAGATGATCCGGCGATGCAATGATGAGCAGTACATGCAAAATGCGTAAGGGGTATAAATATTTCAAGATGCATCCTGCGTCGAGTTCCTCTTCGACAGCCTCCCCGAACTCCTGCCCGAACTCCTCTTCCCCGCCGCAGCGGGCTTCGTGTTGCTCCTGGCGCGCGTCTTCCCACGAGTCACCGGTTGGCTGCCACTGGGACCCGCAGTGCCGGCTTTCGGGGCAGAGGCGTCCGCGCCCGACCGCTTAGCAGAGGCGCGCTTCTTGTCCCTCGCCTCGTCCTCAGCATCCTTCTTGCGCTTGCCAGTCAACTTCTTCGGCGCACCGGTCGCCTGGCCATCAACAGCCTCGGCCGCTGCACCGTCGACCATGGTTGCAACAGGTGCAGCCACGGGCTTCGGGGCAGCTGGCTTCACGATGACCTTGCCGGTGGAGAAGTCGATGTCCGAGAACTGGACGAGCGCGTCCGCGTTGTCCGCAGAGTAGAAGTGCTGACTGATCTCGTCGAAGACCTTCGCCATCGTGTCGTAGATCTGAGCGTTCTTCTCGTAGACGGACTCCGCCAAGCGAGGCGCCTCCGGATCGCCACTGCGAACCTGGGCACCGGTGGGGAGTCGAACGGTTGTGTCATCCTCGACAACCTCGTAAGTCTCGCGAAGGGAGTCAATGAGGCCCGCAAGCTTGGTCATCGGGGAGTTGTCGCCATAAAGGGCCCGAAGGTGAGGAAGAACGATGTTCTCAGCGTTATACGGTTCGGTGAACACGTTGTCGCGTTGCTGGCTGCCGTAGAGGCTGTCAACGAAGATCTGCGACGCGTAGACCTTGGCGGCTTTCAGACGGGGTTCCAGTTCCTCCCACGGCGTACTCTCGAGGATGGCACGGCTGCACCGCCGGTAGGCAAAGTATAGGGCCATCCATAGCACGGACTCGACGTCATGCAAGAAGCTGTACGCGAAGTAGCCGCTGGTCAGGAGTCCCTTGATCTTCTTGTTGCGGAATTGGTGCGCGCGCGCCTGCAACTCGACAGACATAAACAAGCTGGTACCCTGTATCCCATGAGCATGTGAACATACGTATGAGAAAATGATACACACCGTTATGGGATCGTGCTGGCTTGTCCGGGAATAAGCCCTGGCGTACTCAAGGTCTGCGATCTTGGTGATGTACTTCTCCGCCAAGCAGGTGGCCTCGGAGGCGGTGGAGAGCAACTGGAGCATGACGTTCCCCAAGCTCACATCACGGTGCATGTAGCCTGCCCGGCGAAGCATGTCCAGGACTGTGGCAAGGATATCAGCGCAAATATCAGAAGAGATAGGTGCGACTCACTGTACATAAGCTGGTACAACGCAAAGAAGAACTTGGCCGGGTCCTTCACCTGCCACAGATCCTGGCAGTGTTCGAGATAGACAGTACGGCAGTGCTTGCGACCATGAAGGTTCAGCGGTTTCGCAGGCGGCGTTTCCGTCGGTTCCTCGGGGCCAGCGAAAGCGGCACCCTCGCCTCGATTAGCCATCGAGACGGTGGGCTTCTTCGCGGCAGTGCTCTTGGGGTTGAGCTCATTGGCATACTCGTAGACTTCGGCACTTTCGGGGGGAGACGGAACCGCGTCTCGACCGCCCCTGTGATGGACGACGCCGTCGGCGATGATAGTCATGAAGTGCCGCTGTACTTTCTCATACTCCTCCTTCGGTAGCTTGGCCGCCAGATGCTTGAGGATCTCGCGTTGGATCTTCCACTCCTCGCTGGTGAGATCGTCGTCGAAGAGCCAGTAGTCGCGAAGGACATAGTCATGCTCGACGCCGCACTCCACGACCTTGAAGACGCGCATGGCACGGCTGTACAACTCGGCGGCGGGGTTCTCGTGCTCGATCATCACGGTGCGATATATGCGGCGCTTAAATTTGAGATCGATGACCTCAAACTCATAGTGGAGCATGTCGTCCACGACCACGCGACGGACGGTCGGGTCGAAGCCAAGTTGGAAGGGGGTGGCGAATGTCGAGAAGAGAATGAACTGGACGAGCTGCTCCGATGCCTGCGAAGGGGTCAGCTCGCTTGGACGAACGACGAGTAAGAATTACCCACGGTGTGGATATCAAAGCCTTTGGTGACGATGGTGTGCGACCGCGTATGGTACCAGATCCTAGCGGTGGTTCTCTCAATGGTGACAGAGAAATGACACGTCCGACGGATATCGTTGTAGAGCATGTGCTGCGCCGTGTTCAAGGTCTGCTGCTCGTTCTAAGAACAATCGTTAGATTTCGGTCGAGTACAGAGAAGTCCCATGACATACTCGTAAGACGCTCGACTCATCTTCCCACATCTTGAATTCCCAGGTGGCGCCCGAGTCCGCGGTGTAGATGAAGCTGAGTTGTCCGGGAACTGCAGCGGTGTAGTTGTGTGCAGTCCCTGCAGTAGCATTGCGCGGATACGATGACACGCAAAGGTAATTCAACGCGTCAACACGGAATGAGGCGCCCGGGACTTCGGACGCCGTCTGGCAATCGGGACGACAAGCAAAGTCGGTGATCTTCTTGGATGTGGCGTAACGAGCAGGGCATACTTCGGCAGCAGCCGCCAGTACATGCGCGAAGACGACCTCCATATTCTTGAAGTGCTTGTTCTCACCGACAGACACCCGGTCATCGTTGTCGTCCCTGTGCAGGTCTATCCACTCCCCACCGACGATGGCGCGACGATCACGCAGTACGCTCATGATACGCCCCATGGTCTTGCCGGCGACGCGAGCATATTTTTTCGTCTCGACGTATGCCTTGTAGAACTCGTCCACGGGGCATTCGCGAGTGTAGTTGCGCGCGGCACGCAGCTGCATGACGCCGGACTCGTTGGCGTTCTGCTGGGCACGTTGGGAGGGATGCTGAGACCCTGTCTTGCGGGGCGTGTCGGTGTTCTCGAGGAGCTGCGCGTTCATGGTGAGTATGGGCGGATATGAGTGGCGAGCAGGAAGTGGGGGGAGAAGGCAAGAGGGGAGATGAGATCGAACGCATACCTTATTGCAGTTTTCCTATCAACAGAGGTCACGTTATCACTTTGGACAGGCCTCAAGGCGTCGCTGCGCGGTGTTGGTCGGTTTGAGATGACGGTTGGGGTCAAGACGAACAATGGAACGCAATGTGTTTGCCATCACTCCCATCACGGATCACACCGAACAGGCACATGGACACCCTCGACGGGCAAGGTCGATTCCCTTTTTGGTAATGCAGTAATAGATGGCACTGATTACACGCCACCGCGAGGCGAGAACGAGTCAAGGTCAGCCATTTCGATGCTTCGCTCGGGGCCGCTCTGATGGCAAGCAGCACGGCCTCCCTCAGGGTTCACCACAGTTGGCTATTTTTACCTACACGCAGACACCGGGATGCCCGACTGGCTCGTATGCGTTTCTCTGTCCTGGGCTGAATAGCCTCTCCGCATGGGTGCATGGGCCCGGAGATATAGAAAATCCCTCGACGCAGTACATAGCCTCTCTTGATTTGACAGTATGCGAACCCCGAGAGACATGCTACGCAGTATGTTCAGAGTCGTCACCCTTCCGATGGGTCGGTCCGTTCGGTACTGTCATGGTCAATGCCAAGGACCATGGACGCCGCGCCTGAGGTATACAGTGACATACACGGCCAAGGTCTCAGGAAGATAGCCACACTGAACTGAATGCATTCAAGCGACGGCGCATTTGGTCTACCTCATGAAAGTCTCATAAGAACGCATATTCTATGGGAGTGTTGGAAGCGAGAGACTCGGAGTCAATGAGGGCGGCTTATATACTCATATACTCTCTGAAGAGGCCACAGAACAGGTACACGAACAAAGGTATGAAGCGAAACGAACTGAATCCTTCCATTTTACTACTGGAACATGACAGTGTCATTGGAGCCTAGCGCGCTCGAACATGAGCTTCCATCATTTAAGCTGCCACATGACCGTCGTTTCATCCTGCTTCGATGGCGAAACACACATATGTTCTGCCAGAAGGTGGACTTCTTGTGCCCCGGCTCGTCACCAGCAGCTGTCCGACGCTATCGTCCCCCAAATTTACAATCTGATCTCTGATTTACTTGATAGCCAAGCACTTCAACATAACAGACACATCCCGTATTGTCCCCTTAAAATATATTTCTCGGCAGGAAAGTCGTCGTTATAGCGGCACTCATCTCTCAATACCGGGTATGCGAGTATCTCACACATTATTTTGATCAATCATGAATAATCAACGCTCAAGTCTCTGGCTCAGGTAGTGAGATAAGAGAAGAGGGACAAGTTCAAGCAGGTCTGTCAAGCACCCGATATTACGAACGGGACATTCGAAACCACGTGTCTGTCAGGTGAGCATCAATGGTCTCTCGCCGGTACACTACTAGTCCCAGATGCTGACGAACCGTCGAGCCGACTACACTCAGCGTTGCGCCAACAAGCAACCCTCATTCTCTATAAGAATCTACTCTACAGTCTAGATACAAGGGCCTCAGAACACATCCTAGCTTCAAGTCGTTCATGCGTTTCCTCGTCCGGTGCATCCCTCTTCGACAGATCACTCAGGAGTCGCTTGAGTTATTCGCGCTGCACACCGTCCTAGCAGTCACCGAGTTATTGCCGCTCAGTCCCCTGCAGCAGGCACCTTCGCGCAATGCCGCTTGAAGACGCGCCCCTCGTCCCCTGCCTCAACCTCGCCCTCGTCTGTGTTTTTTCGCTTCCCCGTCAGCTTCTTCGGCGCACATCCCACCTTGTCCTGCGGTACCTCGTCACCTCCCTCCGACGCAGCGTCGTCAACCACCGTGACAGGAGGGGCTTCTGGCTCAGCGGGTCTGGACACAATCCCACCCGTGGCGAGGTCGATATCCGAGATTTTGATGAGCGGATCGGAGTCCTCCCCGCCGACGAAGTGCTGGCTGATATCACCGAATATCTGCCGCAACGTCTCGTAGACGCCCGCATGCTGGTGGAAAACGTTGATAGAGAGACGCGGCGCATTGACTTTGTCGTCCTCGAGTTGCGATCGCTCCTCAGGGGTGGCCTTCCTGGAGTTCTCAACAGCCTTGTAGGTAGCGCGAAGGGCTCCTATGGCGTCTATGAGTTTGACGAAGACCGTGTTGTCGCCGTGTAGACGTTTGAGTTTTTCGCCAAGTTTCTGGCAATCGCGAGCGTAGGAGATGAGGTTCTTGCGCTCGACGCTGCCATGGGTGCTGTGTACGAAAATCGTCGCGGAGTAAGCCTCGACGTCCTGCAAGATCTCCCGCATGACCGTCCATTCGGTAGCTTCGAGCACTCGGCGGCTACAACGGCGGATAGCAAAGTAGATGGCCATCCAGATGACTGACTCGACGTCGTGCAGAGGATTGTGCACGAGATAGTGCAGCGTCAGCGTATCTTCTTCCAAGGGACTGGCCCATAGATGTTTCTTCGCCTGCAATTCGACGGCCATGAAGAGGCTCGTTCCCTGGAAACGGTGGATAAGCATACGCTCCAATGTGAGGATTGATACACGTACGACAGTTGGTTCGAGCGTGGACAGACGCTCGTAAGGACGAGCATACTCGAGATCGGCAATCTTCGTAATGTAACGGTCCAAACCCGAAGTCTTCTCATCGAAGAGGTGCAGCATTACATTGCCCATGCTGATGTCGCGATGCAGATAGCCAGCCTCGCGAAACTTGCCCAATACTGCGAGACCGAGGTCAGTAAGATCCACGACGAAAAGGCGGTGTGAGACGCACTGGAGATGAGCTGGCACAAGGCGAAGTAGAACTTCGCCGGATCGTCAACCTTCCATAGATCCTCGCAATACTCATCGTGAACACTGCGGCAGTGCTTTCTGCGATGAAGTTGAGGCCGAATTGGCTGAGGTGGTGTCTCGGGCTCAGGACTAGCTCTTTTGCGAGCGCAAGGAATATTCCCGGCGGCACACTCGTGCGCGACCACATCCTCCGCGACGATAGTCAAGAAATGCCGCCTGAGTGCTTCATATTCACCTGGCTGCATGGAGTCCTTGAGCTGGCCAAGTAGCTCATCCTGGATCTCTGCCTCTCTGCGCGCGTCCTCAGATAACCAGTAATCGCGGAGTGCGACGTAGTGGGTATCCTTGCCCTTGCATGGGAATTGGACGGCCTCGCCGACGCCCCGAACAGCCTTGTCGTCACATCGGACGGCCTTAAAGACGCGCATAGCTCGGGAGTATAGCCCCGCGTCCGGATTCTCGTACTCAATGCCGACGGTTCGATACACGTGGTGTGTTCCGTCGCGATGGGCAACATCGACTTCGTAGTGCAGCTGGCAACCCACGACGACGCGGCGGACAGTCGGGTCGAAACCAAGTTGGTGGGGAGTGGCGAAAGTAGAAAAGAGGATGAGCTGGACGAGTTCTCTGGCGTCCTGCAAAGGAGATGTCAGACGACTTGAACAGAATGACAAAGCATGGGATGGCTCACAGCATGGATGTCGAACCCCTGGGTAACGAAGGTGCCCGACCTCGTATGGCACCAGATCCTGGCAGTGGTTTCCTCGATAGTACACGAGAAATGACACGTGCGACGAAGGTCGTTGTAGAGCATGTGCTGCGCAGTGCTCAGCACATGCTGATCGTTCTTAGAGAGATCATCAGCTTGTAGCTTGCGGGAGGTGAATGCAAGGACATACTCGTCGGACGCTCGACCCGTCATCCCACAACTTGAATCCCCAGGTGACTCCCACATCTGCCGTATAGACGGGAGCTGCCTGCCCTGACGCGGAGGCTTTGCAATTGTGTGCGGAACCTGCCTCAGCCTCGCGCGTATACGTGGCATTGCGAAGGTAGCTTAACGCGTCAACATGGAATAGGGTACCCGGGACGTCCGGCGCGGTTTGGCAGTCGGATCGACACGAGAAATCGGCAGTCTGACTGCAAGGAGCAAAGAGAGTTGGACATGCTTCAGCTGCAGCAGCCAGTACGCGCTCGAAGATGGTCTCCATGTTCTTGAAGTGCTTGTTCTCTCGCCACCCATCGGTTTCGTCTTCATCGTTTTCGTCCTCATTGGTATCGTCCTCATACACTGGCATGTCGGTCCATTGTCCGCTAGAGCGGTCAATAACACCGCGGTCATGCAGTGGTTCCATGATGCACGACATAGCACAGTCGGGGACCCGAGCGTATCCCCTCGTCTCCACGCAGGCCTCGTAGAACTCGACCACGGAACACTCGACGCGGTTACAAGAGGCGAAGAGCTGCATATCGTCAACCAGGTAGCTCAGAAAGCCACAGCGGCGGACGGGGCGAGTCACTGAAGCGGAGTGATTGCCAGCGGAGGGTCGAGGTGAAGGTCAAGCTGCTCTTCGGAAATTAGCTCATTGTCCCCGCAGCGGATCAGTCCGACGACACGTGGGCATCAGGTGAGAAATGCCCAAACGGAGAAATGATGCCTTGCGATACACCATCGCGGGCCCACAAGTTCACTGTCCGTCGGCTTCCTACTGACACCGTCTGACTCCCTCTATCGGTCTATCACCACCTACTTTGTCTGATTCACCACATTTTGATCCTTGACTGCCTCCCATGCCCTCCTCATCAGCCCTCCTCATTCGCGCACCCGACGCCGAGAAGCCCGACCGGTACGAGAGTGCATTCGCAGAGGCAGGATTCGCTGCAGCTTCCGTCGCTGCACTCGATACGGGCTTCGTCAACGATGACAGTCTGGACGCTGCTATCCGCGAGCGGGCGTCCGAGTTTGACGGCGTCATCGTAACGAGCTCACGCGCGTGCGAGGCGTGGAAGCGTTCGGTGCAGCGACTGTATCCGAGCCAGGAGCACTCACCAACAAATGAGAGTGAGTAGTCAAGGTCACAGCTCATAGCTTACGAAGCATGCTGATAGCTCTCACATAGATGGCTGGGCGACCACCCCCTTCTACGCGGTTGGGCGTGCTACTGCCGTCGCGTTACGCACCATCGCTGACTCCCCCGCCGCACCGCGCGACATCCGCGGCGAGGAGTCTGGAACTGGAGAGCAGCTCGCTCGCTTCATTGTCGAGGACATTCGCAAGGATGATGCGGAGCGGGGCCATCCAGCGCGCTTGCTATACCTCACTGGAGACAAGAATCGAGATACTGTGCCCAGCATCCTGACTGAGGCGGGCATCTCGTTCGAGCCGCTGCAAGTGTATGGAACTTGTGGGGCACCGGATTTCGAGCAAAGGCTGGACGAGGCGCTGGCAGATCTTCCGTCAGGTGATTGCTTCGTCAGAAATCAGAGCGATTGTCAGACTGACCCGCACATCTCTTTGAGACACGACAGAGCAATGGGTCGTCTTCTTCGCTCCCTCCTCGACCGACTTCGCCTTGCCGTATCTTCATGAGCGCTTCGAGCTCAGACGAGAGGTTGCCTCATTATCGGGTACACAGAAGGCAGCACGTATCGCCGCCATTGGGCCTATGTCCTCTGAACATATATCTCGCGAACGTCATCTACATGTAGACGCAGTCGCGTCGAAGCCATCCCCTGCACAGCTGGTCGAGGCGATACGTACCGCTGCTGCGATGTCTCCCTAGATACAACATTTCTATTTCCACTTCCTGTATCAACTAATCTCGTACAAACTTGCTGTACCAGTTCTTATGGCACCTAGCTCTGCCATACGATCTCTCGAAGTCACCGCTGGTGAACCCAGAGACGAGTCTGTCCATGCACCGGCGTCCGCCGCTTCCACGCGTCGCGTCTTCGGTGCGAAAATCCGGAATTCGAGTGATCGGCGGGCGCGTCGCGTCGTCAACACTTGTCCTCGACCCGGCATGTCGTCTGCCCTCCTCGCTCGTTCTCTTCGTATCTCAGCATGCGCATGTCCTCGGAGAATAGCCAGCAGGCTTTACTCGTCCGGCCTCTCGGGCTCTGAGGTCGCAAGTCCGAGCGCATCAGCCGCAGACGCAGCAGAGGGAGCCGAAGCGCCTCGCAGGCGACGACGGACAAAGGCGTCTGCGGTTGGGGACGAGGCCCCCAAGAAACCCAAGAAGCGGGGTCGGAAGAAGGACTCCGAGAAGGACCTTACGCCAGAGGAGGAGTACATCGCCGGCAAGGTCGTGCACGGCTACCTCGACCAGATCGCCTCCGCCGGCCCGCCCTCCGTTGAGGACCTCGAGCAGATGCGGGTGAAGCCCTGCGCGCGCACAGATCAGCGCTACGAGCGCAAGTACCTCGAGCTCCTGGAGCGCCTGACGCGATCGTTCAACGTGAAGCAACTGCAGCACTTTGCGGAGGAGTGCTATGGGCTGGACGGGCGTGTGAAGGGGAAGAGTAGGCGGAATAAGGCGGAGTGGGCCGCTCTCATTATGGAGGGGAAGTGGGGGTGGCCGTCATTGGGGGAGGTGCAGAAGGAGCGCAGAGATTGGTCGGAGGTCGTGACAGAATGTGCGTGCTCTGGGCGCGAAACGGAATATACAGGTCTAATTCATTCCATCCCTGCAGCATACCCTCTCGACGCGCGTGAGGCCTTCCTATTGCTGGGACCCAATGGGTCCAACCTCAAGAGTCTCTCCGTCCGACATAAAGTGCACCTGTCCTTTTCGTCACGACCTCTCTCCGTCAAGGCCGAGGGCTTCCGCGGCTCTATTGCACACCTTCGCGAGGCGATCAAGCATTTCCGCCATGTAAGTCTCGTGCTGATGAAGTAACGAGCTTCTGCTGACATTGGGTAGGGAATCCTAGAGGATACCTTCGAGCTACCAGTCAATGAACCCATCAGTGATGATCTCTTGCATCGCATCTCCAGACGCGTCGGCGCATACCTCCAGAACGAGCGCCCAGGCGTAGTGGGTTCAACCTAAATCATCTCCGAATATACCTGACTATATCCCCCAGGTACGCATATCCTACCGCAAGGGCCACGAAGCCGCATTCGCTCAGGCGCAACGCCTCGTCGCGCGCAGTCTTTGCGAAACCGACACCACTCTCCACACCCCCGTCCTGGCCTACGCCCCCGCCGATATCAACAGCCTCAAGCCGCTGACCATGTTCCCGCAAGCCTACTCCCTCTACCCCTTCCTCTCCCCGCGCTCCATTCCCTGGACGCTCAACGTCTCCGGCGCGTTCCGCGTGCGGAAGGTGGGAGACTGGCTGCGTGTGCATGGAGCGGAGGAGGTAGAGCGCACGGGGGGCTTGAGCGGGAGGCAGGGGAGGAATATTGGGCTGGATGGGTGAGCGTGCCAAGTTGCCGTTTGAAAGGGCGGAATGCTGATGCGATTGGATAGGGAACATCATGACATTCGGGAGGCGCTCTTGCAAGCACTGCCGGGGGATGTGCCAGAGGGGTTCCGGAGGACTGTTTGCGCGTCGTATGTATGCAGCCTTTACCTGCTTGGAACGACGCTGACCACGATGCTATCACCTAAGCACTGGCCACGTCCTCTTCACCCGACCACCGGCAAAGACAAGTACCCTGCTCCCACCTCTCGCGGGCACCTGGTCCTTGAACGACTTCGCCAAATGGGCCGCGGAGAACGATGCGGCGCACGTGTTCTCGTCTGAGTACGTCTCCCTATTGGCCACTGTACAGTGCAGCTTTGCTGACCTGAGCGTCTATGAAGTCTCCCCTCCCTGCTCCAAACCGCAGTACCGCAGAAGCAAGATCAGCTGCACCGTCTTGTCTACCGCGCCGTGGACGATGATGCCGAGGGACACTTCATTATCGTCGAAGCACTCATGGAGAAGGTTGAGCCTGTCAAGAAGGAGACCGAGCCCGTGAAGGGGATCGAGCCTGAGGCTGTCGAGCAGGAACACGCAGATGCTGAGGTAGCAATCAAGGCGGACAATGCCCAGAAACTGTCTGTACAGGAGGGCGCTGAGGCGACAGAGGCGGAGGATGCTAAGGTGAATGAGTCGGAAGACGTCAAAGCGACTGGGCTGAATGACGTCGAGGCGAGGGAGGAGGCGAAAGAGGCTGAGGTCGGAGAGGCTCCGCCTGCGCCAAAACTGCATGTCGCTTGCACCGTTGGCGTTGAGCGGCAGTTGCAGGTTTTGTTACCTGACCGGTAAGCTTGCAATCTCGGGTTCTGGTGAGCTGGGCACTTATGCTTTCTAGACCCCTCGACTTGCAGTTCAGCGTCACCGACAGCCGTACTTTGGACACCGAGCATATTCCTGGACCCCTGAAGCGTTACCTGGATGATCTGAATGCTTTGTAAGTCTATATTCCATGCATTGTGCATCCCTATCGGAGACAAGGTGCTCAATTACTTTCAGCATCTCCGAAGGCGGCGATCGTACGCGGCCTATCACGCCAGTGATGGTCAAGCACGACGGTCGGACCTACGTCGTGCACTCCAGTCAGAGCGTCGGGCGCAGCACGGTGCCGCTCACGCATCGGGTGTTCAGCACGGACACTATCCATGCTTCCGCGTTGGAGGAACCCGCCTCTGCCTCCGAGGGCGCACCTTCAGGCATCAAGGACACACCAACAGCCACCAAGGAGCGGGTCCTCGACCTCGAGGGCGGCGAGCGGACGAATATCTGCCGCGTCGAGGTGCCAGTAGGCGAGTCGGACGCAGAGTGGGAGACGTTTTTGCGGACGTGCGATCGCCTGACGTGCCCTGCATTGCCGGAGCAGGCGCCGAAGGCGAAGTTGGACTTCGCTGGGTCGTCTGTAACGGATGGTGCAGGGAAGGAGGCAGAGGGGGAGAGTAGCTGAAGACGACTACCAATACACTACTCACTAATTGGCCTGCACGCACTTACATCCCAATTCATCCTCACAAGGCAGTCGACGCGCGGATGGAATTCGTCAAGGCATTCATTGTGTGCATTCCGGATGTAAGTCAGTAAGTACAGAAGATCCTTTGATCCTGGTACAAAGCGCGAAGAAGGTAGGTTGTACAAGTTTATGTCAGTAAATCGTGAAGGCGAACGAAGTAGTAAGGTCCACGGTACATGGGTTAGTCGTGAGACGTTGGTATCGGCGAGAGAGGATGCAGGCATAATGATACAGTGGAGAATAGAAACCCCATATTCCCAGAGAAGCGAGGATAGATGGACGATGAGGATGGTGGGTAGGAGGGAATAGCGCTAAGCCCAACTACCAGGAAGGAATGGTCTCGCCGTCTGCAAGCTCTAGTCGAGCGGCGCCATCCGCGTCCATAGTGTTTGCCCAGCCGCTGCAAGCTCGTCAGCAAAAATCGTATCAGGAGACGCCAATATCAACTTACGAATTCCCCCACCAATCCAGCTCGATGGTGCCGCCCTTCGGCAGCTGCACCGAGAAGAACACGATGACCATCGCGACCGCCACACCAGCATCCAGCCCCGCGCTGATGATGTAGTTGTACCGCATCCAGAAGCCCGTCCTATACTTCCTAATGAAGTAGTTGAAGACGAAGCCCACGAGCGCCCAGCTCGCAAAGTTCGACCCCGTCGCGGGCGGCATCGCGCCCACGCCCGCGAAGAACACGGGGATGTTGATGTAGCGCCAGAAGGAGAGCGGGTAGCGGCGCGCGAGGAAGTAGAAGGGGATGGGGAGGACGCCGCCGATGAGGAAGAACCAGAGGAGGCCGGAGTAGGGCGCGCCTGGGGAGAACATGCGCTGCGGGCCGACGCCGCCCCAGATGAGGGAGGCGGTGGCGAAGGTGCGGGAGGAGGTGCAGGTGTAGCCGTTGCTCTGTTCGTCCGTGCAGACGTCGGGGATATTATTATAGACCCAGTCTTGGACGGCGACGGAGACGACGGTGCCTACGGCGGCAGCGACGCACTGGACCTTGAACATGACACGGGGCGGGACCTATGCAAGGGTCAGTTTCATAGCATGGCATATGAACGCATCTTCTCACCTTCATATAGTGGCCTAACTTCAGATCCCCAGCAAACGACACCGCCTGACTGGTCCCAATGTGCGCCACGCACTTGAACACCATATTCGCAATCGGCATCCCCGGCAACATATACCCCACCACCAGCTCGTCGAACACCTGCAGCGGCACCGTCTGGTTCGTGATCGCCTGCAGCATCGCGACCGGGACCGCCAGCACCGCCGCGAGCGCACACGCGATCAGGGTCGCCCAGATGGGCAGCTGCGTTGCGCCAATCTCGACGCCGACGAAGAGGAAGACGAGGGAGATGAGGCCGACGCCGATGTACCAGGTCTGCTTGACCTCGGGGTAGACGGACATGAGGCGCGAGTGCACGTCGCGCTCGTCGCGAAGGGAGGAGCGCCAGCGGCGGGCGATGTCGCGGCGGAACCAGACTGAGGGGTTGGTAAGTTTAAATGAGCTAAAGGAAAAGAGAGAGGCGACATACGGAAAGTATGCACGAACACCGCGGTAAGGGCGGCGAACTGCATGCCGTAGGCGATGGCGAGCGTCGCCGGCATGTAGAGGCGGGAGTAGTTGTTGTACTTCTCCTCGTCGAAGCGCAGCCCAGTCAGGATAGCGCTCGGATCGTACTTCGACGCAGTATTGTCAAAGGACTTGGAGGAGTTGATGGGGAAGTAGCCCGTCTGCCAGGTGTTGGTGACTGAGAGCCAGGTCAGCATGCAGACGTGGGTGAAGGACAGAGGCAAATACGCACAGTACATCGCCGGCACAACTCCCCACATGATGATCACGAGCGCCGCCACGACATTCAACTCCGTCCACCACGGCGTCACCAGCGGACTCCCCACATACGCAATCATACTCCAATCGAACGACCAAAAGCTCATCCCCAAGCCCGACTGCGTCCCAAACAGCGCATTCACCGCCTGGTTCTGCGGCGCAATCCAGCACACCCAGTTGAACACGCTCAGGCCCGTGAAGAAGAAGCCGGGCACCCAGTACCACAGGAAGCTGCCCACGAAGACGTAGAGGAAGAAGCGCTCGCGGGACATGTGGCGCCCCTCGCGCTGCCCGTAGTTCTTGTGCAGGGTGTTGAAGAGGGCGGAGTTGACGAGCGCGCCTGGCCAGATCATCGAGGTGGGCCAGACGACGAGCGGGCGGAGGAGGCCGCCGATGGAGAAGCCGACGAGCTGGGTGCCGAGGGCGATGCAGTACTGGAGAAGGCTCTGATTAAGAAGAAGGGAAGAGGTGGAAGACGCTCGACACCAACCTGGTACGCATAGCTAACCTCCTGTTCGTAGAAGAACTTCTGGCTTGCAATCACGTCGTTGGCGTACACCCCGCTGGACACAATGTTGGCCATAACCGTGATGCAGACGTGCTCTTTGATCGTGAATGGCCCCGGGTTGAGCGTGAAGCGCCAGTTCGAGACGCCACAGGTGAGGCGGGGGGCGGAGAGGTACTTCTTGAGGCCAGACTTCACGTCAGAAGGATATTCATCCACGCCTGGCGCCTTCTCGTCCGTGCGATCCACACCATCTTCCCGAGGAGCGCCCCAAGTGAGGCCGACCCAAGGGTAGGGCACGACGAAGATGTAGGTTGGGAGGATGTACTGGAGCGCCTTGCCAAGAGGGAGAGTCAAGAGCTGTACGACGATGCCAGTGATGTAAAGGTTGGGGTCTAATGGGCCATCAGAAAAATATGACGATGTAGAATGTAGTATACCTACAGCGCATTTCGTAGAGCTGATTGAGTCCTGCAACGACGATGGTTGCCAGCAGGCCCAGAAACCACATACGGAAGGTGTTCACGGGCATAGTGGGACTGGATTCAGATTAGCCAGCGATTGTGTAGAAGGCACACGGCTAACTCACATATCGGTACTCGCGACGGATGCGCGTACTTCTGGGTATGGCGACTCGCTAGAAGGCTTATAAGCCAGGATAATAAGAAGGGACAGCTCGATAACGCACTCATCGAACTCGATGTCCGTCGAATTCCTCGACTCCGCCCGATCCGTCGAATACCGGTCGCTCTCATACTCGGAATCCGACCCAGTCCACTTTCCCTCCGGCTTGCTGCTGCCAGCACCCCACTGCGCCCCGCTCGCGCTCGCACCACCACTCCCACTCGCCGCATTCGGATCGAACGCCGCGACCGCGCCCGGCCGCGCATGCAAGCCACCCCTCGCATCGCGCAGACCCAGCTCAAAGTCCACCGACGCGACGCTGCTGCTGAAGAACGAGCGGCGGAGGTCGTAATTAGGGTCGTTCAAGTGCTCGAGCATGTCGTCGATGTCCTCTGGCACATCGGGGCGGGAGGCCTTGGGCGGGGCGTTGGGGGAGGTGGTGATGGGGCCGTCGTAGGGGATGATGACGGCTTCACCGAGGGCGTGGTCGCGCACGGCTTGATCGGGGTCGTACTGGGTCATCGTGGCGCGTACTTGCTATGTGTCGCGCGCGATGGATGGGGGGAGATGGGACCCTCTGACCTACGAGGGGGTTGGGGAAGGGAGGGGAGGGGAGGGGAATGTGTAGGAGGGCGGGGGAATGTGAGGGAGGGGAGGGCGGGCGGGAAGGTGGGGGAACAGCCTCATACGCGATCTGCGAGCTTAAAGTAGTGTGCGCACTTGATAGTGAGTGAGAATTCACCGGGCTCATAACAATAGTAAGACAATAAGAGCACCCGTCGCGCGCATATCAATCACAGATGGCGTTGCTTCTTGCATGACTGCGTGCTGGCTCATAGTCCACATCTAGGTCTCCTTCCATTGCACGCATTACCTTCCACCGTATCCAAGGTGCAAGGTTCGTATACGAAAGTTGAGGAGCATGGGGAGTACGAGGGTCATCGCGCAGTCCCCCTCGCCGACTCGATCTCGGCGCGCCTCTTTCCCCTTGAAGGCGTTCCGCGGCGTTTCGTCCGGGTGGCTTATTGTCTTTCCGGCACGAGACAGCGATAACATCGACGGATGAAGGCGGGGAACAAGAGAACATGAGAGACGGAGAGACTCAGGGCGCATTCTTATTGTCTTTCGGACCTGACACCGGAAGCAGAACCGGAATGCCGATGTCACAATGATATGTCACGGTTCAACTTGGCAGGCGACTGTTTCGCGCAATTGAGCACTGTGCATACGGATTTCAAGCAGGACGACATCTGCAGACAGGCGATACACGCAACAGTATCGCACAGAATTCTGTCCGAAATCTCACCAAGCATTACAAGAGAATCAATACAGCTAGCAACTCTAGCCCGGCAAGCCCCAAATCCTGACTTCCCTGCCAGTCGCACCCCACGCCTCCTTGCCATCCTTCGCGAGCGTGAACGCCGACACCTCACCGCCCTCCTCAAATCGCACGAGTTCCTCCCACGACTTGTGCGCAAACAACCGCGCCCCAGTGCTCCCCGCGACACCGAAGAACTGCGCGCCAAGGTCGTACACGACCTGGTTCACCTTGAAGTCGTCGCCCAGCGGTATGTTCTGCGTCATCTTCGACTTGCGCAGGTCCCATACCGCGACGCTCGACAGCCCGCTCGGGGCTAACAGGTGGTACCCGTTCTCCGAGAACGACAGCGAGTTCACGGTGAAAGGCACGGCGTCCGAGGGCGTGAGCGCGGCGACAGGCGCGCCGGTACGGATGTCGTAGATGTGGATGGCGGACCCCGGCGTGCCCAAACCAAGGAGCGCGCCATCGGGGTGAATGGCAAGCGCGGAGAACGCGTCGTCCGCAGGCGCGGAGCGGAAGATCTCCTTCTGGTCCAGGCGGCTCAAGTCATGCAACGAGTACGTCTTGTCCGCGGACGCGAGCGCAAGCACTGCTTTCGACGGGTGCACCGCGAGACCCGTCACCTCGCCCTTGTGCGTGCGCAGCGTCCCGCGCGGGGCCCACTCGCCCGACGCCGCGTCCTCGCCCCAGGCCTTCGCGATCTTGTCCGCGCCCGCGGAGAGGATTAGGCGGGGCTCGCTGTCCTTCTCGCGGAACGCGACATGCGTGATCTTCTTCTGGTGGCCCTTGAGTGTCGCGAGCACCTTGTCCGTCGCGCGGTCGTAAAGCTGTACGACCTTGTCGTTGCCGCCTGTGAGGAACTGGGTGGGCTTCGTGGCGGAGAGCGCGAGCGCGGTGATGCCGGCGGGTGAGGAGGCGTGCAGGGAGGGGATGGTATGCTTGGAGGTGAAGGTCTTGGCTTCAGCGGCAGTCGTGCCCCCCTTGGTATTCTTCTTCTCGCGACGAAGAGCGGAAAGCTCGGCCTGTGTTGCGTCGATTTTCTCGGCAATCTCTTTGGGGAGAACCTGTCCCGACTCTTCCTCCTGGTCGCCCATCTCCACATCTTCGCCCTCGGGGCGCGACGTGACGGCGCCAGTGCCGGCCTGAATGTTGTTGAGCGCCCTAGGAGGAAGCAAGTCAGTGGGGACAGGGGAAGAGCGCAAATGATGACATACTCTCTTGCCGCGTCACGCTCCTTGATGAGACGCGCGACTACACGGTTGGCGGCATCCTGCGCGTAGAGCGCGTAGCTCAGCTCCTGACGCGTCGAGTTGTACTGCTGACGCAACGTGTACGTCTCGAGCACGAGCGCATCCCACTCGTTCTGCAGGCTATGCAGAAGCGCCGGGATGGAAGTATGCGTGGGGGGACGAGGGGGAGCGGTTTCTGGGCCTACAAAACCATATTGTCAGCTGCGTCCATACCTTCAGCACTTCATACGCACTAGCTTTTATCGCAATCAGGTCCGACTCCTCTAGCTTGTCGCCCGTGACGGGGTCGGTGCCATTTTCGTTGATGTACTTCACAATGAGCCGGCGCTCGTACACCTTCCCCGACTTCGCAGAGACAACGGGCTCCTGGGGCGGCTCGCCCGAGATGGCGCAGAAGAACATGACGGCGGCGGCGACAGTTGGTGCTCGCCTCGGGGGTCAACGACGCGGACGTTGAGGACAACTTGTTCGAGGAAAAACGGCGCCCGAAAAGGCAATTCTTGTGCCGCTTGGACGCGCCGCGCCGCCCACAAGCGCCAACCGCGCATCTTCGGCTTGTTATACGCGCCCGCGATGTCGAACTCTCAGCGTTTGGTGCTCGCGATCATCGACTTTCTCAACCAGTCTATCGACGATGGGACGGTGAAGGCGGACGACAAGGAGTCCCTCGAGGTCGCCAGTGCGTGTGATCTTCGCTGCATCGCCAGAACGTTCGATCTCACTGACTACGTGTCCCCTCCCCAGTCCAGTGCATCGGCGAGGCCTTTGGCGTCGACCCGACGAATGAGTCGCAGCAGAAGGAACTCAGCATTAAGCCTGCGACGCTGCAGACCATCTTCGATGTGTTCATGAAGACGCGCTCCCGCGTGAACGCCGCGTCCGAGCCCGAGGTCAAGAAGGCCGCCACGGCGGAGGAGAAGGCGCAGGCGGACAAGCTGAAGGCGGAAGGAAACTCCCTCATGAGCGCGAAGAAGTACGACGATGCAATCGAGGCGTACACGAAAGCGATTGCGCTCGACCCGAGCAACCCTGTCTACTACTCGAACCGTGCGGCGGCGTACTCGAGCAAACAGGACCATCTTTCGGCTGTGGGCGACGCCGAGATGGCCATCTCGGTTGACCCCAAGTTTATCAAGGCGTACCACAGGCTGGGGTGCGTATGCTGTGTGCTCGATCATTGGAGGGGGAACTGAACTCCAGGCAGCCACGCACAATTCTGCCTGGGCGACTTCCAGCAGGCCGCTGATGCTTTCGAGCGTGGCCTCAAGCTCGATCCATCGAACGCAAGCCTCAAGTCCGGCCTCCAGAACGCCAAGGCCCGCATCGCCGAGGAGCCCGCCGCGTCCACCTCCGCTGTCCCCGAAGCAGGCGGCAGCGGCGGCATGCCCGACCTCAGCTCCATGGCGAACATGATGCGCGGAATGGGCGGCGGCGGTGGCGGCGCTGGTGCGGGACCTGACGCGGGCGGCGCCCCCGGTATGCCCGACATCGCGGCGATGATGCAGAACCCGCAGATGCGCAAGATGGCGGAGGACATGATGAAGAACGGGACGCTGCAGCAGCTGATGAGCAACCCGGCGATCATGAACATGGTGCGTCTCGGTCTCTGCCTGCTTGATGTCCGGCTACTGACTTTTGAATGCAGATGAGCGGTCTCACCGGCGGTGCAGGCGGCGCTGGGGGCAGCGGTGGTGGCATGCCCGACATGGCTGAGCTCATGAACAACCCGATGCTCAGGAATCTGTAAGCCCTGGCCTGTATGCTCTCCCATCCTTGATGCTAACTCATTCATCAGTGCCAGCCAGTTCGGTGGTGGTGGTGCGGGCAGGTAGAGACGGATGATCTCTTGCCACGAATAGCTCCTTGTATCTTTACTGTACTTTGCCCGATTTACACTTACCTTGATCATACTGTGATCAACTTCTAGCTTGGACTTCTGCAGGACGCAAACAAAGGTATCAAGCGTGTATAATTATGGGGTGAGTACGGCATACATAGCGGAAAATCAGTACATGGTGTTACAAGGCTAGTTGCCGTGAGTAAAGGCGAGCAAGCTCCCCAATGCTGATAGGGTATGCGCAAGATAGCCTGCTATGCGTACAACAAAGCGTTGGTAAGGACTGGACGCGCGCGGCCAAGATGCGCGCGCAAGGCGAGTCTATGAAGGATGCATGCGATGGGTGGTGGTGTTGGATGCGCTTGTCTGGTAGGCTTCGACGACAGTTGTGTCGTGACCGCGCAGACCGTTGCTACCTACTCACTCCCCACTCCCCGGAATGACATTCCCTCCCGATCCTCGCTCATCACCCTCGCATGCTCCAGCAGCAGCCGCACAAAGTACGCCTTCAGGTCCTCTTTGCGCCAGAAGTCGGACGCCCACCGCTGCCCAGCGAGGGCGATCTTGTGTGCGAGGTCTTCGTGCGCACCTCGGCCGGCGCCGTCACCGCGGAAGAAGAGGAGCGTGTCGTGGAGGTCGGTGAGGTCGATCTGAAGGTAGGTGTGTAAGCGAGTAGTGACAAAGAGTAACATAGAGGCAAGGGAAGAAGGGACATACGCACCTGAACGGGGACGTAGTGCACCCACGGCTGGATACGGTCGGCGTACCATTCTGGGTAGACGGTTGCCTTGAAGATGAGCGAGTTGGATGCCATGAGGCGCTTGAAGCGGCCACTCCATGCATTGCCGTCCATCTGGATCGGTCATCTCGTTGTAAGAAACGCACTTCAGCAGCAAGAGATCCACTCACATCCAGCACATACTTATAATCCGCCGCCTGCTCCGCCGTCTGATACGGCCGCCACTTGAACTCCCTCTCCACCTCACTGCACGTTCCCGCTGCCTCGTCGCACGAATGGGGCGTCCCCGCGAACGCGACGTCCATCACCGACGGGTTCAACAACGCCTTCCGCAGCTTGAGTGGTTCGCCCACGGGTTCGTCCGCCCCCTTCTCCGCATCCAGCACCTCCGCGACGCCGTGGATCTCGTTCGCCACACGCACCAGCCGGATGCGCTGGCTCCGCCTCCAAGCGCGTTCAGGCGCTTGCCAAATGCCGGTGTTGCTCCCGCGCCAGAGCAGGCGCTCGTTCCGCTTGTCCTCCCATGGCAAGTCACCTTCGAGGGGCGAGGCCACCCACCCGTACGGGGATGCCATGCGCACGTCGCCGTGCAGGGGTGTCGCGCAGTATGCGAGCTGGGGTGCGGTTGGCGGCTGGGGTGTGGGGCCGCCGCCAAAGGAGACGAACTGGCCGTGCGCGAGGAGGATGTGGGGCGAGTAGCAGGGGTCCATGCTGCGGGGGTGGTCATGTATGAGGGTCTTGGGGCGGATGGGGTCGGGGGCGTGGAAGATATCTTGGGAGGGCGCGGCGCCGGGGGAGTCGGGAGGGCATGCGCCAGACCAGCCGTGGCGGGCTGTTCGTGGGAGGTCGGTGGCGCGGAGCACTGAACGCGAAAATGAGCAACACATCAGAGCGCCACATTTGGAGAGCACATACCCGTCCCCCTTGCAGCCGCATCCCGCGCCGCCTGCTCAGCCTCATAGTCGCGCGCCTGCCTCGGATTATCCTGCATCGATACCACGACGCGGAAGTCCGTCGGTAGTATATCCGTCACGTCCCGCAACAAGTTCAGCAGCATTTCTGCCTCCGGACGATGCTGGTTCTCGCCGGGGAAGACGACGAGGGGGCCACCGGCCTCTCTCCCCAATGTGAATCCGTAGGACGCGGCCTCGTTCTCGCGCTGGGCAGCGGCGAGGTCGGTGGGGTGGAGTCCGTAGAAGGGCTCGAGATCCTCAAAGATCTGGTCGTATTCGTCGGGGAGGCGCACGTTGTTTTGTTGGGCGTACTTCCACCTGAAGGAACAGACAGGTCAACAAGGGAGGGGGACGGGCAGCTGAGCACATACCACGCGTCAAAGCCTTTGGGAGGAGAGCGGTGGTATCGTCTTCTGTACTCCCGCACGGCTTGCTCGAGCGTCGTACTTGCACGCGCCAGCTTCGCCTCCCACTCCGCCTCCGCGTTCGCAATGAGCTCGTAGATGGGATGGGGGCCATCCGGATTGACGCGCACAAGACCATTCGGCAGATATTCGTGCTTCCCTAGCGCGCGCGTCGTGTTCACGGCGATCACGTCCAAGACCAGTTCAGCGTCCGTCCCCTCCAGCGTATCGTGTGTGTGATCGTGGGTGTCCAGAAAGCTGAAGAACGAGCTCTGGCAGATGACGAAGATAGAGTAGTACGCCGCCGCTGCGACGACTACCGCGCGGAATGCGCGTCGCGCGCGCGATGCGTCCGACATGACGCCCGTGCCGAGTCGATAAGAGTGCCGAGGGTCTACTTTTCTTGATTGGAATCGTCCTCTGGCCCTTCCACAGGACTACCAGAGCTGCCAGAACGAGTGTGGGGAAATGAAGGTGAAAGCAAGTCGGCGCTGTCCTCTCCACCTCAACCCCGCTAATTTTGTGTGCAAGCCGGGGTTTCCCCTCCGTGCCGCAAAACGCGTTTTGATGCGAGGGATCTTCGCAGCCCGACGATCGTGCTCCGGGAGCAAATCATTGAATTGGAAACTGCCGATAAGATATTGAACTCAAGGGCAAGGCAGGGGCTGAGAGGGACGAGGCTTGCGGGCATTCAGAGAGCTCATAGCCTTTCGACCTTCCATGGCCTCCACAAGCAAAGATAGGGCAGGAGACAAGGCAAGCGAGCTCTTTGCTTGTCCGCAGCGGAAGAAGTCCCGAAACTTCCAAATACGGCAGTCCTTGTTCTTAACCACCATCATCCACTCAAGATTCACCGTAGCCTTGCCTTCTAGTGCGTTGTGACTGCGGATCTCCAGAGAACTTGGCTGTTTGCTGTACTTCTCGGCATTCACGATAGTCTAAAGCCGTCCTTCATCGAACGCGCCTCTGCAGGATATGATCTCTTTCGGCCTTTTATCCTACCGTACCTGGCACTCTGCAGCTCTCGGCCGTCGATGCTTCGACCCTCTACGAACGTGTTGCCTACAGGACGCAAATCAGGTCCTCCCGTCGCACTTATCGATACCGACTCCCCACCCTTCACCCGCAAAGTCGCTTAGGATGGCGCACGTGTGCCCGTTTGCCGCTCAAACGCCTGCAGCGACTGGCTATTTTTGAGCTCTCTCGAGGTAACGGGTGCTACTATAAAGACCACCGGAGCATCAGACTGTCCTTGAAGGCTTTCTCTGCACCATCCCACTTCCTTGTTGACTTCGTCGCTGTCGTCAACTTCAGTAATGGCGGACAGCAGCAAACTAGACAAGGCCTTCGGGGATGATTCTTCTCTTCCCGAGGCGCGCTATGCGGCAGATGAAGAGACGCAGGAGCTATCGTCGAAGCAGCAGAAGAGCTCCTTCTTCACCATCCTCGCTTCTGCGTTTGGGCTGATCAGTGACGGGTGTGAGTCCTACCTGCCCCGTTGCCTTTACTAGTCGTGTGACCTGACTACTCTTGGGGGCCAATCAGACCAGAATAACCTCATGACCATGTCCAATGTGAGTCCCATGCCACCCCACCCCTTCCCTCTTTCGTTTCCCATCTGAGTCCCCCACCCACTCATCCAACCCCCCAGGTCGTCTTCACCACCCTCTACCCACAAGATTACACATCATCTGTCAAAACGCGCGTGTCCAATGCCCTTCTCGTCGGCGCCGTCCTCGGCCAAGTCATCGTCGGAGTGGTCTGCGACCGCCTCGGGCGCAAGTTTGCGCTGGTCGGCACGACGTTGATGATTGTGCTGGGCGGGATTTTGGGCACGGCGGCGCATGGGGCGGGTGGGAGTGTAGAGGGCTTGTTTTGGTTCTTGACGATTGCGAGGTGAGTTTTGCGTTATGAGAGCGTGGAGCAAGAGAAATGTTTGAGGTGATTTTTTGACGCTGGCTTTAGAGGGATCACTGGTGTTGTGAGTGGACTGAACCCGATGAATATACTTCGTACTGAACGAACTTGCAGGGCGTCGGTGGGGAATACCCAGCCTCCTCCACAAGTGCCTCCGAAGCAGCGAACGAAAGGAGCATCTCCCAACGTGGGCCCCTCTTCATCATGGTCACGAATTTTGTACTTTCGGTGCGCATTTGTCCTTTCTTCCCTTCCTTGTCCCCTTTTCTACTCATCCCTCCCTTGTGCCTTCCAATCACGCTCATGTATAAACCAACAATCTGACTCGCACCACCAGTTCGGCGGCCCCCTCGCCGTCGCCGTCTTTCTTATCGTCCTCTCCGCCGCAGGGGAGGACCACCTCCCTACCGTCTGGCGCGTCTGCTTCGGGATCGGTGTCCTGTTACCCTTGACGGTGTTCTATTTTCGCGTGCGCATGCTGACGACGAAGTTGTATCGGGATGGGGCGATCAAGCGTGAGTGGGTTAATTCTCATTCGTTGTAGTCCAAAGTGTCATTCAAACAGAATCGATGACTACAAGGGGTGTTGGTCTGTAGCAGCAAGAGCTGATGCTCATCTCGCCCAGATCGCGTCCCATACGTCCTGTCTATCAAGCGGTATTGGAAGTCACTCATCGGAACCTGCGGGGCATGGTTCTTGTACGACTTCGTAAGTCGACGCTCTGCCTTCTCAATAACTTGCTTGTCGACGCTCTCACCGTCGTCCACCAACTTACACTGTTCCCTCACCAGGTGACCTTTCCCAACGGCGTCTTCTCCGGGACAATCATTTCGAGCGTCGTGCACGACGCCGATATCAAGAAAACGGCGGAGTGGCAGTTGTTGCTGGGTACGATCGCGCTGCCGGGGGTGTTTGTGTGAGTAGCCTCGAGTCTGTTCTATACCATCCACTAGCTCGAATACTGAGTGCATACACAGCGGCGCGCTCCTTTGCAATCGACTTGGGAGGCGGAATACGGTGCGTTGCTGGACGTTCTTCTCACTGTGGTGGAGGACTGACGAATTTTCCCATAGATGATGCTGGGCTTCAGCGGATATCTTATTTTCGGCCTCATCATCGGCTGCGCGTACGAGAAAATCACGGGCATTATTCCCTTGTTTATCGTCTTGTGCGTCCGCTTTCGAGCTTATTTCATGCACTGAGCGTGCCTGTCTGACGAACCCCGATTTCCTTAGCTACGGCCTCATGCAATCCTTCGGCAACCTGGGTCCGGGCAACATGCTCGGGCTTGTAAGCGCTGAGTGAGTCGCGCGCTTATTTTCTGAACTTCTTCGGCGATGACTGGACGACTTCTTCTGGCATGATTGGCCTTCTTGTTCGGGCATGACTGGACTGCTGACTACAGTGGGCGCCTATTGCTTCTATAGTGCTTCCTACCTTCTTGACGGCGCTTAAATAACCCTCACTGCCTCTGTCCCCCTTCTCAATGGCCAAGGCGTCTACTCAATTGACTGACTCACTGACTCACCCGACGCAGATCCTACCCAACGCCCATCCGAGGCACCTTCTATGGCTTCTCCGCCGCGATCGGGAAGGTCGGCGCTGCGGTGGGAACGCAGGCCTTTACCCCCATTCAGGACAACCTTGGGAAAAAGTGAGTTGTGGATCTGAGCGCTCGTGGCACAGCATTCCTCGCGCTCGTCGTGCAAATCGCCGATGAGCGTTGCGCCCTCCGCCGATGGTCGTGTTTGGATCTAATGGACGATTGCAGGTGGACGTTCATCATTGCCGCGATCTGCGGTGTTACGGGTATTCTGGTCACCTATTTCTTCGTCCCGGATATGACGGGGGTGGACCTTGGCGACGAGGATGCTGCATTTGTGCAGTACCTGAACGAACAGGGGTGGAATGGAGAGGTCGGCGAGAAGGAATCGGTGGTGAGCATAGATATGGTGGCCGTGAAACAGTAGCATAGGTGACAGTGAATTTTGGAACTTACGACATTGCGCGTATGAGGTGGCGCAAATCACCTATCGCAGATGTTCAAGTTGAAAGTTCAACTTCAGCGGTGTATCTCTGGATGTTCATGTTTGTCGATGTGGGCGCAGGCCCAGACCCGGCTGCACGGATCGGCCGAACGCCGGACACGGCCGAAGCCGGGATGTGATAAGATTTGATAAAGTCAGCCGATAAGATTGCACACTTGCCTCCTCCTCCCTTGAACTCCTGGGGCTGCCGCCATCTGAGCAATGTCGTCCGCCGTGGCACCCGGCTCTGCATCGTCTTCGACGACACTCTGGGCGACAGGTAGGCCCAGAGCGCGCCCCCGCAAAGCACGTGCTGAGTTTCGCAGCCTCCAAGGAATGGGTCATTCCTTCGAAACCAAAGCCGGGCAGGAAGCCCAAGAAAGAGACCATCCAGGCGAAGGACGGCGACAACCAGGTGAGCACCCATCGATGAGCGCTAGTAGGCGCGATGGGGGAAGCGTTGACCTAATGCTCGTTGCAGGTGGATGACAAGGGTCGTCGCGTGCAGAACAGGTGCGTGCGATCGGTGATGTGCGGCTTACACGGTTGATAACATTCCTTTAGGGCCGCCCAGCGCGCCTTTCGGGAGAGGAAGCAATCGCAGCTCGCAGAGCTGCAGGCTCGCCTCCAAGCATACGAACAGGGCGAGATTGAGCGCAATGTCGCGCTGCAGAATATTGCGAAGCGATTGAAGGAGGAGAACGAGGCACTGCGCCAGGAAAATATCGCGCTGAAGGAGAAGCTGAGCAAGTATGAGGACCAACAGCAACAGCAGCCGACGGCGTCGACGTCGGCGCTGCCACCCGAGAACGAGAAAAAGCGAGGGCGTGCTGCATCTGCGTGTACTTCACGCAAGAAGTCCAAGGTTGACCCGCCACCTGCTGAACCTCAGGTGACGTCGCCCTACGCCCCCATAGCCTCCCCGCCAGAGCTCGTCTCGTCGCCCGAGTCCGTCGACACACCCGAGGACCTGCGCTACTCACCCCCACTCACCGTCGACCCGCCCCAAACCTGCTACTCCTCATCCTCCAAGCCCAGCACATACGCCCAGGCCATCTCTGAGCCCGCCTTCGACTGTGGCTTCTGCTCTGAGGACACACCCTGCGTCTGCCGCATCGCGTTCCAGCAGGCGAGCGAGGGCCTGGCCGCGGAGGCGCAGAAGTTGAGCGCGCCCTCGCTCCCGACGCTCATCGCATTCGACGACCCGGACAAGTCGTCCATCCTCGACAACCTGCCGACGTACCAGCCGCCCGTGCCCCTGCGTCGCCGCGCGGCAGCCGCCCCGGTCAACTCGATCTTCGCCGTTGCACCGGTCAACTCCTCCGCCTCAGCCGAGCCTATGTGCTCCGGCGACCCCTCTAACTGCGCCGCGTGCGCCAGCGACACGTTCGGCAAGGCCTTCTGCGAGGCGCTCGTCGAGTCGAGCGAGGCGGAACCCGCCCCAGCTGCCCGCTGCGCGGACTGTCCGGGCGATTGCGACCGCATGCGTGGTGGTGGCAGTAGCTCGTATGCGCCTCGTACTAGCTATAGCGGGTACTCAACAGCACCCGATTTCCCAGCACCCGAGCCGGGAACATCGACCTTGCCTAATACCTCGCACACGATCCCCACTCACGAAGCGTGGCAGCAGCTCAAGTCGCACCCCAACGTCGCGTTCGAGGACCTCGCGATGCTCGCCGACGTCGTCTCGCGCCGGTCCAAGTGCACGGGCCCGCGCGTTGTGATCGAGCCCGCGCCCGGGAGCATCACGCCCGAGAGGTCCAGCACGCCCGAGCCGGCGAGTGCACCGATCTCTAGCACACCCGTCGCGCCCAATCGACGCACTCCCATCGCGTCCAATCATTCCACTATGCCACTCGATCGGTCCCCGACACCCACCGCGCCACCACTCAAGCAGGAGGAGGACGACCGCCCCATGCTGGTGCCCCAGCACGTCCTCAAGACGTGTGGCCGGCGCGGCATGCGGGAGGTCGAGGTGACGGCGGTCCAGGAGGCGCTGCGTCTGCTGGATGCGAAGTTCCGGTTGTAGGGTGGGGTTGGTCGGTTTTAGTGGCAGTCGTTGCTTGGTTCGGCTGCACGCAGGTGTGCAGTGCCGCTGATCTTAGGTATCGCACGCCGTAGCTCTCTAGCACACCCCACGCGATCACATCTTGTACTCTACTTAGCTCTGGAATGGGGCCTTACTTATCATCGCTATGCTAGCTTCTTGAACCCACGTTTCTTGATGATCTCGCTGTCAGGCTCTCAGTCTTGCCCACTCTTACCTAACCTCTTCAACCCGGGGCTGCCTACTCTGACACGCATAATCCACCATGTACATCTGATTAGCTGGGGTCTGCGTCTGATTGCGGTCTCTGCGCTACTGTGGCCTTCGACTCTACTCGCCCCGTAGTCTTCGACTCTATCCTCCGCCACTCGTTCACCAAGTCCCGCACCTCCCGCCTCAGCGCCCGAATTTCCTCCCACGACAGCTTCCCCCGCGGTGTTTTCCTATGCAAGCCGCGGAAATGCGTCGCCAGCTCCATCAGCGACGCCTCCCTCAGCTCCTCCGGGAACGGCCCTACGTGCCCCCACAAGCCCACGAGCACCCTCCTCGCCATGCGCACCTCGCCCACCGCGAAGAACGCGCCCGCGACGGCGTCGATCGCAGGCACATCCGCGCGCACGCCCGAGTCCACCATCTGCTCAAACACGCGCAGCGCGCCGCGCGGGTCGCCCGCGCGCGCGTGGCCGTAGATGAGGATCGTGTACATGACGACGTTCGGCGGGACCCACGCGAGGCGCGCGGCCTCGAGCACGGCGCGCGCGGCAGTGAGGTCCCCGGCCGCCGCGTAGCCCTCCATGAGGGCGGCGAAGTGGTGCTGGGTGGGCTGCATGCCGCGCACGAGGAGCGCTTGGAAGACCTGGCGGGCGGCGTCGAGGTCGGCCTTCGTGAGCCCTTCGTGCCGCATGCGGAGCGCGAAGGTCGCGGCGTCGGCGCGGACGCCCCGTTTGCGGAGCGAGTCAATCATCGCGCTGGTGGCGCTCCGCGACTCTGGGGTGGTCATCTGGTCCAAGCCGGCGATGGGGTCCAGGGTTTCCTTCGACTCCATGAGCGTGTTGGGTTTCCCCAGCTGGCCATGCTGGACGCGTTTGTACAAGCTCGCCCATCCGTGACCATGGATGCGCTTCTTCTCCTCTCGCAATATAGCATTGAGGATGATGTGCACCTGCTTGAGTGTGGGGCGTAGGTCCGTGTCGGCGGCGACACTGCGAATGAGTCGTATGAGCGAGCGTGGTGGGGCGGCCTCCTCGTGGTGAAGGTAGCTCATAAGGATTTCGAGGGTGGTCTCATTTGGGATAACGCCGTTGGCGCGCATGAGATTCAGCACGTCATAGAAGACGTCTACGCCGTGCAGCTTCAAGAGCCCTCGGAGTAAGGCATTGAAGACCTTCACCGTAGGCGTTATGCCTGTGGTGTCTAGGGGAATGGTAGTTGATGGCTGAGCGAAGAACTCGGATACCCCATGCTTGCACATGCGTCGGACCATCTCCAGCGCTACATCGGCGCACCCCGAGGTCAAGTGTACATGCAGCAGCGAGACCACGAGATCGACATCGGGCTCGATACCGGTCCTACGCAGCCCCTCGAATATTAGTAGGCCGCGCTCGAGATCGCATCGAGCAGCGGCCTGGTTGATGTAAATGATGAAGGTCTGAATGTCTGGTGGATATGCTTTGTGGTTGAGAGGGGGGTCCGGAAGGGTGCTTTCGCCGGTTATGGCGGCGTAGAGGGGAGCGACGAGATCGTGATCGAAGTAGACCAGGAGTTTGGCGGCGCCGGCGAGGTCTCGTACATCGAGGCGGACTTGCATGCAGGTGTTGAGGACCGTCACTGCAAGAGAGGCTGGTAGGTCCGCTAGCGAGTCTAGCACCTTGTCCTGGAGTCGAGCATCGTAGCCCAAAGAGCGATAGGCCGTCAATATGACAGCGTGAGTGGAGGGGTCGGCAGCGATGCCGTAGTCTTCCATGCGTTGGAGGACATAGGATGCGCTCTCCAAATCGTGATTCTGTACATGCGCGACGATGAGGAGATGGAATGTGCGAGGGGTGGGTTTGACGTTGTATTGATCGAATTCGTCGAGTATGGTGGCCAGCGCTGCATATTTGCGCAGCCCCGAGCATGCTGCGATCTTCCAGTTCAAAAGACGGGAAGTAGTCTTCCCGGTATACTTCATCCCGAGCGCGACGACGTCCAACACAAGCTTCCACTGCTTCCAGGATGCATGCGCGTGGGCGGCGCCCTCGTAGACGTTTTGCTTGAGATTCGCGCCCATCTGCTGCGCTAACGTGATAGCGCGATTGGCCTGCTCCGGCTCGTCCGTATTTGCGAGTGCGGCTACAACCCGTCGCGCCTTGGCCTGTTGGAGGAAGACATCCGAGAGCGGCTCGGAGCCCTGCACCCGCCGCATCAGGTACTGCATGTTCTGATTGTCCTCCAGCATGAACTGGATCTCGGACATCACTTTCACGGATACATCCTCGGGGATGGTGCTCCTTGCGGGGGCGGCGTCGGGTGCGGGGCGCGCTCGGCGTACGACAGCGGGGTCTTGGGGTCCGGAGGAGAACCAGGTGACATCGCGACGCAGGGCGGCAGCCGTCGCGCATCTGACTGAGACGGCGAGACGCTCGCTGGCAAGGAGCGGACCGGAGAGTAGCTGGCTGCAGCCGGCGAGTATGCCAGACGCGTGGGTCGGGGAATGCTGCCTTGGAACAAGACGGAGCCTCTTCAGCATCGACACCAGCCGTCCTGGACTGGCGTCTGCTCTGCAACGCGGCGGTCAGGATAGCGGCGGGCACGGGGGAAGCGGGGAACGCACATTGGAGCCTGGGCTACTCGACTGCGAACGATACGTGCCCCTGCTGGGCATCAGACGTGCGCGCCGTTATGTCGCTGCTCGCTGTCGCGCCCCTTGTGCGCCGTCGTCGTCGTCTTTGTCGCCTCGTCGTTGTCGGCGGCGAGCAGCGTGCGCGAAGTTGGCGCGGAACAAGCCTCTCCAAAAATTCGACACGTGATGCCATCCCGCGAGCCCAGACTTGGCAGTGGTTGATGGGATTTTCACACTCTTTGAACACGACCGCCAATTGTCCTTCATTGCGGCGGGCCAGACCCGCCTATTGCTGGCGTATAACACCGTCCGTGCTTCGACGTCTTCTCCGTTGAGACCCGTTCAAGAACTGTCCCATCATCATACGCACGTAGCTGATAACTCTCTTCTTCCCTCTGGCAGGTACAGAGTCTGTACCCTACTGCTTGCACGGCCCTAACGGCCAGGGCGATCTTCCGACAATGAAGTTGAACTCTGTAGGATTCGCACAGTGCCCAGGAGAGTGGTGTGGCAGACGATACGGACCACCATTCACTCATGACGTGCGACATCTGCTTGGGATAACTTGGCCAGTGTCCAATGGATAGACCAACTCAAGACCCTGGCTTTCCATGCAGATTTCGTCGAGCATGCGCGAGGAAATCGCAGTTCCCTCGAGCTCTCCTCTGCAATGCGCCTTAGTGCGAGTTTCGTGGACTGAGATGTACGTTTCGACGCCGCCATCGCCACCCGCCCTCCACCATGCCCCGGTCTATCGCTGATCGAATGGTTTATTGATTCCCAGAGGGCACCACTGCCCGAGACGGAGACGCGCGATCCATCCGATGGTGAGTGCCCGACCCTGCGCGGCGTCTTCCACCACCAGCATATGACTCCGTGCGTCACTCGCGTACAGACGCTGATTACGGCCATCCGCCACAGATTTCTGAACAGCAATGGTGGTCCTCTACGTGTTTGGTGACTCACCTCTGTACTTTTTGCAAAGTGATCTCTGCAAGACAGGCTGCCTTGATGCTGTGTAGCGATATATCGCTGACTCGACAGACCTACCGACTCAGCGGCTGCGGTATTGGACCTTCCCTGACGCATGTTCACCTTCGTTCATTTCCAGCCGGTGTTCAACAGTCGGCCACGCGATCAATTTAGCCCAAAAAGGAACAAGGCATCAGTTGTTCTGAACTTCAACAAAATGGCAGTGCACATGCGTCCGGTATAGACGGAGGTTGGCTAAGGGACGAAATGTGCGCCGAGGGAGTGTCGTATGTCCAATGTATCCTTGTCGTGACTAATATTGACTGATCACAGCCTTCATTGGCTCCTCCAAGGCGACAGTCTTCCGCCAATTACAGCTTTGGCAAGCCAGCGGCAGGCGATCCATCCCATTTCGCCTCCCGGGCGTCTGTCAAAACTATCCTATCTCCCGGTTCACATACGGCCGACAGGCCTCGCAGCTCGGCTTACCTGCTCCTTTCCGGCATCAAGGCACTCGACGCTACTCTACCTTCTCCGGCTCTGTCGCTATCCCAAAAATGATGTCTACACAAGCCGCGTTTCACCAGATCTCTGCCGCAGTGGCGGTTCGAAACTATCGCTCATGACGGCGTTTTCGTCAATCTCGGCACTGTATTGGGCGGTTCCGATTGATTGACTGCACTGTCAGCCTGCGCCAGAAACAGCTCGGTGCGCCATACATCGTCGTATAAAGGTGAGCGATGGGTCACTCCAGCTCACTCACTCTACTCATCACAACCTCTCCTCCCCGCCGCTCCGTTTTCTACCATGTCTAGGACGCATCTTTCAGTACTCGAGTCAAGCGCGTCCCGCTTTGCCAACCGACCGGCCTTCAAGATCCCCCGCGTCGATTCGTCCACGCAGGAGGTCGTCGAATGGACATCGATAACCTACTCGCAGTTCCTGCACGATGTCGAGCACTTCGCGAAGTACTGGAGTCGGACATTACATCGGGATGGCATTCCCCAGCGATCTATCATCGGCATGTGGTATGCCTGCATCCCCTTCTTTTCCCACTTCGATGCTTACACGTGCGAAGGATCGGCGGGTTCACGTACACCGACGCGCTACACATCTACGGGATGTGCCGCGCAGGATACATCCCTCAGCTCTTCAGCTTGCGCCTGCCCAACCCGGACGTCGTCTTCGAGCTGCTCGGCCGATCAGGTGCCCGGGCGCTGGTCTACGACGCGTCCTTCGCCCATAGTGTCCACGACGCGCCCGTCCCAACTCATCTCGCAGTTGATGCGAGCGGAGAGGACCTGGCGGGACTAGCGCTCCCAACCCAGCTCCGAGTGATGGCTGATGATGTCGCTTTTTACTACCACACGAGCGGATCGACGTCCGGTAGACCAAAGCTCGTTCCTTACGACTATCGCTGGCTAGAGTCCGCTGTCCACAAGTCGGAGCAGGTTTCCCGCCCGCGTGATCCTGCCAGGCAGGACGTTAGCGTCTGGATGTAAGTCACTTTCCGCGCCGCCTTTAGATCTGGAGGGCTGATCTTCATTTGTTTCTAGGGGAAGCATGTGCCATGTTGGCCAGTCCTTTAGTGAGTTATTACTGCGTTGATAACGCGGGATTGTACTGACATATCTGCTAGTGCTTATCGGCAGTCTCCAGCACGGGTCGTGTACTATCCAGCCGACGGCTATTGCGTTCTCTTCCGATGAGCTCGTAGACATGATCTCGCGTTGCGGCTTGAATCGCCTCAATCAATTCGCGGGCTTCCTCGTCGCCCATCTCCGTCACGCGCAGGCCGACCCAAAGTTCCACTCCATCCTCCAAGGCCTCGAAGAGATCCTCTACTCCGGCATGCCCCTTCCGCAAGCTGACGAGCGATGGGCCTTGCAAAATGGCATCCCTCTTATCGTACGTCGGCTTCCTTGAGAATTAGAGCACACATTAACGTCACTCCAGAACCTCCTTGGTAGCACGGAATGCGGCGCTATGATGCGCGGCGCGGATGGCATCCTCAAGCCCTTACATGGCACGCGCTATGAGTTCGTGCCCATTGAGGGCGGAGCGGACACCGGATACGAGTCGTCCGCGCGCCTGTTGGAAATGATCATCCGCGGAGACTCGCCAGATTGCCCTAAGGGGCGCCGGGCGGCGGATGGGCACTTCCACACCGGCGATCTCTTCTTGGAAGTCATCCCGGGAGGCTACGTCTACCGCGGTCGCGACGATGACTGGATCAAGTCGCAGACGAGCTTGCGATGTGACACTCGGTACGCCTGTTGCCTTGCCAGACTCGGAATATTTTCTCATATTTCCTCCAGCGCAATCGAGGATAACGCGCGCCAGACCTGCGGGCATCTCATCGCTGAGTGCATCGTCGTCGGCTCTGGTCGCCCATCGCCCGCCATGTTCATCGAGCCCGTCGACTCGAGCATGAATGCGGACAAGATCAAGCGCGAGGTCATTCGCAAGACGCGCGCGTTCCACTCGCGCCGCTACCTCCACGAACGCATCACCTCGACGAAGATGATCATCGTCGTACCTCGCGGGACCCTGCCGCGCACAGCAACGAAGGGCAACGTGCGCCGCGCTGCCGTCGAGGAGACGTACAGCTCGCTCCTCGACGAGATCTACGCATGAAGCATCCGGCTTGCAACCTCGCTCGGTCTACAATGTACAACACACGTCGCAAGGTGCTGACACCATGGACCCAGAACACACCCCACTGTACACCGCACTGCTATGTATCATTATCTATTCTGTCACTCACCGCATTCTCCTCCCTCATCGCATTCATCCCTCATCTAATTTATCTACTACTTACTTACTGCTTCCGTCGGACTCCGTCTACCTTCTACCTTCGCCCTAGTGTACATACTGTATTCCGTCATCTTAATCGCTCGTGTAGTTTACACATAGTAATTTCCACTGTAGCGCTAGACTGCAATCGAGAACGACTTCGTAAGGCAACGTGGGCGTTTGACGGCATCGCGCGACAAGACTTGTCACATCATGGGGAAATGACCTCGTCTGTTCTGGGCGATGGGGTAGGCATTCGTCGGATCCTCGGCGACATTTCGTAGTGGTCATGATAGTTGAGCTTGCCAGGACGTAGGTGGGTCTTGGGCCTGCGAATCCCCTCGCATAGTGTGATCAGAGTCTTAGGCAAACCGAGGCGAGCTGAAGTCCATTCTGGTAAGGACTCAGTCCGAGGCAGTTCCCGCTTGCCTCGCCGCCATACAATGTCATTGGGGACAGGACGTAGTATCATTCCTGGAAACCCGGCACAGCGATACCGATGGTTAACACCGCGAAAGCAATACCTCAGATCGTTTGAGGGTGATGTGCGCCTGGCACGACATCTTCATTGCCCAGTGCGCTGAGCAGGCCAAATGGCAGGCACTCTCATGATGGAGGACAGGTTTCGGTGCCACCACGACAAGTCGCAGTCAGTCCAGTCAATGCACATCAGGGCCCAGCCCTCCGCATCTCCTTCAATGAATTCCTACTACGCAATGTATACAATCCGACGCGCCCCTGCAAGCTGTACAGCACCCATCATCAAGAACCCTGGCTGCATGATGCACACAATGACCGTCCTAATGGGGATCAGTGCCACAAACGATGGCTTCCCATGGTGGCGTTTGTTGTCCATTATACTCTCCAGATCAGCCACATGGGCGGCAGCGGCACTGGCGGCGGATCAGCGACCGCGTTCTCTGCCGCTGTTCCTGGCCGGTCTGAGCCGTGCGCAAGCTTCAGGCGCGACGCGGTAGATGAACACCGGGCGGGCCTCGGGAGCGGCGCAGCATGGGGTGTGGACGTGAGGTGGCAGCGGTTCAATGGGATGGAGCGTGGACTGGGCGTCAAGGTCGAATTGTACCCGCCCGCCGGAGACGCTGTCGAACACTGCATTTCCTCGGAGCAGAGCCATGTGCGGGACTGTCGGGCGAGACATCGCCGTCGCGGCTTGCGGGTGGGCAGGCCGTCGAAGGCATCCGTCGCAACTGAAGTGGAGAGAGCATGTGCTGTGGGCCAAAATCGAGCGTCCGTCGAGGATAGGTATAGACTTTCGGACGAGCTAGTAGGCTGAACAGAGCCCCAGAACGCCGGCTCGTCCTGGAGTCGGGCGCATTCTGCACGACAAGCTTACTCGATCGCGGCGTTCTCCCCATCCTGGTTGACATGAACCCCGTCGGAACCGATGCGCAGCGTGAAGTGTCCGACACCGCTCTGCCCTGGGATGCGCACGAGGCCGGTAATTTCGCCTTTCTCGATGACGGGCCGTCGCAGCGCGCGCTCCTGCTCCGCTGCCTCCTCCAGTACGATACCCTCGCGTAGCTGCTTCGGTGTGCGCCGAGACAACGTAATGTGGTGCGTCAGTGGCAGCACGACGGACTCGGGAGGTGGCGGCGGATTGGCGAACGGCGAGGGGAACGATCGGAGGTGCTGCTCGAAAAACGGCGTGTGTGGGATGCGGCTGAGCCCCCAGTTCGTTAGAAGGATTATGGGACGGTGGGAATCGCGAAAGCGGCGGAGGGCTTTGACAACATTCCGTAGAGGGCTGGTGACGGGCGTGCCACGTTCGGAGGCGGCGCGCAGTTGCTCCACGGTGAACCGATCCGACCAGTGGAAAGCGCTCAGAGAGTCTATAGCAAGTATTCCGATCTCGTCATTTGGAAGCTTGAACGAATTATACGCGGGAAGGTATGCCAGCGTTATCGCCAACTGATTGGACGTAGAGGGCCGGAAAACATGAATACGTTGCAAAGAAGCCTGCAGTGTCTTGTCTGTCGCGTCCGAGGCTCCAGAAAGCCGCGGAAGTAGGCGCTCGACAAGAACTTGTCGAAAGCGAAGTGGATCGAAAGTCCCGTCAGTATCGCACAAGACCGCGGCTTTTCCCCAGCCACCAAGATCAGTTGGGATGATGCAGTTGGCAAGCAGAAAGTAGAGCAGTTGCGTCTTTCCACAAGCCGGAGGACCTTGAACTTCGATAACGTTGCCCCATTCCCATGTCGACCCGATAATTGCGTCGAGCTCTGGAATATGCGTTGACCTCGGACCGTTATCTGCAGTAGAAATAAGCCTCGGAGATTGTCGTCCCTTGGTTCTCACCTTCACAGGCGACATCGACGAGAAGCTATGTGGCATTGAATTGAATTCGGCAACTATTTCGGGTCGAACTGAAGAGCTCACGTCACTAAGGGCGTAGGTCTCTGTCGTGTATGTCTCCACCAGTATCTGAGTAGAAGACTTGAGACCTTCCATAGGGCAGGTATGTAGCGGGCTACAGACTGCGTAGTCTGCGAAAAATGGGCAGTGGTGGTTCTGGCGAAGTTCAGAAGACCCGCACGTGCATCGGAATCAAAACGAACTAATCATGTGACAAAACCGGAATATGCCGAAACTGCTCAATGCATTCATTAGACCCAAAGTATACCCCAAATATTCAGTGCTAAGCTTCTAAAAGTGATTGAAAAGGAGACGTTGCGCTGTAATGGTGAGCAGGACGAGGGTGGCGCCACGAAGTGTGGTCAGGCGCGGAGAATGCCGATGCCCACGTGCGCTGATGGTGCCAGCTGCGGCGCGACGACGGGCACTGGACTTGGACTGACAAGTGAGGATCGCGTTTCCGTTTCGCCGTCGACGTGGCCAACGTCTTCCAGCGCTTTCCTTCTTCTTCTCTTTCATTGTGTTTTCTTATTTCTCGGCCTGAGGCCGGTTGTCATCGTCAGGAGGCAAACGAAAAGCGGAAGACAGGCGGCGAGACAACGGACGAGTACGAGCCGCTCCGAATTCGAAACCACCACCATTCGCACACGAAATGGCCATGTCAGCCCCAGTACCACGTCCGACGCCGCCCAGTGGGCGCAGGAACACGCTCAGCTCCCCGACAAGCGCGTCCATAGCCCGGGGAGCGACGGCACGCGCCGCCGCCTCTCCGCGTGTCTCCTCGGCTCTCGGAAACGGTGCAGCCCGAAGGAATTCCCTCAGAGCACCCACACCACCAACGGCAGGACAGGATACCAAAGAATCACTTGCGACGGCGTTGAAGCAAGAAGTAGAGCAGAAGGAGCATGTGCGTTGCCAGCCTTCATTGCATCGTACGTCGACTAACATATCACAGCTCTTGGTTCAAGTACAGGACAAAGAGCAGACCATCTCCACCCTTGCTTCCGACAATGACAAACTCACGTCGTCCCTACACGCTGCCGAGACGCGGTTGAACGAGCTCTACGCTGACCAGGAGAGGTCCGAAAGGGAGCTCGCCCAGCGCATTGAGGTCGCAGAGAAGCTCCGCACGCAGGTGCGCGAGCTCGAAAAGGAGAAACGGGACCTCCAGCGGAGGTACAATGAGCAGGTATGGCGAGCTGCGACCTCCCTGCGCCGCGCACTGACCGCGATCAGACTGCGACGTTCGAGGCTGAACGGCAGGCGTTCTACGACAACGAGCAGCACCTCAAGTCCCGGATACAGACGCTTAGCCAGGCGAAGAAGGCGGATCGCGAGTCGGCGCCCACGGAGGAGCCCGAGACGGACGTCGATGAGGAGCCGGATACGGTCTCCAAGATATCTGTCCGCCCGCCGACGCCGAAGCAGGAGACCATCGAGGTCGAGGAGGAGCCCGCCGAGATGACTTCCCTTCGCCTGGAGCTCTCCACACTGTCCACATCCTACTCGTCCATGCAGAGCACCCTCGTCCTCCTACAGGGCCAACTCAACGACCTCAAGCGGGTCAACAACGAGCTGCAGGAGGAGAACGAGAGCTACATGATCCTGCTCCGCGAGCGTACACTCAACGGCCAGTTCAACGTCATGAACTCGATGGGTGTCGCTTCGTCGAGTGTTGACTCCGAAAGCGAGGAGGAAGAGTCCAACAGCGGCGGCGACCGTGGCAGCCTTCGCAGTGCCGGCCGCAGCACCCTGGAGAAGGTCGAGGAGGAAGACCACGTCCCCGAGACTCTCGACCAGCAGCTCGAGCGCAGCTTGGCCGCCAACCGCTCTGACTCCCCCGCATCCCGCGGCGGTCGCAAGAATCGTAGACGCGGTCAGTCCACTTCGCAGTCTCCTGCCCCTCGCGGCGAGACCCTCGCCGACCTGCCAATCACCGGCCCCGGCCTCGACCTTGCCGCCGAGCTCGGCCGCGCCGAGAACAAGGACTTCCTCGATGGCAGTACCAACCTCGACAATGACCAGTCCGTTGTTAACGCTAACAAGAAGCGCGGGAAGAAGGGCTCAGATACGCGCGCGCAGAACGCTGGCACCCTGGAGCCCAGCGGCTCGCTCAACGACATCGACTCCCTGCGGAACGAGGTCAAGGCGCTCAAGGATGCTAACAAGGCACTGTCTTTGTACGCCTCCAAGATCGTCGACCGCATCCTCGCGCAGGAGGGCTTCGAGCACGTTCTCGCCGTCGACTACGACAAGCAGCCGACGACGCCCAAGACGCCCGCGCCCACCACGTTCGAGAACTTCAAGATGCCCGCGAAGCCGCGCCCACAATCTGCCTTCGTCGGCCGGTCGTCCACTAACCCGACGCCCGACGCCAAGAGCTCCGGCAACAGTTTCCTCAGCCCGAAGCTCGATGGCCCGTCGAACCCTTCGCCCTCCGCGCGCGCGAGTCGGCGCTCGATGTCTTTCGACTGGCGCTCGCTCAACCCATTCGGCGGGGAAAAGAAGCCCGAAGCGCCAACGCTGCGCCCGTTGCAGCTCAAGTCTGGGCAGGCTGTGAACGCGCGTAAGCTGGATACGGAGGAGGATGAAGAAGACCGGAAGGAGCGCGAGCGGCTGCAGGCGACCATGAAGCTCATGGGCTATGAGCCTGCTCCCGCGCCGTCGCCCGTCATCACCTCCAACCCCGCGGGCGTGCAGCGCTCGCACTCGACGTCGTCTGCGACGCCCACTGCCTCAGCCGCGCGCCGCTGGTCACTCTTTGGGCCGAAGTCTCCCAATCCGAATGACACCCATTCCGCGTTGTCGTCGCCAGGGCTGGGCAATGGTGCAGATAACCCAGGGCTGACGCAGGAGGCGCTAGAGCATGTCGAGGCTCAGAACTCGCTGGCGGCGCTGGATGCGCGAGAGCGACAGCTGAGCGCGGAGCTCGCGAAGGGTGGCAGCAGCGGCTTCACCGAGATTCAGAGGCGTAGTCCAGGGAGCCGGCGCGGGAGGCGTAGCGCGGGGAGTGGGTCGACCGTGTGGTCCGCTGGCATGAGCGGCACGGGGGAGGATGAGTAGACATCCGTCTCGATGAGGACGCGCGTAGAGGCGAAGAAGTAGAAGAAGGAAGGTGGACCTGCGATACCACAGTCCGACCGACGACCGACGAACAAAGGAAATGGAACGGAACGGAAGGATTCACGGTTGCGTGCCAAAGCATTGCGACTTGCAAGCCATGGCATTGTAACGACTGACGATATATGATAACGACCATTTATGTTGATAGTATCGACTGCTCATGTCGGTATGTCGACGTTCATGTGGATATGTATACCCTCACGATACTTATGTCCCCCGGTACTGGGCTTTCGGTGTTCATGTTTTTACTTGTAGATGCTTCTCTAATGAGACGACCGATCTTTCTCGCTTTCATGACTTGAACATGTCTAGGACGGCGCTAAGTGGACTGCGAGGTATATTGAATGTGAAGGTTAGTGTTAACCCAGTCGAAGTTCGTGAAGACCTGGGGGGAAGTTATTTTGAAGACTGACTCGGAAGCAGCTGCACGGCGTTTAGATCTAATCCACAGATAGAGCACAGAGAATACGAGATAGAATACAAGAGCAGACAATATCGACGAGATGTTGCTCATGAACCCGCCGCCGGCGCCTGGTGCTTCTCGAGCGTATTCTCTGCATGCGTGCGGATCGTTTTAAACGGGTTCGCGGCGAAGCTGGGGTTCGAGAGGATAAGGGGGTGGCGCATTTTTTCCGCTTGTCTGGGAGGGAGAAGGGATTAGCGCTTGCGTGAGATGAGCAGGGACGAAGGGGAAGAGCATAAGATGGGATGGCGAGCACGAGGTGAGAGAGGAGGAGGAGAGCGGGGGAAAAGAACGAGGGCGCCGCGAGAGGGCGGAAAGACGAGACGGTCGCAGAGGTAAATGGGTAGAAGAAGTGAAGGAGGAGACACTCACAATGCCCTTTTCCTCTGCGCCTTACTCAGCGGCTCCTTGCGCCCCTCCCCGATGATCCCCGCCTTCGCCTTCCGCTTCTTCTTCGGCTCGTCTGATGTTGTGGTGTTCATCGCTGTCGAGTCTTGGTCCCCGTTCTTGCCACTTTTCGGTCGTGATTGTTGCTCGTCCGCGCCTGCTTCCCCTATTGTTTGCACCTCCGACTGCTCACCCTCCAGCGCGTCAACCACTGCCTGGATCTCGCCCATGCCACTGGCGAGCTGCTCGCGGGCTTTGCGCTTGAGGCGGCGCTCGTGGGATTTGGAGTAGGGCGAGTGGGAGGAGGAGAGGCCTATAAGAAGGATGTCGTGTTAGTCGATGTGGAGAGAGTCGAGGGGAGGATAGGGGCTGAGGGTTAGTTGGGTATGCGGGAGAAGGTAAGGGAGCAAGGGTGAAGAGCGAGGGTGATGGTGGGAGGAAAGATGTAGGGTAGGAAGTCAGTGGAGGATGCAAAGGGTAGAGAGGGATTGTAAGGTGTGAAATGGAACTGACGCTGCAGGAAAGCTTCCTTCTTCGCCTGCAGTTTCTCCTTCTTCTTAACGAGGTTTGTGGGTGCGGGCTCGTTCATAGATGCGAGGATCTCTTCGGCCTAGGTAGGTTTCTCAGTTGTGTAGCACATAGATTGATTGACTGTATCCCGTGCTCACCGATGCATCAGGTGTCGCGCCAATCTCGACATGTTCGACCGCGTTGTCCTGGACCGCGAAAGGACGCTGGGCAAGGGAGAATTTGGCAGAAGGGTCGTGCGCGGCGGTTCTTCTTCTCGAGGCTTTGGGCTGCAGTAGGTCAGCCATATACCTCGAGACATGTCGTCTGATTGCTCTCACCATGGTGATCTATGGATGTGACGATCCTCGCCGGAAGGAAAGGTCGAGGGGGAGAGTGTCCGGCACGTCGGGCCGATTCGATCGATCACGTCACTGCGCAAGCGGGAGCCCACAAGTTCCCACGAGGCGTGTTTTTGTTCTTGCCTTTGCCCATCATGCCATCCGGAACGCAGAAATCGCGTCGCTCGTTGCATTTTCCTGGTCTTCATGGGATACAGCGTCGACAGCGGCTCGACGATGCGCCATCGCGAAGGCTGGCGAAGCCGCGTCTCCGTGGCTGAGGATACGATGGAGGTGGCCTACCAGGCCCACCACGGGCACGAGGCGATGGTCTGAGCACCGGCACTGCTTGCCTGCCTGCCGGTGCATGACCGCATTCAATATAGCAAACTCTGGTATTTGGTTCGGTTCGCCACTCTGACTACCACCACCATGGTTTCTGTACCTGCAAACACTATTCGTTCGTCCGCCGCGGCTGCGCCGCCGCAGGACGCTACAAAGCACGAAAGCCACTTAGAAGGTGCGCCGCGCCACTCGCTTGACGCGACGCGCGACGCGACCGACGCGATCTGCCACTCGGCGGACGCGCCGCGGCTCCCAAGCCACCCGCCTCGCAAGATCGACGACGCGCCTCGCCCCTCGATCGACGCGACGCGCGAAGCCACCGTCCATGTCCCCTATCCGCCGCGTCCCCGGGGCCCGAGGCCTGTCGCCATCCGCCACCCAAGCCACTCCCCCGCCTCACCGCGCCCCGCGGCCACCAAGCCACCCACGATCACCAAGCCACTCACGGCCACCAAGCCACCCGCCACCTCCGCACGCCACCCACTCTCATCCACCTCTCAACCCGCCGACCCCGACCCCGTCATCACCGCCTTCCTCAGGCGCGCCCACTTCGACGACGTCTACTACGACGCCCAGTGGCACACGAACACGCCCCGCGCCGCCGCGCGGCCCCTCTTGCGCGTGCCGTCGCCGCTCGGGTTTCAGGGCACGAACGCAGAGCTCGAGTACTCGATCGCGGTGCTCGAGAAGAAAGACCTACTGCGGCGGCGGCCCAACTTCCGGAGCAAGACCCAGAAGACTCAGGCGTTGGTTGGCATACGGGGCCAGACGTGGTTCGAGGTAGAGAAGGGGGATGAGGAGGCGGTGAAGAGGTGCAAGTTGAAGGGAGGAGTCGAGCCGGAACCAAAGGCCAACCCCGGGAAGCTGCCGTCCAAGTACCAGCCGGAGCTAGCGAAGCAAAGCGCCGACCGTGCGAGGCAAAGCCCTCCCCCCGCGAAGCCGAGCACCGACCATACCAAGCATGCCTCCGACCTCTCAAAGCAAAGCCCCGCAAAGCCGAGCGGCACGCCCAAGGTCCTCGCAAAGCCGGGCCCTTTGCCGAAGACCCACACGCCGAAGCAAAGCCCGGTGGAGGACATCGGCGAGTACGAGGCGCTGCTGAAGGGGCGAGATATGACCGCCGCGGCGGGGATGGGAGGAAGGGCCGAGGACGGCGCTGTTCAGGAGCATGCATCGGCTGCAGCTCAGGAGCATGCACCGGCCGCAGCTCAGGAGCATGCACCGGCTGCAGCTCACGACAAGGTCACTCCGGCTGGTCGCGAGAATGTCGCGGTCGCCCAAGCGCCTGGCAGCGTCGCCGAAGAACGCGCCTCGACTGAGCTCTCCGCACCCGTGCGCGCCTTCGGGAGGGACAGGGCCAATGTGCCCGCGGTTGCTGGGCTCGACCTGCCCGCGGCTGGCACGGCGAACGACTCCGACGGTCAGCCGTCCAGCGCTGCCTCCGGCTCGCAGTCGTCGAGCAGTGGTACCGGATCGCAGTCGCCCGCCCACCCTCCCCAGTCGGTCGAAGACGCGTTTATGCAGGAGATGCGGGCTTGGAAGGTGCGCCAAACCTCGCCTTCACATACACAGCCTGATCTGACTTCGTTCAAGACCCAGCGCATGAGATACGTACTTGAGGATAGGCGCCGTCAGTTGATGTTGTCAAAGAGGCCGAACTTGGTGCAACCCTTTGAGGTGAGTGGGATGTTTTCTATCAGCATATACTGTGATATATGGGCATATATTGTGTGCTATCGGCACATAACTTGCACCGCGCGTTCGATGATGAATAGGACGTTAACATCTTTTTCCTCTAGCTCGGGCGGTACACTCACCCACAGCACATCATCATCGAGCCGCCCCTGCAGTCTACGGCGCCGCGGAAGAGGGAGGTGGGGCCGAGTCTGCGCATGGTGATTCTGTCGCTGTTGGTGAAGGAGAAACCGGTGGTCACCGACGACGAGGACGATCACATGGATGCGCACGATGAGGAGGACGGAGACGATTTCGACGAGGGAGTCGACACGGAGGAGGAAGACGACATGCAGTGGGCGAATGAGATGACTGACGAGGAAGCGGCGCAGGTGGACTGGGACGCTGTACTGGCGCAGAAGGAGCGGGAGGCGTGGGCGAAGAAGAGGAAGGCCTTCCTGGACGCCTACGACCCCAAGCCGCCCGCCAAAGTCGATTTGGCGGAGCGCGTGCGGCTATTGAAGCTGCTGGGCAACCCCCTGACAGAATTGGCCGTTAACCGGCATAATTATGCGATGAACAAGCGGTGTGCGATGGTGAGCCCATCCTAATTACCGCATTATCTACCGCCATGCTGACTCAACCTTCCCAGTACATCGACGACGCGAAGAGGGCGTACTACGCCAGAGGCACCCCTCGCAAGGCCACCGTGTACTCCTTCCTCGTGCACCGCAGCCCGTTCTACGTGTACCCGCCCACCCTCCGATGGCCCGCCGAGCATATTTTCGCCTGGTTCGCCGCGCGCCCCACGCACGACGACGTGGACATCATCAGGGCCTTCGCGGCGTACGTCGTCGGCAGGGGCAAGCGCGTCCAAGCCGAGGTCTGGCTCGACGTCTTCCGGCACGTCCGCAAGTGCTACGGCGGCGGCGGCCCGAAGGACGGCTTTGCCGGGCCGGACTTCCTCGACGAGTTCCGCTGGGAGCTGGAGGGCGAGGACGGGCCGGATGGAGAGACCTTTGAGGACCTGCTCGTGGCGGCGTTCGAGGGACGCGGGGCCGGGTACGGGCTGATGTGTGGGGATATCGAGAAGTATACGTTTGCGAATGAGCAGAAGGACACTGTCGTGGGGGAGGACGATCTGGACGACGATGACGACAACGACAATGACGACGACGACGACGACTGGGACGAAGACGGGGACGTCAAGATGTACCCGTTCGACGCCAGGATCAAGACTCCGGGTGCGCGGCGCGAAGTGGTCCATTAGGATCTCGGGGAAGGTGCTTTTGTAGACGTTTCTCCAGGATTTCTGTATAGGTTTGTTTTCCCAGGATCACTGTATCATCATCATCGCTTTCGAAGCTACTGATACGTAGCACTACCCAATTATCTACACGCCATCTAGTACCTACTTACTCACCTGGACTCTTGTCCAGTAATATTGTATCCACCCTCAAGTTCTGTATTCGTATGAGCGGCCATGCTATCTGCGTTTGACCGCTTCACTTGCGAGACCGACTCTGATAAAGCTCTCTGACAAACTGAAGACCATCCTCCATTGTTCTGCAGTCCAGCATGAAGAAAATTCCAAAAATTGCGCGTCCGATACCACTCGCTTGGGGTGGCATCGTCGCTCCCATAGGGAGTCGGCCCTATGGCGGAGCAGACGCGTCCAGGATGAGACCACCACTCAGTTGTTCCAACAGCCGCCCAGTGGTCAGTCGGTCTCCCGTACTGATCACTGGGTAATGGCCGCCGGATCCGGGATGCCAACGCCCACGGTGCAGGTGCCAGGAGGACAGTGCCACTAGCGTGGAGCCCACCTATAGCATCGCCGTGCAGGCGGCGTCAACGCGGTGGCCAGTCGAGAAGAGCCGCCTCCGAAAGTGATCGTCTCCAAAGGCGGCCATCAAGACCGGCATCCACCTTGGTCTCGTGAAGCATCCTTCGCCTTCACAAACGACCACTCTCGAAGGCAACCCTCCCGAAGGCAACCGCGCGAGCTGAGCATCTCCCCTCTCCCCTCACGCCGCGCGGGCCTGTCCCGCGCGGCGCCACAGACCGGTCCCCGCCCACCAACCTCTCGGAGCGCTGAATCAAGGACTGCGGGGGCCGCGCAGGAGCCAGATTGTGTGCCGCGCGGACTCAGCTGTGTGCCGACGCAGAGCCTGGGTTATGCAGCAACCCAGGAGGCTGGGCTGTGGCAACCCAGGAAGCTGGGCTGTGGCAACCCGAGGGCCTAAGCTTGACCACTCAGACGCCCGAGCTACGCGCACCCCAGGAGCCTAAGCTACACGCAACCCAAACCCTGTGTGGCAACCCAGAGCCCACGTGGCAATTCAACCCAGAAGCTGCACGACCACTCGCATCCGATCCTCGGGAGGCGTGCTGGCAGAGCGCACAGGCGCCGGTCTGTAAGGGAGCGAGTGGGGAGTGGTGGTCAAGAGCAAGGGCCAGTGATGGCACCGGCCAATTTTATGTGCTCGGTAGTCGGCACGTGGCTCGGGCCGGTGGAGGGTCCGCTAGCTATTGTTCCCTTTTTGGACGTCCGCTGTGGCCGTCATCGGACCCGCTTGGTATCGCGCTTCGTATACGAATTGCGAGGGATCATACATAGTCATCGCAAACTGAAATTATTCTACTGTGTTAAGACGCAGTACATACAATTACAACGTAAGAACCTCATGATCCTCATACCTGGGGACCTCTCGACGCCAGCCTCGCAGAACGCCTAGTCACTTTGGCGGCGCGAGGGATCTCCGGGTTCAAAGACTGGGGGCTGCGCTTCCTCTTCCCACCCCCCTCTGCCTCCCCGTTCCTCTTCCGCTTCCGTGTCGACTGCGTAAAATTAAGCTTCTCTGCAGTAGCCTTGTCCTCTTGCGCTGCATCCTTTCCCTTTTTCAGCGCCGCTTCCGCGGTAGGTGCATCGTCAACAATAAAAGGACCATCTGCGGTGACTGCAGGCGCATTCTCAGCGTCGATAGGACCATCCTCCGCAACTTCCGGCATCGGCGCCTCTTCCTCACCTTCGATCTTGCCCGTCGCAAAGTCGATGTCCGATATGTTGACCAGCGAGTCCGAGTTCTTGACGAAGTACTCGCTGATCTCGCGAAAGACATCCCGCGCTTCATCCCAGAGACCCGCATGTTCCTCAAAGACAGCCAGCGAAAGGCGGCGCGCGACCCGTCTTGGATCGCGCGCCATGCGCTGTTCTATCTCCTCCTCCGACATCCTCTCCGCCTCAACGGCGAGGTAAGTTCTCCTCAAACGCTCGAGCACACTACTCAGCTTCAGCATCACCGTTTCCGGCCCGTACAGCTGTTCCATATGCTCCCGGAACGGCAGGAATGTAGAGCCAGCGATTAAAACGAAGAGCTCCCGCTCTCTAGTACCTGCGGTGAATATGCTTTCCCTGTAGGATGCGATCTCGTCTAGGTAGCCGCGCATGGTCTCCCAGGGTGTGTTCTTGAGAACGCGGAGGCTGCAGTGGTGGTATACGAAGTGAACGGCGAGCCAGAGGGCGGACTCGAGGTCGTGCAGGGGGTTGGGGACGAAGTATTGGAAGACCACCAGGTGCTTCCATTCGTTTGGGTCGCCGAGGAAGATGTGGCGGCGCATGTGGACTTCGATAGCCATGAACGCTCGGGTGCCCTAGAGTGCGACTGAGCAAGCAAGCGCGTGCGATATAAGCGAACATACTACTGAGAAATCTTCCTTCGCTACTTTGTCGCAGGCGATAGCCAATTCGAGGTCAGCGAGTTTGGTGATGTAGCGTTCTGAGAGCTCGGTGGCTCGTGCATCGATACAGTGCAGCATGACATTGCCCAAGCTTATGTCACGGTGCAGGTAGCCCGCACGGCGCAGCTTGTCTAAAACTGGACCGACATTGTCAGCTGGCATGTAAAGATTGAGCCATGGAATACTCACTGTATATGAGCTGGGATAACCCGAAGAAAAACGTGGCTGGGTCTTGCACTTGATGCAGAGTCTCACAGTGCTCCTTGCAAACGGTTCGGAAGCGCCTGCGGTAATTGAGGTGCGGCAGTGCTTTCGTCTGATGTGTATCGTGATTCTTGTGCATCACAGCGCCGTCCGCGAGTATTGTCATGAAGTGCCGCCGCACTGCGGCGAACTCATCTTCCGGCAAGGCCTTCTCCAGCGCGCCGAAGATCGCGTCCTGACTCTTCGCCTCCTCGGACGAGTACTCGTCGTCGAAGCGCCAGTAGTCTTGGACGACGTGAAAAGGTCCGTTCTCGACGCCGCATTCGACGACCTTGTAGACACGCATCGCTCGACCGTACAGCCTGGCCTTCGAGTCTTCATGCTCGACCGATACTGACCGATACTCGTGGTGCGTCCCATCGCGGAGGACGACGTCGAACTGGTAGTGAACCATGCCATCCACGACGATACGATGGATAGTAGGATCGAATCCAAGCTGGAAGGGGGAGGCGAAGGACGTGAACAAAATGAGCTGAATGAACTCCTCCGGATTCTGTTGAACAATCAGTGATGAACGGGGCGTAGCGATGCGTAACCTCCTCACCTTGTCAATGTCAAAGCGCTCCGTAACGACCGAATGTGCCCGCGTGTGGCACCAGATCCTCGCAGTTCGACCCTCGAAGGTCACCGAGATATGGCCCATACGCCGAAGGTCGTTGAAGAACATATGCTCCGCAGACTTGAGAATCAAGTATTCGCTCTGAAGGTGGAACATCAGCGACGCGGTGCATCTTGCAAATGCGCTACGTACGTGATCGTTCTCCGAGTAGTGATCCCAGCACCGGAGCTCCCAAGTGACGCCCACATCTCCCGTGTATATCGCCGCAGATTTCCTTGGTACCGTAGCAATGTAGTTGCTCGCCGTTCCCGGCACAGCTTCGCGCGAGTAGGAGGGCTTGGCGAGGTAGTTCAGTTCACCGCGTCGACGCAGAACTTCGTGCCAGGGCCCTCCTCCGTGGTCTGACATTCCGGAAGGAAGAGGAAGTTGGTGGTCCTCTTGGCCAAGAAGAACCGGATAGGACAAACTTCCGCCGCCACAGACAGAACGTCACTCAAGAGGTCCTTCATGGTTCTGAAGTCGGTGCCGCCTTGTGGATGAGGCCTAAGCGACTTCCACTGACCGGTGCGACGGTCAAAGCTATTGCATTTACAAAGCAAATGCATCATGCGTGCCATGGTCTTCGGTGCGAGACGCTTGTATCCTTTCTGTTCGATAAAGGCCTGGTAGAACTCGGGCACATTGCATTTGTGCTTGTCGCCTGGACGCGGAATTATGTGCATGATTCGCCCAGTGCTTGTCAGGTCTGTCCGGGTGGCGAGAAATCAGCAGTGTCGCCCGAGTTTCGGATTTTTACGCAAAGCCGTGCGCTATGGTTGACTCGGATTCGGAAGCAACGGACTGCGACGTGCGGAGTGTGATGAGTCAAGGCTGAACACGGCTGGTATCGTATGGAAGAAGTTCGATGGGCACGAACGCGCGGTGGAGTGTGTTCGCTAGTCTAGGATGATGGAAGGTCAAGAGAAAGTGCAAGCTCAGGGTTCCCACCGCGAGGATCACGGAACATACCGATATCACATGACTGCCATGCATCACGGTCACTTGATCCAGCGTTCAACTTTGCGATAAAACACTGAACTGGTCCGGCGGGCCCATCGAGCTGTCAGCAATGACAGACCATCAACATGATAGTGACGGGAAACATGGTAGATAAATTATGCTACATACACTGATCGCTCTAGTATCATAAGAGCATGAAGCCTGCTCTACATAATAGTCTACTCTCGTCAATCCATTAGATCTACACTATAGCCCATTAGTCGTACTGTAAGCGTGTCCTCATTATATTGTCACTGCTTCGATGTAAGAAGCCTCTACTCAGTCCCCGGCCCATGGTACGACATCGCCTCCCGGTCGACGCTCATCAAGCGTGCGTATTCGAGCAGCGAGCTGGAAGAACGCGTAAGCACAAACAGCTCAGGAGAGGCCGGAGCTATGCAATCACCGAATGAAGTACGCCTGCAGGTCCTCTATCCTCCAGTACTCCTTGCTCCACTTCCGCCCTTGGACGGCAATCTTGCGCGCTAGGTTGTCATGCGCACCGACGCCGTTCTCGTCTCCACGGAAGAAGACAAGCGCATCGTACAGGTCGCTGTAGTCCATCTGGACCGGCACGTAATGTAGCCACGGCTGTATGCGGTCGGTGTACCTGCAAACCCGTCAGCCTCACCATCACAGTCATTGTGCCAATCAACCCAACTCACCACTCCGGATACACCGTCGCCTTAAAGATCACCGAATTCGCCAGCATCAACCGCTTGAACCGCCCACTCCACGCATTCCCATCCACATCCATCACATACTTGTAGTTCGCCGACTCCGCGAGCGTCTGGAAGCTCCTGAACTCGAACCTCTCCTCGATCGCGTCGCAGATCTGCTGCGTCGTGCACTGGTGCGCGCGCCCCGCGAACGCGACGTCCATCAGCTTCGGGTTCAGCGCGCCCGACCAGTGAGGCTTGGGCTGCCCCACGCGCTCGCCGGGCGCGCGCGACTCGAGCACGGACAGGACGGACGAGTTGTCGTTCGTGAGCCCGACCATCCGCAGCCGATGGTTCTTCTCCCAGTGAAAAACCGGGTCGTGCAGCATCCCCGTCGTCGACCCGCGCCACAGCAGCCGATTATCGGTCTTCTCCTCCCACTCCGGCTCGCCCGGGATATCCTCGATCCAGTCGTAGGGCGCGGGCATGCGGATGTCGTGGTGGATCGCGGTCGCGGCGTAGGCGAACTGGGCGACCATGACGGGCTGCGGGTTGGGGCCCGCTTCGTGGGAGACGAACTGGCCGTGGTGGTGGAAGAGGTAGGTGTGCTGGCAGGGGGACATGCTCTTGTAGTGGTCGTGGATGAAGGACTTGCCCGTGCGGGGTGGGGGGTCGTGGTTGAGGTCGATCGGGTAGTGGCGGCCGGGAGAGGAGGGGTGGCAGGCGGTGGGCCAGCCGACGCCGTTCTTGACGGGTGGGAGTTCGTGGCGACGGAGGTCTATAAGGTCTTGTCAGTATCGAAGAGGTGGTACAGCGGACTTTTGAATCCGTACATGTCTTATGCCGCGCAGCCTCGCGCAACACTCGTCGATGGTCGTAATCCGTATGTCGTTGCGGTGCGTCATGGGGCGAGACCATGATGGAAAAGTCTTGCGGGAGGTAATCCTCGACCGCTTGAAGCATGTCAAGTACAGGGACGACGGACGCGATAAGGTGCTCGTTCCCCGGCATAAATTCTTTGCGCACGACATCGATATGTCCCATGCGATTTCTGCCTAGCGCAAACCAGTCGTCGGGGTATTCGTCTTGCGCTTGCTCTTGCATTGCGATAAGATCTGGAGGGTATACGCCCCACATGTGCTCGTAGTCCCAGTAAATCTGGTCATACTCGTCGGGGAGCTTGATGTTGTGTTTCTGCACGAAGTCCCACCTGTTCACGATCAGCAAGCGCACTTCAGCCAGACGAACTGGACGTACCAAATATCAAATCCCTTCGGTGGATTTCTCTTATACCGTCGCCTGTACTCCCTCACCGCCTGTTCCAGCGTGCGGCTGGCGCGGGCCTGCTTCTTCTTCCACTGCTTCTCCGCCTTCTCCATCAACTCATAGATTGGGTGCGCGCCCATCGGGTTGACCTCCAGCAGCCCATTCTGCTGGTACTTATGCTTCCCCGTCGCAGGTAGCCCGCCGTTCTCCGCCTTCAGCTTGTCGTACCGCCCTCGTATCCTCCGCCGCGGGGCCGGCGACTGCTGCTGCCCCCGCGCGTACGACGTGATCCTGCGCACGGTCGACGCCGCGGTCTCACGAAGGCGATGACTATGCGTGATGGGCGCGTCGCCATGGTCGATATGTGAGCCCAGTGAGAAGGTGAGGAGCGCGTAGATACTCGCGATAACGAGGACCACGCGCAGCACGCGCCGCGTCTTGGGCGCGCCCAGGATGCGCAGGAAACGCTGCGAGCGCCTGATCATCACGGGCGGGACGATAAGGCGGATGGTGGGGCGGGGGAGGGGCATCTCGCGCTGCTATCGCGCGCCTTTTGTACTTCCGCGTCCTCGCCCTTTTTTGCGGAAATTTCGTGCGCGCGGGTGGTATTGGCTGGCTGAGCGCCCAGGACGAGGCGTGCATTCCATTCCGGATGCCCGAGGCACCGCGATCGCACAGAGAAAACGTGGAACATTCAAGGTTGGACAGCACCGGCTCCTAAACGGAAGCGATTTAGACAGACGCTACACCCCAGCATGGAAGTCTTGGAGCCGTCTTCTCTTCGATACAGCCGGCGCTAGGAGAGACATTGGGCACTCCATGACGACAAGCGGCTGTGGGACTGGGGATGGAGACTTTGGAGAGGGAAGGAGGCTGAAGTTGATGTTGAGTGCGCCATCGGAAGTGCGGAGATGGTGGCGCGCCGATCGCTGTCGATCAGGGCCATAAAATAGTTAGGTGGGGGACCCACGATAGCTCACGCAGGGGCTTACAGCGCGCCTTCGGCGCTGGCCGCGCCTCGGCCCGATGGCCCGCGCCATACGCCACCGCGGCTTGAAAGGCAGCTCAGGACGTCGAGCGCTGTCCTTCGGTCACAAAATGTACTTGCCATTGTCTACCTATAGTGCATACGAGAATGACGTCGCTCACCGCTGCCAACAGCGCTCAAGAAGGAGAGCTCTGCTCATCGTTGACGCTCAGAGAGAGGCCCGACGCTGGACGGTAACGCGACGTTCGAATTTTCTCACGAAAATCGGTATGCGTGTGCATAGCGGGGTACGGAGTGCTCTTGCAAAGTTTCACACAGATCCGCGAAGAGAGGCGCGCGCTGCGCGCGCCAGAGCTCGCGGAGCTCTTTTCGAGTAATACCCGGAAAAAGATTTGTACTTGTTTACACGGCAACTCTAGGGCAGCCATCACGAACTCACGATTGCTCACGCAGGGGCCCCGCCGAGGTACGAGGCAGGGGAAGCGTGAGCAATAATTTATTACTTCACACGATCACGGGCAAGGGCGAAGTTGAACATTCGAATCGGTTTCTGTGTTGTTGTTGGTGGTCGAGACTGTCATCAGAAGCATTGAAAGACGTGCATCTCATTGTGCAAGAGAGTCGGACATAGCCGCAGACAATGAGTCAGTTGTCCTAATGAGCAGTATACTCGTACAGAGGGGGAAAGAGTACGCGCGTTGATGGTCGATAGGTATTGTAAAAGTTACACAGCCCATCCAACGCTTCTCCCGCAGTGTGGTACCACACTACCAGCTCTATAGGGCACTTACACCCCATTCCTATTACGCTTTGCCCAACTCCACCTGGTGAAGAAACGTCGGTCGGGATTTGGGAAATTCACTTCAATACTGGCAAGACAGGCAAGGCAGGCGGTCAAGATGCGCCTGAATTGGCCGCAATGCCTGACGACGGGAAGGGTCTGAAGAAGGTGAGAGACTTCAAGACGGCACAGCAGCGCGAGAGGCCGAAGGAGGGTGTCCAGAACGGTGTCGGTAATCAAGCGCAAACGTACGAGCGTTCTTGCAGCGAAGCTAATCTGGAATGCGGATATACTCAGTGACTCTGGACGCGCATCTCGACACGAGTCACACACTTCGGACTCGGCAAAGGCAACTAGTCAATACATAAGACGATCTTCAAGTCCTCGGACGGAGAGAGTGTGTATGAGACTCTCTTTCTGCCATATGCATTCGTCCCTTTCAATCATTTTACACCCTCTGCTGTTTTCTATGTTACAAAGCTCGTCAAGGGACTGATATTCCTTCCTGAGGGGGTGTTGTGAGATATGGTGATGGAACTCGAAAGTCGAACATCAAGTTCGACCGTGGGATGATTGCGGGGCTCCCCGCTCGGCCCGCGATAAGATAACGGGGAGAGGCCGCTATCGGGGCTCGCTGAGTTGCGTTCCGCTTGCGTGCTCGTTTCCAAACCGGCATCAGGCGCCCATGCAGCCTCCGAGCTTCATCTAACGCACTTTGCTCCCGTCCCCCACCTCCAGCAGCGTACCCCTCGTCGCCGGGCGCATCCCTTTGGCCCTCCCTATAACTACCAGCGGCGCATCGCGATGGACGGTCTGCGGTCGCGATCAGCATCGCCCCCTCCCCCGGCGGCATACCTCAAGAAGCGGGACTACATAATCGGCATACTGCTCCTGCTCGTCGTCGTCTTCCTCTGGACAAGCAGCAACTTTGTCACGCAGGTGCTTGAGATTGTGTGCTGCCGGGCTGTGGCGCTGTGAGGCTCAATGATTGGTGCATAGGGCCTGTTCGAGGATGGGTTCGAGAAGCCATTTATGTGCGTTGGCGTGCGTTTTCTGAGTGCCGAGAATGTGCTGACGGTTGGGGCGCAGGGTGACCTACCTGAATACGGCCTCGTTCGCGCTGTACCTCCTCCCTTCACTCGTGCGAAGAGTGCTGGCAGGCAAGCCGATCCACTGGCGGTGGAAGGATGTGGTCAAGGAGGATCTCGAGAGGTGCGTGTCCTGCGCTCACTTTCCTCCTCCCGCGTCCTTACACTATCTCAGAACAAGAGACGCCGACGCCTACCAGCCCCTTGCAGCGGACGACACCCGGGTCCTCGACGACGATGTATGTTCCGCCCCCTCCCACCTATCCACGCTCATCATCTCAAGCTCGCTAAACCCACGCAGGGGCGTCCGCACCCTCATTTTACGCACCCAGAACCCCATGTGGTCCTAGACGAGGACATTCTGCCGCCATTGACCACGCAGGAGACGGCCAAGCTGGCGTCCGTGTTCTGCTTCTTCTGGTGAGGGCTTTCAGCTGAGTCGGAAGGAACTTGCATCGGCTGACTGTGTTGGCTCAGGTTCGTGGCGAATTGGGCGGTGAATGCGTCGTTGGACTATACCAGTGTGGCTAGCACGACGATCCTGTCGAGTATGAGCGGTGCGTGGCCGAGTAAGCGCACGAGGCCGGATGGGACTGAAACGGGAATAGGTTTCTTTACCCTCGGTATAGGACGCATATTCCAGGTCGAGATCTTGACGTACGCCAAACTTGGCGCCGTATTCACCAGGTAAGGGACGCTTTGGCACTCACTCTCCACGCTCAACCCGCTCATCATTTACCAACATATTTTCGTAGCTTCTCTGGCGTCGTCCTCGTCTCGCTTTCCGACCAACGCTCCGGCGCTGCCGAGCACGCCCCGCGGCCCATGCTCGGTGACACGCTCGCCCTGCTGTCCGCGCTTTTCTACGCGCTCTACGTCACGCTGCTCAAGGTTCGCATCGGCGCCGAGTCGCGGATCGACATGCAGCTCTTCTTTGGGTTCGTGGGGCTGTTTAATATCGTCACGCTGTGGCCGGTTGCGGTCATCCTGCACTTCACGGGCGCGGAGCCGTTCGAGTTTCCGCATACGGGGTCGGCGGTGGGGGCGATCCTGGCCAACGTGAGTTGTCTGTTGACACCCCTTTCCTTCTATTCACCTATGCTTTCAGATGGCGATCACCCTTTCCTCCGACTACATCTACGTCCTCGCGATGCTCAAGACCACGCCGCTCGTCGTCACCGTCGGCCTCAGCCTCACCATCCCCCTCGCGGTCGTCGGGGACCTCATCCTCGGGCGCGCAGTGCGCATACAGGTCATGCTCGGGGCGGTCCTCGTCCTCGCGAGCTTCGTCGCCATGGGCGTCGACGACGCGCGGGTGCAGGAGAAGGAGCACACGGTGTGGTACGTCGGGGAAGAAGAGGGGCTAATAGGTGGTGGTGGCGAGGGCAGGATAGACGGCAGTGTGAGCCGGAGAAGTATGGGGAGGAGAAGTGTGGGTGGGAGGAGTGGGAGCCGGGCGAGCGCAAATATGACGCGGGCGAGGCAGAGCTTGACGAGGGGACGGGACAGCCTGACGAGGGGACGGGAAAGCTTGGCTGGGCGGGAGAGTTTGACGAGAACGAGGGAGAGCCTGACGCGGGGGAATCTGGCGCGAGAGAGGAGAAGCGAGCAGGTGGAGTTGGGAGGGACATAGCAGGGTCTCAATGCAGGAGGGGATGAGCAGGAGGAAGGTAAGGTGTGGATTATTTATTGTCATTGTGGCAGCCTCAACGTGCGGAGCCCATCTATTCCTGTACTCACTACTAGAATGCGCCATTCAACTTTGAATGCTCTCTCGCTGTTGCGTCTGTTCGGATCTTCTGCTTTCGAAGGTCGGGGAGGTGCAAGTAGTACCCATCCAGATAGCGCGCGTGAAGACAGAAGCTATGCCACTGTGTGCACCCGCGCCCACTGCCATACACAGCGTAGTGATTTAGCTTCTTCCTTACACTGCTGTTGTATTTCTCAGCTGAAGTATGACCAGACACATATGATGCATTGTGCATATCCTACTCTACAACTTTTCGGCAGAAGACACGACTCAGTCCGACGCGTCAGTAGTAAGCATGAGCTCTACCAGCGCAATACCGTTTGATGGAGGCACGCTTTCTGCTGACCGATTCAGATAATGTCGCCTGCTTTTCGCTCGCCCTGCGTCTGGCGAGGGACTTGCTCTCGAGGAGCATACATAAGCTTGAACGAAGTTATCATGGTGACATCCTCGGCGTCTTCCGACGTTGGATCTTCTTGGACGCCCTTAACGGTCTTGTCATGAGTACGTCGTCGATGGCGAAGCGCGGGACGAAAGGGCTAAGATCCCAGGCGTCGACGAAGTGCTGGGCTCTTTCTAGGAAGATCGAGTCGTAGATGACCGCGCTTGCCTTAAGACGAGCGAGCAAGCCAAGGAAAGGCTTCGGAGAAGTCGAATTTCTGCTGTTTCTGTGTGATTTCCATCGCTTGCTCAAGAGCATTTTATGTGTCACGAAGGTAATCGATAGCATTGGGGAGTTTTCGTCGTTAGAGTTGGCAAAGGTTTTCACGAAGTTGATGATCATCCTTGCTCCTCTTGAAGGGGCTCGACGCTGCGTGCTATCGTGAGGAAGGGAAGTGCGATCAACTGCAAGCAAGCGTATGAGAATGCCGTTCCGTTTGGTGTCGTCAATAACCAGTACGAGATGAGTGTTCCCTTCGACGAGAGCGAAAAGAAATGGTCCGGCAGACCGCTGATTAACCTCGGATCCTCAACGATAATCTCGCAGACCGTCTTGTCGGTTCAGCCATTGACTTCGCGTCGCGTTTGGTGCGGGCCCCATCTGCATTTCGTTGTTTCCTGGTGCCAGTGGTAGGTGACGTCGTGCCAACCTTGACATGTGTGGTGGCGTCTTTGCAAGCGATAGGAACACACGTCCGTTGGTCTGCTTCGCCATCGTCCGCCCTCTTGCGCTTCGTTCTTGCGTTCTTCGCCGCTAGCGACTGCCCATGCGCAGCACCGACGTTATTTTCAGACAGCCCTTCGTCAGGCATAGGCGCATTCTGGGTGGTGCCTGCGATCGCGACCTGCGCCTGGTCGATCCTGCCGGTGTTGAAGTCGATATCTGCGATTCTGACGAGCGACGGCGGTCCCTCTTGTCCCTGGAAGTGCTCGCTAATACATCCGGATATCTCGCGCAGCTCGTCGTAGACCCCCGCGTGCTCGTTGAAGATGGACAAGGGTAGTCGAGGGGCATCCGGGGAGTTATATAAGAAAAACTTGTCTTGATCTTCTTCCGATAACAACGTCGAGTTCTCGACGGCGTCGTGAGCCTTCCGCAGGCACGCAACCGCGTCAACAAGCCTGAGCATGACGGATTCATCCCCGTACAGGTGGCTGAGTTGTTTGCGAAATAGGTCGATGCCGTAGTGACGAAGGATCAGCGCACGGCGTTGGGGGCTGCCGCAGGTGCAGGGGGCGCAAACCGCACGCTCAGCTCTCGGCTTTCAGCAAGAGGTCGCGCATGACTTTCCAGTCGGTATTTTCGAGGACCCGACGACTGCAACGACGGAGAGTGAAGTAGATGGCGCCCCATAGAGTGGATTCGACGTCATGTAGAGGGTTGTGGGCGAAGTAGTTGTGCGTCAGCAACTCCTCTTCGCGACAGTTGGCGAATATATGCTCTTGGGCTTGTACCTCGACGGCCATAAACACGGATGTGCCCTATCCTCGAGATGAGTATGTGACAAGAGGCATTGAGCGGGAAAGAACATACCACGCCCCGGTCATCCGCGATCTTATCATAAGCCCTAGCGTATTCGAGGTCAGCGAGCTTAGTGATGTACCGCTCCGATAGAATCGTAGACGATGTGTCCATGCATTGTAGCATGATATTACCCAAGCTAACGTCGCGATGTACGTAGCCTGCACGGCGCATCTTGTCCAGAACTGCAAAGACGTTAGGATAAGCGATCGAGGAATGCGAGCGACGCACCCTGAATAACCTGGTACAGGGCAAAAAAGAATGTAGCAGGGTCATCTACCCGCCAGAGGGTTTCGCAGTACTCCCCGTGGAGGGTACGACAGTGCTTGCGACCCGAGGCGATGCGTGCGAGCCGCGATCCTGACACCATAGATCCCGAAACAGGAGGGCCAGATGCTTCCCGGGGTCGATCCGCACAAGCCACGACGCCATCGGCGAGTAAAGTCATGAAGTGCCGCCGGATATCGATGAGCTCGTCCTCTGTCATAGTCTTTTCCATCGCGCAGAAGATGGCGTCCTGAATCTTGCCCTCCACGGACACCTCAGCGTCATTGGAACGCCAATAGTCTTGTAGGACGCGACAGGGACCGCTCAGATTGCCGCAGTCGACGACCTTGAAGACGCGCATCGCTTGACAGTGCAGATTGCTTGCTGCGTCCTCGTACTCGATCTCCACGCTCTGGTATTGGTGGCATGTTCCATCGCGATGGACGACGTCGAACTGGTAATGGAGTTCGTTCCCAACGACGACGCGATGAACAGCCGGGTCAAAGCCAAGTTGCGCGGGGGAGGCGAAGGATGAGAAGAGAATGATCTGGATAAGCTCGTCCGACTGCTACAAAGTCATGAGCAAGGCTGGTGGCGAAGTCAGAACGGCTTTCCTCACCTTATGCATATCGAACCGCTCGGTAAAGATGGTCCTGGAACGCGTGTGGTACCAGAGTCTCACACTAGATCCTTCGATGGTCACCGCGAATTGACAGGTATGGCGAATGTCATTGTAGAGGATATGCTGGGCCGCATACAAGGTCTGGTCTTCGTTCTGCAAGGCATCGTCAAATCCTTCTCGGTCCTCAACCGATAGCTCAACGTACACGTTGGATGTGAGAAGAGTCCGCAAATGGCGTGAGCCCCCACGTCATACCGACATCCGCCGTATAGACGATGCGCGACTGTCCCTGTGCAGTGGCAACGTGGTTGTGCGCGGTTCCAGGCGTAGCTTCGCGCGTATACGACGGCTGGGCAAGATAGCTCACAGCGTCGGCATAATACGTTGCGCCCGGAATATCTGCGGCCGTCTCAAGGCCGGAAGAGCAGGTATACGTAGTAGTCTTCTTGTCGGCGGAGAAGCGACGAGGGCATACTTCTGCCGCTGCGCCCAAGACGTGATCGTGAAGGGCCTTCATGCGACCGTCGTTCGACGCCACACCTTTGCCATGCAGATCAGTCCACTCTCCGGTAGAGCGATCAATAGAGCCGCGTCGACGGAGAACAGAGAGAATGCGGGCCAGAGTCCTGGCTGGGACGCGCTTGTAGTTGGTTGATTCCACGTAGATCTCGTAGAACTCGGGCACGGAGCACTGGAGCGAGTAGGGTTGCGCCGTCAGGCTTTCCATGTTGGTGAGCTGAGTGAGTTGGTGTATACTGAAGAAGGTGTAGCTGGGGTTTCAGGTGCTAAAGCAGCGATGTAGCTGGCTTTGATGATGGTGGTCAAGTTCAAGTCGCGAACGCGTCCGCCACCGGCATTACGGAGCGTCGATCCGATGCAATCAAGCACAAGCAAATGACATAAGCACACACGTGATTGCAACGTGGTTCAGACCTGCATCTCTGGGCGCTGAATGATTCAGAATGTGACGAGCAACCCTGCGATGTTGTATCTAAGCCTTGTCTTACCCACAGAGCTTCTGCTGTAGACCGTGAGCCCCATCTCCGAAATCTACCCCGACCTGCCGTTATCCCGCATCTCTTGTGGGCGCCTACCGTGCTGGTCACCTTCGAACTGCCTGATTAGGCACCCGATATAGGCGCCCACCTCTTCGGTCTCGAGCGGCTCTACCGACGAGCACTGCCCTTTCACCTGCTGCCTTCACCCACCTTCGCACCCTCTTACCTTACTTCCAGCGCCTGGGTCATCTGGTAGGGTGTGTGCTCCTGACTCAATGGCTATTGTGTTTGAAACCGCGATCATCGCGCAATCATCGCGCGTCTAGAAGCGATCCAAGGTCATCATGCGTGGACCTTCCCCCGCTCAGAAGCCCTTGCATTCTTCTCTCAACAGCTTTGGACAATGGAGTGTACAGCCTCAGTCCGTACTTCCTCGCGCGCCGCGAACGAGGTTGCTTGCTTTTTCTCAGCGATAGGGCCTTTTAGTGGGCGAGGAACCTGCGTACTTTTCTACCGCTCGCTCTCCCCACTTTCTCCTGGTCACTCGAAACGGCCTTTGGGACCAACCGGTAGCCAAACACACCTTCGTGCGCCATCAACCTACAGCCACGCCCCATCACCTATCCCAGTTCCTCTTTCACCACTTGGCATCTTACAACATCAGCTCGACGACGCCTCCCCCAATGTCCACATTCTCCCAACTCCTGCCTCTCATCGCAGCCTTCTACGGCTTCCTCTGGCTCTACGTGCGCCAGAAACGGAAGGAAGAGTGGGCGGAGATTCGCGCAAACATGCGGAGGAATGGGCTCGAGATGGATGAGTTTGGGAGGTTGGTGGACAGGGACGGCATGCCGCTGTTGGATAGCGAGGGAAGGGTGGTGGATGTCTGTGGCTGCGGTATGCCGGTGGCGCGCCCGAAGAGGAGGGCGTTTACGCCGGAAGGAGAGAGGGAGGGGTCGAAGGAGATGTGAATGGGAATGGAGAGTAAGGTGTGTAAGGGCTTGGAAGATGGAAAGGGGGGTTAGGTGAAGATGCTGATGCTGAACAGCAGGAACCGGCCGAACTGGAGATCGCGCCACAAGCGACAGACCAAGAGATGCCGAGACCATGAACGACGTCGCTTGAGAGGACAACATAGGTAATCTTGCTGCAGGTCGGCAAGCTTATGCGAGGATGGCGAAGGAGTCAAGCAAGTGATGGAGCTGGGTCGATAAATACACCATGGATCCCATTAGACCGACATGTACCAATACAGTGGAGGTTGAGGTAGGAGCAATCATGAAGCTGATGTCTTCCTCCTTTTTGCGGATGGCTCGTCGCCATCATCGTCTGCTGGTCGGGTCGAGGTGTCCTTCGCAGAGGTGGAGGAGGCGTCTTTAGAGGCGGAAGTAGGTTCCTTAGTTGTTGAAGTAGGCTCTGCCTTGGCTTGTGGCGCAGCAGGTTTGCTAGCTGCGGGCTTGGCCTTCTTCTTCACCACGATACCCTTGAGGCTGCCCTTCTTCGCGGGCTCTTTCTTGGGTGCGGGCGGTTTTGAGGGAGCTGGCGGCTTTGCGGCGGCCGGGGTGCTGCCTGGTAAAGCTGGAGGGGGTTTGGCTGCTATCTTGGCTGCGACGGCTCTGCGAGACGTGTGAGAGATTGGAGGAAAGCGAGGCAGGGCACGCACTCTCGATAAGACTTGAGCTCTTCACCATCCTCTAGCTTGCGCATACGTTCCTCCTCTTCGCGCTTCTCGCGTAGGGTGTCCAGGTATGCAGTCTCATCTTCGGTTAGTGCGCGAAACTGGTTTGCTGCGGTAAGATGAGTACGAGTTGGTCTATCATAGCTTGCAACGCACCTAGCTTCGTCCTCTCTTCGTATTCTTCTTGTTTAGCAGCCTTCAGGGATGTTCATTACGAGGGCGCCGATATTGAATGCAAACATACCCGGTTCGCGGCGAGTTTCTGTTTCTGTTAGCTTCTCAAACTACATAGCGTGATCACTGCACACCTCAGCAAGACTCCGTCCATCGTAAGCCTCTTCTTGTTGCTGCGGGGGCGGCTCCTGGCCGAGCCTGATAGCGGCGCATCAGCGGGGGAACGATCAAGTGGTTGGACGAGGTCGGACCTGGCATACGCCGCGCGCCACTGCTCCTCCCTGCGAGTGCGGGCTGCCTGGATGTCATCGGCAGTGATGAAGCGTGCGCCGACGCCGGTGGAGGTCGAGGAAAGCGAGGGAACGACGGCCTCGTCTGCCATTGGGTCGGTGGTGGGCCGTGGCGGCTGACGAGAAGGTGCTGATGGCGCGCGCTTGGACCGGCCGGTTCGCAATCCCCGCAGCCCGCGATGTCAGCGCCCTCTTCCTTCTGCCCTCATCATCATCGTCGCCGACCGCGAGCGTGCCGCGACCTCGTTGTGAATGGCGGGCCCGTCGGGCTCACTCGATCCACCGAAGAGTGTCTCCCCGCCGTCAGTCCTATCGACCTCGACCCTGAACCACTCCGTGTCGACCAAGAGCAACACCGGACCTCGCGTAAATGCGAGCAAGGTAGTCACAGCACCTCGTACGTGGTGGCGTTCATCCAGTGGCTGTCTAATCATCTTCTTCACAGCATGGGCCCGAGACGAACCACCGTCACCCTCGTCGTCGGTGACCAACTTCGATGTCTCCCAACCGCTGCAGAACTCAGCCTCCCGCCCCTCTTTCGATGTCGTCTCTTTCAATTCTGCAAAGGACGCATCGAGGTGGTGGACCTTCACCCTTCCCCGCCCACGCGACCAGCACCCCTCACCGCAGCCCAAGCCGAAATTGTCCATCGACACCGCTGTCGGCGATTCCGAGAAGGGAACCCACACACCTCCGCGCCGACCATGGCTACCCAACACTGCATCGCTCAATGCCGTGCGCAGAGGTGACAAGGGCAAGGAGATGGCGCACACCGGGAGCCTTAGCGAGCGCAAAAACGTTAGATTAAACGTGGAACTCCCGCCCCCACCTGCAGCCCCTTTTACCCTATCGCATAACCCGACGCCAGGTTGGGATACGCCTTGGACAGCCCGAGCGCGCGACGACTCGTTCGGTCTTGCAGGCGACAGTACTGATGAGGACCTTCCCCGTCGAGGAGGCAAGCGACCGAAACGATGGCGCACGTTCTTACTGAATAATGTCTACGTTCCCCTCGTAAGTCGATGTCTCTCATGGTCCCTTCATTCGCCTGTTAACTCTCCGCAGCTTTTCCGCTTCATTAATGTATCCTTCACCTCCGCCGCCCTCGCTTTCGCCATCCGAATACGACAGTTGGAAAAGCAGAATCACGCTCTGGGTGCATTGGGAAGCTCACCGTACGCGATCTCCGATAACATCTGTCCCCCATGCTAACCGACCGTCCTAGAACACTGGTCATCATCTTCTCCCCGCTCACCATCGTGCACGTGCTTATAGCCGTCTACGTACGTGCTCGCCCCCCTTTCACATTTCCCGATCCACACCTGACATGACATCTGGCAGCTGGAATACTTCGGGCGCCCGCTCGGGCTCTGGCGCACATCGGGCAAGCTCTTCCACACGCTCACAGAGGTCGTGTTTATCTGCGCGTGGTCCGGCGCGCTCTCTCTCTGCTTCGACAACTTTTTCACCTCCCTTATACCCTGTGCATCCGCTTCCTCCTCCGACTGGTACAATGAGCTTCCGCGACCAGCCTCGCCGCTCCCGAATTTCGAGGGCAGCGCAGGCGACCGGCTATGCGAAGAACAGCTGACACTGATCATCCTCGTCGGCGTCGGGCTCATCATGTACTGCATCAACCTCGTCATCAGCCTTTTCCGGATATTTGAGAAGGTGAAGGTGCACTCGGGGGCGGGCGCACTGGGGTTCACCTAGGCGCGTGCGCTGCGCGCGTATACTCCGTAACGCGTCTCACGCATCGCCTCGCGACGTGATGCAGGCGGCAAGCAGGGTCGTGCACCGCCCCCGCCCCACCTGCCAGTCGCATCCTCCTCGCGCCCCGCTTATAGCAACCCCACACGCTCTCTGGCACCCCCACGAGCCGACCTGACGAGTCACGACGCCGCACGCGCATATCAGGCGCACCAACACCTACCTATTGGAGGCCCACGACACCTACCTATGGAGGCCCGTGCGGACTAGGATCACTACAATTGTACGACTATTTTACATCGCTATCGTTATAGGCACGGACGCTCCGATACTTCACTTCACTCCTGGACCAGCCCTGCTGCTTCCGACCTGCTGATACCGGCTCGCATTCATTCGCGCTCATTGATTGGCGCGTCGTTCTCACCTGCCCCAGTGTCGTTGCTGCATGACTTGCTACCCCCGTGGCTCGCGCCGCGCATGTCGAGGAACTGGCCCTGTCCGTCAGGCTGATCATCGCTATCGCTTCATGTAGCTGTCGCATAGGCCATGGTTAGCAAGTACCAGATGGGGGCAACTGCGTTCAACCCCAGTGCACTCATGTACATATCGCCCCAGCTCTGCTCTGAATACTCGTCACTCGTTCTACAGTACCCTAATCGCTTTGAAGCCTATTTGCCATGTGTTGTACTTGTAGATACGCTAGTAACGAAATTTAGCTGGAGTGGAAATACGCAGGAGGGTGGGTGCGTTGAGCAAGCGAGCTCAGGGGAGGGAGTCTGAGGGTGCGATGAGAGAGTGCAGGGATAGTGCAATGGAAGGCAGATCAGTTGACTCGAGAATACAACAGCGTTCGGTGGCATGCCAACGCATATGAATGAGGTATTATATAACACCGATGCAACAGTCCACTCTAGCACTCCCTGTATGAAGGGCTGCGGTGGCTGCCGACAACACATTCCAGAGATTGGCCTCACTTCTAAAGTAATGTACATGGTCCTGCACCCAAGTCCAAGTGATGATCACAAGAAAAGGAGAAAAAGTACTGCTTGCGAAGCATGCTAATGACCGCGCCTGTGACGGGTAGCATCGTCGTAGTCCGGCGGTAGCACATCTTCCAGTACCTCGTCATCGGCTGGTCCAACGTCGATCTCGCGTCGAGGCACCACGAATGGGCGGCGACTGGATGAGGCGTTCTCGGACGGTGTTTGGGTGCGGACATCTTGGACGCTGAAGTTGAAGGGTTCCGGGTTGGTTGCAGCTAGCGGAGGCTTGCGGACGGGTGGGCGGCGAGTTGAAGTGGCTGACGAAGTCGAAGGCGATTGAGAATCCGATTCTGCACACTTTCTACCATTCGAAGGAGGGTGATCGCGGCCTGCGTGAAGGTTGGTACCCTTTTGCGAAAAGTCTTTCGATCTGCTTACCCACGAACGGTGACAACCCAGGTGTGAGTGATCTGGTGGTCAATGAGGGTTGTCTGCCCTTCATATATGGCAGGGGTTGAGTGGGGCTGGATGGACGGTCCTCCGGAGGGGTCGAGCGGCTTTGGTGACGGCGGCGACAGCACCACCAGAGGAGTACGATGGTGATGACAAGGAAGATCACGCCTCCGGCCGCAGCGCCAGCAATTGCGCCAATAGGGACATGACTTGGTGCTGATGAAGGCGGCGCAGACGGCGTGGACGAAAGGGAGGAAAGCGATGAGAATGTAGACGAGGGCACGAAAGTGCTAGACTCTGAGTTTGCCGACGTCGAGCTGGATGTCGTGGTCGAGCTGTCCCCATCTGCGCCATCTACAAGATATCATGAGTGAGGCGAGCGAGTCAATCGACGAGAGATCTGACCGTCGTCAACGGTCAGGATGAACCTGTCGAGCGTGATCTGCGTGTTAATCCGTCCAAAGCGGGTGTCGTTGGTATTCTGCAGGATCACTTCGTGAACGCCGGGATTTTCCCAGGTTTTGCTGTATAGCAAGGACTGCAACGGTGTTGAGCGCTCATAAGGCGAGAGAAATCAGGTAGTAGATACTGGTGGATTACGACCGTCGTCAGATGCGTTGTGAGCGTCAATTCGGTCCCAAAGTCGGTCGTTGGGATCACAGTCGATGCATATGAGATACAGGCCTCCTCCAGACCGCTGTGTATATCAGTTGTCAGAACAATGAACAGTCATCGATAAAAATGCCACGTACCAGCATGCCATAGTAGTAAAAGCCTGTGGCGGGTTCTGACGAAGTGCTCAGTCATCGGTACACGAGCGTACATGAGTGGAGAGTTGCGATACTCACCAGGGAATGTGAAAGTCAGGGCAGCGTCAGGGGACAGCGAAGACGATAGAGTACCGGTCTCCCCCACCGAAGTTGCGTTGTAGGACCCTGTTATAAACCAGTACTCGTTGTAGTGGATGTTGGTCGTGTCGCGGTCGTCATAGGTGATATTTTTGTACACCATGGCTCGTCGACGCTGGACGGCATGAAGCAGAAAGAAGGGTTGCGAAGCCAACCCGTGCATCAGCCCACGATTGACCTAACAGGCGGCCTTTGGGTGGCGAACAGGCCACGGTGACGCTCTCCGAGGACGGACCATTCAGACCACCGTGCCAAGCGTGGCCAGTTGGCTCATCAGATGTTCAGCTCACGTCCAGAACCGTGAATGCGGAAGAAGATCATCGGGATGAAAGAACTGGAAAGCGACTGATGAGTCACAGGAGATGCCACGTCACGTCCAGGATTGACAGAGACTCATAAACGTTTTATCAACAGAGATCTAGGTCGCCAGAGAGCAAGCTCGCCCAAGGCATGGGGATCCCGGACGTATCAAGTCCGTCCACCAGCTGAAGCTACAGAAAAGGGGAATACCTGCTGCGATGATGAAGACGCACAGTCCGGTACGATATCCGCCCTCTTGCAGCCCCGAATCAGACGGAGTCGTGGAAGAATAGATGGGCCATAGTCAGATGCCTCGAGCCTCGTATGAGGGTGAGAAGACGTGGCCATTCCGACATCTGCAACAGATCATTTCACGAATGCGAATCCGCCCTCGAGCAATATTTATAGAAGCAAAGACGTAGCGATCTCTTGGGCGCTTTGGACTGAGCAGTTTGAGGTGCAATATAAGCACTTTGGTCGAGGATGATTGTTCTGCAGAGGAACAGTTCGACTCCGGCATCTCCCGGAGTCGAACTTCGGCGGCCGGTCACGAAGCGTCACGCTTGTCACAACAGGCTTAAGCGCGCAGCGCTCAGCAGGCGCCCTCATCATATTTATCTGGTAGTACATTCATCATAGCTAACGCACTCAATGCTAGCACCATAAGCTAAGAGACCCCAAGCAAAGTCCAAATGAAATAACAGACGACCGGTACGACTAGACGGCCGGAACGTCGGTGTCCGCGACGTATCAAGATGGCTGGAAAAAACACGCAAAGCTGCCACCTGTAGGGGTATGCAGAACAACACGAATACAACAGAAGGACTATCGAAGGGGGGTGGTGGCCTGCGCCGAGGAGGGGGGCCGACTCTATCAGTATGAGGGCCTGCCTTGACGGTTAGGACCAGGAAGGTGTCACGAAATCAGAGATTTATCGCGCGCTCCTGTCACCGACCCTGCCGGTACCGTGTCGCATCGTCGTAGTCTGGCGGAAGCAAATCCTCCTCGAATGGCTCCTCTGTCGGGGCAGGCCCAGCGTCCACCTCCCGCCGCGGGGCAGAGCTGCCCGCACGCGTGCGCGCGCTGGACGCCTGGTCGACGGGTGATGTTGCGCTCGATATCTCGTGGCTTGACCCGCGAGCGAAGCTGGACCCTTGCGTACGCGTCGGGGAGCTGCGCAGCTCGGGTTGCGATGACAGCGCTGGCGCGACGACCGATGGCAGCTGCTTCTCCGTGAGGTAGCCAGCAGGCAGTGCACGAGCTAAACGTCAGACAAAAGGTATCAGCAAACGTCCCTTACAACACCCGGTGCCAATCAAGAGGGGGCGTAAGAGAAAAGGAGAAAGGTCCGAGACGAGCTGTGTCTATGGAGACACCAAATAGATATGGAGTCGAGGCCTCCGAAGGCGATACAACACGATGCATAGAGGATCCACTCACCATCAAACGGTACTGTCGCCATGGCTGGGTGGTGCGGGAGATATGGAGCAGGGTACGTCAAGGGTGCTTGCGGGGGCTGGACGAAGGGCTCTGGATGCAGTATGCCGCTCTCTGACCCCCGCGCGGACGTCCGTCGCCGCCCACGGAAGAACCACCAGAGTAGCGCAGACCCGATGGCGAGGAAAGCGATCGAGCCTACGACAGATCCGGCGATGACACCAGCGTCGTTGCTCTTGCCAGCCGCCGCGGCCGTATTTGTCGGCTGTGCAGAGCTGGTGGAAGATGACCTTGATGTCGATGAAGCGCCAGCAGAAGAGCTCGTCGGATCTTGGACATCATCTGAAGGTGTTCAGTTTAGTGATCGGGTACGGACAGACGAGGACGTACCATCAAGGATGGTGAGCACAAAGCGATCGACAGTGATTTGGGTGGCGTTGCCGTACCGGTCGTCTTCTGTGTTCTGGAGAATGACCTCGTGCGTAGTTGGCGTATCCCATTCTCGCGAGTACAAGACAGTCTACAAATGGTCAGCAGGCTTCTCTTGAATCACCACACGAAGACGCACAGGAGGATTATGACCGTCATCCGTCGCATTGTACGCATCCACGTCGGTAAACACGCGGTCGTTGGGATCGCAGTCGATGCATATCTTGTACAAGCCGCCACCAGATCGCTGCGATTCCTCTTGAGCACATAAAGAACTTCTCTCAACATGTGAAGCCGCCGAACCTTCATGCCAAAGTAATAGAAAGCGACGGCGGGTTCTGGAGACAAGCATCTGGCCTGAGTACGCGTGCACGCGGTGACATAGATTAGAAGCAGGACTCACGCGGGAAGACGAAGGTGAGGTTCGCGTTGGGGTCATCTGTCGACGACAGCGTGCCGCTCTCCCCCGTCGAGCTGGCATTGTACGTGCCGGTGATGAACCAGGTGTTCGAGTACTGGATGATAGTCGTGTTGCGGTCGTCGATGGTGATATTCCGGTGTCCCATTTTGCGTCGTCGAAGGCGTGGATGAAGGAGAAGGAGAAGCGAGATGAAGCAGAGAGGTGAAACAAATGTGGGCCCCGACGAAAAGGGACAATTAGGTGGAGGTAATCAAGGGGGGAGCGCTAAGGTGGAGTGGGAATGCGAGAACTAGCAGAGCTTGACCAAATAGAGGGCAAGGAGTGTAGAGGGGACGGTGTTTCCAGAACCCGTTGGCTTAGGTAATGGGGTCAAAGTCAGGGCTTAGTTAGGCCGCGGACGAAGAGCTAAGGGGAGAACGGATGGGTCAGTAAATGGTAGGCAAATGATTATCGGGTAACGCGCCTGATCGCCGGCCGGAGGGGACACCTGTGCAGGAGCAAGCGAGCAGAGGTAGACTGGCGCAGGAGTAGCGACTGTGGCGAGGTCCGCCACCAGAACGCATTCGCGGCTGGAGAGTCAGAGGTGATGGGGGCGGCTGAAAAGGACGAGCGAGCCCATTTGATATCGCGGCACTGGGCGTAGCGACGCGCCGTTGCTCCCACAGCACGTGTGCGACCGACTTCCCGCGCTTGCTCACCCGCAAGAGACGGCCGAGGCCCCGGAGATTCAGAACAAAAGCATCAACACGATATGTCGAGGCACCACACAGGTTATAAACAGATCTGTGGGAAGGCCCCGAGCTCGAGGGAGGACGCGTTCTTGAGGTTAGGAGAGGAGGCCTTACTGCCTGCTCTTCAGCACTTCCATTCGGAAGTAACTCCAGATAAGCGACACAGAACGGGTGCACGAATGTCCTGAGCGATGTGCTGCAGACTTTGGACAGGCACAATGGAGTGGAGCCAACCTTTTAGGCGATGCCATGCGAGAAGTCGAACCGCCACAAATTACCTCTTCCTCGTCTCTCTGTCAGGAGGCTGGTAAACTTCAAGTGAGCTTCTGAATCGTGCATATAGTCTGGGTGTCCTCCGTAGATATATATAGCATGTGCAAAATTCTCATATACTGACAGCTGGCTATGAGTAGTTGCACGAGTTCATCCACGTCCAGGAGTCGGTGTCCACCGCATCGAAGCGATATCCTTCTGCTTCGCCCTATTCCACCCACTTTCTCGCTCCATCGCATCTGCCCGCCTCTGCGCGCCAACCGTCCGATCCAACAACCTTCGCGCCGCAGGCGTCAAGTTCCCCTCGCGCTCTCTTCGGGTCGTCCAGCTCGGCGGCGGCATAGCCTCCTTCTTGACCCCGCGCATGATCCCGTCGCGCTCGCGGATGCTCTTGCTGGCGCTCTGGCTGAGCTTGCGCGAAATGACCTCGCGCTGCGTGGGTTCGGCGATGCGAAACGGGGTGGGCGGTTCGTCGATGGCGTCGGAGGAGAGGATACGTGGTGTACCAGCAAGAGTGCCCCAGGTCATGAGCTCTTTCATGCGTGCCGAGCCAAGTTGATCAGGAGTTGGAGTAGGAAGGTTGGGGACGAGGTTGAAGGAGTCGGACGAGTTGAGAGAGGTGTTACTATCTGCGAAGATAGTCAGCGACAGGTCGTATCAAAGACGGAAAGGTGAACTGACATGCAGTACCCATAATGGCGGCGTCTATGCGACTTCGTGTAGGGCTGGGTGGCTCGGATCTCGACTTCTCGGCCTCCTCTTGCTCTGGTAAACGCGTATTGGTATGCTTTATGACCCTCTCCTTCGGTTTCGGCTCGGTAGGCTTGGGATGGTATGGGCTCTCGTCCGCATCCGGAGGAAACATGAGCTGGTTTCGCGCCTACAAACTAGTTAGCTATATGTTGTGTATGAGGGCATATAAACGCACCTTGAACCTCCATGCTTGCACGCCGGGATCTCGCTCATCCTTCTTCTGCGTAAGGACCTTCTCGTCGTGATCGCCCTCGCTCTCGCCATACTTTGCGAGTGTCAGGGCCAACGCTTGCTCCTGCTCCTTAGCATCGCCCTCCTTATCTTCCTCTGCAACCGCCTTTCCTCCATCCTCGGCCTTCTTTCCCTCGATCAGGCCGCGCACCGTGGCATCGGGGTACTCAATCCTCAGCTTCCCCCGCACGCCCGCGCCCTCGATCCCCTCCGCCTCCGTCGCCTTCCCCTCCAACAGCAGTTGCCGCTTCCGATACCCATCCTCAATCGCCTTCACCGCCTTCCGCTGCGCCTCGAACGCCCACCCATGCGCCTCCCTCCGCTTCTCGTTCTCGTCGTCCAGAATCCGCGTAAAGCTTGAGTTATCCTCCGACGTGAACCTTGCTTGGAACTCGTCCAGACTCAAATTCAGCCCCTTCGCCTGCTCGTCGCGCTCGAGGCGCGCGCGCTTGGCGGGCCGCGGGGTGTCCTCGACGTCGCCCGGGCGGTATCGCGGGGTCGCGCCGGTGAATGGGGTGGCGCTGAGGTCCTCGAGGCGCCGAACGGTGTTCTGTATTCGAGTTTCATCGCCGGATTCTACGGCGGAGAGCCAATCGTTTGTCGCATCGAGGTGGTGGAGGGAGGGGAAGAAGTCGCGGGCGATGATGTGGGAAAGCGCGGCGGTGTACTCGTCTTCTTCAAGAACGATTTGGCGGTTCAAAGAGCGCTCAGCGGCTGCATACTTGGTCTGTATGAGTGCTGTGGAGGAGGAAGAGGGTGTTTGCCGCGGAGTTGCCATGACGGGAGGAGGTAAACGATGAAGGCCATTGACGCTGACGCCACATGGGTTCTGCACCTGACATTCACGTGTCGCATGCTCAAATTCAACTTCGCGCATGCACACCGAAACTATACAGGTAGTACCATCACATTCGGAAGCGTCAAGATATTCTACGAGTACGTAGTAGAGAAGGCGTAATATTCATAACAATCGTCATCATGAGGACCGTCAATGGCAAGAGAGTCGCCCTAGTGGTTGTAGATGATCTTCGCTCTGCTCCTAGGTTAGAGTCAGCGACGAGATTACCTCGACAAAGGCTTTTTTCGGTAATTGAATTACCTTTTCTCTTTTCCCTGTGCGCACACTGAATGAGCTGACGAGGCGAAGATTGAATTTTGAACACGCACGTTCTCGTCAGGCCACGCTAGTTGAGCTTGAAGTTCGGTGAGGCCGAACAGCAATACGACATCGAACTCCAGAGTCCAATATGTTTGTCCGTCAGGACCTTGTTCCTGCGTCGCTCGCGGTGTCGTATGATCATCCCCTTCGATGTAGCAGAGATCTGCGAATTTCTCTATGCCGAAGTCAGCACGACAACAAGATAGGGATACGGCGAAAACATACCCTCGTCGACGTCCACCCAGTCAGGAATGCTTCCCGTTCCCCTGTATATCCGTAGCGTGGCACCTCGAATATGCGTGGGTGGTTCTCTGAAGTCCCTGTACAGCGTGTACCTGAACTCTTGCTCCTGCGTTACTTGGGTGTTCTGGGCGCACATGTTAAATCCGACTGTCTGCCCCAAAAGGGCTGCTTACCACAGGTAGTACACAAGCGAAGGCATCGGGAAGATATTCTTCTCCCGATAATTCGCATATGTAGGAGGAATTTTTGCGCCGGCGATGTTCGCCCAGGTCCGGGCAATATGGAATGCAGCAATCGACGCCATACGTATAGCGAGATACGCGGGTTGTCACACTCCCCTTCAGGAGGAAAAGAACGCCGCCATCCGCCACGGCCTTGTTTCTGTTTGCTACATGAGAAGCGACTCCTCGAACGACCTGGCACGAAGCGACTTACACGTGAGTATCAGGTCGGCATACGTCGATCTCGAGCTTTCCTAAGAGCTCCTTGAGCTTAGCGAAGAGGAGCGGAGACGCGCCAAATCCTCCGACGATGTAGACCGACTGAAAGAGTCAGCACTCATGTTCAGAAGACCGAAGTTTGCCGCGCACGTACCGTCACCCTTTTACCACGCCCTTGAACCACTGCCATCTGCTCCAAAATAGCGTTGTAGATGGCATCCACAGAAGGCTTGAAGAAGCCCGCGGCGGTTGCGCTGGTGTATGATGAAAACGCCAGTAGCAATAGCATTATAGTCAAAACTCACCCCGTAATCTTGTGCGTCCCAAGGCGCACCTTGAGCTTCGGGTCCGTCGCAGAAGCGCTGCCGAACTTGACGCTGGCGGTATCCGTGTCGTTCTTGATCGTAAGTTTCGTGTGCTTGTCGAACGTGTTTGTCATATGGTCCACGTCGGCTTCCCATTTGCTGCCTTTGAAGGTCGCTGTAGCTATGTCAGGATCATACGAGATGCGACGAACGACATAGGACAGACATTCGAAGTATTCCCTTGCGCGACTCGTGACGAAGGTAGATCCTTGGAAGATACCTATCGAAGCGATCTTGTTAGATCGTCTATTCCCACAAGCGGTCGAAATGACTACGTGCACTTGGACGCCGCTACCTCTGAGAATGTGCCTCCGGAGTCCTTGCCATTGGCCGCGTAAGCGCTCAAATCGACTGTCCCACCACCAGCATCAAGCAGTATGAGCCCATTGCCGTCCTAGAATTCAGTGTCAGAAGCAGGACTATCCGACAAACGCACGTCCAGCTCACTTGCATAGACTCCGTCGCTAGACCGTGGTGACCGCAAAAGTGTAAGCCCGCCTCGCCCTCAGTAACGAAGTGTACACGTTTGCGCGCTTCGGCGGCGTCCTTGACTAGTCCCGCGTCGACCGCCATCTGCCGCATAGCCTGCTGCTGAGGCCCACCCCAAGCATTTGGGTGTGTTAGTGTATACTCCGCGGTCTGCGCAAGCTGCGCCCACAAGGCGACGCCGGCAGGATTACCATCCTGAATGAAGGATTGTAGACAGGCATGTAGGTGCTTGAGGAAGTCCGTGAAGACGTCGTGTACGCTCTTCCCCAGCGGGAGGGGTGGTAATTTGTGAACCTCCGCCGGGGACCCATCGTACTTGGGCGCCAAGTGCAGTTTGAACCTTCGTTGGCAGAGTTCAATGGTTCGTACAAGCTCGCGAATGGGTAACGCACCATTCAGCCTTCGTCCATTCGCCGATCATAACATTTTCGCTCATCTCGTCCAGCAGTGTCTCCGCTCCAGCGGCTTGTACAATGCCGTCCTCGTCGTAAAACAGAACACTGGGTATCTTGGCATTGCCTCCGACAAGCTCTTGACCGGGAAACCTGCAGAGCGCGTCAAGGGATCTATGCACCATCAAGTTGGGGAGTACGGTACCGAGTGACGCCCATGATTTCGGGCGCGACTCCAGGCTCAGCAATGCTGTGATTCCTTGAGTGAATCGTGAATGGCATGGTAGGACATGGCACACACCAGTATGATATACCGCTGTACGTGGTCCCGATGTCGATGCAGGCGTACAGCTTCCTTGCTTTACCGGCGTAGGGCTTGAGCTTGGAAGTCGACATGGCGGAAGAAGCGAGCGGCTCGCAGGGAGATGCGTCGTCGCGCGGCGTACAGTCGACGAAGGTCTGGAAGAAGAGAGCTTACTTTCGCCTAACGGCACGTCCGAACAGGGCGAGCAGCCTCCTTGATCTCGAGCGCCACAAGAAGCGGATGTAAGGGAACAATTGCGCAAAGGGACATCAAGAGAAGCGGCGCATAACGAAACGTGGTCTTCGCGGCCCAGTCCTTACCTCTCCAGCTTCCGCTCAGCCTGCGTGGTCGTTCGTCGTCGATGAATCCGGTCTTGTTGGGCTTTGCAAAGCTGTACAATCTTGTCCCGGGGATGGGGAGCATAATCGAGTGAGTGTCATCGCAGTCAACGAGCGCTTAGCTTATGCGACGTAGGTACTTAGCCCCCGCAGCCGAGCCGACACTAGTACCTGGGCAATGCGAGAAGGAGTCTGCTGAGCCGCACCCAGCACAGTACAAGCGCGCGCTTGATGATGGCGCAGGCCAGGCTACCTCCAACGACATACCGAAAAGCCCCATTCTCGATCACAGGCCTGCACCAACTATCGTGCACGATCGGCAGCACATCTTGACGCCGCCGCCGGCTATAGAGCCGTTCACCAACGTCTATCATTGCGCCGCGTGCACGAAGGAAGCGAGCGAGCGCCGTGCTTGCGTTTGCGGCCATGCCAACCCTCTGGCCGAACGATTAATCGCAAGCCAGCGAGAGATCGAAGACTTGTTCAGCCAGCTGAAGGAAAGACATATCTGGATCGACAAGCTTCAGGTGCAACTTCGAAGCGCGCAATGGCAAAATGAGGACCAACTGCACCTTATAGCAAATCTGGATCGAACGTTGCATGACACGCAGGTGATGCTATATGAGCAACAGGAGCACTCTCGCCGCGAGAACGATCTTCAGAGGCAGGAGTTGGAGATCGCTCGCCGCTTCTTGCAGCGCTCGGATACACTGTCGGAGGCAGACGTGAAAGGTCAGGTCATGAAGCTGAACGAGGAGGTCTTCCAGATCGCTACGAGCCTCGTGGACGAAATACTGGACGGCGGCGGCAGCGATATCGGAGACAGCACATCCGTAGATGGACCAGACGCGCTGACCATCGAGCGCCTTGTCGGGAGTCCTGTCGTTCGCGCACTGGAGGAGAGCCGCATCGGCGAAGGTGCTTACGATGCTGCCCTGCAAAGCGCAGTCATCATTTGCCTTATTCGGCATGTAGCGTCTGTCGTTCAGTCTTGGTGTCCATCGAGCTCTGGGAACGCTATACACTGCGAGACAGCCTATCGGCGACTGCTTCAGGAGGGTAGGCAACGTCTTCAGTCGGTCTGGAGGTGTTATGCGAACTCACCATTCTCTATAGAGGGAGCCAACGTTGCAAGACAGTGGCGAGCGATGACCAGGCGCAGCTTGCGGGTGGCGGAACAGGAAAAGCGCGAGCTCTGCGCCCAATTTGCTGGTTCAGTCTGTCGCGACTTGGTCACGCTGCTGGGTTTTTGCCAGCAACTGGGCATCAGGGGCGACCGCATTGACTTCGAGCCCTATCGAGAGCGCCTTGCCTATGTTGCGGAACTGGCGATCGAGCTCAATGAAAGCGTGGGGTTTGGCGTGTCCTCGGTGGATCTCACCGTCTTCACAGTGCAGATGGGTCAGAACTTCGACCGACCGAGCATGCGCGACTTCTGGAGCGACCCTGTGGAGTCTACTAGCGCTTGCGACCAGCCGAAGGAGGATACCGTGGTGGGAACCTGTGCGTTGGGATTGAAGAGAGAGGGTAGTTCTGGGGACGGCGAGAAGGCGGCTAGTGTCGGGCTGGTCCTCCTGCCAGCGAGTATCGTGCTCCAGTCAGCGCTGCATCCGGACCCCCACGCGTAACATGCCTTATGGACGTGGGGCGAGTAATAATCCAGCCGATGAGGTGGTAATTGGAACCAAGCCAAGCCAGAATGGGACTATCTGTGTGACGGTGAAGATCATCTGACGCCTAGGATTACTATTGGCGCAGATCCCAACCAACTCACCTTCTTCCTATCTCCCTCGCTCTCATCCCCCCTCATCCGTATAAACACAGACTCGAATTAGAATCATACATAATGCGTCGTGCGTACGCGACGCATGCAGTCGTCGCAGGGTATGCATGCGCCGTCGTACGAAGGATACGTAGTGGACACGCGTCGTCATCGTAGTACTGGCTACAAGCAAATCATAAGCAGTGCGCGCCGGGGGCTTGCAGGGGGACAATGTGTGGGGTTTCGTAAGCTATAGGGAGTGACTGGGCGCCCGTCGTCAGTACTGCTGCTGCGGGGAGACGACTGTGTGCGCGGGATGGATGGGTGGCAGGGCAGGGCCGTCTGGGGCGAAGAGGACCCTGCGGGGTGGGGGCGGCCCGAGCTGCAGCGTGTCGGTGGCAGCGAAACCGACAGCTGCAGCCACCCAACCACGCCACGCGCACGCACAACTGTCTGGGCGAGCAATGTTGTAATGGAACGGGGGAAAGGGTGGATAATACTTAATAGAGGAAGAATGTAGAAAAAAAGAGATGGTGGGCATATAATGTATAAAGATGTCGCAAGGGGTACGTATAGCGGGTACAGAACACACAAACCGTTTCCCGAGAGTTGGCGAAAAAATCAGGAGGGCGCCACCGAGGGCGCCGCAATCTCATTGCGCGGGTTCGACATCCACTTCCGACGACGCGACATCCACTTCGACGATGCGAACTCAACTTGCCTCTGGGGTATGCGCGCTCACCAGCGCGACGACGCGAGCAGCGGCTCCTACTTCGACAGCACCGCGGCCGAGCTCCCAGAACGCGGCCGCAGCTCCCGGATGTCGAGGTCGCTGTCCGCGCCCGCGCTCCGCCTGCCGCTTCCGCCCCCACTTGGCCGCCCGATCCGGCTCTTCGACAGCGACGCGTTCGACGCGCTGTTCGGCAGCCGCGTCCGCACGGTCACGTTTGAATGACCCAAACCCGCCAACGAGGGCTTGTTGTCCATCGAAGAGTTCGGGCGCGGCGGTGGTGGTATGCCCGTGCTTGCTCCCAAAGAGGACCGCTTGCTCGCGCCGAGGTGACTCGTGCTGAGCGGCCCCGTCGAGCGCTTGAGGCCGCCAGAGGAAGGCGCATACAAGCCGGACGTGGGCACGGGGAGCAATGTTGGTGTGGTTGGGCGTGAGGTTGGGGTGGGAATGGAAGTGGAGGTGGCGGTCGTGGCGCTAAGGCTGGAGGTTGTCGTGCTCATGCTGCCACCGGAAAGGCGGGATTGCGGGCGCTTCATGCCCGAGCCGATGCTACTCTGGCCCAGGCCGGCGAGTCTTGAAGGTCTTGTAGGAGACCCGCGCATAGCACCAGGACGTTGAGGGCTCGAGGCTCGCCGACGTTCCCTGTCCGGATTCTTTGGTGGCGACGGTGAGTCCTCCATAATCAGCACCCAACCACTCGAATCAGCGCTCTTCTTGGGCTTGTCCGAGCCGCTGTCGATGCTGCGCTTGACCTCCGCGCTCCGCTTGACTTCGGTGCTTCGCCGGGACATGCCTTCCCAGCTAGACTTGGCCAAACCAGCGCGGCTCGACGCAGATGTCGACATCGACTGGTAGTTGCTGATGGACGTAGTCCCAAGTGGCGCAGGACTCGGCTTCCCAGAAACGCTGCCCATCCTGAGCCTCGGCACTCGTGTGTGAATCTTCTGCTCGAGGTTCTTGACGCGAGCACGCATCTCGGACACCATCTGCACACCCTTGTTGCGTGTGGCGGTTGTATTAGTGGATGCGTTGCTGGTTGTGGAGGTCGTACGGTAAGCGGCGGGGCGAGTAGGGCTGCGCGTGGGAGTGCGGTAATTCGTAGGAGAGCCATTGAAAGTGGGGAGGGTGGAGGCGCGCGCGATACCAGAGGAAGAGGGCGGCGTCGTGAAGGTGCGGCCAGGTTGGAAGCCGGCGCGATGGAGGAGTGCAGACTGGCCTGAGCTGACGGAGGATGTGGAGGTCGTGTGCGTAGAGCGGCCCTTGGGCGTCATGTTCAGCGAGTTCAGGCTATCCGACGAGCTCGGTTCTGAGCTGGGGGATAGGTCGGATAGCGTCATATCCGAGGGAGGTGCCGTGTGAAGCAGGTCATCTTCGGAAGGCAGCCTGGCCGGTTCTGGCTTCGTGGGCGAACGAGGGGCGGAAGGAGGCTGAGATGCGGCGACTTGGTCCTTGAGGACGGCAATCTCGACGTTGGCATCTATGGCACGTTAGTTACTGATGTGGGCTGAGGGCAAGTAGCGCGCACCTCGTAATTCATCCTTGAGTCTCTGGAATTCCTCCTCCATGCTGGCCTTGTCCAACAATTCGTGTTCGAGGAGAATCTTCTCCTCCAGCACCCTCGAATACTTGTTCTCCACGTCCGCCAGATTAGACGAGACGGCGCGTTCGTTACGCTCCAGGTCGTCGTTCCCCATCTCGAGCTCTCGCAACTGAACCTTGATCTGCTGGTGCTCCTTTCGTAGCTTATCAAGCTCGCGTTGCAATGAGGCGGTCGTGTGGTTGTGTGTGGTTTGCAGGGACATGAACTTGGACTGGGACATGGTCAGATTCGCACTGGGAGGGGAGCAGGCCACGTACCTTCCATTCGTCACGCTCATTCTCCGCTCTGGCCGCCTTAATCTTCAGATCCTGCTGGGCCTTCTCCGTGCGCTGCAGTTCGTTCTCAAGTTCGGTTTCGAGTTCCTTGCTCGATTGGTGGAAGTCGTCCAGTTCGGCGCGCGTCTGTTCCAGCATATCGCACACCTGCTCGCGCGTCAGTCGGTCTCACGGAGTCGCTTGCCACTGCAGACACCTCATTGTACTTGGCCCGCCAGTCGGTGGACCCGGAACTGTAGCTTGGGAACGGTGAGCACGGTAGTTCTTGGGTGGCAGCAGGCGACGCACTTGATGGTGGTGTCGTCGAGAGACATGGTGTCCCTCCTCAGAGCGTCAGTCGGAGTCAACACGGCGGTCATCGACGTGCACAACGACGACAACGTCGGCGTCGCCAACGTTCAGCTCAAGTAGCGCCCAAACAGCAAACAACAACCTGCACGTGTTCACAATTGCCCTTGTTATCAAATTGATGGCCGACTTCCCTTGTTTGAGGCGCTTCACTTCGTGGCCTTGCATGGAGGTCAAACCCAAACAGACCAGATAGTCCGGGCCTCAACTTATCGTGCTCCAGCTTCACGTAGCGCAGAGGGTGAAGCCTTGCCGTTGAGAATATTTCACCTAAGAAACTCAGCCATCACTTTTGATCGCAAGGAAGTCCGCTCGGTCCGCGGAGATAGCTCGATCAGTCTCGCTTACTTCTCGAACAAACCATCGTCTGCTAGTCGGATTCACCAACATACAAAAGGCGTCGCACCGCTACGACAAACACTCACCTTTCACCATGCCAGAAGACAAGAAAGACGCATTCTTCCCAGCCATTGGCGACGTCGCCGACAAGACCGACAAGCGCGATGAGGAGAAGCAGGAGGACGAGGAGAGGGTGACCGAGGAGATCGAGTCCCTCTGCATGAAGTGCGGCGAGCAGGTCAGATTTAGTCTTCTCAATGCACGTACCATCGCTCATTGCTTTCAGTAGGGCAAGACACGAATGCTGCTCACCTCGATACCCTTCTTCCGCGAAGTCATCGTCATGTCCTTCCACTGTGATCACTGTGGCTTCTCCAACAACGAGATTCAATCCGCAGGAACAATACGACGTGCGTCCTCCTTCTCATCCCCTCAATTTGCTTGCTGACCTCACCCAGCCGAGGGCACCGTCTACACCGCGCGCATCCTCGACCGATCCGATCTCGATCGCCAAATAGTCCGCTCCGCATCCTGCGAAATCATCATCCCCGAACTCCAGCTCACCCTCCCCGCCTCCGGCAACGGCCAGCTCACCACCGTCGAAGGCCTCCTCCGCGACATCGTCGCCGACCTCTCCTTCGATCAGCCGCTTCGCCGCATCCAGGACGAGGCGAGCTACAACAAGATCGAGGAACTGCTCACCAACCTGCGCGCCATCCTCGGCGACGAGGAGGACGAGTCAGGGGAGGTCGTGGTCGGGAAGGCGAGCGAGGCGGAGAAGCCAATGCAGCCCTTCACTCTGAAGCTGGACGATCCGGCAGGCAACTCGTTCATCGAGTTCATTGGCGACATCAGCGACCCGAAATGGAATCTGCGCACATACCCCCGGACCCTCGAGCAGAACGTGCAGCTCGGTCTTGTCTCGCCGGACGAGGCTGCCTCCTTGCAGAGCGAGACAAAGCAGGCACCGGAGGGCGTGACACCACAGGAGATCTCCGAGGACGAGGTCTTCGTCTTTCCCGGCGTCTGCTCAAGTTGTGGCAAGCGCGTAGAGACGAAGATGAAGCGCGTCAACATCCCTTACTTCAAGGTACGTTTCTGGTACCAGGTTTGCCTGCGAATGATGCTCATCGTCTGTGCAGGAATGCCTAATCATGTCCACCAACTGCGAGCATTGCGGCTACCGCGACAACGAGGTCAAGTCTGGCTCGGCAATATCCGAGAAGGGCAAGCGCATAACACTGAAGGTCGAGGACAAGGAGGACCTCAGCCGCGACATCCTGAAGGTACGTCCGACCCCCCTCCCCTACCCTTCCTCCCATTGATTTCCCGTCCTTTGCAGTCCGAAACCGCGGGCCTCCAGATCCCCGAAATCGACCTTGTCCTCACGCACGGCACCCTTGGCGGCCGCTTTACCACCATCGAGGGCATCCTCGACCAGGTCTACGAGGAGCTCTCCGAGCGCCTCTTCCACGACTCCGGCGACCCCCAGGCGCGCCAGAAGTTCGAGACCTTCCTCAAGAACCTCAAGGCAGTCAAGTCCGCCGAGAAGCCCTTCACCCTCATCCTCGACGACCCGCTGGCGAACTCGTACCTGCAGAACCTGTACGCGCCGGACCCGGATCCGAATATGGTGATCGAGAACTATGAGCGGAGTTGGGAGCAGAATGAGGAGCTAGGGTTGAATGATATGAAGGTGGAGGGATATCAGGAGGAGGAGGGGAAGGCGAAGGAGGAGGGTGAGAAGAAGGATGAGAAGGAGACCGCGGCCGAGGTGAAGGCCTCTGGATAGTGCGTTGTTGGGCTGCTATAGAATGTAATAGTAGGAAGGGCGATGCACGTGTATACTACTAAACTGTACATTAGTCGGTAATGTATCCTTAGTGTCATACTCGCACTCAGGAGTGGCAAATCCGCCAGCGGCGCAAGTCAACTGCCTAATTCGGCCAACGCAGAGGAGGAGCGCGAAAATCAACATCACACGTGATCATCTACGAACAAACCCGCGAATTTCCTTGAGAATTGATGGCTTCATGAGTCCTGTGCGTACCTCACGAATTCAGCGCGTATATAAGTGAGTACAAGGTCTTCCTCAGTGTTGTAATCATGTTAGCGCCTCGAAGCGTTATCGAGCTATCTCTCCCAAAAATTGGCCGCCACCAGCCTCTCATCTTCTATCTCACTCCATTCACTTTGTGCTTCCAGTGGAAGGCGCTATCTCCGTGAGCCCCTGCGCAACGGGTTGAGGTGGACAGCGAGCGAGTATCGTAGGAGGTGGCCTGGCTCATCTCGAATAAAGTCGGCACGCGCGACCGGCTCGCCTCATGGATAATGATCAACAAGCGCATTAAACTCCCGGAGCCCCTGAGCATGGTTCAACCGAACCAGCGTCCACGCAGAACCGCATTTCCGATTCCCTTTGCCAAGGAGTTGAGGAGGTCGCCATTGATCTATCATCTCATCGCGCCTGCCATCGCGCCGGGTAGGCCAGTCCGCTGCATATGTCCTCCGTGCCGCTGCCGCCATCGCGCCGGGTGATTGCTGTCCGCGCACCCCATCGCTGTCAGCGCACCTCATTGCTGTTAGAGTCCGCCGCCTCATCGCATTGACACCCGGCGATCGTTGGCTTCACCGCGCCGGACAATCGCGCTAGGAGAGGGTTGTTCCCGGAGGCGCTTTCGAGAAGCTGATCGTTATATTCGATGCCCAATCGTGCTCAACGTCGCGCGGTGAGGGTTCCCGCCGTCCACGCGCCTCTGGGGGCTAGTGAGGGTCCGCCATGCGTACGCTCCAAAAACTGTAGGAAAATCAGACAAAAGGGACGTCGAATAAATGGTAGAAATTGGACTCACCGAAAGGATCAGATCTTAGAAGCGTTCGACGAGGAAGGAAGTGGGACGAGGCACCGACGACGAGGACAGGAACAAACAGGAGCGACGGCGGGCACTGACAGTCAGACAGTGGCACGAATGGGCGGGACCGACGATGGAGGGCGGGCAGGGCGGACGATAGCGGCGCCGGGAGTTGAGAGGGTAGGTATTACGTAGGGCCCTGCAGGGCGAGGTACAGTGGTGAATAGAGTATACAGTCGTATAGGGTGGTACAGTAGACAAATTCAAAAATGGGTGATAGGTAGGCAGGGCAGGAATGATATGTTGGGCAGGGAGATGCGCGAGACCAGATAGATAAGTATCACCTTCTATGTCAAGTAGAAAGAGGTTGGCGAGGTGACTGTCTCGAGGAACGCGGCGGGAGTCTCAAGAAGTGAGTGAGGACGCACTCGGGTAATGACGAAGCCTGGCCGATGTGGCGGGCGATACAGTAGATTCCGACGGGCGCACAACGTAGTCGGTGGGTGTGGGGCACTGGATGTGGCTGGCGGTAAGTGTGGCGCGCGCGACTCAAGCCTCGCGTTCGACACCGTGGACGAGCGGGATACCAAGCTCTGCGAGTGCCTTAACGCCCCGGTCCACCCAGTACGCCATCACCTCCTCGTTCTCGAACCAAAGCGGGACGTCGGCGCTGTCAGAGTCGCCTGCGTCCGCGCCAGTGACTTGAGCAGGTTGGTCCGTGTCCGTGCCTTTGTCACTGACAGGCGGGTCGCGGGGGTTGTTGGTAGGTTTCCGCTCGAACACGGATACGAGGGAGTCGTCGGTGGCGCTGTCGAGCTGTTCCAGAGATGACTGACCCTCGTTACCGCCCGTGTCTGCGGCTGCAGCGTGTTTACTCGCGTCTAGGCCCGCATCCAGATTTGCAGCGTCCAAGACTCCCGTAGGTGCGTCGCTAGGTTCAGCCTGCGTATTGAAAGTCCCCGCATGGTCCACCGCTATTGATGCGTCTGTGCTGTCCCGTTCATGCTCTGGAGTCTGCGACAGGGGATTTGAGGCGTCCAGTGGTATTGACGAGCTGGCTGCAGAGATATCCTGCGCCCTCGCGCCGGGGCCCGTCCTTTGCGCAGGCCGCCCCGCCCACAGCGCCCCTCCTCGCATCCACCCAGCAACGTTGTCCTCCCGCTTGATCGCATCCAGCACGCCTACAACGGCCAGTAACGTCGCATCGACGCCGGCCACCGGTGCGTATATAGGCGATGACGGCGGGGGCGAAGGCGAGCGCCCATTGGTGTCCTTGGGTCCTTTCTTCGAGTTCGCCGACGCCCTCCTGCGCTCCCGCTTTGTCCGCTTGCGCTCCTTCCGAGCCAGCTCCTTGCGCTGCTTTTTCGAGAGCGGCGGTCCGCCGAGGCCCGGCACCGCAGACGAGTTGTCGGGCTGCTCGGACTCAGGCGCAGGCGTTGGCTCGCCCTCGTCCTCGGAGCTTTCAGCCTCCTCGTCGCCCTCATCGTCAGATGACCGCTTGCGCTTCGTCGTAGAAGGCGCGCTTGTCTCGCCCTCATGCGGCTGCTCGCGTCTATCGTCACTCTCGTGTGCATCGACCGCGCGCCGTGCCTTCGACCGGACCGCGTCCTTGAGCACGGCCAGACGATCCCGCCTCAGCGTATCGGCATCGTACTCGCGAATGGCCATGTGGTTGTACGGCTGCAGGCGGGCCTTGAGCGGGGAATCGTCGACGAGGAGCGTCGTGGACGCGGAGTGCGCCTTCCCACCATATCCAGGGTTTAACCGCAATTTCTTCCACGGGACTGCGAGGTCCTTCGTCGTCTGCGTCTTCTGGTCTGGGTATGCATGTGGTCAGGACGGGGGCGAAGGAGTACGGATATGGCATTGGCATAGTGGGATTACGGAAAGGGATAACAAAGGTACTAACGATATTCGTAGTGCTTCAGCCCGAGCGTGTCGCGCGCCCATATTGCGGCGAAGTTCTCCTGCGCGCGCCCGAAGCACTTTTCGACCATGTCGTGGACACTGTGTGGTTGGGCGGAGCTCCAGATCATGGTATCGAGCCACGTGCGGGTCTTGGGATGGAAGATGTAGTCCTGGAAAGACTGCAAGTACGGTCGCCGATGTACTTTGCGTACAAATCGTTGCCCTGGTTCAGCTGGTGCTGTGCCACTGAAGCGGGCGCGGACGAGAAGGGACCCATTGAGATCGAGGATGAGGAGTTTTCGCGAGGAACTTGGATCGAGAATGGGGGAGGATGGGCGATTGGCATGGATAAGATATTCCTGAGAGGGTGCCGACTGGCGAGCAGGCGACCTGTGGCGGCGAGCATGGGGTGGGGAGAAGGGCGGGGGAAGAGGATAATCGAGGTTTTGAGGGGCATTCAGCCTTTCCTGTTGCTCCCAGTGCTCCCAAGAATAAGGGGGTAGAGGTCCTCCTGAGCGTCCGAAGTGGTTAGATTCGCCTGGTTGACGTCGCTCCCAGTCGTCGTCATAGCTGTAGGAATCCCGGAAACTGGAAGAGCGCAGGTGTGCATGTTGCCTGTGTCTATGTCGTGGACGATATTCCAGGTCTTCTTCATGCAGCTGGGTAATTGACCCGAAATCGGAAGGTTCGAAGTGGGTGAAGTGATCGGGCTGCTCCTCCGGAGGTACAGGTAGATCTTCGTAAGGATCGATGTCACTGGCTCGGTTTCTGGGTATATTCAAGCTGAACGCGGGGTTGATGTCGTAGGAATCCATCCGAGCGTAGGGGGAGCGCGTCGAGGAGGAGGACAAGACGTATGTCCGCCATCGTGTATTCACGAACGCGACAAGGAAGTCCGGCCCGCCACCCGGCCGTCAAATTTCCCGGAACGGCAAATTCGGCCGGACACATACAAGCGTCAACACCTTTTGGCACAGACAGACAGGAACAGAATCAGACTGCAGTCTAAGGTCACTCAGGACGCAAGTTCGAACGCTGTCCTTCGTTCGAAACGTCTATCTTTCCCACTCATACAACAAACTTTGCCGCAGGGGAAGATTAGAGGCCAGCAGAGTCTGTTGATCTCCTTATTCACCCTTTCGTATGGCGTGCTGGATCTCTCAACCTCGTGTCCAGCGGAGTTGTGCTGATTCCCACCGTGTCGCATGTCGGTATGTACTTCCTGGATCTCTCACCTGCGAAGAGCTGGTGAACAGATCTCGAGGTGCATCAACTTCCTCGTCACGCGTATCGCGAAGGACCGCTGGCGACTTGAGCTGCATTGGAGGCTCCGACGCGGCCGCGACGTCCCGCTACTCACTCCGTCATCGCTCGCGCTCTGCGCGACCTCGCACTTGTGGAGATCTGAGGACCTCGATAGACTCTCTCCAGAATACACGCTACCGCGGCCGCCTGCTGCAGCGCGAGGTCTCGCGAGCCGCGACCATGGCCCGCCTTCCTTTTTAGATCAACGGTTGATCGGTACCCTGCTCAAAGCGAGGGATAAACCGGGATCAAGACCCACCACGCCACTGGGAAAGTCTGGCCTGCCTCTCACACGGCAACGTCCCCTATTGTACCTGGTTGGCACACACCCAAATTCAACAAACCAGGGCGTACCGCGGTCTATCGGAGTACTTTCCGCGTACCCTCTGCGCGTCCTGCACTCAGGTGGGCTTGCCAGCTGAGGTGAAGCTCACCCGTGTCCCCTAACGCGCAACAACAGGCAACATCTGGCATCCTCGCCAAGCAGCTCCGACATCATGCTGCGAACCGGTTTGAACTGCGTCGTCCGAAAAGATTCCGCCCGTCGCGCTTATTTGCCTCCGGAGCTAGCAAGTCAGGCCCATGTGTCATGCATTCGTTCCCCTCGATCGAGATCTGCACCTTCGGACTTCTTATAGCGGCCCACAGGGTTGATACGGAGGCTTCGCTCTCCGCCTATGTCGACCATGACACCCGAGGAACACCACGACGCCGTCTTCCTGCTTGGACCATGGGTGAGTCCGTCAGAGTCTTCGTCACCGACTTGACCTCATCGCGTCGAAAGCTGGTCGGGTGTTACCTGGAGATATTCTTCCAGGGTGTGCTGATGGCGCAGGTATGTGTTGCCCAATCGTCCAACGAACGCGTGCTCAGCATCTCCAGTTCACCAACTACTTCAACTGGTATTCCGACGATAAGTTGTCGTTGAGGCTAGTGGTCGGTGGACTGCTCTTCGGCACGGTCCTGAAGTCCGTGCAGTCATTGTGAGTTTCCCTTGCCGCGTCCTGACATCTACTCATCGCGCTCGACAGTGCTCTCATCTGGATACAGTTGATTGAGTACTTCACGGATCTTCCTGGCGCGATCTTGTTAAATTATACGTCTTGGTGGCAATCGGGCAATCCTCTTATGGTGCGTCTTCCTTGCTATGCGCGAAGACCTCGGACTCAACTCGCACAGGTGGCTTGCATCGGCTTCTACGTGCAGATGTACTTCGTATATCGCCTCTGGGTCATCTCCAAAAGCTGCTATGTTGTCATCCCGCTCTTCGCGATCTTCCTGTTCAGTCTGCTATCCATCGCCGTCGCGGTATGTGGTCGGCTTTTCCCCGGGTGAACGCAATCGCTTACATTTGGCGCAGACGTACTACATCGCCCAAGCGGTTAGCCCGCCCATCGCAATGTGGTGTAAGTTCATGGATATCTCGCTCTAGACCGCCTCTGACGCGCTCCCCAGTCGCTATGCACCTCTCGGCTACATTCGCCGGAGACTTGATTATGACTCTCACGACCGCCTACTTTCTCATACGCTCGAAGGCCAATGTCTTGCCGCAGTACGCTGTTTTGTTCTCTGTTCCGGTGGGGCCTTCTGATACGAACGTGGCAGAACCGTGGGCATGATCAACGCTCTCGTTCGCCTCACCTTCTCAACAGCGGCACCTGCGGCTGTTTGGTGCGTGCTTTACCTAAGTTGACGGGAGTTCCAGCTAACTGGCTCGCTCCGTAGCGCGATGTTCAACTTGATCTTCTCGCAAGTCTTTGATGGTCACGTCGCCCTCATCTCCTCGGCATTCAACCAGATCCTGCCCAAGTTGTACGCCATCAGCATGATGTGGACGCTCAATTCGCGACGGACCATCCGCGTCGCGCATAGCAGTGGGCCATTCAGTGGTAGCGGGAGTGAGCAGCTCTCCGGGACACGCGCACGAGCATATAGCGGCGCCCGCTCGAGGGTCAGTAAAGTATACGACGAAGAGCATTCAGCAAATTGAACGGATGTCCCTATAGGTGCAGGATCACGAGTTGACGAACATACAAGTGCACACGCATGTCGAGACCGTGCGCGCGATCGACGTGAGTGGATGTGGGGAGCGGGCTCGTCGGAGTTGGGCTGACCGTGCTTCTTTGCCCGCAGGTGATGCTCGACGGCGACGACTCGACGCGGTCGGCGGACCTCAAGGACGCCCACCACTCGCACGATGTCGACACCAAAAGGGAGTACGGCGTCTGATCACACACGGCGCCGCGATGCGCCTCGTCCAGACCTGGACGACCGACTGCGCCCTTCCTCCCGGTGGCCCCGGGCCCTGTGAATTTCTGTACGGCGTCCGCTCTGCAGCGCCTGTGTATATGTCACGGACACCTTCCTCCCACTCCCTAGAAACCGGGGCTCGCGACACGTTGACCCTTCGTCGACGCCCGCTCCTCATCCTTTCGTTCCCCTCGCGTCTTCGCTGAGCGGTTACATTTATTGGGCCACTTGTCGCAAATGTTGTATTACCTCCCCCCATACCACCCCGCCTGTATTACCCGGCTTCCACCGATTTATTTATCTGACCACGACCGCTTTTGTCTTCTTCCTCAGGATGTAAGCCTTTGGGTACCGTGCTGGACGATGTTATGCAAACCGCTAGGGAAAGCCTACATGGTTGAATAGGTGTGAACTTCTTGCGTCCCGCGCATGCATCGGTGGGTCGGCCGCAGCCTGTGACCCGCCCCGAAAGATAGCCGCATTCACACCGCAAAGGTCGCAGCTGGTCGAAGTTCCGTCGAAGATCGCCCATCCGCGAGGCGCATCTGTGATGGGGGCACATGCCGGTGGCCTCCCCGCAGGACGCACGCGCTAGCGCCAGATCTGAAGTGCCTTTCAGGCATCCCTCGAACGCGTGGCACCGCCGTCGAAGCACCATGCTTGCACGGTTCCTCGAGCCTCCGTGTCCCTTGTCCGGAGCGCGTTGGAGGGAAAGCGCGGCATGTTTCCCGAGTTGGGTGCGCGGGGGATCGACAGCCACGTGCCACGGCTGGTTCGACTTTGGCGGTAGCGCGCCGCTGATTGCCGAGGCATGTTGAACTTCGGCGGCTCGCTCAAACGGGTGCCGAACGCCGTCTTATCAGGCTTCATCGTGGCGCGGTGAGGGCCTGCGCGAGCGGTAGTTGCCATGGTGCTGCAATGAAGTGGTCAGTGTCATTGTGCGACACAAGTTCATGGCGGTGAGCTCGCGTTACCAAATCACCGGAAGATGTTTATCTTTATCTCGCTCGTGGGACTTTAGAAGGCCAATCATCCTTTCCAGAGCAAATCAGGTCTTGCTTGCCATGTTGATCAACCACCATCTCCCTGACCCCGAAGCTTATCGAACTGCCTATCTTGAAAAAGGACAATTTCGGGATCATTGAACTTTGAGGCCACAACGACAGAAGTTGAGGTCCTCGTGCGAGAGACAACGAAGAGACGCAGGTAAGGGATGAAATGCGAGATGTTGAGCATGCATGTCCAAGACTCAGAGGAAGAATGATAGGTAAAGTATTTGCGAGAGACAAGCTCTTCTGAAGGGACACGGCGCAAAATCCGTCGAAGTCGGGGATACCAATGTTTGGAGTGGCTCTTTTTCAAAGGCCTAAGGCTTCTTGGCCCGGAAGAATGTGCGAATAGAAAGACTTGGTGGCGAATGACGATGCGAGGCTCAGAGTTCAAAGTTCGCGTTGTCGTCATGTGCCATCAGTGATGCACGTGCTCGCAACCTCGTGGGCGTCATCAATTGTGGGCGTGGCCCTTGCGTGCGCTCTTGACCTTGTCTTCAACCGCCACCGACCAAAGCGACAGTGGGCCGCAGCGCGACGTCACTCAGAGGAAACTCAAGAACGCTCTGCGCTTGCTTCATCTTCCTAAACTCTGAAACGCTACCAATCTGCATATACAAGGGCAAGACAATCTGCGGCTCGAACACTCGACATACGATGATCGAACACACCAGCGCGTTCTCTTTTTCTGACTTCTATGAGAGAACTGTCGGCGAAGAAGGCTGGCAACGAGTCTCCGATGGAGACATGGAGCACCTAATGGACGCCCTGTTCGCTGAAAGGTTATTCGATCGCAGAAGCAGGCAGTGGAAGGCGCTCAGAAAGAAACCCTTCATTGAATACGCTGCAGATGGCATGGCAGATATCTCGCGTCGCCTAGCATCCGTCGCACCTACTGTCTGCAAAGCGCACTTTGCCACAGGCAAGCCGACCGCGGAGATTATCAAACTGCGTTCAGCGCATCGGATCTTTGGACAAGATGACACCCCACTGGCTTGTGCGGCTATCGTAAACTACCTCTCTGACCCTACGTATCAGCGCGAGGCTCGAGCTGGCTCTGCTTACAATCATACGCTATCGAGGGACCAGTCGGGTGGCTCGGACTTGATCTACTCGGCCGATGTGGCTGTACTCTGGCATCTCGAGAGCTTCCAAGATCGTGAATCTATCGAAGAGGTATATTCATATGCTATGGAACGACATTCACTTCGCTAATCCATCACATAGAACGAAATGAAGTCCGCGAACGCTGCACGGTACATGCTCTACAATGATGTCCGTCGCACGCACGTCTTCGCTGTCACGATGGAAGGCACTAGCGCGAGACTTTGGTGTCATTCGCGTTCGGGCTCTGTCGTCACATCACGCTTCGACATACACAAGGTGAGCGACCTTCTCAAGTTTGCCATGCAGGCTCACTCATAACTCGTTTCAGGACGCTCGAGAGCTCGTTCAATTCCTTCTCTTCTCCACCTTTGCCACCCCTAGTCAGCTTGGTTTCGATCCTACCGTCCGTCGCGTGGTAGACAGCTCAGGCAAGCTCCACTACCAGTTTGACGTCCTCTGCTGCGACGGCGCGATGCACACCTTTCAATCCGTGAAGATCGAGCACGATAGACTCGAGGCACCCCTGCATAGTCGTGCCACCAGCGTCTTCAAGGTCTTTGACATAGGTGCTGAGACTGACTCTTACAAGGCGCTTCGCGATTACTGGCCATCTGAGGACGACTTTGCATCGCAGGAATCAGTCATCCAACAGGAGGTCCTCGACGCTCTGAAGGCGAGACTACCAAAAGAGGAATATGAGAAGTTACGACCCCACTTCATGACGATACTCGCTGACGGCCCGGTGCATCGTCGCTCTGGTTCTCGTGGCGGCGAGTCTGAGCGCGAGACTGGGCTAGATGATTCTGCTGAACCTGAGCGCAAGCGCTGTCGGACCGTTTATGAGGAGCATTGTCAGGCTCTCTGGTATGTAGACGATCCCGCGGTGTTCTTCTTCGCGTTGGCGCAGGTCATGTACGGTTCGTATTCTCACGATGCATTACTGCCTAGTATCCTACGTGATTGCTGACAATGCTTTTAGTCCTGAACAATCTGCGCCGCGCGGGCTACGTATACCGCGATGTTAGCTCGGGAAATATCCTGGTGCAGACCCTTGCATCCGCAACGGACTCCGCGGCTCTTTCCGACTGCTACATAACGAAGGTCTCCGACCTCGAGTACGCTAAGGCCTACGACCAGCTGACTTTGGAAGAGCCCAGATTGGTGCGTCTTCGTATGAAGGTCTGACAATCATACGTTACTGATCAACAAGCGCAGGGAACGTGTCTTTTCATGGCGGTTGAGGTGCAGGCTCAAGCGCACCTATTCTGCGATCCGGACGACATGGACCTCGTGGCCAACGGATATTTCCACCACAACTTCCTCCACGACGTCGAGTCGGTCATCTGGATGGCGCTCTACTTCATTACTGGACGCTGCAGCCGCGAAGTCTACGAGACCTTGGAATGGTACGAATTGCGCGAACACATCAAGGAAGTCAAGACGTATGAGAAGCAAATCCTTCCCTTCGACTCTAACGGCAGTCACGTACGCGAGGAAGTCGTGACTGGGTTGCGTCAACGGCGAAAGCTGCTCTCGCATCTCAAGCGTCTATACGGAGACGATACGCCCTTGACGAAGATCGTCGATGCTCTGGACTGCCTCCGCGATACCTATCGCGCTGTCGAGAATGACCGGACGATCAACTGCGAGCATAGGACGGCGTGTACCAAAACAGACCCTCTCACACCGCGCTTGCCAGAATCTGTCTTCGAGAAGAACGCGCAGATCTACGAGACCCTTCGGGAAATCTTCGAGGACATCAGCCAATACTTCGTGGACACGAAGCACTCGCTCGTCAAGTTCTCTGATCTCGACTATCTGACTGGGAAGTTCCTCGTTCAGGATCGATACTCAAGCTCGACGGTTTTGAAGGGCGGAAAGGACGCAGCTGCGCCGAACGTTGAGGCGAATTCGGGGATGGACGGCGCGTCGGCGAAGGCGATAAAGAAACGGAAAAGGACAGACGCGAAAGAGGAAGGAACGAGCGCCAAGCGAATCCACGCGGACCCTTCGACCTTAATCACTGCAGGCTGTGCCAGCGCGTCGACGCGCAGCAGCAGGGTGACGGCGGTGCGCGGTAGTCGTAGTCGGTAAGGGCGGTGCAAACCCCGTGCGAGAACCCACACGACGATCGGCAAGGCTCGCAAGTCGGACGCTTCATGGAGCTTGAAGGATGGCGTCTTTAACGTCTCGGAATTCGAGCTTTGGAAGGAAGCGGGACGAAGGAAGGGGCAGCGCCGGCGCGCGAGTGTGATGAAGGTGGTGAACGTGTATTTTATTCAGAATAGAACAGCTTGAGACAACGATACGGGCGAAGGACAACATCAAAGAGACCTTATGAACTGTAAATGGGTATGAGGGCGAGCTCGACCGATCGAAAGTGTCACGCACTTTGATGTTTCCACATGTTCTTGTCCAGCAAGACCGCAATATAGAGCGACGAGGACACATATAAACCGAGAGAAAAAGAGGCGTGTATGTGATACGAAAAGCGAATGAGATGATAGAAGAGGCGTATGTGGAGGAAGGCACGAGCGTAGAGGCGGAACATCAATGTCGACTGTCCGTTGAGTGACTTGTGGCCCCAGCGACGAGTTATGCAAAGTGAAGGCGAAAGGCGAAGACAAATCAGGATTTACACGCCGCGAGCGGAAGCACGGATGGGCCAGCAAGGCGGTGAGGGTGGAAGTATGCGGCCAGTGGTAGAATACGAGAAGGCGGAGGCGGGTAGTAATGGCGATGACACAGGCCGTAGGGTCGTATGTCGGGGGGGGGGACGCCTTTACTTCCGCGAGCTCGACTTAGCCTGGGGGCTGCTCGACGCGCCCGACTCGCTGAGCAGGGGCGACTTCTCGTCCGCGAGCTTCTTCGGGCGAGCCTGTCGGGCGTCCTGCGCGCGACCGCCGTACCCAAGCTTTTCGGCCTCTCCGACCGGTGGTGGGGACTCTTCCTCCATTTTCTTGTCCGCCAAGAATCCCGGCGAGCTCTTGCCCTTCTCGCGCTTCGACGTCGTCCCAAACCGGCGGCGTATGTCCTGTACCACGCCCTGCACCTTGGGCATCACCGTCTCGACGACGTCGGCTATCTGCTTGCTGCTGCTGGGCTCCTCTGCGGGGGGCGCCGCGGCGCCGATGTGATGGGAGGGTAGAATGTCGTGGAAGCTAGACGAGGACTTGGTCGTCGGGCGGGAGAGTTGAGGGCGGTCCTGGCCGTCTATGTATTTGTAAGTTACGGTGTAAAAGAGGGCGCGGGTCGTCCTAGGCGTTCGACCCGCTGGAAAACTAGGTGCGCACCTTCTGCAAAAGCTCCTGGGCGCGACGACTCCAAGTCCGCCTTGGGAGTCATTGGACCGTATTCCTCGTCGGGATTGCTGACATACGCAACACCCTTGGAGTCGACGAAAGTATAGCGCTTGGTCTCGGTGTCGTAGGCGACGCGCTTGAAGCCCTCGGAGAGGCGGTAGGAGTCCTGTCCTGCTGGTCAATAAATTATTCATGAGCGTTAGAAGGCCACGCACCTCGTCGAACTGCGTCCAGCGGCCCATTGTACGGCAGTGAAATATATGGGACGGATGGGCAACGAGAAGGATGGGGACCCTGGCGATTTTTGAGCGGTTGGAATAGGGCGCCGTTCGAATAAAACCATATAGGACTTATAGTTCGAGATGTAGCACAGGTTCCGCCAAAGCCATGGCTTCCCATAAGGGCCGCCGTCGGCCGTTTCCACCTTCAAGAAAGGCAGGAGGCAGGAAAGATCCCGCGGCTATGGCGATGCGGGCCAAGTTCGCGCCTGGTACCTGGGTACCAGCATGCGGCGGCCAATGAAAAGTACGGAGGGGGCTGTTCCCAGTGACGGATGTTTTGTTGACTTTGTCGGAAGGGTCCACATCACGAGCGCCAAACAATGGCACACCCGGTGGAGTTTTCTGCCAGCGCCGCGTGGGAGGACAATTGGCTTGCGAGGCTGCATAATTCTGTGATTATCAGCTCTATTTGGCGACCTCTGAGCAATAAGTTGGATAGTCCAGCACAGAAAATACGAGCAGGAGCATTTCCGGCAACAAGAGATCCCCGGTCATAAACTGGACCGTGGACCCACCCGCGCACGCCTTCGAATCCCCTACATTCACTCGTGCCTCCCTTCGCGGCGGCCGCTCTCACCACAGCCCATCTAGAGTGTTAGTCGCGGGTGCTTCTTCGGGATTTTACGCATTTGCTGTACGCTACTAAGGTTCATGTACATGCTCCCGAATGCGTCCAAAGTTCGTCAACTGCTGTCTTCTTTGAGTAATGGGTAGAAGCCGTCAGCTAAAGAAGCACACAAAAGAGAAATTCTGGCTCAAGCTTGCGCCACTCGGTCCGTTGCGTTGCATGTCGTAGTCAGCCTCTCAAGCTGACGTGCTCGGAGGCTGCGCAGGTATCGTGTGCACCGTCTGGAAAGGAAATCGCCATAGCAAAAAGCAGTGCTGAGATCTCAACGTCAGCAAGGTAGAAGGCAGTCCTCCTGGTCTGGTCCAAGACTTGCGGTGTGACGAAAACGTGACGAGTTAATTTGGTGAGCATGGGAACCGGATCAATGCACGCGAGCAAATGTGATGATCGCCATCCCCTTTGTCTCTCCTCGCATCTCTGCTTCAACAGACGTACAATCCCTTTCACCTGTGAGGCATGGTAGTCGTCTTCTCAAGCATCACTCGTCTGACACCTCTGCGTCGATTACCAGCCTCAATATAAGTATCACGATGATGATCACTATCCCCAGAAGTGCCTAAAGGGATTAATCATCCGAACCGCCTCGGGGTCGAACCGGTCCTCACACAAGCAATCCCTCCTAGAGGACATGGCGGCAGCGGCGGTCATATACCCCTTCGCCGAACTTCGACAATAATCCCATCGGCGAGGGTGTGCCTCGTGTCGATTGAGTTTTAGCCGTAACTCCCGCCCGCTTCCCATACAACACAGCTCTCTTGTACCGGCGGCGCAAAAGAATGTCCGCCGAGAAATTGCCATCCGTGACTTGGCCGCAAGCTTGCCAGCCGCGAAGAGCCTTGGTAACGTCTATCCAACTCTCAAGGCTATGAGATGCGCGGGGCTTCCCCCATTGGGAGCCCCTTCTCACTCCGCCTCTTTCCCATAGATTGGGTGAGGATCATCACTGGCTTGACAACGGAAAAGGTTTGAATTACTTTGCGCAAAGGAATGAAAGTGATTGGGTCAAGCATTCTGACGGGACTCAAAAGTTCAACTGTGACTGTAACGCGAGACGACACGAGGTCCTGGTCATTGCTCAGACGCGACGGGATCTCCAGAGCGCCCCCAGCGGGATATACTGCGAGATCGAGACAATTCCTACTCACTTTTTTCGCTTCAGTACGAATTGGTTCTAGCCAATCCGGCGAGGGGCCTGCCAATATTTACAGCGGGGTGTTGAGTGCAAAGAATGCGCAACGCGTCCTTGGGCGATTCGAACCATGTTACAGCATAGGATACAACACCGAATCGTACAAGGACCGCTCACTCGATCACCTCTTCCGTCTGCTCGATGACCTCCTCGATCCACACCTCGATCTCCTCCTTCGCCTCCTCCTCCTTGCCCTCCTCCTTCGCGCCGAGCGCCTTCAGCTCCGCCTTGCACTGCTGCCGCCACGCGTTCCACTCGTCGACCAGCCGCCTGCGCTGCGCGATGAGCTCCGCCGACACGTTGCTGCGCGCCTCCGCGTCCTCCTGCTCGAACTGCGCGCTGTACTCGCGCAGGTTCCGGCGGATCTGCTTCTGCTGCTCGCGCGTGAGCAGCGTGCGCGGGCGCGGGCGCCAGATGAACTGCTTGAAGCGGTCGAGGATGTGCTTCTCGAGCTCCTGCCCGCGGAAGTCCCAGATCGCGTACCCGTTCTCGAGCGTGTGCGACCAGGCGGAGGCGCTCGTGGCGAGGTAGCGACCGCTGGGATCCCACTCGACGTCGGTGACGCCGTAGTGGTCGGCGGTGCCGAGCAGCTGGATGCCGGAGCCCCACTCGTTTGACGAACCCGCGGGGCGGTCCTCGTTGTTGAAGTCGAGGTCCCAGAACTCGAGCTCGGACTTGGTGGAGGAGCCGACGGTGGCAAGGACGACGTGGCGACCGCGCGGTGACCAGCGGATGGCGTTGCTGGTGCGGCCGGAGAGCGTCTTGAGCAGCTTGAAGTCATTCTTTGTGCGGTCGAGCTGGTAGAACGAGACGTCGGTCTTGATGGTGACACCCGGGCCCGGGTTGCCAAGGTTGGGGTCGGAGGTGGAGATGATGGCGAAGCGCTCGCCCTTCGGCTCCCAGGAGAAGTCAGTGACAGTGTCCTTGAGCTCGACGACCTCGACAGGGTAGTCCTTCTCGCGTACGCGGAAGATCTCGAGGTTGCAAAAGATCGACTTTTTGGTCTTCGTATGCCTATCGACCTTGACGCAAAGGAAGTCGCCCTGATTTTGCCAGTAAAGTTTACACTACAGAGCGTTAGTTCAGGCGATTAAGAAAATGGTATCACTCTTACCTCGGACACGTTAAACAAGTTCTTTTGCCGCAATATGGTCCGGCTCGGGAAGCTGATCAAAGTTACGCGTGCGGGCTGATTCTGCACTTCAGGCGTCCAGTACACGAGCATGTTGTCCCGTGCCTTCTTCGCGCCCGTCTTTCCACCCGACGCCGCCGCCTTCGCGTCCTTGTCCGCATCCTCCTTGTCCTTGTCACCCTGCGGACACCACTCGAAGTCGACGACACCCTCGATCTTCATGCTCTTCTTTCCGTGAAGACCCATACTCGGCAATTCGTAGACACTGATCATCTGCCCAGGTGTTACACGGCCGACGAACTTGTCGTCGGGACTCCACTTCAGAATCGGCCACGGCATCTGCTTCTTGCCAGCGGCATCGGCCTCGACGGAGGGGAAGGTGCGGAGGAGGTGGCCGGACTTGATGTCCCAGACGGCGATGTTGTTGCCCTCGTCGTCGGGCGAGAGGAACTGCGGGCCCTGAGGTGCGCCCTCGGGAATGGTGATCGGCTCGTTCGACCAGGTGACGAGGTAGTTTTCGCAAGGTGAGAAGTCGATGAGCTTGACGAGCGGGTGGGCGAAACGCTGCTGCGGCTTCCAAGAGTTGCCGCCCCACAACCGCACGCCGGGGCGATGAAGGGTGACGAGGAAGGTGCCGAGGGGGGACCAGGCAACGTAGAGGAAGGGTTCTTTAAACATCTAAGAGACGTTAGCATTGGAATAGCAACGCAAGAGGGCGAATGGAGGTACAGGCTTGTGCGCAATCTCGCATTGCTCCCGCTTGCCGTGCCAGTGAATTTCGACATCGTCGCCGCGGTTTGTCACGTATTGATCGCGTCCGTCAGCAAGCCAGGCGCGCAGGTGTTCCTAGGCATCCGATCAGCAAGCGCGTCGTTAACGAATGTTGTCTGCGCACTCTTGGTTGGTACTCCTCCGTCTTCGGCTCGACGTACGTCTCATCAAGGTTCGCGAAGCGCTCGATGTCGGTGAAGAGGTTGAGCTTGAAAGTATGCTTCGAATCGAATGCGTGGTTGTTCAGGATCGCGATGGCCATCGCGGCCTCCTCGGCGTTGCGGAACTCGATGAAGATGTAGCTGCAGACGATGAGAATGTGGTGGGGTAATGGGGGAGCGACACGCACCCTTTGCTCTTGCCCGCCTTGTCGTCCCATGGCATGAAGATGTTGTCGGCCTTAACGTGCACGCCCTTTTTACCAAAATCCTTGCATATCTTGGTCACTAGACGCTCCTTCTTGGAGGCGTCGATCACGGGGGCGCCATCGACGACGACGATGTTATCCAAGCCCTCGTCGTACTCGACCTGGTACCTGATGGATGGTCAGCACCAATTCAGCTCCACTGAGTTGCCACACACTTGGCCTCGATGTCCGAGTAATCGATGTCGTCGTCGTTTATATCTTTTGTAAGGCCTGGCATTTTGGGTACGGCGTCGGGAACAGTGTCGGGGAAGTGCAGGACGCGGTGATCTCAAACTTTTCCCGCCACGTGCTAGCCGTGTTCCACGTGGTCACACGCGCCACCGTGATTTACTGCTTGAAGTCGCGCTCATCGTCCGCAACGATGTCGGCGCTGTACGCGACGTTCTGCGCAGCGGCAGTCTCGGTGCTGAAGGAGGTCAACAAGCATGTTACGGAACCGTATATGGTGTGCCTCACAGCGATATGCGCACGAAGCTACGACTGACACTTGATCAGGACGAGCCATTCCACGTCCCGCAAGCGCAGGCGTATTGCGCGGGCAACTTTTCCCATTGGGACCCCAAGATTACGACTCCACCCGGACTGTGCGCACATCTCGTTTCCTTACAATGTCTCCTTCTTGATCAATCCTTCTTAGCTACGTCGTCAGCGTCATCCTCAAGCGCTTCTTCATTGTTAAATGTGCCCTCCCCACCCTCCGCCTTACCCCCTTGCTCGCACTTCTCATCCTCCCCCTAATCTTGACACGCTTTCTTGCGTACCAGAAGCGCGTCCATTCACCCTCGATCCTCTCCCCCTCCCCCGCGGCCGTCATCCTTGCGCTGCATCCCCTCGTCTTCTTCTATGGCTTCCTATATTACACGGACGTCCCGAGCTTGCTCGCTGTCGTCACCACAATTGTCCTCGCGCAAGAAGAAAGTCACTGGCTAGCTGCGTTGGTGCGTTCCTCGTCAGTTACTACACGCCACACCCACACCTGACTAGGCCGAATGATAGGCTGGCGCTATCAGCTGCACGTTTCGCCAGACGAACATTATTTGGGTACTGTACGCATACGCTGTAAGTCAAATCGCGTACCTGCGCTATCGACGCGACGGGGTACGGCTGCACGACCCGCTTGCAAGGAAAGCTACCTTCGGTGGGTGTGTTGTCCTCTAAGAGCACACTAGCATAGTAGACGTGTGATGTCTGCATTGCGACCTTTCGGCAGAGTCGAACTTATGTCTGACTTCATCCCTTAGGCGACATTCCTTGGAGCACATTCTCCCTCGCTTCACTACTGCCTGACATCTTACCTGCGTTCTTCCCTTACGCGTTGGTGCTCGCTGGATTCGGTGGCTTCTTGGTATGGAATGGAGGAATAGTGTTAGGTGAGCGGCCTTGTCTGCGTCTCTATGCATTGCGCTCAGTACACATGCTTACCCACCTCACCTCTCAGGCGACAAGTCAAATCACGTCCCAGCCTTCCATGTGCCCCAGCTGTACTACCTCATCTCTTGCGCGACCGCCTTCTCTTGGCCTGCCCTACTTCGAGTGCCCAATCTACCGAGCCGCGTCCTGCGCAAGATGTTTGGCGGCAAGCTGCGCACGACGTGCACAATCCTGCTCATCACCGCGATCTGCGTGACGATCAACCGGTATACGTGCGTGATGTTCTCGCCTCCCGCGACTGGTCGCGGCGTATCTCTTCGTTGCTGACGCTACACCTTCACAGCATCCACCACCCGTTCCTCCTCGCGGACAACCGGCACTACACGTTCTACCTGTGGAGACGCGTCATCCTCGTACATCCCGCTGTCAAGTACCTCTTAGCGCCGATATACATTGCATGCGGATGGGCATGGTGGGTGGCTGTTGGTGGTGAGTTTCATTATCCCTTTCTCCGCATTACCCTGGCTTGTGTATCCTTCGCATCGCGTCGCGAACTCACATTCCCCTCCAGCCTCCGACAACTCTCTTCTCCAGGTCCTCCTTATTCCACTTACCGCCGCGCCGACGCTGCTGCCAGCCCCGCTCCTGGAACCGAGATACTTTGTCGTGCCTCTGGTCCTCATGCGCGGGCTGTTGGAGGGTGACATGGACGAGGCATCCTCGGACGATGCGAAGGAGAAGGTGAAGAGCGTGCCGCACCCATCCGGCTTCCGACTATCGCCCAACGTCTCTCTCTCCCTCGAGTTTGCATGGTACGCAGTCATCAACGCGGTGACGCTATACGTGTTCGTGTACTGCCCGAGGGGAGAAACAAGGTTCATGTGGTAGCATGATCGCGATTGTGGTTTATAAGTACACCCCATATCTGACCGTGCATGTTACGCGAACACAAGAGGAAAATGTTTGATCTCAGTCAACGCTAGGCATAGCTCGGTTGCTGCTCAGACAACATGCGATGGCGCGACTTGCACGCCTTGACAGACATCCACGATCAAGAGTTGGTGGCAACAGGCCTTAGGGCCGGAAGCCGTCCAGGCCACATGCATCAACATCATTCTACCGAATCCTGCGTGAACCGACGGAACTCATACATTTGCTGCTTCATCGGAAGCATACATTCCAAAAGATACAAAAGATGAATTCACTAATATTCGAACTGATACAACCTCCACGCCTCTCTCTTCGGCATTACATCCTTCATCCACAGGGGCTCCTTCTCAAACAATCTCGTGAGCTCGTCAAGTTGCTCCTGCCACGGCTTATGCGCCATGAACCAGGTTGCGATCGTCGAGCATATCATAAGGAAAGTCACTTCTCGCTTCCCGTCAACACGATGCAATGAAAATTCGGTTTGCCACTCCGGTCCTGTCATGTCCCCGATGCCAGGCACGTCCTTCACGCCTTCAACGAAGACGTGCCGAATTCCTGGCCACCCAGTTTTGCAAGAGGCGTAGGCGGCGACGTGCTCGGGCCACATATCAGGGTAGCTTCCGAAACGCTCGCGACCTCCACGATAGCGATCCAGAAATTCCCCGATCTCGCGCGGGGTCATGGGATATCCGAAGTGCCAAACATCGGACGCCTCGGCTGCCTCAGGCGGTTCGGGAATATGCGCCAAACACCTGAGGCTTGCAGGCTACGATAGCCCGAATTAGTCTCCTGTTGTGATGCGACTGAAGGTCGACTCCGGTGTGCATACCTTGGCTACAGGTGTTCCAGCCCGCGAGCGCACATCTGAGGTTGCTTGTGGCTCTGCCTCATCGTCTTCGTCTCGATTGGCGTCGCTCATTGCTAGGCGTGTCGAAGAAAGAAAGTAAGACTCTTCAAAACTAGTCAGAAGCGAAGGACGAGTGATAGGTAGACAAGCGACGATGACCTCCCTTTATATATTCGACGAATTGTAACAGGTTGCGATGTCGCAGCTTTAGTCGCGCTGATCTGGTCTACTTCAGACTCCGAAAACATGCTGTGGCGCGCGGCAAATGTCAACTGTGGCCATGAAGTCTAGGAGTAGCCGCATGAGAGTCGGCTGTGAAGGGCGCGAATACCAGCAGGCTTGCTCATTGCAAGGGGTAGGTACCTGCTTCTGACTTGTCGCTGGAGTTTCTTTGAGTCGACGTGGTGTACCGGGGTCCTCGAATTCTCGATAAGATGGAGGCTCCTATGACTGTAGATACCTTGAGGAGAGAACAGGTAAAGAAGCAACCCTATGGCCAGCCCGTAGAGATTAAAAGAGAGCGAGAGGAGAACGAGTAGGGTGACGATGATACCTAGTTGAGGTCAAGAGTTCAACGTCGGCGTTGCATTGATTGCGGGCACGTGGAGGAGCACGTGGGGTGCCTTTGAGTTCGAACATGTCGCCGTCGGGCTTGTTCCCGGTCGATCAGCGCGACGGCAACGACAACGACGGCTGCGCCCGATTGTGTGGTCCCTTTTGGTGCTTCTTGCTCCCCTCTAGCCACTCCAAGCGCGTCTCCGCGCCACAGATCCTAACGCAAGGGGGACAGGTGCATTCCACCCGCGACCCACGAGTGTCCTGCGCTCGCATACCACCATCCGGCCGTACCGCATCCCATACCCATCTGCCACCATCCCGACTCTGGTAACCTTCTCGCAACCATCTATACCCACTCGCTAGCCATCGCAATGCCGCCAGAGACGACGACGCGAAGCCACTCGCTCCGGCAGTCCTTCGGGCGCTTCTTCCCCAAGGACTCGGACAAGGAGAAGCTGTCAAAGATCAAGACGAAGGAAAAGGACCTTTCCAAGGACTGGAGCGACGTGCGGGACGTGTCGAAGGAGATACCCAAGGACTTGGGCGCGAAGGAGTTCGGCGGGCTCGACAGCCTGACCGCGAAGCAGGCGAAACAGGCGCGCCGCTCCACGCTGGGTGCGCGCCCGAGCGGCGGCCGGCCCTCGCTCGGCGACCTCGCCCAAGACAAGACCGTCACCCGCCGTCGCGTGTCCTCGGGCCAGACGCGCAACATGTCCCTCGACGAGGGCTCACCCATGAAGCCGCACGCTGCGGCGGCACCCCCGCCCACCACCGCGTCCTCCTCCACATCCACCGATCCCCCGCTCAAGCGCGCGACCTCCCTCCGCCCGCGGCCCGCAGCGTCCGCGCTCCCGAAATACCGCCCTCGCTCTGGTCTCTTTGATCCCTCGCGCGTGCCCAAGATCTCCCTCGAGCCAAAGGGCTCTCCGCGCAAGCCCAAGGTCTCGCGCGAGCCGCCCAGCACAGATGACGAAAAGATCCAGGAGACCTCCACGAGCAGCAGCTGCGCCGATGGGAAACCCCTCGAGGTGAACCTCACTGGCGCCATCCACGTGTCGGGCTCGCCCAAGGGCAAGAGCAAGGCCCCCGTGCCTGCAGCGGCGGCGACGGCGGCCAAACCGACACCCACCCGCAAACTCCACAAGTCAGCGTCGCCCGCGCCCAAGCCATCGCCCGTGCGGCAGGGATCAGCGTCTCCGGCCCCGAAGCCGAGTGCACCCTCCCCTGCGCCGAAAGCACCGGCGACACGACCCGGCAGCGCCGCGTCAACGAACAGCGCGCGCGGCCCAGTGACGCCGGCCGCAGCTGCGAAGGCGGCGGCGACGACGCGCACCGAGTCTCCTTTGGCGCGCAAGGCTCGTGCTTCGCCAGCACCCGCACCCGCCCCTGCCCCTGCCCCTACCCCGCCACCGAAGGCGAAGCAGGACAACGGCAACATGTCCGACATCTCAGAAACCTCAGAGGACGAGAGTGAGGACGAGGACGACGTCGCAGCGTTGCTCGCGCCCGTTGCTTCACCCGGCGCGCCCACGCCCGCCATGCCTCGCGTCTACCGCACGCGCAAAACATCGAAGGTCTCGCCCTCGCCGCGGCCCTCTCCCCAGACGCCATCCCGCACTCGACGTGTCTCCACTGGCCTCAGCAAGCGCCGCTCCTTCCTCGCGCCTTCCACCCCGGCGCATCGCAAGCGCTCCGCGGGCTCCCTTCGCACTCCGAGCAAAAGCGGCGAGAAGAATGCGCCGCGCGGTTCCATCCTCACCTGGGAGGAGCTCGCGCAGGAATCGCGCACTCTGGACGAGGATGACATTGCGATGCTCGCAGACATTCAGGCGCCGTTCCGCGCGTCGATGGCCAGCCCGCCGGGCTCGCCCTCGCTGTCTCCGGTGACGCTGGACACGCCACTGCCACCTGAGAGCCCGGCGCTGAGCACGATGGGCTTGACTCCTGGGACGCCAGGTGGTGGGTATGGCTCGATATCCCAGGTGCTCCTACCGGACGTGACGCCCTCGCCTGCGCCGTTTGCAGCGTCTGCCGCGCGATACGACGAAGCGGCGCGCAGCCCGCCCGGCGACGGCGCCCTGACCACCCTCCTCCGCCTCCAGCTCGCGAGTTCGGAGAACACCGCGCGCGAGCGCCTCATGCGCCTGCAGGAGCTCGAGGAGGAGCTGCACAGCGTGAAGGCCGCGCGCCGCGCGGAGGCCACCGAGCTCGGGGCGCAGCTCGAGGCGCTCGAGGCGGAGCTGCGGCGCGCGATGGACAGCCGCGAGCGCGGGGAGGAGGAGCGGCATCAGTATGTCATGGCGCTCGAAGCCCAGGCCGCGCGCGCGAAGGAGGAGGCGGGTGCGCGGGCGGCGGAGGCGGCGAAGCGTGCCAAGGTCGAGCAGGGCACCGCGGTCGAGCGCGCGCGTGCGGCGTGGCAGGTCGGCTGCGTCGCGGAGGTGGCGTGCGCGCGGTGGGGCGCGGTGAAGGATATGGCGGAGGGAGACTTGGGCGATGTGAAGAGCGACCTGCAGGTGCTGGCGACGCTGCTGGGCCAGTTGGACGGCGAGCGGGCGCGGTTGCAGTCTGTCCTGCGACGATGAGTCGATCTTGCTGCATTCGGTGCATGTTAGTGTGCTTGGTGCCATATATCTCTTGCTATTGTGCGTCCTTTCTCTTCCCCTGCCCTCTTCGCAACCAACTGACTCCTCTCACAGTATACTCGGATCCGGATCTATCATCTTGGCCTCGTTCCATCTCATCCATCTTGCGTCTCCCTTTCCGCGTGCGGACATCCCATCCACCCTCATCTGTACTACCATGTTCCCCACACACGTACATACACTATATATGTAATCCCGCACTCGTTTGTTCCCTCTCAACTCTTCCTCTCGTCTTGTTTCCTGTCCTCTATCATCGTATTTCTGGACTCCTATCACGCATCGTATCTTGCGCTGTTCGTTCTCTCTCCCCCTATTCCATTTCTCATGCTATGTCTCACCGAATGCTACTCTATGCTTCCATCTCTCGACTTATGTTCCCTTTTCCTCGCTCAACGCACAAGCAATGCAACTCCACTCAAGCAAACACTCGAGAAAACGTTGAAATCAAGGACTGCCACGCTATACTGATCTACTCGAAGAGGTCGAAGGGCAGACCCCAGGACTTGCTCGGGTTGAGCGTGCGCTGCGGCTTCTTGCCCACAGCAGCAGCCTCCAGCTTATCGAATAGCGCATCCGGCAGGCGGGTCACTATATGCGTCTCGTCAGCATGCCATACCCTCTCCCCTCTCCTAACCCCCCACTCACCCTGCAAATTCTCCTCAATGCGGCTCGGCGTGACGCTCTTCGGCAACACGACCGTCCCGCGCTGGACGTGCCACGAGATGATGACCTGCGCGGGCGTGATGGCGAGCTCGTTCGCGATCTCCTGCACGACGGGCTCGTTGAGGGTCTTGCCGACCTGGCCGTCGCCGCCGAGGGGCGAGTAGGCCTCGAGGAGGACGTTGTGCGCCTTGGCCCAGGCGAGGAGGCCCGGCTGGGGGTTCCAGAAGTTGAGCTCGACCTGGTTGATGGCGGGCGGGATGGTGATGTTGGGGTGGGAGAGGAGCTTGGAGAGGCGCCAGATGTTGAAGCTGGTGGGGTGGGTTAGTTTGATCAGGTGCGAAGACTGAATAGGGATGTTAGGGGAACGCACTTGCTGACGCCGATGTTGCGGATCTTGCCCTTCTTGACGAGCTCCTCGAGCTTCTGCCAGGTGGGGAAGGGGTCGTCGGTGAGCTCCTTGTTGTACACGGACCCATCGCGGTTGAACGCGATCGGCCAGTGGATCAGGAACAGGTCGAGGTACGTCGTGTTGAGCGCCTCCAGGCTCGCGTCCAGCGACTTCTCCACATCGCGCGGGTCGTGGTGGTCGTTCCATAGCTACAGTGCAGTCCTTCAGTCAGCTTTCACGTCCTTCGACACATATGGCGCCATGCGAAGTGCACCTTGCTCGTAATCCACAAGTCCTCGCGCTTATAGCCGCTCTCGCTCCAGGCAGCGCCGACCTCCTCTTCGTTGCGGTAGATGCGCGCGTCGTCGATGTGACGGTAACCGGCATCGAGTGCGACCTTGACCGCTTGACCGACCTCGCCGCGGCCGGCCTTCCAGACACCGAGTGCGACAGAGGGAATGCGATCCCCGGAGGGAAGCGTGTAGTGGCTGGGGAGTGACGCCGACGCGCTCGAAGCCGCGCGATGGCAGCCCCAGATACGCGGGAGGGGAAGAGCGCTCCGTGCGCTCGACGCAAGCATGTACACCATCGCGACCGCAACGAAGATCGGGAGAACGACACGGTGCTTCCTGGAGCACCTGGATCGAGGCGCGCGAGCGTTCACTTCCTGAGTAGGCTGAGGGATGTCGACCTTCTCGTCGGCGAGGACGTGCTCGCCGGCGGTCGCGTACTGGGGCAAGGACATGGTGGGCGTGGGCTGGATGATATCAGGATCGTCCCCATGATATACCCTTGCGTCAACTCCTTATCGCTCGCGCCAACTTCCCGCCCGATTCCCCTACGAAATCGCGACACACGGTCACATGTCTATGCCCTGGCGTTCGTACGACGCGCTGAGTGACTTGGTGAAGATGCATCCGCGCGCTATCCAGGACTCAGCAGAGATGGAAAGAGGAGAAAATGGCATGAAAGGTCAGAAGATGCGACCTTGACGCGCTACGTTGACGCCACATAAATTCTCGGCAATATCCGAGCGAAGGCAATTTCGACTGCTTTCATCCCAATGCTGCTCCAAAACATTCACCCTCTGACAAGTGAAATTCCTTGCCTTTTCGCGAATGGGAGAGTTCAGGCGTGCTATCTATATAGACTTCTTTCGCTCACACTCGCGTGCATCTTTTGTTTCTAACTATATACAATTTGCCAGTGGCCTTACTAGCCGGGGAGAAGCCATGATCGCTCCGAGTGCGGTCAACCGTCACGAGATGAGCATCTTGGAGGGTATTCTATGAGCTTCTCATGGCGGCACTCATCAGCGCTTTCTTGCCTTCGCCCACCATCGATGCAGCCGAATGACGCTGCTCGTTGTGCCACCCGGCACGGCACCCACTATCTGGACGACGGAGATGTTGTCGTGCGCGTACGTCCTTTCTTCCCATACGTACGGCGCCTCCTGATCATCGCTAACCCTCGCTACAGGTGGAGCACACGCTATATCGACTTCATTCCTTCCACCTCCGGCGGTCAACCACTTACTTCAATGGGATGCTCGCGACCGACGACTCGGACGCTACCAAGGACGGCGGTAGCGATGAGCATCCACTTGTCCTTGAAGGAGTGGAGTCGCTCGATTTCGAACACTTGCTCTGGTTCTTCTACGAATCTGCTTACAAGTGGTGCGTCGACCACAATGTTGTGACCGAGTCCCTTCGACATGCTCATTTGCGGCAGGTCGGGCATTATTGATCACCACCTAACGCCCAAGTGGGAGTCAGTCTTGCTGTTGGCAGAGAAGTTCAACATGACCCAAGTCGCAAAAGTGGCATGCTACGCGCTAGGACGAGCCGGAGTACTCAGCGACGTGCGCAAAATTGCCCTCGGTGTGAAGCATGGTCTAGGAGAAGACTGGATACTTGAAGAGCTCAAGCGTATTCTGACACGCGACTCTCCTTTCTCAATCGAAGAAGGTCGGGAGCTTGGTTTAGATACGGTCGTCATTCTCGCCGCTTCCCGCGAGACGAGAGCTCTCCAGGCGGGAGGACTTTGCGCGACGGGTCATTGCCCAGAGTGTCAAGATATGATGGCCATCAGCTGTGCCAATGGCTGGCACACGTGCCAAAATGGCTGTATGATGATTGAATGCCCACGACAAGGAACCGTGACTCTGGACGTTGCTCCTCTAGTCCAAGATACAGTGCTCCCCTCTTTGCCGTGTTCGCTCCAGCACTCACCGACTGGCGCCGAGGAGGTGCTCACTTACCGCAAGAACTTGAGATACGATTTCTTTGTAAAGGTGCGTTATCGTGGTTGGCTTACTACGGCATGTAAACTCGATCATCGCAGCTGGAGTCCACAGTCCTTGGCGTCCACTCGTATCATCTGGAGAGGGCGTCCTCGGTCTTTGCAGACATGCTCGCTCTACCGACTGACGGCGTGTCGCGGGAAGGGAAAACTCGAGATCACCCGCTGGTCCTTGATACTAAGCTTCGTTACTTCGAAAGCCTCCTCTGGTTCCTGTACGATTCACCATACCAATGGTAGGCACGCCTTGATGGAAATGATTTTTGACTGCTAACCAATCTCTTGATAGGTCCTCCAAACCGAACACCTCCGTATCTCCCAGATGGGAAGACGTCCTCATTGTGGCCGATATGTTCAACATGGAGGAGGTTTGCCGCGTCGCTACATACGCCCTGGACCACAACGGCATGCTTCCCGACATCCGAAGAATATCTCGCTGTGTCCGTCACAACATCGATAAAGCATGGGCTCTCGACGCCATCAGACGCGTCTGTATACGCGAGCAGGCCTTGAACAAAGATGAGGCGCGCGAAGTGGGGCTAGACATGGCTATGCTTATTGCGTCGGCACGAGAGGCTGCGTATAAAGCCTCTGGTGGCAGGGTGAGTCAAGGCGAGTAACCACAACGCTAGGCTAAATCGATGCCAGATCTCTGCGTTTGTCCCTGTCATTGGCGATGTTATCAAGAATGCACTTCTCGAAGGTCGAGAACAGCAAGATATGTAGGCGACGTGTACAGTGCTGGTCTTGAACATCTGTACGGCACGCCGGATGGAATGTGACGCCGATTGAAAGACCCTCACAACGCTTGATACGAGTGCACAGAGCGATATAGTATTAGGTCCGGTTATACTGGACAAGAAGGGCTATGATAGTACGCTAATGACTGACGCGGCTCTTCAATGAATGTCCGTTGACCTCCGATGTTCGAGATGGCGTATCATGGGAACACCCTGGTATATAATCGTCAGGATCGACTCGGGAAAGGTGCAGGAAAGCATAGAACCCACTTAGCACTGGACGTCCTTGGAGTCGTCGAGAACGATGTACCACGGGCGAGTAGCAGGGGTACCCGACTCCTCCCTGTTGACGTAGACGATGGCGCTGACGCCGCTCGTGTGGTCGCGCTCAACGTCGAAGGCGCCCTTGTTGCCGTCAATCTGTATATCCCATTGTCAGCGCACATACACCTGCACAACCGTCAAAGTCACGTACCTCGTTCACGACCATGGTCAAGTTGTCGTTCGTGAGACCGGTGCGGTCGTCGGAAATGCTCCAGCCGCCGAAGACGGAGCCCTTGGGCAGCTCGTCCTGAGACGAGGTGATGAACTCGAGCGTGTACACGCCCGGCTCCGTGGCCGCGCTGAGCGGGACGAGGGCGGCCTTGAGGCCCTTCGTTGGGCAGACCATCGTCAGCTCGCCGTTCTCGACGGTGGCGGAGATGGTGGTCTCGGCCTCGGCGGAGCCGACGACGAAGTCCTTGCCCAGCTGCTTGAGGACGAGGTCACCCTCAGCAGAGCCGTACTGGGAGACGGCGGCAGAGCGGAGGCCGGCAGCGCTGACGAGCGCAGCACCCGAAAGGAGAGTGAGAGCGGTGGCGGCGAACATCGTGGAGGATGTGAGTGGTAGCTGTAAGTCTGAAGTCGGAGGAGAGGAGACCGAGAGCTGATGTTCTGTGGTCAACTCAGCCTGGGATTTATAGAGCTACACTTCCGGTGTTTGTTGATCCTCGGTGTCCACGACTGTCCAGCAGCGAGCTATATGGAGCGTACCACAAGAACACAGCATCTCGAGACTTCTTCGTGCATTCTCGTCTTCATACCTCCATTCGCATGAGCATGTTTTGAAACGCGAGGTAGTACTAACCTGCTTGGATAGCACCGTATGCCCGTGGCTGTTAGATGGTCAGATATTCGCTGGCTTATCCTTCTGAAGCCAAAGAGATCATTGAAGCTATCTTGTCGAGTTCACAGAAAAACGTGGGCAGTCGCGGGACTCACTATGAGTTTGAACAGCGAACCTGGACAAAGTCACGAAGCGGTTCAAAATATACAGGAACAACGCACATACATACCTTTCTCCGCTGCTGAGAAAGGCGCGTCCGCAGACATCAACATTCGAAGGCCGGAGTGAAGCGCGAAGAAGACGTCTGAGCGGGTCGAACTCACCGCGCGGCGAGGTGGAGCTGCAGTCGCACGGCCGTTATGCCGAGGCCATGAGCAACTTCCCTGTGAGCACGAGCGAGCACGGTGGTAGCGCGGGCGTCGTACAGGCACCAATGTCCATGTTGCCGTGGCACTAGATGGATGTCGTGCGTAGAAGCCCGAGAGGTGGCCATCAAGCGGTCGAAGACAGAGGCAGCAGCGCTTAACGCAGGTAGAGCCAAGAACAACGAATAACTCGATCTATGATACCTAGATACAATACAAGAGTCAATCACAACCTAGATCTGACAAGGAGATACAAAAACAAGACCGAGTGAGGCCAGATAGGTCGACACCCGGGAAAATAATGAGACTCAAGTCTCCATAGCGGTCGAATCGGCAGCCGGATACTGCTCCTGGGCCTGTATGCAGGCGTCGAGGAGGCAAGCATAGTTATCCTGCAGAGTGGCCTCCGCTAGTCGGCTGGTCACCGCCATGGACAGCAGTTCCGGGCTGCATCGCAAAATCAGTCGTTGTACGCTGGGTTGATGCCGAAGAAAACTCACTCAATCTGCCCATACGCCACGTCCACCTTCACCCTCACGCCCTTGATGCTATGGGGCCACGTCGCAAACACTTCGTCCGCGAAGATGAAGCTGACAAACGCCTTCGCCTTGACGGGCTTGAAGAGCACAATTGCCGTCGCCATGAGCGCCTCGCCTTGATCGTGTAGAACGCTCAGCTCGACCGGGTATTTGACGGTGATCAGTCCCAGCTGCGACCGCAATTCTTTGCAAGAGAAGAAGTAATCCCGAAGTTCTTGAACGATCTTGAAACGAAAACAAGAAAGCGCGCCGGTCAGTAAGGATCCAGGGATATGAGTTGTTATCAGTGCACCTTTGGAATGGTCCTCTTCGGCCCCTCTGCGATGCGTCGCTTCGCCGTCTGCAGAACGAGTGCCGTATACTTGGGGAAGTCGTCCCGCACGATAGGTCGCCCAGGCAGATAAGTGATGTTGATCCCCTGATTGACCGGCTGAAAGGCGCGGCAGGGCAAGGACACCAAGTACTTCTCCAAGAATTCGTACTCGAACAAGTCCGGCCTGATTGTTCGCATCCTGAACTGGTGCAAGTCCTCGAGGGCATCGAGTTCGGCTGTAAAGTACACAAATAAGCAACGGCGAGGATTGGCTACTGGGCTGGACAGCTCACCTTGCAACCTTCGCACTTCCGAGTGTGTACGCCGCTCCCGAACATCGAGCATGCGATTTGCGTTCGCAATAGCAGCCATATGCTCTTGCTTTTCCGCCTCATACTCGTCGATGCGCGCCTGCACATGTTGCTTGCCCGAGCGCACTTGCGCGAGTTCAGTCTCGAAGGAACGAATTTCAGTGCTATAGGGTCAGGTCAATACAGCGTAAAGGACGAAAATGATGGTTGAACACACCTTTGATCCGCAATCGTGCCCTTGAGTTCGTTCAACCAGTCCTGGTTGCAAGCCTCGACCTCAGCGATCTCAGTGCGCTCCTTCTCGAGCTGCGCAGTGACTTCCGCATGCTGGCGTTCCAGCTCCGGGAGCGCAGTCTCCAATTGCGCGTTGAGTTCCGCGATGGTCTTGGTGTCCTATTGTCGAATATGAGTAAACTGAGTGAGACGATGGGGCTGAAGGCGCTTACCGCTTCCATCGCCTCCAGCTCTGACTGCGCGATGCCCGTGAGCTCCTCTACCCAGGTACTCTTCCACGAGTACCAAGCCGACTTCGCCTGCATCCGCGCGTTCGCCTTGATGAGCGTTAGGTAGTGCTGTCATCGCCTCGTCAGCCTCAGCTATCCTCCCGACCTGAAGAATTTCACGCTTACCCTAAACCCTTCCTGATCCTCCGGCTCCGCCAGCATGTACTCTTGGAATAGCTCTGGCGTATCCAGTGCCGCCTCCCGCTCCATCTCCTCGAAGTTCTCCTTGTACTTTGTGTTCGAGCGTGCCAGGTCATCGGCGACGCGACCGTACAAGTCAAGCTGCGGCAGATCGACCGCGAGCGCGACGAGGTACTCTGACAAGGGGATGCTGTCCGCAGGACGCGCTTGTCGAGGCGCGATGGATCGCCGTGGCGCAATCATCTCGTCGATAAACTTGATGCCGGTGATCTCAAAGAACTCTTGAATGGAAACTTGGGGCTGTGAACGATAGTAGGTGAGTGTGCGGGTCGAGCAAGATATGGAAGATTTAACTCACAACTTCCTCTGGTTCCTCTGGATTCTCCTGGTCAACACCGTCTACCCACGCCTGCATCCGCTGCGTATCCACACCCGCCTCACCACCGCTGGGTTGTACTTGTCCGTCCCCTGCTTCCTCCTTGTCTCGCTCATCTTCATCCACCTCCATGTCTTCACCCACGTGCTCGTCCTCATGCCCAGGCTCCTGCACCACTGCTCTCCCCTTTCCCTTCCCTTTCCCATTCTCCAACACCGGCACCGGTGGCTGCAGCGACGTACGCCTGTGCGTCGACGGCATCCGCTCCGAGCCTGCCACGCCCATGCTCGCCCTACCCATTCCGATGCTCGCCTTCTTTCGCGGTGGGGAGCCAGTTCCAGCGGCGGACGGTATCTGACTTTCATTGCCAGTGGTGCTCGCCGGCTCTGCTTGCTTGCCTGAAGCTGAGGGCGGCGGTGGCACGCCACCAACACTCTTCCTCCCCGCGATCGACGGCCTGCGAATCATCGACGTCCGCCGGCGCACGACCGGGTTCGCCGTCACGCTTTCAAAGGGGGCGACGCGGCTTGGTGAGAGCGGGCGTGGTTGGGGCGATGTCGAAGGACCAGCAGGACCGGCGGTCGAATTCGCCAGAGCTTGAGGAGAAGTCTTCGACGAGCCGCCCTGAGGAGATACGTGTGCACCACTTTGTGCAGCATTCTGCGAAGCCCCCTTCTCCCCCAGCGGCCTCTTCCCCGCCTCGTTCTCATTCCTCGCCCGCTTCTCCGGCACCATCGCACTCTCCTGCTGCTGTTGCCCAAACTTCCTCGGTGACGGTTTCACCGTCGGCGGCGCGAACGCTGCAGAGAACCCCTTGCCAGGCGACGCGGGGCGAACCGGGGCAGAGGGCCTGCCGTGGATGGGGTGCGCAGGGCCGTGGCCGTGTGCATTGCTGCCAGTACCAGCGGAGCCATGCCCATGCGTACCCCCCATACTCGCTGGTGCCTCCTTACTCGCCTGCGCCTGTCCCTCCTTACTCGCTGCCGCCTTCGCACCCCCTTTCGCAGGGGAGCTCACCGCGCGCGGCGTGAACGTGAACGGCCGCGGGATCGTCGAGGGCCGCACGGCCGAGCTAGGCTGTCCCTGGCCCATTGGCTTGGGCTTGGGCGTAGAGAATACAGACGAGGGGATGCTGGAGGGTGCTGAGGTACCTGAGGTAGTGGTCGCAGAGGTCGAGGACGTGCTAGCAGAAAAGACACTGCTAGACCCAGGCGCGGAAAAGATGCTGGATCCAGGAGCAGAGAAGACAGGCTTGGGCGTACCCGTGATGGAGTTGAGGGGCGGGGGACGGAAGACGGGGGGTTTGTTAGAGGAGATGGCGAGGGGTTGAGTGGTAGAGGCGTTGAACGTCTGTGTGGTAGAGGCGGCGAGGGTTTGAGTCTGCTGTTGTTGCTGTTGTGGAGGAGCAGACGCTGGCTGCTGAGGCTGCGAATTTGGCGGTGACTGAGTCGCGGGCAGCTCCGGCTCAACACCGACGCGTCCATAGACCCCCGACTCGTCCATCGCGGACTCCCCACCCATGCTCATGCGCGCTAGATTCGTGTTGCCGCCCATGCTGACGCGCCCTAACGCACGGCTGATGTTCATTGTCTCCTCGCCGTCAGGGTTAAAGCTATCCTCCGTCGATGCGAACGAGTCCTCCGAGATCTCACCGGATGTTTGTGGCAGAAAAGCGGAAGCGCGCCGCAGACGTTGAATAGCATCCTCCAGATCATCGTCCTCGTCGTTCCCGGGTGAGACATTCTCGTTCGCTGCCTGTTCCAGCGCGTCCCACGCGTCATTCGACACAGGCGGGTTCAAAGCCTGACCGAGGGGCACTTCACACTCGAGGGGTTCAGTGTCGGACTGCATTGTGGACTCGTCCATATATGAGCCCGTCTGATCGGGGTCGACGGACATGTTTGACGCGTCGGACGCGTCGGCGGGGTCCTGAAAGGCGACGGAGGACTTGCGCCGGGCGAGGTTGTTGGGCATGCTCTGCGTGACATCCATGTCGCCGTCGTCGCCGTCTTCGACGTAGCTATCTTCAGAATCGTCGAGGGCGCTGCCACCGTTGCCCTGGGGCTGCTGCGCAAAGTCGAACACGCCCGTCACGTCCATGTCGGAGGGGGCCATGGACGGGCGACCGACCGAGCTGCGCCGCCGATTGCTCGTACTGCCCGGGTACGCGTTCTCGTCGTTCGTGGGGCGTGGAGGAGGTGGAGGGGGGGCCCTCTCCGGCGAGCCGTCCATCGAGCCCGTTTCGGAGGATGCTGCGTCTGAGGGGCGGGGTTGCTTCTTGAAGTAGCGTATGTGCGCCGTGCTGGAGAAGCTGACACGGCGGCCCAAGGACTTGCGCCTGTTGAAGTCGTTCGTAAAGTCGCGGGTCTCGCTGGTATCGGGGGAGGGGGTGAAGCTGGGGTCATCGCCGTGAAGGATCGCCACAGGGACCTTGAGAATGCTCTTGCGAGGGACCTTGCGAATGATCAGAAAGCGGTCAACGATGCTGGACGCGTCACTCACCAGGTCTCTGCGCGCCTTCGCGAGGGGGCTCAAAGCAGAGCCTGGCGCGATACTGTATGCGCGTCGTCGCCCTTTGTTCCCAAGGGAGGACCTGCTGCTCGTCCCCGCAATGGATTTCCGTCGCTTGGAGGACTCTTCGCGCACGCCCATAGCTGGAGACTGCGTAAGTCAAGATATAGATGTAAAAGAGGTCCCAGATGCGCGCGTGCTCAATACAATGGAAGGTTGTCCTGACGGTTCGGGACAAGAGCGAGCAGGCGGTGGCGCGCTCATTCCCCGACTCTCGTTTCGGCAAAGTCCGAATGCACGTGACCGAGTGTTGAGCTTTGCGCCCAATCCTTGACACTGGCAGCGGTACGCCGCCATGGACTCCGAAAATATCAAAGTCTATAAGTGAGAAGCACCTAAAGATCACCGTCTTACTCTCAATGCAGACCATTGTGCGTAGGGACCGGATTATCGTCAGAGACGGCGTGCGAGTTTAATGCGCTGGCGTCGTCTTCGAGCGTCTCCCTCGCACCTTCGTCACCGTAGAGCATCTCATTAAATGTTGTTCAAGTCCCTTTATTACAGCGAGCTCTGCGACTTGGCACATCAAACAGTCAAACGTGCACATTCTACAGCTGCCGCCGCTGAGTCCGCGAGAGGCTCCCAGACCAGACATATAGGCCCGAGCGGCACAACATCGGGAGCTACGAGCACTGCAATACATTGAGATATACCTCTTGAGAGACGCGAACGTCGTGATTCTGCCCACCCATGGGCGAAGACGGCGTCAAGTGTGGCAACTTTCCATCACCGAGATGGCTGGCAATTTCCTTAGCCCGAATGCGGGGCGCGTCCACCTTATATGCCTTTCCGAGGGCCCCCACAACGATGCCTTCCTCCTCCCACATGCGGATGCCTAGGGTAATGCAATCACTTTGACGAAGTCGGACTTCGTGTTGGCTATCGATTGTACGCACTCTTCGGTTGAGCTACTACCAGATCTTCCCTTACCATGATTGCAGGTGTTATCCTGGCTACCAGATTCAAATCTATTTTGGACAAAGCCTGCGCATCGGCTGGAGCCCGAGCCACCTTTTTGAAGATACCTCTATTGAGCACGTCATAGGGCTTGGTGGTTGAAACCGGTCTGCTTCCTCTATCGGTGTTGCTGCAAAGAGGTCGCGCGTGAGTGTGTCTCTGACGCGCTGTATGAGGGCGAGACGGAAGAATTGGCTGGGCTTTATCTCGTGCAGAAGTCGCAGGGCTGACTTATTACTCATAATACTCAAATCCCTCCTAGTCCCCCCTCCCCCCTCTTACACAACATCAGCAATATTATATACATGTCTGCCGCACAAATCTTCTCTGAGATCGTGACCGTATAGCTAAGTATGACAGGCAGGCCACCGTACACGCACCTCTTCTTTTGGGTCAAAGGCCTTTACCGATCTCGTCGTCCTCAGGTGCCTTCACCTGCATGCGTGGGATGTCTTGATACTACACAACGGCTCTGCTCCTCTGCTAGCGGGAGCGCCAACATTTCTCGTAGTGTACTGCCGGCATGGCTTGATGGCATTGGCAATGGTGAAGTTCAACATGTCAGCTGACCGTGGGCTTCCCCCTGTTCGGGCTTGTCGACTCCGCTGACTTAAAGAAGGCCTTTTGTTCCTCCTCCTCCTCCTCCTCCTCCTCCTCCTCCTCCTCCTCCTTTAGAAGGCGTAGACCACCAGTCAATAAGTACAGTATCATCTACGTCAGTAATTTCTCTCATTGCCCTTCTCGCTAACAGACATCAGTTCCAGTCCTCGACGCGCCGTCGGCGTCTGCCGAGATTGCATCAACGTGCCGTCACGTGTCTGCACGCGTGTGCGGGCCGAGGCGCGTCGCGTCTACTAACTTGACTTTCACTTCGAACATAGCACTCACGATGGCCACACGCCCGACGACACGAGCTCGAACGAAGACCGGGACGCCGGCAGAACCTGTAAATCCAAATCCGCCAGCGCGCGCGACGAGATCAAAGGCAGCAACACCGGCGTCTGGCACGTCGGGCACCACCACGACTACGAGAACGACCGCGACGAGAACAACTGCTGCGAAACCTGCACCCGCACAGACACGGACTCTCCCTGCCAGAAAGCCTCTGCTGAACCGTAATCGCGACGATGGCAAGTCTGCATCTCCATCACCTCCGCCAAGCAAGACCGCAGCGACCAAGGCCACCACCGCTGCGAAGGGCAAGAAGACGACCAAGGCATCCCCGGAGCCGCAGAAAGAGTCGATCATGGTGCGCAATGAACCGTTCTCTTGAGCTGTACTGACCCCGAAGACAGGCATATCTGCGGATCCGGCCCCATCTGAACGATGAGCAGCCAACGTCGAAACCCTACCTTACCCCGTTGTCGGACACATCCGTCCAGATGTGCGATCCGAATCAAGAACTTACTGGACCATCCCACTTCCGACCATCCAGCCTGCCGCAATCGTGCAACTATACGTTTTCGCACGTCTTCAAGCCCGAGACGACACAGGCAGAGTTCTTCCAAAGCACCACCCTCCCGCTCGTCAAAGGCGTGCTGGAAGGCCAGAATGGCTTGTGCTTCGCATACGGACACACCAACTCGGGGAAGACAGTGCGTATTGTCTTTGATGCTATGGTTCCGTACTGAAAGACGTTCAGTACACCGTGCAAGGTGGTACCCAACCCGGTACTGCGGGAATCCTCCCTCGTGCCGTCGACGTCATCTTCAACAGTATTGAGGGTCGTCAGGGGGAGGGGAAGGTCAGTCGTTGCTTCTTCTCCTGTCCGTGTATGTTCTGACGCGTCCTAGTACCGCCCTCTGCGCCTCAACAGCGTCGAACTTGCGGATCCCAAGGACAATCGGCCATTCCAATTCAAAGCCGAACCAGCGCTAGCCCAAGCTCTCGGTCAAGCTTCTCCCAGCAGCACGGACCCCGACTTCGATGTCGATTCCACTGTGCTCGAGGTCGACCGCAACTACGAGTACAACGTCTGGGTCTCTTACGTCGAGGTCTACAATGAGAAGGTGTACGACCTGCTCGAATCTGTCAACGAAGGCAGCGGCATACCGCGCCCGAATTCGGTTGTGACGCGGCGTGCGCTGCAGTTGAAGGCGTGCCCGCCATCGGACGGGGACGAGGCGACTTCACCGGGCAAGTACATTCATGATCTGCGGCAGTTCAGGGTGTCGAGCGCGGCGGAGGCCAAGTCGGTCATTCGGCTTGGGCAACTGCATCGTCGCGTCTTTGGTACACTAGCCAATCGTCAGAGCAGCCGTAGCCATGGCATGGTCATTATCAAGATTGTGCGCGGTCATCGTGGCGAGCGCAATGTGAGTTTGATCTTCCTCGTCCAACTTCCTGTCGCTGACCTCCCTGAAGGACCCTACCTCCCTCCAAGTCTCCCGCCTCACTTTCGTCGACCTCGCCGGCTCCGAGCGCACCAAGAACACCCAAACCCAAGGCGACCGCCTCAAAGAAGCCGGCAACATCAACAAAAGCCTCATGGTCCTCGGCCAATGCCTCGAGGTCATGCGCGCCAACCAGCGCCGCCTCGCCTCCTCCCTCGCCAACCCTGTTAATTCCGACTCGCGCCTGGACACGCGCGAGGTCAGGAAGCACCTTGCCTTGGTCCCCTTCCGCTACAGCAAGCTCACGGAGGCGCTCATGGACTATTTCGTCGGCGACGGGCGCACGGTGATGATCGTGAACATCAACCCGTACGACACGGGCTTCGACGAGAACGCGCATGTGATGCGGTTCGCGGCGCTGGCGAGGGAGGTGTATATCACGCCCGCGCCTGCGCCGGTGCAGAAGCTGCCGCCGACGCCGGAGGAGCCGGCGCGAGGGGCGAAGGGAGCGAGGGACGTGCACCCGGGGAAGGCTAGCGGGAAAACGATCAAGGAGCTTGGCCCGATGACGCTGAAGGGCGAGGATGTCGCGCCGCGGCCGTACACGCGGAAGGTGACGATCTCGATGGGTGGGGATGGAAAGAATGCGCGGCCAGTGGAGTCGACGTACGAGGTGCTCGAGGAGGACGCGCCGAACGATGGCGAGGTGGAGGACGAGGCGGAGGATGATTACATCTACCCGCTCGTGCAGAGCCTGTTTGACCAGATCGAGGATCTGCAGGCGCAGGTGTTCGCGCTTAACGTGAAGTGCTATGAGATCGAGGCGGATACGCGGGACGAGGTGATGCGGGAAATGGAGCAGAGGATGGCAGAGATGGAGAAGATGTACAAGCGGCAGCTGCTCATGGAGGTGCGTTTTTTCCTTGGGGTACATCGGGAGGCTGGAGGCTGACATTTTTTTTTGCAGCGAGAGCAGAATGAGCTCAAGACGGACGCGAAGATCGACATGATGCGCAACGCAGGCATCTTCGGCAGTCCCACCAAGAGCACCTTTGGCAGCCCCGTGAAGCGCGTATTCGGTAGCCCCGTGCGCAAGGCATTCCCGGCCCCTCGCACACCGAGCGAGGCCGAAGAGGAGGATGTCGAGATGAGCTTGGTGTGTGGACCTGTCTCATGTATATCGTCCTATGCTGATACGTTGCGCAGATGGAGGAAGAGGAGGAGGAAGGATCATCCGAGGACGAGAGCCTGCGCTCGCGCTCCGAATCCCCTCTCGCCCGCAAGAGCCGCGGCTCGCGCATCGTCCGCGAGTCCGGGACCACCTTCCTCCACACGCCCATCAAGGAGCCGCCCGCGCCACCCATGGTCGCCTCCGACACCGAAGACGCGGAGTTCTCCGACGGTGAGGCGCCGACGGAGGAAACCGCGAGCGTGCAGGGCGAGGACGACGAGGATGACGAAGAGGAGAGTGCGTATGGCGAGGAAGACGAGGAGGAGGAAGAAGACGATGATTACAATGAGGACGAGGAAACGGAGGAGGAAGAAGAGGAGTGGGAGCCGGCGAAGACGCCGAAGGCGAAGGCGAAGGGGTTGCCTGCGAAGGGCACGACGTCGACGGGCAAGGGCAAGGCGGCGGCGAAGCCAAAAGGCAGGGTGACAAAGCTCGCTGAGGACCTCGATACTTTGAGCATCGCCGGCGATGCGGATGAGGATATGGACGATATCCTGCCGCTTCCTCCCAAAAAGGGTCGTGGGTCTGGCGCGACGCAGGATAGTGTTGACGAGCTGGACACGTTCTCGTCGGCAGGGAAGAAGAAGCGGTGAGTAACGGTGGTCGTGAATTGGCGAGGTGCTGACTGGCGGTCGCAGGCAATTGGGCAAGAACCGCGTGCTGACTGAGGACGAGATCGAGCAGGCCTCGTGGGCGGCAGAGCACCAACCCCCCGCTAGGGGCAACATTCGACGTCTGACGATGCCGAGAGAGGGCTCGTAGCTTCACTGGCATCACAAGTGACTAACACGGCGACTGACATGTGGATCTTCTTTTAAGATGGGCTCCTATAGCTTCTGTTTGACCGGAATGCAGACTTTCCTTTGACTGTAGGGATGGATGTGCAGTGCATGTTGACCACTGTCTCCGCGCATGTCTCACTGCTTCATGATCTCGCCTAGGTGCGCTGTTCAAACTCCCGCAACTCATGTCAGATTCAATGTCCATTCTAACTCGACAATGTTACTTCAATGGCTCTCTTGTGATGAGGAGTTCATGTCACTCTTGACCACCCGACAGCCCCTGCGCCAACTGAACGGCTACGGCCTCGCGTTTCACGCATTCTTGAGGCGGATGAAGTCTGAATGCGGGTTGCAAGAAGAAGTTACAAAGTGCCGTGTACTTGTGGCGCGCTTCAAATAGCTCGCTGCTGGACAGTCGCGGCCACTGTGACACAACAAGCAACAGGCGCAGCTCTAACAAATTCAGGCCGAGCCGCCCACAGCACCCCAGCTTTCATTCCCCTCTCCTCCGACTTTAGACTAACATGTATCTGCACTTACATCCTCGACGATGTTCGCCGCCACCGCTCTCAATCTCCTGTCCGGCGCCGCCCTGGTCGGCGCTGCTGGACTCCGCTCCACCGCAGTACGGCTCGTCTGAGGGCGACCTCGTCTCGTGCTTAAACAGCTGGGCAAGGACTTCGTCGGCTCCGCCGAGTCCGCGTCATCGCAACCTGCAACAACCGAGCCTCCAACACATCTGCATGGGACCCATCTTCCGCGAGAGTATTGGCTTCTTCCAAGGCCGTCTCAACCCTCTCAAAAAGATCCACTGCCCCCGACAGGTTGGCGACCTTGCAAGCGGCAGCGCGGAGTTCGAAGTATTTCGGGAAGGGGAGAGGGTACTGTGGCGATTTGGATGAGGAGGGTTGCGCTGACGGCTCGGATGATAAGATCTGCGCTGACGACTCGGATGTGAAGCTCTGCACTGACGCCTCCAATGGTGAGGGCTGCGCTTGGGCTTCCTCATACGAATACGTCCTCCGCGAGAGAAACTCGACGATGCCGTCTGCGGAATACAACCGGCTCCCGATAAAGAGCTTGTGGGGCAAAACTCCGTCGATCTGGTACTTGTTGTGGCCCTTTGGGACTGATGAGCCTGGGGAGCTGAACGGACGTGGTAAACCCCTCGGGGGCACTGCAACGCACCACAGGCTCTATCCACACGCGCATTGATTCAAGCCAAATCTGCGGAGAAGTCGTGACCGAGAACAAGTTTTCGAGACGATGTAAACGAGGCCCTTCGAGCTCTTCGCGGATCTCGGGATAGCCAAAGGCGGCCAAAAGGTCCCAAGGGGATGAAGGCAAGGCCTGCTTCAGCTGGTTGTCAGTCATTTGATCCTGTAAAGCGTGCGTGTATTGCTCTGACCTTCTGGTTCTCCTCGTCATCTGTCCTTGGCGAGCCATAATCACGTTTGAAAACGTCGCCCAATATATGGGCGACATGGACACAATCGTTTGCAATGATGGGTTCTTGTTCCACCGCCTCGCGGGTCATGTCCCGCGGGAACGCAGTTGCTGCATCTATGATGGCCTTCTGAGCTGAAGGATTGGTAGGCATGGCATACAACGGCGAGCAATAGGAGAATCTCTTGGTGAGGACACATTGATAATTGTCGCGTTCGAGGGCCTGTAATGAATTGTTCAGTACGCAAAGATGATGTTTCCTGCAAAGGGCGACGTACGCGCTGTTTAGCCTCTGTTTGATTCCTTGAAGAAGACATCTCTGCACTCTCGCTTTCGCAATTCAAGTCGAAAGAGTCATGCGAGCTCGAAGATTGAGAATCGCTGGGATAAGGCACTCCATTGCGTCTATGCTGCCGGACTGCGTGGATGAGTATGCGCCTTGGCAGGTTCAACGATACGGTGCTCACAAAGCCTAAGGTATGAATTACACAGATATCTTCCCAAGTGCACGATTGCCGTCGTATCGTTCTCGCACGCAGTAATCCAGCGAGACAGTGCCGAGTGGCATTCTGGCCGAAGAGCGAAGACGTAGGACCATCCTATGACGCGAAGGTAGACTCTTTCAGTAGCTAGTCGCCTGATCGTCAATGGAGGAAGCGCATCCGGCGCCTCGAGCTTTGCATTGCAAATTCGTTCGGCTTCAAAGACTGTGGTGTAAACGCTCAGAAAAGGGGGTTGGAGTTGCAGCTGTTCAATGATTGTGCTATCTGGTGGGGGTGGCGATCTCGGAGACCAGTCCATACTGCTAGACACGGTCGGAGCGATGAGAGGCAGTTTGTGATGATGGTGGTTGGGGACAACCTCTGACTGGAACTCGAACTCGGATTTGATCAGGATCGGCAATTTGCGGTCGGTACCGACCCGCGTGTCGAACACGGCGTTGCATGGACGCTACCTAAAGCTGACATTGTCTCCTTTTCTTGCTATCATGTATGCGCTGTGACATACTTCACGAACTTCCCTCCTCTACACTACATCCGCCCACGACCTCCAACAGCTTCCAGTCGATCTCGACGCCCTTCTCGCGGAAAATCTTCCGCGCGCCCTCGGCGATGGCTTCGAAGCCGCCTGTGGCGAGAGCGAGGATCGTGGGACCAGCGCCAGAGAGGCAGATGCCCAGCAGCCCGGCGTGTGTTGATGGTGTTATTGATGAGGTAACTTCTGGTAGGCCAGGGATCTGAGGGCGGCGTCAGTGGGATAGTGCATATCCACTCTACAAGTCGGCCTACCAATGCTTTACGGTAAGGTTGGTGCACCCTATCTTTCATAGCCTCGTAAATGAGGTCAGGGTCGGGCGGCTCCTGACCAAGAGCGGTCGTAAGCACCGCTAGCCGTTGCATGTTGAAGACCTGGTATTTGGGTCGACAAGGAGCAGCAGCATTCGATGGGACAAGCATACCAGATCTTTCCGCGAATATTCCGACGGCAGCGCTTCTCGCGCCTTCGCTGTACTCAATTCGAAGCGCGGAATGATGGCCACGGCCTTGATGCTCTTTGACCATCCGAAGCGGATGTAGTGGCCAATCCCATTCGGCGGCACAGGCGGATCCCTGCCCCAGTCCTCGCCCGCGTCCGGAGGATACTCCGGAAGCACCTCACTGAGAGGGACGCTCGCAGCCTGCGTATCCCTCTCGTCCAGCTCCTTCAGATACGACCCAACGAAACCGCCGACGAGCGCAGCAGTGACATTGTCGGGATGCCGCTCAACCATCAGCGCGAAGTCGAGTAAGCGCACCGTAGGCAGCTTGAGCTGGCCTAGCTCGTTCCCGAGCAGGACGCCAGCGATGACCGCTGCGCCCGAAGAGCCGAGACCACGGCCGAAGGGGATCTCGTTGTTGCAGTGAATTTTCAGCGAGGAGGGGAAGGAGGAGATGCCATGGCAGCGCAAGACATAGAGCGCGACACGCGTCGTGAGGTTCTTGTACGCATCCAAGGGCACCTCGTCTGCGCCTTCGCCAGAATAGGTGATGGCGGGGGGAACAAAATGCGTGTCAGGTGATTGCGCCGGGACGGTGACCGTCAGGGTGAGATAGAGCGACAGCGAGAGGCCCACGACGTCGAAACCAGGGCCGATGTTCGCCGATGTGGCTGGCACGCGTATTGTGAAGGTGCGCGACATGGTGGTCGCTGTCAAGACGGACGTACAGCCGCTAATGACTCGCAACAAGGAACTTGATTTTTGGGGATAACCCCGGGAGTCGGCCGCGTGTCCAAGCGCGGCATATGCCACGTGGGCTGTCAGGCGCTGGAACAAGTTCCCGAATTGGGCGAGTCTAAATTGTCCTCTTCTCCGACGCTCTCGAGACGCGTGCAGCGCGACGCGTCCTTTGTTGATTAGGCGCCCGTGCCCGCGCCGCATCACCCCCAGCACTCCCCACAATGGCGCGCGCAACACGCTCGGCGGTCGACCCCGAAAAGGTCGAAGACGACGGCGCGGCGTTACCGCCGCAAAAATCGACGAAATCGGCAGGCAAGAAGCGCAAGCGCGTCGCTGGCGAGGATGAGGCGCCCGCGGCGAAGCAGCAGCGGTCTGAGAGCGCGGACGTGGATGCGGCGAAGGCCCCCACGCCTGTCGCGCTCCCGTACGCAGGCGACGCGCATATGCCGCAGGAGGATGCGCAGAAGATGTTGGACGTTCTAGAAGCGTACGCAGACTACCATTGTCGCTTCTCTACTCCCACTAACTCCCCCTAGTATTGACGATCAATGTCTGCTGGATCGAGTCTTTCCCCTTCCCATCGAGCCAACATCGTCAGAACCGGCATCCCACTCCCTGCGCAACCTCCTTCAAAATCCGTCCCAATACCCTCTATCAGCCTTCCGAGTGCGTTCCACATCCATATGTACATCCCTCTCATACTCAACTTGGCCCCCACAGCACGCCATCCGCAGTTTGCGACCCATATCTGCCCACTTCAGCAGCCGCACCGAGTCCCCAGCCGCTAGACAAGAGTACTTCTGCGACCGTGCCTCAGCGCTCCTAGAGGACATATCACGCCATGTAGTGCCCCTGCCCCTAGACCAGGACATTGCAGGTCTCCTACCCGACGAATCTGGGCCCTCCGAAGAACCCTCTTTTGACTTCCCGCGGCCGCCCACTCGCTTCGCGCTAGTGCAGCACCTCCCCACCGGCGACCTCTGGACTTCGCTCAACTCCGACTTGGTAGATGAGAAAGACATCAAGGACCTCTCCACGGGCTACGCCGAGCTCGTCGCCGTCATCCCCGAAGCCGCGCCCGAGCCCGCATCTCCCAAGAATGTCCCGACGCTTGGTTCGTATTGCACGCGCACATATCCGAAGACGCGGGTGCCCATGGAGCCGCGGGTGTGGACATGCGGCTCGTTCATTGACTACGGGCCGTATACGAGCTTCGCGCCGGAGTTCGAGCAGGACGCAATGGAGATCGGTCGCGAGCAGCTGGGAGAGGTCATCTGGTACGAAGAAGAAAGGAGGAGAATACGAAAGTTGCAGAATGCGCAACGGAAGGCGCGTGCGTTGCGGGCGAAGATGCAAGCGGATGCGTCGGCGTCAAATGGAGAGGGTTCGAGCACGGATGTTGTCATGGGAGAAACGGCCGAGGCTGAGCCCGTCGACTGGCGAAAACAGCTGGAAGGGTTGCTACCGGAGGATGCTATCGAGGGCGTGATGGAAGCGCTACAGACCGCCGAGCTGGAGGCGACGGTGCAGGAGCTATTGGAGCGCAACCTGCGCGCTATCGAGCGACTAGAGGACTTGCAGCGAGCCCGCTTGACAGCACGCGGTGGCGACAAGAGCACAGTGGAAGAAGGATCGGAAGAATGGGAACTTGGTGCGTGTCATCGCGTCGAATTTTCGTTCGCCAACTCACAAAGGCCGCAGCCCAAAATATCACGAACTCCCTCACTCTCCTCATGTCCCTCCGACCTCGCAAATCCGGCTCTTCCACTGACGAGGCGCCCCTCATACCCCCCGATCATGTATTGCACAAACTCACCGCGACCCTGCCAACAAACGCGACCCCTGGCTGGCGCGGCACCCTACCCGCCGGCAAGTCTGCCGCGCGCGACAACTCGACCCTCAAGGTCCGCCCTGTCGTCGTGCCCGTCGCGAACGGCGCGTCAGCAACTCCCTCTACCCCTCAAGCCCCGAATCAGTACTACTCATCATCGTATGGCGGGTACCAGCCGAAGCAGCCGGCGTATCAGCCACAGCAGCCAGCATATGCGGCTACGCAGCCCGCGTACCATCAGCAGCCGGCGTCGGCGTACACGTATACGCCCTTGCAAGCTGGCCAGTCGTACGCGACGTCGTATGGGCAGCCGGCGGCGCAGCAGCAGCAGACACAACAGCAACCGACACCATACTACGGCGGGCAGTATGCATATGCCGGCCAACAGCCCGCCTATCAGGCCCAGCCTCAGCAGCCCGCGTACGCACAGCCCCAGCAGCAGTACGCGCAACCGCAACAAGGTTATTGGCAGCAGCCCGCGTATGGCCAGCAGCAACAGCAATCGCAAGCGGCCTACGGGCAGCAACCGGCAGCTTATGGACAGCAACCGGCGTACGGGCAGCAGTACGGGCAGCCGGGCTACTACGCGAACGGCGCGAGCTGGTACAACGCTACGCAGGCGCAGGCCGCGCAACCGGGGTCGGGGAGGGGGACGCCGGTGGCGGGTGCGACGGCGTATGGCGCGGCGGCGTACAGCCCGGTCGCGGTAGCGAATACGGTGACGGGTGGCGGGTATCAGGGGCAGCAGCAGGGTGAGTTGGGTGTGTAGATGGTGGGGAAGATGGTGGCTGACGGGACTTTATAGGCGTGGCACCGACACTACCGGCACATTTGCAGCGTACGGCGACGACGACGTATCAGCCATGAGCGTGTCCATGAAATGTGCACATGCCCATATCCGCGAGAGACGTGCACGAGCGTGCTCGCGAGGTGTACAGTCGTGCTCTTGCCCCCCCCGCTTGTGCAGTACAGTGTCTCCTATGCTTACATTATTCGCTCTCGAATAGCTCATACTTTACCATCTTTTGGCGGACGCATAACCCGCTTAGTACCTAGAACGAATGTTCACATTTGGTTGTATTCTTGATGCAGGAGGGCTATCGCTCCCGTGCTAGCTCTGAAGCAGGGCATCCGTGCAAAGGAGCTTTCACTCTCACCGCCAGTTTTGAAGTCGAACTTCGAACTTTTGTTCGAAGTCCCACGTGATCCTGACGCACTGTGGCGCGTCTGCTCGCTGTCTCCCACGTCCTCAAACTAGCCTTGACCCAAGCTACGTCCCGCCATGCGCTACTTTTTGCGCTCGCACCCCTCGCTGGACCCCGCTCAACAACAGCAACCGACAAGCGCCTCTCAGCCTGCTCATAATGCTCATGAAGTCTGCGAAATGCCCGAGCTCAACTACGAAGAACATGGCTATCTACGATCGCCGCCTGCCTCTGCGACTCCCGGAGCTTCATCTAGTCGACACGACACGTCTTCTGCGCCTACGCATACACCACACGGAACTGCCAGTCGCCGAACCTTAGCTCACTATCAGTCGGCGATCCGTTTGAAAGCCAATGTGGAGAAGTCTCTGAAGGAAGCACGCGCGACGATGAACTTTTGGCGGAAGAAAGCGCGCGAGGATATGGAGTATGTCATGACGCCCTCGACGTCGAAAGCCTCGTCCGTGGGGAGTGATGGGGGCGCGCAGGACCATTTGACGCCTGCGCGGCGTGCGGCGGTGGAGGCGTTGCTGGAGCGGTATCGAGCGCATGCGGCGGGGGGATCGGCCCATAGCTCGACGGACGATGACTCGGAGGTGCGCTGGACGAGCACAACGGTCGATATATGCGCTCATGCAAACCATCTAGAGCTTCAGCGATGGCCTCACGCTCGACTCCATTCGTTTTGTCGCAGGCGCGACCCCGGACGAGCTCGCTTCCATCTTCACCTCGGAAACTGCAGTCTCTGGCGCCCTCTCCGCCATCTGTGACATCCTGTCCTCCGACGGCGTCATACCCTCCGTTGAAGGCGAGAACGGGTCGCGCACGCCTTCACCTACTCTGTCCAGCTCTTCGTCTACGCCGACGGTTCCTGCGGCCGAACCTGTGTCAAGAATACCCCAACTGGCTCGACCTCGCGGCTTGTCTCTGAGCTCTACGGCTACCTCGACGCCAACCAAGCAAGTCCCTGCTTCAACCGTCAAGCTCGTCCAAGCTCGATCTCGCACGCAAGGCGATCAGTCCATCGACTCTGCCATCAGCTCGCCGTCTCGATTTCGTTCTCTCGCTGCGCTTCGGAGTGCCCGTTCGTCGATCTCGTCAAGTCCGCGAACTTCGATTGGCCATCGGGCTATGACGCCGCCTCCTGCTCCCGCTCTGCACTCGACGCCTCCGAAGCCGCTCTCCTCTCGGCTCCGCCGACCTACGGTGTCCTCCGCGCTTAAGGCTGTCGATAGCCCGACGTCGACTTCAATGACGCATCAAATTGACTCACCTCTGCAACCGCGCAAGAGTAGTATATCTGCGTCCCAAGACGAACACCATACGCCATACAAGTCACCTTACGCGAGCACCTCCTTGCCTGCCCGATCACGAATTAAGATTGGCCCGACGCCGCTCAGTCCTATACGCTTTGCCGACGCGCCAAGTCCACCGCGCGCCGTAACCTCGCTCGGCAAGCCCAGCTCGTTGCTCAAGAAACCGGATTCTCTGCTTAACAAGCCCGCGCCTTCGCCCGCTCGATCTGCCGCTGCACCCGTACGACCTACTTCGCTCGCACGACCTTCACCTGTACGACCCGCGAGACCTGCTTCCTCGCTCAACAGTCGCGCACGAGCACTGTCCTTTACCTCCACTCCGCCTCCTGCGCGCCCGCACACCTCGCTCGCATCGCACGCGACTACTTTGCCCGCCTCGCATGCGACTACTTCGCCCACCTCGCATGCGACTACTTCGCCCGCCTCGCATGCGATTAACTCGCGCGTACAGACCTCCCTGGCCACGCACGCGCATGCCTCGCTCGCTTCGCACACTCGCTGGCCCATCCGCGAGACGCCGCCGCTGGTCATCAAGAAGAAGAAGTCGGCGGGGGCGGTGGGTGGTGGGGCGGATGCATTGTCGTTGCCGATGGCGAGTGTTGCACCGCGACCGGCTATCAGTTCTGCTTCGCGAACAACGGTCGGATCTGCACCGCGAACCACAAATGGTTCTGCTCTGCGACCAGCAATCGACGTTGCTCCGCGAACTACAACTTACGTTGCTCCGCGGCAGACATCGCGCTCTACGGTGTTGCGAAATACAACGGGTACTGAGAAGACTACATCGTCCGGTGGGACCTCGCAGTCGGCACCAACAACGCTTACGAGGACGCCTGCGATCTCGAGGGCGGGCATGAAGGCGTCTTATGCGGAGAAGGAGAGTGGACGTGGCGTTCGCGGCGAGGAGATTGGTCGCAAAGAAGGTTTGCGGACGCTCGACCAGGATGCGCTCGTGGTCATGTCGCCCGAGCGCGAGCATGGGTCGGTGCAGAGGATGGATGCGGAGCTGGCGGTGAATCGGGCGCGGGACGGGGGGCAGGTGAGGGTGTCTACTTTGAGGCGGCCGGGCGGGTCGTGGAGGTATAGGACATGAGGGAGTGGTATAGCTACCGCAACCCTGCGGGATTCATGGATTCACTACAACTGATATGCCTTCGTCCACCATGCTAGTCATGTTCAATCACTGTAAGTACACCGGTGTCAAGTTTCGACATCATCTACTTGTGCGTAACAGATTGCCGCAATGAACTAGTGCTGCTCTTGGCAGACAGTGAGTTTCTGAGAACGGAAAGCGGTGGTTTTCTGGCTCTGGAGAAGTTCCCGTACGTGTGAGCCAGTGGTAGGTCAGCCAAGACATGCAAGACGTACTTAGCAATAATCGAACGCAACCTCCCTTCCCTGACCTTGGTGATTTGCACTGTCAATGTGGCCCCCAATTCATCGACCTCCTGGACTGTTAAGCTCTCGTTGCGCGTGCAGATGGACGCAAAGGAAGCTTGAGCCCAGGCTCCGCCAATTCTATGCCTGATGCATAGACTGATCTTGCGGACGTCGGAAAGAGCACCATGGTGGTCGAGGGCACAAGACGCAACCTTGCAAATGTCTTCCATGGCATATTTCGTTGCGAAATTGAGAATTGACTCCCATCTTCGAACGAGTTTACGATCAATGCGCTCCGACCTGGTGTGGGCATGGTTAGTCGGCAGAAATACGCAAAGGCCACATGAAAAAAGAGCACACACCATTCGTATGGGGCGTCATAGAAGAACCACAACATATCTGCGAAAGTCTCCGCAGTCTCTCCTTCAAGTGCAATAGGATAAGCTGCAGTTCTCCCTTCTTCGAAGGCCGTTGAATTAGGACCCGGCTGCGGCAGGGTCAGCATGTTGGCGAATACGGGACTGGTTCGGGACAGATGATAGCGGTGTATGCAGAAGATTGCATCCTCGGCCTTATGACGACGGTCAACTCTGTTCGACTAGTCAAATGGAAGCGCACCTTTAAGTAAAGATCCCCTTGTGTGGAACCCCAGACGGGAGGGCGTATATCGAGAGTCTGCTTCGAATGCGTCTCTGGGGAGATGTGTCATCAAGGCTTTACGACTTTTAAGAGTTGAGTGCGTACTATTCGGTTTTGGGATGGCGTCGCATATGGAATCCAGGAATGGCGATAGTTGTACCTCGGCAGTGCATTCCCAATGGTGCGTGGCGTCCTCGTTGCAGATATGAACGCCGTGAAAGCAAGTCACGGTCGATGCCGGTGTGGTGCTCCAGGTAATGCATTTCGTGCATGAGTCAGGCGACCGACAGGTGCGAGTCCTTCTCGCACGCTCGACCTCCTCGCGATATCTAGCCAACAGGGCCGTCATCTCGAAACCAAGCTGAGAGCATTCCTGTGGTGACAGAGGGTCCTGGCGCGACAGCACACACTTGATCTGAGGCCCCATCCAATCGTTCGGTAAGTCGTACCGCACGCAAAGCGATATCTTGCGGACATCGCCAAGCTCGGCTCCAGCTCTATGGAGCGCGTAGCAAGCGACCTTTGCGACATCTTCCATCGAGAACTGTTCTGCAAGTGCGAGGACAGACTTCCATGTCTCGTTCATCGATGATGTGGCCGTTCCGAACCTGCATATGATCGGTTCTGTCTATTCGCCGCGCAAATGGGTCACAATACCAATTACACCCCGACTCGTAGTAGAACCAGAGTAGAGCCTCGAAGTCCGATGCTTTCACGTCATCGAGACTGATCGAGCAGTCGTCGGCGCCATCGTCCTCGAGTGGAGGGGGTGGGGTCATCGCCAGCAAGTCGTCGAAGTACGCGGTAGATCGCTGAAGATGGTAGGCGTGGAAGCGGAATAACGTGTTCTCCACCTGGCGAGCGAGGGTGAGCACCGTCAAGCAGTTCTCGGACAAACGTATCCTACTTACTTTGACGATGACATCCCCTTCTCCCATGTAGTACTTGCTGCTACGAGTAGGCGGTAGAGCTGACTCTCGGGATTCCTCCATGATGGTGGTCGATGAGAAGAAGCAGATAGGCGCCGTGATATCCTGAGGCCAGGTGTTCGACACGAGGCCCGCACTATTCCCTGCAGCGTCAGCGTAAATTTATGTGTTCGCGAAGAGTCAGAGAGTGGTGATACGCCTAGAATAGCTGGCAGAATACGCTCAGACTGGGTCAGACTGACCCGCCTTCATCTTCGTTTCAAACGAGCCGATGACTAGGTATTGATACGCCAGCAAGCTCCAATGAACCATCACCACCACATCGTTCAGCTCATGTAAGATCAGAAGAGATACAATGTTGGCAGCTGTCACAGGTGCCGCAAGGCGGAGGGACGTCGACTTTAAGGTCGGGTCACAGGCCATTAGCTGGACTCTATAATCGTTTCGCGCACAATTCCTTCCAACGCGTCCATCTGAAAGCCAGCACCGTCAGCATGCGGTCGAGGCGGCTGACTTGAAGAACTCACCTGACTCCCACTCCTGAAGAACCTCTCTCGCGCCAGCGCCAGGAGCGCAATCATGTCGGCACCAACTTCCCTCGCCTCCGCGACGCTCAGCCCTTGCTCCCTCCCGCAAACGTTCTTCAATGCTTCCAAAGCCCACTCGAGTCGGATGTTGTGACGAACGCAAAGAGCTATCTTGCGCACGTCACCAAGCGCGTTGCAGCGATCCAAGGCGTATGTAGCGACTTGAGCAGCTTCTTCCATGTCGAACAGGTCGGCGAGGCGCAGGACGGACTCCCATTTTGCTTGGGAAACAGAGGGATCCGGGACGGTTGGAGTCCTTCAGAAGGTTTAGCAACGGGGCCTGATCAATGGCAGTTGGGCATACCACTCATAAGGCGATTCATAGAAATACCAAATCAGATTCATGAAGTCCTCGGCTTTGACGTCGAGAGGTGTGGCGCCTTCTACGTGCTTCTTGGCGCGGGTAGACTTCGGAAGAAGATACATGTCCGAGAAGACCTTAGACGCCCTTTTGAGGTGGTAGGAATGTAAGCGATACGATTTGCCCTCAACCTACATCTGCGCATGAGCGAATGCAAACGAAGAGCGCATCGGCGACTCACCAGGAATAGCGAGTCACCTTGAGTGGGCGCCCGGGCTATATTTCTCTTCTTTTCTTCTCTGTTGTTCTCGGGCGTCGCAACAGCTAGAAGCGATCAGAGAATCGGTATAAGTAGAAGCTTGGAGCGATCTTACCGAAGAGATCCTCGTCAGTGAGCATGTCGTCCACAGCGTCGCGTGCTGACACCTCGCTCAGCATAGGGCAAGCCTTCTGGTGGAGCTTGTTGCAGGTGTGGACGCCGAGAAAGCATACAACATCGGGATCGTCGTCGTCGTGCCCTGATTCCCAACACTTGCCCGTCGACGAGCACTTCTCAGCTGCCAGCGGCAACCTTGACTCCATTAGAGCGTGCCGAGCTGCCGTTATGGCGATCGTCATCTCGATATCAAGCTGTTTGCCTTCTGCGAGATTCAACGGCTCCTTGCGGTCGACGGTTCGAACGAGTTCCTCGAGAACCCAGTTTTGGTCTCGGACGTGCTTTGCGCACAGCGAGATTTTACGGATGTCATCGAGCGCGCCCATACGGTCGAGTGCGTGGCTGGCGACGATCGCAACTTGCCGCATCTTGAGTTGCTCGGCGACGAGCAGCACGGACTCCCATTGTTCCCTGTATGTCTGGTCGACGAGGCCGAACCTCAATGCCACATCAGTCAGACTCGGAGATCACTTGCTGAGTATAGCGTTCGAACGACTCACCATTTGTACGCAGACTCGTAGAAGAACCAAAGGAGGTTCTCAAAATCGGCACGTTTAACGTCCGGCAGCACGATGGAGCCAGTGCGACCCTCCTGACGCGCCTGGATTTCTTCATCGAAGACATCCGTGGCTCGGTACAAGTGGAAAGAGTGGATTCTGTACGGCCATGTTTCGACCTGCAACGACGTGTCAGACGGTTTTCGATGTCACGACTGAAGGCCTCGTGCTGACCTCGAGGACAATATCACCATCTTCGTAAGAGTATATGGGCTCTACAAACCTAACCATGCCGTTGGATATTGATGAAGACTGTAATCTTCAACAAGCGATGTTCGCGAGCCAGCAAAAATCTGGCAGATATCAGGCTTCGAGTCGCCTTCGGTAATTCGAGTCGCGACGGAACAAGGTCGACACACCCTGGACGGCATTGGAAGCAGCTCAGATGCTGATCAAGGAGGAGCTGAACGTACCTAATGCGCGTACCAGTTTCAAGTCAATGGCTAATGGACGGTGAAGTTCAAGACAGGTAAATACGAGAAAGCCGCCGCCCCCGGCTTTTGCCGAACCGGCACACCGGCATTACAAGCGTGGACCCACAGTTGGCAGCAGTTGATGCCGTCCAAACAACGATGACCATACCTCTGTACGCAAGCCACTCTGACTGACAACTAATCCGAAACAATGCACTTTCTGATACCAAGGCGAATAGGAGCAGAATTTGTGCATCACGCTGGAACAGTGGACTACGTGCGTGCTCACAGGTTTGCAGAGCGTCGTAATATATTCTCTATCTGCTGTGGCGAGATCAGCCGAGGTCGCTAAGGGGCGAAGCAAGTTCAGCGCGCGCGCCTTCGAAAGTTGCGATCTCACGCACCTTGCTGCATTCTATGCAACCTGACCTCCCCCGATTGACCATTTCCCTTGCCTCTGCAATGGCGATTGCCAGGTTTAGTCCCAAAGTACAGGCCTCCGCTCTACTTAAAGGTGCATCGCGTAGACAAACGTGCTTAACAGACTCTGTCGCCCAGGTCATATCGAGGCCGTGACGAACAGTTAGGGATATTCTGCGTATGTCCGCAAGACCGATGTTGTGGTCCAATGCGTATGCTGCCACTTGCGCGACTTCGTCCATGGAGAACTTGTCAGCGATCAAAAGTATATCCTCCCAACGATTTGCAGTTTCGAGATTCGCGGTATGCGACCTGGCGATGGCGTGAGGACGATGTAGATATGCGTCTAATATACCGACGACGCACCACCCGTATCCGGAGTCATAGAGGAACCAGAGGAAGCTTCGAAACTGCTCCGCCTTGGCGTCGATGACGATCGGGTTGACCTCTGTCGTTCCCTCGGTAGTGTTGTGGGACTTCGGGATACTCAGCATCCCTGCAAAGACTCTAGACGCTCTTCCGAGACTGTATGGGTCGACAGAGCAGACAAGATCCTCTATCTGCGGCAGAATCAAAAGCTATGATGGACACTGGCAAAAAATGATCTTACCTTGAGGTAGAGGTCGCCCGTCCAGCGCGGCCGTGGACGTAAGTTGGCCATCGTGACTATTTCTGCAAGCACTCGCCGATTAGAATCGAGGTAGGACACCGATCTTCCCAGGTACCTTTCGAGAATATGTCGGGGTCTATGGAGTTGCTGACGACCGTCTGCACATTCGGACGTAGACCCTGGATGTAAGACACGTCCCTCTTGGGACAGGGAGTGTTGTGATGCCCCCATGATGCACAAGTGTGTACTCCCCCGTGACAACTCTTCATGCGACTACACGGCATGCATTCTAGATCCTGAGGAGAGCAAGGCGAAGGTTCCGCAACGGGAAGGGTTCGTAACTCCTCACGAGCAGCAGCCAAAGCAGCGACGGCGATGGGGGACCCGATCTCGGCCGCCTCGCTCGGAGTCAGAGGCGCGTCGCGCGAGATTAAGCGCTTCAACTCTTCAATGATCCAGTCCTTGCCCATGCCGTGAATGGCGCAAAGCGCGATCTTGCGTACATCGGAGAGGGCGCCTGCACAGTCTAGGGCGTAGCAAGCGACCTTCGCCGACCGCTTCATGCCAAACAGATCCGCCAACCTCAAGGTGGACTCCCACTTGGGCGTGAGGGTGGGATCGGCTGTGCTAGACCTTGCATGACTGTGAGTACATACGCATCGTCAGCGTTGGAGGGCGGGCACACCATTTATACGCCGACTCGTAGAAGAACCACAACAAGTGCTCGAAGTCGCTCGCCTTGACGTCGTCAACTGCAAGCGGATTTGCATCAATGGAGCCGACGTGACCCTCGCCAGGGTTGGCACTCTGGCTGGCAATTGAATCATCAAAGTATGTCGTGTCGCGCTGCAGATGGAACGAGTGAAAGCGAAACAACGTGTTCTCTGCCTGTCGAAACCGTGAGTAATGAATTCGGTACTTTCATCGTAGTCCACTCACGCGCACAATGATGTCTCCCTCGTCGATGTAGTATGTGTCATGACGAGTCACGGATGCGGAGATGTCGGCAGACTGCATCGATGGTGGTAGCTCGTAGAAGAGAGGTAATAGGCGCCGCGATGGCCAGGAGCATCCTGCCGACTACCGAAGCGCGCGCGATGCCGAAAGAGAAGACCATGAGGTTACCCTTGTGACGAGGCCATCGTCCGCTCAATGGGCCCAGTCGCGTGGTGGACTGCATTATCGCGGATGGACAGATAAGCAAACAGAAGCGCGATAGTGGGCAGACGCCCATTTTGTGTCATCTTACACGGCTGCCAAAGTTGTACTTCATCACATCTACTGCAGCATTACATTGCGTACAATCTCTTCCAGGGTACTTTCCTTTCCGAAGGACAGCATGAGCTTGGAGGCCACACATCCAGGGCAGACGCACTCACCTCTCGCCCATTGCAGATAAATCTTTCCCTCACCTGCGCAACTAGCGCCGTCATCTCCGCGCCCATGCCCTTCGCCTCTTCCACGCTCACCGCCTGCGCCCTGCTACACACGTTTTTGAGCGCCTCGAGTGCCCACTCGCGCGAGAGCGCATGCCGAACGCAGAGCGCGATTTTACGCATGTCGGACAGCACCCCGCAGCGGTCCAATGCATATGTGGCGACCCGCGCGACCTCCTCCATGTCGAACATGTCGGCGAGCGCGAGCACAGACTCCCATTTTGTGGACGTGGCGGGGGCATCAGGGATGGTTGGCGTCCTGTGTGAAGTTAGTCAAGAAGTGCGGCAAGCCATGAAGGATGTAGAAGGGATCAGGCGAGGAGGATGAGATAGTGTGACAAGTGGATGGCAACTCCCACCATTCATAGTGCGACTGGTAGAAGAACCAAATCAGGTTTTCGAAGTCTTCGGCCTTCACGTCGAGAGTGATCGCAGTGTCTGCCACGGGTTCGCCTGAGACTGCGCCCTCACTGGTCGATTGCGGCAGGAGATACATGTCCGCAAACACCCTCGATGCTCTTTTAAGGTGGTATGAATGCAGGCGATATTGCGAGTTTCCTATCTTTGCGAGCGTCAATCATCGTTTCTTCCATCGACGCATTGCAAACCATCTATGACCGACCTTGAAGACGGCATCGCCTTGTCCTGGACCCAAGGCTTCACTGGCATGCAAATCATTTCCGTTGGGAAGAGGGGCTAGGATGAGGGATTGGGTGAGCTCAGACGATTATATGTCAAAAGCGTACAAAAAAGTTCGTTCTCTATCAGGACGTAATCCTGCACTGATTGGCGTGCTGTGACGCTGGCCACAGCGGGGCACTCGGTTGCGATATGGCCCGATTCGCCGCACACATGCATACCGCGTACGCAACGAATCGTCCTTTGAACAGCATAATTATGACCTCGCGGGCAGAGTCCAGGATACTGGCATGGGATGGGCATATACTCCAACCTATGGTAATGTTCACGTGCAGCCGCCAGTGCAATTGAAGCGCGAGGTCCGATCTGGCAGGATTCCTCGTGGGTGAGAGGCTGCTCTCGTTCGACGACTCGTATGAGTTCTTCCATAACCCATTCCTTGCCTCGGACATGCTTGATACACAGGAGAATTTTGCCAATGTCGGATAACGCCTTAGCGCAGTCGAGAGCGTGGCTCGCGACAATCGCCACCTGCCGCATCTCGAATTTGTCTGCGAGGAGCAGGGCCGATTCCCACTGATCTTTAAGTGAGTCGTCTACGAGGCCGTGCCTTGCCGCCGTAATCCGAAAAGATCAAATGTACATCCCAGGCGGGATTGCGCGCGGCTCACCATTGATACGAGGACTCGTAGAAGAACCAGAGGAGGTTTTCGAAGTCCGCGCGCTTGGCGTCTTCTAGGATGATGGGCTTAGTATCGCCCTCGTTTCTCTCCTGGATGTCCCTGTCGAAGTAGCGCGTAGCTCGTTGCAGGTGGAATGAATGAATTCGGTAGGGCGTAGACTCGACCTGCATCAGCTAGATGTCAGACAGCTCGATGCAGCGCATAGCGTTAACAGAGTCTTGTGCTCGTTACTCACCTCAAAGACAACATCGCCGTCTCCAAATGAGTACTTGGGCTCCGCGGCTTCAGCCATGATACTGAATATAGCTCGAGACCAAGCAGAGCTACAACGGCGCAGATCACGGAATATGGGTGGATCTCAAGTCCCCTTCGGCAGTCTGGGAAGCAGTCGCCAAGGGCGTGTTTAGCGCGCGCCTGAGATGCACCAGTTGCAGAGATGGCAATTTTCAGGAATATTGGGGGAGCGTAGCGTGAAGCGGCCTCAAGGCGGGTCAAGTTGCTTGAAAGAACGTCAAAGCGAGCAAATCCTACAGTTGCGGATGAGAGGTAAGGTCACCGCTATGGAGCTATGAGCGATGGTTCTATCAGGACGCAAGTGAGGGTAGCGGGCAAGAGTCAAGACCGTGCGCGCTGGCGCGCCGGCAATCGGGATTTGCCGAAACACGTGAGCTGGACCCACAGCGTCAAATTAGATACAACAAAACACAATGATGCTTGCATAGGCGACCATGCATGGCATCGGAGTTACCATGGCATGCCACCTGTGAAACATGGGATATATTAGACATATTGTCGAAGGAGGACTGCTGCACAGCTGAGCGTCGATTTTGCCTTCTTCATATCACTTGCGTGTGTGGGCACAGCGGTTCGAAGATAGTAGTGCTCGTTTAAAACATGCTTTGAAGCAAAGAGCGTCTTGAAGCAGGTCAAAGCCAAGTCACTCGATGAAGTTGAGGTCGCAGATGAGATGGAAAGCGCACAACTGTATTCAGATGCAAAACGTCTCTGCTGTACGAAAAAGCCAGTGAAAATTAGTATCAGGTGGTCAAGATGAATTGAACTCGAGGGAGAATAGACCGTATTTGCACCAGGTTATACAGGCTTTGTATTGACCTTAGTCTACGGCGACAAACATTGAGAATCTGGTCCCTCTTGATTTCCGCGTCGGTCTTGTATTCCGTACATACAAACCCTATTCGGCTCAATGCTATATTGAGCGGCTCGTACAGCGACTCTCCGAGCCAGCGAAGGAAGAGCGCTCTCAATGGATGACAGCTTTGCAGCCCATCATGCAGGACTTTCGCCGCGCATGCCTACGACCTCATTGCGCCTTTCCCGCCGCAAAGAGCAGTCGTAGCGGCCTGCTTGGGCGTGCGACGATGAGGTGTGATATCGAAGACGTACGCTGATTCAACACCGAGCTCTTCAATATTCGTGCAAATACTAATTGAGCACTGAACCAGGAGTGGAGCTGTATCGTCGATACGGAAGTGGGTATAAACCGGTGCAAATACGGTCTAATGAAAGAGTATTTCTCAGGTCTACCAGGTACTCTGAGAACCGATACTTGCTCTCTTCTGAGCAATTATGGAAAATGCCACTCAAGCTCTGAAGAAACCCTGCTTCCTTCCAAAACAGATCCCGCTGGCGCTGTCAATAAGGTTCCGCGATGTACTTGTCCCCAACCACCACCATCGCTGCTCACCGCCGCCGCCGCCGCCTCGAGCTGGTGTCTGAATGACGACCACGAAGTACAAGAATGAAGGCACCTGCTACACGTGTTGATCGAAACATGTGGCCGGTGCGGTAGCGCCGTGCCATTGTCTTCTGCCGAGCCAGTGCTTGTGTTCCTTGGCCTTACATTTTTCGCCTTGTGCGCTCTTTCAACGACCTCCCGAGCCTTTCACGACCCCAACACACCTCCACTCCTTGCGGCTGGCCGCATCACAGACTTTCGTTCTCCCACGACGACGTCCAGGCTTTTTCCGCGAACAATTTGAGCCACCGGCGCTCCCGTTGCTGCGTTCCCATCCCCTCCCATCATGCTTCCTACTCTGCTCCCCCTCGGCCTTGTCCTGCTCTCCCTGCAGCCCGCCCCAGCGCAGGCCGGGGTACTCCACAATGTCCATAGCTTCGCGAAGCGGCACACGAAGCAGTTCGCGCGCGATCTCCGTGTGGCGTTCGGCGGGATGGTGCTGCCGCGCGACTCATCGGAAGCGCAGCATGTGCTGTACTGCAAGGTGTCCAGCGGGAGCTCGTTGACCTCGGACGGCGACGGCGATGATTCGGATAGCGGGACCTCCCCCAGTGGGAGCGGCCATCACTCGGGCTCGACGACGAAGACGGGGACCGCGAGCAGCGCTTCGGCGACTGCAACCTCATCCTACAATTCCCCATGGAAGCTCAAGACGGAGAAGGTGAGATGAGCTCCCTCATTCCGGCCCTGTCCTGATCAATTAAAAGTCCGGCGACTCGTTCTTCGACGGTTGGGATTTCTGGTCGACCACTGATCCCACAAACGGCAAGGTGACTTATGTGGACGAGGATACAGCGGTCCGTGTCCCTTCCATCTTCCCCACCTCACACGCTCATCTTTTGCAGCGCAAGAACAACCTCATCTCGGTGAACGACGACGGGAACGTCATCATGCGCGTCGACACCACAGAGCAAGTCTCCGATGGCCGCATGAGTGTTCGCATCCACTCCCAAGACGTCTTTACCGGTGGCCTCCTCATCCTCGACGCTGTCCACCTCCCCACCGGCTGCGGGTCTTGGCCGTAAGCGTCCCTCTCTCACCACCCTCCCCCGCTAACGCCCCACCAGCGCCTTCTGGACTAACGGCCCCAACTGGCCCACGGGTGGCGAGATCGACATCGTCGAGTACGTGCACGACTACACGAATGACCAGGCAACCGTGCACACCGCGCCGGGCTGCAGCCTCCCGACCGACAGCGCGAAGGAGCTCAATATTACCGGAAGCATTGTTGGCGGGACGAACTGCGCCGCCGCCGAGACCGGCAACCAGGGCTGCGGCGTGCGCTCCCCTGACAAGCACAGCGCGGGTGCTGCGTTCAACTCCATCGGCGGTGGGGTTTACACGAGTGCGTTCATACCCCACTTTATCCCCTAAACTCCATCAACTAACGCACGCTCCTTCCAGTGGTCTGGGACGACGATGGCATCGCTGTCTACTTCTTCCGCCGCGACTCGATTCCCGACGACATCACTGCAGGCGAGCCGCGGCCTGACCTCTGGGGCACCGCCGCCGCGCGCTGGCCAGCGAGTACATGCGATCCGTACAAGTACTTCTACGACAACATCGCGATCTTCGACACCACGTTCTGGTGAGTGTGCAGGTTAATTTTCGCAGGGGAGGGGGAGGGGGGACAAGGGGGAGAAGGGGCGAGAGCGCCGCGCCGTCGGCGCGCGCGAGGGGGGAGGAAGGAGGGAGGAAGGAGGGAAGAAGGGGGAGGGGGGAGGGGGAGGAGGGGGCGATGCACGCGCGAGAGCGGAGGGTGCGCGAGGGCGAAGGGAGCGGCGCTCGCGCAATGGTGAGTAGGGGAGGGGGGCATCTACGAAGGGGGAGGGGGGCATGCACGGAGGTGGAGGGGGGCATGCACGAAGGGGGCATCACGAAGGTGGAGGGGGGTGCACGACAGTGAGGAGGGCAACTCACAAGCGATGGCCCCCACGAGAAGGGTGGCAGGGAGGGCCACCCAACGCGCGTAGTTTAGCTTTAGTTACGACACCTGTAGTAGATAGTAGAATGAATAGAATCTGTTGTGCTATGCTACGACGAAGCCCCCCTTTTCTCCGAGGACGTGTGCCCTCCCTTAGGAGAACGCGCGCCCGCGTCGATTGAGCACGAGCCCCCTCGAGGAGAAGGGGCGAAGGGAATTGTACGAAGGGGTGCGACAGTGTTAATGAGTGAGGGACGATGGCGAGCGGTGGAGGGGGTGGCGCAGGAGGGTGACGGACGAATTAAGGGCCGAAACACGTTGACAGAGTAAGTACGCACGAAGGGGAGGGCGAGAAAGTGCGTAAGGGAGAGGTAAGAAGGTGAGCAAAAGCGGGGTGAGCAGGTGAGCAAAAGCGTGGTGAGAAGGTGGGTAAGGGCGAGATGGGGTGATGGGGGAGGGCAGTTGCTCGAGGAAGCGCTCGAGGGATAATAAACGATGCGAGAAAGGAGGGGGTGGGGGAGGGCAGTTGCGCGAGGGATGGGCAGAAAGGCAACGGGTAGGGAGGGAGACGAGCTAAGCGAAGGAGTTGCGAGGGAGGGAAAGACAAGGCGAGGGGGGAAGGGGGGAAGGGGGGTGAAGGCGATGAGGTAGGCATGAAGGGGACGGAAAAGGGGTGAAAACGAAGGGGGAGGGAGGAGGGAGAGGGAGGGGGAAAGGGGACGATGCGAAGGAAAGGGAGAGGGGGGCACGAGAGACAGGAAAAGCTATAGTAGAGGGGTACTTACCTTGCGTCGGGGTAGGTCTTGTGCGATTTAGCTACCGTTCTCGGTCAACATGTAAACGAAAGCGTTATATTCGAGGTTAGGGAGATAGTAACTACACCCTTGTAAATCTATGTACCGGACCCTTCTTCATCGCACCACGCTCCCCTTTCCCACCGAGATGCCCCCTCGCGTCCTTCGATAGGGCCCTCCCCCTTCGCTCATGGACAAGTCGCGCCCTCACGCGACAAGCACCCTCTCCTCTCAACTCAAGCCTCATCGCTCCTGCACTCCTTCACCCCTCTGAGCAGCTTCCCACCCGACGGAGGGCCACGCGCGGCGGGTCAGAAAGCGACCTCCAACCTCATCGCACACTCCTCTCCCTATCAAATCCGCACCCCCCAGGATGGAGAACTTGAATGCGCACCTTTGATGCGTCTACGCTTCCCTTCTCGCGCTCGGAAAATCCACCCCCTCCTTTCTAAGACGAGAGTCAGACTCAGGCGACCCCCTTGCTTATTGCCGCGCGCACAAAGAGAATCCCCTCTCCAAGTTGCACGCGCACCGCCATGAGCATCAGACAGACCCCCTTCCCTTCCGCTCCCGTCGTTCGACACCCCCTCATCGTCGAGCCGACAGGGCCCCAAACCCCTACCCTCGTCGACTCGGCGGGGCCCCTTCGCCGTTTTACCGGAAGCACCACCGGCCAAGGCCTGCGGAACAGGAAAGGCGCACCTGTCTAAGGCGCAGGGGTACCCGCGCCACCGCCCCTTCGCGCGGGAATGGGGGCGCCGTCGATTTGCAAAGCACGCGTTCAATACTGTCGGCCTGTCAGCGCATCCGTAAAGCCTTCCTCCGCTAACAAAAATGAATCTCACCGTGCGAAGGTGAGTGACGCGACGCCTTCGAAAGGAGACCCCCCTCCCCACTCGCGAGGGGGGCGCCAAAGGGGCCTCCCCACCTTCCCCAACCCCCCTTCCACCAAGCCTTTCGGCGCTCGAAACGCCCCTTCAGCCGACCGAGGGTGAATAGGCATGTAATCACGTCGCCTGCGCGCGAGGGGGCGTAAGTAGGAATATTCTGAAAGGAGGTCAGTACTGTAAAAATGTGGAGGGGGGAGGGGTGCGGGAAATATATGTATCACGGTGAGTTACTAGAGCACGGCGAGGCGCTCAGGGAGTAAGTATCAAGTCGGAAGGGGTAGGTGACGAAATATTAGGAAGGGGGCGATCAGCGAAGACGTGTCAGTGAGAACATCAGTAAACTGAGGAAAGCGTAGGTAGGGGTACAAGATAGGTCGGTAGGGGAAGTAAACGAAGGTAATGGGGGTGAGCAAAGGGTAATGAGATGGTGCATCAGTAGTAGGTGGATAGTGAAGCGGGTCAGTAAGTTGTGAGAGGGGGTTAGGTTACTATCTAATCAAATCGAAAGCGGGGAGGGACGTGGGGCAATCCTGACGGAGAATGTCGGGGACTCACTTCAAATGTGTAGTGGATGAGCCCAGGGAGCCCGCCGTCGCGTCGCGCCGTCGTCGGGGCCGATGGGCGCGCGCCGTCGTCGAGGTCGACGCGTCGGGGACGGCGAGCGGCCGTTGAGCAAACTCGTCCGAAACTCGTCCTGTCGGCTGGATCTTCGCGCTCGGCATCGCGCTCGCTGCCCACGGTCAGCGCATGGCGCACGGACTCCGCTGCCTGTCGTCGAGGTCGCTGCGCACGATGAGCAAAGAAGGAGCAAAAAGGTCAAAACTCACCTCGGTCGGCGTCCCGCCGTCTCAAATGCGATGCACTCGCTGTTCGTAACCTGCTTTCCTGCGCATCGGCCGTCTTCAATGCCCTCGCGCCGCCGCCACTGTCGTCGCCGTCGTCGTCGCCGTCGTGGTCGAGCGCAAGTAGCCTCTGCGGGGGAGAAGCGGCGCGGAAGAAGCGAGGGGAAGAAGACGTTAGAGGTTGACATTGACAGGCGCCCACAAGATGCAACTCACGTCATATGTGGGCGCGAATGGGCGCGAGTGTGAGCCCAATGGTGTCGGTGAGCGTGCAGATGGCTGGGGAAGGCGCACGAAATCTGAGGCAGCGTGGACCAGTCTCTGTATGAGTGATCAGAGCGACGAAGAAGCAGATTAGTAGGCAAAGAAGTGTCATGAAGCCCATCGAGACTGCGGCATTGCAAAGAAACACTCACCGTCAGGTAGAACCAGATCAGTAGGGCGTGTAACCAGCGCGAGCAAAGAGCGCGTCGTCGCAAGGTCGGTTGGCCAGCGCTCCGAAAGACCTGGATACAAGGTGAAATCAGCAAAAGGCCTGAACGCGTTCTGTATGAGCTAGACTTACCAGGAATATCAGCTACGCTTGCGTCGTCGAAAGCGCTAGGCATAGCGAATTAGCGAAAGCGATGGAGCCTTGGTCACGCTTACCTTTGCAGCGAGTGAACGACCTGGTAGACGGGTCTCGAAGGCGCGGTCAGCATAGGTGCCGAGAGTGATAGCAAGAGAGAGGACGTACAAGGATGTGAAGGGATGAGCGAGGGATAGGTGGAGGTCGCTACCAGTGAAGGCGCTTCGGATAGGCAGAGGGAGAAGGAAATCATGCTGGCTGATGTCGCTACTGACCTCCGCGCCCGCCTTAAATACTCAATCCCCCTGCCGTCCTCCGTCTTCCCCCGAGCTGGGCTCCTCGGCGAGCGCTCCCATCGCCCATTCCACGCATCCAACGCGCATCCTAAATCCATTCAAATGTACGCGAGCGGCAACCGATTAGCTCACCGCGGTCGCCACCGAAGATTGCGCGCGCCAGAGTGGAAGATTGGGGTCCAATGCTCCCCGGGGCGGCATACATCCTACGAGCTTTACGGCGCGATGAGTGCCCAGGTCGCGTCGAATACACGTACCGCGGTACCTCCGCAGTCAGGGGGCGGCGTCAGTGGGCGACGGGGTCGGGGATGTCAGTGCTGCTGGCTGAACTTTGCCGGGCGCATTTCCCAGCGCAAAGGACGCCTCCTTCGACGTCTACCGGTCGCAGTGCTCGCCAGAAAGCAGAAAACGAGTTCAAGAACGTACATAAAGTGACTCGTGACGCGTCACAAACCCGAGGTGCCCGTCGAAAAAAGCCAGGAAATTCGAGGTGGTGGTCAAGCGGAACGCGATCAAGCCCTTTCTCCTTCAGGAAGGCCTTCAGCTGCTGCGAAGGATGCGCGCCTAAAGGCGCCCCGCGTCCTGCGTCGTCTCCGTCCGTCCCACCGCTTTCGAGCCTCGGGAGTTACCGAAGCCGTTGCCGCTCTCGAAGCCACGATCCGTCCGCGAATCTGTGCGGAATACAATCCCATTACCTTCCATGAGCTATTGAGCTCGCAGAAAATCGCCTGCGAGAGCGCGCCCACCGCGCCCGCTGTCACCGCACCACGTCAAAATAAGCTCCGAGTATCAGGGTGCGTCCCTCGGAAGAATTCCGAGCCCGGAAACGTACGAGACAGAGCGGAAGATGAGGAGAGGATTTGGGGCATGGGCACTCAAAGCTTCCTCCTTGCGATTAGGTGCGGCGGAGGCACAGCACGTCATCGTAATTCGTATAGCAGCAATCTGGAAGCGGAGATGAATTGGAGTCCGAACTTGCGGCATGTGGGAGATGGGAGGGGTGGCAGAATGAGGGGGAGGAGGAGAGGGTCGCGCATATGGCTGTCTGTGGTTAGGGAAGGCACTCTGCGCGCTCAGTACATGCATGAGCATACTTCCTTACCGTGTTTATGTACTTTACCAGCCAAAATATCGTGAACAGAACATATAACGAGCGCGCAGAAAGCGACGCCACAAATTCAAACCACCACCTTTCGCGTCGTCCATAGCGCCCGCATGCTCGGGCAGCGATTTTGACTGCAGAAGCTTAGTCTTGAACATCAGTCAGTTCGATTTAAGCAGTAATAGTTATCACCCAATATATTTTTCTGCAAGGTGACGGTTTTGGGTGGTGAAGAGGTCGGGCTCCGCATGCAAACCTTCTCGACCTTCAGAAACGATAACGCGGAACGCAGATCTCGCCCATCGACGTCCCGGCGCGGTGTCATCATGCGTGAGAGACAGCCTTCTGAGTGTGGGCGACCCATCGCAGCTCCTCTTTCGGTGGCGGACGTCGTCCGAATGGTTCTCGAGGCTGACTGCGCGCCACTGCGCGAGTCTTTGGGGTGTTGTGAGCGTGATGATGATCGGGCGTGGTTGAGTCGTTCGAGATGGGTATTGATCGAGTTCAACATCCATTTCGCGCCATCTCCGACGTCGCGAGAGCATGCGATGGGTGAGAATTGCGAGTGGCGGCGCGAGACAAGAGAGTTCGGCAAAAGCCGCGGAGGCTCGTTCCGGTGGGCCGGCCGTTGTACTTCTTCGACCATACTTCGACTCTGACCCTCACCTTGGTTCCAGCGGGCTCTATGTTTCTAATTTTGAATATGTAGAACGAGCCAAGAGCCTCTCTTCTTTGCACCTGCATCGGACCTCAATGCGTTTCCTGTAGCCCAGAGGACTGCGCTCTCGACCAAAGTCCTTCAACTGATCACCACGTCGAATGGGGATCCCACACAATCACCTCTTCGCAAAAACGTCCAACTAGCACACCAGACACCATGCGGCACAGACAGACACCGTCTCTCCATTCGAGGGTCCCGTCGCACGCCCGAACAGGCGCCGGCAACATTTCAGCATACTGATAGGCTCGCCCCCGCACGGGATCGGTCGCCGGCCGAGTTTGTGCATGCTTGCTTGTTGACAGTCTCTCAGCGGCTCGTTTGTAACTCCGCCGCACAGTGTTTCCTTATATATACCCATCCTCGGCTGTTTCGTAGTACCCTCAACACCCCCCGCGCGCGGCTTCCCGTCATCTTGCTGGTCTCCCCAATGCCTGTCTCCTCGTTCTCGCCGTCCATTCTCTTGCGCCACCGTCGATGCCTACACCGTCTACGTTGCCGACTCTCGACCACCCATCCACGAGCGCTCGATATCGCGCCGAGCAGTCTGCCTGCAGTGCTGAGGTGAGTGTACATCCCTCTTCTCCAACTTCTTCGAGTCGAGTCGAGGCCCTCCACTTCCCCTCCATGTTCTCCTCGTCGTCCCCGCGTCTTTGCCTTCCACTTCCCTTCCATGTTCCTATCTCTTCTCTACGTTCCTGCATCCGTTAACATTTGCTCTCCCATCGTGTTTTGACCTCTCATGAACTCACATTCTGTCATTCTCCTACCCTGGCCATGTACTGACGCGTTCACAATAGGAATCAATCCCCGGTCTATTCGATTTGCCCCAGGGCCTTGGACTACGCAGGTACCAGCTCACACTCGCGCTTCTCGAGGGGTAGGCGCTTGCAGGGTGTATCGGTGAGTCTTGATATCTTATTTTCTCACAACTACGCCTACGCGATGTTTCTAGACCATACGGGAAGCGCACAACGATCCATTCACAACTCAGAGAGACCGAACACCTCGCGACGTCGACTCCGGACTCGGCGAGGTAGCGGTGGTAGCTACCCGGAGCAAGGCTGAGTCGGGCGAGGATGAGAGGTCTCGTCAAAGATGACCATGGGGGCCTCGTAGGTGGATGAGCACGCTTGGTGAGTTTTGATCGACACAGCTCTGAAATCTTGCACTCATTCTTCCCTCCTAGTGTTATCCTCTCGTAGTGTTTTCCTCCCGGCGGCGGCAAGCCCTCGACGAGCTGCGAGTCCTCTCCGGCACCTCCCCTCCACCATCTCAAGCCTCCGCGATGTTCGAATGAAGTCGTGAAGCGACGTGTCGCCGTCAGCCGAGCAGCCCGAGGTCGTTTCCTGCGCCGAGACAGGTTACTTTGCCTTGCTCGCACGTCGCGATCGATGGTGACCTTCATTCCGGCAGATACCGTACCGTTATACTCGTGGGGCAACAGATCGTTGTCCGGCGAGGGCGTGCCCGCAACCTCAAGCTACCGACTACTTCCATGGCTACAAGCCAGCCTCGACGCCATCTCGTCCTGGACGGCGCACCCATCACCGTAATGCCGCGACCGACGCTCTCTGCAGTCAACTCACGCGCCAAAGCCACAGATCTTCGTCCACCGAGTGGTGTTCTTTGCGCTTGCCTCCGTGGGGTCCTCGCATTGAGTATCTGCGTTCCTCACGTTTGAGTATTTGTGTTCCTTACATTGAGTATCTGCGTGCGCTTCCAAGCTGATCTGGCTCGCAGATGACTTTGCGAACGAGGGAGGTGACTTGAAGCTTCCTACTCAGTGGTGATTTGAAGCTTCCTATTCGAGCTGCCCGCTCGTACGTACTTACTGAGCATTACATTCACTGAACATGACTCCGATGCTACCCATTCGACTCCAGAAGCAATGGATCGCCGTCCGGCGAGAGGGGTGATGCACGATGCAAGCCTGCCAATGGATGTCGCTCGCTCGCCGCCATCAAATCACAGTTTGCAACCGCACGCCGCCAACTCAATTGGCTCGCCCGCGACCGAATCAAGCCGTGAAGCAATACAACTTTGTCCGGCGAGCAAGCCTAGCTGATCTCTACGCTGCCAGGATTTCAATCGCAACGACCCTGTCAGTGAGTCTGCCTTATTCCACTGCCTGAGCGCGCTGAACTCAAAAGTACTAAGATCATTGTAGATCACATTGTATCTTGTAGTTTACTTTGTTTCTTGTACGCTACCTTCCCGACACTCTCAACTCGTCCCGATGTGCTCAACTCGTCTCGACGCGCTCACCTAGCCTCCCGCCGCACTCGCCAATCTCTTCTTACGCCCCTCGGCAGATGCCGACGCTTCGGCCCCGAAAGTTGAACATGTCACGTGACCTTTGGCTAGTCGTTGAGAGGCAACGTATCGACGTCCGGCGAGCGGCGTGAGATGGTTTCGCCGAGGGTCGTGAGATGGTCTCGCTGAGGGTTGTATACTTCTGTAGAAGTCGGTGGGCTCCTGTACACGGTTGTACGCTCCTGTAACAAGTCTTGTGTACTCCTCGAGTGCGTTTATCAAGGGAGATCATGCTCAGATGAGTTATCAGGGTTTAGGCGAGTTGATGTAGTGTGGTTGGTAGAATAAGCTTGCGGTGGTACGATGGACTTGCTGAGCCTGTTCAGTTGTAGATAAGCTGTACGTGCACTGAACCTTCATTCCGCTTTTTGAGATTTGTTTGTACCTGCAGAATGAATTGCCAAGGAGCAATTTTCCTTCCGACGAGCAAGGAGAACTCTCGTAACACTGTCAAGCAAGCATCAGGAGACAGGGTGCTTGTTTATCAATTGTAGCAAGCGTAACCGGCTACTCAGGCGAGTTACGGAAGGGTGCAGAGGTGTGACAGACCAAAGAGGGAGCTCCGAGGGAGGAGAGGTCGATGAGAGGGAGAGAGAAGGGGTGGGGGTTAGCGGAGAGAGAGTTGGGCTGGTACGAGTGCCACGATTGAGAATGTGCAGTGACGAACGGTGAGCTGCAGTGGGTGCGGAGGAGTCAGCACCTACAGTGCCCGGATATATGGTCACAGCACCGGTGAGCAGAGACGTAATGCGGAGAGCGGAAGAGGAGAGCGGGGAGGGGATAGCAGACGGGGAGAGGAGAGGATGAGATGGGTGTATAAACAGAAAGTGAAGGACAAGTACAGCCCTAATGACCAGTCTCTATCCAAAGTCAAGCGGACGCTCCCGACGGCGCCCTGAGAGCACGAAAAAGAGAAAGTTCGCGACGAACGACCAAACAGACAGCGCACGCTCACGCTCTCAATCAGGAAGGTAAGCGGGCGGGCGAGCGTGACGCGCGACGAGACCGGCGTCACCGGTGCGGATCCCGAAGCCAGCGATGACGGCACGCGACGTTTGGCGGAGGACGCTCGATCGAGATGGCGAGCGACGGGCGAGCGACGGGCTGTCAGGTAGGGAGAGTGTGCTCAAGCCCGAGCTCTGATGACAGTCTTTGCTCGGAAACCAACAACTGTGCCTCAGTGGAAAACGATGGGCAACGCCACTTAAGCAGAAAACCTGTTGCCTTCGAGAATAGTTTCCGATGGCGCCAAAAAGGTTCCGCGATGTCCTTGTCCTCAACCACCACCATCGCTCCTCCTGCCACCGCACTCGCCGCCGCCTCGAGCTGGTGCTCAAATGAGGGCCACGAAGTACAAGAATGAAGGCACCTGCTACACGTGTTGATCGAACATGTGGCCGGTGCGGTAGCACCGTGCCATTGTCTTCTGCCGAGCCAGTGCTTGTGTTCCTTGGCCTTACATTTTTCGCCTTGTGCGCTCTTTCAACGACCTCCCGAGCCTTTCACGACCCCAACACACCTCCACTCCTTGCGGCTGGCCGCATCACAGACTTTCGTTCCCCCACGACGACGTCCAGGCTTTTTCCGCGAGCAATTTGAGCCACCGGCGCTTCTGTTGCTGCGTTCCCATCCCCTCCCATCATGCTTCCTACTCTGCTCCCCCTCGGTCTCGTCCTGCTCTCCCTGCAGCCCGCTCCAGCGCAGGCCGGCGTACTCCACAATGTCCACAGCTTCGCGAAGCGGCACACGAAGCAGTTCGCGCGCGATCTCCGTGTGGCGTTCGGCGGGATGGTGCTGCCGCGCGACTCATCGGAGGCGCAGCATGTGCTGTACTGCAAGGTGTCCAGCGGGAGCTCGTTGACCTCGGACGGCGATGATTCGGATAGCGGGACCTCCCCCAGTGGGAGCGGCCATCACTCGGGCTCGACTACGAAGACGGGGACCGCGAGCAGCGCTTCGGCGACTGCGACGTCTTCCTACAATTCTCCATGGAAACTCAAGACAGAGAAGGTGAGATGAGCTCCCTCATCCTGGCCCTGTCCTGATCATTCAAAAGTCGGGCGACTCATTCTTCGACGGTTGGGATTTCTGGTCGACCACTGATCCTACAAACGGCAAGGTGACTTATGTGGACGAGGATACAGCGGTGCGTGTCCCTTCCATCTTCCCCACCTCACAAGCTCATCTTTTGCAGCGCAAGAACAACCTCATCTCGGTGAACGACGACGGGAACGTCATCATGCGCGTCGACACCACAGAGCAAGTGTCCGATGGCCGCATGAGTGTCCGCATCCACTCTCAAGACGTCTTCACCGGCGGCCTTCTCATCCTCGATGCCGTCCACCTCCCCACCGGCTGTGGGTCCTGGCCGTAAGCGTCCCTCTCTCACCACCCTCCCCCGCTAACGCCCCACCAGCGCCTTTTGGACTAACGGCCCCAACTGGCCCACGGGTGGCGAGATCGACATCGTCGAGTACGTGCACGACTACACGAACGACCAGGCGACCGTACACACCGCGCCGGGCTGCAGCCTCCCGACCGACAGCGCGAAGGAGCTTAACATCACCGGAAGCATCGTCGGCGGCACGAATTGCGCGGCGGCAGAGACCGGCAACCAGGGCTGCGGCGTGCGCTCCCCTGACAAGCACAGTGCGGGTGCCGCGTTCAACTCCATCGGCGGTGGAGTGTACACGAGTGAGTACATAGTCTATCTCTTGGCTGACACCTACGCCTCCCCCTTCATCCCCATAAGCTCCATCAACTAACGCATGCTCCTTACAGTGGTTTGGGACGACGATGGCATCGCTGTCTACTTCTTCCGTCGCGACTCGATTCCCGACGACATCACTGCAGGCGAGCCGCGGCCTGACCTCTGGGGCACCGCCGCCGCGCGCTGGCCAGCGAGTACATGCGATCCGTACAAGTACTTCTACGACAACATCGCGATCTTCGACACCACTTTCTGGTGAGTGCATTAATCTCAGTTCGCCTCGCTTTCGCCTTTCCCATGCTCTCCTCCTGCTTGGCGCCGTGCTGTCGGTGCTCTTCTATATCCCTGCTTGGCTCCCCCTGCCCTCCCCTGCTGCCCATTTTCATCTCGCTTCCAATCGTTCTTGGCGCCATGCTCCGTGCTAACTTACTTCTAGCGGCGACTGGGCGGGCTCCGCATGGACCACCTCCGGCATCCTCGGCCAGGACACGTCGTGCGCCGACCGCACGGGCGTCAGCACCTGCGAGGAGTACGTCCTGAACCACGGATCGTCGTTCAAGGAGACTTGTGAGTGGCCTTAAATTGATCTGCTTTCGTAGTGCTCACAAAGAATGCAGACTGGGAGATCAAGAGCTACAAGCTGTACCAGCAGTCCAAGTAGAGTAGATAGAGGGTGCGGAGCGCGCTGCCATCGAAGTGCGCGCAACTCAGAGGATATATATACCTGGACGTACATTGTGGAACACACTAGCCATCCTCACGCGGGCTACGTACATACGTGGGACCCGTTCTGCGAGCGGCACTAACGACGAGTCATGATGCTGTCTAGACGCTATCGTTTTTATCTGTATTTTTGGGCGTAATATAAGTTCTGGTGGATCGAATACGCGCGACTTCGAGCTGAAGTTGAGGCTTTCTTCTTTGCAAGGCCGCGCGAGAGCGGTCGAATGGCTTTGAACGTCGACATCACCCATTCCTGAAGTCGACATCGATATCATTTACGTTCGCACAATTCAACGAGAACAGATGCAAGTAATCATTATCATGCGTAGGTAGTCGTAAGTAAAGCGCGTGAGACATCATCATAGGGTATACAAACACGGTCAACGAGAGCATCTCCAACAAAGCAGTATCCGAATCTTCTAACCGATACAGTAATTATCCACGTCTATGCCAAATCATCTCCATGCGTCAAGGACCACTTTATGCGCCAGCCGTCAAGCACACAGCACGCATCGCGACCAGTGCGCCGGCGCTCTCGTCGAACGGCAAGTCGACCGTGAAGAGCACGTCTCGCCTGTCGTTGTTGAGGTACACCGGCAAGTTGACCAGGTTCTCGCTCGACGCCTCGTCGGTTTGCACCCAGCGGATCTGCGACGGATTGAGGCGGACGGACTGGCCATCATTGAGCACCAGCTTGTCCGTGCTCCAGGACGCGCCCTCGAGGACGAGGCCTAGTATACATGTCAATCAAGAAGCTCACTGAGGGGTAGCAAGTTGACACACCATCGACAACGAACGCGCTCGGGTCGTTCACCCGCTCGATGTCCAGCCGCAGGTTCAGCGTCTCCAGACTCCACTTCTTGCGATGCGCAACAGCCTGCCGGGTCGCCGTGATGTAGGCCTCGGGGAAGAACAGCCCACCGAGCCAAACTTCGACGTTGGTCAAGTTGTCCAGACCCGCGATGTGGTCGAGCTGCGCGAGGCGCCGGCTGAAGTCGGCGATCCACCCGGACACGGCCATGGTGTGGTGAACCTTGTAGCGGCGCCAATGGTCGGGGATAGTACCTAATGCATCATTAGCACTAGTCAGAGTGAGTATGAGGACCCAAACTCACCCTTGGTCAAAGCGCTCATCAGGGTACGCAAGTGGTTGGTCTGCTTAAGCTCGCCGAGGCAAACCTTGACGACGTCCGACAGGTCCCTGCGCACTTGCGTGAGCAGGTTGCGGCCGATATTGCCCTCGCGACTGAAGAGACGGTGCAGCGGATCCTGGTTGTCACCAGTAGGCCTCTCCAAGACGTTGAATTTCTGAGGAAATTGTCATTGAAATGTAGAACTCGAGACCTACAACAACGTACCTCGGGAAGATGGCCAAGCCATTCGCGGCAGCGATCGAGTAGTGTCCGCATCCATGCTGGCTGCGCAGACGTCTGCACCTTAGACGACGAAGCAGCAACATCATCGTCATCATCCGCCAGCATGCGCATCTTGCGAAGCTTGCCCAGTAACTCATCACCTGTGCAAGTTATTGGGGCCAAGTCAAAACGATGTGAAGGAGCTTCGTACCCTGAGCGATCGCAATAACACGTTCGGCAGTGGGAGGCAAGCTCAGCCACGATGGCGGCTCCCGGTCAGGAAGGCCTTGCACCCAAGTCAAGAAGTGCTCCATTTTCGTCCCCTCCGGCACACCCAAAGGCTGATCGTTGCCCGTGCTTGGGACCAGCTCGAAGTCGATGTTGTACGCCGCGGGAGTGAACAGGCCGTCGACGAACGAATTCACGATGCGCTGGTCGAAATCGCTGTCGACACGACCACCATACACCGATTCCTTGACAAGAGTGCGGAGTGCGTCCCACGGGATGGTTGCGGGGTCGACGTTGGCCTTGCCCTTCGACGCAGCGACCAGCCAAGCGTCGATCGTGCCGAACGCGGCGGCCATATCGGAGTCGTTGAAGTCGTACGTCTTGCTCCATCCGAGGGGAACATAGCGCAGACGCTCCTGGACGATGGCATGGAACCAGGCCAGCAAGAAGTAGAGGCGAATCTTCTCTGCGGGACCCTGGGATAGACGCGTCGGGGCAATGGACCGCAAGGAGTCGAGTAAGTTGGCCTTGATACCCGGGGGCGGCTCGTTCATGATGAGCCTCGACTGACGCAGGATGTTCGTCGGAATAGAGGGGTTCGCTTCCATGGTGAGGAAGAGACGGAAATTGCGGTGCGGGTTCAGCGTCTGCAACTTCTTCTCTAACTGTCCCAGCCATGACGGCGCGAGATGGACGTTCTTGAGCAGGACCCATGTACCTTGGCGAGACGCCGCAGCAATGGCTTGATCGGCAAGGGAGAAACCTTCCTGGGAGCCCATTGCGACGGATGAGGAGCGAGTGCCGGTGTTCTTGATCAGGTTCTCGACTCTGTAGCTGGCGTCGTATCCGGGTACAGACACAAGGCCCAACGGCGTCGAAGCCGGCACTTCATCCGCAACAACGTCACCAAGATCGTAACGAGCGACTTCGCTAAGGTCTGTTTGGAATACGACGCGCACGAAGGAAGCGGTGGCTTGTAGAAGGCGGTCGGGACGGAAGCATTTGATGATGAGCATCTTGCGAAGCTCCTCGACGGCGGCTATGGATGCGTGAGCAGCGGTAGCAATTAAATAAGCGAGAAAACTTACGAGTGCTGGCCTCCCATGGCGTAGGCACGACGCTCTCCGGTGCAGGCGCGTTCAAGAAGGCAGCCCACTGGTTCTCGTTCTCGATGAAGTGGTTCTGCACGGGCTTGAAGATGGAGCTCTTGGCGTAAGCCTCCAGTCGCTGCTGTTGATCAGTCGACAGGATGGAGTTCGACTCTGTAGAAACAGCTGCGGCCACCCCCTCTCCACTCTCCAACAAGAACTCGGCCTCGTCGGCGATCTCCTCAACGCCGCGCAGCTTCACCTGGGCCAGCAATACTGCCAACATGATCTGGTCGCGGTACAGCAGCGCCCGGGACGTCCGCTTGTACACGATGAGGAACAGGTCGTTCATCAGGATTTCGCGGCGCTGGGCATAGTCGGTGACGCCTTTCAGATGCGGGTTGTGGTGGAGAATGTAGTCGAAGATGTCGAGGAAGAACCGAAGGGAGAATTGGTAGAAGTGATTGACGAGGTTGAGCTGCTCCAGAACGAAGAAGACGGCACTGCAGGCCTGCGCGAGCGGAAGATACTCGACCGTCACCTCCTCCACCTCTTTCATGACGACGTCCGTCTCTTCCACCTTGCGCGTAATATCGGCCGCTTCGCGTTTGAGCGTCTCGAGAGTGTCGATGACTTTATCGTCGTCGAGGATGTTCCCAGTAGATTCGTTGAGCGCTTGGAGAAGGAGCTTCTCGAGCGTCCGCAGGCGCAGACGGAACTCGCCTTGCACCTTCATGAGATCTGTCCGCTTGCGCTCAGTATCAGGACGTTCGACCTTGAGGACCTGATCCAAGGACTGGCTCTGCAGACTGCTGCGAGTCATGGTGAAGTTGACGAACGTGACACGACTGCAAATGTCCGGAGAAAACTCGACGGATGGATCGCGCGTTGACAAGAACATGGTGAAGGCCGGCGAGAAGTCGATGTCTTGGCTGCCCAGACGAATAAGGACTCGTCCACCTGTCCTGCGCAATTCCTTGTTCAGGACGGCGTTAAGGATTGGATCGAGGTGTTCGACATCCTGGATGAGGAGTGGGTTGCCGAAACGCAGAGCACTTTCGAGGACCTTGAGGAAGGCCTCATCCAAGAAACTGGTCACGGTAATCTTCCGGTCCTTGTATTCATTCATCAGGAATGTCGTGGCCTGACCGGTAGGGTCGATCATTAGAGGATAGCGGTTGAAGCGCTTGAGCATGATGGCGTTCTCCGTGGTAAGCGTATCCGACGGAAGCGACTTCTCCTGCCAGCTGAGGCGATCGTCGGCGGTGGACAAGTACTCGGTGAAAGACAATTCCGGCTTGAACTTGATGTTGGCCTCGGACAGATGGTTCGACCATCCTTGCCACATAACTTCTCGGTAGTGCTGGTCGAAGAAGCCACCGTATGCCAAGAAGGCGGCGGATAGGAGTACATCGCCAACTATTGTGCTCATCTCGGCGTCAAAGGTGCGGCTGCCAGACTCCCAACGACCGCGCTCGGACGACAAACTCTCGAGGAGCTTCATGCTGCGGTCGACCTTGCTCTGTACGCGCTCCATCTCGGACTTGATGGCCTGCGTCTCGCTGATGAGAAGTGCGTATTCCTCCTTGTACTTGGCAATCTTCCCCTCCAGCTCCGCGATCAGGTTGATAGCAACCTGTGCCTGCTGCTTGGTCGCCTCGGCCTGTTCCTCGAGGGATTGGACCTCGTTACGCAAAGGCTCGACTTTGTCGAGGATCTCTGAGAACCTAACTTGCGCGATAGCCCACTTGACCAGCGGTCCGCAAGCCCTACTGGCGCGCTGCACGGTCTCAAAGTTGTAGGACGGACGACTCAAGAAGTCACGCTTCATGATGTCGCGAAGGTGCTTGGTCATCTGTGTGGTCGTGTCGAAGTTGACGATGCGCTGAATGAAGTCATCGCGACGGATGATACCCTGCACAGTGCGCCAACTGTCGATCTTGTGGCCCAGAATCGTGCAAACGGACTCCATTGCAAGCTTCACGGCCTCGGGAGGGTTGGCCATGGTACGCACTTCCTGCAGGTGCTGCCTCTTGATGTTGCTGACAGCTGACTGGGCGTCGAGCACAGCTGGCTCTGCGTCGGCGAGATCGGCCATGACAACAGCCCGACGCTGTTCGATGTGCTTGTCTTGCTCGACGAGTGCAGCTTGCAGCTCGATAGAAGCCGCCTTCTTCTGCTCGGCCTCCTGCTGGTCCGATACCATACGCTTCAACTTCTCGTTCGCCTCTGCGTCCTTCGCTTCCAACTGCGTCCGCTTGATAGCGAGGCTCTTGCGCAGTTCCTCGACCTGCGTCACAGTATCGCGTAGCTTGTCGAGCCCAACGTGGAGATGGCGTTGTTGCTCCTCTAGCTCGTCGCGCTTCTCGGAGTACAGGCGAACATAGTGATTGATGCTACCACGGCGTCAGCGGGAAGGATACGGGACATAAACCTCACTCACAAGTCGAGGTAATGACGCGGAGTCACATAGTTGTAACGACCTTGTCGTCTGCTGAGACGCTGGTTGATAGCATGAAGGCTCAGATGGACGTGCACCAAAGCGTTGACGACCGCCGTTCTGTGCACAGGAGGCGTCTCCAAGCTGCGATATGCGATAGGGAAGATAGCCGGAGGGCTGTACGATGGCAGATCCAGGTCGAGGGCGTGTGTGAACTCCATGCCAACCTGGTAGAATGCCTGGTCGGACCAGTCTCCGAACCAGTCGAGCACGCAACGGTTGAACAAGGCCGGAGATGTAGCAGCACGAGAAGCGAGACCATTCTCCGGAGGGTTCATGGTGAAGACGACGTGCAGGTTCTTGGCTACTTGCTGGGTGAACCATCGATAGAGCTCTTCGTGGGAGTCGAGCATAAGCCCATCGCGTTGCGAGCCCTCCTTACAAGCCGTCATGAGAGATGCATGCTCGTCACCCTCGAACAGACCGGGAACTTCGGCATTGGCAAGCAGAGTGTTCATGCGCTCCAGGAAACCGGAGTCGAGGACGTTGGATTCATCCATGATGAAGCAGATCTTCTCGCCTTTGCATCCTGCTCTGCGAAGCACAGTACGCAGATCCTCGTCGAAGTCGTCACCAGTATACTTGTTCGAGACCTTGATTTGGAAAATGCTTAAGCCATTCATCCAGGCGACGAAACGAGATAGCGTTGTCTTTCGTACGGTCGTTAATCATCAGCGACCCTTTGTAAAGCTTGCACGTACCTTTCCACTCCCGCTGACACCGATCAATAGCAAGTGACCTTGAATCTGCCGGAATACACGGTCGATACGAAGGACGTGGTCGAGGACATCATTAAACAAGACAAGAGGGACATCCAGCTCTTCCTCATAGAAGACGCGAAGGCGGGCCTTCGTGTACTCGCGGAGGGTCTCGCGGTCGACAGGGATGTAGTTTTTGGACGTCCAATTCGAGAAGAGGATAGGACGTCCCAACGCCTCGTCGCGGTTGATAGTCGGGAAGTACTCCATGGCCGCGTTGTCGATATGCTCGTCGGTCCATTGCCTCTCATCTTCTGACACAAGACGATCTTGGAACAAGCGAAGGGCTTCGTGAGCCCAGACGCGTACAAGACCCTCCACAGACAGCACTTCCATCGGCCTGATGGCCTCATAGATACCACGCACCCAACGCGTCAGTTCACGAGGACTGTACACGTAGTGCGCCTGGATATCTGTCGTAAAGCGCTTCTGCGAGGCCAGATAGAAAGCAACCATCGCATCGGTGAGGGGTTCCGCGTACGTCCGTAGGTTGGGAACGACCTTGAGAGCGGCCCTGTTGTACGTTCCGTAAATTTGCTTGAGCGAGACCTCGCCGGGGTAATCGACCATGACAAGTGGCGCGTGACGCAGGAAGCGATGGCTGAGAGGTACACGACCGGGATCGGTGGGAGGGTTGCAAGCGCCGACAAACTGGATACGCTCAAGCTTAACCCATGCCATGTCTGACGTGCGCCAATAGCCACCGTGTTCGACGAGTTGACGGAGGAAGGATATGACGCGCTGGGTGCCGTACTTGTCCGCAGCTGGAAGGTTGATCTCGTCGCAGAACACGACGAGCCAACGGCCAATTTGAACCGGGGCGAGGATAATGCCCTTCGGCGTCTTCCGATACTCGCAGTACTGCTCGAAGGTCTTGAGAATGAGCTCGGGTGTAGTCGCACTGGAGAAGTTAAGGCCGACGACCTCCATGTCCGGCAGCTTGCGCAGCGCACTGAACAAGGTCATCGTCTTTCCTGAACCCGGGGGACCGCACAACATCAGCGGCTTGTGCTCTGAGAGCCACGAGTACAAGACCTCCTCGTGACGAACGGTATCCATGGTCGGCACGACGACATCAGATGCAGTGACTGCCTGCGCCTCGATTTCGATGACGGGGACCTTAGATTGCCATTGAATCCATTCGCCGTTTGCGACCTGCACGTCGTAGTCGAGCAGAGAGCTACCGGGTGTCATGGGCGGAAGGTCGACACCAGTCTGCTTGCGCAAGAATTCGCCCATCTCCGCGCGCAGGTCGAGTTTCGCATCTCCAGAGAACGCCCAGATGATGCTGAGGAGCAGTCGCTTGGTCACGTACTGCTCAACTCGCTCGGAGGACAGCGGGAAGTCGGGGTGCTGCAGGTTGTACTCGATGACATTGCGGGCAGTCTTGTTGATCAATGAGAACAGGGTATTGAGCGCTCGAGTCTTCGTGAAGTCCATGATGTGCTCGATCGACTCGGCGAACTTGAGCGCAGAGCTGACGACGTCCCCGTCCTCGAAGAACTTTTCCAGCATATCTGCCATCTGTTGCTGCGTCGCCAGGTTGGCGGTGATCGTGTCGGTTGGTGTAACATCAGCGCGAGCGGCCAGGACATCGGTGACGTCCTCATCGTCTGCGTCGAGAGCCACGGAGCGAAGGGTGGTTAGATAGTTTCGGTAGACCATAGGCGGCTCCACGACGTCCTCGCTGAACCAGATCATACCGCAGCGACTGACTGTAGCAAGCGTTGCGTACTTCAGGTGCTCGACCTCGAACATAATGCGTACGTTCGACGGAAGGTTAAGACGCTCGCCGTTGGGAAGGGTGAGCAACTTGTTGTCGTCGAGCACACTGTCAAGCATCAGCACTCGTTGCAGCTACGTGACAGTTTAGACATACCTGTTCAGGTTCTCAACCCACTCCGGATCGACATCACCATCGAAGATGATCCAGTGCCTCTTGCCGCTCTCGCCACGAACGTCGTCAACGATCTTGCGGAGCACATGCGTGAAGAGACCGTCGTTCCACTCGCGCGTCGTCTGATCCAAAGTACCGTATAACGCATCCTTGTGGATAGCCTTGGGGTCGATAACATACGAAACGCCTTCGACGCCGTCGAGGCGCTCGAGCGCTTTGAGAAGGACTCGCCATGCGTTCGTCTTGCCGCTACCAGAGGGTCCGACCATCATGAGACCGTGCTGGATCTTCTGGATCTGGTACAGCTGCAGGATCTTGGCGATCCAGATCTCGCCGTCGACGAGGCGCCATTCAGCGCAGACCTTGAGGATTTCCTCGCGCAGGGCATCAAGGTTGACAGGCATGTAGTCGACACCAGGGAACACGTCCGCAAGCAAGCTAGGAAATAATAAGTCAGCGGCAGTGGTAGCCAATGATCGATACTGACCTAGTGAGCAGCGGCACGTCGTCCGCCACCAACTTGGGAACGATCGTCTCCGTGACACTCTGGATGACGATGATCTGCTCCGAGACCGCGTCCGAAAGGCCTCCGACGCTATCTTGATCCTCGCGCGCCTGCTGCATGCGTTCACGCTTGAGGATACCTGCACTAGCCAGGACAGCCTTGAGCGCACGAAGACCGAAATCATAATGAGGCTGTGGCGATAGTTGCTCGTCGCATAAGTTGAAGAAGGGAACGATCTTGGATGCAAGCGACTCGGCGGTACGGAAACCCTGCGAGAACAACATGACCTGGGCAATGAGCTCGCGATCGGGACGGGTCATGGCCATCCTACATGATTGTCAACACACACTCTGAGCGATGAGAATAATACCTACGGTCGGAAGAGCTTTGTCAAGTTCGGTGGCAGCTGCGAACGACCCGCGTAGTTCGGGTTGGTCGTGATGAAGATGCCGACGTTCCGGTCGAGCTTCAGGTTCTTGCCGACCAGCTCGATCTCCGTGTTCGGGTTCTTGACAAGCAAGGCAAGACCCTGCTGAATTGTCTGAACCTGCTGCGAGACGGCACTAAGGATACGCTCTTCGAGACGGTTGAATTCGTCGAAGCAGCCCCAGGCGCCGACTTGGCACAGCCCGACGAAGATGCGGCCCATGGCTTGGAAATCGAACGTCTCGTCACAGCAGAAGACGAGGACAAAGCGACCGAGCTGCACTCCGAGAGCCTTCACGGACTCGGTCTTGCCTAAGGGAAGCCGTCAGGGCACATATTAGTGTAGATGTGAAAGGCAACGTACCTGTGCCAGCAGGACCGAACGGCGAGCCTCCCAATTGGTTATCCAACGCCTGCGTCAAGGTCAAGTATACGCGGTCCGTCAATGGCGTCTGGACCAGGCGATCTGGCACACCCAAGTACTCCCAGCCGTACGGGAACTGCGCATCCGCGACGCAGATCCGCAACCTCTGGAGGGGATCGTCCGCCCCCTTGTCGAGATAGAAGCGCATCTGATACAGCCAGGTAAAGTTCTTGTTGTCCGTGACGCGCTGGCCGATGAGCGTGCGCGTAACATCGCGCTGATGCACCAGCTCCGTGATGAGGTGCTCGCACTTCCGACGCGTGACAGGAGGGAGCTCCTGCAAAACGATGTCGGCGAGGAGGTCCAAAGCCTCGTGTACGGTCTCCAGAGGGGCTTCCGGCAGTTGCTGCGATTCCAGGCATTGTTCGACGGATGTTGTCCAGGCGACTTGGATAGCGAGCGTGACGAGTTGCGCTGGATACTTTGTCATCCATTCCATGAGCTGGTCGACGGCGACCTTCTCGCCAGTGCCGTAGAAGGTCTGCAATTCGGTAACCGCATCCGAGAGCAAGTTTGCAAGTGATAGTCGCATCATCGTTTCGATGCGCGCTAGCCAGTCGTTGATCTTCGGGTACTCCTTGAGCAAGATTGGTTCCGTGAAGTACACCTCTTCGCCCTCGCGTGACGCCATACCGCGGATCTCCGTGAGCTCCTCGTCCAACATGACCGTCGAGATACCCGCAAACATCTTTTTAAGATGCTTCATGATGCGCAGGATATCCTTGCTGTTACCGATGATCTCGAGCAAGTCTTCGTCACCGACGAAGTAGAAGCGAGGGAAGGAGGAACGCTCGCGTTCAAGGTATTCACCAAGCGCCTTCTGGATCTTGTTGAGCATCTCCGCCAGACGCTCAAGGCTCTTCTGAATGCCAGGAATATTCATGACATCGAGGACGAACGGTGACTTGTACACCTTCTTCATCGCAGCAAGGAACTCCGCGTTGATGTTCTGGAAGCGGGCACTCTCGACGGGGAGAAGGTGCTTGATGTCGGCGCTGCCGGAAAAGATGCCCTCGAGGTACACCCACTGGCGCTGCACGTCAATCCAAACATCTGGAAATAGGGTTGGTACATGATGACACACGCAAGGCTAAGCATACCGAAGAGAACATGGATGCGGTTCAGCTTCTCTTCCCAAGATCCGGCCTCCTCCTCGAATACTAGGAAATTGTTAGCTTGAAATGTCGGCAAGTATGTCGTTCAAAGCAATACCTTTGTAGTACGGAGACATCTTCATCGCAGTGAGCGAGTTCAGATTCTCGCTGCACTTGTTGAAGAGGTCGTCCCAACCACGGATGAGGCGGCACTTGTTCTGGTAGTTGACGAGGTCCAGGGTATAGTTGCTCCAGATCTCCTTAACCTGCTTAATGTACTCCTCGAGCGCCATCTACCCTGCGTTCAGCAACATTCGTATGGCAGAGGATATCAGGAGTACGTACCTCTCCTTGCGCTTGCACGATAACCTCCTTAATGAGCGCCTCATTGCGCTTCAGGTCCATGTCGTAGACGTTGCCCAACGTAAGCCTGAATTGGCGGGTCAGAACGGTAGAAATGACTGCACGAGAAGCACGCACAGCGTCAAACTGATGGACGACGGCATTTTGAGCGTCTTGAACAGCTGTTTCCAATGCCGGTCCTTCAGCGCTTCACTCTTCAATTCGCCGACGATGATGTTGCTCTTGAGCAAGCCTCGCAACACCTCCTGCACATACTCAAACGCTGCATACTGCCTCATGCGCGTCGGCATTTCCTTCGTGCTCGCCAGGAGCTGGTCGATCTGTTGCCGAAGCTTGCGTGGCTGGACAGTTGCCCACGATAACTCCCTGAGCTCGCCAATCGCGCTCCAAATACCCGTGAGCGCCGTCCAGACGGCCTTCAGGTCGCGAAGCTCCTCGAAGACTGGGTCGAGGCGCGTGTGGCGGGTCAGCTCGAGGTCGAGAGCCTCCTTGGCGCGGCAGACGAGATCGTAGTCCTCCTGGACGCGGTTCAGCTTCTTCTCGAAGATGTTGATCGTGTTCATGGCCGTGTCCGCGGCCATGTTGCCCTGCACCGGGCGCGTCGTCTCCCACTCGGCGATGATGTCGTTAATCTTGTTGTCCACAATCTTGTCCTCCGCGACGATCTTGAGCTGCAGGCCGGCTGGATTGGCGTGGTCAGTCGAGAGACGCGTCGCGATGCGGCACACGCACCGAGCTGCTCCTGGATGGAGTCGTTCTTCCGCTTGAGAATCTCATTGTACGCGCTCCACTCGCCGCGCAGCTGGTCACTGTACAGCCAATCGTCCGGGAATTGGTATCTGAAGCGCTCCAGCGTCTTCTCGCCGTTCGCGCAGAGCTCGATCATGGGTCCCCATGCCTTGGTCTTCTTCTTGAGGTCCTGCACGAATGTGATGAATGTCACGGCCGCCGCCGTCGACGAGTTGGGTGAGGCAAAGGCCTGCGGCATCGTTAGCAACGGCGAGCAGGACGCCAGATGTACTGACCTCCATGCTCGACGCGTCGTGGTCGCGGTCAAGAACGAGTGATTTACGTAAGCGTCACTCTTGTTCTTCTCCCCTCATTGCGCTGCACGACCCCACGAATAATCGCCCAGTATGTCGCAACGCCAGCAGAGGGTGATGGTCCAGCCCATCGTGAGTTGCATATATGCGTGGGTCGGCCTATCTGACATCGTTCGGCAGAATGTCATCTTCAAAAATCTGCAGCAAGTATGGCGCGCGTCTATCATACAACAAACCCCTCACTGATCATCGCGACTTTCTCTTCAGAAATCGCACGTATGCATCTGGCTGTACGACAACATCGAAATGCGCATAGAAGGCAGGATAATTGTGCGTGGATCACTCGAGATGTATCGCGCCTACCCTTCAAGTCCCCCCTTCATCCGCACATTCGCATCTCCTTTCCCTCCGTCGCCTTTTTTGTCCTGCACCTTCGCCATGCGTCTCCCTGTCTGTTGACGCGTGACTGACAATCCAACCTGTAGGGGTTCGACGAATTCATGAACGTCGTGATCGACGAGGCCGTTGAGGTCTTCATCAAGGAGGCGAAGCCCCGCAGAGAGCTTGGTGCGTGGCATACTTCCCCTCCCGACTCACACGCTGATCCTCTTTTAGGACGCATTTTATTGAAGGGCGACAACATCACCTTAATTCAGCAAGTGCAGCAGTCATAGTCCCCTCCCCATCGCCCTCCTTCCCGCCTTCCCATCTTGCGCTTCCCTCTCTTGCAATCTGTTGTATCTCTCGACATGTATAATGCATTGCTCCTCGCAAAGAATCCACGCGCAAACGTGATTTGACAATCAATCCACTTGCGCCAGCCTCTGTCCTACGCTTTTCTTCCCGTCATCAAGAAAAATTCGACTGGCTGCCCCTTTCGCTTCGCTGCGATATCGTGCACACTATATCGAAGATTTGACAACCCCGCCTCTCCAAACACTCGACGGATGTCAGCCTCTGCAATGCCGCCCTGATGGCAGACCAACGATGCGTCGCCTGTCCATGTCAGTGCTTGAACGTCAAGTGTAGAGTGAGCGAGCGAGTTCGATAAATCCCACTCACCATGCTCAGGGTACAGGTCTTCCGTCCCATCCACCTTCACTAAGTCCGCGACCATCAGCACGCCGCCTGGTCGCATAGTGCGAGCGAGCTTGAGCGTGGTCTCCTCAATGGACGGAAAGTGATGATACGACGCAGCGCACTGAACCATTTTGTCAGCATCTGGGAGCTCGTTTTTTTCTTTTTCATTCACTGACCACAGCGACATCGAACGTTGCCTCAAACTCCCTCAGATCGTCATCGGGGTCGATGCAGATGGCCCGCATATTCTCTGGTTCCAAACCCTGGTTCTCCACTCGCTCGTTGTATCTGTTGGTCATTCCAGAGCTGATATCGAGCCCTGTGATTGACTTCGCGTATGCTGTGAGGTGCTGAGAGATGAGGCCTTCGCACTGCGTCAGAAAATTCATAAAAGTGAATGGCTACGTACACCCTACCGGTCCCGCAAGCGTAGTCTAGGACCTCCGTTGATTCTTCGTCGAATGGATAGACTTTGCGGAAAAGGGAAGACAGTCTGGAATTACTCAATGACATACAGCAAGCGCAAACCTCGCACTGGTACCTTCTCGCTAGCTCGATAGCTTGCGGCTTCGTATCGTAAGTGGCAGCGACCGAATCAAAGTATTTCTTGTTGCGTTCTATCACGTTCATCCCTTTCTGAGACGCGGTAATCACGGTCAGTCCAGGTATGCGGCCGAAGACAAGGATCGAGTGTTGAAGTTCAACCACGCGTGGCCTGGTATCGGCGTTTGCCGGGAGGCACTTCGACGTCATCGGTACGTCCCGGTCCAGCATCTGGGCCTGCGTATACGTATGTGGGGGAACTGCTGCCATGGGAGTTGTGCTCTACAGTAGTCGCAACAAGGCTGACGCTGACGGATGTAGTGGAGAGATGAACGAATATACTACAATATGCCATTAGGAGTTGAGATCAGAGCAGTTATGTACTCGAAAGTAGATGGGTAGGCGCCGTCGGAAGGCGTCAACAAGGTGAACAAGCACTGGTATGTTCAGGACCTGCTACGTCTGTCCTGTTCCCAGCGTTCCCGCATAATCGCTGCTGGGGAGATATGGACCGGCACGCGACCATGGACGGGGAAGTCGATAGCAGAGTCGTTCCGCAAAACCTGAAGGCCCATGAGCAAAGCTGAGAGACGGCGGCTACCTTCCGTCAGAAGGGTAAAAGGAGAGGGACCCACCGAGCCGACGGCCAGGAAGAAGGAGAACATGCCGCCACTAGCGAGCATGTACTGCGACAGCGTCGAGAGCGCACCGCGCGGGCCGGCACCACCTCTGCATTTCCTTCAATGACTTGCTAGACTAACGAACATTTCACGCACCGAAGGATAGTATACGACCCAAAGATGAACCCCGTCGTCAAACCCACACCTGCCCCCATGATGAAGCCCATCCTGGAAGGGGACCATTAGACTGAGGGAGCCACGACTTTACTCCGCTGTTCCTTACTTGACTGCAATATCATGTCAGGTCTATGGCACAGAGTCACAGTTACAGCGCTACTTACGCTTCTGCCATACGGAAGGTTCATGGCTGGCGCTGCGCTGCATGGCTCTGGTCCGCTGCACTTCGTCGCGATCGCGTTGAGGAGAAATGCAATGTCTGTTGACCCGTGTTTTCGAATATCGAACGCGGGTCCGGCCCGCTGCTGCCGGACCATGGCTTCGTCCCCGCCGTCATTCCCCCCAGCGCAACAGGCGCAGATTAGTGAGCATCGTGTACTTAGAGGTGTATGGAACGCTGAATACGTGCAGTTAGGGCAAACCAGAGGGACCTATACCATGTCGCCCTGCTCAGAGAGCAAACGGAGAACGTCACCCGATCGTGGCTAGGTACTGCCTAGACGTTGGGCGCGTGAACACACCTCCCCTTACCTGTGCATCGCAGGGAACCGCTTCATCTTGCGATGGGAGAAGGAACTTGAGCTCTTGGTGAAGCTCGCGTACTTTGGCTTGACTTCGGGTCGTGGTGAGTGTCGCTCGTGTTTCCCCGCGGGGTAAACTAACCCGCTCTCAGCCACGCAGACCCTCGGCGAGGAATATACCGACATATGGGCGGAAAGTGCTGGGTCCGTACCGCCTCCCACTCCCATACGTGCTCTGTCCGTCCTTCTACCTTCGTTGCCGCCATATCTCCTCGCCAAAGCATCTGCACACTGGCGAAGCAATACCCTGCTTCGACGAATTGTGACGAGTCTCGAGGTCCTAAATGAAGTCAATCTTGCGATATTTTACATCTGGGGACGCGGAGGATACTATGATCTATGGAAGCGCTTGCTGCGTGTTACCCATGTAGGCGTCCTGCTGAGCATGGTACATTCAGGCTAACGAAAGTTCTCAGATATCATCCATTCCTGAGAACCCACATATTCGACCTCCGTCTTATTCCCTTCTTGGCGTTGTCATTGGCATGCGGTTGATATACCGTGCAATCTCGGCCCTACGCGCTCGTCGCGTAGCCTCCCTGGAGGCCGCCTCGAACGAGAAAGGCAAGCAACGGCAGACCGTGTCCAACGATTGCTTCCTCGACGACCGTTCTGTCACTGAAATAGTGGCCAAGCAACCTTCAGGTAGACGTCTCTTGGCACAGCCGCTCGCACCGACTCACCCTTTCGTGTAGAGGACGACGAGCTTCCACGACCTGATGAAGACGAATGCACGGCGCTGGACCTGTCTGCCATACCGGATGATCTGCGTGCTTCGCGAAATTGCACGCTTTGCTTGGAGGAGCGCGTGAACAGCACAGTGACAGAGTGTGGCCATCTTTTCTGCTGGTCTTGCATCGTGGGTTGGGGAAGGGAAAAGGTAAGAGCTCCATGCCAGTCCCTTCTCCCGGGATCATGTACTAAGTGGGACCCCAGAATGAATGCCCGCTATGTCGACAGTCGTTGTCCTTGACCAAGCTGCTGCCGGTGTATAATTTATGATGTTCTTGCGCGTCTTCAATAGTGCATGCATGTCGCATGGTGATCCGCCGAGTACTTCTGAAAGCATGGCGCTTCTGGCTCGTACATCTAAGAGCCAAGCGATGCGACAACGTTGTCGCCCCCAAGGCAACCTCGTGATATCCATCTCAGCGCCTCGCGGTTTACCGGATGTGGCGCCCTGCGTATCTCTTGAGTCTTTACCTATCTACCCCCACCATCGATGCAGTCACCTCAATCTTCCAAACCTGTGGCCCCTCTTGGCATGTACTACCTTGACGAGGGGGACTGCGTCGCGCGGGTCAGTGCTACCAGGGTACTGATTGAGTAGCTGATGTAACCCGCGAGTCCGCCAGGCGGAGAACACGCTGTTCCGATTCCACTCCTCTCATTTGCAGCGCGACACAACATACTTCGACAGCGACATTGCCAAACTGAATGCTAGCTCTGGAGGAAGCCCTGTCGGCTCCACTAACGATAACCCACTCGCGCTCGACGATGTCCGGGCCCCGGATTTTGAGAACCTCCTATGGTTCTTCTACGAGTCCGCGTATAAGTGGTATGTCTGGATATGCATGCTGACGGTCTGTGTTTACTGACTTTCAGGTAAGGTCCGACCCCGTCGATGCCACCCTCACACCGAAGTGGGAATCCATTTTAGCGCTTGCTGAGAAATTCAGCATGCGGTGCGTAGCGAAGGTCGCCTGCCACGCCTTGGACAGTGCAAACGCTCTCGGAGATGTACGCAAGATTGCGCTTGCTGTCAAGCATGGGCTGGGTAAGGAATGGGTTCTTGAGGAGCTGAAGCACACTGTCTCGCGCGATGCGCCTCTGACCAGTGACGAGGTAGCCGAGATCGGGTCCCCGACTCTCGTGGCCTCTCTGGCCGCTGCGCATGGACTGCTACACCCTCTGCCCCCGGCGAAAGCCCCTGGTTGCGATCCGCTTGATCTGGATGCTCTGGAATGCCGGGCGTGCAATGGTCTGAAGACTTGTGATGGGAGGAATCACACTTGTCCACCCTTTAATCTACACACCACGCCCTGTCCTAAGCGAGATGGACAGCCGCTCCAAGCACCTCTGCCAAATGTAGAGACCGTCCTCTCGGACGTGGACCTTGGACCAACGCCGAAAGGTACGCTTGTAACTTTCCACGTCATGTAGGGATCTGTGACGATGACGACCCGACAGAAGCTGTAAAACGTCCGCGCGCGGCGGCTCGAGGGGATATATATCTCAAGGTTGGCACATCCGCAGCCGGGAATCCTAAAGTTCAAGTTACTGATCTGGCTGTTTCCAGGCTGAGGTCTCTGTCTTCTCTGTAGATCCGTATAGCTTGAGAAGGGCGTCTGAGGTCTTCGCTGGCATGATCAGTATCCCCAAGTCCAGCGACAGCGCCACGGAAGGCAGCAGTGCGGCTGAGCCTATCAATGTCGATGTCAAGGCGCACCTATTTCGCGGTTTTGTCTGGTTCATTTACGATTCGCCGTACGAATGGTGCGTCGTACTGATCGGCATACTCGCATGCCATTCATCTGACTTCGTTTCAAGGACGCATGAGGTGGATCCCACCTCTGCGGACCAGTGGGAGAATGTGCTTGCTTTTGCGGATATCTTCGGCATGGACGAGATCGCCCGCGTCGCTGTGTATGCACTGGACCGCCACTACAGCCTTTCCGATATACGGAAGATATCTCTGTGTATCCAGCACGACATCGGTATATCGTGGGCGATGGAGGCCATCAAGCGCGTCTGTCTTCGCAAAGATCCTCTCAGCAAAGCGGAGGCGCGCGCGTTGGGATTAGACGTGGCAGTCGACATCGCGGCCGCACGCGATGCGTACAAGACAAAAGTAAGTGACAGATGAATATCCCTCTATGCCCGTCTTCAGGACTGATCGTGGACTTAGTTATACATGAAAGGCCCACTTTTCGTCACGGAGGTGAACGAGATTATGGAGAGCATTTTTAAAGGCCAGACCTATCATTAGTACTGTGTCGTGTTACTTGGTGCTTCGTCTACATTGGAATGATTTTCTATCTCGCAACAAATTTTGGATCCTATCCTAGGGTATGTGCGCACTCACTGTACTCGACTCAATGCATTTTACTGCATTAACTTGAAGTTTGGCGTTGTGGGTCCAGCTTCGGCAAGTTCCGGTGGCCGCATCCCTCCGTTACTGACCTTGCGGTTGTCCATCACTGATCTTCAGAGCCTTCAGCAAAGAAGCACTCCTCTGCTACGGGCCACCGTTGGTCCTTTATCCTACTGCTTCTCTGCAATTTCTTGTGGCCGACTCGACTACGACCACTCACGCATGGGACATTGAACTTCGACATATCCCGTGTGGCACTACGAACTGAGCGTCGCCCCTGCACATGGATCTCGCTTGCACATACCACCCTCAGATACACCGGGCCTCACCCGTTATGCTAGTAAAGCGGATGAGGGTCTACTCACAAGAGCGGCCTCATGGCAGGCCAGCTCGGCATCGTAAGCTTCGCAGCAAGGCAGAGTCCGTCTTGCCATCGCGGTGCCCATCGCACCTCTTCGGGAAACCACCACCCTCGAAATTGATCCAGACCTCCGACGCCCTCGCCTCTGCGAGCCGCCACGCCACTTACTACATCGACGAAGAAGACATCGTGTATGTATTTATTTTCAGGAAGAATCCTTCATATGGAACCTGAGCTCTGTGTGTTTCCAACCCGTGCCAAAGTATTCCAAAACCGTGGGGGGGCCCAAGCCGAACATTGTGGGTCCACTCCCTCGGCGTTTGCCGAGTAACACGCCGTGACCTTCAGCGCCCTTCTTCCCTTCCACCACGATTTCAGGAACTCCGTCTCTCTCACGATATCTTCGGCGACGCCCAACATACTGACCCTCGCAAAAGTCTCTTTATAATGTCTACTCCTGATAACCGCGCTGTACACCACAAGACCTTTTACTTGCGCGACGGCGATGTGATCGCGTTGGTTAGCAGATACCGCTAGAATCAGAGGTATACGCTGACTGGCATGCGCTCTCTTTCAGGCAGAGAACATACTCTTCCGTTTCCACTTCTACCACCTTTACCGCGCCACATCATTCTTCGATAAATACATCGCCACTCTCGAATCTCCCGAAGGAGGCTACAGCGACGCCAAGCCGCTCTTACTCGATAAGGTGAAGGCTCGCGATTTCGAGCATCTGCTTTGGTTCTTCTATGAATCGGCGTATAAGTGGTACGTCTTCCCGCTATGCGCTCCTTCTGACGCGCTGAAGTGTATGTGTAGGTCTGGCATCGTCGACCAGCTGCCCTCAACTCAAGAAAAATGGGAGTCGATTCTACTGCTCGCTGAGCGGTACAAGATGAGGCAGGTAGCGAAGGTTGCCTGCTATGCGCTTGGCCGTGCTTCCGCGCTTGGGGACGTACGAAAGATAGCCCTCTGCGTAAAGCACGACATGGGCAAGGAGTGGATTACAGAAGAGTTGATGCGAGTGATATCCCGCGATGAGCCCATATCGGTGGACGAGGCGAGATACCTGTCTCCGATGACGATGGCGGTACTGTGCGCCGCTCGAGAGTCAATGCGCTACAAGCCCTCCTTGGTCGTCGCTCCCGCGTGCAAGACATACCAAAAATGTACGATTTGCGTCCGGGAGAGCAGGGCAACGTGCAAAAACGGCGTGCACGACTGCTCGTATACGGGTAGTCATATGACGGTGTGCCCAGCGAGAGACCGATTTACTCTCGCAGCGGAGCTACCAGAGGTCGCTACCATCGTGCAAGACCTCAACTTGGACGTACCACAGCCAGGTGCGTACGGAACAATCTCTTCCTGGCATCTAGAATAATTTCCGTCGCCATCCTTTCAGTGGCGAGCTCTTTGATCCCCCGCATACCGCTGAAGGACACGCGAGATACATTCTTTAAGGTGTGCATGATTGATATCATCGACCATTGGCGGTGGCTAATTTCGACGCCAGGTACAAGATGACATTCTCTCTGTTCATTCGTACCACCTGAAGAAGGCTTCGAAGACCTTTGCTGACATGTTTGGCCTACCAACCGATGACGCATCCAACGAGGGACGCCTTAAGGACAACCCGATCGTACTCAGCGTCAAAGCCCAGCAATTCGAACATTTCATTTGGTTCCTTTACGAATCGCCATACGCGTGGTGAGCCTCCATGTTCGTCGTGAAGGAATTGGATAATGAAACGGTCACGCAGGACCTACCAGTCTGACTCCGACTTGACAAAAACGTGGGAAGATGTCCTCGCTCTTGGGGACATGTTCAACATGCCCGAGGTCTGTAGCGTGGCTACGTATGCGTTAGACCATAACGGCGATCTTCCTGATATACGGAAGATATCCCTCTGTGTTCGGCACAATATTCCCGCATCATGGGCGCTAGAAGCGATCAAGCGTATCTGTCTGCGTCAAGGAGCACTCACTGTGGCGGAAGCCCGCGACATTGGGCTTGATATGACGGCAACCATCGCTTCGCTTCGCGAGTGGGCGTTTGAGACAACGTATGGCGGAGGGGTCAGTCCTTCGTACGCTTTCTTGCGCCCCCGATGTGGACTGACCAGCTTGATGCTTACAGATCGGAATCGCGCCTGCGAACATGCCGCTTATGGAGTTCAAGATTTCAACAGCCATAAACTCTCTGTTCTGGCAACAGATCTCGTCTTTCCATACAACATGACCTTGAATGATAAGCGCGAGGTCGTTGTACCTGTCTTTCCCGCATGGCCAATATGATAGCTAATATGTCGAACATACGCTCCTCGATGGGTCACGACTCGGTTTTCAACCCACAAGGCTCGCACGACGGCAAAGGATCGATCATGTGGGTCCACGGAATCAATGTGCTGATGGTCGACACGTGGGCACACGCGGGCGGAATCTCGATCGATCACATACTAGAATGTCTCATTCTTAACGCGTCCTTCACCAGTCCGTTCATCTCCCCGACCTCCTTTTCCGAGGCTCGTCAGAGCGGAGCAGACATATATACTCTCAGAATGGAGGCTTTTCAACTCCTATCCAGAGGGGGTGCCCAATTTGACAAGAAGCGATTCAAGGGGGATGTCGAGCTGTTCCAGGTGTGTATCTGCCGTTCCCCTGGCACTCTAACTAAAGTCTCTTCGTCGCAGCCTTCGAAAGCTGGCCAATCTGAAGGGAAGAAGAAGAAGACGCAGTCTACCTCAAATCTGCCTTCTGATCTCGACTTCTTCAAGTACGCCGAGTCCAGTTCGAGCAAGCGCAAGACGGACAGCACTGATCCGAACACACGCAAGAAACGACGCGTCGAAGCTGATGTAGCTGAAGGCGAGGGCTCTAACGACGAAGAAGAAGCACCCAGGCAGAAGCACCGAGTAACGGCGAAGGGAATCAACATTCCGGTTGCAGCACAGACGTTTGGGGAGATGAAGGAGCGCTATGACATGCCGTCCCTCCTGCTATCCAATCTCTCGAAGCACGGTTTTAAGCATCCAACGGGTATACAGTCGCACGGAATACCAATTCTTCTGGAGGTGCGTGCGCCCTCGTCCTTCCTCATTCCATATCGACTGATGCATATTACAGAAGCGCGACCTCGCCGCCATATCCCCCACTGGTACCGGAAAGACGCTTTCCTACCTCCTACCCATCATTGCAGCGCTGGAATCTCCCGCCACCTCAAATGAGTCCGCTGGAAAGGGCGTCCGTGCGGTCATCGTCGCACCGACGCGAGAACTAGCGCATCAAATACACAACGAGTGTCTGAAACTCGCGGAGGGTCGGAAATGGCGCATCATCCTGTTCAGCAAAGCGACAGCAAGTACGCTCTCAGACAAGGCCGTACGCGACAAAGTTGGTAAGTCGTTCGCGTGTGAGCGTCATAAGAACCCAGCTCATGCATGCTTAATACCAGATATCATAATCAGCACCCCGCTGCGGCTAGTAGCTTCGCTGCAAACAGGTGACCTGGAACTTCAGAAGTGAGTCCCTATCCTTACGCAAACTAGCATTCACTCAAAGAGACGTATAGCGTCCGCCACCTCATTTTGGACGAGGCAGACAGAATGCTGGACCCTGAATTTCTTTCGCAAGTGGAAGAGATCATCGCTTCTTGCACGCACCCGGATGTTCAGAAGGCCGTCTTCAGCGCGACACTGCCCGCTGGTGCGGAGAAGATCGCCATGGACATGCTCCGCAATCCTATCCGAATCGTCGTCGGCCTGAAGTCAGTCCTTCACTGACGCTTGCCATCATGGACTAACGCTGTTGCCTCAGGGACACGCCACTTCCTTTGATATCACAGAGCTTAACCTACGTTGCCGACGACGGGTCCAAGCTCCCGAGCTTGCTGCAGTACTTCGCGGAACCGTATAATCCACCCGTCCTCATCTTCACATCTACCCAACCGCGTGCGTCCTCGCTAGCCGAGGAGCTCATACTCAACGGGATCCCCAACGTGGACTGCCTCCACGCCGGCATGACCAAAAAGGAGCGTGATGATGCAGTCAGTCGCATGCGCAAGGGCGAGAGCTGGGTGATGGTCAGCACGGAGGTGATGGCGCGCGGTATGGACTTCAAGGGCGTTCGCGAAGTCATCAACTACGACTTCCCCACCAGCGTCCAGAGCTACATCCATCGAATTGGTGAGGTGCGGGCGGCATAACATGGCAGGCAGGCGCGCTGATGATGTACACAGGGCGAACGGGTCGCGCGGAGCGGGAGGGCAAAGCGGTCACGTACTTCACGGACGAGGACGCGCCGTACCTCAAAGCGTGCGTAAACGTCCCTCGGGGGTCACATACCAAATTAACTCCCCCCTAGGATCGCCAATGTTCTCCTCCAGTCCGGCTCGACGGTCCCTGATTGGATCCTCAAATTGCCGAAACCGTCGAAAATGAAGAGGAAACAGATGGGCAAAGTCAAGCGTGCGGAGATCGTCAACAGCGCACGGAAAATCGGAAAGGCGGATGCTATGAAGAAGAGGTATGTATGTGTGCTAGCGCCTACTACATGTACTCACCCACGAACAGGGATATGATCGCTGGCTCTAAGCGACGCAAGGCGAAGGCCGAAGCCGCTGACGCAGAGGGTTCTGACGATGCCGGGAGCGACGGCGCCTAGACGCGGCGGCGCTGTAGGTCTTCCCGTGACTGATTGATATCGATGGAATACGAGCAGTTGACCGCGCTTGACTTCGCTTCATGTTCGACGAGAGCCCGAGTATCAAAGTGCGCTCGCCGTCATTCGCTGCGGCGCACCTCTTCGATTTTTTCCAAGCTCATTTAACGAATCACATCTGCGTTCGATCAGCATCACATCGTCGACGGTGTCACGGCGGCGTCACGGCCAGCAAAGATATAAAGACCACCCCGCCTCGTTTTGATGCCTCATGGAAACCGCATGCCCCTCAACAGCCACTCGCCTCGAATTGACTTTATCATTTTACTGTGGGCTTTCCTCTTCCACCGTGCCTCTCTTCTGCCTACAGATGGAAGGGGACAATCCCAGACGGCCTTGCAAAATTATCCGATGCGGATCCGTGGAGAATTGCGCCCTCTGCTCGAGGGTCATGTCCTGTCTTTGACAGCTACAAGAGGCAAGTGATCTTATCGGCCCATTTAATGTGACGGAGGCTCCAGGAAAGCTCCGCGGAGGCGGCAAGTCAATACGGGCCGTTTGCAGACCCATTTCCTCGTGTATGTGATGAATGCCTTGAGGACCTGCTTCCTGTGCTTATAGACTAGTTCTGCCCTAGGTCGTTCATAACCGCCCGTATCCGCGATTCCCACAGCAACGAGGCGTCCAGGACATACAAAAGCCCAGCCGATGAGACGATGGAAGTCAGCAGCAGTGCCACTCCCACTTCCCCTCGACCTGACCACCATCTGCCCCGCTCTACATCCAACGATACCTTCACGATCCGCTCGAACGCCACTACCATCATGCCTGCCGATCGCAACCTTCCCGCCCGGCGCTCCGTGCGATTGTCCCAACAAGGACCGAGACACTATGGCATGTTGCATTGTACTCGTCCATTTGCGTCTGCTGACGACACCCGTTAGACGAGGACGCGTCCGACTTCGCCTCGGGTTGGCAGCTCGAGTTCCCTGAGGCGGAGACGCCCATTGAGCCTCCGTCGCCGGCATCCGACTCGGAGTCGTCCTACGTCGACGAGTCCTGCACCTATACCCCACCTACCCGCTCGACCTCGCACTCGCGCCGCCGCGGCGACAACCACATTCCCCGCCCCCCGAACGCCTTCATGATCTTCCGCTCCGAGTACTGGTCGCGTCAGAAGGCCAACCCCCAGGAGCGCGACCACCGCAACGTTAGTCGCAACGCGGGCGAGCTCTGGAACAACCTCACCGAGGCCGAGCGCGACAAGTACCGCCGCATCGCGAAGATGAAGAAGCAGATGCACGCGCGCATGTACCCCGACTACAAGTACACGCCCGTGTTCCGCAAGGACAAGGCGGAGGGTTCGTCGTCGGACGGCAAGCGGCGCACCAAGCGCGGCAAGCGTGACGAGGAGGCCGAGCAGAAGGAGCGCGAGGAACGCGAACGCCAGGAGCGCGAGCAGCAGGAGTACCGCGAGTACCGCACGCAGCGCCTGGCCGCTATGAAGCGCGCGAGGGAGCTACGTGACGATCCCAACGCGGATCCCAAGGACAAGGAGTACCCAAAAGGCAACTTCGCCAGCTACCTGAAGCAGCTACAGCGTGTACCGTCCCCGGGTCCCCTGCCTACTCCTGACTTCACGTCCGTTAAGGAGGAGCCAGACCTCTTTGTGCCGATCGCGGATATCCCCTCGTTGTCATTGACGCCCGACGCTCAGTCTCCTGCCTCTGAGGTGCGTTCTATGCCACCTATACCCTATCCCGCTGCTGACATTTTTCCTCAGAAATACTCCGAGCCTTACACTCCTCCGCAATCCATCGCACGCGACGAAGCCTACCCCGTCATGGAGCCCTACTACGCTCACGAGAAGGACCTCTCGATGTACCCGGCCTCGCCGTACGACGCCTACTCCCCTGCCAGCACGTCCTTCACCCCCGAGTACATGCCCTCGCCTAGCCCCCAGCTCTCCGACATGTCCTTCGACTCATCGGGCAACGTGTGTCCGTCGCCGTCCTTTGCCGACCAGCTGTTCACCGGTCCGATCGAGCCCATGGGCGGCCTCATGGACTCCGGCATCGATTTCGAGTCCGTGTATGCGGCCCCCATGCCAGGCGCTGGCCTGTACCCATCGGAAGACCTGCTGTTCTCCGACAACGGCATGGTCCAGTTCAACAACCCCTGGGACGAGCGCACCAGGGACATTCCCGTGCCGCCGCCCGAGGCGCCTGTCGACCCGCTGACTCCCGCCCCGCCGCCTGACGCGTACTTCTGGGGTACGCCCAACGACCAGCCATTCAACCTCTACTAGACGTTCCTCCCAAGCATGCATCCCCTTCATGTCCGTTTCACCCTTTCACGTGCCGTAGATACTTAGTCCATTTCTCTCTCCTCAGACTCTCACTCTCACTTATCGTCAACATCAGCATTCATCGTCATCTCTCCCACATGCATAACGCCCGCTAGCTCTTCTAGCATGTTCCCTCGTCGTCTCCTCTTTCACCTTCGCCTCCTTGTACTCTTACGCCGCACTGCAGCTGCTGTCTGCTTTCGTCATCGCATCGAGATCTACAAGCTATCATATGTAGCCCATCCACTCCTTGTACTCTGTACACGCCCCGGAATAGAGCTGGCCCTTCCAAACGCACCTCCGATCGCACACCTGCCTAATCGAACATCGCCCACCTGCTCGCGAACATCGCCGCTGAGTCCCAACTCGGCATCAAAGAGCCTTCCGTCTTCAAATTCGCCCTTCTCGCCACACTTCTCCGGCCGCCCCGGCCGGTCTTCCCCAAGCGACGCCGTTCCGAATCCCCATCCTGCCTACAATGAAGTCGACTTATATGCCCTTAGTGAATCGTTTACGCGCGTCCGTCTAACATATCCGTTCGCGTACGTATACAGTGCCGCCGTCCCTTCTGCGACCGCCGCCCCGCCCATGTTCAAAGATTCGGACCGGCCCGCGCCCAAGGCCTCGGACCCACCCGTCCTCATTGACACCCCGCTCTTAATGACTAGGACTCCCCGCCCTTTTTGACTCCCCACCCGCCCTCTATGACCTTCACTGACTCGTCCGCGCCTTCTTCGCAGGCGGCTCCGTCACAGTGGCGACCTCGAGCCGACCCGCCGCGTGCTCCTCCTTGAGCCACGCGACGCACGCGTCCTTCGTCCCGCCCGGGTGCTCGAGCTGCCAGTCGACGACGCGAGCGAGGACCTTGCCCGTCCAGGGCCCGGGGCGCGCCGCGCCGAGGACGGAGACGACTTCGCGGCCCTGGGAGATGGATGCAATGGTAGGGAAAGTACAAGGTGATGAGGAATACGGGGGAAAGATAACGTGTGAGCGCGGCGTACAATGCGAGAGGCTATATGAAGGCACGCACATCAAGGACGGGGCGCATATCGCCTGCACCGGCTAGATCGAGCTCGTGGACCAGGCGGGCGAACTCGTTGTACAGGGCGATGGTCGACGCGGCTTTGTCTGCTGGGGGTGGTGTTAGTATGTGGGACAAGGAACAGACAGATCCGAGGTTTGTTACCATCGAAGTCGTCCGTCTCCACGTCGTAGTGATTGGTGAGCTCGATAACGAGCGAGAACAATAGCGATTCCTGCCACGTTATGCCGAACCGACGATCGTGCACGGACGGATGGCGAAGCAGTTGGCCTGAAAATTCGAGGATAATCAGATGCAGCGCTCGAATATGACACAATTTTCAACGCACCTATAGCCAGCCTATCCGGCACCCGCGTCAACCGCTCGTTCTCCTTCAGTGCCGTGCTCAACAACTCCGCCGACGAAAATAGCAACGGAATCCCGTCCAAGAAATGGTTCTGCACGCCCAACTTGAGGCATTCCCGGATCACGCAATCCACCGCGGGGGCCTCCTTCTTTTTTGCTTGGTATGTCAGGCCGAGGTAGGGTGCGAGGGCGCAGGCGAGGTATAGGCGGGCGCGGGCAGTGGGATCGGTGGATACGAAGTCTGTAATGCTCGGGTTGACGGAGGGGAGGGAGGAGGACTTGGCGAACAGGCCGCGCAATATGAGTGCGCTGGATACGGCGCGGGAGGAGGGACCGAGGGTGCCAGACCATTTTGGAAGGGTCGCGGGAGGGACGACGGCGTTGAAGATGGCTGGGTACAAGCCGTAATCGTGGATGAGTTCGATGGCGTGGACGGGGTCGGGGCCTAGATGATGAACTATCAAGGTGAAATCCCGAGGAACGACTGAATATCATCTTACCTTTCATCATCTTGGTGAGCTCCTCGCCTACACGTTCGCGAGAGATTTTCGAGATCAAAGCCTCTTGTACGACGGTGTCTTTCGCAGCGTCGGATAGCTCCGGCACGATGTCGAAGCCGAAACGGGTGGCAAAACGGAGGCAGCGCAAGACGCGGAGAGGGTCATCAAGGAAGGTTTCTCTAGGAGGAAGAGGTGTCCGTACTATGCCGCTGCGCAGGTCGTCCAAGCCCTAGAGCAACGAGTCAGGAAGATACAGGCGAGGATATGATAAGTGAGTCCTACCTTTCCGGTGTGATCCTCAACGGCGCGGTCGTGAATATTATAGAACAGCGCATTGATGGTGATATCGCGACGTAATGCGTCTTGCAGTGGGGTTCCAAAAGCCTGTGTAGGATGAGCAACCTCCAAAATTTCCAGTCCTACATACATACCATTCCCGTAGGTATCCGACTGTCGGTCGCATACTGCTCGCTCCGCAGGTTGACCAAGTCAATTGCATAGCCATGAATTTTGCAAGTCGCGGTCGCCAGATGCTTCGACTGATTAGGATTTGCCTTGATCTCACCGATGGTCCCCACTGGCACGCCTCTTGACTTTGCAAACTCGGAGAGGTGCTCGGCGAAGGTGAGGCCTAGGACATCGCTCAGAGCCACGTCGATGTCATTGCTTTGTGACCCCAAGAGCTATGGCAGGATGCGTGTTGGTTTGCGTAGCAGAAGGGAATGAGGGAAGGAAGAATAACCTTGTCTCTAACCCAGCCGCCGGCAATGCGACAGGAAGTATTGATGCCCTTCTCATCTCGCAAATATTTTGTGCAGTCATCAAGGAGCGTGCAGAGTTTATCCTCATCCTCTGTCAGTCGAACGGAGAGCTCTTGCGGTATAGGAACACGTTGCCGAGGAGCAGAGCGCAGAGTCATGGTATGAGTGGGTCTAGCCAGTCGTCGAAGAGGTGAGAGTAGTCTGGGAGGCCTGAATAGCATGCAGTCGAAGTTGGTTGGAGGCAAGTGAAGGAACTTGCCGAACGGAGTCAATCCTTGTTTGGTGCGGCTTTGATGTCAACAGATACAAGCAGACGGATAAGGCAAGTCTTTGGTTCAACTCTTGAGAGGACAGCTCACCAAGTGAAGGCTAACCAGAAGGTTCCCGGTCTTCGCGGTTATGAAAGGGCTCGGTGATCCATACATGACTGCCATGCAGTTGGATGGCAGTTTTCTCTCTCGGCCCGGCCGATACCCCAAATTTCCGCGCGAGGCGGCGAGAGCGTGACTTTGCGATAGCACAGCACAATATGTATACTACGAGCGAGATAAATATATACGCTACTCATCGAGGTGGACAGCTGCTCTTCACTGCGAATGGCGGCGGACGAGCTCAGGACGGAGGTGTTTGAGTAATTTGCAACGAGGCGCAGGCCGTACGCGCGACAGGCTGACTAAGCGCCGCATTCAATAATTTCCTTGTTGTCGCCAGCCAGCGAAGTTCGAACATTGCCACCGACGACACTGGCGTTGCCGCCCGCCTGAGCGTTCCACCTCCTCTTCCTTTTTGCCGTCATGGGACAGATAACGAGCTGCTGCACGTCGTGCTGTACGTCGCCGCCCGCAGTCCCCGAGTAAATCACTCACCGTCGCCCGCAGTCTCTTCGAAGCGGTCACAGTCGTATGAGCCGCTGCTCTTGGAGAACGAGAGGGAGGCCGTCGCGGATCTGCTTCAGTACCTAGAGAGTGCGTGCTACGCTCATCTTCCCCCAGCAACCGGACTGACTCGCATACAGACCGCACGACGACCAACTTCTTCACCGGCGACCCGCTCTCGGCGTTGACCACCCTTTCATTTTCGGACAATGTCGACCTGCAGCGCAGTGCCGCCCTTGCATTCGCCGAGATTACGGAGAAGGAGGTCCGGCCTGTTGGTCGCGACACGCTCGACCCCATCCTTTTCCTTCTCAGTAGCCACGATACTGAGGTGCAGCGCGCTGCGAGCGCGGCTCTGGGGAACCTTGCCGTGAACAGTGCGTATGTCCGCCTATACCGCAGATAGTAGCTCATTCGCCATCTAGCCGACAACAAGCTGCTGATCGTGAAGCTTGGAGGCCTCGAGCCGCTGATCCGTCAAATGCTGAGCCCAAACGTGGAAGTACAGTGCAATGCTGTCGGCTGCGTTACCAACCTGGCCACGCATGGTGCGTGGCGAATGTCTACAGTCCTCGTCGCCTTCGTCTCATATCCTACTAGATGACAACAAGACCAAGATCGCCAAGTCCGGCGCCCTCGTCCCATTGACACGGCTTGCCCGCTCAAAGGACATGCGCGTTCAACGTAATGCGACCGGCGCGCTGTTGAACATGACGCACTCAGGTACGCTCCCTCTGTAACATGCCGCACATCCCCGTCTGACTCGCGCAGACGAGAACCGCCAACAGCTCGTCAACGCCGGCGCGATCCCCGTCCTGGTCAGCCTGCTCAACTCACCTGACACGGATGTACAGTACTACTGTACGACCGCCTTGAGCAACATCGCCGTTGACGGTACGTGAACCAAGTCGCTCGTTGAGCGCGATCGCTTACGGCGCCCCAGGTGCTAACCGCAAGAAGCTTGCCCAGAGCGAGCCCAAGCTCGTCGCAAGCTTGGTTGCCTTGATGGACAGCCCCAGCCTGAAGGTTCAGTGCCAGGCTGCCCTTGCGTTGCGAAATCTTGCGAGCGACGAGAAGTACCAACTCGAGATCGTCAAGTCTGATGGCTTGACCTCTCTTCTCCGCCTCTTGCAGTCTACCTACCTCCCCTTGATTCTTTCCTCCGCCGCCTGCGTCCGCAACGTCTCCATCCACCCGCAGAACGAGTCCCCTATCATCGAGTCCGGCTTCCTGCAACCCCTCATCAACCTCCTGTCGTTCAAGGACAACGAGGAGGTTCAGTGTCACGCTATCTCCACGCTCCGCAATCTGGCCGCCAGCTCTGAGAAGAACAAGACGGCTATCGTCAAGGCGGGCGCTGTACAGTCCATCAAGGACCTTGTCCTGGACGTCCCGACGAATGTGCAGAGCGAGATGACGGCGTGCGTGGCGGTGTTGGCTTTGAGCGACGAGCTTAAGGGCCAGCTCCTCGAGATGGGTATCTGCGAAGTGCTCATCCCGTTGACGGCTTCACCGAGCTCTGAGGTCCAGGGCAACAGTGCAGCCGCGCTTGGCAACTTGTCCTCTAAGGGTTCGTGGACCACTTGGGCGCATACATAGTAGCTGATTGTCTCGCAGAGAACAAGACCGCCAGCGATGATTACTCCGCATTCAACGAGGTTTGGGACCGACCCGAAGGTGGCATGCACCAATACCTCTACCGCTTCCTCACCAGTCCGGATGCCACCTTCCAGCACATCGCCGTCTGGACCATTGTGCAGCTGCTCGACTCCGGCGACCCCCAACTCGTCAGCAACATCGTCTCCTCCAATCTCCTCATCCCGAACATCAGCCAACTCGCACAGTCGCAGCCCTCGTCCCCGTCATCGTCGAACGGCACGCCGCGGTCACATAGCCCTTCGTACACCACCGAGACGGGCGACGGCCAGGGCGAGATCCAGCTGCTCGCGCGCAGGATCTTGGACCATGTGAACGGGGAGGCGGATATGGTGTCCGGCAGCGTCGCCGGGAGCCATATGCAGGCAGGATCGTACGTGCCGGGCTCGTCCGTGGCGAGCTCGGTAAGGGACCACGAGGAGCTTCGCCGGAGCGTGCGGGACGCGTTCGGCGCGCCCCGGCGCTAGCTGCTCTGACCGCGGGACGTGGACGCTGCGACGGACTTCTTGGATGGCTCAGCCGGACCGCGGCGAGGGCAAGGACCTGACCTGACTTGTGCATACTCTTATTCCGCGACCCCTTTCCCATCGCGGCGCGAGGTGACCCCTTCTTCTACCCCTCGCGTTTATTATGCGCTGCGCCACCTTCTACATAGAGCGCGGGGAGGCGCGCCGCTATCTCTTTATGGTGTATATTCGCTTTCGCGGAGTTCGCATACTCGCATTCGCAGTTCATAATTCGCCTATTCTCCTATCGTTGCGCTTACTTTATGTCCTTCCTTTCCATACCCCAGCGCGCGGCCGCACCCGTGTTGTAGGTCGCCCGCTGCGCGTCGGGTGTAGCTCGAGGCGCGTTGTAGCTTGCCTGGCGTCGCTGTCGCATCGCAGCCTGCTGTTGTATGTTTATGACGGACTCGGATGCGCAATGGCCGCCTCGTTATCGCGTTCAGCTGTGTGTTCGACGCCTGGCCGTGTACGTAGCTAGCTATGCCCATTATGCCCTTACGATGCGATGCGAGCGGTTTGAAGCAGCGTGCTGTCGCCTGAAACTGGGTCCAGCGTCACTGAAGTGGTGCATGATGTTTGTTGAACAAGAGTACAGTGAAAGGTAAATCTACGTATGGTGGCAACCGTGACTGTGGTGAAGATACGACTACGACCGTGACGGTTGCCTCCATACAGGTAGGTACAGTACGCGCCTGTTATAATTACCCTTCATAGGATCTCTTTCTGTACGAGTTTCTCGATCTCTGCTGACCCGATCGAGATCTTTTGAGGCGTCAGTAAAGCATAAAGGCAGAGGGGGCTAATCACTTACCTTTCCCCCGGAAGCCTTGTACGCAGCCTCGCGCACCGATGCAATGCTGGCGGTCATATCCAGGCCTATATCGCGGGCCTCCTCTTTGGTGAGCGCGTCTCGACGCGCACATACGCGCTTGATCGCTTCGACGGCCCAGCTTCTATCAACGTCGTGCCGAACACAGAGGGAGATTTTGCGGATGTCGGGCAGGCCACCCAGGAGATTCATGGGATTCCTTTAAAGGTCAAGGTCTACGACGATGGTCTTACCTTTTAAAGGTTCCTTTTTTCCATGTTGTCGCTGTGGCGCCCGCAGTCTTGCTGTTGCTCCAATTTCTCGTCCTGGGTAAGATTCATGTACAACGCGCAACATGTTAGATAATCAAAGCATGACACCTCGCTCGCCGACGTCGGCGTCAGCGTCAAGAAGGCTGAGGAGGCGCTTTGACATTCATCAACACGACCAAATATTCCCGGCCTCCCCGGCCCGCTGGCCAGCTGATCCGCAAGGCTCAAGCGCCGGCACCCACCACGCCTTCCATTGCTACGTTACTCTGTCTCTCACTCCTAGGCGCACTGTGGTATGCACGCGGTAACTCGCGCCAAGGTCATGCACCTGTCACTCATAGGGCCTTCGTAGTCCTATGACTTATGACTTTCCTATGGTTGCCTCGCGCGAGTGGCGCGTCCAAGGCGCGTTAGTGGCGCCTCTATTAGTAGAGTGGATATATTGCATTTGTGCGACGCGTGGTAGTATACAGGAGATATATTTCCTAGGTATAGGAAGTTATTTGAAGTGGCCATTACGAACTTACTGTACCACTCGGAGTGGCCTTCAGCTTTCGCCACCGTCTGTTAATAACAAAGCCTTTGATGTACACAGTACCCACAGTAGCACACACCTCGTATGTAACTTATAATAAGTAGCTTTCACCATAAAAACACGACTTTTGAGGAGCCCAGCTTTTAAAGCAAGACCTATCGTCGTCGACCTTGAACTTTTAAAGGAATCCCATGAAGCTTATGGGCCACCGTGATGATCCAAAGCATATGTCGCAACACGACAAACGTCCTCCATCTGGAACATATCTCCGACGTGCAGAATATCCTCCCATTTAGCGGATAGACCGGGGTCTGCCTCATAGGACCTAACAAGGAAGGCCATCAGGAAGGGTACGTGTCGGAGTCAGTAGCGAGCATACGAACCATTCGTAGGCTGAGCAATATAGAAACCACAGGAAGCTCTCGAATGCGTGCGGGCTGATATTGAGGATGATGGGGTGTTCTCGAGATCTGCCCTCGCTTGTGATGCCTTCGCGCGGCAAATCGAGCATATCACGAAACACTTGCGACGCTTTCTTCAGGTGATATGAATGGACAGCGAACACTGACGCTCCTAACTGTGAAAGTTGTCAAGTCCCCACTAGGCATGCCCAATCAAGAAGGAACGCGACCTTGACGAATAAATCTGCTTTTGCGGCGCCGTGTTCTAGACCAGCAGTCTCGAGCTTCGCAGGAATGGTGCCTGCAAATGATAGCGACGCAGTGGAACAGCGTAAAAGGGTCCACATACCAGGCTGGGGAAGCACCATTTCCTCGACAATTTTGTTAATCCTTGATCGCTGGAATTTCTCCGTGTAAAATCGATCTCGTTCAGGGCAAGTCGTCACTGAACGAGTGCAAGATGCACACTTATGTACGCCTCCGCCACAAGTCAAGTTGCGATAGCCACCACAGTTGCAGTATGTGGTTGGAAGGTTTTTGCATGATGCAGGCATGTTCGAAAGGTTGTACCGACATGCTTCGCGAGATGCAGCCAGAAGTATTGTAGTCTTGATGCCAAGTTCCTGGCCTTCTTCCTCTGTCAGGTGGGCGTCGCGCTCGATCATGCGCTTCAGCTCCTCGATTATCCAGTCTTTTCCTAGCCCATGCTTGACGCAGAGGGAAATCTTGCGCACGTCTCCAAGCACCCCAGCACGCCCTAGCGCATAGCATGCGACCTTCGCGATTTGCTTCATGTCGAACTTCTCAGCGAGGAGCATATCCGACTCCCATTTGACCGTCAGAGCGGGGTCAACGACGCCTGACCTGTGTGAAGTAAGTATACATGGAGAAGCGCAGAGCTACGATGACAAGACGCACCACTTGTACGCGGATTCGTAGAAGAACCACATTAAGTGCTCGAAATCCTGTGATTTCACATCGTCAAGGACGAGCGGGTTGTCGTCGCTGCCGCCTTCGTTGGCAGGCACATCGCTCAAGGCCAGTATTTTGGCATCGAAGTAGTTCGTCGCCCGCTGTAGGTGGAAGGAATGGAAGCGATATAAAGTGTCTTCTGCCTGCAACAATCACAGCGATGAGCGTGCGCACCAGGTTCCTCTGAAGGGAACGGACTTACGCGCACGACGAGGTCTCCCTCGTCGATGTAGTAGGTACCATGGCGCGTGGGCCGGTGAGAGGTGTCTGTGGTCTGCATCGATGGTGGGCGAAGACAAGCAAGAGCCGATAAGCGCCGCAATGAAGAGATGCCGTACGCCTGTGACCACTTCGGGCACGTTCAGGCGAACTTCGTTATCCTTTGTCGTCGTTTCGGGACAGACTACACAGATCCAATCCAAGATGAAATCAGTTGCATAGATTCGGCAGAGGAAAGACGGCACGAAATCGGGGGTCTGGTATATACATCCCGTAAGGTGACCGTCGAGGACAAGGAGCGTGAGATTTCGGCGTCAACCAAATGGGGTTCGGCAACTCCCGGACGTGGACCTACAACTCTAACGAGATTCGAATAGCAGTGAAAACGAAGACAGTATATTTGTCCTCCAGTAAATCACCCTATATGAGAGTATATTTGACTTTCAAACCCATCTCATGCCACCGTTCATAGTATATTTCCCCGCAAGAACCTCTCCACTTCCGCTGACCCGGCTGTGATCTTCGAAGGGGTCAGTAAGGCATTGCGACACAAGGACTGCAACGGAATATAGCTCACGCTACCGCCGGAAGATTTGTATGCTATCTCGCGCGCCGATGCGATGTTGATGGCCATCTTCAAACCCATGTCGCACGCCTCCTCTTCGGTGAGGGCTTCCTGACGAGCGCACACGCGCTTGATGGCTTCGAACGCCCAGGACTTATCAACTTCGTGTCGCACGCAGAGCGCTATTTTCCGGACGTCCGGAAGGCCGCCGTTGTGGTCCAGGGCGTATGTCGCGACGCGGCAGACCTCCTCCATGTTGAACATGTCGGCAACAACGAGGATATCCTCCCATTTGGAAGCCAACTCCGGGTCTGCCTTATAAGACCTGCCGAGATTGTAATTTATAGACTCAAGCACAGCTGTAGTACCCTTACCATTCATATGCCGAATCGTACAAAAACCAGAGGAAGCTTCGCAACTGGTGCGTCTTGAGGTCAAGGACAATGGGGCAATCTCGTGTTTGGCCTTCGTTGGAGGTACCAGTGAAAGGAGAGTTAAGCATATCCTGAAACGCCTGGGAGGCCCTTTTAAAGTGGTATGAATGCACAGAGAACACCTCGTTCTCGGTCTACCCTCATGAAAATCAGCTCGATCCGGCAATTGGTAAAGGAAATATCATAGAACCGACCTGAAGAAAAAGATCTCCCTTGCGGAACATATCAGGGACGGCAGCACGACTAATCGGTGCGGAAGCTGGGAGGCCATTATATGAGAGAAGGTTGCGATAGATAGAATTTCACGACTGACCTTCGGGCTCAGGTAGCACTAGAGCGCCGATAGTTGCCCCGCTGTCCGGCACGGGGCAATCGTCTGTTTTTCTGTCTCTCGCAGGGCATATGGAAGTGCGCCGGCAACCACTATAACTACAAGCGTGCACTCCTTCGTAGCAAGTGACTGCTATATTATAGCCGTATCCGCCGGAGTGAGCCCATTGACAAGTCCTTGTGCAGACGTCAGGACTTTTACGTTGCGGACGTAGCGCCTCTCGCGCAGCGGCCAAAAGTATCGTTGTATCAGACCCAAGGTCCCGACCCTCTTCTCGGGTCAAAGGCTCGTCGCGAGAGACAGTGCGCTTGAGTTCTTCGCGTACCCAGTCCTTTCCTAATCCGTGTTTCACGCAAAGGGCAATTTTGTGAACATCACTTAGGACCCCCGCGCGCCCAAGCGCGTAGCAGGCGACCTTCGCAGCCTGCTTCATACCGAATTTCTCGGCGAGGAGGAGGATAGACTCCCATTTCTCTGTGAGCGTTGGATCAACGATGCCGGACCTGTCGTCTACATCAGAATACTTGGGCATTCGTTATAACACGCCGTCGGACGTACCATCTGTAGGCTGACTCGTAGAAGAACCATAACAAGTGTTCGAAATCCAACGACTTCACTCCGTCGAGAACGAGTGGGCGATCATGGTGACTACCCTCTTGTGTAGCCTCGTTGCTCAGAGACTGGATGGAGGTATCGAAGTGCGTTGTCGCCCGCTGGAAATGGAAGGAGTGGAAGCGGTACAAAGTGTCTTCTGCCTAACCGATGAAAAGGTGAGCGCGCGTCGAGGATTCCAACAAGATACACTCACGCGCGCGACGAGATCTCCTTCGTCAAGGTAGAACGTGCCATGACGACTGGCGAGGTGAGTTGTCTGCGTGGGCTGCATCGATGATGGGTCAAGGCAAGTGCTTAAACGCCGATAAGCGCCGCGATAAGCAGCAAGAAGACGGCCCTTCATGAGGCAGATCTCGTGATGGTCGCCCGTATTAAGAGCTCATAGACTGAGTAAGGGGGATACCATAGGAAATTGCAGCTCTACCTCGCAGGAAGGATACTCACGCAGCCGCGTCGAAGGTTAGGTCACGTAGATCTATGTAAAGAGCGTCCTTGAAACGACTGTGCGTCAAAACGATTCAGTGACTTGACGTCGTCGTAGAAATAATTCCTGGTGACTATTGAAGATGGAAGTTCATAATGGGCCTGATCCTGAGAATTTCGTCCACGAGATATTCGGCCCGCTGGGCCACGTGCATGTTGAACTTTGACCGTGACGCTCATCATCGAGGCATGCGAAACGGCCCGACTGCGAGGACTCTTGGCTAGGTCACCCGCCTCCCCTGAGCAAGCGGACTGCCTTCTTCTAAATGAATAGATCTAAATAGACGAAGCGGCCCTCGGGCAACGCTACCTCTCACGGCGCGCGACCCGATGTCGGGCCGCCCTCGGCTGTCTCTGGTGCACCCTGATTGTCGCCCTCGATGCCGGTCGTAACGGGCTCGAGTACCCTCGTCCGAGGCTGGGGACGCCTTTTCTTGCGCCATCCTGTCAGAACGGCCCCCTGCAACTCCGCCTTGCTCGTCGGACCGTCTAACATCGACAAAATAGTCAGTTCTGGAGCCCGAAGGCGGGCTGCAGGCACCGCGTTCCCCATGCCTCGGACCACACATCATATGGAAGGCAGCCGGCTTCCTTCCCCAGGTGACGCCTTCGCTAGCCGTCGTCGCCGCCCGGCCCCCCGGACTCCGCAGTGTATATAAGATGAACGGCGACTGCGTACCTGGTCAGTGGTCATCAACACCATGTTTTCACTCTTAGCTGGTGTGCTATCCCTTGCCATCGCTGCGCAGGCGGCGGTCATTGTCCCAGGCGCTGCCTGGACGGACACTGACGGCAATGTAATTCAAGCTCACGGAGGCGGCTTCCTCAAGGTGAGTAACGCTGATGATGGCAGGCTCATTAGCAACTCACTTAACCCATGCCCTAGGTCGACTCGACGTGGTACTGGTGGGGTGAAGACAAAAGTCATAATAGCGGCTCCTTCAAGGCCGTGTCGTGCTACTCAGTATGTTGCCTAATCTCTGCTCAGAATGTGGTCGTTGAAGCTCTTTGCAGTCTCCCGACCTGATGACTTGGAAGCGCGAGACGGATGCACTGACTCCCGTTGCCGGGACCAACATCTCCGACTCGAACATCGTGGAGCGGCCCAAAGGTACGTACCATCATTGACGCGCTCGAGACAGCCCGAGTGACGATGCTTCCCACCAGTGATCTACAATAAGAAGGTAAGCACCACTTCACTTCGTTCGATGCAAACTCCTTTCTTTCTGACTGGATGTAAAGAACAACGAATACGTGATGTGGTTCCACGCCGACTCGTCCAACTACGGCGCAGCCCAGCAGGGCGTCGCGACCGCCTCCACACCTTGCGGTCCTTTCAAGTTCCGCGAGAGCTTCCAGCCTCTTGGTGCCCAGTCCCGCGACATGGGTATCTTCGTGGATGGTGAGCATGGTCAGGTACCTTGTACGCGACGCCCATGCTGACTTGAACTTTCCAAGACGATGGTATGTGAGAAGGCGACGACGTATCGGATAAGCCCTCATGCCCACTGCTAATCTACAGACACGGCGTATGTCCTCTATGCCAGCGACAACAACCAGAACTTCAAGATCTCGCGCCTCGATGACGATTACTACACGGTCACGGAGCAAGTCAACCAAATTTCCTGTACGCCTATCTGAGTGATGTTGGTTCGAGCTGCCGCTGATATCGATCCAAGCATCCACGCTCGAGTCTCCTGGTATCTTCAAGCGCGATGGGGTACGTGCTCTGCACTCGAGAATGACCCTGTATCTCATTCCTTGAAAAGACTTACTACCTCATCGCCAGCCACACTACCGGGTATGATTTCCTTTCGTCCCCGCCCTCTTTCGTCGCTCTTACATCGATAGGTGGGCGCCCAACCCCAACAAGTTCTTCACCGCCTCGGTGAGCTGTTCGTCCACTTTCTAGTCCTCCGCCCCACTGACCACATCTCGCAGTCCATCGACGGTACCTTCTCCTCCCAGGCCGACATCGCGCCCTCCAACACGCGCACGTACTACTCGCAGAACACCTTCGAGCTCCCCCTCGGCGACGACGTCCTCTACGCCGGCGACCGCTGGCGCCCCAGCCTCCTCGGCAGCAGCCGCTACATCTGGCTCCCGCTGACCTTCGACTCGGGCAAGCCGCAACTCGTGTGGGCGGATGTGTGGTCGGTGGATATCAATGCGGGTGAGTGGAAGAGGGCGATGTTTGGGAGGTTGTTTGTTGATTATGGGGATGGTAGGCACGTACACCATCGCTCAGGGTACGACCTACGAGGCGGAGAGCGCGACGAGGGCTGGGAACACGACTGTCATCTCTAACTCGGCGTTCTCTGAGGGCAAGGGCATCGGCTACATCGGTACGTCGAAGCCGATCTTCACAGTTTTTCCTAAGTACTGACGGATGACCATAGGCAAGGGCGGCACCGTCACCTTCGAGAACGTCGAGGGCACCGGTAAACCTCAGTGGGTCTCGATCTACTATGCGAACGGTATGTGGCAGATCTGCATCTTTGACGCTCCTTTGGCTCACTTCGATAATACAGGCGATTCCAGCTACCGCACGGTGTCCGTCAGCGTCAACGGCGGCGACTCCGTCAGCGTAGACCAGCCCGACAGCGGTATATAATCATCATCTCAGACACATCGTTTGTAACTGACTGGCCATTGATGCAGGAGGGAGCAGCGTCATCCTCTCCGTCCCCGTCCAGCTTACGCTTAAGTCTGGATCGAACACGCTCACCTTCGGTGATCAGGATTGTGGGTGCTTCGCGAATCGTATGATGCTTATAACTGACCCCTTGTAGCGTACGCTGGAGACCTCGACAAGATCATCGTCTACACGGATGCCTAGGTGGTTGGAGAGGCATTTCTAGTCTCGAATGTCATGACAAAAGTGTATCCCTGGGACTTTCACAAGGTTGAATCAAAGAATCGTTGTCTACCACTTCCTTGCGTTTGAACCGGCCACAGTGCACAGCTGAGAGGGCCTGTATTGTTACTATACCTGCACAGAAAGTAAACACCAATGACAGGCTAGGCGGTAAGCAGAGGCCACGAAGGAGCGACGGCGGATTCTATGTTGGTTGCATGCATTATAAATACATTAATGCGTAGAGGTTAGGCGCTGTATGCTACGGCAACAGTCAGATCGAACGACGACAGCAAACAGATATCGGTGACGATAGCAGCAGATATCGAACGTCGACAGCAGCAGATGCAGAATGTTCGTTAAGTAGACATTAAACACTTCGGAGAACACCTTGCCATATGGACCTAGTAGTAGGCGTATACGTATCAGCGGGAGCGATGCACAGACGTGGCAAAAGCGGTGAGCTGGGTGGATCCAGCTTCCCCGAACACTTGTTCGTACTTACGAGACGACGGTCGTTCGGGGGGCCGAAGGCGACCGCTCCGCTCACAAGGACCATATCTTGAGCATCGCGTCTCGCCCGCCGGACACCATGTACCGGTCCATGTACCGCACGCGCTGTGCTGGCTTGGTGTGTCCGTTCGTGCTCAACGTCGATTTCTGCATGCTGGTGCGGTTGTAGACCTAGACAATCGGGTTAGATGATCATCAAGAGGGTGAAGACGACTCAACGCACCTTCACCCCATTCTCCCCCGCGGCAGCAACGACCTTGCGCGTGTCGAACTGCAGCGCGGTGACCGGGTAGTCGTAGTGCAAGGTCTCGAACGTCCCGCCCGTGCGCAGGTCCCATATCTGCAACGATCACGCCATGTTAGCAATGCGCAAGATCATATAGGTTATAAGCTGCAGACGCACCCGAACGGTCTTATCCAAGCTACCACTGACGATGTGCAACTCGTCGAACTGCAAACATGTCACTGGCGCCGTGTGCCCTGCCAGTGTCCGATGTGCTTGACCCGTACGCACTATATACATTGTTAGTGATTGATCCTCTGGAGAGCAACCAGAACTTACTATCCCACATCCTCACCGCCCCATCGCCGCTCCCGCTCACCAACCCATACCCCCAGAACTGCACCCCGCCCACAAAGTCCTGGTACATATCCCACGACCCATCCGCCGACGGCGGCGTCGGCACCGCAAACGCACCCGCAGGCGAGCCGCTCGCGTACATGTAGTCCGGCACCGCGCCCCCCGCCTTCGGCGGATGCGACATCGCCCACAGGATGTCCATCGTCATCACGCACTGGCCCGTCGACAGGTCCCACTGGCGGAGCGTCTTGTCCGACGCACCCGTCACCAGGCACTCGTCCTCGAAGTAGAGCGCGGTGACCGCCTGCGAGTGGCCTTGCAGCACGCGCGCGCACGGGCCGTCCTCGTCTGCGTCCTTCTCTGTGGTCGTGAAGCCGTTGCGGATGGTACTGTTGCCGTTCGCCTTCCCTTTCCGCGGGGTCGTGTCGATGTCGGGCTCGATCTCGCTGACGCTAACGTCGCCCCACTCCTCGTCCTCGTCCACGCGGCGGAGGTCCCATAGCCGCACGTCGCCGTCCGCGCCGCCCGTAAGGCAGACATGATCTTCGACTTGCAAGCAGCGCACGGGTGCATCGTGCCCACGCAGTCGACCGATCTCCGAGCCCGTGAGCAGATCCCAGACGATGGGGTGCGGCTCTTCTTGCCCAGCACTGACGAGGGTGCCGTATGGCTCGGAGAAGTCGAGCGCGGATATAGGTCCCGCGTGGCCTTGAAGAGACTGGCATACGGGTCAATGGAAGCGTGGGGAATACGCACGGAGTGACGTACCATGAAGGCCACGCCTGGTGGCAAATCGTCATGTTCGGAGGGCAGGAAGGCAGGGCCTTTCCGTCTTCGTGAGCTGTGTGGTAGGTGTAGTTGTTGGGCAGAGGCAGAAGTTTGTCGACTCTGAGATTGCTCAAACTCTACGCGCTCCTTGACACCCTCCACTGCGGATGTATGTTCAGTGAGGTACACAGCTGCAGAAATATTGCACACGCACACTCGTCGTCTAGCTCCAATTCGTCTTCTTGCAGTTTGACTAGGTCATCCTCCAGCTTTAACCTGATGCTGTCCAGGGTAGCGATCTTCCGTGTAATTTCGTCGATCTCGTTGTGGATTAAGCTCTACGGCATGGGATTAGTGTCAGAAGCAGAGAGCACAATCCGCCACGCACTCGTCTAACATGCAAGTTCTCCTTGTCCCGCAAGATCTCATTCTTCTGCCGTGTCAACTCGTCCTGGCCGAGCACCTTCGTCGCCGCGAGACTCTCTCGTCCCCGCCTCCGCTTCTTCTTCCCCTTCCCCAGGCCACCGTGGCGCGCAACGACGACGACGTCATCGTCGCTCGCCAGGTCGTGCTCCTCCTCCTCCGCCGTGAGCAGGCCCCGCGCGTCCATGCCAAGGCGCTTGAGCCCCAGCTTCGGCGTGTCGACATTGCGCATCTGCCGGCGGCGCGTCTTGCCCTGCTCGGAGCTCGGGATCGTCGCGTTGAAGCCGCGGAGGAGCGAGATGTTCGACGCGACGCCGTCCGGCTCCGGGACGTCCACCTGCAGCAGCTCGTCCGTCGCCTCCACGATCTGCAGGTCGCGCGAGGTCAGGCGGCGCGAGCCCAGGCCGATACGCAATGAACCACGGCCTATCGTCGCGAAGTCGACCTTGCGCGAGTCCGAGGAGGTGAGCGCGGGGCGCTGGCCGGCCTGCTTGCTGCTCGCCGCGCTCACCGTCGCGGCCGTCATCTTCGGGGTCATGATCACGGGGGCTACTGGGGGCAAGGGCTATACGTCAACAGGGGTCTCGCAGGCGCGCGCGGAGCCACGCACGGTCAGAGAGGATGCGCGTCGACTCGTGTTTTTTGTGGAACGGGGAGAAGATGGCGCGCTGCATAATTTCGAGCTTGCTGGGTCCTGGGCGCTGCGGCTGCGCGTCCTCATTGCGCTTCGACGACGAGCTCGGCTCGGACGCCATGTTGGTACGGAGCAAGTTACGCGCGCGCGACCGTCCAGGACAACGGGCTGCCGCTCTACAAAGCTCTTTCCCACGCCATTGCGGCCGGCCCCGGGCGCCGCATCGTAGTCCCCTCGGCAAGTGCAAGTTCTCTCTGGAGCCGCGGTGCTCTTTGCTGCCACTTCATCTCTTGAATGCGAATATGGGAGGCGGCAGGTTTGTCTCAGGTTTCAGAAGTTCGACTCATTAACGCGCTTCAAGTGGCCTGTTCATATCAAGGAGCAGCCTTGTGCAAACCTGTAGTCATCCCTGAATCATATCTTGCGCTCAAGAGGCTCCGAAGGGGCGACAGCACCAAAACGTCAGCGAACTGAAGGACACTGACGAGGAGGCCGCTGGTCGGCACGTGAAAAGTTCAACTGTTTCGGTAGTTGCCGAGCCACGCTTTAGCGCTGCTCCCCATTTGAACTTCAACACAACCAAACTCGATAAGCGCTGGCTGCGCCAGCCGCACCCTAGCTTGTCCAGCTCAGCGTGGAAACCCGTATTGCAAGTACTATCTTCCTAGTCGCAGCGGCGCGCCGTTGGATTGGGATCGGCCTCGTCGCGCTTCGTGCAGAACTGGACGACTTAAACTTGAATCCTTACCAAGCTCGCCGCGGCGGCGCTCCTGATACATATACGTCGCCGAATAACCAGAGATTGCGTTGCGCACGCGCAGCGGCTTGTAAGCCTCGCATTATCTGATCCGATTTTGCCTGCAGTTTTGTGCAGCCTCCAGGCCGACTGCAAATAGTCGGCTTGACACACGCTGCTTCTCATATCTTCTCCTGCGCAGAGGCACTGCGAGAAATCCATCCGGCATTGCTAGCAGACCTGAGATCAGGAGCGAAGTGTCGACAAGACAGTAAAGTTCGATTGCGGACGGCCTTCGGCAATCTCCGGGCCGTCGTCGGTGTACTGTGCGTACCGCATCGTATCGTAGGCAAGACGCGGCCTGAAAAGCGTATCCTTAGTACGACTGCACTTTACATGCCTGTTCGTGCCTTTCCTGACATTGCGCACGAAAAGTGAGCATGAAGCACTTGAACACACCATCTGGAATTGAACTCGGGACCTTACAGGCCTTTGTTTGGCTATGTTTACTGTAGCACAGATTCTTCGTGACAATAAAGAGCGTGAGAGCCCTAGACAAGCTATAGGGAACGACTCATCTTCACGGTGAAGTTCACGAACATCTTCCCTAATGACTTTCAACGCAACGTCAACATTTGTCAGTATACAGATAGGTAGTTCACAACAACAGCAAGGTGAAGTCCAAGATGTAGCCTACATTCCCTGCTCAAAATACAAGATTCTCCTTCAGCGCTTGAGTCGCGAACCTCGCGGGGTCCGCGACATCCGCTGCGCCGGCTAAGCTCCCTCGTCTACTTCGCGGGCTCGGCTTCCTCGAGTGGCGGGGGGCCGTCGTCGTCCGAGTCGTCATCCTCATCATCGTCCGCGCTCGTGCCCGACGGGCCCGCGCCGCCCTGGCCCATCTGCGCCATCATCTGCAAGGTATCGTCAGTCTCTGCTCTCTCCCCCACTCAGCGCCAACCACCCTACTCACCTTCTGGATGTCCATCCCGCCCATACCACCCATGCCACCCATGTCGCCCATGCCGCCCATTCCACCCATGCCCGGCATGCCACCCATGAAGTCCTCGTCGTCCGCGGGGCCGGCGCCCTCGCCGTCCTGCTCGTCCTCGTCGACCCACTTGGAGAAGTCGGTCTTGATGAACTGCGAGCGGACCTTCTCCTTCGTGAGGCGCGGCCAGTACTCGGCCTTGGCCTCCTTCTTGCGCAGGTTGAGGACGAGGGAGCGAGAGGTGAGCTTGTGGGAGGAGGACTAGAACAAGACGGTTAGCATTGTGAAGTGAGAGATATAGAGGGGGTTGTGGGATAAAGGGGTGAGTGGGCATAAGTGAGGCGCGGATGAGTGAAGGATGTGAAAGGATGACGAAGGGATACTAGGACGCGCGATCGGGGGCCTTGGGAAGCGAAGAACGCACCTCTGGCACGATCTCTGCGAAAAAGTCGAGGTCGAACGCGTAGTCGCGCTCCTGGATGCCTTTTGCGGCGCTACACGACGCGTCCGTCAGTTTAAGGCGCGCGGGGAAGTACCGAAAGGCGAACGTACTCCCCGGCCTTGGCCTTGAACGAGATCTTCGTCGGCTGGAGATCCAGCTGGAGGGTGTTCTCCTGGATGTCCGGCAGGTTTATCGTCACATACAGCACATTCTGCGACGCGTCCGTCAGCGTTAAGCGCCCTCGATCGCGGGGTGGGGTGCCCGCGCCTACGCACCTTTGTCTCGTCCGTCTCTGAAGAGCGCTGGGCCCAGAGGACCTCAGGATGTAATGCTGAGGACATCGTTGTGGTGGGAGAGTTCAGGTCGAGTGCGCGATGGGGAGATCGCTTTTCAGAGAGGGAGGCGTGAAAGATCTGGAAGATGCGAGAGGCGGATGAACCGTGGGAACGCTGACGTCGCACGTGCGGCATTGTTTTTCGGGCGAGGCGCGCGTCGCTCGGCGCCCTTTGTTCTTCGCGTCGCGTGCGCAAGGCAGTCATGCTGTGAGTACAGCGTGGGGGAGGTCTTCGACGGTTGCTCATCATCAGCAGATGCACGAAATGGTTTCTGCCGCTGTTCTTCCTTCCCTTGCCGACCGCGCCGCCGCTGTTCTTGCTGCTCTTCATAATCTCGCTCGTCGCGCATGCTAAGCCGTGGTATGTGGCACTTCCCTCCCTCCCACACACCTACTCACCTCCCCAGCTTCTACTGCATCATCCTCATCTCCACCATCTTCCTCTCCTCCTGCTACTGGCAGCCCCTCCCCATCGACAGCCCGCTCACCGTGCCCTGGTCCGCCGAGATCACCACCTTCCGCGACGCGCTGCGCGCCGCGCTCGGGGACGACTACGACCCCGCGCTCCAGATACCCCAGTACATCCGCCCCCTCGACCGCTGTTGGTGCGACCTCACCGACGGCATGCTCGAGCCGTTCAACGTGTCGCAGTGGGAGCGCGACTCCGTCATGGCGCTGCGCTACGAGCTCGTGCCGCCGCCGCCTGAGCCCGTCGTCAGGGAGGAGCCGGAGCTCACGCCGGTGTGGAACTGGACGAGGGAGGCAGAGATGACGGCGACGGAGAAGCGGCCGCCACGCACGGAATCTGGCCTGCGGTATGCGACGAGCACGGCTGAGGCGACTCCTTCGTCGACAGTAGAGGCGAAGAAGGATGCTCCCAGCGAGACGCTATGGCGCTGGCTGGGACTCCCGCGGAAGATCGCAGCGTCTTTGCGACACACAGAGGCACCCGAGCCCTCGCAGTCCTCGCAACCGTCACATGCGGATGCTTCACAACCAGATACTCCACCACCTCGGCCTCCACACGACCTGCCTCCTAAGCACCTTCCTCCGCCCCCGGGGAATCTCCCTCCACCTTCAGAGGAACTCGAGCCCTCACCTCCACCCTCACAGCCCGACGCACCGCGACCGATGCTTCTGAAAGAAGACGGTGTGCTCGATCTACGACCGTACGGAATAACACTGTTGCTCGACTTTCGCTGGTCATACCAACCGATTTCATGATCATGGATACTCACATCGATAATAGATCATATCTGACAGAAGCGGCAGAAACAAGCATCTCGAAGTTTGTAAATCTCGTTTGTTAGAAACAAGCTGTGGATGTTCAGAAACTCGGCGAGCGGGCGTTCACACGGCGACGTCAGGGGATCCTTGGGCGCAGACAGTCGCTGCTGCCCGCCAACCCAGAGCTCCAACGCGAGTTTCAAACTCTTTACGAACGTCGCTGGTCGAGTTTCTAGACACCGCGGAGTGTTTTCTGTTTTGGATTTCGCCGCCTCAGATATGGTCTAGTGCCTAGGGACTGTATGATATACCTGTAATATATTGGGGTGGGCTTCGCTTCACTTCGCTGACTCGAATCCATGGGAGGGAATCTGCAATTGAGCGCTCTCAACTTTCCCCTCGTTCATTCCCAACAGAAAATCCAAAAAGCCCACGTTGCATTGCAAGGAAGGTGTGGTAGTACTGTATACAAACAAAAGATATACAGCGCTCGCCAGACTACTCTAACGACCGCAAACGGAGACCAGCCCCGCACTCAGCACCGTGGCGAATCTGAAGTACAGGATCGTCAATCTCCACACCCGCGTCGGCTGCCCGCGCAGCGAGGTCGGCGAGACGCCTCCTAGCGCGGGCCTGAGCGGCGTCGAGGGCGCTGGCGCGTAGGTTGATGCCTCCGCCCCTCGTGTGGCTAGTGGCCTCATCCCTCTTCACGCCCACGCCCTCACCCCTCCTCGCGCCCACATTCGCCGCGCCTTTCCGCGCATCTGCACCAGCGGCGCCCTTCCTGGCGCGCAGCTCGGCAGCGTCCTGCCTGGCGCGCAAGGCGATGGCGCTTGCCCTAGCACGGGTGTAGATGGCCTGCTCCGCGGCGTCGTTCTTCGCACGAGCTTCGAGGGCAGCGTTCGTGGCTCGCGCTTCGAGGGCAGCATTCTTCGCCCGAGCGTCGAGGGCGACCTTGCGTCCACGCGTCATGATTGGCTCTCGAGGACCGGCGACGCCCTGGTGCGCCTTCGTATCCTTCGTCCCAACACCGCCATGCTGGACGACCGGATGTCGAGCTCGAGGACCAGCCACCTTCTTCCCCTCCCCACCCGCAAACATCCTCCGGACCTCCTCTTCAAGGACCTCCGCAATGCCATCACCAGCGACGACCTGCGGGAGGTAGGGCGATTCGACTTGAAGGAGGGGCGATTCCGCTTGGAGGTAGGGCGAGTCTTGGAGCGGGTGGTCGAAATCGTCGGCCAGCGGGTGGTTCGCCACACCCTTGACCGTGACCGGCGCATCGAGCGGGTCATCGGGCACCGAGTCCTGCGGCATGACAGGGAACGTCTCGGGCGTTATAACACCCTCCGAGTCGTCGTCGGTGTCATCGTCCAACTCGCTCCCCTCATCACCACCCGACTCGCTCCCCACCACGGCGGGCGACATCGGCGCATGCACACACCCGTCCGCAATATCCACCTCGCCGTCCCCTACCTCTGCTCCAGGATCCCCCATCTCCAAAAACTCCCGCACCTCATGCCCCTCAACGTAGAGCGTATCCAGGTTCATAACCGCCTCCTTCAACTGCCCGATCGATATTCGTTTCTCCGGTCTAGTGCGGAATATGCGGCGCAAAATCGCGTTGACAGAGTTGGTGATCGGGAGCACCTCAACGAAGTAGAACGGGTTCGTGATGTAGGCCTCGAAGTTCGCGTCGGTGAGCTCGGCGCGGAGCCAGGGGAGGCGGCCGGAGGACATGGCGATGAGGATGACGCCGAGGGCCCAGACATCGGTGGGCCCGTTGGGGAAGGAGGCGACGCGGAAGGCTTTGCTGCCGAGGCATTCTAGGAGGGGTGGTCAGGATTATCGCTTTTTGGGTAAGATGTGGGAGGACGGCAGGACGTACCGGGACTCATGTAGTAGCCCGATCCACAGCCTATGGTTACGGAGTCCGGGTCGCGCGTAGCCAAGCCAAAGTCCGTCAAGTAGAGTCGGCGGAGATCAAGCGAGACGAGGATGTTCTCAGGCTTGAGATCGCGGTGGTAGATCCCGTTTTTGTGGCAGAAAGCGACAGCGTCGAGGATCTGAGCGTAGCCGTCCTGGATGAGTTCTGTGCGACCGACGAAGGCTTTAGACTCGATAGCAGCAAAGAGGTCGTGTCCATCGCAGAGGTCCATGACGAGGAAGAGATAGTCCGGTGTTTCGACAGTCTCGCGGAGAGTGACGATGTTCGGGTGGACGCTGACGATGGCGTGAAGCGTAGACTCGCGGCGTTGATAGAGAGCGCGGCGGGAGGTAGGGTCGGCCTTGACCTGGCATTTGACGGCGTAGAACTTGGGACGTTCCTTGGCGGAGAGAAGATCGAGCGCCTTGTAGACTGCACCGTAGCTGCCGCTGCCTAGGAGATCCTTCAGATAATAGCGGTCGTTCTTCACAGCGAGCCCGGAGAGAGCGTCCAGCGCGGGGCGGGTGGAAGTAGACTTCGAGTTCGCGGTCGCCGGCGACATTGTACTGAGCGAGAGAAGTTGAAAGTGGGGATAGTTTGTGAAGATAAGGATGAATGTGAAGGTGGGATCAACCCGATGAAGATGAAGGCAGGAAGCAAGAGGTGTTGGGCGGGATGGAAATGGATCGCGTGCTTTTGACAGGGGGACGCGTGACCGCGGATGCTGACTCATCCATGGCGGGGAAGACGCGACGCGCTCGCGGGGACGATCTTGTCCCGAACCATCATCAAGTTTGGACGCGCCTAGCCTCCTTCCTCAGCTTCCTCCTATCCGCACAATCACCAAGCTTAGGAGACATTGCACTTCCGCTCAACCGATCAAAGTCAGAACGAAACACACGAGCGCGATGGGAGGTGTAAATTACATGGGCGGTAAAAGGTGCGCAACCAGATCCCTATACCCCCACCTTTCGCTCACGCGTTTTGCTCAGAAACGCTGCACGCTTTCGTGCCAAAGATATGACCTCCCGCATTCAGAAGGGCTTCTTCCGCAAGCAGAAGCTCGCATCGCTCACCAAAGCTCAATCTGGACGTGCCTCAGCCGCGAGCAGGGAAGCAGAGTCGATCAGTCTTTCGCATGCCGTACATCGACGAGACTCTCGCGACGAGGCGCCCACCATTTCACTGCACGTCAAGCGGACGAACAGCACGTCGAGCCGGGTAGCTGAGAAGGAGGAGCCCAGTCGTGTCAAGACTGGTGGTAGATCAGAGTTCCTCGACGCGTTAGATACGACAGAACGTGCGTCATGTTCCTCGGGGACACGATACGTAGCTGATGAGCAATAGCGACCCTGCTTCGCGGCCTGTTAAATCGCGTACTTGCTACGCCAGATCTGGCTGGCTTGTCTACGCGCAAGCGCAAGCGGACCCCTCCTCCCCCTTACACGCCCGCGAAGAGACGCCGAGCCGACGTGCAGGAGGGTGTAATCCGGCGACGCGTATGCAGGCCTTCTCTCTCCGATGCCAATGAATGCTAACGGGAATCCTGTAGGACGATCGACATGTATCGCCCGATACTTCCTACATCATGGTCCCCGCGCACCAGCAGCATAAAAAATCTCCTGAAGAGCCGGTCAACCCCACTATCTCTGCTCGCACCAGTAACCCTTTTGACACCAGCGAAGACGAGTCCGAGCCCTCGCAGACCGACTTCGTGACGAACTATCGTACAAGCACCTGCTCGGATCATCAGCGTACTTCCTGTGAGTGCGCCTCACATGCCACGGTCCTTCTGCTTGATACCTTCGTAGCCACAAACCTTACGAGCCCCGTCTTCGCAGCGAACAACGCTATTCATTCCGCCCGCGTACAGGACTGGCCAGACAACATCTTCGAACACAAAGATCCGTGGAAGTCGATTGGGCGCATCATCGGCCTACATGAAGACGCCATCAAGGGTTCAAATATCAACTTCGCAGATGGACCCCTCGCTTCCGTTCCAGCTTGTCAACCCAATCTCATCGCGGACGACGAAGACGGATGGTTCGAAATCCCATCGACCCCATCTGCGCCATCTCGAGTTTCTCAGCTGCCGAATGCCTCTCGCCATCAAGGAATACATGAACGCCCCGATGACGACTCTCTCGACCCTTTCGAGCTACCTCTCCACCCTCTCGCAGAAGCTTTCCCACCTGGTGGCTCCTCCTATGTTCAAGACCTCTCGAGCCGACCGCCCTCTTCCCTAGCCTCAACCTCGTCGCACTCGCTTCATACGTCTATCTTCCGCGACTCCGTCGATATTGGCGAGCAAGATCGCTTGCGCTCCACAACCGCCGCTTCGACGTCCTCGCCTGCGAGCTTCGCTCTAAAGCAGCCGTCTTCCGATACACGACGCTCCGATGGCCTATCATCTCGATCCAACGCCTCTTCTTCACGACTGAACGGTTCGTCGTCTCGATCGAACGTCTCGTCATTTCGCCCGAACGCTGCCTCGTCCTCTCGAGTGAACGCGCCGTCCTCCCCACCGGACGTGATATCATCCCGAGACAACGAAGCAGGGACTTCTTCCTGCGATGGCAGAACAAGACTCTCCGCTCTCTCTGCTGGATCAAGACTCCTCGCTCTGTCCGATGGATCAAGTCTACTCACTCGACCTTCCGGCCTCACTCGCTCTCCGGCGGCGCGCCTTTTCCTGTCATCAGTGCACTCTGGTTCGAGTCGGCCGACTTCGCGATACGCTCAGTCCGCCGGTCGATACGCTCAGTCCGACGGTCGATACGCTGGATCCGACGGACGATACGCTGGATCCGACACTCAAATACAGCCCTCGACCACTCATGTCTTGACTTCCGACGGCAGCAGCGCCGCCTTTCGTATACAAAGCATATCTTCTCGCGGTCACGAAACCTCTCCCTCGACGCACACCCGCTTCGGCGTCATGTCGCAACTAATCTCTGAAGCGCCCAGTCCAGCTGAATTCCGCCCGAGGACCAGGAAGCCTTTCTACGGAGACCAGCATTCGACATCTACGTCTTCTCCGTTGCGTATCTCGACACGAACGTCCTCGCCTTTGCAACCTAGAGACGCCCCGAAATTTACGGAGACCATTCCTTCTCGAGACCAACTGGTGCACTACGCGTCATCTTCGCCCCATCGCTCGTCCGTACGGCTGGTCCCATCCTCTGTGCGGCTGGTACAGTCCTCGGAGCCTCCACCTGGCGAGTCTCTGCCTGCGCTTAGTCCGCTTCAACCTGCTTCAAGAAAGCCGCTTCGTCCCGCGTTAAGAAAGCCGCTTTCCGACCTTGGCGAACCTCTTCTCCTGTTTGGCAAGTCCTCTGGGAGCCCGCTTTCCGCGCATAGCAAGCCTCTCCTCCCTACATCCGCGCTACCATCCGCCCTGGTCCCACGCCCTCCACCGCTCCCGGCTTCTGACTTCGAACCTCTCACGTCTATTTCGTCTCCATTGCGACCTGCCCTGTACCAGCCGCGCATTAAGGGCACTCCGACTACTTCTAGGACCGGCGGGCTGGACGAAGCTGCGCGAGAACCCGCGCTAGTATACGATCTCTTCGTGCAATCTCCCGAAGGCGGTTTCGAGCCTTTGTGCCACAGCGAGCCCGGGTCTCCAGAGCTATCGCATGCGCCTGTAGAAGACGCGCTTGCAAAGGTTTCGAAACACGCCGACGACGCTGCGGTGGTGCGACGAGAGGAGGATACGGGGACCGCCGGTCGCGCCTCATCTGCCGCTGGGCGGATGACAACGTCTCCCGCTGAGCGCAGTACGCCATATGCCGACGATGCGAAGCCAGCTAAAGACGACGCTAAGCCAGCGAAGGACGCCGACCTATCATCGGCGTTGCTTGTTGCGGCAGGGATAGTGCCGATAGGCGCTGATCCGGGCGACGCGGGGGTCGACGCGGGCAATGGCCCGTGCTTGTTCTTTGGGGACGCCATGGAGGACGAGGTGGACAGTGATGAGTGAGGTATGTAATACTTTGATTCTAAAGGGTAGACATGGTCTCACTTTGATGTCAGATGAGGTTGCGCGCTTGCTGTACCGGAATCGCTGATAGCCCGCATTGTTTTCCTGTATTTGTGCTTGGCCTTGGGTGGCTGAATGTGATAATGGTACGGCCTTTTCTCGCCTCCTTGCCTATTTGCACTGAGCTAACGATCCAAACAGCTTCTGTATGATAGTGTTTCCCGGACTGTACTCTCATGCTTCGCTTCAAACGATATTGTGGATAGACAGGCCAGTCATGCCTTGTGCGCGTTAGTGGCTCCTCAAGGCTCCCGCCGAAAGGTATGCGACTCCGTCTGAGGCCTACGTTCCAACTTACTAGCGCGATGACTGCGATAGAACTTGCAATGTGAAAGGTATAAGAGCACCTTGTATCAGCTCTCCTGGTCAGTAGATTCCTGCCTCTTGCATTCCTGCGCTCCTCGGCGCGGCCTTTCATTCTTTTCGAACACGCTCCTTTTCTTTAACACTATGTTCTCGTTGTCGACCGGCTTGTTGTCCCTCGCCCTTGTCGCGCAGCTCGTGTGTGCAAAGGACGGTTTTGTGTACCGTTCTCGTCCACAGGAGCACCACAGCGGGAGCAACTCGACTATTCTACAGACGCGAAAGACGTGGACGCTCGCCGACAAGTATGAGGGTCAGGCGTTCTTCGAGTACGTGACACTTACAAGTTGAGATTATGAAGGTTGACGAATCGCCCAGCCAGTGGAACTTCTTTGAGTGGGGCGAGTACGTTGAGCTCATTCTGGACTTGGAACAGTATCTAACAATGACCCGTAGCCCTACTCACGGTAGAGTCAACTACCAGAACAAGGAAAACGCACAGAACAAGGGACTTGCATACGTGCAAGGCGATGGAAAATTCGTCATGGCCGTCGATGACAAGAATTGGGTTGGCGTGGGCTCCAACCGCGATTCGTGAGTAGAGTTATTCTCTATGCGGGTCGCGCTGATACATAGTCGGCAGGGTTCGCATCGGCTCGCAGAAGGCTTACACGCAAGGTCTCTTCATCGCAGACCTCCAAGCTATGCCTTTCGGTTGCAGGTACGAGTTATGGCTTCCAAATGCTCTTCGCAAACCTGACACGTGTGCAGCGTTTGGCCCGCCTGGTGGTCCGTGGGCCCCAACTGGCCCAACGGCGGCGAGATCGACGTCCTCGAAGGCGTTCACAACCAAAAAGTGAACCAATACACCCTGCACACCTCCCCAGGCTGCACCATCGACACCGGCGTCCAGGCTACCGGTCAGATCGGCAACCAGCAGTGCGCTGTCGGCGGGAACGACAACACCGGCTGCTTCTTCACGGACACGAACGACAACTCGTACGGGCAGCCGTTCAACGCTGCTGGCGGTGGGGTGTTTGCGCACACCTGGCAGGACGACGGGATCAAGATCTGGCACTTTGCGCGCGACAGCATTCCGGGCGATATCAGCAGTGGAAACCCGAACCCTGATGGCTGGGGCGAGCCCGTGGCGTACTTCAGCTCGAATACTTGCGATATTGGGAGTCACTTCTACGAGCACGGTCTGACGTTCGACATCACACTTTGGTGAGTTTGGACATTTTTCTGTGCGATGCATTGATGCTGATGCATCGTCTCCGTAGCGGTGACTGGGCTGGCGCGACCTACAGCCAAGCAGGCTGCCCCGGATCGTGCGACGAGCGCGTCGCTAACCCCGACAACTTCCACGGCAAGTCGTGGCTCACGCTATCGGTAATTCGAAATCTCATTAATGATTTTAACTAGATGCGAAGTTCATCGTTAACTACGTCGCTGTCTACCAGTGATTGGTCTTTGCAGGAATGAGGGAACTCCACCCGTAAAATACTTATGTCATATTTATTTCTTTATCTATTGCCAGTGGGGCCTACTAGCCAGCTTGTACTCTCCTCGACCATTCCCCCTTGCGAAGCGACATCGCGCAATCTTGCCTCGCGCTCGAACCTCCGGCATTCAAGGTAAGTGCCTCTGCACATGCCTAGTCCGCGTACTGAGATAATTTGCAGCTTCCCGTTGGCGGGCGGCGATCGGTAGTTGCCAACACGCAGTTGACGTCTGAGCGCTATACTGAAGCTTGGCCAAGGCGTTGGCTGTGACCGCCGCCCAAGTGAGTTCTTAATTCAGTCTCTCTTATTGATCCTTGTTGGGACCTTGCATTGGCGGTAACGCGGATCCCTGAACCTCCTTTCGCTGGACACTAGCGTCTGAAATATGGTTGGGGTGATGTGTGCGAATCCCGTACGGATATATCCTCTGGCGGGCGCAGGACGTGACGCACGAGCGCTTTCTGAGATATAAAGGTTCTTGGGCAGTCTTTTACCTTCATCCTGTCCCTTCTCTTCCCCCTTCCCTCTGGTCTTTGCCTGTCTGTATCTATCCCCCGTCTTTCCTTTTCAATCCTTTCTTTTCGTATTCTTGGCAAGATGCTAGCGTTCTCGCTTCGTCTCATCTCCCTTGCTCTTGTGTTGAACACCGTCGCTGCGAGGGACGGCTTCGAATACCGCGCAAAGCACCGTGCGCACGGCAACTCAACCTTGCAGACGAGGAAGACCTGGACACTTGCGGATAAATATCAGGGGCAGGACTTTCTCGAGTGCGTTGAGCATGCTGGCCGCTCCTCATACTTGTTGACATTCTCCACAGCAAGTGGGACTTCTTCTCACAAGCCGAGTGAGTCAGACATTGGATGAAGGCGGCGCGTTTCTTACAACGACTTCCAGTCCTACGCACGGCTCAGTCAACTACCAGGACAAGTCGTCCGCTCAGAGCAAGAACCTGGCTTATGTCCAGGACGATGGTGCTTTTGTGATGGCGGTCGACGACCAGACGCAGCTCAGCGTCGGAGACAAGCGTGATTCGTGAGTATCGCCCTTTGACCTTCTTTGCGCGATGGTTACCTTCGCAAAGGGTCCGCATAAGCTCGAAGAAGTCCTACACTCAGGGCCTGTTCATAGCAGACATCTGGGCTATGCCGCACGGCTGCAGGTACGACTCGGATACGATGGATATCGCCTCCTTACTTACTGTAACCCACTAGCGTCTGGCCTGCTTGGTGGACAGTCGGCCCGAACTGGCCCAACGGTGGCGAAATCGACGTCCTCGAGGGCGTACACGATCAGCACGTCAACCAATACACCCTTCACACCTCCCAAGGCTGCTCCATCGACACCAGCGTCGACGTCACGGGCACGCTCGGCAACCAGCAGTGCGCGGTCGGCGGTGGCGACAACACCGGTTGCGCATTCACTGACAGCGACCCGACCTCGTACGGAAATCCATTCAACGTCCTCGCCGGCGGTGTCTACGCCCACACCTGGACGGACGAGGGGATCAAGATCTGGCACTTTCCCAGGACGAGCATCCCCGCGGATATTACAAGCGGTTCGCCAAACCCGGATTCGTGGGGCGCGCCCGCGGCGTTCTTCAGCGCAAACAACTGCGACATGGGGAGCCACTTCTACGACCATGTACTAACGTTCGACATCACGCTTTGGTGAATTTCCCTGTCACCCTTATTCTGCAATGATGACTGACGATCGTGCAGCGGTGATTGGGCAGGCAGCACCTACGGCAGCGCTGGCTGCCCTGGGTCGTGCGCAGAGCGTGTCGCTAATCCCGCGAACTATAAGTGTAAGTCTGATACCATTTCATCGCAGGAGGCCTTTCTGACCCTCTTGCTCAGACGCCAAGTTCAAGATCAACTACGTCGCTGTCTACCAGTGATCGCAATCACTTTCTGCGCCAGAGGTTGTGGACCACCGTCCCCGTATTCTCCTGCAAACCTGCACTCCCTTCGCTTCATTTATTCTGCTATTTATGTAGGGCTTGTTGTTGCTTTATGTATTGTGTTGAGCGTTTGACGCCGAAAGTCTCTCAAGCAAGATCAAGCACCCGATTCTATAAAAACAATGAGGGGCGGCTACAAGCCAAGCCCAGAGCCGACACTCTATACCCGTATAGAATTACATCCCTAGAAGTATATGCTATGTATACAGGTCGTGAGCGTCGTCAAATAGATACAGCAATCCCGTCGCGCTAGGCGAGTTCATGAAACCTATCGCTCTAGGCGAATATGAAACCCATCGCGCTAGGCGAATGATTTGACCTCTCGCACCAGGCGAAGTCTGACCCGGACCCGGAAAAGAACGTCGAAGAGAGAGTACAATGTGTAAGGAGGGGCGCTTCCTATGTGTGGTTGCCTGAAGTGTCGTTGTATCGCCCGAGGGCGTCGTGAGGTAGTGAGTTTACTGGTAGACGGCGACGTAGTTGACCTTCCACTTGGCAGCTGGAAGGGAAATTAGAGAGGAAGACGATGTAAGCATGAGAGTAGACGTACTGGAGAAGTTGGTCGGGTCAGCAACGCGGTCAGCGCAAGTGCCAGGGCAGCCTGCGCTGCTGTAGGTCGCGCCAGCCCAGTCACCGCTACACAAACTGTCAGCATCCGTCCCGCCCATAATCAACAAGCGCGCTCACCAGAGCGTGATATCGAACGTCAACGTGTGGTCGTAGAAGTGGTTCGTCACATCGCACGAGCTGCTCGACCAGAACGCCGCGGGCGTGCCCCACGAGTCTGGGTTCGGCGCCTTGTTCGTGATGTCCTCCGGGATCGCCGTCCGCGGGAAGTGCCACACCTTGATGCCGTCCGAGTCCCACAAATGCGCGTACACGCCGCCGCCGATCAGGTTGAACCCCGCGCCATACGTCGTCGCGTCGCTGTCGATGTACGCGCAGCCGGTGTTGTCCGCGCCGCTGGACGCGCACTGCGTGGTGGACAGGGCGGCGGCGACCTTGAGGTTCGCGGAGGATGTGGTGCAGCCGTCGGCGGTGTGGAGGGTGTACTGGTTCGTGGTCTGATCGTGGACGCCCTCGAGGATGTCGATCTCGCCGCCGTTCGGCCAGTTGGGGCCGACGGACCACCAGGCGGGCCACAGGCTGCAGCCGTGCGGCATCGCGTAGATGTCAGCGATGAAAAGGCCCTGGTTGTAGGACTTCTGCGAGCTGATGCGGACGCTATATTAAGGGCGGGTTAGTATGTTTAGGGAGGTGATGAGGGAAGTGCGCTACGCACGAGTCGCGGTAGCCGCCCGATGCAAGCCAGGTCGAGTCGTCGACCTTCATGACGAACGTGCCATCGTCCTGGACGTACGCGAGGTTCTTCGCCTGCGCGTTCTCCTTGGTCTGGTAGTTCACCATGCCGTGCGTCGGACTAGAAAATCAACATCAGTACAGAGGCGATGCAAGGAACCATCGAGTACTCACTCGGTGTTCGAGTAGAAGTCCCACTGACTAAATGATTCGTCAGCATCGGGTTCAACTAGGAAGGAGCTGGAAAACGCACTCGAGGAAGGTCTGGCCCTGGTACCAGTCCGCCACGGTGAAGGTCCTGCGCGCAGTGATGTTCGACGCGGCATGACCGCGGTGAGCCCGAGAGCGAGGGAAGGTCTCGTGGCGCCCTTCGACGGCGCAGACCGCGAGCGCGAGTGCAAAAACGCGAAGAGTCGTGGTGTACATCTCGTGTGATAGGATGCTAGAATGGATGGACGGTCGGCTAAGTCTCTAGGACTGATACAACAGATGGAAGATGGAATGCGGCAGACAGGCAAACAACAGAAACAAGGGAAGCGCAGCCAAAGACAGGCAGGGTTACAAAGAAGGTAAGGGTGCGGGTGGGAGATCCTAGGCACGCAGGGATCACCGAAAGGGCGCAGAGAGGTGGGGAAGCAAGGTCAAGTTGAACGGCGCAGCGCCTCTGCTATTTATATGGGCTCGGCCGCGCTGTAACCAATGACAAATTTATCGCAATGTCCGGCCCTTGGCAACGGCCCAGCCAATGGTGCCTGCCCAAAGGCCGCGTGGGACAAAACGCTGCCGATGCATTGTGACCGTTTAGGCAAAGGCGCGTTGTCTGTGTCCAAAAGGTGGCACAACGACCACATTAGGCAGGTCGGATGGGCATCGGGGGAATGTACGTTGCCCGGGGGAATGCAGAGTGCGTCCCTCCCTCCGCTGCTAGCAAACAAAAGGACTTGAAGCAAGTCCGATAACAAGGAGTAAGAATAGGGCTGGCGCTGTGCGCAAACGTGCTCCAGCTATGCTCCTTCTGATGAGATGAGCTCTCCGCGTGATTGGATGCCTTCCGCCTGTGCGATAGCACGGGTCCGCAGCCAAAGGTGACGCGAAAAGCTCCCATTGACGCCGAAGGCTGCGTCAAGGCTCGCCAAGCGATGGGGTGGGCACCTACCCCCTTCTCTGTCGAAGGTTCGGCGGGCGCATACGCCCGTGGAGGAACATGTGTATATCTTGGGATCTTGGCGAACACGATGGGAGGAAGGAAGCAAGGAAACATGTGGAATCGCCTTTTTGGGACACAAAGGAGGAAACGCGTGGCAGGGCACGTGCACCGGTGCTTCTTTGGTTCCGTGGTCAAACAAAAGCAGACTTCAATTGTTGTCGGCTTCATTTTGACTTCATAATCGCTCATACACAACGGTGAGGTCCTTGACTCTGACTGAAGCGGCAGTGAAGCCTGTCAGTGAATAGAAGGCTTGGCTTTCCCTCTGAATGGCGCGGTTGTCGATCGTTCGACGCAAACAAAACAAAGCCCTTAATCCCAAACACTGTCATAACATAGCGAGCATACTAGCGCAATGACCTTGTGCCCTTGTGCATCCGACGCCAAGGTAGCCAATGCAGCCTACAGTGCCTCCCTCTCCTCCTTTGTCAACGGCCTTGACGAGCAATCCATGATCTGCATCCGCGCGGCGCTGACTGCTGTTTGAGTACCGGTCAGGGACACAGAGGCGATACGAGGGACTAACTATGCGTAGCATGCTAGCTTCTCGTCGAGGTACTCCTCCTCATCTACGGCTCGTAAGCATCGCTTGACTAAAGAGATAATGAGCAAGGAACTGTACCTTCGTCATTTGATGGCTGACTCCTGAGCACAAATGCGCAAGACCCGACAGCCGTAAGCATAGCGATGAGCTGGACACCAGCATATCCTGCGGCGGCGAACATGGCGATGGATAGAAGAGGGCGGGCAGATAGATGATTGCGTCGAGAGAGGGAGGCAGTCGCGAACAGCGAACGAAGGACGTGACGACGAGAAGGAAGGATGTCAAGAATTATCTATGCCCAGCAAGTCGTGCAACGCCACCCGCAAAATATAGGCAGGGTCAGGGTCCGAGTCGGGGAGGAAGGGAAATGAAAACGCTGCTGCTCGCCTGCCCCGTTGCTCTTATATCCCAGATGAGCCCCTCCGAGGTTCCGTAATAGTGGATCACAGTCGGCGTTATACTAGATCACTGTCGCCGCCCCATTCAGACTCGTTGACGACGCGACGCGAAAGAATCCAACTGGGACGCAGCCCTGTGGGGAGAGTCGCGTCTGATGTGGCCAACATGAACTCCGAGGTTGTTGAGTTGCGCCGATCGCTGCGAGTCGCCGGCCTCCGCAACTCCCCCCCTGCGGGGTAGGACGGTGTAAACAAACACAGAGACGCGGAGGAACGAGTAAACAGACCACGACTTGAGCTTGAAGCCCGCTTGGAAAGAGGGAGAAGCTCAAAGGAGTACCTTATGAAGCTTCCCGTCATTTTGACTGGGTGTAAAGCATCTACGGTGCAGGGTAGGGTACCGGTCGGCGGCCTCTGGTAAATGTCGAGCTCATTCAGCCGCAGGCCCTGACTTCCAGCACGGTAAACCGGTAGACGATTGTCTCGTAGCAAATACTGCCAGCCAACAGCCTCAAGCGACGCCACAACCGCAGTACCGAGATCGCCGTGGCGGTGGATGATCGTCGTCGTCGTGGACAAGTCGAGGTTCAGTTGCCCACAGGTTTCCCACATCATCCCCACGTGTTCCGATCGGACCGACATCACACTTCGCTTTCCACGTGCCAAATATCACTGATGCGCCATCAGTGGCTGTACGAACGCGCAAGCGCCCAAACCTGCTTTGTCAGGCAAGTGTTATGCTTGACTCGTGCGTTGTCAGCGATGCATGGACTAGGACCTGCTCGAATGTTCCCCATCTGGACGCGCGTCCCCGCATACGCGTCCACCACATACGCGTACGGCTGACAAAGACCAGCGCCATGGACTATAAAACCTGAGGGGCAGGGTCCGTCTCCCTCATTCAGATCCTCAGACGCATCGGCCTCGACGCGCTTCGATCGCAGAATAATCACCGCTACAACTAGTACACCGACCACAGCAAGTACAGAGACTATGTTCTCTTCGATGTATCAACCCTCGCCATACTACCCGCTCCAGGCGGCCTACCACCCCATTCAGCCCCTCAGCCCGCGCGACAAGTACCTGGCGGCCGTGGCAGAGGCCGAGGCAGCGCGCGCCAGCTACCTCGCCGATGAAGCTGCGCGACGGGAGGAGGCGGCCCTCCAGCAGCGGCTCGACGAGCTTCGCGCACGTAGGCAGCGCTTCTCTGCCCCCGGTTCTGTCGACCCCCGCGATCGGCGCCTCTACGAACTTCGCCGCGAGGTGGAGGAAGAAGAGCGCATTCAGCGGGAGTTGACGCTCGCTGCTGAGGCGGAGCGTCGCGAGCAGGAGCTTGCGCACGTCCGATGGGAGATAGAAGAGCAGGCCCGCAGGGAGGAGCGGCAGCGTCAGATCGTTGAAGGAGGTAGCAGGGTACGTCGCCTGCCGTTACATCCTCATCAAGATGCTCACCATCGTCTACAGTCATTTCGGTCCTCTCCATGCCACACGACACACCCGCATCAGAGCCCCTTCCACCGTCCGTATCCTCATCATCAGCCCGTCGCTCGCCAGAGCCATCCTGCGATACTCGAAGTCGTGATCGATGAGCCCTACCAGGCGCCTACTCCCGACGTCCGACCCTCGATTGAAGTCGACATACAGGAGCTCCTTGGCCAACTTTCTGGCTTCGGCAGTGTGAATGCGCAGGAGCCCCTTCAACATCCGCCGCAGACCTCAGCTTGTGCTCCCCCCTCTGCACTCGCGAAGGCTCGGGCTGAGGCTTGGAAGGCGGCTGCCGCTGCTCGCAGAGCGCCTGCTACGTCCGCCAAGGCCTCCCCTTTCGCGAACACGGTTTGTTCTCCCTCGAACAAGGCCTGCCTCACCACTAACAAGCCTTGCCACCCCTCGAGCAAGTCTAGCGAATCGAGTTCCAGCCCTACCGGTCCTACCGCCCCCCAGCTTGACCCCACTGTCCTCGCCGACCTCGCCGGCCAGTTCCTTGGCACCAAGGTCGACCCGGCGCAGGTGAAGAGCGCGATGGATATGTTCTCGGCATTCGTGCCGCAGGCTTCGGCTGCTCAGGCGTCGTTTGGCGCTCGTGCTGCTCCAGCACCGGCTCAGGCATCGTCTCATGCTGCTCACGCACCGACTCCGACTGCAGGCCCTGCAGAGTTTGGCGGTCTTGAAGGTCTCCTTTCGACTTTGTTCGGTGGTGCTCAGGTATGTTGCTTCTTCCCCTTGAATCGCACAAAGGTGCTGACTTGACTCCTCAGACCAACGCTCAACCCCAGGCGTCTTCGTCCTCTGCTCAGGCATCGTCCTCGAAGCCTGCGACCTCTTTTGTTCAGCCTTCTGCCTCTGCTGCCGCCCCATCCGCTAAGCCATCGACTACTGAGCCTTTCAAAGCCTCCCCCTTCGACCCCCTCGCGCCCCTCCGCGCGCAGCTCGCGAGCCGGCTGAACACCGAGGAGGAGGCCGAGATTCGCGACACGATGCACGCGATCATGCTCTCGCTGCAGGACCAGGAGGAGAAGTTTAAGGCTGGATCAGCGGCTGCTGGCGCTGGTGCTGCTGGGTCCAGCGGATCCAGCTCCGGCAACAAGGTCGACACCTCCAGTAAGCCCGACATCACCGTCGACACCACTCAGGCCAAAGGCAAAGGCCGCGCCTCCCCCGAGCCCCCGCGCACGCCGACCTCGCAGGACATCGCCGCCTCGCTCGACACGGTGCGCAACATCGACGCCGCCTTCGCTGCGCTCGCGGGCGACTTTGCGTGGCCCTCGGGGCTGGACTTTACGCCTGTGAGCTCGAGGGAGGCATCTCCCACACGTTCCTCCGGCGACTACGCCGCGCCGGTCGACGATGCCGCCTCCACTTCCACTTCTTCTACCTCCTCCCCCCTTTCCAAGCTCGCGTACACCGCGCGCAATCAGCCCGTCCGGTTCTACGAGCAGTCGCTGAGCGGTCTACTGTCGCAGCTCGATGCCGTGGAGAGCTGGGGGTCGGAGGAGGTGAGGAGGGTACGGAGGGAGGTGGTCGGACGCGTGGGGCGGGCGTTGGAGGAGGTGGAGGGCGAGGTGGAGGGGAGGTGGGGTGTGTGGGTGAGGAGGGAGATGAGGGCGGAGAAGGTGGAGAGGGGCAGGGAGGTGCCAGCGTCTATCACTGAGGAGACGAAGGCCAACGCCGACGCTGTCAAGGTCGATGCGAAGGCGAAGGAGGCGGACGCTGTCAAGGTCGAGGTCGAGGCAGCGCCGGAGCCCGAGTCCCAGGCTCCATCCGTTGCGGAGTCGGTCGTCACTATCCGTCCCGCCCCGGCTCCACAAGCCTCCGAGGAGTCCACCGAGACTGTCGATGCACCCGTTCCGGCCTACGACGACAAGGAAGATTCACCCACCGTCGACACCACTGCTACCTCTGATGCCTCACCTACCTCAACCGACGTCAAAGGCTACGAGGTCGAGTCCTCAGACGGTGCTGCTCAGGGCGCCAACTCTCCCGCCCACCCCGAGGACGCTACTGCCCCATCCGACGCCGACGTGCCAACTTCGCCTTCGTCGATGTCTTCACCCTCCGTCGACACTTTCCTACTCCCTGCGGAGCCCGAAGAGGCTCCTACGAAGAAGGTCGCGCATGCGGAGGGTACCGATAGCGACTGGTCGGAGGTGGAGGCTTAGGTTCGAAGAAGGAGTAGAGACTTGGAACGGACATAGACTGGATTATCTTGACCCTCTCGAACTCGTGTATCGTATCTTATTGTGTAACTAATCATGACTATCTTCCACTTATTCTTTGTGCGTGCGAGATGGGTCTCAACTTGTCCTCAACTTCCAGGTCAAGGATACCCAGGCCAATTACTGAGAGCCTTCAAGTCAGCAATCAGGCCTTCCGGAACGACCTAATTAGGCCCGTAACAAACAAGAATCAACATCTACAACGTCCTTCCCCCTCCATCAGCCTCGTTTGTCTTCTCCCCATCACCCCCATCTTCCCCGTCCACATTTCCCTATCTCATCGTCCATTCTCTCCCCTCACCTCCTCAACGGTCGCCTTCCCGCATTACTAACAGGTTTTCGCCCCGCACCTTACGCGCGTTCTGTTCACCGGAGACGCTTAGACCAGCGCACCCCGCATTTCCCCCACCCATTACTATGGTCGCAATGGGCGAATCAGTCGACAAGTATCCCCCGACGAAGCTAGGAGAGTATGTCGTTCTCGAAGACATTGCGGAGGGAACGTTTGGACGGGTGAAGAGTGCGTTACTCGACATTCACGAAGTTCCGCTGACGAGCCCCTTCCCCCTCAAAGTGGCTCGGCATGTCATCACGGGACACAAGGTCGCGATGAAGTACATCCCCAAGGAGGCTATCAACAAGGACAAGAACAAGACGCGCGTCCGCAAGGAGTTTGAGTACATGCGCGCCCTCCGACATCCTCACATCATCAAGCTGTGCGTCCTAGCCCTTCACCTTGCGCGCTAATTGCCTGACAGTAGACCCAGATACGAAGTCATCTCGACCCCAACGGACATCATCTTCGTCATGGAGTACGCAGGGGGCGAGCTCTTCAACTACCTCATCAACAACGGCCGATTACCCCTCGAGCAGGCCCGGCACTTCTTCCAGCAAATCATTTCCGGCATCGAATACTCTCACCGCCTCAAAATCGTCCATCGAGACTTGAAGCCAGAGAACATCTTGCTCGACGACGACTTGAACATCAAGATTGCCGACTTTGGTCTCTCCAACCAGATCTCTGACGGCGACTTCCTCAGCACGAGTTGCGGCAGCCCGAACTATGCTGCACCCGAGGTCATCATGGGGGCGGTGTACGCTGGGCCGGAGATCGATGTCTGGAGTGCAGGCGCTATCCTGTATGTCATGTTGTGTGGTCGTCTGCCGTTCGAGGAGTCGGACATGACCACGCTCTTCAACAAGATATGCCGTGCGTGCTCATACAATGTTCCTTCTCTATGAGTATGCTAACTCCCCACAGAGGGCAGCTACAGCATCCCCTCCTTCGTTCCTCCCGAAGCCCGCAATCTCATCACGCAAATGCTCACCGTCGACCCCGTCAAGCGCATATCTGTCCCCGATATCACCCAGCACCCCTTCTTCACTACCAACCTGCCGAAATACCTCATTCCCTTACCACCGCCACCGGGGCCTGTCCTTGGTACCCTCACCTCCCTCGTCACCCAACCCAAGACCCTTGACTTTGAGGTCATCGAAGGTTTGGGGAGGATAGAGGAGAACATCGTCGACGATCTGGCCTCGCGCATGATCGGCGTCGACAAGGATGATATTTGGGAAGCCTTACGGCGAGACGACGGCATCCAGGGCAATGCGGTCAAGGTCGCGTATCTGCTCCTACGAGACAAAGGCCGGATGGGCAAAGACAGTGAGTATATCCTACAGTCACCCGCGATCTCTACTGACGTCCCTCAGTCGCGCAGTTCGAGGAGCCCCAACGAGATGCTCAGCTGGCTGTCATGGATGTACGTACTTCCCGTTGCTTGCATCGTATGCATATGCATATCTAATATTCCATCAGCCGCGCAACCTCCTATCCCCCGCCGTCCTTAGTCCGAACGGCGGCGACGAGTCCAATCCCTTCGAGTCCGAGTTCGGGACCTACGACGACGAAGAAGAGGACGAAGACGACCAGGACGACCTCGAGTCCCTCATATCGCCCGCCCCCGAACCCCACCCCGATGTGAACAACTTCGCCGTCCTCAACTCCTCCCTCCCCCAGCCCCAGTCCGCCGCCTCCGATCCACACTCTGCCTCCGAGCCGCACCACCTCCAGTCGTACATGTCCGCGAAGCGCGCGGGCGCGGGCACGCGCGAGCGCGAGCGGCGGCACCGGACCAAGTGGCACTTCGGCATCCGCAGCCGGAGCCCGCCGATGGAGGTCATGCTCGAGATCTACCGCACGCTGAAGACGCTGGGGATGGAGTGGAAGGAGAAGAAGTCGCTGGGCGGGCTCGGGGGCGTCCCGCCGCGCACCTCGTCCGGCCGTGCGGAGCTCTCGCGTGCGCCCGAGCTGGACGGCGTGGACCTGAAGGCGGCGGCGCAGGTGTACTTTGTGGAGACGCGGGCGAGGGTGGGGGATGTGGTGGTGTTGATGAACTTGCAGCTGTACATGGTGGACTCGATCAACTACCTGGTCGATTTTCACCACAAGGGCTCGTATCGGGCGAGCACGGCGGAGGGCGCGGGGAAGTTCGATATGGCGCCGGTGGGCGAGCACCACCATGGGGAGGTGCGGCCGTGCACGATGCTGGATCGGAAGGACAAGGACCAGGGGGCGAAGGAGGACGAGGTGGTGTCGCCGTTTGTGTTTATGGATGTGGCGTGCCGGTTGATCTTGGAGTTGGCGGGTGGAGGCGAGTAGAGGAAGGGAGGCGGCGAGCAAGGATGGCGGGAAGCAGTGAGTGGAGTCAGCGGGAGGAGAGTGAGGAAGGGATGATCTATACTGTATCGTGTGCGACGGATGCTCTGTATTGCTTGCTTTCACATTTGCTGTGTATATTAGCCCACTACATCGATTGACTGTGCTTTCCCGGTCAATCGCTATCAAACAATACCATTCAAGTTTGTATCTGTTCTCGAGTTCGACGAAGGCGCGATTTGTGCGAGATAGAATGAGAGGCTGAAATGAGAAATTGAGAGACTGGGAAGGAGTGTCCGAAAGGCATGATTAGACTATGCAAGCGACTAGCTATAGTAGGGTAAGTAGAATATATACACCGATCAAAGGCATTCTGTGGGGAGTTGTTAGTGGCTGACTTGCTCGAAGGACAAGGAGACGACATACTGCGATGCACAATCCCCGGGCCCGACTCGTCATACTCCTGCTTCGAGCACCACATATTCTGGAACGTCGACAGCGACGCCAAAATCGAGCCGCCGATCCACACGCTGTACTTGCGCTCGGGCGGCGCGACGATCTTGACCTTCATGTTCGCGGGCGCCATATTAGAGAGCTCGCGCTGCATGCGGTCGGAGATGCCCGGGAACATGGTCGTGCCGCCGGACATGACGATATTGCCGTAGAGCTCGCGGCGGATGTCGAGGTCGCAGCGCTGGATGGAGGTGTAGCTAGGGTGGCGGTGAGTAAGGAAGGAGAGGGGGTAGCGGCTGGATAGGGACGTACACCAGGTCGGCGATGCCTCCGGATTCCATGCCGGCGAATGCGGGTTGGAAGAGGACTTCAGGAGCGCGGAAGCTGGTTGAAGACAGTAAGTCTTCGCAGTCAGCCCCGCAAGGCTTGTGCTTACCGTTCGTTTCCGACGGTGATGATCTGACCGTCTGGTAGTTCGTAGCTCTTCTCCAGTGCCGATGACTGCGCCGCGGTTACGAGCTCTTGGTCGAAATCGAGCGCAACGTAGCAGAGCCTCTCCTTGATATCGCGCACAACTTCCTTCTCCGCCGACGTCGTGAAGGTGTACCCGCGCTCCGTCAAGTGCAGCACCAATCGCTCCGTCAGGTCCCTTCCCGCCAAATCCAATCTCTGAATCGCATGCGGCAGCGAGAAGCCCTCGTAGATGGGCACCGTGTGCGTCACCCCGTCGCCCGAGTCGAGCACGATACCCGTCGTCCGCCCGGACGCGTAGAGCGATAGCACGGCCTGGATGGAGACGTGGAACGCGGGCACGTTGAACGTCTCAAACATGATCTGTGTCATCTTCTCCCGGTTCGTCTTCGGGTTGAGCGGCGCCTCGGTGAGGAGGACGGGGTGCTCCTCGGGCGCGACGCGCAGCTCGTTGTAGTAAGTGTGGTGCCAGATCTTCTCCATGTCGTCCCAGTTCGTGACCGTGCCGTGCTCGATGGGGTACTTGAGCGTGAGCACGCCGCGCTTGGCTTGCGCCTCGTCGCTGAGGACGATGAGTATAGAGGATGAGAGCTAGAACTTCCCCGGCTTACCCGACGTATGAGTCCTTGTTGGACAAGCCGACCATCACACCATGGTGTCGAGGGCGACCAACGATAGAACTGCAGCGGGGTCAGCGAGTGGCTTCGGGCGGTTCGCTTAGACACGTACGGGAACACAGCACGAGGGGCGTCGTCGCCTACGATTGTGAGCTGATGTGAAGCCCCTGTTCATGCTAGCACTCACCAGCAACTGTAGACATTATGAGTTTATTTATCAGAGGAGCTTGAATGAGAGGTACTCACATCCTGCTTTGCACATGCCAGAGCCATTGTCGATGACCTGCGCCCCGTTTAGCTTGTTTAAGGATGCCTTCAGGGCACATACCACTGCCTGAATCTCGTCGTCCATGATTGATAGAAAGTATCCGAGTGGTTAGTGTGTGGGCGGAGGGTGATTGTAGCGAGTAAACCCCCGGACCCAAAGCCGACTTTTATATGCATTCCCGCGACGCCGAGATCGTTGTGGGGCACTGCGGGGGGTGCTGCGAACATTAGGAACATCGCGAGCTGAGTACGCGCAGAAACGGGTCTCGGTTGGCGCAGTGGCGAGCAGGCATAGTGAAGGCAAGCGCAGAGATGTCATTCGGTTAGCCCTCGTACCGAGCGTCAAATCGTGATGACGGGGGCTGCGCGTGACTCACACGTTGTTCGACTCGCGTGGGCGCAGCCGTCCATGTCATGCGTTCTGGCAGGAGGGTGTGCGCTGTGCACGTTTCATGGTCTGGACGTGGATATCTGTCTGGCTGCGCGGACTGCGCGTGATTAATTTTTTCCGAAGTGCCCTTGCGTGGTCGGAGTCGAAATCACTTGCGCTTTCGTCGCTTCCTGGTCTTACCCTCTGCGACAAGCCGGGCAGTCCATGCACCACATCCAAAGTCCATTATAGCTCGTTTATAACGCACATAAGGTAGAGTAATATCGAGCAAGGCCGATACAAGAAAATCCGCCCAAAACATTACCTATCTCCCCAACGACTATAATCGCCCCCCTTCGAGCCCTCGGGCGTTTTCGCCGCTACCCCATCCGCAGAAACATCCTGAACGACATCAACGTCATCGAGCAGAGTACGAGATCCACACGGCACATCTCGAATTTCCGTCTGCATAGCAGCAAATTCGTGTGCGTCCATGTGGCCAGCATTTGTGCTCGTGTCGACGGTCTGTCCAAAGGAACGCGTCGTATCTCCTAGACCGGGAGTGAAGCGAAGAGTCTCCTTCGGCTCGCTGACGCTAAGGTAAGTCTCTGCGGTGGAGCGCTTGGTGGCGACGAGCAGGACGATGAATGTAGGATAGATACCCTTCGGAAAAGCGATCAGCGCGGAGGCTGCAGTCAGATAACCTTCGTAGAGACGTACCGCGATGGTGTGGTAAGCGGGCTGAATCACGCCGTATATGTTGATTTTGCCCTTGACTGGCTCTTGGAGACCAGTGACGAGGAAGAGTACCTGATACTGCTGCCTCAGTAAACTACAACGATGACAAACGTCCCCGACTCACCCAGAGCGCGCAGTACAGGAAGCTGGTCTCGACTAGCGCAAGAAGGGTGCCTTCTACCCTATTTAGGCGAGATTGGACGCCGAGGCTGGACTTGATGTTGCGGCGGTAAGTCCTGAGCAAGCGAAGACATCGGCCATTAGCAAGGTGATATGAGCTGAGATAGAGGATTAGGCTCACCAGAGACGTATTCCCATGAGTACTGTTGCCACAAAGTTCGTGGCAAGCAGCGGGACAGTAATGGTCAGAGTGCGCGTCAAGGCCGACTTTCCTTTGTCGCCCTGCAGTGTCCACTGCGCTTGCCATACACTGTTGATTATTGTTCCTGCTGCATGTTGGTCATCAATATGCTGCCCAAGTGGGCTGGGATCGGATAAAGGTACGCACCGACACTCCCGCAAATGCAGAGCACAAGCAAGAACCGCGCCGTCCGACTGTCCGGCCACACCACCCAAGCCCGCCACACGACGATCAAATCACCGACCAAGTACTGGCAGATCTCGTGAGTGGCCAAGTGAGTGGCCAAGGGACGGTTGTAGAACTGCTCCGACTTACGTTGAACCGATGGCTGACGTTCATGACGATGTTCATCCGGTGGAAGAGGGGAATTAGACGGGATGCATTACTGGCGTTGGTCGTGAACTGGATGACGAAGACTACGGTCTGGTCGACGACACCGATTAGGGAGGAAATGAACAGGGCCACAATGGCTACGGTCAGCCATCGAAATCGCGACTTCGAATAGCTATGTAGAGACCGTGAGTTGACTGATTAGTGTGAGAAATTCAAAGCTGCTTGCCTCAGCATAGAAACCGCAGCGATGAATAGAGCGGCTTGAACACCTAGATTGAGCGAGGTCAGAACGCGGTAAAAGATGATCTGCGTGCATCAAAACTTACCGAAGAAGCAAAGGTTGACCGCCGTCTGGATGGCAATCGTCTGCTCGTTAATGACTGCCTGCTGGTTCAAAGGCGCCATGGTGAGCTAGACCCTACGATGGGCGTCGGGACCGCTATGATGGGCGTCGAAAGCACCAAGCGCTTACCGCCCGTGCGACTGTTATACACGCTTCAGACGCACACTACCACCGCCACGCCGCGCTTCGCGTGCCAAGCCCCACGCCGAGGAGAGCAAGATCAGCGAGCAGAAACAGTCTTCCTCCTCATTGGCCGGTATCTGCGGCTGTGGCATCGCCGCGTATCAGGTGTGCTCCCCCGAGGTCTATTCGCCGCGGAGCGCGGATTGCTGTGGGCATACGAGTACTCATAGGGTATGTTAGCAGTCGCTCAGCCTTCTCGCTGCAGTCATGGGAAGAGGTCCTTAGGGGAGTCCAGCGCTTCGAGTTCAAGGAGAGTCAGGTCATGATCTGTGTGGGCAAACTGATGATGGGCGTTAGTTCTAAAGCGGTTCGGCGAATGCCGTGCCATCATCTGTGATACCGTCACTTGACATCAACGACCGTAACGTGCGCAGAACTCTGACCCTCGACAGCCGCCGGTCTTTCCTGCTCTGCAAACAATCAAACACTGTACCCCCTCGTACTTTACATGTTATGATCGTGCACGCAATTCCGCAGGATCCCCCCTCAGCGGCCGCCGTTGGAGACGCCTCAAATGTCTCTCAAAGGAGCCTGCATTACTACTTCGAGGACGGAGATTTGGCCATAAAGGTAACCGTCACGCCCTCATGAAGACTTCCGCTATGTCATGCTGAACGTAAGATACGTCTCACTAGGTTGAAAACACGCTATATCGGATTCACTCCTTTCACCTGCAAAGGTCAACCACGCGCCTTGACTGGCTCCTTGCAGCTTGGAGAAGCACTCCTACTAGATCAGCAGAGCACGGAGAACCAGATGTAAAGCCAATGCTTCTTCCCGACGTCAAATGCAAAGACTTCGATGGCTTGCTCTGGTTCTTCTATGAGTCTGGATACAGCTGGTAAGTGCCTCGTCGGTCGACTACTCGTATTCTGGAACGCTGAAAACCACTAGGAGCGATGAGGCGGACACATCCATGAACGAAATATGGAACAGCGTTCTGCTGCTCGCCGAGGAGTTTGAGATGGAGCAAGTCGCCAGGGTCGCCTGCCACGCTCTCGCTCGCGCCCGCGCCCTCAATGACATCCTGAAAATATCCCTCTACGTCAGGCACAAGATGCCAGACGACTGGGTTATGGAGGCTATCAAGCATACTATCTGCCGCAAGGAGCCCTTGACCTTGTCGGAGGCGCGCCTGGTGAAAGGCGACATGGCTGCGCTGCTCGCCCGGTCGCGCGAAGAATGTCTAATGGGGTCCCTCGACCCCGCCCCATGCTCCCAGCCGACCTGCTCCATCTGTTCGATAGTGACCCCGGGAGCGAAGGCCATCTGCCACAAGGGCATCCATATCTGCCGTAACACGGGCAACTTGATGCCGCACGCAATGCCGTGCACCTCGACGCCGACCCCGAGGGATATTGCGGCGAGATGCGCGAAGCGATTGATTGCCACATTCAAGGGTGTGTAGGACTCAACTCCGCTCGTGCGCCTTGTCCTGAGGCTCATCTACAGTGGAGAGCCCCAGGAAAATGGGTAATGCGATACTCGAATCGCGAAGCAGGCTATGGGGCTGTCAGAGCGGCGATATATTCTTGCAGGTCAGTTCATCGGTATCTGCCCTCAACTTGGCGCTCATGCTGTTACCAAAGGTTGAGGGTCATCTCTTCCGTATGCACTCGTATCATCTCAAGCGGGCTTCCCTCGTCTTCTCGGACATGTTCAGGCTACCTACATCGCCTGCAAACTCGGAAGAGGGCGCGACCGAGAACGACCCCGTCGTCCTCGACGTGAAGGCTGAGGACTTCGAAAACCTACTCTGGTTCTTCTACGACTCGCCATACGAATGGTATTTCCCTCCCCCCATCACCCTCTCCCCCTCTTCTTCCTCCCCACTCACTTACCTCTTCACCCAGGTCCCCCACCCCCGACCCCACTTCCCTCCCCAAATGGGAGTCTGTCCTCAAGCTCGCCGACATCTTCGACATGCGCGACGCCAGCGTCGTCGCCCTCCACGCCCTCGACCGCGCGGGCACGCTCTGCGACGTGCGCAAAATCGCCCTGAGCGTCAAATTGGGCCTCGGCCGCAACTGGGCGTGGGCGTCGATCAAGCGGCTCTGCACGCGCGAGGAGGCGGTCACGATTGAGGAGGCATGCGAGATGGGGCCGGCCATGACGGCGTCGATAGCGCTGGCGAGGGAGACATTGTTGAAGAAGGTGCGCAAGGTGGATTTTTTGTGAATTGCGCTGCTGATGGAGGTGGACAGGGCAAGAAGGGCAAGGTCGAGGAGACTCTGCGAAGTTGCATACCGGATATAGGCGTGGATAAATAATGCGCGTCCATGATCTACCTACGACACCACGCACACGAACATCCGTGCCGACCGAATCTATATTATAGGCCGTACCCAATCTACTGAACCGTGTATACAGTACGTATACTCCCTCTATTAAGGATTACGATCCCAATTATACAGCGCCATACCGCCGCGACCATCTCCATCTAATTAGTAGACAAATCTGCGTAATCTTAAGCAACCTGCGCGCAAGACAGCCAACCACAAACATACCTCACAAAACCATCGCCATCGCCGTGTAGATCGCCGCGTCGGCGGACGTCTTCACGATCGAGTCGGCCTCCCCGTCCCACAACCACTCCATCATCCATCTGAACATCGTCTGGCGAAAGCCGCCGGATGGCGCAGGTTTAGACTCCTCCGCGCTCTCGACAGCAGCGCTAGTCCTCGTGAACCCGGACAGACGCAGAGACCGCAGTCTAGGAGTGATCTCGCCGCGTACAATTTCGAGAGCGTTGCGCCCGGGAAGGTCGGCCTCCAGATCGCCTATATCCCTCTGCGGGTAGAAGTCGTTGACTTTGGCGACGACAGTGTCCCGCAGCGAGTGAAGGTGCCAGGCAAGTCGTTCGCGAGCGGTAGACCTGTTGAAGCGGTGCTTGAGACGCTGGACAAGCTGCCGGCGCAGACTTGCAACAGATACGGCGGTAGGAGGGGGAGCCACATCGGCCTTGGCGACAAGCGAGAGGGGTCGAAGGCCTCCTGAGAATCGAGGGCGGGAGCTCGCGGCGTCAGAGACAGTGCGCCGAACTTCCGGCCGCTTCGTCGCAAGGTCCAGGACGCGACCATGCTGATCATTCGAAACTTGCTGTGAGTAGCGATTGAACTCGAGCGTCTGCGAGTTTTTATATCCGATGCTACGACGAGCCTGCTGCCGGAGTGAGGGTGGTGCACATATCGTCGTAGGGCGAGGCTTTCGACCAGAGCGCGTGACAACCTGAGAAGCGGAGGGAGTCCAGGTTGGCTTTGGCGAGAAGGCTTCGAACTCGGAGCAGGTGGTCGCCGGCGAGGAGATGTCCGAGAACTCGGAGCAAGAGAACGCGGGCGAGTTTTCCGCGCTGGACAGAAAGCTTGAAGCGAGGGAAAGCCGACGAGAATTAAGGCGATCCGGTACGACGCGCTCGACGCCGTCGATCGATACGATGTGGACGCCGTGAGACAGCTGTTTGCCTGAGAGCCCGTGGTTTTCACGAAGGGCGGAGGCCTTGGAAAGCAGAACATCGGAGGTGTGCTGGAGGTACGTCAAGTTGCCGATGATCTACGAGTCTGAGCATCAGTACGGCGAAGACATCGACAATGTGTCTAACTGACCATGCTTGAGCGACGGATGTCATTAGGCGAGTAGATGGCCATTATAGTGTAAAGAGCGTATCGTAAAGATCGTGGAGAAATAGATATGTGCAAAGGCGAGATAGTCTGTCTTGAGGATAGCAATGTGGTGGCGGGAAGCAAGGAAGCGACTGGAGGGTGCGGAACAATCGTCCTCGCGGCGCGTCACACTCACGAGGGCGTGACATGGGCGTCAGTGCCGCTCCCCAACGTAGTCTTGAACGTCATCATCACCGTCATGGCCCTCCAACGTCCTGAATATAAAGGGCATGCCCATGAGCAACGACCCCTCATTCTCCTCTCCCCACTTTTGGCGACGTAACCTATCCCACTTGTTTTCAACGTCCATCATCATGTTCCAGTTCACTGCTACTGCTTCTCGCACTGTCGCGCGCTCTGCGCGCACCTTGCACACGACTCCCGTCGCCCGCAAGACCGTGACGGAGACGGTCAAGGAGACGGCTGACACAGTACGTCTTTAGTTCGTCCCCACTGCTCAGTAACTTACCCACATCCAGTTGAACAAGAAGGTCGGCCAGACCCTCGCGAAGGGCATTGAGAAGGGCGAGAAGGCCTCGCAAACAACCAAGGAAACCATCAGTACGTCTTGCATATGCTATTGCTTGCAATCGGAGTGCTTAATGTCCTTTTAGACTCCACCGCAGCCTCCACTAAGCAGAAGGCAGAGGAGACCAGTGAGCAGGCAAGCCACAAGGCAAATCAGGTGAGCAACTTGCTTGTCTGTCATGGCGTTCATCGTTGCTCACGAAGTCATGTAGGCCGCTGCTGGCGCCCGCGAAGCAAAGGAGGACTTCAAGAAGAACGTCAAGGAGTAAACGGCAGGCGCTATGAAGGAGCATCTGCATCATCATCCAATGTATTTATAGGCCTTTTGCAACACGGACTTGCTCCTCGTGCACCTTTGTCTGTATCCCTTCATCGTCTTGTCTAATCATGGGCCGTGTAAGAAGACTAGCGAACGAGCATCGCAAGAAAGCGTTGAACAGTGATGACGTCGCATGACGTCACGCGTCATCGTCTATTGTCCGGTTTAGGAAGCTCTTGTACTTCTTGATCCCAACCGTCATCATGTACTCGCGCCCCAACACTGGTCGCCCGACGACGGGCGCGTCGTACGCGCCAAACTCGAGGTCGCGCCCCGCAACGAGTCGCCCATATACTGGTTCCAATCGGCCGTGGACCGGGCAAAGCACCAGTGGACGCCCGCAGACGGGTACAGGTAGGCCATGGACAGGGCAGACGCGCCCGGGAACGGGGCGTCCTGGGACAGCGGCGTCGAACTACGTGAGGCACGAAGCTAGCTACATCGTTGCCGTTCTGGAGGGACGCGGCGTCGCCCGCGAGGTCGGGATGGCCGCTCTGGAGAAGGATACCGGCCAGGTCGTGCTCGTGCAGGTGAGTATATGCAGTGGGCCGGGGTATATGCGCCATCTGGGTGGGTATATGCGTGCTGAGAACCGTTTTGTAGATCTCCGACTGTCCGACATACGTGAAGACGCTGCACCAGATGCACCTGCATCGGCCGGCGCTGGTCCTTGTCCCGGACACGTTCGTCGCTTCGGCGGATGGACAAACTACGTCGGGCGGCAAGAGGGTGAACTCAACTTCTGTGCTGGTAGAAGCCATCGAGGACGAGTTCCCTGGTGTACCCGTAGAAGCGGTTGGCAGGAAGTACTGGAACGAGACCAGTGGTACGTGCAGCGCGCCCGATTTAACAGCACATACTGATCGGCCGAAGGACTGGACTTCATTCAGCAGCTTTGTGTCGAAGACGACGAGCGCGCGGGGATACTGCTCGCGGTCGTGAACAAGTGCGTGCCTTACGAGCTGCATACATGCGCCTTCTGACTTGGGGGACTCCAGATACTACACCCTCTCAGCAGCAAGCGCGCTCTTCAAGCATGCAGAGCTCAAGCTCAACATCCGCTTCTCTTCCGGCTCCCTGCGCATCCGCTATGCGCCAGTTGAGGGCACGATGATGATCGACCCGGAGACCGCTCGCAACCTCGAGTTGGTCGGCAATATGACGCACAAGAAGTCCACGCACACACTGTTTGGGTACGTGCGCGCATCTCGTACCTTGTCGTACAGTACACTGACCCATCGATGCCACAGAACTCTCAATCATACCTTCACCGCGATGGGCGCGCGACTGTTGAGGACGAACATCTTGTCACCGATCACGGTCCTTCCGTCTATCGACGCGCGTCTGGATGTTGTCGAGGGTATGCCTATCGAAGGCGCATTAATGAGCACATGTTCAACGTCATCCAGAGTTCGTGAAGACGGAGGACCGCTTCAATGAAGTCAAGGACGCTCTGCGGGTGCTCAACAAGATGGACTTCGACAAGCTCATCGCTTCGGTACATCCTGCTCTTCCCACGTTAGTCAAGCTCATACGAAGCCTCTGGCAGCTCGCAGCCTCGGAAGCGCGCCCGACCAACAACGCGAAGCCCGCATCGACGAGAGTCACGCAGATGCTGAGCCTGAGAAATGCAGTCAAGACGCTTCCGCTTTTGTACAAGGCGCTCGAGGGCAGCCAATCGCAACTCCTGAAGATCATCCGCGATGTGAGCCATGATCAACATGTCTCTGTTTTCTTCCCTCATGTTCTCCCCAGATGCTCGGCGACGAACGGTTGACCAAGATCCAAGAACTAGTCGACGAACGTCTGAACGAGGATAGCACTCCGTCCAAGGTGCGCTCTACCACTCCCCTCCTGCCATCCCGCCTTCCTTTCTCCGTGTCTCCACTACTAACACCCTACTTAGGGCGGTATCGCCGCCGTCAACGCCCGTGTCTATGCCGTGAAAGCGAACTGTAACCGTCTCCTCGACGTCGCGCGCGAGACGTACCGCGAGAACATAGGGGACATCTTCCACCTCAACCGCACGCTGAGCGACGCGCACACGCTGCCGCTCGCGCTTGTGTACCAGGAGAGCACGGGATTTGTATTTACGATGAAGAAGGACGATTTGGAGGGGGAGTTGCCGAGGGGGTTCTTGAATGTGGGGCTGAAGAAGGGGAAGTGGGTGTTTACGAGTATGGAGTTGGTGAGTGGAGGAAGGCGGCGGCGGTCTGGGGGAGTAGGCAGGGAGAGATGCTGACGAACTGTACAGAAGAAGATGAATGCGAGGATGAAGGATGCGCTGGATGAGACGCTGTTGTTGAGCGACAAGTAAGTCACTTTCTTATATCAATAGCGCTTAGCTGACTTGCTTTAGGATTATCCAAGACATGGTCGCGGAGATTATCGTCGACGTAGGCGCGCTTTACAAGGCGTCGGAAGCGGTATGCATATCGTTAGATCACTAGTGCTTGAGTCCTCTGATTCGTCTTAGGTTGCCTTGCTGGACATGCTGTGGTCGTTTGCGCATGCGTCGATCAGTAAGGCTTAATTGTATTCGTCATAGCGTATTGACGCTTACACCCTTTCAGTTCGCAGCTATAGTACGCTCTCGCCTACAGCATTCTCGCGATCGCGACTCATGTCCACGCAGTCAGACCTGAATTCACCGGCACGCTCGCCATCAAGTCTGGCAAGCATCCGATCTTGGAGACCATCCAGTCGGCAGGCTCGGTCGTGCCCAACGATGTGTATTGCGACGACTCGTCGTGCTTCCAGATCGTGCAGGGACCGAAGTGCGCTGAGCTTCGCTACTTTGCGCCGATTCAGGGGAGCTGAAGACGTGTACAGCATGTCGGGAAAGAGTACTTACTTGAGGCAAATTGCGCTCCTCTTGATTGTGGCGATGACGGGCTGCTTCGTGCCAGCGGAGTATGCAAGCTTTCGGTGAGCGCTGCAGTTGCTAGTCGTCTCCTCGTTTATTGATGACCTGAAAGCATTCACGACGCGCTGTTGACTCGATTGTCGAACGACGACGACATTGAACGTAGTCTGAGCACGTTCGCCAGCGAGATGGCCACTTCGGCTATGATACTTGGTGAGTTGGTATGCGTCCGTCTGTCGGACTTCTACCAATGAATGACCAGGCCTTGCGACTCCGAAGAGCCTCATTCTTTTGGACGAGCTCGGCAGAGGGACCTCGCCGAGGGAAGGCGTCGGTATTTCACATGCAATTGCGGAGGCGCTCGTACGCCTGAAGGTATGCTCGAGTTGCTCATTATGTTGTATTCTGTGAAGACGACGTCTGACACACAATACTCGTAGGCTTTTGTCTTCTTCGCCACGTAGTGTTTTCTCTTCTACCGCGGCGTCTAGGAACTGACGCAACGACAGGCACTTCGGCGAGCTTACAACGACGCTCTCGAGGCAGCCGTCGGTCGTCAAGTGCTTGACATGGCTCATGACGCGTTATGTCTGCTGAATACCCCTCTTTTAGTCTTCATTTGTCTGTGCAACGGAGCCGACGAACCACCACAAACTTCGGTGTAACTTTCCAGTATCGGTGCGCTCAGCTACTCGTTTTCAATATCCATGGCTAAGTAGTCTTCAGTATCGTCGACGGAGCCCCTGAAGACGATAGCCACTACGGTTCGTCCACAACCTTTGAATGCTTCACCCCTCCGAGCACGCTTCGCGTCCAGGTCTCGAACTCGCCAGGCTAGCTGATCTACCGAAGGACGTCCTTACCGAAGCGAAGCGCGTCGCTAGTCAGCTGGCCGCTCTGCATGCCCGCCACGAAGAGTCTAGCGAAAGCAACAAGATCGCCATTCGGCGGAAGGCTCTCCTGCGGGTACTTGACCCTTTCTCTGCGCTCGTTTTGGCTCAGTCTCACTGCTTGCCTTTCTTTTGCGCTCTGCCATGCTTACGAACTGGCTCGACTCACCGCTTTCTGGTCGACTCCTCTGGCTCTCCGGGTTCTGCTTTGCGACCTTCTTCGTCGCCTCTTCACCCTTGCTGTCTTTCCCTACCTTCGATCTGGCCCCCACTCGCAGCTCCGCACGCAACTGATACAAGCCTACGAACACTCCGCTCTTCCAGATCAAGAACTTCTGGAATATGTCGCTCGCTTCCAGCGGGATATCGCCAAAGCTTTCGTGACGGTGCAGTGATTTATGAAGGCTCGGAATGAACTGTAAGCTGGCTATGGGACCCTGTCGTACGCCATTGATGAAAGCTGGACGGTACCAGACTGATAAATGAGTTTAGGGCAGCGGCAAACGACATGAAACTCTTCTGTGCGAGAGTATCACTACGGCCACACATACAATGGTCTACATTCAATTCCTCCATCACCCTATTCTGTCGCGCATTCGGAAGACGAACACGTAAGTACGCGAGAGCAGGTGAGGTTGTTGCCTGTCGTCCATGTCTACAATTCTGCAGAACGAACAGGTCGACTGAGGCAATACGAAGTCGGGCATGACGGGCAATCGTCCTTCCCGTCGATCCCGTCCCCCTGATTCGACATGCCTATCGCTAGGCCCCATACGCCTCACGCAATCCCTGGTGTGACAACCTGGGGTGCCGTGGCAAGCCAGGGAGTCTTAGCGTGATTGAACGGGTTGGCGAGTGCAAGGGCACCGTCAACCCTAGCCCCGCGTCGTGCGCCGCCCGCGCTTGCCAGTGTTCCCATTTCCTCGCATCGATTCGCGTATCTTCTTCGCGCTTGCTTTTGGTTACGAGCGGGCCGCCGAAGGCTTCTCCGCAATTCGCTTCGAGCGGCGCGTCGGTTCAGTCTGCGGACCAGCAGTGCGAGAGCGCTTGACCGATCGCTGCTTGTTCTCAGGGGCGGACCGCTTGCGTGGCCGGGTGCGTGCCCCAGAGCCGCGTGCAGATACCTCGCTATCCTCGCCGTCGGGCGAGAGGTCCATAGCGGCAGTGTCCTCCTCCGGCTGCTCTTCGTTGGATTCAGGTCGTGTCCTGCGCTTCTTTCGGCTCTCCTTCCTTCGCTCTTCCTCTTCGCGGTCGAGTTCTGCGAAGATCGCAGCTGCCTCTTCGGATGTGAGCCCTCCTCCTACGGAGGAGCCGCGAAGTTTGCGACGGGGTCGCGGGGGCTCGTCGGGCACAGGTAGGAAGGTGTCGGGGTTCTGGACATAGTGATTGCTGATCTCGCAGAAGGTCTTCTCCATTTCGATATATATGTCATCCAGGAAGAGCTTTGGGTCGTACACGATACGCTTGCTCTCGAGGGTGATGAATGGGGTAGTCAAGTCGGACTAGAGCTTCTCGTCGGCGTCATTTAGGCTGCTCGCAAGTTTGACAACCTTAGCGATCGGTGCACCCTGGCCGTAAAGAGAGTATAGATCCCGCAATAATTGCGAGAGCCTGGCCACCATGGTGATCGTATATGTGCGATCAGGCGAGCCCTCAAGTACGCCAGGAAATAGCTCTATGGCTATACTGCGCAGTAAATTGAGACGAGCGTCCGAGAGATCCGGAATAGACGCAAGCAAGGTTTTGGAGATCTTGCAAAATGTGAAGTCCAAGGCCATCCAGATAACAGACTCGAGATCGTGATAGAAGTTGAATGCAAAGTTCTCGGCGCCTTGAAAGACATCACCGAATATTTTCGGAAGGAATAGATGGGTTTGGTGTTGCACCTCGACGGCGATGTAAGCGGAAGTGCCTGTGATGGGATCGTGTCCTGTACCACCTGTGTACGGGCGCGCGTATTCCAAGTCGGTGATGAAGGTAACCCACTCCTCGAGTGCGAGTTGACGCTGTTTAGACTCAGATGCTCCATCCAGGGCCTTCCGGTAAAGGAGGAAGTTACCGGGGCTAACATCCCTGTGCAGGTATCCGGCGCGCTTCAGGTAGCGTAAAACTGCAAGAACGCTGGTGTTAGTACACGGCCAGTCGAAGGATCTGATCGATAACACACTCTTGGAAATCTGGCTAAGGGCGTGAAAGAATAGCGCAGGATCATCAACAGCGTACAGGTCGATGCATATTTGCGAGTATATAGTCCGACAGTGCTTCTTGTCATGCAGTCGGAGTAGTTCATCTGCCAGCGCTTTCGGGGCATGGCGTGGAGTATTGCCGGAGTCGGGATTCCGCCCTGTGGTGGCCAACTTGATCCGCGCGCGACGTGGCTTCGAGCCTTCATAGTTCTCCTCGCTCTTGAAGTCGTAGCGCTCGGCACCCTTCGGGGGCGCCGGGACATAGCCGGGTCCTTTGCCCTTCTTGAAAGTACCGACGTTCGGGTAGTGCACCACGCCGTCCTCCTCGATGCCAATCATATGCTTCTCCGCGTCGGGCCAGATATCGGCGTGCTTCCTCATCTCGTCCTTGATCGCCTCCTGTATAGAGCTCTCATCTGGAACGTGGTCGTAGACCCAGTAGTCACGGAGCACCTGGGTCTCTGCGGAGTATAAACGCTTAGTCGGATCAGCGATGTCCTTTTCGACCCTGCGAACTGCAAAGACGCGCATGGCACGGTTGTAAAAGGTCTCCGCGAACCTCTCGTTCAGGAGACGCGTTGTCTCGTATACCCTCGGCGTGGGGTCATCCGGGCGGTAGATGTCAAATTGGTACTGCAGATTCCCAGCCTTGTCCATGACGCGCTTGACGGTAGGGTCGATGCCGAGCGTCGTCAGTGGGGCGTACGTGTTGAAGAGGACGAAGTGAATGAACCAGTTGTGGTCCTAAACGACGTTGATCAACGAAGTCGGACACGAGATTGGGGCGCACGTACCTTGTATATGTCGAATGGCTCCGTGACACCAGTATGGGAACGGCTGTGGTTCCACATCCGCATCTGTGAACTCTCGATGGTGAACGTCCAGACCGTCGTGCGCCCGACGTCGTGGTAGAACATGTGACCGGCTTGTCCGAGCACCTTCATCTCGTTCTGTGAAAGTCGTCAGCTAAAGTGTTACCAGATGATCCTAAGCATACGCACATCAACTATCTGGTTGGGGCCCAATTCCAGCTTGCCCTCGCCAGTGCAGGTGACGTCGGCCGTGAGTATCACATCGTCCTCGACTTTGACCGAAGAGTTGCCCACGGTCCCAGCAGTCTTCTCGGTGACAGCCGAGGGATACCCTGAGTGCACGCGAGCGAACAAGGCACCGGCGCGATAAGACGAGCCGTCCACCTCCGAAGTGGTCGTCTTGGTGGGGCGACACATAAACCTCGTCGTGCGCTTCTCGCGAGAGAACCGGCCGGGATACAGCTCCTCAGCAATATCGAGTATACTTTCCACGACAGATTCCATCTTGCGGAAGTGAGCGTCCTCCTTGATCAGAAAAGCTTTCGTGCCGCCCTTCAGCGTACGATGCTTGGGCTTGGGCATCTGCGCCCACTGCTTGTAGCGGTTAATGACGCCGGTTTTAAGTGCACGTCGTTCAATAGCCTCGACTTCCGCCTCTGGGAGTTTCCATTCGGATGCGTAAGTCGCGTAGAAAGAACGCATGCCGCAGAATTTGGTCTTGCCAGCTGCGGCAGCGTCGATATAGCGTTTGCAGCTAGGGTAGAGAGCGTCCATGTCGGTTGTTGCGTACTTGATTTCGGAGACGACGCGAGAGTCCGTTCTGGACTGGGGAGTTGCTTCCTGCTGCTGCGACATGGTGCGGGGAGAAATGATCTGAACGTGCATCGTGCTCGTGAATAGTTTCACTTTTTATGCAACCGTCACAAGAAGGCTGAGGTGTAAAGACCAGGTGGGCAGAGCACAGGCGTGGCCAATGCGTTGATGGTGGCGTAGAACAAGGGCAGCGCGCCTTGTTCTTACACGTGGCATCGGCGTCGGCAAGCTCCGGAAATGCCTCCATTTGGAAGTAGAATGGTTGAACTTTCGGCTGCAAGGTCCTAGCTGCTTTCAGGCGATGCTGATAGGACCTCTCGCCCCCCTTCATTTGGAGCTATGACAAGGCTATCGATGAGGCAGATGAGTTCCCCGACAAGGAGCACAATAAGGCAGAAACCAGCACTCCGTTACACCGCCATGAATCAAAGGGTCTGTGCGCTCTACTCGGCACTGAAGGTCTGGGTATGAGTATCGTCTGCCCTTGCCAGGTATCCAATGTGGGGAGCTGGCGAGATTTTCTATCCGGGTTTCTCAATCCTGCAATAATGCATATGTTTATTGCCCAGCTTGCTTACTCGAGACGAGACTCACGCAGTAGGCTACATGACCCAAGTGCCAGCTTCAATATAACCCAACACAGCGAGAGAAGTTGATAAACGACAGAAAGCGTCCGGCACATATTAGCACAGAAGTGAAAAGACCGCGGCCCAGAGCCCAAGGTATACGACGTCGCGCTGAGTCAACATAGCAGATTTGACACAGCAGCGCGACGCCGCGCCAGGGGATAAAGAAGGGTAATCTTTGCAAAAAAGCGCAGGTCGGTCGTAAAATGAGTATACACAGAAAGCCGTGACGATATATATTTTAAAGAAGGTGCGTAAGCTTAATATAGGGAGCAACACGAGACAGCAAGACACATCAAGAAGAAAATCAAGCGAAGCGACACGGGAACGATGGCTTGCCATTTACCTCTTCCTATCCGCATTCCGTCGCGCCTGAATCGCAGCTGCCGATGTTGATCCTGACGCATCGTCCTCGTATGCCGGTGGAGGGGCATCAAGGTCAGCGTGTTCGGCAGCCTGTTCGTGCGATTGATGCACTGGACCGGCAGACCCGCTAGCGCCCATTGCTTCTGTTGACGGCTGCGTCCGATGCGTCATTGAGTCCGTGCCCGACACCGCTGATCCTACCTCGATCTGCTTCCCATGATGTGGCAGATATCCGACCTGCGAGCCGTACGCCTGCGTCGCAGAGCCTGACGCGGAGCCGGAACCCGAGGACATAGCTTGGGAGCCTGCCTGCGATAGCGCCGCTTGTGATGGGTTTCTGTATAGTCCAGACGCGGACCAAGCGGAGTCAGCCTCGGACTGAGGCGGATGCGCTTGCGAGGGATGCGAGCTCGAGCTCGGCGGGTAGGTCATGACACCGCCCACCACCGCAGGTGGATAGTACGACGATGCGGCATCGGTCGGGGAGTACTGGTTCGCGTACGCGCCATAGGGCGCTTGCGCTTGCCCTTGAGGCGTGTAGCCTGCCTGCGTGGGGTACTGCTGCCCTGGCGATGGCTGTGCGTACTGTGCCTGCGACGCCGGCGCGTTGCCCGCCCAAGCAGGGTCGGTGAACGGTTCCGGGCTCGCCAAGCGCATGGGGGGCTTGTCCGCCTCCTGCTTCCGCTTGCGCCAGAAGAACACGCCGACCCCGATCAGTGCGAGCACGCAAACGACGGGCACGACGACGGCGACGATGACAGTTGTGTGATCGGTTGACGTCGAGTCCGAGGATGCCGACTGGTTGGCGGTGTCGCCGTCGGAACTGGTGGAATTGCTGCTGCCACTGCTAGTGTCATCGTCGTACCTGGGGTGGGGTCAATGAAGTCAGAACGCGCATCCGATGTTTGAGGACGGTCAGGTGGCGTGGGGTAGATGGCAAGGATGGCGACGGGGAGAAGGGGGAGGATACGCACGTATACACGATGTAGTCTAGCAGAATGAGCGACTTGACCCCGTCGACGTGCCCATTCTGAATGGTCAGGTTGTGCCGTCCATTTTCGAGCGAGTCGTGCGAGAATACGGACATGTTGTAGTCGTACCCCGCCTCCCCTGGCGCAATCTTGGCGAAGGTGCCGGCGATGTTGTCGTCGATCCAGAAGGTCATGTCCGAATTACCTGTCGGCGAACTTGATGACCTGGCGAGCACGCAGAACACGTATACCGCCGTCCCTGCGTGCGACATTAGCGCGGCTTATACCTCTACCATCTCTGTATACGCACCCGTGAACTGGAACGACGCGTAAAGCGGCTCATTAGGGAAGTCATTACTTCCTGGCTGCTTGTTGAACTGCGTTCTTGCGTTAGTCTCCGCCGATCGCACTAGCACCAGCCCACACACCGTGCTATCATGCCAGGTCCCGCCAACCAGATTCGTCTCCGCCGGGTGGGCGGTGCACCCGTCGCAGTCGCTCGCGTCGTTCCAGGCGCCGGTCGGGTAATACGTGATCTCGTTTCCGGTGAGCTCGTCCTTCCCGCTGTCGTCGACGGTCACATTCCGGACCGCGGCGTGCGCGCAGGACGCCACAGCGAGCCAGGCTAGAAACGAGTGACGGAGCATCGGCCCGCAGGTGTAAGTGTGGTAGAGGGGGGATGGAGGGGGAGGAGGAGAAGAGGCGAATGAGCGCTTGGGCGCTAGCGGGCGGTGCCGCTGGTAGTGAGCGCAATAACCAGGGTGGGCGATCGGTGATGTTGCTGTTCGAGGGCAGGGCATGTGCTTAGATAAGAGTGCGTTGAAACATCACCCCCTTCAGCGCCCTTCCCAAGCGCCTCCGCGCATGATTGCCTTGCTTGGACTCGGAAACGACGGAAGAAGGTCCACAAAGAGCAGATGGGCGTAGCCCCACTTGAATGAAGCCTGACAGTCCTGACCAGACGTTGCGCATACGGTACCTGTACGGTGCAGAGGGTCCGCAGGAATCAAGTTCAATCAAGTGATCATTCCGGTACTGTTGGCGTTTTAGCGTGTTTTGCATCTACGACGAGAAGAGCGCTCCTGGATGCCACATCCATCGGGTGAGTATCTCTGGTTCGTAGATCTGTCTTCGAGCCCGAGCAACGCTGAGCGCCGCTGGGCGACAAATGGATGACCATGCGGGGCACTGGGGTGCCGAAGTGATGTGTGACAGCTTTGTCACAATGAGTGATCTCAAAGGATTCCCACGGTTCAACTTTCCTTTTCCCACGATAACATTAGTTTGACTGCTTGAGGCTACTGTACGCTACGTGTACATAGGCAAATCGAGGAACAAGAAAGACTAGCTCGATCCTGTCCTACTGCTAATCCTCCAAGGGTCGCTACCCGTGACACTCCTGCTTCTAAAGAAATATCCTCCTCACGAAAAGGGGCTCAAAGCAACTGGTCCCGATTTCCCAAGATTTGCCGGACGTGATGACATGCACATGCAGGACAATTGGCGGGAGGAGGGCACGGTCTGCGATGAGGATGCGGCCGCCTCCGAAAGTTCAGCCTTTCTGCCGGTCGCCGCGTTCGCTCCCGCCGTTCCCCCTTCGTTCAGGCGACGGACGGCTGGCTCCCAGGCAACAGCCAGCTGCCAGGGCGGCCATAAATGAGCTCCGAGGCGCCGAAAGGACTGGACCAAGCGGGGTTTCATATGGGGCATGGGCGCCATCATGAGATGCATCCTCCCGTCATGGCCAGGCTATGCATTCGGCTGGGGAATCTCTCGCCATTGTCCTTGCTGAACGTCCTTCGCCGCGCTGCGGGTAGGAAAGGCGCGGCCGGGGGCGCTCTCGGCTGCCCATGACAAAGCCCGTTTGACCTCGGCAGTATCCACGTGCGAGAAATCAAAAGGCCGGTGGTTCGATAATTTTCGACGGTTGAAGAGGATATCAGCGAGCGCCTACTGGTCCCCACGGCATCTTGTCCTTGACCGCCACCCCACACTCGGCTCGTCATGGCAAATATCCGCTCGCCCGGCGTCGCTGTCCCTTCCGCCGCCGAAACGGCGTTGTACAACATGACCTCCCCCTCCCATTCCTTCCTCCCCAAGGCGCAGGGCGGCTCGACATGGCTCTTCACCACCGCGACCATCGTCGTCTCCCTACTCCTTCTCGAGCAGGCTGTGTACAAGTACAAGAAGCGCCATCTCCCGGGCGCGTCCTGGACAATACCCATCATCGGGAAGTTCATGGACTCATTACACCCGACGCTCGAGAACTACATGAAGCAATGGGCAATGGGCGATCTCAGCGTCGTTAGCGTGTTCAACATGTATGTGCTCGCCCTTTGTACGCGTCTTAGTCTGACAGCCTCTTGTCAGTTTCATCGTGATGGCGGCCTCAAACGACTATTCGCGGAAGATCCTCAACACGCCATGTGCAGAGCCTGCGGTTGTCAACTCTGCGAAGCACGTTCTCTGCCCCGAGAACTGGTGCGTGTACCCCTTACTCGCCTATACCATCTGCTGACCATTGCCTAGGGTGTTCTTGAATGGCAAGGCTCACGTCGAGTACCGTCGCGGTTTGAACGCGCTCTTCACCCGGAAGGCCCTCGGGTGGGATAATATTCACTAAACGCAATCACGTGACTGATTTTCTATAGCTCATACGTCGACATTCAGGACCGTATCGCCAAGGAGCACCTCCAGGACTGGGTTAAGAAGTGCCAGACGACCGGCAAATCGTTCCCCATCATGATGGACGCCCGCTTTATGAACATGGTCACCTCCATCCGCGTCTTCTGCGGCATGTACGTCCCCGACGACGCCATCGCGGAGATTTCGCAGAAGTACTGGGACATCACCGTCGCGCTCGAGCTCGTCAACTTCCCCCTCCCCATTCCCGGCACGAAGATCTACCGCGCGATCCAGGCGCGCAAGGTCGCGTTCAAGTGGCTCGAGCACGCCGCGCACGAGTCGAAGATTGCCATGGCTGCGGGCAAGACCGCGGGCTGCCTGCTCGACGAGTGGTGCCAGGTGCTGAACGACCCGACGTACAAGGGCCGCAAGGACTTTAGCGACCGCGAGATGGCGCTCGTCGTCTTCTCCTTCCTCTTCGCGTCGCAGGATGCGATGAGCAGCGGCCTCACGTACGGCTTCCAGCACCTCGTCGACCACCCGGATGTGTTTGCGAAGATTCGCGAGGAGCTTGACCGCGTCGTTGGCCGTGACCCGCACGCCGTCCTCACCCTTGACCTCCTCGACCAGCTCCCGTACTTGCAAGCCGCCGTCAAGGAGAGCATGCGCGTAAAGCCGCCCGTGACGATGGTAGGCGCCCCTTCTCTCTTTCATTCGACCTCGCTCACTCGCCCTCCTAGATCCCCTACAAGACCGTGAAGCCTTTCCAGATCCGCGAGGACTACACGGTCCCGACCGGCACCCTCCTCATCCCGACCTTCTACAACTCGCTGCACGACCCCGACGTATACCCTGAGCCCGAAGCGTTCAAGCCCGAGCGCTGGCTCGACCCCGAGGGCAGCGCGAACAAGAACCCGAAGAACTGGATCGGGTTCGGCAACGGCGCGCACCGGTGCATCGGGCAGGAGTACGCGCTCATGAACATTGCGCTTGTGCTGGCGAACGCGGTGATGCTGGCGGATTGGGAGCACGACATCACCGAGGATAGCTTCAAAGTCAAGTGAGTGCGGTTTGTTTACTGGGTGGGATGTGTGCTGACGGGTTTTGGCAGAATGATCGCGACCTTGTTCCCTGCGGACGAGTGCAAGATCAAGTTCACGCCGCGCGCGGTGGCATAAGTGTCGCGAGGCGACGCGGTCGTCTTGCGTACTCCGTCTGCATTGGCACACGTTTCTTGTCGCATGATCTTGTCCGTCTTGTGCCACTAGCATGGGTATCCTCGGTTGGGTGGAAAGCAGCAGTATAAACACAAATCATCTGTGGCGGCGCTAGCCACCACGCTCCCTTTGCACGACACTACTGTGCGCGTGCATCCCCCACGACTATGTTTCTTATCGTATAATTTAGAAGAGCGTTCGCATTAGAGTGGACCTTGGTCATACTTTCAGCTATGCGTGCTGTAATAGACAATCTATGAGTTGTCCTGCATCTTGGTTGTTCGTCTGCCTTCCTGATTGCTGGTTCGGAAAAGGTGGGCGGAGGAGTGAGATGAACGCAGGTAAGCACAGGCTTGGCGTATTCCCATTGTCATAAAGTAGGGAAGAAGACCTGCAAGCCTCTCTTAGCTCAGTTGGAAGAGCATCAGACTGTAATGGTTACCGTGTCATCTGGGGGTCGCCTGTTCGAACCAGGCAGAGAGGATTCTTTTGGTTCAGCTTCGTTTTTTGCAGAGCTGGAAAGTAAGCTGAGTTCTTGGTGTAGAAACAATGAAAGAGATCAGAATTCTGACGCATGCTTTGCAAATGTTAATGTTGATCTCAATCATTACCACCACCTCGTTCCTAATCCACTTGTGTTCAAGTCTTCGAGGATACATTCTACGCACAGCAGTGGCTAAGGCTGCCGCCGAATTACATCCCAATGGTGAGCATGTACCAGCTACCTACTGTAAGTACGCATCCGGCGCTAGAGTATCACGGCAAATGCCGAACCATTGTTGATCACCGACATACGCATGACACCCTTTGTTCGACCACCACCACCATCGCGGTGCACTCTACTTGACTCTTCCCCTCTTGTCTTTCATCATTTTCTGTTTGTTTCATTATTTTCTGTCCGCTCATAAGGAAAGGGTGCGCTGTCCATCTCGGCCAAATTATTGCCTGAACGTGGACGAGGCTGTGGCTCATGTTATTTTCCAGTCGCCACGCCATCGCATTCACGTCGCCACCGCGGACTGACAAAATTCAGCCAGCGGACAAATGGACGACGAGTGCCTTCAAGAAGTCCGAGAATGGCTTCGGGGGTGTGCCTCTCGCGCCAACAGAACGCGTGTCACACGCTTGAATTCGTTTTACGACACCTATCTCCCTCAGTGGCAACGACTCTCCGACGACGAATGGTTCAAGCTTCACAGTGCCCTCCTCCGCGATAAGACCCTCGACCGTAAGGGTCAATGGGCCGACCTCCCGCCACCGAAGAAAACTCGCGCGCAGACCGGCAGCAAGACGCGTCGGGCGAACGAAGCCAACCATTTCCGAAGACTCGAGAAGGTTATAGAGGGCGTTTTGGTGGCGGCCGAACGAGCACTCAAGGGACGCTTCGCGCCTGCGAAACGCACGACAAGATTCTCGTGCCGACCTGTGCGAGCGACGCATGGCAAGGCGACAGGCCCGGCCCAGCACGTTGATGCAATGTTCATGAGGAAAGAGTCCTGCTATTCAGGCGGACTCGTGAAGGGCATCAACGCTCAATACCCCTGGAGCGTTGACGACAGCGATGGGGCCGTGACTGCTGACATGACGACCGCCGGCCAACTGAAGCTGGCTTCAGCAGCGACCGATGTTGTTGATGTACGCTCCTCCGATCATCGGCCTCCCTCGTGCTCAGACAAGCTTTACAGAACGAAGAGAAAACATTGCAATACGCCGCTCACGCTATTCGATACGACGTCGGTCGTGCTTTCGTATTATCATTTACCATCGAAGGCTCCCTCATGCGACTCTGGCACCACAGCCGATCTCACTCTGGCGTTTCAGAGCTATTCGACATATACAATGTACGTTGCCCCCTCCACGAACATCCTCCCTCTTGATGCTGACTTTCCTCAGAAGCCGCGGTTGTTTGTCGAATTCATTCTCCTCAATACGTATGCGCCCCCATCGACGCTCGGCATCGATCCCACCGTTCGCCGCGTGCTCGACGATGCGGCGCATCCGCAACACCAGTTTGACATATACGCCAAGGACGGATGCTGCAGGACCTATCAAACCGTCGGCGTAATCGACGACGTCGACTCTTTGCTCCTCTATCCAACCTCCAAGCGAGTTTACAAGGTCAAGCAAGTCATTCAGAACGCCGATTCCCCGCACGAGCGCGTTCTCGACGCGACACCCAACGTCTTGCTCGACTACTGGGTCGACTTGGGCGTGCAGAACGAGAGCACCATTCAGAGGGGTATCATTCACAACCTGGAATCGTCGAACGACTGGCCCGACATCAAGGATCATTTCATGGACATCAAGCATGACGGCCTGGTCCGATATCCATCCTCGGGACCGTTGACGCAAAGCGGCGTCCCGCCCTCCCCTCCGGACTCCATATACTATCACTTCATGGATCAGGTCGACGCCGAAGATGAGCGTTATGCCACCGCGGCGGTCAAGGAGGACAACCTAAAGAAGCGCAATGGTGTCTTCCAACATAGGCCCGACGGGAGTCGCATACCCGTCCCCGAAATGCAGGGCATGAAGCATTGCCGTACCGTGTACGCGCAATATTGCGTGGATTTGGGCTCGATCTCCAGCCCTGCGCTGTTTTTCTTCGCCATGAGCCAGGTCGTCAAGAGTGTGTGTTCTGTTTCGTCGAGGTCGCGCGCGAGCTTAAGCCTTCTGCAGTTCTCAAGTACCTCAAGCGTGCTGGACACGTGCATAGGGATGTTAGTCCCGGCAATTTCTTGCTACACCACAAGAGCGGGACGCTACCCGAGCACGTAAACGCTGAGCTCGATAAATGGACGACTATCATCTCCGATCTCGAATACGCTAGACTTTACCGTGACCGAGGTGCCAACGAGATCCTTAGCGTATGTGCAGTAATAATCTCTTAGTCGGCGATTGACTGACGACGCAATACAGGGAACCCCGGGCTTTATCGCCGTCGAGGTACAAGACCAACGCCATATATTCACGACGGCTCATTACGACTCTGACTGGCGCAAGCCCCCTCCCGCCATCTGCCAGTTCTTCTCTTTCAATTACTACCACGATCTGGAGGGTGCGCTCTGGCTGGCTTTGCACTTCGCGTTCAAGAGGGTTCCCAAGAGCAAACTTGACGCGTCGACACCCTGGGGCCCTGCGGACGATGTCTTGCGCCACTACGCCGCCCGACTCTTCCCTCGCCAACTCGAGCGCACGAGTCATCGCACCCGCGCTCTCATGCACGGCGGTGATCTTGCTTTCTTCGGAGAGGCACTAGTCGCCATCCACGGTCCTGAGGCGCCCATCCTGAAGATCTTCCCCCTCATCACCGCACTCGGTCAAGCGTACGTTCGTGTTGAAGGCAGCACGGATGTACCGATGATCCAGCTGGACAATGGACACCAGGTTCTCGACGACTCGCTCTTCACGGACGAGATCTATGACACGATGGAGGCGACGTTTTGGGAGATCAGCAATGCCTACCTGCAGCAGGATGAGGAGTTCGTCCGGGTACCGCCGCCGCCGCCGTTCGAATACGGCAATGACCGCATGGCATCACCGCCTCAATTTGCTGATGAAGGGCTGGCGGAGGCGGAAGAGCCGGAGAAGATTACGCCGGCTGAAGACGAGAAGGAGGAAGTGTTGTCTCGACCGCCAACGCCCATCGCTGCCCCCGCGACGCGTCCTTGCTCAAAGGGCGCCGAAAATGGTGCTTCGGCCGCCGCCGTTCAAGATGACTCCTTTGAAACTCGAGAAAAGACGCGGAAGCGCACACGCGAGGAAGCTGTTGTAAGCTCAATGCCACCTCGGAAGCGGCTTTGTCCTGGCACTACTTGCCAGCCGACGCGGTGGTCCCGACGGCTAGCGGCCAAGGCTAAGAAAGCGTAGGGCATGAACGCGCAAGTAGGTCTCAAGACTCGGTTGAGCTGTAGCAAGCATCCCAAAACTGCGGGGTAAGGAGGTAGATAGGGAATATATGCCAACGCTAAATGTAACCCGACCTACGGGCGTGTGAGCAGCACACGCCTAGGGCCTTCTTGGATTGACTACACGCCAACTCGCGATTAGAAACTTGGGTTAGAAACTTGGGAATGAATACGAAGAAGGTGCAAGCTAAGCGTCCCTTCAAAATCCTGGCCAGCATGCGGCCGGCCCGGCTCTCGCGGCAAGCTTGAGGAAGCGGAAGCGCGGTGAAGCTATCCAGCCCGAGCTACCGATGCGTGAAGGCAAGCGCGCGCGCGCGCTAAGGGAGTGGCACCTACCAGATCGTCCGACCGCATACGGAGTAGACTGACCGAGAAAGCTCGTCAAGGAGAAGCGCAGGTCGGGATATCATTGCGGTCGAATTCAACCCGCACTACGCAATGCAAGAAGACCCTGGCTGGTGTAGCAATACATTAGATGATACCGGTACGATTACTATAGGGATTGTAGAACAACCGATCACCTTGTCTTTCGTTATGTGATGACATCGGCATGTGCGCGGGATACATTCGATGACCATACTATGCCGTTGATTCCGTAAATTTATTAATTTGCGTGTGAGTAGTCAGATGAATGGATGTTGCAAGTGTTTGCGTCGGTCCGCACGAGCAAGTGAGGGTGCCGCGCGAGCAAGTGAAAGGTTCGCGCGAGCAAGTCAGCACTCGGACTGAAGACGTCGGGGTGGAAGGCTGCTATGACATGGGCCTATATTGAAGCTTTGGGGTCGTCTCTTCTGATAACTCCCACAATTCTGTGGTCATCGGAGCCGGATAGAGTTGCTCGTCCGATGCCTTGAGATGACAGTCGCCGAGAAGTCGCTCCTTCCCGATTAGGCCATAGGGGTGTTCGAGACGCACGTGGCGGCTCAGGTAGATTCCTTGGGCTTTGACCCATTTCTCCCGCGAGAGGTGTCAACTATAGACTCACATATGCCTTTCACTGGGATCTGTGCAGTCTTTTAGTCTGAAACCAGTCGCTCAGCGACCTATACGAAGCTCCTTCGGCTATTTCCGAACAGTCACGCGTCTGGTAAGTCACGTGAATGATGCGGCACCGCGAAGCTGGTGTTGCATCTCGAACTCGACGTTATCGCAACTCAACGAAGGTCGCTTGTCTTCATCAGAGATGAATGCAATAACCGTGCATGACAAGGCCACATGTATTTCACAATCCCTTGAGTTGCTCCCGCGGATGTCCCACTTGCTCGCGCGGACATCCAACTTGCTCGCGCGACGCTCCCTCTTGGTTGCGCGGGACCTTCTCTCGCTCACGCGGAGCTGTTTCTTACTCAAGCGGCGTTGTGTCTTGCTCGCGCGGACCTACCTCTTGCTCGCGGGGACACTGAAATTAGTAGTGACTGAACATTTCTAGACTTGTAACACGCAAATTAATAAATTTACGGAATCAACGGCATAGATGACGGTAACTATTTGCACAGCCCACGTAGGATGCTCGGCATGCTGTAGATGTCGCACGTCTGTGAGATGGAATGGTCGCATCCTGCAGCTCTTGACCTCGCATGAGGCCCTCCGAGATTGTCGGACCCTTTTCTACCACAGATTGGGATGCGCTGCCACCGCCCGCGTGGTCAAAATGGCAAGCATAGTACCGGGATTATTGAAGGGACAGTACGAGCATAAACCAGTCGGAAGTCGACAATGTAATGATGCAGAGCAGACTCAATTGTATAGAAGGTGTGGGGATGATGGTACGGACGAGTACCACGGCTCAAAAGCAGGGAATACTAGATGGGAAGAGGGTAGCGACGTTGCGGATGACGACGGAGGGCCGGAGTAAAGTCGTTCACAGATGCTCAGGCGGAATGGCATATCAGCTTAATTTAGGGAAGCGGATGAGCGTGGCGCATGCGTCTGCATTCCTCAGGCGACCCTGGCTGGCCTTCAGGCTGGTGTGATCATTATCAGCAATATAAAGCCGATGGCGGTTCATTGTCCGAGTCAGAACGCGTCTCCGGCGGCCATGCTTCATGAAATGGAAGGCGTGGCCCCGGGCCACCGTGACCTCGCCGCAGTGCATGTGAATCAAATGTTGAACCGAAATTCTTCCAAAACGGGGAATGTGCCGGCCTCATGGCCATCACGTGACATCCTCGAGGCCTGCGAGACCATGCGGGTCGCGTTTGTTGAACCCGAACCATCAACATCTTCACAGGCCAAACGCGTTTGCCGCCTCCGTCGGGCCATCGCCACGCGCAAATTAACTGGCCTTGGACTCCCCCATAAATAGTGAGTTGTCCCGTCCTCTTTCCTTTCCAGAACGGCCCACATCAAGGCTCGCCACTCCCGGGCTCAACCCTTCCTATCCTCATCGTTCGTGCGCTCACCATGGCCGTCCAGTCTGCTGGCACCAAGGCTTCTTTCAAGCACAGCCCTCTCCGTGCAAGATACGACCTATTCTACGATATGGGCAAAGAAAACCTCGAATGCGATCGCAATCGCCTCCTCGCCAGCGCCCGCGACTCGGACAAAGTCCGTACTTGCTCCGTCGATCTCTTCTGGAAGACGTACGCCAAGTCCTGGAGGCCTTTGACGAGCAGTCAGATGAACGCTCTCACCGCCGCCCTGGACGAAGAGAACGTATATAGGAACAAACGATGGGTCGCGCTGCCAGACGCGAAGAAAGGCGTCGCGGAGGATGTGCATTTCAAGCGCCTCGAGAAGATCTTCTCTAAAGTCACTGCACTAGCAGAGAAGACACTCTCGGGGCGCTTTGAGCCCGCGAGGCGAACGACCAAGTTTCGATGCCGCCCACGGCAGACCACGAGCTCCGAGGTCATGGGCGCGTCGCACAAAGTCGACTCCGTCAACACGCGCACAGACTCTTCCTATCCGGAAGGCTCAAGAGGTCTCCTTGGCAGCGCACGCAACGCGAAGATCAAGATTCGGCGGACTGGCGAACTTGTGTTCACCGCAGACGCCTTGCTAACAGGCGAATTTAAGCTGTTCGACACGCGGGCAGATCAATTCGATGTGCGTACTATGACTTTCCTCTCCTTTCCGATGCTGACCAGATGCTTTTAGAACGCCAAAAAGACTTTTGGTCATGCTGGGCATGCATTCTATAACGACGTCGGCCGCATCGTGGTATTCGCGTACACGATCGAAGGCGCTAAAATGCGCCTCTGGTGTCACACTCGCTCTCACACAGGGATCTCGGAGGAGTTTGACATACACACGGTACGCCGCCCGTGTCTCATATCGACTATCGCTAACATGTTCCTCTAGAACCCTTCCATGTTCATCGACTTCATCCTCTTCAGCACCTACGCCTCTCTTCCCGTTCTTGGTGTCGACACCACTGTTCGCCGCGTCATCGATTCGGACAGGAATATCCAGTACCAATTCGACTTTTACGACCGGAAGACGAACGTCCGAACCACGTATGAGACCACCCGCAGCATCGACGAATCCTCCGCCATGGAGCTCTACTCCCGTTCCATGCGCGTCTTTGAGGTGCATCTGGTCCTCGGCGATCCTTTCGCGAAGAAGCGAGCTTTCGGCAAAGAAACCTTCGTACTGCGCGACTACTATGTTTTCTCCCATGTCAAAAGCGAGCGCGAGATCCAGGGCGGCATCCAGCATCAACTCGAGCTCAAGGGCGTCTGGGAGGAGGCCAAGCCTCACTTCATGCGCATCCGAGAGGACGGTGCCGTCTGGATCCCTCGCTCGGAAGGCGCCGTTCGCCAGACTGTACCCGCTCCTCACGAGAAATCGGAGCCCTACGAATTCATCGATGGCGACAATCCCGCCGGTTCGGGCCCTTCTACGGAGACAATCCGAACGGGCAGGTCCCACCGTACTGGGCAAAGCTCTCTGGCGTATCCGAACGCTGTTGAGAAGCCTCTGTCCAAGTTGCACGAGAAGCGACACATGCGCACTGTCTACGAGCAACTCTGTATCGACCTCTACAAAGTTAACGACCCAAAGCTCTTCTTCTTCGCCATGAGTCAAGTTGCCAAGAGTGAGTCTTCGCGTGCAAGAACGGTACACTGTAGATCTGACCCTTTGAATTTCAGTCCTGCGTTACATGAAGCTTGCGGGTTACGTTCATCGGGATGTAAGCCCCGGTAACTTCCTTCTGCACTATATCAAGGAGAACAGTGCTTGCCCCGACCTCGCCTCGATCTCGCAGACTCTCCGAGATGACTGGATCACGATCATCTCTGATCTCGAGTATGCGCGGCCTTTCCTTCACGGATCAGGACACGACGCAATCACGGTGAGTGGTTCGGCGTATCGGTGAGACCTCTTAGCTAAAGATTTCAAAGGGCACCTCGTACTATGTCGCAGTCGAAGTGCAGCATCAGTCGTACGAGTTTGGCCCCCAGCAGACGTACAAGCCCAACTTGCTTGGAGGCCCCAATGAGAGACAAAAGACGGTCTCCGCGAATCCTCATCACTTTTCCTTCAACTTCTTCCACGATGCTGAATCGGCGTTGTGGATGGCACTGGACTTCGTCTGCCGAAAGATCCCGTCGAAGAGGCGAGATTTGGTGACGCCATCCGGGCGGGCAGCTTTGGATGTTCTCAGAGAATACTCCGCCCTGATGTTCGTGCCCCAGATTGAAGGCTCTACGGAACGCTTGAAGTTCATCGAAGATGCCGTACACGCCAAAGCTCTGGAAGAGGCCCTGACCGAAGTGTACGGTGACGATTGCCCCGTCTGGAAGGTCGCTGGTCTCATTGGCCATCTCGCGGAGGCCTATCGCACCATCGAGAAAGCTCCGTTTGATCCCGACATGCTTCTCAAGAACGGTCGCAAGGCTTATGATCCCTCCCTCTTCGCTGACGAGATATACGACATCATGGAAGTTGTGTTCTCGGGCATCAGCGACTACTACGCGGACCCTGCCAACGCCGATGTCTTCGTGTCCATATACGACCCTCCTGCATCGGATCCCCAGCCTGCCGCCGCTGAGGCAGAGGCAGTCGCACCGCCCCAGGACTGCATCCACGACGACGACAATCATGGCGACGGGTATCACACCGACGAGGCGGGCGCTGGGAACTACAGCGATGATGATGAGGAGGACGAGGAAGAGGACCGGGCCACTGGCAGCGATCGCGACGCTCCGGCAGTGTCTGAAAGCTCCAGCGATAACTCTGACGCGACGACCGACGCTCCCGCGACCGGTGGCGACGCGACGGCCAACGTCGCTCCCACGACCGGCGGTGAAGCCCAGGGTACTGCGACCGTTCCTGCTAGTGACAGAGTTCTCAGGAGCAAGAGGAAGCGCGATGACGATCCTTCTCCTGGGCCTCCAGCTCTCGTGCGCACTGTCAGGCGATCGCGTACCAAAGGCGCGGAGCCGTCACGTCGGTCCCGGCGGCTTGCGGAAAGGCAGAACTCCCAGGAGGAAGTGGCGCAGCCCCAGCCTGCTGCCACGGGAGGGCCGGCGCGTCGGCCACGGACGACGCACCCTCCTCCGCCGCCGAAAAAGCAGCGCAGGATCCGTTCGAGATAGGCTAGTTATAGTAACCTCAATGGAGTTAAGCTACTACATTTCTGTTTGCTTTGTATCTTTACATCCGTTGTCTCCCGCATTTAGATGATTGAGAGGTTTCTTACTATCACACGATCTGAGCTCGTTTCCGTCTACGCCTTTAAAATATATGTCCGTGAACCCGAAAATGCCTACAAATTCGCTTTCAGGTCAAAGCTCCCTTAGCTCCCTTCGAAAACCCCGGCCACCCTCAGGACCATAGATCTGCTCTCGCGGAACCGCCGGATTCGCACCCGCCAGCGTCCCCCACACCGCATCGCGTACCCACCCATCGTTCTTCGTTGCAGCGTCGCGAAAGTAGGTCTGCCCTCGCGCGTCCTGGTACGCGAGCGTCTGCTCCGTCGCGCCAGTGCCGTTGATCGCATGTCGAAGTCCTGGCCAGTCGTCCATACCGATCTCCCCGACGGCTCTTTGTATGGATTGCAGGCGCTTGGTCGGGGTGAAGGGAGCGCTGAGCGCACGGGTGTGGGATTGGATCCGTAGGCGCCTGGCACACCCAGTCAGACGCGAATCTGCATGAGAAATGAGAATGCGCACCGTATTGCATCTCGTAAAGCGAGTAATTAGAGAATACCGCTAGGGGGTACTCGAATGCATCGCGTAGTCTTTGTATGCCACCATGCGTTGACGTGGTCGTGCCAATTGTGGACTGATTCGCCCACTGATGTTCGTCAGCGTCGAGCGATACTCGCACCTGCGAGTTTGTGGCAAAGTCGTACCTGCAACCAGCCTTGATCCGCGTAAAGTTGCGAATTGGAGTAACTGGCGCTCTGCTCGAATCGCACTGTCTTGTTTCCTCCCGGCGTCGCCAACTCCGCCTCGATGAGCAAAGAGCGCTTCGCCTCAACCTTCGTCCACACCGTCACATTGCCCTCACTCGCACCGCCAGTCGTCGTAATCTCAGCCCTTGCAGGTGCCTCGTACTTCGTAATCCTCCCACTCGTCGATCCGACACCCAGCCGCAAGTGCAGCCCTCCCGATACGAACCAATTCGAGTTGATGGTGGATCCCACCTCCCCCTGCCCCACCACCGCGAGTGTGATGTTATGCGTCCCATTCGCCGCCGCCGTCGAGCTGTCCAGCAACAATGGAAGCACCGGGGTCAAATCGACCCAGTACGTAGGCGCATCGTACGCCCCGTAGGAAGTCAGAGGGCGCCAGAGGGAGGGTGTGACGCCGCCGGTGTAGATTACTGGGTAGGGCCAGACGATGGCAGCGAGCGTGCCATCGACGAGCACCTGGACCTCGCGGAAGGGGCCTTTGGCGATGAGGCCGGTGCTTGAGGGGAAGTAGGGTGCGAATTCATCAGGCGTGTCTGGGGTGGATCGGGGTTTATCAGGGTGCTGTCTGAGAGGGAAAGGAGAGCTGCCACTTACTGAGGTACCAGAACTCCTCCGCTGAGTTACCAGAACAGTAGACCTCGACAAAGGCTTCCGTCGTGTTAGGCGGGACAGATACCGCCGTGGACCCTCCCGCATCGCTATCAAGGGTGAAGTAGTTCGCCGCATTGGAGACGCCCAGAGACAGCGGCACGATGATGTCTGCTGTCTCTGGCGTAGGAAAGAACCCGGTAGTTGCGTAGAATGTTGCGGTAAGGGTGACTAGAGGAAGATTAGTAGTCAGATCACAATAAAGAGTGGAATGCACCACTTGCCATCGAAGCCGCCATTGAGCAGCCTAAAGCAAATAATTCGAGCGAGCTTCAACGCGGAGACACGGCACGTACAAGCTCTCGTCGACGATGTTACCGAAGTCCATCAGTAGTTCGCCTTCTTGCGCGAATAGCGCAGTGTAATGTGTGACGTCCTTGATCCTATACCAAAAGTCTTGTAGTAGACGGGTGGGTGAGATACACCAACAGCTCACGTCGTCCAAATGGTCCCCGTCTTCGTGGGTTCCGCAGAGGAAGTTCGCCAGACTATATATGTCGATCAGCTGTCTGGTATGGGGGAAACCTCGATCTCACTTTCTGCATGGGATAGATATATGGACTGGCGGGAATTAGCTTCGACTTGTATAATCTGCTCCGGAAGCATCCACTTACGCCCAGTCTATCGTACTGCGTCCCTTTCCTGCATGTCAGTCAGTCAGGGGATAGTTCCATGGGCTGGCCCATCGAAGGAAGTTAGCTCACGAGTAGACAGTTAGATTCAGACTAATCGCCGCCCACTTGCCCACCTCCCCGCACGCTTCGTCCGTCGGCGGCGCGTATGCCACCACTGTGGGCGCGCCGTACGACCCGTCTCCGAAGGTGTGTTGCAGGAGTACCTGCGGAGTAGTCCCATGAGTTTTAACATTTCCTCAAATATTGGCGAGTGAGGGGTCACCTGCGAGCAACTCGTGCCATCGGAGGGAACGACCGGAGGCGCGAAGAGCTGGAGGTCGACGAGCGGGGCGATGGTGGGGTCGTCGGTCATGAGGGGGACGCGCTTGTCCAGGGCATAGGCAGAGTCGTCCGTGGGTCGGTGCGCGAGACCATCGAGGAGGGGCTGAAGTTCTTCTGGGGTGAGTTGGGCGGAGGACGGGAGTGTGGCAACAATGGCAAGCGTCAATAGCCATATGCATATTACTGCCCTCATCGTGGCCTATATCATGCGGGAAGGAAGGTGGGGAAGCATCAAGAGTTGTTCTGGTACCAGTATATATGCGCATGATAATGAAGGTCCGACGCAACACCGACCTGCACATGTGAACGACGGAAGATAGGCAAGTGAGCGCGTGCTATCAGCTAGCGAAGTACCCACGCCATATACGGGCGACCTTGAGAGCTTCTAGTACCCTACAAACCTTTCAGTGACTTCCAGTCGAGTTAAGACAACGTTGGGAGTTCGGGCAGGAACAACGACTTGAGGTTCGAGCAGATCGAAAGTAAATATAATACAAACATGCACGCTACTTAGCTTCACAAGCGCCGCGCCCAGTACCTTGGTTCATTACCCAAGCCGCCTACCATGACCCCAGTTGTGCCCGGACGTCGACCCGGACGCCGCCTGTGCCCGACGAGGGGGCACAACATGCACTCCTGTTCCGCCCAGCCTGAAGCCTCCTTGAGAGCCGCCGCGCGATCCTCTCTCGCCGAACAGATTCCTCAACCACCGCGGTGCTTCGCCAAACGCTAAGCATATCATCAGCATCCTCCTCATTTCACACAACCACCCACAACACGACACTCACCACTCAATGGACCCTGCCCGCCCAGCCCCGCGCCCCACACGCCCCACCACCACAAATGGCCAATCGCCGCGCCTACACAGGACTGCGCGGCCGCGCCCGGCCCGCCCATAAGCAGGTCGAGCCCGACCATGACGAAGGGCATGTAGCGTACGGGGAAGGTGATGAGGCCGAAGAGGCTGCTTTGGGCGCCTGGCGGCGCGAGTTGGGCGGAGAGGTAGGTGAGGCAGACGAGCATGGGGCGCGTGAAGATGAAGGGGTGGAGAGGGGTGGAGGCGATCTGGGAGGTGAGTTAGTCGGTTGGCCGGAGGAGCGGAGGAGGGGGACGAGTAGAGAAGAGGGGCAGGGGAGAGGGTAGGAGGAGGGAGAAGGAGGGCAGGGGAACGTACCACAGTGGCGAAGTTGGCTATGAAGAGTTGCCAGGCGAGGTCAGAGGATCGTCGTGCGTAGGGTCCTTCTTCGAGTTCGTTCGCGGTGCGGCTGTGAGGATGGATCAGCATTGTGTATGTGCTGTAAACGGGGGACGCACTAGAGCATCGCAAGCTCAAAGATGTAGTTGATTCCGCCCCCTGCAAGTTTCAAAGTGAGTTGACACGTCCTTTCATGCGCGCCGTCCGAGCTGACCTCCCAGGAAGAAACTGGTGTACAGTCGCCAAATCTGCTAGGGTGTCAGCGCATCCCCTTTCACCCAGAAAGACTTCCACGCACTTCAAATCTCCGCAACACCAGGTCCTGCACGTACAGCACCTTGTATGGGCTCACGAGGTTCATAAGGGTAGTCAAAGTCACCCCTAGCGAGGACATGCATAGGAAGCGGGTGACTGGGGGTATTTTCCTGATTTCTGCGACAAAGCCATCCATGTTGAAAGTCGTAGAGATGTCGTAAGTTGAGCTGAAGATGGTGGTAGAAGTACAAGTTGCGTTTATTGTGCTTAAGAAAGGCAGCGGAGGCAAGTCGCGCGAAGGTTCCAGTCCGGCCCGGTGCCGACTGACGTGTCGACGGTCGCACGATCACATGAGTGGTGAAGTTCAACTTTGGCTCGAAGTCTGAAATTGCTCGGGCGGGCTCAGTACTCGGTCCGTGTACAATCCAAATCCAAGGCTAAACTGAGTATACAGAGAAAGCTGTATACAAGTACATGGAAGCGGAATTCTAGCTGATCCTCTCTAGTAACTCTGTGAGTATTACTGCGAACCTGTTCCACGCGCTTTTCTAGGTCGAAGAGCTCGCGTCCGAGTCTCGGTAGGCTGTACCCCTCGCTTTCGACGAGCCGCCCTTCCAGCAGGCTGATTCTGTGTCGCAACCTGCTGAGACTGCAGCAAAGCCGCTATCCGTTTAGATCGACGCGTCGGTTCCGCTCCCTTGATACGCGTGCGCCTGACCTTGCGCGCAGGAGCTTGAGGTTCGGTGGACGCGTCGTCGCCGCGCTTCCTCTTCTTCTCAGAAGCTATATCGCAAGCGGCGGCTGAGGAGCCTGAAGTGCCGCTTCCAGCCGCGGTAGCCGCGTCGGTCGTCGTTTTGGCGTCCTCGCTGGTGGTCTTTAACGCCGCCGTACCGTTGTGAGGGCTGTGAGCACCCGAGACATCATCAGCACCAGTCTCATCGTCACTGTAGTTCCCGGCACCCGCTTCTACTGTGTGATAATCTCCGTCGTGGTTGAGATCGCAGTGGAAGTGATCGGAAGGCAGCGGCCGCGGCGCCACCTGCGCCGTCGGATCCGAATCGAGAGGGTCATAGATGGACACGAAGATATCTGCGTTGGCAGGTTCCGCATAGTAGTCGCTGATAGTCAGGAAGACAGTTTCCATAGCGTCGTAGAGCTCGTCAGTGAAGAGCTTGGGGTCGTATGCCGCATGCCCGCTCTTAAATTGAATCGAGGGATCCGATGGGTTGGTGGCTTCCAGAGTAGTATATGCACGTGCAAGCTTATTGACGAGGCCCGCTAGCTGCTTGACGGGACAGTCCGTGCCGTACACTTCCTTCAGAACGTTGTGCAACCGGTAAGTCTCGGCGCCATTCTTGCCCATCAGTTCGTAGCGGCCTGTGGAATCGTAGGAGAAGATCGTCGCGGCATAGTCCCAGAGGAAGTCTCGCGCTGTGAGCTTTCCGGAAGTGATCAGGGCTCGTCTCTTCGAGGAGATCCTTCGGCAGACGAAGTCCAGTGCCATCCACAAGGCCGCTTCGGCGTCGTGATAGAAGTTGTACGCAAAGTGAGGGGGTGGTGGGATAACCGGCCTTTCGTCGTCATCGGAGGAGTCAGGATTGTCGGTGATGATCAAGCGAGGTTCGAATTCATACTCTGGGAGGAAACTGTATCTCTGATAATACACTTCGACAGCAGCGTAGAACGGGGTACCCTGTGCATGTGTAAGTCAAGAAAGGCTGGGCGATGCATCGAGCTATAGCGCACCGGGTTCTGATCGTCCTTAGGGGCATCTAGGTAAGGCCGTGCGAATTCCAGATCGGAGATGATCGTCACCCAGTCCTCGCGGGCGGTTTGGGAGATCGAAGCGGGGTCGGGGAGGGCACCGTTGTTCTTGAGATAGTGCAGGAGGAAGTTACCGGGGCTCACGTCCCGATGAACATGGCCCGCGAGCTTCATGTATCGCAGGACTGCAAGATTTGGAGAATCAGCATGATATGATGACGCCGAAGTAATTGATTTACGCACTTTTGGGGACCTGGCTCATCGCATAGAAGAAGAGCTTGGGATCGTTGACCTTATAGAGGTCGATGCATAGCTGTTCGTAGACGGTGCGCATGTGCTGTTTCTCGTGCAGAGCGGGAGCGGGCACAGTAGTATCGGCCGAGGCAGGGATCCGGACGACGCCGTCCTCCTTGATGCGCATGAAGTGGGGAGCAGCCTCCGCCCAGACGCCTTTGCTCTCGAGTTTTCGTTTGATGCCGTCTTGGATGAAACGCTCCGGATTCTTTTCTTTGACATCGGCGCGGTCGTAGTAGTCACGCAGCACGTGAGGCTCTTTGGCAAGCGTCCGCTCGTTGGCTTGAGGATCGCCAAGAACCTGATGAACCTCGTAGACACGCGTGGAACGAGAGTAGAGCTCCATGGCGAAGGCTTCGTCGAGGCATCTTGTGGTCTCGTACGTCGTCCGGACGTTCGTCTGCGGGTCATAGCAGTCGAATTGGTACTGAAGATTATTGTTCGAATCTGCGACTCTGCGAACAGTGGTGTCGACACCGAGCACGGATAGCGGGGCGTAGGTGCTGAAGAGGATGAACTCGACAAGGTCAAGGAAGTTCTGGAGTAAACTGTCAGCTAGAGCAATATCTAACGGACGGATGGCGCACCGTGTGTATATCGAAAGCCTCAGTGAGCCCCGTGCGAGCGTGCGTATGGCACCAGATACGCATTCGGGTCTTCTCGATTGTGAAGGAGAACACCGCGATGCGCCCGACGTCGTTGTAGAATGCATGCCCAGCGTGCGCGTATTGTTTTTTGATATTCTGTGGACATCTTGTCAGCATTGAAGGGCAGAGAAAGAGCATAGCACGCACATCGAATTGATCTCCCGGCGTGTCGTCTGGCTTGAACTCGCCTGTGACCAGGGCGTCCGCGGTGAGCACAAGTTCGCCAGTTTGCCGGATCCTGATGTAGGAGTTATGCGCGCTTCCCCAGCGACTGCTTGCGCCTTTCGGGTCGGACGCTTCGATGCGCGTGTTGACAGCGTCGACTTTATGTGACGCGCTCGGGACGTCCGCGTCGGCATCAGAGCTGGTGGTAAGCCGTGCGCGACATCGAAAGTTGGTCGTTCGGTTCTCGAGCTTGAAGCGATCGGGAAGGGTCTTCTCTGCCAACATGACCACCTCGGAGAATACCTTCTCTAGCGGATTGAAGTGCACATCTTCTAACACCTTCGGCTTCGGGTCCGGGAGCGCGACCCATCGCCCGTTCCTATAGACGTTTGCCTCGTCTAGCGCGAGGGTGAGAGCGTGTCTTTGTTCTTCATTCAGAGGCTCCCAGCCCGTGGCATACGCAGCGTAGAAATCCTTGACAGAGTAGTAGCGTCGTGTTTTGTCGCAGGTGCGTACATTGATATTGAATCTGCATTCAGAGGGCACCCTACCCATGTTGCAAAGATGATGTTCGCAAGTCGCTCTCACAGAGAGCTGCTCTTGGTCAGTTTGCGGGGGATGATGATGGTTCAGGTTTGAAGTGCGACGAGGATTAAATAGACGCAACACGAGGCAATCATGTGACCGGAATTTGCCGCCATCAGCCATCATATGCCCATTCTGGCAGCCACTGGCACCCGGTTGAAGTCCAGGATCCCTTGCGCTGCCACCCTGCCACACAAGCCCACGATGCAAAATTTGAGGCGTTGCCATCGAAAACAATATAGTATGGAGCATCAAACCGTCATGGGCTGTATATTACTCGATAATGTGTACACGAAACCTGTGAACTAGTAGCCATGGTGGCCGGAGGAGCATGTTCACTCGCTCTCCTCGTCCTCTTCGCTATACTCTTCTGCCTCGTCATCGATGAACCCATTCAGCGCTGGTCCCTCGTCTGAATCATCGTCCTCATCCTCATCCTCATCCTCTCCATCCTCCTCTTCCTCACTATCCTCTGCGCTCTCCTCGTCATCTTCGTCCTCGTCACTGTCCCCGCCGAGAGCAACCTCCTCAATGTCGCCATCCTCTTCGTCGCCGACCTCAACCTCGACGTCCATGCGGGCGTCTTCCTCTTCGCTTTCGCCCTCGACGTAGCGCGCAACTTCGGCCTTCTTGCTGACGGTCTTCGTCTTCTTGCCGCGCGGGGCGACAGGTGCGGGTGCGGGTGCGCTGCGCATCTCGATCTGTGAGAGGACGAGGTCGAGACGGCCGCCGAGGGCGAGCAGGCTCTCGTGCAGGGCCAAGCGCTGCGTGAGCGTGCTGTGCAGGCCAGCAAGCCTCGCGACGAGGTCGGGGATCTGAAGATCGAGTCAGTCAAGGTATTGGGTACACTATGAGCAGATGCTTACTGTCATCAGATGCGCCCCATGCACCGCAAGCACAGTCCGTATCCACGTTACCAGCGCCGTCCCACGCTGCGCGCTCGCACCTCCCCCGCCACCCTTCGCATTCCCAGCCCTGCCACCCCGACCCAAACGCTCAACACACGCATTGATCAGCGGCACCGCCAGCTGAGGCGGCAGCCGCCTTACACTGTTGCGGATGAGGCCCGCATCCGAATGCGCCAAACACGTCTCCAGCAATCGCGCATCCGCCGAGTGCAGCGCCTGCACGAGCGTGCGCGTGAGCGAGGCCGCGGGGACGATACCGATGTCGTCGCGCTTCTTCTTCGAGGCGCCGGCGTGCTTGGGGGTGTCGGAGTCGGATTCGGACTCGGGAGGGGGAACGGCGAGGCGCTCGCCTAGGCTGGCTTCGGCGAGGTCGACGTTGAGATCGCCCTCGGGGGCGTCCTCGACGTCCTCGTCTTGCCCGAGGTCGAGGCCGGAGCGCACGGCGACGCCGGCGGACTCGCCGTATCGCTTTTGCGTACCAGTAGCCTGTGAGAGCCACGTCAGCCTGAGAGCAGTGACGACGTTGTAGATGGACTTACTGAGGTAGCAGACGCAACGAGTCCCGGGTCCACATCCTCCATGACGGTGTCCGAGATGAAGTCCGACGCATCGTCCAGGTATTTCTAAGATGATCATTCAGCTTCAGTGCAGACTGGACGAAAGATCAAACGCACTATAGTCGACAATACGGGCCGCACACCGCCTACAAGGCGTGCAACACATATCTGACCAGGCTGCGGCCCGAAGCATGCCTCCAGCACCTGTGCCGAGGCAGTCGATGCCGACTTCACAGGCGGTGTTATCCGCGTGCGAGGCGAGAGAGTAGGTGCGGATGCGCCAGCAAACTGCTCAGGAAGGAGGTACACGTATATCCTGCCAGCCGTATCGACGGCCAGCATATGTCGTGATGAGGATAGAGAAGCAGTGCGCGCATCGGCGTCGAGAGGTATTGAGGCTACCATCTTGCCCTCTGTACCACTGCTGGGCAGCTCCCACATAGAAACGACGCGATCGCGCTCAGCTACGGACACAAACCGCGTCGGTGGCTCCTGAGATGCGTCCCAACGCAAGATCTGGATCGGTGTAGCGTGACCGGTGAATATTGCGGTTTGGGCAGGCTTTTGAGGCTCGTCATCGGGCGTAGACGATAGGGCGCGTATAGTATGGCTTGCAGCGAGCACTTCAACGTCGGAAGTACCTGGGCGGGCACATAGGGCAGTGAGGGGAACGCGATCGCCCTTCCAATTTCCGACGATCTGGTTTTTGTGGGGGTTCCATATGTGGATCTCGCCATCCTCGCCAGACGTCCACAGGCTACCGTCAGCCGTTGGAGAAATGGCAAGTACAGGGGAGGTAGATGTTGGGCTGGATAGTGTGCGCACGATGCGACCGTGTGAGGGGGAGAAGAGGGAGACCGAGCCATCTGCTAGACCGAGCGCAACGACGTCGATCGCTGGATTCGTGAGGGCATCGGCAGGGGTGTTGGTGCTCTTTCTGCGCTTCTTCTTGGTGGGGGGCGCATCTGCCGGCGCTGCTGAGGTGTCGTCCGAGGTGCTGAGCTTCGCCCAGGCTAAGGAGGAGACGCGCACGGAGGGGACGAGGTACTCGGCAGTCGCCTTGCTTGTGAGGGCGTCGTATACGCGCAGCCGGTGCTTATCCACGACGGGGGTCACCAGCGCAAACAAGTTGCCGCCCGGTGAGAAGGCCGACATCGCGCTCGACAGGAACGCATCGTCTGCAGGGGGTTGGGAGACGGCGGCAGTAGACTTGGGGTGCGACTTGGGCGCCTTGGAGCGCGCCTTCTTCGATTTTGTTGTCGAGGACATGGGGAGAGGTCGTCACACCTTGATAGGCGTATATGACTACGAGTGTAGGGTGTTGATCGCTGTGCACGACGGCGTCGAGCGTTCGGGACAAAAATTTGGACGCCATTGTTTTTCGCCATCAATCACGCATCCGAATGGGGATGCGTGCTTGCAATTGTTTGCGGTCCGGCCCGGATGTTCAGGCACTTTACCAGAAAGTCAGCCATACAGCTTGTTCCTGACCCCCATCTCCTCCCCATCTCCCGTCTCTCGAGATCCGACTCTGCGAGTCTTGCACGCAGTACAGCGAAAGACAAATCTACCGACATTTCCCCCCCCCGTGCCGTACCTGCCTCGCACAGTCCAGAATCGACGAAGCCGGAGCTTATACGCGTTGACCATCGGGTCTTCTCTCATTTCTGCCTCTCATTTATAAGACCACACAATTGAGGATACGACCAGAACTACGACCACCATGTCATCGTCATCAGCAGCGGCAGCCAGCATGAACTATATCCAGGTACGTCTTAGGCGCCTTTCTGATGGATCTCGCTCATCGCACGCGTTCAGCTCGAGAAATTGGGTGAGTGTCTTTGTGGCAAGGTGAATACAGGAGCTCTGAAGCGTGTCTGCTAGGCGAGGGGACGTACGCCACTGTATACAAGGTGCGTTACATCGTCCATGCAGGCGAACGAATCTCATCCGCCACAGGGCCGTTCTCGAACCACGAATGAGATCGTGGCGCTCAAGGAGATACACCTCGACGCAGAAGAAGGAACGCCGTCTACCGCCATCCGCGAGATCTCCCTCATGAAGGAGCTTAAGCACGTCAACATTGTCCGCCTATACGACGTGATCCACACCGAGACCAAGCTCACGCTCATCTTCGAGTTTTGCGACGGCGATCTCAAGCGGCACATGGACCAGCACGGTGACCGCGGCGCGCTTCGCCCCGACGTTGTCCGTTCTTTCATGTACCAGCTCCTCAAGGGCACTGCCTTCTGCCACGAGAACCAAGTCTTACATCGCGATCTCAAGCCGCAAAACCTGCTCATCAACTCGAAGGGCGAGCTCAAGCTGGGTGACTTCGGTCTTGCCCGCGCGTTCGGTGTCCCAGTGAACACGTTTTCGAACGAGGTGCGCTGATCGGCTTTGTGGCGCGGGCGCGCACTGACTCATTCAGGTCGTGACGTTGTGGTACCGTGCGCCCGATGTGCTCTTGGGGTCAAGAACGTACAGCACGTCGATTGATGTGTGGTCGTGCGGGTGCATCTTTGCAGAGATGATCCAGGGCGTGCCGCTATTCCGAGGACGAGACAACCAAGACCAGCTCCTACACATCATGCGCATCATTGGGACCCCGTCGCACGAGCAGCTGCAGAAGATGCAGAAAGATTCGGTACGTGGTCAATTGACTGCTCAGTGCTTCTGCTCACTTTCATCGCAGCCCGAGATTCAGCTGAAGACCTTCCCCCGCTATCCCAAGCTTCCCTTCCAACAATTTGTGCCCAAAGCTTCCCCAGAAGGTGCGCTTTCTCCCGCCTTCGATAGTCGTGCACCTAACCCCTCCCAAGCAATCGACCTCCTGGAGCGTCTCCTCAAGTTTGATCCCGCCGAGCGCATCACCGCCGCCGACGCCCTCAGCCACCCCTACTTCACCAACGTCCAAGCGCCCGCCCAGTTCGCGCCCGCGGGCTCGATGGCGCCGCCCGCCTTCGCCTACCCGCATCCGCACCCGCAAATGCGGCCCCAGCAGCAGCACCAGTACGGCCAGCCGTTCGCGGTGCCAGCGCAGCAGGTGCCGGTGCATCCTCAGCATGTTGCCGCAGCGCAGGCGCAGATGCAGGCTCAGGCTCAGGCGGCGCAGCAGTACCAGGGCATGCCGTATGGTGCGTACCATAGGTGAAGGGGGTGTAACGGTGAAGGGGTAGGGTGTTGATGAAGGAATATCCGTCCGGAAAGGGATACCCACGACGTCGGACATAATGGCTTCATAGATTGCAAGGACCGGCAGGACGGGGATCCTTGTGTTGCTCTGTTTGCTCTCTTTTATTTCTTGGCTCGTATTCTCTTTTGCAACGTGTTGACTACCATGGCCGCTGTATCCTAGTACATCAGAGGATCGTATATGTATTTGTTCAACATGGATTGACTCGGTGGCTATCGCTACGTTGGTTGGGTTGTTCGAGGGCAAACGACAGGATCAAGTCCCATACGGACGGCTCACCAGGTGGGCAGTAATTGAAAGGTAGGTGTATGTAGAACGAGGTCTGGTGAGAGGGAGGTTCGTAGTTTGAAATGTATGTCATCTTCAGAACAATTTCCCTCTTTAGGGCAATCGTTGGGACTTACCTGACTATTGATGCCGTGTATAGTATAGTTGAGCGTCTATCAGGTGTATACTAGAATCTTTGAATGTATACGTCTAACTCTGGCAGAGGTCTGCCGTTGGTCTACATACTGTTTCCGGAAGTTGCGCCCATTGCATTCCAAAAGGGGAAGAAGGCAACATCGGATCGGCGATCAAACAACTGGCTTCTGTCCACGTGACCACCACGCGCGCTCTTTGCGCACAACCATCACCATCGTTATCGGCTCCGCCACAGTTTTTCCACTTCTTGTTCTCATCTCATAGCACTGGACATGGAGAGCCAGAACCTTCCCCCTCTAGCAGCCAAATTTGTACGCAATGCGAAGAAGAGGACTCGCGTCTCAGCTGTCGAAGACTTTTACGCAACGTACGCTCGAGATTGGCCACGTCTATCGACTACGGATGTGGACAAGCTTGTGAAGAAGCTCAAGGTCGCGGGGAACTTGCTGGATACTGAGTGGGCAGCCCTGCCTCTATCAAGGACAAGGACCGGTGGCGAAACTACTTGGTACAACATCGAAGACGAGCACTTTCGTGGTCTTGAGGATGTCTTCAAGAGCGTGATTCGGGCTGCGGAGGAAGAGTTCTCTACCAGGTTCTCTCGCGCTTCTCGGACAACGAACTTTATGTGTCTGCCCAGGCGAAGCATGCAGTTGGAGACCAATGGGACTTCGCCCAGAGTCGACGCTGTCAGCGTGCGCGTCAAGCCCTCTTGCCCTCAAGGAGCTCTGTCTGGTAGTGCGCGCAATGGATCATTCAAGCTCCGACGATCTCGAAGGACAGTCTTTGCCGCCGACACCCTTATAACGGCTGAGTTCAGAGGGCCCTGGGATTGGAGTCGGCGAGATCGCCACGAGGTGCGCTTTTCTTCTCTGCCCGCCCTCCAAGTCATACTAACTGTTTGCGCACAGAACGACGAGAAGATCTTTTGCCACGCTGCACATGCTCTGTTCAATGACGTCGCCCGCGTCGCCGCCTTCTCGTTCACCATCGAAGGAACATGGATGCGGGTTTGGTGCCATACTCGAACGCACACCGGACTCTCGAAGTATTTTAATATAAACAAGGTGCGTGGCTGCAGCTGTCTTGAAAACCGCGTCTCTGACATCCCTGTAGAACCCTGGCGAACTCATCCAATTCATCCTCTTCAGCACGTATGCGACCCCGACACAACTCGGGATAGACCCATCCGTTCACCGGGTCGTCGACGAGGACGGCCTTCTCCAATATCAGTTCGACGTCTGCAATCCAAAGACACTGGTCACTACCACCTATCAGACCGTGAACCTCATCGCAGAGCCCTCCGTCGCCGACATCTACTCACGGACCATGCGCGTCTTCGAGGTCCGTGAGGTCACGCATCCTGCGGAACTGGCCAATGTCAGACGCCTCGCTGCCAACTCCAACGTACTGCGCGACTTCTGGGTCTACGAGGACGCGGAGGAAGAATCCTGCAAGCAAAGTGTCATTATCCAGGGTCTGAAGGAAGCGAAAGTCTGGGCGAGCGCTGCGAAGCACTTCATGAACATCATCCAGGATGGTATTGTCCTAGGGCCATCTTCTACTGCCATTAGCTTCGTCCCTCCCACGGTCTTCCACGGCATAACACCCACCCCTCACGCTGATGCACAGTCCTACAAAATCATCGATGCTTCGAGGGTGGATCTCTTTGGCTCATCCGAGCGCAAGGCTACTGCAGCGGCTCCTCCGCCACCAGTGCCGGCGAATCCCCTACCTCTTCAAGCAAAAGTGCACGTCCGCACCGTGTATAAGCAGGTATGCAGAGACCTTTTCGAGGTCACGGACCCCGCGTTCTTCTTCTACGCGATGAGTGAGGTGGCGCAGAGTGAGTTTCCTTCTATGTGATACTCCACACTACGATTCCTAACCCTTTTTCTAGTCTTACGTTACTTGAAGCTCGCCGGCTATGTCCATAGAGACGTCAGCCCCGGTAACTTCCTCCTGCATTACCTGAAGGGGCCGCTTCCGTCCGTGGGGGATATGTCGAAGACGAAGCGCGAGGACTGGGTGACGATTGTCTCCGACCTCGAATACTCTCAGCCCTTCCTCACCGGCGAGGGCCATGATTCCATCGTCGTAAGTCAGCTCGGAACTGATACTCTCTGGCATTCATTGATGGCTTGCAGGGCACTTCGTACTACATCGCGGTGGAAGTTCAGACCAGCGGGTACTGGTTCAAGCCCGAAGTCGAATCCTTCCGCGTCCCCCGTTCGCTGGCACTGAAAAGCTTCGCTTTCAATCCCTATCACGATCTTGAGTCCTCCCTGTGGATGGCTTTGGACTTTGTCGTTCGTCGCGCGCCTCAGAAGGTCATCGATACCAATGTATCTGGGCGACCGGTGAAGGAAATCCTCCAGCAGCATGCGCAGAAGATGTTCATAGCACGAGCGGACGGTTCTCAGAGTCGCTGGAAGTACTTGACGAGCTTCCGGCCGATTAGGGAGCTGCGAGCGGACCTTCGTCTCATCTATGGGGAAGCGCATCCTATCCCCAAGCTGGCCGACTGCATTGTGGACATGCGCCAGGCGTACATTGCGCTGCAGGACAGCGTGGAGACTCCGACCGTGCCCCTGGCCAACGGGCGCCATGCGTTCGACCCTGCGCTATTCAAGGACGTCGTGTACGACAAGCTCGAGGCGGTATACACCGCAATCAGCGACCACTACGCATGCGCGAACAACGCGGACACCTTCGTGTGGGTGCCCAAACCTCCGGGACCCGTCTACTATACATTCTCAGGCGAGACGGACCCCGGATCTGACGTCGATGGCTCGTCAGACGAAGATTTGGGTGAAGAGACGGACGAAGAGGGGCTTCCGAAGGATGATCGGGCAGAGGCGCTCGTTGGGAAAGGCGGCGAAGTGGGCGACGACATGCACGTCGTCAACAACGGTTCGGTAGCGCGGAATGCGTCCGAGACAGGCGCAGGTGTGGATGGCATTGCTGCAGGACCGAATCGTGCGGCGCCCCCGCTCAAGCGGAAGCGCAACGATGACATTCAGCCCGATCCACCTATGCAGAAGGCTAAGCGCTCGCGCACAAAGGGATTGGCACCTACGCGAAGGTCTGACCGCATACGGAAAATGTTGGCAAAGAAAGATCGTCCGGAAGAAGCGCAGGTCCCAAGCGCATCGCGGTCGAAATTAATCCGCAGCACGCAACGCAAGAAGACGCGGACTGGTATAGCGATGCATTAGATATTTACGGTACATCACTCTAAGGATTGCAGCGCAGCCGGTTATGTGCCTTGTCTTTCATTTTGTGATGCGATCGGTGTGTGCGCGGGATACATTCGATGACAGTAACTATTTGCACAGCCCGCGTACGATGCTCGCCGTCCCGCAGATGCCACACGTCTGTCGGAATCGCACGGCAGGGTCCTGCTGCGTCTTACCTGGCCTCCATGGTTTCGGGGCTTGTCTTACCGCAGATCGAAATGCGCTGCCACCGCCCGTGTGGCAACGATAGCAAGCAATGTTACCGGGATCATCGAAGGGACTGGATGAGTTGAGATTCGACGGTGTGATAATGCATAGAAGAGACAGTAACATAGAAGGTATCTAGGTATAATGACAAGGACGAGTGGCACGGCTTCAAAGCAGGGAATAATAAATGGGAAGAGGGTAGCGACGTTGCGGATGACGACGGAGGGCCGGAGTAAAGTCGTTCACAGATGCTCAGGCGGAATGGCATATCAGCTTAATTTAGGGAAGCGGATGAGCGTAGCGCATGCGTCTGCATTCCTCAGGCGACCCTGGCTGGCCTTCAGGCTGGTGTGATCATTATCAGCAATATACAGCCGATGGCGGTTCATTGTCCGAGTCAGAACGCGTCTCCGGCGGCCATGCTTTATGAAATGGAAGGCGTGGCCCCGGGCCACCGTGACCTCGCCGCAGTGCATGTGAATCAAATGTTGAACCGAAATTCTTCCAAAACGGGGAATGTGACGGCTCATGGCCATCACGTGACATCCTCGAGGCCTGCGAGACCATGCGGGTCGCGTTTGTTGAACCCGAACCATCAACATCTTCACAGGCCAAACGCGTTTGCCGCCTCCGTCGGGCCATCGCCACGCGCAAATTAACTGGCCTTGGACTCCCCCATAAATAGTGAGTTGTCTCGTCCTCTTTCCTTTCCAGAACGGCCGCCCACATCGAGGCTCGCCACTCCCCTTCCCACCCCGCGCTCAACCCTTCCTATCTTCATTGTTCGTGCGCTTACCATGGCCGCCCAGTCTGCTGGCACCAAGGTTTCCTTTAAGCACAGCCCTCTCCGTGCAAGATACGACCTATTCTACGATATGGGCAAAGAAAACCTCGAATGCGATCGCAATCGCCTCCTCGCCAGCGCCCGCGACTCGGACAAAGTCCGTACTTGCTCCGTCGATCTCTTCTGGAAGACGTACGCCAAGTCCTGGAGGCCTTTGACGAGCAGTCAGATGAACGCTCTCACCGCCGCCCTGGACGAAGAGAACGTATATAGGAACAAACGATGGGTCGCGCTGCCAGACGCGAAGAAAGGCGTCGCGGAGGATGTGCATTTCAAGCGCCTCGAGAAGATCTTCTCTAAAGTCACTGCACTAGCAGAGAAGACACTCTCGGGGCGCTTTGAGCCCGCGAGGCGAACGACCAAGTTTCGATGCCGCCCACGGCAGACCACGAGCTCCGAGGTCATGGGCGCGTCGCACAAAGTCGACTCCGTCAACACGCGCATCGACTCTTCCTATCCGAAAGGCTCAAGAGGTCTCCTTGGCAGCGCACGCAACGCTAAGATCAAGATTCGACGGACTGGCGAACTTGTGTTCACCGCAGACGCCTTGCTAACAGGCGAATTTAAGCTGTTCGACACGCGGGCAGATCAATTCGATGTGCGTACTATGACTTTCCTCTCCTTTCCGATGCTGACCAGATGCTTTTAGAACGCCAAAAAGACTTTTGGTCATGCTGGGCATGCATTCTATAACGACGTCGGCCGCATCGTGGTATTCGCGTACACGATCGAAGGCGCTAAAATGCGCCTCTGGTGTCACACTCGCTCTCACACAGGGATCTCGGAGGAGTTTGACATACACACGGTACGCCGCCCGTGTCTCATATCGACTATCGCTAACATGTTCCTCTAGAACCCTTCCATGTTCATCGACTTCATCCTCTTCAGCACCTACGCCTCTCTTCCCGTTCTTGGTGTCGACACCACTGTTCGCCGCGTCATCGATTCGGACAGGAATATCCAGTACCAATTCGACTTTTACGACCGGAAGACGAACGTCCGAACCACGTATGAGACCACCCGCAGCATCGACGAATCCTCCGCCATGGAGCTCTACTCCCGTTCCATGCGCGTCTTTGAGGTGCATCTGGTCCTCGGCGATCCTTTCGCGAAGAAGCGAGCTTTCGGCAAAGAAACCTTCGTACTGCGCGACTACTATGTTTTCTCCCATGTCAAAAGCGAGCGCGAGATCCAGGGCGGCATCCAGCATCAACTCGAGCTCAAGGGCGTCTGGGAGGAGGCCAAGCCTCACTTCATGCGCATCCGAGAGGACGGTGCCGTCTGGATCCCTCGCTCGGAAGGCGCCGTTCGCCAGACTGTACCCGCTCCTCACGAGAAATCGGAGCCCTACGAATTCATCGATGACGACAATCCCGCCGGTTCGGGCCCTTCTACGGAGACAATCCGAACGGGCAGGTCCCACCGTACTGGGCAAAGCTCTCTGGCGTATCCGAACGCTGTTGAGAAGCCTCTGTCCAAGTTGCACGAGAAGCGACACATGCGCACTGTCTACGAGCAACTCTGTATCGACCTCTACAAAGTTAACGACCCAAAGCTCTTCTTCTTCGCCATGAGTCAAGTTGCCAAGAGTGAGTCTTCGCGTGCAAGAACGGTACACTGTAGATCTGACCCTTTGAATTTCAGTCCTGCGTTACATGAAGCTTGCGGGTTACGTTCACCGGGACGTCAGCCCCGGTAACTTCCTCCTCCACTATATCAAGGAGGGCGGTTCTCTCCCTGACCTTGCCACGATCTCGCAAACCTCTCGGGAAGATTGGGTGACGATCATCTCTGACCTGGAGTACGCGCGGCCTTTCCTAGAGGGCTCTGGACACGACGCGATCACGGTGAGTAGCATGTCATATCTCCCAATCCTTCTCACTTACGCTTGTGAAGGGCACCTCGTTCTACGTCGCTGTCGAAGTGCAGGGTCAGAGGTACAAGTTCGGTCCGAACGACAGGGCTGACGATGACAATGAGTCTGACGAAGAGGACTCTGACTGGAAGAACCCTCATCACTTCTCCTACAACCCATACCACGACGCCGAGTCGGCTTTGTGGATGGCCTTGGACTTCGTCTTTCGCAAGATCCCTTCCCAGAAGCTCGATCTTGTAACGGGTCGCAATCGTCGTGCTATCGAGGTGCTTCGAGAGTACTCTCAGCAGATGTTTGTGCCCGCCATGGAAGGTTCTGAGCTGCGCTCGAGCTTCATCGTGACCGGCCCTCAAGCGAAAAACCTACGCCAGGTCCTGAAAGAAGTCTATGGCGACAGCTGTCCCATCAAGAACTTGTCGGGTCTCATCAATGGCCTCGCAAAGGCCTACGGAGCTCTGCAAGCCAGTCCATTCAACCCCTCGATGCGTCTCGATAATGGCCGCAAGGCTTACGATCCCTCCCTCTTCACCGACAACATCTACAAGTCCATGGAAGCCACATTCCTCAGCATCAGCGACTACTACGCGGACCCTGCCAACGCTGATGTCTTCGTATCAATATACGACCCTCCTGCATCGGATTCCCAGCCTGCCGCCACTCCTGCTGCCGAGGCAGAGGCAGTCGCACCGCCCCAGGACTGCATCCACACCGACGACAATCATGGCGACGGGTATCACACTGACGAGGCGGGCGCTGGGAACTACAGCGACGATGATGAGGAGGACGAGGGAGAGGACCGGGCCACTGGCAGTGATCGCGACGCTCAGGCAGTGTCTGAAAGCTCCAGCGATGACGCTGACGCGACGACCGATGCTGCTCCCGCGACCGGTGGCGACGCGACAGCCAACATCGCTCCCACGACCGGCGGTGAGGCCCAGGGTACTGCGACCGTTCCTGGCAGTGGCAGAGCTCTCAGGAGTAAGAGGAAGCGCGACGACGATCCTTCTCCTGGGCCTCCAGCTCCCGCGCGCGCTGTCAGGCGATCGCGCACCAAAGGTGTGGAGCCGTCTCGTCGGTCCCGGCGGCTAGCGGAAAGGCAGGAGGAAGTGACGCAGCCCCGGCCTGCTGCAACTGGAGGGCCCGCGCGTCGGCCACGGACGACGCACCCTCCTCCGCCGCCGAAAAGGCAGCGTAGAGTCCGTTCGGGGTAGCCTGGGTGTAGTAACCCTCAGTCGAGATAGTTTCTACGTGTCTGCTTGCTTTGTAACTTTACATCTGTTGTCTCTCGCATTTCGTTGGTGTAAAAGTATCTTGCTATCTCACGATCTGAGCCCGCGTCCGTCTCCCGTCTTATCCTTGAGTACAAAAATGCCACAAACTAGTCCACGTATCCACCCTCAAGCCAGTCGTCCATGCCGATTTTTCCACTGGTGCGTTGTATAGATTGAGGTCTGGAGCGAAGGGACCAGTGCCCAGGTGTGCATTTGGTTGATGAAGGATCCGTAGTAGGAGCCAAGTATGTTTACACGACTACATGCGAATGTCGTTAGCCTTTCGAGACCATCCTGTGGGTTGCCTTAGCCCGTCAAGGTTGCACACTGAACGACGGAGATCTCAATGAGGAGACCTCACAGCGAGGCGCCGCCGCTACAAGACGAGCGGCAACTAACCCTCAGAAAACAGTCCTTCCCGCGAAACCTCTTCGTGCCGACCCGACAGGCGGCGCTGCGGGAGGCTAAGGGAGTCACGAACATACGAGCTAGAAAACCTTGTCTAGCGGCATTTCAGCCGTCTTCAGCGACGTGTCGAGCGCATAGAATGTGTCATGTTCGCGGGGGCGGCAGCGTGTAATATGGCTAGGGTGTACGAATAGGTGGTGTTGTATGTAGATCTACCGCGACCCTGGTCTAGTGCGGCTTCTGCAGCCTGCACTCCTGGGGCTCACGCAGCCTTGTACTAGCACGGCTCTCGCAGGCCTGTACTAGTATGGCTCCAGGCCGAGCAGCCCTTGACACGCGCCCTCGACGTCGGCGACCTGAGGGATAGACATGTTAGCATGGAAAGGCCTGCGACGTTCGCGATGCATGGGTGCACGCTCGCGACGGGCAAGAGCGACGCTGCTCACCTCCTTTGGTGCCGATACGGTCAGGACGGTCGGATGGCGCTCGCCCACGACCACCTCGTCCTCTATCCGAACCCCGATGTCGTGGAAGTGCTTCGGGAATTGCGCCGTGGGTGGTACGTAGATACCTAAACGAACAAAGTGTGGGTCAGCCTCGTCCACCCTACCATTCATCTACCCCACCACCACCATCCGTGAAAAAAAAATCGAAGACCCACCTGGCTCAATCGTAATCACCATCCCCGCCTGCAATTTCCCACTCCGATCAAAGCTGCTCGACTCATGAAGGTCAATCCCAATCGGGTGGCTCACAAAGTGCGGATACAGGATATCCACATCCGCGAGGTCGAGCTGAAAGCGCGGCAGTTGGTTGAGCTCGGCGCGCAGCATCGCGCGGCTCTCGCGGTGGATGCTGTAGAGGCTGTGCCCGGAGGATGCGGTGCACATCTTCACGAGCTCGCGCTGGGCGGAGAGGACGGCCTGGTAGATGTCGCGTTGGGCGGGGGAGAAGACGCCGGAGGCGGGGAAGGTTCTGGCTGGGGGTTGTTAGGGGGTATAGGTGGAGAAGGAGGAGTAGGCTCACTGATGTCTGAGGCGTAGCCGCTGGGTAGTAGTGATGAGCATGTACATTCTCATATGGAGAAAAGTGCCACCTACTTGTATTCGCAAGCAGCATCAATTAGAACAAGCTCTCCTGCACGTACGAGCTGGTTATTAGAGGTGTAGTGAATGATCAGCGCGTTGGGCCTGTATGCTGCGTAAGCAGGAGTTCTGGGTCCGTCAAAAGGGTTTACGCTCACCCTGAAGCCACCACGGGAACATAAGCCTGCCGTTGCGCCCCGCTCATAGCGCACAAATACGCAAAGTGGGCAGCAATCTGCGACTCATTCATCCCAGGTTTCGCGAAGCGCATAGTCTTCGCGTGTGCGCGCGCACTGATATCCGCCGCGGCGCGCATGACGCGCACTTCCGCGTCGCTCTTGATTGCGCGCAGGCGCGCCACCTCCGGGCTGAGGGGCAGCGGATTCTTGGCGGGGTTGAAGAGGGTGAGGTGCTTGGGACCGCTGCGGGAGCGCCCCCGCCGTTGGCTGGGGCTGTCGAGGTCGGTGTAGATGTTGGAGTAGAGGGGGGTCAAGGAGCGGAGGTGGTCATTGAAGTGATCGATGCTACGCGCGTCGTCGGCGCCGAAGATGGCGGTAGCTTCTGACAGTCCTGTTCTGGCTTGGACGTCAGTTCGGGGAAGGGGGCAGAAGCAACGGGGGACGCACTTGGCCCCATCCCACTTCTCCTGGGCAAGGTTCTTCCCGCTGCAAAAGAGCGTCATGCGATAGCCTTTTGAAGTGCTTGTCTTCTCTTCAGGAGGAATAAGCAATAGTTGGAATTGTAAATGATCCTACTTACCAAGGATGACGGCTGAGTCTGGTTCCTCAAAGCCGGTCAAGTACCAGAAGTCAGAGGACTGCCGATACTTGTAGCTGGGTTGGTCTGAGTAGGGGAAACGAAGGGGGGACGTCATATACTCACAATATCGCTGCAGGAACGTCAGAATACTGCCCGCACACGACTACACCTGCGACTCACCTCCGCTCATGTACTTGATCGGCGCCGCTGCACACACGACGACACTGTTGTCCGGCAGAGAGTCCATCAACGCCTTTCGCCGTCTCTCATACTCCTCCTGAGGTATACCTGGCGTGAGTTCACCAGGCTGGACGAGATGCGGATGGCTCTGATATAGTGGTTGGCCGTATTTCGTTGGCTTGTCAGCGGCCTGGTGCGCTTCGGTCGCCATCCATCGTGCAAGTCTTTGCTTCCGACAGTCCACACGCCTTAAAGCAGAGCGGAGGACCGATGACCCAGCAGCCCGAGAAGCAAGGCCGCGCGACAACATGACGGACAATGGCAAGCAAATGTTATGTTATCTTATCACCCGGCCCGGCTTGAGCCGGTTGTGGCGCTGTGGCCGTCCACGTTTTGTCGCGTACGCGAGACTGTACTAGTCTCCCTTGGCTAAGACTGCACTGTACACAAGCCTGAAGGGGCCGTTTCTCAGTTGTGCGGCACGATTGAGCTCGAAAAAACAGACGGTGAGAGGGATACAAACAAAAGATCATATGGCGCATTACACTTTGCTAGATATTGTAGCAATTATCATCTCACAGCACGTCGTCAGTACACATCGAGCGCACGGCCCTACGACCGCCCACCCTTCTTCTTCTTGTTCACCACCTTGAAGCCTCCCCACTCAGGCTGCGTCGGCTTCGGCTGCGACTTGACTACGTCCGCGATCGACACCGGCTTCGCCGAGCTCGTCCCCGCCGCGCGCGACGCCACGTCCGCCTTGCGCTTGCTCGCGAACTCGGACGCGAACCGCCGGCCGTCCATCGTCGTGCTGTTGGCGTAGATGACCTCCTGGATGAGCTCGAGCGTCGCGGGCTGGCTGATATCCTCGACGGGGAACGTCGTGAGCATCGTCATGATCTCCTCGGCTGGGAACGATGTTAGTATGCGAGGACCACCGGCGAAACACGACCCTGCGCACCATTGACAGACGCGTTGAGGCCGCGGCTGAGCGAATCGTACAACCACTTGAGGAAATCGCTCGATGGCGTCGTGTCGCGGATGACCGGGGCCGGCTTGGGCGGTGCCGGAGCTGGAGGTTTGGGTGCCGGTGCACCGTTTACCTTCGCAGCTGCCGAAGGCGCACCGGTGCTCACAGTCTGCGTAGGGGTGGGCCGAGGAGCCACCGGCGTCGTGACCTTCCCGCCCGACCCGATGGTCGACCAGACGCTCTGCTGCGGTGGGGGTGTGCTCTGTAGGTATATTTGTGAGCGACGATGCTAGTACCCTTCCTAGAAATTCAACGCACCTTCTGCGTCGTGTCCGCATACGCGCGACGAGCAGCAGCAGCCGCGACCGTCTCCTTCGACGCCGTCTTCTTCCGACGCTCCTCCTCCTCCAGGATCTCCTTCATCGTCTTCTTGGCTGGGTGACTCGCCCCGCCCGTCATCCATGGTGCGGCCGCACCAGGCGTCGACGCCGGACTCCCCGATGCCGCCTCTTTCGGCGCCGCCGAGCCTCGTCCTCCAGCCTGCGACGTCGGCAGCCCCCACGACGCCGTGAAGCCAGCGGCGTCCTCGACGGGGGTAGCCGTCGCCGTCGCCGTCGCCCGCGCCGCGCGCTCGCGCTGCTCCTTCTCCGCGGCCTTGCGCGCCTCCGCCTGCTTCGCCTCCATCTCCTGGATCTCGCGCAGGCTCAGCGTCACGCCCGACTTCTTCTTGTCGTCGTCCTTCAGCCACACGGGCTTCGGCGCAGCGGACTGCGGCGGCGTGGGGTCGCGCGCGGCCTCCGGCTCGGCGGGCTTGGGGGCGGGCGAGGTGAGGTTGAGCTTCGTGGTGACCTCCTTGCGCTTGCCCTTCTTGCTGGGTGCAGGCGCAGGCGCGGCGCGAGCGGGCTCTTCGGCAGCCGGTACAGCCTCGACAAGCGATGGCTGCTGAGGCTCGAACTCCGTGGGGGCAGGCGCTGAGGTGTCGGCAGTGGCGGCGGTGGCAGCGGAGGTAAGGGAGGGCTCAGGCTCGGGCTGTTGCTGCTGGCGATTGTGTTGCTCAACGTTGAAGTTGGTGAGGCCGTTTGTCTCGCCTGGACCGCCCCAATTATCCTCGACGACACCCCGCGACGCAGCGTACCAGCCGCTGCGGTCGGCCTGAGACGAGGTGACGCTGGTGGTGCCCCACGGGGCTTGCCCAGAAATGGCGGGTGAATTAACATTGCTCGAGGACGCAGAGTCCGTGCGCCTGATGTCTGCGGGAGCTGCATGCCTGAGCCAAGGCGACGAATGCGCACTACCCGAGCCCAGTTGACCTTGTTGGTGGTTCAGAGGAGGCAGCGACGCCGATTGAGGGAAAGCCCCTTGAGCCTGCGCATACGCAATCGTCGGCGACGGCACAAACTGATGGTGCTGTCCCTGCTGCAGCGTCATGCCAGAAGCATTGTTCAGCCCGCCAAACTCCAAGCTCTGGTATCCCGGCCCCATCCCCCCGAGCCCCGCGTCCTGCGAATTGCTCCGCATGACCCCACCAAACCCATTCAGCGCCTGCCCACCCTGCGCGTACGCCGCAAACCCGGGATCCCCGCGCGCGTCAAAGCCCGTCGACAGCGCGCCGGCGGAGCTCGGCCAGGGCCCCGCGAAGCCGCCGTTGAAGCCGTGCGCGTCCATGCTGCCCCGCCCGAGCATGCTCGCGCCGTAGCCGGGCCCGCGCATGCCGCCATCCGCGTCGAACGTGTTCCGCCTGCCCGTGTACGCCTGCTCCGGGCCCATGGCGAAGCCCGCGAGGCGGCTGCTGCCAAGCGGGCCGTCGCCTGCCAGGCCTGCGCGTCCGCCGAAGGCGGCTGGATCTGGCGATCCGTTGCCGAATCGAGCACCAAGGGAGGACGAGGGCGAGTCGGAGGGCGTAGAGCCGGAGCCAATGTAAGAATCTAGCGTCCCGGTGCGTAGTTGGCGCACCGGCGCTGGCTGGTACGGGGAGTTGTTGAAGGGGGCCGAATCTGGGATCGCCATGGGCGAATCGTGACGAGGGATTCCGGGAGGTGCAGGAGGGTTGATGGGTGACATGAATATTTTATCGCCTGCCGCACGGCGCTTGAGGTCGCCGACGCTAATCCACTCCGTGTCGATATGCGTTCGTTTCATCAAAAGGTCGTCGCTAAAGTAATTTCCTTCAAACCACTTCTGCATGACGGCGGCCTGGAAAGGGCCTGTTTGCACGAAATATTAACAGGTCCATTTGGCTGGTGTATGTGCTAACTCACCTTGTACATTCTGCTGAGGGTCGATATAAGACCATTCCACGGCCGTGAGATCCACCACAGGTGGAATACCAGGGGGTGCTGTGCCATTCGTGCCGTTGCCAGAGGTCCCAAAACTCATTTGCGCCACACCATTGGCGAGAGAGTTGGGGCCAGTCGTGATACCGTTAGCCTGCTGGGCAGAGCCAGAAGGGGGATTCTGCGCCGCGGGAGGGTTCCCATTCTCATCTTCCTCTGCGATGACTTGCGCTTTGTCGTCTTGCTCTGAGTCACGAGGCGTGTGCCCCGTGTCCGCATCGCCACGACGGCGAGACAGCCAAGAGCCCCCACTATTGAGGACGCCGTCGAAGCCTGGGGAGTATGGCATGCGCGTACGAGGCGATTGAAGGGAGGGGTCGCGCGGCGATAGAATAGGCGCCTGCGTGCCCGTGAGGGATAATTTACGCGGTGTGGTCGCAGGAAACGCATCTAGGGCAATCGAATAAGAGGGCAAACTCATTGAGGGGCGCAGGCCACATACCAGAGCTATCGCGGCGGCGCGACATCAGCGCGCCAAACCGCTCCCTATGCGGACTGCTCGCGGCCACGGAGGCGGACGTCGCGAGCCGCGGGCGCTCGAGGCCCTGCGTCGATATCGTGGGGAGGAAGTCCGTCGACTGGCGCCGCCGGATCTCCGAGTTGAGCGGCCCCGCGAACGCCTGGAGGGGAGCGCGCCGTCCATCGGTCAGCCTTTTTACCCTACGCGGTCGGTGGCGCACGCACTTTTTTCTCGGCGTCGCTCATCTCGCAGAGCGCGATGGGCACCGCGGCGTCCTCGCGGACGACGCCCTCCCAGCGCTCGACCTCGAGCCCGAGCGCGTTCTTGCCGCCGCCCTCCTGGTAGATGCGGAGCAGGTCGTCCTTGGAGTAGCGGAACGGGTGGGAGACATCGCGCTGGTCGGCCTGCGCGGGGCCCGCGGGCGACACGAGCGCGGAGTACGTCGAGGCGCTCGCGGTGTTCGCAGGCGGGGACGGCGGGGGATGGATCTTTGGGGACGGCTGGGGCTTCGCGCGCATCCACTCTGGGCCAAAATGCATGGTGGTGGTCGACATGGTTGGAGATTGGTTTGGGACAAGTTCAACTTGAGCAGGAGGAGGGCTCGGAGGGCAGGATAGCTCGGTCAGGGTCTGAGGCAAGTGTCGCTTCAAAAGAGCAGCTGGACTCTAACCGCGTCTTCGCGCCGAGAAAAATCGCTGGACTAATCTGGCAACCTCCGGCCGCGATCATCCGCCCGCCCGCATGCATTGTTCTCTCTTTGGGCAATAAGGCCTGAGTCGTATGCGCAATACACCCCTTGCATTAAATTATCCTGATTACGGTGATCTATGTACAACACTCCCTACCAAGTTTACAATTTTATGCGCCAGACGTGCGTCGGGAGGGCTGTGGGGGGAATTAGTCATGTCCGGATGCCACCGGGTGGCACTGACCTTGCAGTCTGCGCGCAGTGGGTATGATATACGCGATCAGGAAGATCACACCAAAGGCCATACACAACGCCGACAGAGTGTAGTAGCCATCTTTTTCCGTGATGCACTGGCCCCCGATGTCGGCGCAATGGGCTTTTCCATGGTCGGAGACGCACTCTACGGCTGAACACAAAGTTAGAATACAAACACAAGGTGAAGAAGTTCGCGTACCTTCGACAGCAAGATCGTCCACCCTGCACGTCGAGACGCTGAACATGTCGATACCTGGCAAATTTTAATATTGCTTCAAACTCATCCGACCGCCTGACGCACCCTTCAACACAAAGTACTTTGGCCAAGTGCCGCCCAGGTTAGTGAACGTGTTGAGCAGCTAGTGCGAATGAGTGACAGAACACGACAGACACCTGGATCGACGCACCGTCATATACGTGCCACCAATCAATGGGTCCGACACCCGCGTATGGAACGCCGAAATACCCACAAACTGCACCGTCCTGCAATCCATATCAGCTCACATCCACCCTCAACCATACTTCCCCCACTCACGAAGCCAACGACCCCGCGACCGTCGAAAATATCAAAAACGCAAAGAACGCGCCGCTAATCGGCGGCTCCGGGAACCAATACACCGTCAGCGTCGCCACCAGGCAAAACAGCAGCCTTGGCCAGTAGGCGATGATCCACGGCTTGAGCGGCGTGGGCCCGCGGGACCACTTCGCCGCGTACCAGCCGCCGATCATCTGGAAGGGGAAGTCGATGAGGACGGCGACGGCGAGGTCCTCGCGCTTGAAGCCCTTCTCGACCATTTTCAGGGAGGTGGCGGCTTCGTTGGCGGCGAAGCCGAGTTTGGCAAAGAAGTGGAGGAAGATGAGTTGTTGGACGTCTGTAGAGAGGGGTTAGGGTGGGAGGAGCAGGAGAGAAAGGAGGAAGAGGGGGAGAGGGAAGAAGGGAGGGATGAGTGCGTACGCTTAAGTTTGCAGATGTCCCAGATGGTTTTGTAGACGCCGGTGATGCTCATGTCGGCTTCGGTGACGACTTCCTTGTCCTCCTTCTTGAAGAACAGAAGCCATAGCGTCACGAGGTAGCAGACGAGACTCCAGAACTTCAAGTACACATCGAGCGTCAATTGCGGCAATCCCCACTTATTCCTGATCGTAAGTGAGCATCGAGTAGGTGCAGTGTATCGTCAAGCTTACACGAAGTCCACGCTGTTAAACGCAAGGAAAACGGTGAAGGAAGCGAAATAGCCGGTGTTGAGGCCGATCGTCTGACACGTCGACGCGTACGATAGGGAGTCGTGCGAGAGGAGGGTAAGCGCCCAACCTGTACGTACGTCAGACGGATGGGGATAACAGGTCATAGTAACCCCACGCACCGTCGACTGCGATATCTTGCGTGGCGGACAGGAAAACGAGGGATGTCCAAACGAAGGTGAGCTCGCCGACGTGATTTGCGGGCTGCGAATGATAGTTAGGTTGAGAAAGGTTGGGGGATGAGGCGTATGTGACGCACGTCTTCCATTAGTCGCTGTACGTTGAGGGAGATGTAGAGCATGAGGGTGCCGACGATCATCTGCATGGGGACGATCCAGGACTTCCGGCGGCCTATTGAGGGGACGAATACGGCGTCGACTATGGGGGACCATAGGAGCTTGAGGGAATAAGGGTAGCTGGAGAGAGAGAAGGTCGCGAGTTGCGAGTAGGAGAGGTGATCTTTGAGAAGGAATGGTACGGAGCCTGGTGTTCCACTGTCAGTCAGGTCTATATGATAGCTCTGCACTGTCACGCACCCAAGGCAAGGCCTAACTAAGATCATCGCAAAGTTTAGCAATCGTGGCTTGAGTCTCGACCTCTGCCGACTTACAGGGACACCTTGGATCAAGTCTGGACCACAAACGACGCGTCAATTGTCTCGCATTAGGAAACAGAGATATGAACACGCACATAACACACACAACAATGCCATACTGCGTTTATCCTCCGCAGACATGGGCTTCGAATGCGTCGGGGTGACGTCCCCTTCGCCGTGGTATCCCCCGTCTTCTCTCCTGTCCTCCTCAGACAGCAAGCTCATCTCGAGATCGTCGTCGCCATTCTCGAGGCTGCCCCGCTCGCGGAGCCCAGCACTGCGGGGCACGGAGGAGGATACGCCCACGAGACCGTCGTTCATGCGATCCGTGCTATTCTGGTCGCGAAGATTTGTGCGGGAGCTCTTCTTGGAGGACTTCCCGGCGGCCTTCTTGCGGCGGGTAGACATACGAAAGAGCGGGGGGAGTGGGGGGCGGAGGTGAGCGTGAGCTGTGGGTGCTGATGGACGCGTTTGCCGCCCGCGCGACACGTATTCGCAAATGCACGTGCCGATGATGGCATTCGATGACCGTGGGAGCGCGCCCGGGGAGTGCCGAGCGAAAGTGCGACGGAATCTCAAGGTTATCTCCTCCAGATCTGCCTTCTTCTCCTCCTCGTCTTCGCCGGCGAGATTGCGCTGTGAGATCTCAGCAGGCGGCGGCGGGACCTGCAGAACAGGCTTTGGCTACGGCGTCGATCCTTCGCTGCTGATCTCCATCTTGGCAGGCTATGATCCCGACGGACTTCTAGTCTCCGTGCGCGACCCGAGCAAGTCGAAGCTGCTGTACTCCGAGCGCGGGGCTTTCTCCTGCTCGGAACTTCGATGAACATCAATGTTACCAGAAAATCCCCATCCTGTCCTTCTTTTCAAGAACTCGGAGGTGATGGCCCCGTATCTGTTTGTTCTCGGAAAGAACCACCGTTCGAGCCACCAAACGTCCGGGACTTTGCGAGCGACGGCGCCCTCACCAAATCTCGCTGATGCTCTCGCTTGCGCGCACGTTAATCTGAGTAGCCGTATGTGTATCTCGCGCTATTCAGCCTTCACGGCATCGCCCTCCCGTCCTGTCCGCGGTGCCGCAAAATCAGGACGCAACCTATCATGAACGCCTGACGCTGGCTCACTACTGGCTCGAGACGACGGGATTCCAGATTCCATGGTTTATTCCATCCGAACCTGTCCGCATTGCGGCGTGCGCACGTCATCCCCCAACGCCTCCCAAACAATCTGTCGGAGGTACGCCCCGGGTTTCTCTATGCGCCCCGCTGGATTCCTATTCCCGCCCCCCGACAGCTTCCCCCACTCGTGTCACCGCGTCTGTCCTCCGCACAGTATTCCTCCTGCTTCACTCTTACGACCCGCCCGCGCCGTGAAACGGGCGCGCGCGCCGATGAGTATTTGCGCCGACAGATCTTGCCTTCTGGTGGCGCCGCATGCGGCTGTTCCTCATTCAGCCGGCTCCCTAGCCATACAATCGTCGGCATTTTCGAAAGCAGAATGAATAGGAGGAACCTCGTTCGGTGTCCCTTTGATCGGCAGACGAGTCTGTGTATTGAGAGCGGCGCGTATATAAAAGCAGGGGGAAGCAGGTCATGTCTCAGACAACAGTTGTTCTTCAACCGACTTCAACCCCCTCCTTTGCGCCTCACCTGTACACAGAATGGACTACGTCCCCCACGCCGCTCTCCTTCTCCTCACCCTCGTTCTTGTCTCCGTAGCGAGATACCTGATTCACATCCTTTCCGCACGTTCCGTCCTTCGACGCGTTCCAGGTCCATCCCCCTCCTCGTTCCTGTGGGGTGAGGAGTGGGATCTCTTCCATACATCTCCTGGCTCGCGTTACCTCTCCTGGCACAAGCATTTCGGCAAGGTCGTGCGCCTTACAGGCGCTTTCGGGGTAGGCCATCCTCCGTCTTCCATTCAATTCGTTGCTGAGTCTAATCATTTTAGCACCAAATCATCTCTATCACGGACCCTCGCGCCATATCGTTCATCATCTCGGAGAAGACGTACAGCTTCCCCAAGCCGCACGGTGTTCGCGAATGGTTCAAGGCAACTCAGGGCAAGGGCATCATCTGGGTCGAGGGTACTTGTCTTTTCCGCATTCCCGCTCCCTCACCTGACAACCATCTCAGGCAAGGAAGCTCACGAGCAGCAAAGGCGTCTCATCGCGCCCGCACTCAGGTCAGTCACCATTTGTAGCACTTCATCTTGTATGCTCAGCCCATACAGTCAACAAACCGTCCGCGCCGTCGTGCCCGTTTTCTACGACATCTCGGCCAAGCTATGCTCCCAATGGGCGAAGATCATCGACGCCTCACCCACTGGCGCCGCCGAAATAGAGGTCACCTTCTGGGCTGGCCGTTTCGCGTGAGTCTTCCCTCCTTCTCATCATCATTTCCCTTTAACCTTCCCTATAACTCACTAACAACCCCTCCTCAGCCTCGACGCCGTCGCGCGCGCCGCCTTCGACTACGACCTCGACTGCCTCGCCGGTACGCCCCACGCGCTCGCCGAGTCCCTCGACGGCCTCACGAACAACGAGGCCAATGCGTCGTCGTTCTACATGCGTGCCTTGTTCTGGCTTTTCCCGTCTATTCTTATGATCGGGGAGAAGGGGCGGATGATCCGGCGCTCGAAGGCGGAGCTGGGCGCGATTGCGAGCAAGATGTGGCGGGATGCGCGGGCGGGAGGGGATTCGCATGGGAGGAATTTGATTGCGACGATGCGTGAGTATCCTAAGATTGGTATAAAGGAATTGAAGGCTTATGCTGACCCCCATCACAGTCAAAGTCGCGGAGGCGTCGGGGAGTCAGTTGAGGGAGGACCAGGTCATTGACCAGATGCGCACGACTATCTCGGCGGGGTACGAGACGGTGTCGGCGATTGTGGCAGTGAGTATTTTGGTTCGAATGCTAAGTTGTCACTCGCTAACTAGCTCTTAGTGGATTCTCTATGAGATCGCCGTCCACCCCGACCTCCAGAGGAAACTCCGCGAAGAGGTAGAACACGCGGGCGAGCCCTCTCTCGACGAACTCAATGTCAAATACCGTCTACTCGACGCCACGCTGAAGGAGACCTTGCGCATGCACCCAGCCATCTTGGAGAACCATCACGAGGTCCGTATCTCTCTCTTTACTCTCCTCTTACCTTCACCCTCCCCACACCGTGCATCTCACTTACAACCACCCACAGGCATCAGAAACAATTTCCATCCCCCTCTCCTCCCCACTGCCCGACACCGAGGACAGCCAGCTCGTCGTACCCAAGGGCACCCTTATCGCCATCCCGCTCAACGTCTTGCAAACCGATCCTGCGGTCTTCGGCGACGACGCGGACGTGTTCCGTGCGGAGCGCTGGCTGGAGCGCGCGGAGAAGGGCGTGCGCCACAAAAGGGAGTTGTTTGCCTTTGGCGAGGGGTGCGTTGAATTTCCTGGCGGACGCCAGCCTGTCATATTTGAACGTCGCTGACGCCACCTGCAGTCCGCGCTCATGCTTGGGCCGCGCGATGGCGATGGCGGAGATCAAGGCGCTCGTCATCACTATCCTCAAGCAATACTCGCTCGAGTGCCACCACGATATCGAGGCGTTCCAGAGCTTCGTCATCCGGCCTCGAGTTGTTGGCGAAGGGCCGAGCTCTTTGCCGTTGCTCGTGCGCAAGTTGTAGTTTCGAATTCCGCATCGTATCGTCCTGACGCCGTTGGTTGTCTTTCACCGCGAGATGTGGTCTTGGATCCCGCGAGGCGCAGTCTTGGATCTCTCGATGTCCCACAAATCACACAAAATGTAGCCCGTGAACGACCCGCGCTTGTTAGCCGCCGGGGCCGCGAATAAATTAGATGTGATAATGTACAAATGCACAGCTTCTAATTCCGTTCCTTGAGCCGTCCTTCCATCCTTTTGAATCCCGGCTACAATACTTATCTGAGTACATTCCCCGAGTCGCTTCTCACGCTTCATGCCCTCGCACGCTATCGTCTCTTCCTCTGAGCCATCGTAGTGCCGCGAAGTCTGCGACCAGCGGCGGGTGGCTCGTTCGTGGTGGTGGCGGCCTGAATAGGCTGCTGAGGCGGGGCAGGTTGAGCTTGGTTAGTCTGCGATCGGGCGTTCTGAGCTTGCGTGGGCTGAGGTTGAGCGGGCTGGGGCTGAGCAACGGCCTGAGCCTGAGCCCGAGCCAGTCGAGCACGCCGCGCTGGGCGCTCGATAGGTGCACCGTCCTCAAGCAGTCGCTTCAGCGCCCTCTTCGTGCGATGAGCAATGGGGCAGTACTCTTCCGGAATAAGCTCGCCGGGCCCGTCCTTGTCGAAGTTCTTGCTCTCCGCGAGCTGCCACGCTGGGCACGCCGGGAGTCGTGGCGGGCGCGTCGTGGGAAGCGGGGGAGCCGTAGGAGGAAGCCGGACAAACTGGTCAGGGTGGTCGACGTAGTGGTCGCTGATTTTGCGGAAGGCGCGTTCCATCTTGAGGTAGATGTCGTCCTGGAAGAGGGACTGGGCGTACACCACGCGCCCGTCGTCGAGCGTCGTCGTCTGAGAGGTGTCTTGCTCGAGGTCGTTGTAGGCGTCGCGCAGATCGTTCACGAGGCGGACAGCGTCGAGAATCGGGTGGTCGTTGCCGTAGACCTTCGCCAGATCGTCGCAGAGAAAATCCGCTTCGCTGGGATCCTTGAGGAACTGAAGCCGCGTCTCATTCCCTTCGACGTCGCAGTCGAAGAACTTGTCGTTGTGGATTCTGAACGAGCCTAGGAGCGCGTTATCCATGCCGTCTAGCAGTCGCGTTTGGGAAACCCGGTAGAGAATATAAGCGAGGAAGGCCCAGTAGACAGACTCGAGATCGTGGTAGAAGTTGGTGACGAAGTTGTTCTTCTCGGACGGGCAAAGCTCGTCGTCGTCAGAGTATGGAGCGAACAAGTACGATTTTTCTTGCGTTTCGACGGCCATGAATGGCGGGGTTCCCTGAGAGTGCAAGGGGTCAGAAAAGCCGATCACTCGGTAAGGTAATCGAAACGCACGATGTAGCGCTCATTGACGGGAGCATCAAGGTATGGCCGCGCAAATTCGAGATCTGTGATGATTGTCGTCCATTGTTCGAGTGCCTCCCTATCCAAGTCAAGCAAGGAAGGAGGCACCAGACCGCTGACATGATGGAGCAGAAAGTTCCCGAGACTGACGTCCTTGTGCAGATACCCTGCGCGCTTCATGTACATCAAGACTGCGAAAGGCCTGTCAGCTAACGTCCACGGCAGGATAGACAAGACGACTCACTCCTGGCTACCTGGCTGAGCGCGTGAAAGAAGAGGGCGGGATTATCGACGGACCCAAGGTCGACACAGAGCTGCTTGTAGACGCCGCGCATGTGAAACATGTTCCAATTTTCTTCGGCGAACCTCGTATTGACCACTGTGAACTCAGCCGGAGGGCTCGCAGCTTCGTCACCCGAATCCGGAAAATATTGGACGATCCCGTCCTCGAGGATGTCCATGAAGTGGCCCTGCATCGCGGGCAAGACGCCCGCCGCGTCCATCTTCTCCTTGATATCTTTCTGAATAGCAATCTCGTGCCGACGCTCGTTGTCATCCCAGTAGTCGCGTAGCACCGCAGGCGTAGCCATGAGCTCGCGTTCATTCGGGTCCTCCGCATTGTCCAGCACTTTCTGCACCTCGAAGACGGTCATGCACTTGAGATTGTAGCCGGGGTAGTCTGCGATAGGCGTGGTGATGATGCGCGTGGTTTGGTATGTGAAGGGCGTGTAGGTGTCTTCGCGGTCGCATAAGAATTGATACTGGAGCTTGCCGGCGACGTCTTTGACGCGGCGGACGCTGGGATCGAAGCCGAGGTCGGGAAGGGGGGAGTAGGTCACGAAGAGGACGAAGTGGATAAGCCATTGGGGGTCCTATTGGAAGGTCAGTGAGGTCCAGGCAAGGCGATTGGTGACACGCACGTCGTTGATGTCGAAAACCGGCGAGCATGCTGAGTGCGTGCGCGTATGACACCAGATGCGCATAAGAGTGTTCTCGATGGTGAAGGAGAAGGTTGTTAGATGCCTTGCGTCGCTCCAAAAGACACTGGCCGCGTGAGTCAGAACCCGATGAGCATTCTGACAGCCATGTCAACGTCGTGCGAGCGATTCAAGATGAGGGACATACCTCGCGAACACCATGTTTCGATTCACTCGTTGTGAATACTCCGCCTGCCACCGTGTCGGCCGTGAAGAACGATTGGCCACCGAGCCAGTCGACCGTCGGATTGCGCGCGCAGCCACCATCGCAAACGTCGCTGGATGCCGGAGAATCTGCCCTGACAAATGCAGCGTCTGCGCCATGGTGCGCATCCTCGCTATGGCGACTGGGCATCGGCCTGTTCGGCATGCCGCATCTGAACGTGGTCGTGCGCTTTGTCGATGAGAAGTGGTAGGGAAAGAGCTACTCGACAGTAACAAGGATCTTCTCCACGATCTCCTTGATACCCTGGAGTCTTTGTTGTTTGACAGCGTCCGATGGGGTCTGCCAGGACCGAAGCCTGATATTTTTCGCAGGCCTGCGACGGAGAGGGGCCCACTGGTAGCTTTTGTTCAACACGCCCTTCTCGCGCAGTTCGTCGATTGTGAGTCGTACGTCGTCATCGGAGGAGCGCCTCCATCGTGGCATATATCCTATGAAAAAGTTGAGCATGTTGCCGATGAACAACGTCCTTTTGCCGTAGTCGGATTCCTTGTGGTAGTCCCGTGCACGCTGGCCGTAGTTACCCATTCTTGTGTTTTGGAGTCTCGTGCGTACAGGGCAGTGAGATAATGGAAGGAGGAATGCAAGGGCTGGCGATGCCACTGGAGGTGATGGTCAAGGTGCAAGTTCAAGTTCAGAACGCGATCAACAAACAAACAAGCACGTGCGCTCAACAACAACACGAGGCCTCGCAGCCAATCGCTGATTGCCGGACAAGTTCGATTCTCGCCACGTTCCTCTTCAGCGTGTTCGTTGCGTGCCACAGATACTCACATCGACGGCGTTATTGGCTGGACTTTACTCACTTACGAGATATTCATATTCTAGAAACAATAGATATGCGCATAACTTACTATCCACTCTGCAATAACCCATGCCAGATTAGGGTTACAAGCCGCCGGACTCCCCACGCTCGTTCTGCCAGATATGAGGTCACTCTCTTCCCTCTGCGATACAGCAATACATGCAAAGAGATCTATAGCTCCTGGTAGCTCAACCACATCAGGCACGTATCCTGCGCGTCCTCTTCGCCGGGGGCTCGCCAGCAGCGTCGAGAGCACGTCGTTTTAGCGCCGCTCGAGTGCCCGCAGCAACAGGAGAAGTCGGTGCAATGGCCCCCACACATTCCGCACATTCGCAAGTCCCATCCTCGATACCGTCCTCCTCTTCAGGCTCCGCCAGCTCCCATACCGGGCGCACCGGGAGCCTCTGCTTGGGAATTTCCTCGACGTTGCGCGGCGCGCGTGGCGGAGCTAAGCAGAAGATATCCGGATGGTCGAGATAGTAATCGCTGACCTTGCGGAACGCCTTCTCTATGCTGTCGTAGACCTCGTCCCTGAAGCATTGGAGCGAGAATATTGTCCGTCCGTCGTCCAGTGTCACCGTAGAGCCTTCGACACCATCGCCTTCCAGGGCCATGTACGATATCCGCATGTCCAGGGCGAGGTAAAAGAGCTCGAGCACGGGATCAGTGGGATATATCTCCTTGAGCAGGTCCATGGGCGTGCTGTACCCATCGGCCTCCATGAGTCGGAAGCGCTCGTGCTTGAATATTCCTTCCGCGTTGGTCTTGAAGTAGGCCTTATAAAAGCATTGAAGCTTGTAGAGCATGTTCTTGGTACGGTCAGGGGCGGAGGTGAGCAGCAGTCTTTGCGGAATGCGATTGAGGATGTAGTCGTAGGCCATCCAGAGGACCGCTTCGAGGTCGTGGTAGGGGTTGTAGATGAAGTTGTCCTCGTGCGTTGGATCTGCCGGCGTTATGGGCGCGTTCGTCTGTTCGCCGGTTGATTCATCGGGTAATTGGTCGCTGTTGTGCCGGTATGACTGTAAATACCACTCCGTGGACATGTACCGATACGTTCCCTAGTATGTCGGATGAGTTAACGATCAACACGACGAGACGAAGACAACGCACCCCTTTGTAGTCTTGGGAGGCACTGTAATACGACCTCGACCATTCGAGGTCAGAGACTATAGTGGTCCAGTCGTCCAGATCTTCGCGCTTGATGTCGTGAAGCGACGCGGGTATTTGCCCGTCGCGCCTTCGTATCAAAAAGTTGCCCGGGCTCACATCCGCGTGAACATAGCCGGCATGCTTGAAGTGTCGGAGGGCTGTCGCCAACACAATCAGTACTTTGCGAGTGTGCAAAAAGACTCGAACTTACTGTCAACGACCTGGCTCATCGCGTGGAAGAACAGGGCCGGATTGTCGACCTTGTACAGATCGGTGCACAGTTGCCCGTACACGCCCCGATAGTGTGGCAGCTCGCCCAGCAAGTAGCTCCATACCATGACGGGCGAGCCTCGGGAGCCAGTCTCGGGATACCACACCTCGCCGTCTTCAAGGATGTCCAAGAACCTGCACTCCATCTCGGGATAGAGGCCCTCGCGCCTGAGCGCGTCGATTATATCGGTCTGCTTGTCCTTTTCATTCGCAGCCATGTGCGGCTCGGGCCAGTAGTCGCGCAGGACGTGCGGTGTGGGTCCTAGCTTGCAGCGCTCGGGGTCTGACGGGTTCGCGAGGACTCGTCGCACTTCAAAGACTCGCATGGACTTGCGGTTGAAGCCGGGGTAGCCGGGATTGTCGGGGGTCCATATGGTGCGCGTTGTCTGGTAGACCCTGGGGCGCTGCTTGGCGTCCTTGTCGAAGAACATGAACTGATACTGCAGACGCCCGTCGATGTCGCGGACGCGGCGCACGCCCTTATCGAGTCCGAGACAGCTGCACGAGCTGTAGGACATGATTATGATGAACTTGATCAACATGATGGGATGCTGAGGGTGATTCGTGAGTGAACGAGCACGAGCGATGGGCGACAGAGGAAAATGCTGCGTACCTCGTCGACGTCGAAGGGCTCCGATACAGCACTGCCTGTATGATAGTGGCTCCATACCCTCATAATCGTGTTCTCGATGCTGAAAGAAGAGACTGCGAGGTGTTTGACGTCGCTGACAAGCACGTCTCTCGCGTGGGTCAAGACACGTCGGCCGTTCTGCTGGCGTGTGAGCTTTGTCTCGACGACCAGGTGAATTGGAATCTCACCTCAAAGACTCCAGCCACCGTCTTGTCCATGGTGAGCACCCCGCCCGCCACGGTGGCGGCAACGGGAAAGGACTGGCCATCGAGCCAGTCGACTTGGGGGTCGCAAGCACATCCACCAGGCTTTGTAGGAGACCACGCAGCAGCATCCTTAGTCCTGATGAACGCGGCGTCTACGCCAGGAGGGTCGCCGGCGCTTTTATCTTCGATCGGTCTCGTGGGCAAACCCCAAACAAACTTCGTCCGGCGAGTTGCGGGAGAGCATAAAAAGCCTGCCACGCTTTCCGCCGCCGTGCATACCTGCTCCACAATCTCACCAAGTCCTTTGAGTCGCTGTAGCTTGGCCCTGTCTTTCTTCGACTGCCAGGAACGCAGTGGGATCTGCGCTGGTCTGCGATGTAGCTCTGCCCATTGCCCACGGTGATTGAAGGCGCCATTTGCGGTCAGCTTCTTGTGAATCTCCTGGATTTTGTCTTTCGAGGGAATAGTCGATCCTCTGAATAATTGGCGGAGAATGTCATTTGCCTTGATGAGAGTGGTTTTCCGCCCGTAACTGGTAGCGCAGAACTCGTTGAAATTGGCGATACTGTAGCTTTCCATGTCGGAAGCCGCAGAAACGCCAAAACCCAGGATTGTGGAGATATATGAGAAGTGAGAAAGAGTGGATAAAAGAACACAGAAGGAATTGGCTTTGGTCAAGAGCAAGCCGTCGATGGAATCCGAATCAACGCGACCTGCCGCGTGCCCATCACGTGAGAGATCTGGCAAGCGGCCCGGTACGCCACGAATTCCCCGAATGGGCTCGATCGCGCCTGCCATTGCCGGTGACCGTTGACGGCGACCGCCAACTGTTCCGTCTTCCGCATTCCGGACGTTGTTCTGACCATCTGAGGGACAACTCGGTGCCCACTCTTTCTTCCTACCACTATGTCGGCGATATTGCGCGCGAAGCTAGGGTCCCGGCCGGCGAACGGACACACTACTTTCCTCCCTCACATCCGCAAAATGGTGTTCGAGTACTGCGAGAAGTGGCCCACATCCGCGAACACGCGCACGTATCTTGTCAAGCACCTCGAGGACCTCGCGCGCGAAAACCCGCACGTCGAGATTGTGGTCAAGCCGAGGAACCACAAGCAGCCCATCGTGAGGGGATTCTACGGTGCGCGTACCCTCGGCGGCTTCTGTCCCGTATTTCTGAGCTGACTTCGGCTTGTCAGTCAATAACAGGGACAAGGTCATCCCTCTGCGGGACTTGGAGGTGAACGGCATCGAGAAGAAGGTCCAGCTGCTACTCGACTCTTCTGGGGCGAAGATTGTACCCCTCAAGCGCCGGACGGTGGAGAGCATGACCGAGTCTGCGAGGGGCATATGGAGTGGATTGCACGCACCCCGGCCACAGCTATAGTGCGCTGTCACTGCATCCAGTCTTACTTCATTGTGCGTCAACGTTCGTGTCCTTCAACCTGTGCTGACGGTGTTATAGATGTAGAACCACCCTTAATGCACTTTCACTCACGCCTCTTGACCCCTACCCCTGCAGCTCGGGCGGAGCAGCACCGCCTGAGTAGTAAGGATCAACGCTCACAAGCCGTTCATCTCCACCTCCCGCGGACACGGGCATGAGCGCTGCCGACCGCAAAGAAGACCGCTCAATGCAGGTCCGATGACTATTCCTGCCTGTAGAACTCCAGAGTCGAATCGTAGAGCGCACTAAATCATCCACTCTTTCAGCGTTCGAAGCATGAAGGCAAAATCTCCAGGCCCAGGCTCGCCTTGTCGCGAGAGCAACTACCGCCGTCAAGTAAGCACAACTTCTTGCCTATAGAGTCCGGTTTTGACGTCAATGCCAGTCCGCTTTTTCCTGTCAACATCCCGCTTTGGTTGCACCCTCAACTTGAGCGTGGCCTTGCGCTGTAGGAGATAATGTTTGATGTCTTCATGTTGCAGCCCCTTATCCAATCGCGTTGGACTGTCATCGTCAGAGCAGGCGGGCGAGACACTTCTTCCTTCTCACCAACATGCATACCGGAGCCTTCACGTCTGCCGTGAGGAAGCAGCGTCCCGCTCATTGCACTTCTGCCACATGCCGCATGGCCGACGAGCTATGAAAGCTAGCCCTCGAACTTACTTCATTGCTTCTAACCGAACTTTCTTCTACACGCAGCCCGACTCAGAAAAGCAGAGCCGTCACCGCCGCCTACCCCAAATCGTACGCACCCATTGTTTAATCTGTACGTTAACTCATCTCTGACTATGTTTTAGGCCATCCGCCGCAGACCTCGCCGCCGGAACAGTTGCAGCAAGAGCGGCCTGTTGTCCCGCACCACGTAAAGTCCCCGCCTGCGATGGAGGCAGCGCCTAGGCGAGGTCACGTGGGAGCTCTGCCTCGCGGCCTACACGCTTCATGAGCGCGCTATCGCCCTTTGCGTACTGCATGTCTCCGTCCGAAGCTCTCCTCATTCGCCCTGAACACGTGCGGGAAATGAGGTGATGAGGACTAGTTAAACGCGCGAGCCGACGGAACCTTTCTTCTTTACTTCCCATCGCCTGCGTTCCCCTTTGTGTGTCCGTCCACTTAGTCGTGCGTTCGCGCGTCCCTCCGTCCCTCATTCGTTCTGTCCGCTACGATGTGTTCTGTACGTTGCTCGGTGCTTGACGACGGGGGGTGTGGGATGCTAATCCTCGCACAGAATGATATGGAGACCGGCGCTTGTCCACGGCGCTCGCTTACGCTAGACGAGTTGCGGTGGCTGGAAGCAAGCGCCTGGTTTGAAGGGAGGGCATCGCGACCAGCGTCGCCAGCGGTACGCCCTCTTTCCTTATCTTACCGGGCGTGCGACGCTGACCCTCCTATAGCCATTCGACAGAGACAGCTCCCCTCCGCGGTGGTCTACCCTGTCTACTTCGGCCCCCGAGCGATCGTCTGCCTTCCCCAGCCACTACGACCTGCCCCTCAAATCCAAGTCGCCGATGCATCTTCGCTGTGTCTTGGTGAGTGCGCAGCTGCCTCGCGCGTTGGAGTGCGTCGCTCACATGCCCATCCATATCGGCGCCGCAGACACCACCCACGCCCTCGCCGACACCACCCCCGCCACCCTACTCCTCTCATGCGGCATCGATCCCCCGTGCGGCGTCCAAACTCCGCCTTAAAGACGATCCCCTCCCCCACGTACAGCCCACGGAGATCATACCACCTGATGAGGGCCCGCGTCCCACTGAGTGGATCAACAGGCGCCCACGACCCTCACGCTCGGGGTCCTCAGCCTTCAGCCAGCGTTCAACCAGCCAGCGGTCAGTCACTGGCCGTCCAGTCACGCGCTATGCGGGGCCGAGCACGGCGTCTGTGAATACATACTCGACCGCGCGGCCGGAGAAGGAGAAGACGAAGGACGCGCCTTTCTGGAAGGTCTTCATGCGCCCGCGGTCGCGCACGGTGCCCTCGGAGCCCCGCGCGCTGAAGACGCACCCGTCGCAGGCGCTAACGCCCTCCGTGGCGCACTCGCTTAGCACGCGCACGGCCTCGGGGCAGAGCCGCACGCCGTCCATGTCCTCGCTCACGAGCTCCACGACCTCAGATTCGTCTGCGCGGCCTGAGACGCCGTCGCCCCTTTTGCCGTCCAGCAAGTTCGAGCCGCACCATCGTGGAGTGGCGGGCGGCGCGCCGCCGTGCCTGCACCACCGAACCGCGCGCACGTCGTCTGTGACGACAAAGGACAGCGCGGCTACAAAGGCGAGCGCGGCGTCTGCGTCGTCTTCCATCCCCCCGCCCTCTGCGATGTCGTCTTCCAAGTCTGTGAAGTTTGCTGCTGCACCAACGGTGCACTATGCGAGCGCGGGATACTGGGAGGTCGAGGCGCGGTTATGTGCGAAGGAGGAAGAGAGCCTGGGCATCGACCTAGATAGCATGGACTTCGACCTCGAGAGCGAACACGGCGCGCTCATCGCGAGCTTGCGACCACCGCCGTCGCCCAAGAAGGAGAAGAAGGAGTCGAGCTTAGGATTCGGAAGGAAGAAGAGCAACCGAAGCAGGAGCAGGAGCAAGGAGGGCGAGGATCGCAGCCTACGACGCCTGGTTGGCCTCCGCCGCGCGGGGCCACCACCACGACCGTCGATCTCGGGCCCGTACGCGCTGGGGACAGCTCCGGTACCTGTCCCGCGCGACCACGACGCGCCCGTCTCCTCCGCCTCCTCCTTCATGTCGACCGGCTCGGGCTCCTCGTCCCTCCGGTCGAAAGCCTCCCTCCGCTCCCGCCTCTCCAGGCGCACCGGCCTCTCGTCGTCCCTTCCCCTCCGCCGCGCGCCCTCGATGGACAGCGTGAAGAGCGGCGGGGCGCGGAGCCTCGGCAGTATTGCGAGCACGACCGGGAGTGTCCGCGGCTGGCTGGGCCGGGTGGGCGTGCCGTGACCGGACTCATGGCGCGCGCCTGGCCTATTGCCCCCGGACTGCCTTCTTGGTCGGCACCTCGCGTGCTGCTATGCTCTTCTTGGACGCCCACGGTAGACGCTTGACGCCATTCCGCCGGCCCTGCACTTGGCTGGCGCTCAGCCCTCGACGGGCTTCGAGGCCAGTGACTTGCTGCTCTCTGTCTCAAACTAGCGCGGTGCTCGCTATGCTATCACTCCATTGGCATGGGAGTGCGGCCCCGCCATCGAGGCGCCCACCGCTGGACAGTTGCTCGGCGCTTCTGGCGGGCCGCACCCTTCCTGCCTATGCAAACAGCCTATGCTTCGGGACTCTTCTCCCGAGAGACGATGACTTTGGATAGTGTCCTTGACTTCGGATGATGACCTTGACTGCGCATTACGACCTTGGACCATGCTCTCCCACGATGACTTTGACGCGTTCAGGTTCTATTCTCGCCAGCCGCGATGGCTGGATGGACGCGCTGCATGCTACTATTCGCTGTGAATGCCTACTGTATATCGATCAACTTATGACTATGTACCTTGACGTGTACGATAATCATGTTCATGCCGTGTACGCTACGATGACCGAGTCATGTACTTACGACGATGGATGGATGCGATGGATGTTGGTTGATGTTGATGTTGAAGAGCCTGCCGGTGAGGTGCCTGCGCGAGAAATCGTCGAATCGGAACAGAGTCGAGGACCCAGGTACGCTTTCCATTGCATTGAACGTGCGTCAGAGACGCCCTCGACGTCAGCTGCAGCCAGTCAAGCTGCAGCCAACTATGAGAAAGTACGGTACCTGCCGGTAAGTCCGTGATGATGAACACACGTTCCGTCCATTGTTCAGCCGCAATTTGCCGCTTCATCCGTTGGATGGCGAGCGCGGAAGGACCATGGAAAGTCGGGGAATGTGCAGAGGCGCCGAGCGGCATGTTGACCGAAACGTACAGTACCTGTGCGTCATGCGCGGCCTCGAAGGCATGTCAGGGACCGCCGGGCGTACGCTGGACGAGAGCTCGACGAGAGCAGGCCAGAGTCGGTCGCCATACACTGGCATTCGGGGGAGCGGGAAGGTGCATAGAGATCTTCATTGGCGCCCCGTGGGATGGGGTGGCACGCCCGTGGGCAGTCCGCGGGGCGTGCGCGAAAAGACCTGCCGACGAGCTCTAGCCCGCCGTCTATCGACCCCGCGATCGCGGGGGTGTTTGGAGCTTCGAAGAGCGCGGAACTTGCGAGAGCGACAGAGAACGCCCCCCTGCGTGCGCGCAGTGAGAGTCGAAGGTCAAGTATCAAGTGGAAGAAGAGCGGGAAGACAGGTGGTTTTGCTGCCGCCGGCCATAAAACACGTGCGGACTAAGATTAGGCGCCATCAAATCTCGGACTCCGTGCAGGCTGCCGCTCCGCCGAGAGACCTTCAGAACTCAGAAACACAGAAACATCGCCGAAATGACTTTCTTTTCCGCGGACAAGGGGGGCTTGGGGGGTACTCATCTTGGGGGATGCTCCACAACGCCTGCCCTTAAGCTTTTCTAGCGGCTGAAAGAGTGCTCAAGATCATTTTATGGCTTCCCTCGATGGCACTATCGAAGTAGTACGTGAACTCAGCGCTTGCTGGACGGTTGTTTACAGGCCTTCGCCTTACGGAGGGGGCATTTCTCAGGTTGTTTTTAGCGAAATAGCCTTCAGGGGTGCCGTATCGATGATACTATCAAATTGCGCAGCGCTCTGGGAGAGGATCGTGCCGGTCCAGGCTCATCTGGGATTCCTCTGCTATCACCGTCACGGCGCGACATGGTGCTCCAATAACCCCCGCCGCCTCTGCTTTCCCTCCCCCACCAATGCCAAACCCTCACTCCAGCAAGAAAAGCCATGTCCACGTCCGACTCAACGAGTCGGCTCTCTTTCTCCGAGTCCCCTCCGACCCAGAGAGCGCCGATGAAGCGCCACAAGCCCCTGCTTCACTCCGCGGACTGCTCATCGTGCACCTCACGAAACCTGCGCGCATATGCTCTATTGACGTAGAGCTGGTGGGTACATCGCAGGTGCAGTGGCCAGACGGTGCGTGTCCCCTCGAGCGCCTTCCCCTTCGCCGCTGACCGTTCCCCCAGGCTTGGGAACACATCACGTCGAGTACACGGACACTGCACGCATCTACCATCAGTCTCAGACGCTGTTCAAGTCGCAACCCAAGCCGCGCCGCGCTTCTTCGGTCGGGCCAGGCATCTTCCTTGAGCAGGACGACAGCAGCCAGCCCAGCGTTAGCAATAGCGCTAGCGGAAGCGCTGAGGGAATGATCGAATCCGTGCCTACACTCCTCACTCCCCCTCGCGCACCCTGGGCCGATGTCGTTCCCAGTCCTCCCTATACCCCGACGAGGGAAGAAGCGGACGACTACTTCCGCCACCATCCGCCACAGGCCTTCTCTACTACCCCCATGGACTCCTTCCCCTCGATCGGACAGTTGACGACCTCCCGCTCTAATCCGAACCTATCCCTCCCGCCACCACCGAACCTCTCCATGCCTGGTGTCCGCCCTAGTCCCTCGGCTCCGGAATCACGACGCAGTACGCCTTCCTCCACGCGGCAGTCCTCCCCAGTCATCACCCCTTCGAGCTCAAAGGAAGCCGCACACAGCAAGCACGCCAGTTTCCACCCCCACTCCCACTCCCATTCCCACTCGCGTTCGTTCCACCTGCCGCATCTCCCCGTGCCACACCTCTTCTCTTCCTGGCGCCAAAAGTCGCCGAAGGTGGAGCACGCCCACTCGCATGACCACGAAGAGACGCGGGGAGCGGACGACCGGCGTTCGCGTTCCCGCGCGGTGCGGTCCAAGTCTAAACCCCCACCTGCGACCGCCTTCGACGAAGACGAGGAAGACGATGTTCTCCCACCGGAGCCTTCTTTGGGATGGAAGGAGTTCCCTGCGGGCACGTACACGTACCCCATCTCGTTCACTGTCCCCGGCAATGCGCCGCCTTCGCTGGAGACGGAGTTTGGATCAGTGGTATGGAAGCTGAACGCGACTGTGCAGCGGCAGGGCGCGTTCGCGACGCGGCTGCACGAGTCGCATACCGTCACGGTCATCACGTGCCCGACCGAGGATGATACGGAGGATACGGCGAACATCATCGTCGAGCGGTCGTGGCATGAGCAGCTGCAGTACGCGCTCACAATCTCTGCGCGCAGCTTCTTCATTGGCGCGACCGTTCCCTTTTCGTTGACGCTATTGCCTCTCACGAAGGTCCGTATTCATCGCCTTGCGCTGTTCGTTGAGGGTGAGTCCGTTCTGATACTGCGCTTGCGTGTGAGGCTGACCCCCCGTCTAGAGCAAACCGTGTATCTTGCGCATCAAGATGAGACCGCCCGCACCGACCCAGTGCTGCGCGTCCCACTCATGATGATCAAGCACGAAGTCGGCGGGCCCATCCTCCCCCTCGACGGCGACGTGCGCAAGTCCCCGTTGCACGTCCTCGCCCAGTCCAGCGCCGACGCCCAGCAAGAAGACCTCGACGACCTCGCGAGCACCTGGACGGGCCCGGGGCCCTGGCGCGTCAGTGGCACTGCGCGCGTGCCCAACCTCCTCCGCCCGACGAACCGCAACCGCCGCGCGGGCGTGATGGTCACGCACGCCGCGAAGTTCCTCATCCGCGTCGAGAGCGACCAGGAGATGGACCCGAAGACGGGCCGCCGGAAGCTGTACGACGTGACGGTGCAGACGCCGATCCAGGTGTTCTCCTCGCGCTGTGACCCGGGCGCGCTATGTCTGCCGCAGTACAGCGAGGGGGCGGGGGGAAGGGAGGCGCGCGACGGCCGGACGGGCTCGGATTCGTCCGATGTGAGCATAGCGGCGATAGATGAGGTGAATGCGGACCCGCGGCAGATTCCGAGTCTGGCGGGGGGTGCGCTGCAACACCTTTTCGGGCGCAATGCGCACTTCGAGCGCCTTATCGCCGGCCAAGAGAGCGAGTCGGGAGAGGCGCCGCCCGCGTACGATAGGTTGGAAGGATCGCGGCTTGCGTCGGCCGTCAGTGGCTGAAGGACTGGGCTGTTATCATCAAAGTGTTCGTTCACCAGGATCGAAGGAGTTCCGACCACCATCGAAGGAGTTCCCACCAACATCGAAGTTCCCAGTATCGGTTCACAGGTTGAGTTGTGTGATAGACGGGGGTGGATGATCTTTGTACATACATGATATCTCTACTTACATCAGGGTTCTACGAAACTCACTTTAGGTACGCGCTGTAGCATAATGGGATGACCGCGACGACACTAGACTTTTAGACAGACAGACTGCATATTTACTTAGACTACTTATGGAACACCACCCGACCTGCTCTTCTCTCTCGTCTTCTTGCGCTCATGAAGTTCTTCTAAGTCCGCTAGCAGATATGATAGACCAAGCGCGTCAAGGTCCGCATTTACCGCGTAAGCCTGGTCTTTGTTTACTTTTGCTTGCACCTGCAGGTCCTACGCCAAGCCTTTTTCTCGCCGATCGATCCTCCTTTTCAGGCAACCTTTGTTTTTCGTCGGCATCGACGTATTTCCCCGTAATTCCGCCATGTGGCGCCCCCGGCCTTCGCCTGACGCCATGTCTTGACTCATGGCCTGACCTTTGCTGTCTTATTCATCCTTCTTGCCACTCGCTTATGAGTCTGGGGTGATTCTCTACTGGCCGCGGCTCAGGCTGTACATATAATCGCACCAAGACGACGAGTTGGAAGAGGGGCTCAGACTCCCATTCACGGCGACCCAGGAACGAGGACACGAAAACGGTAGAAAGGCAGTCAGACTGCGACAACTAGACTCACGGATCTCGTACGATATTAGACGACGCTCTTCGCCATGTTAGAAAGTACTGCTTCGCCACCGATAGGCCTGCGCTGGCGGTCTTCGTCTTGGTTCACGACGATAGTCGTGGGGTTGGGTGAGTTGTTTTCTAGCCCCTGAATCGTTTATGGCTTTCCCAGCGGTAAGCAGACGCAGATTGATTGACATCGTTCTTGCAGGCATAACGACCGACCTTCTCGTTTACTCTATCATCATCCCGGTCCTGCCTTTCCAGCTGCAGGAGCTGGGATATAGTGGCGTGTCCGGCCTGGTAGGATGGCTACTCTTCGCATACTCCGCCGGTCTGGCCCTTTGTGAGTTCGTCTGCCTCTACCTCTTCACACTCGTCTAACCACCCTCCAGTTACCATCCCCATCGCCGTACTCTCTGAGCGCTGGGGCGCACGCCGCTGGCCGCTCATTGTGGGCCTCCTTATCCTCGTCGGCTCACAAGTCATGATGATGGAGGCGCCCACGTACTGGGTGATGTGCCTCGCGCGCATCATCCAGGGCTTCGCGAGCAGCATTGTGTGGGTGCTCGGCCTCGCGCTGCTGTGCGACTGCACGCCTGCGAGCTCAGTCGGGCAGAAGCTGGGTTTTGCGATGATGGGGCTGTCGGTTGGGTGAGTGGGATCTTGTTGTTTGGCTGGTTGGATGGGTATTGTGGAATGCGATGCTGACCCCGCCTTTGCAAACAGCTCGATCGTGGGCCCACCAGTCGGCGGTGCGCTGTATGAGCGCTTTGGCTTCCGCGGACCCTTCATCTTTGGTATCGGGTGCAGCGTCGCAGACCTGGTCGGCCGCATCGTCATAATCGAGCGCAAGGATGCTCTGCGATGGGGTGTCGATCCGGCGGCAGAGGTGGAGGTTGCGCAGACCGAGGCTCGCGACGAGGAAGCGAGATGCGCCGAAAAGCCCCCGGTCATCGTTGGCGAAGCGCAAGTCGCGAACGAAGGCACGCCTCGAGAAGGTGGCGAAGCGCAGACGGGTGCTCCGGCAGCTCCAGGAGGGTTGGAAGAGGGCCGGTCGTCGCCCTCGGTCGTCTCGCCTCCAGATGCCGTTGCGCGAACGATATCGAACAGTTCTTCCCGCAAGCCCCATTTCTCTGCCGTGCAAGTCCTGCACAAGCTCCGCCGCTCACCTCGCGCGATCGTGACTGTCTTCATGACCTTTGTTTGGGGGTACGTTCTCTTGTTCTATTCTAGTTGCTAATGACTGCTTCGCTGATCGGGTCTCCTTCCTCCAGTATCGCGTACAGCGCCCAAGAACCCACTATGCCGCTGCATCTCGAGGATAATTATGGCCTCAGCTCGTCCAAGGTCGGCTTGATTTACCTTGCAGGGGTCATTCCGACGCTATTCTGTATGTGCCCCTTTTTCTCTCTCTGAGTCCGAACGATGGAACTGACCTCGACATTAACTCATAGCCTCGCCAATTACAGGCTGGTACACGGACTACAAGGGCGCAGAGTGGGCGATCTCGTGGTCGCTTCTACTCGGCCTCCCGTGGTGGGCAGTCATAACAATTGATGGGCACCTGGCGCTGTTCATTGTGGCATACTGCTTTGAGAGTGAGTACAGCACACCTATCGTGCCAAACATGTTTCTGACCTTTTTTCATTGCAGACCTTTTCGTTTCGGGCGTAGTTTCACCGCTAACGGCCGAGCTAGCTGCTGTCGCTCGAGATATCGAGGGTGTCGGATGTACGTCGTCTTGATCATATTCCATGCGCATATCCCGACTGACTGCTCTAGACGCTCATGTGTACGGCGCCTTCAACCTGGCATACGGTATCGGGTCTTCAGTCGGACCTGTCGTTGGCGGCCAGGTACGTATCACATACTTTGATGAAGAAACACAAACTGATTTGCATACTACAGATGTACGACCACCTCACCAGGGGATGGCTGGCAGTCTGCCTCCTCGCGTTGGGACTTTCGGTCATGAGTCTCACCCTCGCGTTCTGCTACACCGGGGAGAGGCCGCTTGGGAGGAGGCTGTTGGACCTTTTGAGGAAGAGGACGCGCAAGGCTGAGCCAGCAGCTCCGGAGACTTAGGCTAGTGCTAGCTGGCTTTAGATTGGTGGAGGCCGCCGCAAACGCTTCGGAGGTTCTAGAGGGTGTAAGTGATTTAGATGAGGTACAGGTTCAGTCTGCAGTCGTATCACCCCTCATTCGTATGTAGCAAATATCACCACTCCTCTTCTCCCCCTTCTAATCGTTGCTTCGATGCAGGTGTTGAGTGCTGAGACTGACTCGGGTGACATGGCCGTCAACAACTGCTAACGGGTCGCTTTCTCGCCCGACTTCCCTGACAATCTTTGCCCGCAAAGTCCAAGCACGGTGTAGAGTGTCTATTTAGAATAAAAGCGGCATTGGAAGATAGAAATACGCTAGGCGCGCTAGAGCTCGTGTATCTCTTTTTTTTTGGGTACTGTAATCTCTGGAACATATTTGTCCTCGCTTGCACGGCAAGTCCCGGACGCACATCACACGTCACGATTGGTCACGCTTCTCCTCCTGGACCTCTCAACTCGGCGAGAGCAATACTCTCGATCTGCAATTCCAAGGCTCTCCTTTGTTCCTGTCCTCATCTGTCTTTCCCTAATATTCTTTCTTATCTTTCCGTATCTTCAGGCAACGACCCCAAGGATTGGAATACACTCCCAACGATGGCGGAGAACGCATACCCCTCGCCGACACAGTCACTGTATACGGAGGACTTTCAGGATCTTCCCTCCCCATCGTTCACCTCGGATATCACGCGCAACCTGAACGCGCAGAACAGCCTCCGTCAGACGTCGGAAACGCTGCAGGCAACATATCGCCGCTTGCGCCAAGTGCGCCAGAGCCTGATGGAGCTTACGGCCTCGCTCCCATCGCACTCGCGCCAACTAGAAGACACCATGTCGCTCATGGACCCCGGCCACGAAGCCATCTCGCTCGTCGATCACGATGACGATGAGCGCCGTCCGACGACAACAACAGCGGCGGCAGCAAGCACGTCCCGCTCGCCTGTGGCCACCACCACCCTGCACGAGCTCGAGCGCCTCCGCCCCACCCTTCCTCCCGAAACATACAACCGCATCCGCCAGTTCGCGATGCGCTACGACTCGCATGCGTCCTCAGCGCCGGGAACGCCGGCGCTGCGTGCGGGCCCCCTCCCTATACCCTCCCCCGTGACCGGCGTACGGTCCCCTCTGAGCCCGCGCAGCCGACCCTCCCTCGCCGAGCGCCGCTCAGAGCACGCCTTTGTTCTCCGCCGCGGGGATGAGGAGGCGCAGACGACGCTCGGGCGGCGCGTCACCGCCCGCGAGGCCAGCCCGGGCGCGTCTGGCGATCGGGGCACCCTCCCCGCCCTGCGGATCATGCGCACACTCTCGCGCACGCCCGACGCGCGCCCCGTCAACATCGACGGGGATGCCCTGTCGCCGCTGGAGCCCCGCGCTCGCACGCCCGTGGCTGGTAACGAATTATACATCCGCACGCGCGCCACACAGGCGGGCGGATCGGATCAGGGGGCGTCCGCGGGGCGGCAGACGCCCTCTGGGAGACAGACACCCTCTGGCCGGCAGCTGGGGCCCCAGAGTCGGTTGTCGACCTTATCGGGGCTGGGTAGTGTGCAGAACATTGCATCGCCGTCGTCGCCGATGCTTCCCCCTCGGCCCGTGCTGTTCGCCGAGCCTGAGTCGATGGCGGAGAACGAGAGTGTTACCGTGAGCAATGCAGAACGTCGGGCAGCGGACGTGCGCGCTTCCTACCTGTGGGATTTGGCAACGCCTCAAGCGCCGCGACCCCCGCGACCTGTGGCACGGACTGGTGCGTATATCATGCACACGTACGCGTGTTGGCTAACGCAATACACAGTGCGCTACGACGTTGACGGCAACGAGCTACGCGAACCTTCCCGTGAACCACCAGTGACTCGCGCACCCATTACCCCAGACTCTGCTCACGGGGACCCGCGCGTCCGCCTAGGCGCCTCGCGCAACCTCGAGCGCAACGAGCATGGCGACGCCTGGGTTCTCGTCGATGACGATACATCAACTGCCGTCAATGGAGGCCGCGCCGCCGCCGACCGTGCGTGGGCCGCTCGCCCTGAGTTGCAATCTTGGCGGGAGTGGCAGTCGGCGCGGGAATGGCGAGATCCGCTCGTGCGCCGGGAAAGGGAGAGCGAGGCGCCACGGAAAGCGCCTGAGCCCGGGCTCACCACGACGGGAGAGCCTGTGTTCTATGGGTCTTCGGAACCGTTTGAGCCGGATCCTCTACCTATGCCGTTGGGCGAGATGGTCGTGTACCCCGCAGAGACCCGGCGGTCGCTACCGCGGCCACGGACAGTGGGCATAGAGGCCAGTGAGGCTGGTCGGTGAAGTCAGCGACGCTGCAAGGTGAAGCAGTGGAAGTGAAGGATTTGTGAGAGTCTGGAGATCTCGATGAGGCAGGGAGCTGCCCTGAATTGGGTTAAATCGATACTCGTACAGGGTCCGTATATGTCCTACTTACCCGCCTGCAGAATTCAAGTTTCTGGAGTGGCGCTAATGGAACATGATAACACCGAAAGCTAGCTATGTACGAGTCCGAGTTGCACTTGAAAGGGTGAGGAATGCGCCGGCGGATGCCGGTCTACTATTTTCCCTCTTTTGGTAGGTTTTGTTCTTGCTTCCTACCTCTTCGACGTGTCATGTAATATGACCCTGACAATTTCGACTGTTTTTCTCTTTCTTGGGACCCATATAGCACATATGGGTGCTAGTCAGTGCCGAGTGGCTCTCTAGTAAACGCCCTAGTCAATGCGCTTATCGCGCTGAAAGATCACGACTTGGGCTCTTGCCCAAGCTTCGACTTTCATTGGTACGACGCTGTCCTTCTTCAGCATACACGATGATGAATGCGCTACTCCTGAAGTCATGTTAGGGCTCGAGTGCACACATGGAATGAAGTGGTGCGTGTTCAGTCCATGCTGGGCCTTGGACAAGCTCTAATCAACCACTACCATCTAGACATCCACTTTGTCACCCATGATGCAGTGCATTCTGCATGGATTGCTCCCCCTCACAGTTTATCGCGTAACAGCATATATTTGAGGATGATCGTAGGAGCTGGGCAGCCGAGTCTGCAAACCTCCCGGACCCACCCAACGGCGTTGAACTCGTCCACAAGCTCGAGGCTCACTGCATGACAATTCCGCCAAGCCCGTGTCGCTCCAACGCCAGCAGCTCGGTTGCCAATCGTCATGCAAGCCCTCAACGTTGCCAACTGTAACGACTGCGTCATACCCTCCGCATGTGCCTCATATACCGCGCACGGCCTGCAAGTCCAGGGCACAGTCCTCCCCTCTTTCTCCCCTCTCCTAGCACCTTCACCATGTCGCTGAGCTCGCTCAGGCTGCTCGCCCTTGTTTGTGCTTTGGAGCTCTCCGCGGGTGCGCCCCCCGCGACGGCGACCGTGCCAGCCATCATCCCCGATCGGCGGGACTTCATCTCGAGCGCGACTTCGGTGGCTGGAAGCTTGACCTCGGAGGCAGGCGATGCGCTCACTTCAGCGCTTCCATCTGCGGTGCAGAGTGTGTACTCGTCGCTAGCATCTGCGGTTCCGACCGAGGCGGTCGCGGGCATGATCCCGGGCTTCGACGTGCCGTCTACGGACGACATCAAGAGTCAGGCAGGGCTCAGCGACGAGCAGATTGAGCAACTTCCTGTGCGTATATTGAACATTCCGTGAGTGCTTGTATTGTATGCGCCTGTGATCGTCACTGACAGTGCATACAGTGGATATGCGAACCGTACCGACAATGGATGGAGCGTCCTCTTCCACGGACAAGCGTACCGCCAGCCGCTGGACAACAGCTCCAAGCTCGACGACCTTACCAATGCATTCCTGCCAGAGAAGGACGTGTCCGAGCTTAACGAGACACAGCAAGAGCAAGCACGCAACCTCACCTCCGCCATATATTCGCTACCAGTGTCCGACCTGTCCCTCACCTTCACGCTGTATAATGCGACGAAGGAGTCACAAGACAGTCCGATATTCAAGTTTACTTTTCCTCTGCCAACGGATTCGCGCGGAGAGTTCAACCAATTCATCAATATGAACGAGAGTGTCCAAGCCGATCTGGGAGAGCGTGTGCATAGGATTGAAGTCCGGACGAATGCTGGCGATCGTACGTGCATTGTCCATGATTATGATGTATATGCTCACGCCTTCGCAGTCGGCAACAGTTCCGCTTTCCTCGTCCCACCTGAGGGCATAACCTTCCTGGCCGACATCGACGACATCCTCCGCGTCACCCGCATATACGCGCCCCTCTCCGGTCTCAACAACTCCTTCGCCAACCCCTTCACTCCCTGGTCGAACATGCCCGCCGTCTACGCGCAGTGGCTCGAGACGATCCCCAGCGCGCACTTCCACTACCTCACCACGACGCCCGAGCCCGCGACGCGCATGTACGAGTCCTTTATCTTCGGCAACTACCCCCTCGGCTCCTTCGACACGCGCCCCTACAACTTCACCACCTTCGAGCAGACGTTCCGCGTGCGCGCCGTCGCGCTGCGCCGCGCGCTCGAGACGTTCCCGAACCGCAGGTTCGTGCTCATCGGCGACACGAGCAACGCGGACATCATGCGCGACTACCCCGCGCTGGCGAAGGAGTACGGGAACGTGCAGTGCATACTGCTGAGGAATACGTCGGCGACGGATAGTGGAGACAAGTTCCCGTACGACACGAGTGGGCTCGAGGGGCTGGATAACTCGACGTACTTTTTCTTTGATGTGCCGGATGATTTAATGGGGCTGGATATCGAGAATGGCGAGTGCGTGAATGGATCGGTGGCGCAGAATGTACAGTATGGGTACCAGAACCTGCCGACGGACCCGGACACCGACGCGGCGGTGCGGTTCAGCAGTGTTGCGTCCCAGATGGGCTTGTTGGCGATAGGGTTGGTGGTTGGCGCGCTGGCGATGTGAGGACTCGATGTTTATTGTTACGACCTTTGACGCAAACGGACAACCTTGTACAATACCTCGTGTAATTACGTACGGTACAGTCCTTGTACAGACTCGCTTGACGTGGTACAACGCGTCAGCGCATCAACCGATTGCCACACTTGCCCTCTCCGAGTCAGGCCTCGCTCTTTAACAAAACACACGGTCGGCAGCGTCACTTAGCCGTGCCCCTCGGAGCTCAGTCAGCGCACGAGCGGACAAATGCATGGCTGCATGGATACCGGACTGTTCTCAGAGGCGCTTTGGCACGCTTGCGATACCGCCGAAGTCAGATCAATTTACCGCACCCCCAACCACTGACTTTGGTTTGCTGTGAAAATTCGGTCCCGGACATAGTTTGCGCATCTTTGATGTTTGAGTAACATGATCTGGAGCCCAAGTAGATTTGTAGACTATCTTGCCCTCTAGAATGTATGCTTCGGCCTTGCTTTATCCGCTTTATGACCCCGCAGACAAAGTTCAACCAGATAATCTCCTTATGGAGTTACTCTGGCAGATGCCGAAGCGTGCCGTTTGAGCCGGGCGTGCGAACGCGGTTGTCTTTGTTCAACCACCACTACCGTCGGCCACCGCGATCCTCTGCTGCACCCACGGCATTTTGTACTCAGTGGCGACCTTTGCCGTTTGTTTCTGCTCTCATCCTAGCATAAAAGGTGCGCATTCAGCCTTCAACCATGCTCTTCCCCACCCTCCCTGCCCGTGGCTTCGCGCTGTTGCTCAATATGCAATCTCTTCAGAATTCCAACCACCGCGTCAGAACCGACACTCTTCTACTAGCTCGCCATAAAACTCCCCGGACCATGGATCCCGAGAACCTCACGCAATTTCGAGCACGCTGCCGTGAGAGCGCCATCTACGGTGGCAGAACGCGCGTGGCTGGCATGAACGCCTTTTACGCGAGCTATCTCCCTCAATGGGAGCGTATTACCACCACCGAGTGGGCCACGCTTCATCGAGCGCTCATCCGGAACGGGACCATCACCAAGAGTGGTACATGGGCGCGACTCCCGCGACCCAACAAGAAGACTCGCACCCAGAATGAAGACGACAAGTGTCGAGTAACTGAGGACGCGCATTTCCGAAATCTGGAGAAAGTCGTGGAACGGGTACTGGCCACGGCGGAAAGCACCTTAAAGGACCGTTTTTCGCCCGACAAGCGCACGACGAAGTTCATGTGCCGGCCCCTGCACACGACGGACTCAGAGGTCCCGGGCTCCTCTCACCGCGTCGATGCTATGTTCGTCAGACGCCACTCCTCGTATCCCGCCGTCGCCCTGCCAGGTGGTTGCGCTCGCGACAGCAATGCCGGAGTCTACGACGGCGAAAGGATCATGACCGCTGATCTGACGAGCACCGGGGAGTTGAAGTTGGGCGTAACGCCTCAGGATATTGTCAATGTGCGTTTACCCTAGCTTTGAGTTGCTTTCTGACTGACAACGTCTACAGAACGAGGAGAAGACACTGGGACACGCCGGCCACGCGTTTTGGAACGACGTTGGACGTGTTGCTGTGCTGTCGTTCACCATGGAGGGAAGCCTCATGCGTTTATGGCACCATACCCGCTCGCATACCGTTGCTTCCGCCTTGTTCGATATACATAACGTACGCCACCTCAGCTGCTACCTCTGCGCCTTCGATACTAACGATCTTCCTAGGAACGGCTATGGTTCGTCGAGTTCATCCTATTGAACACCTATGCACCACTTTCTATGCTCGGCATCGATCCCACTGTCCGTCGTGTCATCGACGATGAAGCCCACCTGCAGTACCAGTTCGACATATACACCGAGGATGGATCATACAAGACCTACCAGACCGAGAGCGTCCTGGAAGACGTCGACGATCAGCCCATCTACACGCGCTCGATGCGGGTGTTCAAGGTCCATCTCGTCACCCACAACACCGACAATCCGAAGGAGCGCGTACTCGATAAGACACCGAATGACCTTCGCGACTACTGGGTGTTCAGCGACGTGAAGGATGAAGGCGTCATACAAGAGGGCATCAGGCGCAAGTTGGAATCGTTCCCCGACTGGCCCCAGATTAAAGACCACTTCATGGGCATCGAGGAGGATGGCGCAGTTCGGTATCCACCCGGGGATCCGACGGCTCGCAGTAGTGTCCCTCCTCCTCCTTCGGACTCGCTTTACTTTCACTTCATGAACAAGGACAACCCGAGCAATACTCCGGCCGCCGAAGCCAAAATCAAGTCCGCAAGTGCGACTCGAGACTGGGAGAAGAAGCGCGATGGCGTTGCGAAGCTTGCGCCCGGGGCGGCCTCGGATCCCGTCCTACAGGTGCACGGCAAGAAGCACTGCCGCACCAAGTATGTGCAATTCTGCATGGACTTGTACAAAGTCTCGCACCCTGCCCTCTATTTCTTCGCTTTGAGTCAGGTAGTCAGGAGTGCGTACTTGAATTTGGTTGCCTCATTCCATGCTGATTTGTTATATCTGTTGCAGTCCTCAGATACCTGAAGCGCGAAGGTTACCTGCACAGGGACGTTAGTCCTGGTAATTTCCTGCTTTACCATCGAAGCGGTACTCTGCCTACGGAAATCGTCGCAGAGTTGGATCAGTGGATCACCTTGGTCTCTGATCTGGAATACTCAAGGCCCTACCACGGTGGCACCGGACATGACCCTCTCACCGTACGTGTGCATTCTCTTGTGTCACTGCGATATTGACCTTTCCACCAGGGTACATCAAACTTCATCGCAATCGAAGTACAGAGACACGAGCATATTTTTGCCCCATTGGCCCTGGGCACGTTCCCACCTATTTCGACCTTCTTCGCCTTCAACTACTACCATGACTGCGAGTCGGCATTGTGGATGGCGCTCGACTTTGCTTTTCGCAAGATATCCAAGAGCAAACTCGGCACCTCGGTATCCGGCGATTTGGCCGAAGAGATCCTGCGCGGGCACGCGGTTGACCTCTTTCCGCGGATGGAGTCCGGGTCAGCGGCGCGCCACGGTCTCCTCACGAACAACGGAAAGATAACAAGGCTCGACGCCGCTCTCTGCGCCGTCTACGGCCTCGACACGCCATTACGGAAGATCATCGCTCTCATACCGAAGATGCGCGATGCCTACGAGAATCTCGAGGACAGTGTACACGTGCCAACTATCAAGCTCGACGAAGACCGTCAAGTACTCGACGATTCGCTCTTCTTGGACGACATTTACGACAAGATGGAGGCTACCTTCCGCGAGATCAGCGACGCTTTCCTCAACTGCGATGAGGAGTTCGTCTGGCTGCCTCCTCCACCTGTGAAGGTGATCCCACCACCTCGCTTCGCCTCTGAGGCGCGCATGCTCGGCCCCGAAGTACCGCCCGTGATCGACTCGGAGGAGACGACTCAGGAAGACAACGGCAGCGACGCTGACGCTGACGGCCCCTTCTCTCGGCTGGATACCCCCACGCCCGGTCCTCGAACACGCAGTCGCGCTAGACAGGCGAAGGCCAGCGCAAACTCCTCAAGGGACACCTCTACCGATACCCAGCGCGGCGCCCGCAAGCGCGACACTCGCGAAACCGGCACTGAGCGAAAGCCGCCAAGGAAACGTTCTCGTCCTAGCCCTGAGCCTAAGCGTCGGTCTGATCGTCTTGCGGCGAAGAGCAAGGAAGCGCTTCCACCGGATGGACCTGTGGCCTCTAGGACTCGGTCAGGCGGTCGTTCCAAGTCTCCGAAAGACTCAGGAAGCCGTCAGAGAAAGCGGTCGGGCAGGCCCTAGCATAGAGTAGAATTCGAACAAGATTGTACTTGTATCTGTTTCCATTCCATCTTCTCATCTTCAGCTTGAACTGGCGTGAGGTCCTCTAATCTTGCTATACGCCGTGTTAGAAGGTGGCTGGGCAGTCTTCGCCGACATTCAGGGCCGTGCGCCAGGATCAGTCGCAAGCTTACTCGCAGCAATGATCATTTTTGGTGAGTGAACTATATAGTACTCAGCACATAAGTATGTACCATTCCGGCCCTGTAGATGTCGTACTCATGCGCCTAGGTTCGTGATCTCGTGCCACTGAGAGCAATGAAGGTGAGTATGGGTTAGGCCAGATTGCAATACACTATGCGCACCTCTGTGATCTTCAGCGCGCCGTCGATCTCCCGAATGACCGCAAAAGCACCATCCGTCCCCTTGACCTGCGTCCCACTCACATCCCCGCCCTCCACACCCGTCACGATCCCATACCCGCCCGTGTTTCCACCCGTCGCCGACACGCCCACGACGCTCGTGAATGAGTGGTCGAACGTCGAGTACTTGCTTTCTAAATTCGCCTTCACCGCAGCGAAGTACGCTCTGAAGCCCGCGAAGTCGTAGCTGCCGTCGTTGAAGGTCGCGGTGAGGTTGGGGGCGAAGGCGGCGTCGAAGGCGGTTTCCCAGCCGTCGTTGCCGGGTGCGGGGAAGAAGGCGTTGACGGAGTCGGAGAGGAAGGTGGCGATGGTGGTGTTGGAGGTGGCGCGCGGGTGGACGAGTGCGAAGGCGGAGGAGGCAGAAAGGAGGGCGGGGATGAGGGCTAGTAAACGTTAGCATGGCAGAATGGCAACATTAGTTGACGATTATTGGGACGTACCGGTGAACTTCATCTTGAGAGTAGGAGAACTTCGACGAGGTGGAGTGTGCTCGTGGGGTACACTACCTCACCTATATACCCATCGGCCAAACAAATTCGTTACCTAGCCGCCGCGCATGCGCATCACGGACTGGCGAGTGGGATCGTCAGGTCCTCGGTGCGGGCACACGATGATTGACTTGCGTCGACAGCGTTCGGCACGGTGCTCAGGTCCACCGGGGGCATGCCGTTGCCTGCCGTTGCACGGCCCGAAAATCAGTCGTCAATCACGACAATCCTCGCGAAACACAAGCGCCCTGCGTCGTCCCACTGCAGGACCAATGAGCCACCGAGTCCGAGATAGTCAGAGACACTGCCTTGATGCCTGGATCGTTTCCCGCGCGATGTATGGGATGGCGAAAAAGCTGAACGATGTTGGACGAGGCGAATCTCTTCGTTCCCGGTAAGGACACAAGTGAAGCATACTGGACGACTAGAATTGGCATAGATGGACGGCTGCACTGAACTTAGTCAAAGGTGGTTACCCAGTAGCTTACAGAGAAGCAGAGTATCACATTTGAACACATAAGAACGCATAGCGCCCAAGTACAAATGGACCGAACTTGAAGGCATCGCGCTGGTTGGCTCTTGGATGTTCAGGTCTGGGTGTGACCTGGCGCTAGTATGAGTCCAGGCGCCAGTAGAGCAGGACACGTAGAGGCACGGGCACGGTCTGGACAAGAATTTGGTGGCGCCAGGGCGCGGGCATGAACCTGGCGTGGTAGCAGCGTGAAAGAAAGGGGCATCGTGGGAAGCGGGTGCATTCTCGGAGGGTCGGACCGAGTCACGTTGTTCCCAATTAGCTAGGTATTGTGTTGTGTTGAACTTTCGTTGAGATTGAGACTTCTTGAGACTTGGAGGCGAGAGAAATCATCGTACGACGAGCAGGGCCTGAGTTGGATGTATGTGCGTACAGCAGAAGAAGCCGGCATACTTGCCGCGCGATGGCTCTTCTTGAGCTCTCACGACATGACACATGTCGTCGGGGCGAGTGACATGCGGTGAGCAAGGTCGGTGGCGGGCGCTTGCGTCGACGACAACATGAGAAGGCTGGGGCGATCTGGGGGTGGTGCATACAGAGAGTAATGGAAGGCGCGCTAGGGAGTACCTTGCGACAAGGTTCAACCTGGGTTATACTCGGTCTTCTGGCGCACAGAAGGAAATGAGGGTGTGATTTGCGCAGCTACCCTTTTAGTTAGGGGCGTAGATTGAGTGCTCTCGTGCATGGCGTCGTTTTGTTGCGGGCACAGCCACGCTTGATGGATAAGAAAGGCGTGCGCCCACAACGCAAGGCGTAGGGGACAGCCATTGGCAGGACGCAGTCTATCAGCACTGATTTGGACGGGGAGCAGCGCTATTGGTGGGAAGGAGGCCGATGCTATTGGCGGAGCGGACATACTGACGCTCTCGAAGCGGTGATCGGGAGATAGCCAGTTATAAGGCGGCTCGCCACCTTGCAAGCGCCGGTTGGCAGCGCATGAGGTGCGGAGGCACGCGAAATGTAGTCAGAAGTTTGGGAGTGAATGGGGGTTGCATGGGGGACATGGTTAGATGAGGGTGGGGCGGGGGTAGATGGGGCGAGGTCGGGGCGAGGACGATGTCACGCGAAAGGGAGGGCTCGTTAGAAAGTGAGCGCGAGGGGGCATGGCATGGTACGAGATTGAATGGTCAATTTTCGAGGGGAGGGGGCAGGAGGCGCAGCACTCACAGATGGGCAGGGGCATTTGGAGCTGTGTTGTCCCAGGAAAGCCAAGGTGCCCGATCTTCTCTGTAACTGACGACGCAGAATCCACTGGATCTGTGTACTCGCCGCCCCCGAGGGTGACTTCACTGGGGTATGGAATCTGCTAGGCGGAGTGGCGCGCGTCAGAGTTTGCACTGAGTTACAGGTGCCCTGTTTTCGACAGTAATAGTATTAGGACCAGGGGCTTGCTGGCTGCTATTGTTTTTTGTAGAGATCAGGAGAGAAATGGGAATAGCCATTGTCAGCAAGGCGAGCCGAGGCCTGCGCTGGCCTGCGCAAGCGCCATTGATTGGGTGAGGCACCGGCCTGGGCCTCGGAACACGCGGGCTCGCGTGGCGCACTGACGTCATTCATCGTGCCCGATCCGTCGAAAACGCCGTCGCCGAGGATCACCACCTTCGCCTTGAACTTATCCGTCGTCGCCGCCATGGCCAACGACGACGACTTTTTCTCATCGACCACCACACACGCCGTGTCCGGCGCGCACATGGGCGAGCCCGACGGCGCTGTCGACTTCGCGGCAGCCATCGCCAGTCGCTTTGGCTCCGCATCCATGCTCACCGCCAAGCTCCCCGCCGACGTCCCGACACCCGCACCCGCACCGCCCAAGAACGACGTCCCCGATGACTTTGCTGCGGCCATCGCCAATCGCTTCGGCTCAGCCAACATGCTCACCGCGAAGCTGCCCGCGTCGCTGCCCAAGCCCCAGCAGTCCCAGTCACCATCGCCCATGCTTCGTATGCCATCATCACCCATGGCGAAGCTCCAGATCACCAACTCCGCCCCACTCGACATCACCACCGTGCGCCCAAGCGATCTAGACAGCTGGCTCTTCGACGAATCGACGGCAGCCCGCACGCTCGTCGTCGACATACGTCCGCACGCCGCGTACGCGAATGCACGCCTCCCCAAGGCCGTATCGCTCTCCGTCCCGTCAACGCTCCTCAAGCGCCCGCTCTTCTCCCTCGAGCGACTCTGTGAGATGCTCCCCACCCCTAGTGCCCGCGCCCGCTTCTCCGCATGGAAGACCGCGAGCCGCATCCTCGTCTACGACGCCGACAGCGCCCACATCCCAGAGACGAGTAACATCTTCGGCCTCCTGCGCAAGTTCAAGAACGACAAGTTCGCGGGTGAACTTGCTTGGCTGCAGGGCGGGTTCCAGCAAGTGTGGAAGGAGCGCAGATCGGTCGTTGACGACAAGCCGCCTCAGGGCACCGACGATCCTGACGAGGAAGATGAAACGAGTTCCGATGATCGCGTTCTTCGCACCAAGCGCCTCCCCATGGCTGCCTTCACCCTCACATCCACGACTCAGAACCGTCCCAAGCGACAAGGACCGGGTCGCACGAACCTAACCCTATCCGAGATGCACACGCCATCCGCCGTTGCGCCTCCACCCCCTGCGTCATCCGCAAATCCCTTCTTCGACAACATCCGGCAGAATGCAGAGCTATCGCATGGCATCACTGAGCGGATACCTTTGCGCATACCTCGACGCGTGCGGCGACGCATCAACGACCTGCCGTTCACGTGGCTGCAGGAGATCGCAAGACGCGCAGCTACGCTCCCGCGAGCAGCGTCACATCCTGCACCTCGCCGAGACGCCTACTCCAGTACATCCGAGTCCGAGGATGACACGGCTGATGAGCCAGATCCCAACGACGTGGAGGAAGGCATGGAAGCGTTGGCAATGCAGTTCTACCGCATCGAGGTCGCTGAGCAGCGCCGGATGATGAACATCATGGAGCACCATACGAGAGAAAGCAATACACCACAGGCGTCGCGCGACAGCAAGCCTGACGACAGCGATAGCTGCGTGAGCTTTAGTAAGGGTGACCGCATGTTCCCCTACAGCATCATCGCTGGCGTAGAGAAAGGCTCCAAGAACAGGTGCGTTGCCTATCGCTCATCCCATTCCAGTGCTTACTCCTCAGCAGGTATCGGAATATCTGGCCCTTCGAGCATGCCCGTGTGCGTCTACGTGGCCGTAAGCGCAATCGTAAATTGCAATCGCAGCCCTCCTCGGGACACATCTCAGAGCACGAGCACTCCCCATCTCGAGAGCAATTTGCGCAGAAAACCCCGCGCGCTACGCAGCCGCTGCTCTCCTTGCCGCCGTCTCCTGGTGGCGACAGCGACGACTATGTGAACGCGTCGCACGTCCAGCCGCTCGGCACGACGAAGCGGTACATCGCGACGCAGGGCCCGTTGCCCGATACCTTCGCCGATTTCTGGACGTGAGTGGCTGCCTTTCGTGTGCGATCCGTCGTAACTGACACTGCATCCAGTCTGGTCTGGCAGCAGAACGTTCACGTGATCGTTATGCTCACTCGCGAGATCGAGGGTTCCATGATCAAGTGCGGCTCATACTGGACGGAGAACTCGTACGGCCCACTCCGCTTGAAGCTGGTGTCGAGTACCGGTGGCTCCGGCGTAGAGAGCGACAACATTGTCAAGCCTTCGCCGCAGTCCGGGGGCTTCTTCACCTTCCAACCACCAACACCCAAGGGCGTCCGTCCGCGGCAGATCAAGCGCGTCTTCGAGTTGCGGCATACGAAGTACCCGAGGGCGGGAGCACGCAAGGTGGTGCAGATCCAGTACCTGGAGTGGCCGGACATGAACGTGCCCGACGATCCGCGCGGCGTGCTTGAGCTCATCAAGGAGGTCGACCAGTGCTCGGCGCAGGCAAAGGCTGAGTCCATGTCTCAAGCCGGTAGGTGTTACCGCGTGTCAACCAGTTCTGTTCGACTGACTCATCGAAGCAGCAGTAGACAACGACGCGCAGGGTGAGGAATCCGACGACTCCTGCGACCCGAGGACTGGCATCTGCCGGGATCCGAAGGGTATCATGATGAACCCGCCTGTTCTCCTTCACTGCAGTGCTGGGGTAGGTCGTACCGGGGGCTTCATTGCCGTTGACGCGGTGCTGGACGGCATGCGCAGGGAATTGCGGAAACGCCGAAACGACGCCCTGGTCAACGCCGGCATGGTGCTGTCTCCGATGTCGCCCACTGTCCCTCTGAACGACCGCGACGGCGACGTCACCATGGCCGACGGCGTCAAGAACTCCACCCAGGCCTCCACCTCAGTAGCATGCCATCGCGGAGACATGTCTAGCGCCACGAGCGCTGCTCCGCACGATGGTGAGAGGGATACGGAACATGACATTGAGATGAAGAATAATGACGAAGTAGGCGCGACCACCGCCGGACCGCACGTCGTCCACGTACCCGTGGCCACGGTGGAACAGCGCCAGGTCGGCAACTTTGACGGCTGGGACGGGCACAAGATCTCACCACCGGACCTGATGCAGGTCGACGGGGAGGAGTACCACCACAAGAAGGGTCGCGAGGGGACGCGGCGGTGGGTGGAGGACGTGACGGCGCAGACGGGGCTCGGCGCGAGCGCGGACGAGCCGGGTGCACCAGTCGGTGCGTCTTCTGCCTCGCCCCCCTCTCGTGGGTCCGTATCGAACAGCGCGTCTGCAGGCTCCTCCACGACGTCGGATGAGAGCTCGTTCGGCTTCAAGACGAATGCGAGGAGGGCGAGGAGCGGGAGTTTGCATGGTACGAGCTCGCCGCTGACGAGTGGGGACTCGGATGCGGCGGGGCAGCCAGGGAGGCAAGGTGGTGAGGATGGCGCGCAGCGAGCAAGGACGTCGTCGGTGCCCTCGACGCTTCGGCCCAAGCTCAATGGGCTGAATGGTGGCACGTTGGGATCGAGCCCGCTTGCGACGGCCAGCACGCCCTTCCTGGGTGCAGGACAGAAGACACCAGGAGGCTTCTTCGCCGTGCCGGCCCTTCCCGCCAACGCGAACCCTTCTGCGCTATCTCACTCGACTTCCCCTGGTTCGACCGACGCGCCAAGTCCGCCTACCAGAGCTAACTCTGGGTCCGGGTCTGGTACCGGTTCCGGTTCAGGGTCGAATGGCTCGGTGCCGCCATCGACGGATCGTTCGTTCTCGTCGCCTACACCAGCATCGGCGTCTCCGCACGAATCAGAACGCCGCCTCTCGGAGCCCTTTTCGGCGATGAACTCGATGGACTTGACCATGCCTTCGACACAGACATCGCAGGCACAAGCGTCTCAGGAAAAAACTGCAGGGGAGAAGAAGGAGCGTAAGGGGAGGCATTCGAGGAGGCCGTCAATGTCGTATGTGGACTACAAGCAGCCGCGGAAGCTGCACGATGATGCGTCCCCGCCGCCTTTGAGCTCGTTCGACGACCCGATCTGCGAGGTTGTGCAGGACATGCGCGAGCAGCGGATGAGCCTCTGTCAAAGCCTGCGGCAATATGTGTTTGTGCACGCGGCGGTGATCGAGGGCGCGCTGATGATCGTGGACGAGGAGCGGGAGGACGCGCAGCGGCGCGGGGCGGCGATGGTCTCCCAGCGATCGATTCGGAGCTTGCCGGGGGGCATGCGTGGTATCTCGGACGAGCTGCTCAGGCGCCCATCGAGTGTAGCGACGACGACGCAGCGCCCAGCGAGCTCGAATGCGCAAACGCCGCGGCCTACCCTGCGGGCCATGGACGTGAGCGATAACTCGTCGACCACGACGACGAGCACGGGAAAGAGGGGCGCGAGCCCGACGGAGCTTAGGAAGGAGGACGTGCGGGGTGAGGTGCGGCTGTCGAAGCGGCCGAGTCTCAAGCGGAAGGCGCCGAGTCAGAGTCCGGGCGCGGATAAGGAGATGCAGGTAGAACATCCGCACCCGCGGCAGCTGTATAGGCCACCTTCGACGGGGACGAGGCTCTCGCAGGTGGCGCAGGGCGTGTCTTCGGGTTCGCAGAAGTCGGGCTCGCCTTCGCCGCGTTCGCTCAAGTCCGGAGGGCATCCTCCACCATGAGCATAGTCACAGGTGTGTTCGCCCTTTGTACATATTTTCTACGAGCAACGTTTGCTAACGTGACCTCTCAGTTCATCTGCTAGTATTTATCAACCATCATGCCTCTTCTCTCGTTCCGTTCATCTCAAGTCTGCTGCGCGGGCTTGCGACCACCACGCATATCTTCCAGGCGAACCCCACGCCGCACGCCCGACATGCTATACATGCACTGCTATCCGTGGGCGCAATGTATCCATATCTGCTGGACTGGACTGCATCAGAATAACGACTACTGCTACATACATACTGTATCCATTATAACGTCTCGTAATTGCATCTTCATATGTTGTGTCTAGCTTTGGGTGATCGAGATACGCCAAGATTTTGGTGAGTGCGACCTGACTCGTTGCAGGCGCGCAGAATGAGGGCGGTTGACTCGAGGAGCGGCGTGACGGATCGTGTGACTCGACGCGTCTGATTCAGGTGCCCCACGGGGATAATACGACGCGATCGCGGATTCGGGCCCGAGAACAACGTGGGAATAAATAGGGGCTCAACGCGTCGCGACTCAAACGGATTGTTCAACTCCTTGTTCCCGACCACCATCATCTCAAGATGCCCCCTCGCAAGAAGGCAGATTTCGACGCGGCCCCCGCGGTGCCTACGCGCCAGAGCTCGCGTATCAAGGCCGCCGCGGCAGCTGCACCGCCGCCTGCGCCTGCGCCGCCTGTGAAGAAGGCCCCAGCGAAGAAGGCGGCGGCGAAGAAGAAGGAAGTGGAAGAGGAGGAGGAGGAAGGTGAAGAAGAGGAAGAGACGAAGCCTAAGGCACGGTCGAGAGCTGGGTCAAGGGCTGGGTCTAAGCCACCTTCGACTACCAAGGCAAAGGCTCCGGCGAGGAAGCCTGCTTCCAAGGCTGCGGCCAAGAAGACGGTTGAGGATGTACAGGAGGAGGACGAGGAGGAGGAAGAGCCGCAGCCAAAGTCGAGGTCTCGCGCAGGCTCGAGGGCAGGTTCGAAGCCCCCTTCGACCACGAAGCCGCGCGCCACGTCGAAGAAGCCGGCCACAAAGGCTGCTGCGAAGAAGACGGTGGATGATATTGCGGAAGCTGATGAGGAAGACGAGGATGAGCTCGAGGCGGATGCGGACCAGGAGACAGATGCGCAGCCAACGGGGAAGCGGCGGTCGCCGAAGGGCTATCGCGCGAGGGCCAAGCCCAACTCCGACGCGAAGGCAAAGCCCAAGTCAGATACGAAACCCAAGTCGACGGGCAAGCGCGCCCGCGCTGTCACCCCGTCCGACGATGAGGACGAGCAGCAGGCGAAAACGGCGAGCAAGAAGGCGAAGAAGGCTGCTGCTGTGGACGATGATGCGATGGACGAGGATGACGAGCCGCCGGCGAAGATGGTATGCGACCTGATTGTGGCCACACATCGTTGTAATGTCAGACACTGACCACACTCTGCAGGTCTCCGTCCTAAAGCGCGGCGCCGCCCCCGTGGACCCGGAATCCGGGAAAGTCTGTATGTATCTCGTTACTTCGCTACGCGCGTATGCCACATACTCAACTGTGATATGTGGCAGCCACTCACCAGGTCTATGCGAATGCCGAGGGCGTCTGGGACGCTATGCTCAACCAGACTGATATTGGGGCGAATAAGAACAAGTATGTTGTCTTCGAGGTCTTTGAGTGTGGAATGAACCGATCTTGGACAGGTTCTACGTCATCCAGCTGCTTCACCCTATCGATAACGAGAGTTCCTGCTGGCTGTACACGCGCTGGGGCCGCGTCGGTGAACGTGGGCAGAGTCAGCTGAAGGTGAGTGGACTGTAGTGTTTTCTTTTTCTTTATTACTGGAAGGCTCGTTTCGGTTGCTGTTTTTCTGTCGTTATCGCTGGAACGCTGAGTCGCTGACTGAGATGACTCACAGGGTCCCTGGCCTCCGGCTACCGCGGTGAGCGAGTTCAAGAAGCAGTTCAAGGCGAAGGCGGCTGTGCCCTGGGAGCAGCGCGTGGGTATGGTGGCGAAGAAGGGTGTGTATCTCTTTGGTTTGCACGCGATTCGTATCTGCACTCGTTTTGGCGAGGGCTTAACTGACTATGACCGCAGGCAAATACTTCTGGCTGGAGCGCGACTTCGGTGACGAGGACAAGGCCGAGGAGCCGAGCAAGAAGGGTAAGGGGAGGAAGTCAGAGCGCGAGGCGACGCCGATTCCTGATAGCAGCCTCGATGCGGAGGTGCAGGATCTGTGCAGGCTGATTTTCAATACTGCGTGCGTGTTCCCTTCTTCTTCCTTTCCCTGGGCGTCTCCTCTCCCTCTCCTCTTCCTTCTCTGCCTCTCTCTACCACCTAATATATTCCACCTCCACTAACACTCCGCTCCAGCCTCATCGACGCGCACCTCTCCTCTATGAACTACGACGCGAACAAGCTGCCACTCGGCAAGCTCTCGAAGAACACGATCCTGCAGGGCTTCTCCGCACTCAAGCAGCTCGCGGACGTGATCAAGGACCCGAACGGCGAGGTCGCGAAGGCGAATGGCGGCCAGAGGGCGGCGATTGAGCATTTTAGTGGGGTGTATTATTCGTGAGTGGGCTTTGGCGTTTGTTTGTTTTGGAGGGTGGTAAGGTTGACAAGGTTGACACATCAGGATCATCCCGCACGCATTCGGCCGCAACCGCCCTACGCCGATTGGCGATGAGAGGGTGTTGAAGGCGGTATGTACCACTACTTTTCTTCCCCCACCGCTCACCTTCTAATCATCAATCCCACTCAGGAACTCGACCTCGTTGACGCCCTCGGGGACATGGAAGTCGCCTCCAAGCTCATCAGCTCCAGCACCCCGCGCGACGAATCCGGCGCGCCCATGAACCCCCTCGACGCCAAGTTCCGCTCGCTCGAGCTCACGCGGATGGAGCCCATTGCGCGCGCCAGCGCCGAGTTCGCCGCGCTCGAGGCGTATGTGAACAATACGCACGGCGCGACGCATCATTTCCGGGTCGGCGTAAGGCATATATATCGGGTGGAGAGGGAGAGCGAGACGGTGGCGTGGAAGAAAGCTGGGTTTGATCGGTTGGGGGAGGGCGAGAGGATGTTGTTGTGGCATGGGTCGAGGACGACGAATTTTGCGGGGATTTTGAAGCAGGGGTTGAGGATTGCGCCGCCGGAGGGTGAGTGGTTTTTAGTTTGGCTTGATACGATGGCTGACCAGGATGAAAGCTCCCGTTACGGGTTACATGTTCGGCAAGGGCGTGTACTTTGCGGATGTGAGTATCTTGACTGCATTTTCGGGCGTTATGCTGACTGAGTGTCCTTTCAGATGATGTCCAAATCCGCGGGCTACTGTTATATGGGGTGAGGGCATTCTCTCATATTCTTCTTATGACCGTACTGACATCGCGATAGACTGAGCGGTCAAACCGGTCTCCTCCTACTCTGCGAAGTCGCTGTCAAGCCCTTCTACGAGCGCTACGACGCCGAATACGACGCGGACAAGGGGTGCAAGAAGGCCAATGCTTTGTGCGTATATCATCCTATCATCAAGTCAAACCCCCCTCCACACTAGAACTCACTAATACTTCACTCCTCAGGGCCACGAAAGGTATTGGCCGCACCCAACCCGTCAACTGGAAGGACGCGGGCGAGGTCCTCGGCAACGACGCGCTCAAAGGCTGCCATATGCCCGATGGTCCGTGCGATAACAATGCGGACCCGAAGGCGTATTTGCAGTATAATGAGGTGAGGGCTTCGTGAGATTGATACTGAGGGGGATGCTGATTATTTTCGTAGTACATCGTCTACAACACGGCGCAGATCCGTGCTCGGTATTTGTTGATGGTGGATCAGAAGTAGGGTTGTGGTAGAGTCGATCTAGTATTGCGAATGAATTCTCTGTTTGATTTATGGTTCTCTCTTTGACTTGACTGGATATCTGCATGCACATTGCACCTTCATGTGCGGCTTTCCACAGTTAGTGTAAAGGCTTACAACGTGCATCGCGAGTTGAACTTCAATGTCATGTGACTGTGTGATACGGTACGGGATTTGCTCCCGCTTGACATCATGGACCCACAGCTTACAACTCAAACCGAACCAATTCCTTTGCCCACGAGGTCTGCCCGCGCATAAGACACCAGATTGAACCCCGAGGGAGACACACTTCGGCCTTAAAGCAACGATGCCTGAGCTACCAGGTGAACTTATAATCCAATCCGAACGGACCGCGGTTAAGAGACAAGAAGTTCATCGGCTGACCGGCCTCCACAGAGGTTGAGAAGGCTGTTAGAGAGATCAAGCGAGCGGGACAAGGAAAGGAGATAGTCAGAGTAGAAACCCAAGACGATCCCATTGTGTTTGCTGGGGTAAATCATCAAGAATTTGTAGGTTTCTCCTGAATATGCGACCTTCGTCTTTCGAGTGACTAATAGCAACCCAATAGGCTGCCGAGGTCACTGGGCGCACCCTGGTAGACGTTGGCAGATATGGTCAGTATGATAGTCTTGGCCGCGAATGCGATGCTTATATGTGGCCAAGGCAAAGTCTTCTACCTAACTCTCAGCGGTAAAGGACGAATGCCTGTCCTGCATTTCGGTATGACGGGTATGATACAGGTGAGTAGCTTCCTTTCCCTCTCGCGCAGTCCTTTGCTCACCCTTGGCCCAGGTGAAAGGTAGCGCCGCTACGTACTACATATCGTCCAAGAGACTCGTCGGTGACGAGTGGCCGCCGCGGTTCATGAAGGTTTACATTGTCCTCTTCTCCGCCACCCACGCTCATACCCATGTTCAAGTTCATCCTCCACTTCTTCGACGGCACACAACTCGCCTTCATGGACGCCCGCCGCCTCGGCCGCATCCGTCTCTGCGCGGACCCTCTTCACGAAACGCCCATCTCTGAGCTCGGGTTCGACCCCATACTATCCATGCCCTCCCGCCAAGACTTCGAAAAACTGATGACCCGGCGAAAGTGTCCTGTCAAGGCCCTCCTCCTCGACCAGAGCTTCAGCGCGGGCGTGGGCAATTGGGTGGCGGATGAGATATTGTATCATGCGCGGGTGCATCCTGAGCGGAGGTGTAATACGTTGACAGGGGAGGAACTGGATGGGCTGCATAGGTGGATGGGAGAGGTCTGTCGGATTGCGGTCGAGGCGGACGCGGATTCGGAGAAGTTTCCTGAGGATTGGCTGTTCAATCATCGCTGGGTGCGTCTTGTCAATCACCGTGATATTCTACACTGTCTCACACAATATAGGACAAGGGCAAGAAGAATAAGCCTCAGACGATGACTTTGGTAAGTGGCCACCATGACGGAGATACGGTATTCTGATTTCGCGTTAGCCTTCCGGCGAGCCTGCCACCATCAAATGGGTCACGGTCGGCGGACGTACGTCTGCGTATGTCGACGAGCTGCAGAAAGCACCTGGTTTACCGCCGAATGCCGTGAAGACAGCCGGAGACTACGGCGAAGTGCTGAATGTAGGTTTACTACCTTCGTAAGACGCTAATGTCTAACTTTCTATATCCAGGACGACGCGAAGAGCGTCCTCACGGAGCTGTCAGACGAACCGGAACCTGCCACCACCGTATCGAGCAAGCGGAAAGTGAGTCCTGGTTCATGTCGGGCACTATATGCTGCTGACGGTCCTGTAGAAGCTCTCGAATTCGAGGAAGCCGCGCAAGAAGCTGCACACATAGTCAAGGCAATTCGAGGCTGCTTCGTCGGTACCGAAGACCACGAGACCAGTCCCACGGTTGATTTGTTTCTTGCATACGCATCTGTTGCGAAGCTTCAGGTTGCAGCGCTACCACCGAGCCTAACATGCACAAGACAAAGGTATGCATATGCATGATATAGTTACACGGATGAGTATGAAGAAACATATGAGTTCGTGAGCACTTGCATACGTGGCGACGATGACGTGTACTAGTTCTACATAGCTAATAAAGTTACTCGGAATCACTAGCTGTACAAAGACTTTAAGGTCCTTGGCTATGGCCGCGCACAACCATACGCCTATAGTCACGCAAACACGGTCCGCGGTTGAATCGACGGTCATGCGCGGCCAGCCAGCATATGAATTTTTACCATTGTATAGTTTCTACATCGCCTTTATCTCGTCCTTCGTCGCTTGCGTGCTGCGACTCCGACTCGGCGAGGAGCACACATCGTCGTCAAACACCACAGCATCGTCGTTCACCACACCTCGTCGTCAGCCACCACGGCAATCCCGCTATCGCTCAAGAGCAGGGCCTCCAGTCGTTCAAGAGCGTGAGGATCCCTGTCCCGATCCTTGTCCCTCCTTCCTCGTATGCACATTCATATGTCGATTCAGCTGGTCGACGCGCGCGAAGGCCTTCCCGCACCCCGGATGCGCGCACGCGAACGGGCGGAGTCCAGTATGAGTGCGTTGCTGGTGAGGGTGTCAGTAACTTGAAAGCCCAGTGCGACTCAAGACACGAAGAGAAATCAAAACAAAAAAAGAGTTCTGACAACTCACATGCTTCGACAAATTCGAGCTCTCCGCGAACGCCTTCCCGCACACGCCGCACTTGAACGGCTTGTCGCCATTGTGCGTGCGCTTGTGGATCGTGAGCGCGCCCATGATCGCGAACGCCTTCCCGCAGCCGGGGTGGTCGCACTTGTAGGGCCGCTCGCGCGTGTGGCGGCGCATGTGCTGCGCGAGCGTCGCCGCCTCGCTGAAGTGCTGCCCGCACTCGCTGCAGGTGAAGGGCCGGTGGCCGGTGTGGGTCTGCGCGACGGTCAGAGAGCCGGGAACGTAGGAGACGAGAGTGAGCTCCACGCACCTGCAGATGCCGACAGATCTTCTGCTTGCTCGAGAACCCCCGCTCGCCATTGCGCTCGCAAGTGCCCCAGAAGCAGTCGTATCTGAAAAAAACAAAAAAAAGGTTTGAGCAAAGGTCTCACTCAATACACCAATATCCCACCTCGATCTCCCGCCCACGACGTGCACCTTGTCAAGGTGCTGCGTCAGCGCCGCACAGCTATCGAATGTAGCCTTGCAGCCGCGCCATTGGCATACGTGCGCCGCCGTCGCGCAGTCGTGCTCGCCCGTCTGCTCCTCATTATCCGTGCTCGTGCTCGTCCCCGGCTCCTGCGACGGCGAGCGGCTCGGCGTGCCCCGGTTGTCGCCCCTCAGCAACATCGTCGCGTGCGCCTGCGACACCCCGAGGTGGTGCTGCAGGAAGTGCTCCGCGAGCTGCTGGCGCGCGAAGGGGAAGGCGTTCGGCGAGAACGCGGCGCTCTGGGCCTGCCATGATGCCTGCGGTTGGAGCGCGCACTCGTTCCACTGGCAGACGGGCGCGGAGAGCGGGTCGGCGGGGGTGACGAGCGCGAGGTGCTCGGCGTTGACGTGCGCGGCGAGCGCTTGGACGGAGGTGAAGGTGCGGTGGCAGCCGGCCCACATGCAGTTCGCGGTCGCGTCCGGGGCGGGCGCGGGGGGCAGCGCCAGCTCGGGCATCGCGAGCGTGTTCGTGGTGGCGGCGCCGTCAGCGCTGGGCGAGGCGCTGTTGCTGGACGTAGCGCTGGCTTGGTCCGACGGGGAGCCCGAGTCGAGCCCAAGCTCCTCGCGCACCTCCAGCTCGATGCGGCTCATGCACGGCAGCTCGACGCCCTCAATGATGTGCGTGTGCGGGAAGTCCGCAGAGCGGAATCCGCGCAGGCGTTCAGGAGGCAAGAGCTCGGGCTTCTGCGCGAGATGGGGCGGGATGCGCAGCGGGGCGAACGCGGAGGGCGACATGGGCCGGTCGTCCGAGCCGCGAGCGCGCTTGGGGGCGTGCGAGTGGTGGTGCTGGTGCGAATGATCCTGTGGGTGTTGGTGCTCATGTGGGTGTTGATGATCATGAGGACGTTGGTGATTCTGAGGCGCATGCGAGTGCCCCAAACCAAACAGCGCCTCAAACTCGCGCGGATGCGGCTGCAGCTGCGGCTCCCGCGACCGCTTGCGCCCCCGGCGGTCGCCCTCCTCCGCCTCCTCGAGCTCAAGCCGCGCCGCGCACGGATACTCGACCCCATCGAACATATGGCCGCGCGGCAGATCGCGAGACGTCAGGCCCGGCAGCCCGCGCGCAGGATCAGGCCTGAGGTCTGCCGGCCTGAGAATCCGCGTCACCCCCGTGGTATCGGTGTAGTACATCGGCGGCGTGAGCGGCGTGATGAGGGAGGACCCGACGAGCAGGGACGCCGCGTCGAATGCGGGCGAGTCGCCGGAGGCATACGACGGCCGCGGACGCTGCGCCGGGTCGGGGTACATGTTGTTGAGGTAGATGTCGAGGAGCTGGCGCCGGCAGACGGGGTCGCGCATCGCGGCGGCGACGAAGCCGCTGTCGAGGACGGGGGCGCCGGGGATATTTGCTGGGATGTGGTCCCGGTGGGCGACCGACAGGCAAGAGAAGTTAGGGGTATCTCCGGACGGAGGGGCGGTTTCGTTGTGGCTGGGAAAATGCAGGTCGCCAAAATCGCCCGTGCTGTTCTGAGGGAGCCAGGGAAGTTCGCAACACTTGAGGATCGTCAGTATTTGGCGCGTATTACGTCGGGGTATGACATACCTCGTCACAGTGCGTATTGTCGACGCATCGGGGGTCCGTGCAGAATATATCCGCGGCTCCTTCGCAATTGCCATCTTTGCAGTTGGGATCGCAGGGCGCGGCTGTCGAGCACTCTGCATCGTCGCAGCTAGCGTCAGTCGCGCAGCCTGGCTCTGAGCATCCTCCCTCGGCTGGATGCCCTGGGTCGTCGCAGTGGATCACGAAGCAATCGTCCGTGCACTGGCCCGTGATGCTGGTCGAGAGCCAAGGTGTGTTGTCCGACCACGCGGACAGGGTGGATGCAGGAGACCAGGCAGAAGATGTGGGTGTACCCTGCTGCATCGGGGGATGTTGAAAGAGAGGGTCATGGTGCTCGCTGGACTTGCCCAACCAGTCGCCGTCCTTCGGCCAGTCGGACATCATCTGCTCGAAGTCGCCCGACGCACTCTCGAAAAAACTGGGCGTGTCGATCGTCATTGCACTGTCTAATCGGCGCCCTGGATCTGCGTATCTGGGGGAGGAGGCCGCGGGGCGTCGTGCAGCGGCGCGATGAGCGTCTGGGGTTGTTTCGGGGTCGCTCCTGGCCAGACTGACTGGGAGCTGTATCCTGCTCTCTGTCGTTGCGGCTATGGCGAGCAGGGACAAGCGCAGGGACGAGTGCTGGTTCGGGGGCGCGGGCCGTTGGCGGTGGTATGAAGCAAAGGGCGTGGCCGGCGCCATGCCAGAGCCGCCGCCACTGCGAGGGTACTGCGAAGGTTCTCACTCGCTCCCAACAAACTCGATTTCCACACCGTCGGCATGATCTCGGCATCGACCCCGGCCCGCCTCCCGATCTCCGCGGAGATCACTCCAGCGTCTCAAACCTCTTCAAGTCGCAGTGGCGATACAGACGCCGGGGGGCCGTAATTATGCGGCTGACCTATCTGTCCAGGGCAACGACGGAGACCAATGGTCCGTTCAAAGGGACAATCGGCGTTGAGGACAAACGGGGCAACTCGATATATGTCCGAAAGCAATTCAAAAGCTTCCGTTCCGCGTCGAGTCCAGGTCTACACTCTCCAAGAGGAGGATCGACGATCTCTAAGAGAAAACGCATACTAGATTCGCTAGCTACGACTTGGAAATGGTATATTTTTCACAATACGCTCCGCCAATATTCTGTGCACCGCGGAAGAAAGGTGCAGGTCCAAGGGGGGTGCGGAAATTAAATCCGGCACCGGGGGTATGGTAGGTAGGGGTACCCCCAAGGGCCTTAGCTCGGAAGTGACCCACACAAAAAATATTCAATTTGTGCGTTAATTCGTAGTCATACGGTGCACACAGACCTTCAGCCCACTCAAAAGCATGTACAAATGAGACCTGTAGTTCGAAGGTGAGGTAAAATAGATTGACACGAAGATATTTGGATATGTGTGGAACAGCACCTTATCTTGTGAGCTCAGCAATGTCCGAGGCACGAGGGATGGGCCGACAGCTGCTTGGCTGGATCGGCCACCTTCGACATCTGCAGAGCTGTACAAGCGTACGCTCTTTCAGCACCCACCCACCGCTCCCTTGTTCTTTGAGTTGTGTGATTTCCACGGGAGAACACCGTAACTTCAAGATTTAAAGTTTCCCCGGCTCTAAGATCCCAGTCGGGGTGTCCCGCTCATGCGCTGAGCCCGGGATCTCTCGAGCCTGTCGCAGCTCCCTGCCGCCCATCAAGATGGCGGTAGAGAGCGGTGTCCCCCAACCTGAGGAACACATGAGTCCATAGAGCAGCATTATTTTAGAGGAAATGGCGAACATATCATGTGACACCGTTTGTGACATCGCGTGGGACTGAGTTCACTCTTGTGCACGGCTCAGAAGTGCAGAAGATGGGTATGTAATTGATATCAATGAAGACTACATACAGATACCGAGCGAAAAAGTGGAAGAATTCGGTCCTAAAGTTGGGAATCTGGGATTTAGCGAGGCACGAGCGATTTCCCAGAATAGGTCTACGTACGAGCAGAGCGTGGTCCACACGTGATTGAGGCTTTTCCTTCCTCGACCACGTCGTACCCGCGCGCGTCGAGGCGCTTTTTCGTACAGCGCTCTCCGCTTTTCTGCTTTATTCTACTCTACCTTTCTCTTCATCATAATACCTCTCATCTCGAGACCACTCCGGCTCATACAATGTCATCAACTCGCCTCACCACCGACCCGAACCTCGACTCGTGCCCCGACTTCGCGGCAGACTCTTGGGAGGTTATAAGGCGGGCTCTAGTCTCAGCCTCGCGCACGGAGGAACAAGCAATAGCTGCACTGCAGGAAGGCTGGGAGAGGGACCACCAGGCGCAACTAGTCGCGTGGGCAGAGCAGACTCGGCTGGATCAGGAAGCCGAGGAGGCTGCTGCCGCGGCGCGTGCCCAGGAGGAGGCGAGGAAGAAGGCGGAGCAAGAGCTTGCAGAGAAGGAAAAGGAGAGGGGAGACACGAGCAAGGGCAAGAACAAGCTCAGCGACTTCGATGAAGACGCCCTCGCCCCGGACAGCTTCATTCCCCTCCCTTCGGCATACGCACGCAACAAGCTCGACAACCAAGAGTATGTCGAGCTCTACTACTTCACGAACGAGGGCTGTCAGGAGGCAGCCAACCAGAAGACGACTGCCGACGACGCTTTCGGCCTATCCCGTGACGCCGACCAGGTTACCCTCCGCCCAGCTTCGGCAGTCCGCGCCTCGAAGAACGCCATCGCCGACGAGAATCTCACGTGGACCCAGATGACGATCGGCAAGACGGGTTTCCTGAAGGCAGCAATGGCTGCGGGTTGGCCGGAGAAGCACATCGCCGCCCTCACCAACTTCTTCTGGTCCATCGAGAACCATCCGATCCTCGAGCGAGAACATGGCCAGGCGATCCTCCTGCGGTTTCAAGCTCAGACGCGTCGCTGGTGGCACGAAGACCTTCGGCATCCGAACGCTACGAAATGGAACATTGGCAAGATCAACGAGAACGCGATCGAAACTGTAGCGAGGAAGTACTACGCGGAGAAGCAGGACCTCGCCCTTACTAAGGTCAGTAACCCCATCCAAACCATGCTGATGCCGTCGCTGACCAACACTCCTCGCATTTCGTCAATGCTCCCAACGCACGCCACCCCCCCCCCCCGCCCCCTCGCCCCATCATCACTTCACACCGCGCGCAACGCGACCCTCGCGTTTCGGGCCAACTTTACTCTGCCCGCATCCCTCCTTGCGTCGCCCCATCCCCTCAACGCGTTTTTCGTCGGTCGTTCATCTCTCCATGCGTCACCATTCGCCCGCGTCGTTTGCGATATTGCGTATCTACGCGTCGATACTCCGCGTCTCCCTTCGTCCCGCGTCATATCATAACCTGCGTCATTGCGTCGTCGTGTCATGCGTCGGTTTTATCGCAACTCCTCCGGATTGCTGCACTCTACAGCTGGAGGCCATGACCTCGGTGCAGGTCGGCGTCGGTCAGCAGAGTCTCGGGCAAATGTCAGGCTCATACTCTCGTAGAGTGTCTGCCCGCGCAGCCCCGTCGGACTGGGCCGGTCGACGTCGCAAGTCCCGGTCACCATCCCCGCGTACATCCTCCAGGCGGATCCCCAGGAACTCGGAGACCCATTTTCGCCGCGGCGCAGACTCAGGTGGCCCCCCAGCCTGCGCCATCTGCCTTGGCCGTCACAAGCACGACAAGATCGACGTCGCAGAATGCAGATCTCGTACCTTCTGGAATGGCGGCGTCGCTCGGTGCACACGCAACGCCCAAGGTCGCATTGTCGACCAAGATGGTCGCATTCTCTGCACCGACTGGCAGCGTGGCCTCTGCACAAGCACCAGCTCTACCCACATTCACGAGTGCTCCGGGTGCGGCAGCTCGACTCACGGAGCTCAAAGGTGCTCTCGAACGGAGAAGGCATGAACCTGTCTCCCCCCTCCGACCTGACGCCTGGGCGCGCGCCCTCGCGGACACTGGCCTTGTCCACAAATATCCTACAGTCACTAACGGAATACGATACGGCTTCCACGTCGGCATCCCCGCCATTCATGCTACACGCACACCCCCTAATAACGACACCATCGCTGTACATCACGATCATTTCATGTCCATCGTCTCTAACGAGTTCCGGTGCAATAGGTACATTGGCCCTTTCACGCGAGACGAGCTCGAGCAATGTATTGGGCCCTTCCAGACTTCTCCCCTGTCCCTTGTACCTAAGCCCCACAAGCCTGATAAGTTACGCCTTACTCAGAATTTTTCATACCCTCACATTCCTAGACACAATTATCTTTCGATTAATTACTTTATTGACTCCAGCGACTTCCCCTGTACCTGGGGAACATTCGCAGCTATCTCGTTCTTGTGCGCTCACCTTCCCGCAGGCTCCCAAGGTGCCATCCGAGACGTCCGCGAGGCCTATCGCAGCATCCCGCTCGCGCCATCTCAGTGGCCGGGCACCGTCGTGCAGATCAGCGCTGGCGTCTTCGCCCTCGACCCGACCCTCGCCTTTGGTATCACCTCTGGGGGAGGAGTTTACGGCCTCGTCGCAGATGCCGGCCTCGACATCCTGCGCGCGCGCGGCATGGGACCAATGGCTCGATGGGTCGATGACCACCTTTTCATCAGAATCTTGCGCCGCTACATCGACGAGTACAACTCCTCCCGAGAAGCATGGAAGCACGAAATTATCCGAGCAGGAGGCCGACACCAGCGCAGCGCCCGCATCTGGTACAGTGGCGACGTCGCGGAGGGCGGCTGCATCCGCGAGTTCGTCGAGGACATGTCATTCCCCATCAGGGACCTGTCGAACGCATCCGAGCGCAGCCCCGACGACTCCAACTTCACGTACTGCCTGCGCGACGTCGACTTCATCAGCAACCAGCTCGGCGTCGATTGGGAGCACTCAAAGGACCAGGACTTCAGCTCAACCTTTGTTTTCACCGGGCTGTCATGGGACCTCGACCGACAGTGCGTCGGCCTGCCGGATCTCAAGCGAGCGAAATACTTGGAATCCCTTCACGATTGGCAGCGCTCCCGAGTTCACATCCTCGAGGAAGTGCAAAAACTATATGGTTAGCCCTCGCGTCGTTGAAGCCAGGCGTCGCGCATTTCCTCTCCTTTCTCCCGCTCTAACACGTGCACCCCAGGAAAGCTGCTTCACGCGTCGCTCGTTGTACCCGAAGGCCGAGCCTACCTCACAAATCTCGAATCCATGCTGGCCATATACCATAACAGTCCTCACATGCCGCGTACCCCTCCCCGACATACTCCGGACGACCTCGACTGGTGGGAGCGCACCCTCGACAAGCCCGGCCTCGAGCGGCGCATACCTCGGCCCCAAACCTTCGTTGATGTTCGCGCCTTCTCAGACGCGAGCTCCGAGGTCGGAATCGGGGTCATCATCGGTGAACGCTGGCGCGCATGGGTCCTCTGTCCCGGGTGGAAGTCAGACACCCGCGACATTGGCTGGGCAGAAGCGGTCGGCTTCGAGTTTCTCCTTCGCATCCTACTCAGGGACGACCCCGGCAGCGTGTGCATCAAAGTATTCGGTGACAACAAGGGAGTCATCGACGGGTGGCGGAACGGGCGCAGCCACAACTGGGAAGTCAACCTCGTCTTCCGCCGCATCCACAGAGTCCTTGCTTCGACCGCAAGCTCTGTCCATGCCGAGTATGTTGCGAGCGCCGACAACCCTGCCGACAAGCCATCCCGCGGCATCTATCCCCCTTCCCACCTACTCCTCCCACCCATCGAAATACCGCCGCCTCTCCAACAGTACGTCGTTGACCACGATAGCCCTACCGCCCAAGCCATCCTTGCCCGTGTTCGGCTGCGCCGCTCACAGCGGCCACACCTTCCCGCCTCAGACGCGACCCCGGCTAGTCACGACATCCCGTACGAGCTCCTCACCGACCCGAGATTCTGGGGCAAAGAGACATTTTGACGCTCCAGTCGCGCCACCTCTATCACCAACCAAGGCCCGTCCCCGCGCCTACCCGAGCACGTTGCAACTGGCGCCTTCGATCCTCCGCCCCAACTGCCTCGCTCGCGAGAGACTGTACGCATGGCACCCGGCTTCAGTCTGCCGTGCTAGCTCGGATGCGCACCTCGACACGGACCGCATAGCGACGGTCATGGCAAATGGGTATGCGGACGGCACTGCGGAGACCTACGGCAGTGGGCTTCTGGTGTATCACGTCTACTGCGACTTGAAAGGAGTCGCCGAGGAGGACAGAGCGCCCGCAGCGGCAATTCTGATCTCGTCGTTCGCAGCCAGTCTCGCCGGCTCCTATGGTGGAGGGACGGTGGCCAACTACGTGTACGGTGTGCGTGCATGGCATCTCATCCATGGGGCACGCTGGGCAATGAACAAGGACGAGCTCGATGTTCTGCTCAAGGCCGCGGACAAGCTAGCGCCTCCCACATCCCGGCGCAAGCAGCGGCAACCATACACCATCGAAATCCTCGCGCGCGTTCGCCCGCGGTTCGATCTTCAAGTCCCACTGGATGCCGCGACGTGGGCCTGCCTCACGACAACATTCTGGTCGGGAGCACGCCTCGGCGAGTTCACAGTCACAAACCTTCAGTCCTTCGATCCACGGGTGCATGTCAAGCCGTCAGACATGAGCAGTGTCTCGGACAGGCAAGGGAACAAGCAGCAGAAGTTCCACATCCCCCGAACAAAGGCAAACCAGCTTCACGGTGAGGACGTGTTCTGGGCAGAACAGCCCGGCGAGATCGACCCGAAGCTCGCCCTCGATGCGCACCTAGCGCTCAATACGCCGGGGCCCAACGACGCGCTTTTCTCCTATCCTCACGGGAAGACCCGCGCGCGTCGACCGCTCACAAAGCATGCTTTCCTCAAGCGGGTGGCAGCTGCTTTCCGACAGGAAGGCCTGAATCCTCTCCAAGGTCACGGTCTGCGTATCGGCTCCGTCCTCGAGTATCTACTGCGCGGACTTCCCTTCGAGGTTGTCAAGCAGATCGGGCGCTGGGCAAGTGATTCTTTCCAGAAATACCTGCGCAAGCACGCGCAGATCCTCGCGCCGTACATGCAGGCCAAACCACAAGTCCAGGAGACCTTTACCAGATACACCATGGTCAGCCTCCCGCCCGTGCGTTGATGGTGAGTGCCCATACATTTCCAGTCCGACTCCTACTCGAGCGGGGAACCAGCGTGAGCTGGCTGCGTCGTCGCACTCCTATATTCGTTGGGTACCACAGCTCACTCAGGTTCCCCGCAGATCAGCCTGCTTTCGAGGTTGGAGTCGGGGCCGCCGAAAGGCGGCTTTCACCCGAACGCGTAGCGTTCGTCCATCGCGTGTCGGCCAGCGACGAGTACGTAGATTGGGAATCTGGGATTTAGCGAGGCACGAGCGATTTCCCAGAATAGGTCTACGTACGAGCAGAGCGTGGTCCACACGTGATTGAGGCTTTTCCTTCCTCGACCACGTCGTACCCGCGCGCGTCGAGGCGCTTTTTCGTACAGCGCTCTCCGCTTTTCTGCTTTACCCACCCTCCGCTTCCCTCGATGTCCACTGTGTTGTTTTTTCATCCTGTACACCTCTTTTCTATCTAGTTGGTTTTTCTTTCCCTTCGTTTGGACCCAAACTCGAAACAGGCATCTGCGTGTCGGGTACCACAGCTCACTCAGGTTCCCCGCAGATCAGCCTGCTTTCGAGGTTGGAGTCGGGGCCGCCGAAAGGCGGCTTTCACCCGAACGCGTAGCGTTCGTCCATCGCGTGTCGGCCAGCGACGAGTACGTAGATCAATAGAAAGGGCGCATGACAGTCACGTGACCAATGACGTGTATAGGTAGGTAGGGCGCTCGGAGAGCTTAACCCGGAAGTACACGTCGATACAAGTCGTTTCTCCAACGGAGTACCCGCGCCGCCACTTGCTCGGAGTGCTGGGGCTACTACCCAGAAGTCACCTCGTTACTCCTAGTGGGTATCCAAAAAATTTGTTGGCGGGAGCGTGCGAGTACTCCAGAGGAGAAATCGTTCGGGCCGGCCGCTGTGGACGCGCATGCAGTAGTAAATCAGCGCGTTGTCGGTGCGCGAAAATCTATAAGTCCCTTGCTCCTGACCATCACCACCACTACCAACCTCAACACCACCACTGGCCGGGGGCATAAGTCATTATAACCAGTAATTGCTGGGGGTCGCATTACATTATCACCAACAATTACTGGCCAGTGCTCACAGGGCGTATACCTTTATCACCCTGGCCGAAAGAGGGAATCCAACAATGCCAGAATTGCCTCGGTAGTGAAGCAATTCCAGCACATTTGTTGGGTTTCCGGGTTTCCTGGCGGTCGTACGGGATCATTGCGGTAACGCCCGGCCGGCCGTCGTGCCTAGCTTGCGCGCCGCCGCTCCTTGTAGGACTAGGTTGATAGACCTGCGGTACCTGTGGGAGAGACATCTGGTCGTAGTGCAGGTATATGTCAAGAAGGACGTCGTATAGTACATAGAGCAGCAGAATAAAATCACCACAATTTGCGCGCTCGCGCGGCACCCACACGAATACATACATACAAACAATGGCTCATGGACGAAAGGGGTGAGCAGCAGGGTATATCGAGAACAAAGCACGCGAAGTAGTATACAATCCATGGCGAGAAGTCACGGTCGAAGAAGGGGGACACGACGAGCAATAGAGGAGGGGAGCGCCGCCGGCAGAGACAATGAGCAGAATCCTGGCCGTGGTCGCCCTCAACGTTGTCGTGCGCCTAGCTGGCTGCTTCGTCGTCGTCCGGATCGCCTTCGTTATCCAGCCCATCTATGAGGTCGTCGAGTTCTTGCTGCGCTTCAGAATCCTGTAGGCCTTGGACACGGCTGAATCGCAGCGCGAGCGCATCGGCAACGCGTTCCCGCACCTCCTTCCACTGCACCTCTAGACGATCAGCTCGGGCATCGGCGCGAGCAGCGTGCTCCAGCGCGTATGACCGCAGTCCCTCTCGGAGGCGCTCATCATCCGTCGACCGCGCAATCGCTCTCTGTTGCCAGTCCGCGGCATCGGTCCGGTTTGTCTGTATAACGCGCCGCATCTCCTCGAGAAGTAGCTGTAGCTCCTCGCAATGGCGGTCGCGGCGTGCTTTGGATTTGAGGTATTCGACTCGTAGAGCTGTAGAGCAATCAGCAGATGAGCGAGAATGATAGGCATGTAGATATACCTTCGTTTTGAACAGCGTCAGTGAGACTGGGATCGTGCGGTACAGAGTACCATATCCAGGACAGTGTGCGCGAGCTATCGCCACGTGCGACGACACCCGCAGTGTACACACCGCTCTCCGCACCAAAGTCGACGTCGGCGAGATCCCGTGCATTATCACGCTGGGCTTTCTCCTCGGCGGTCAAGGCGCGCTCGTTGAGTGCGCGAACATCGTCGTCGTAGAGAGGCCGGAGTGCGTCTTCCCACAATCCATGTCCACGCAAATGCAGGAGGGCGTTGCGCGAATAACGATAGCGCAGCTTTGCAGTGTGCGCGCGCTTCGATATCTTGTCCATGGCGCTACGCGCGCGGGTCGCGAGGACGTTGCCGCGGGAGTGCTGGTGGCGGAACATGTTTGTGACGGTTCGCGCTCGAAGGGCACGCCGTATGTCCTCGAGGGCTTCATGCGCCTCGCCTTCCCGCAAGCGCGCCTCGACGTCGCTGAGACCGGGGGCACAAACAGCAGCGCGAGCCCTTGCGTTAGGAAGCCCTGAGGGTAGATACAGCTCGATACTTTGAGGATCCTCTACACCGTCCTGAAGATCCCGGCGAATGGTAGAGAGATGCGCGCGGAGTCCTGGCATGTAGACTTGCTGTTGCCGGCGATAGCGCTGGATGCGCTTCGTGAGGTTGCGTGCGCGCTTCAACAGCTCGACTTGCTGGGCAGCTGTCGGGTCCTTCATGGACAGGATGTCGATGGATAGCATCCTTCTGGGCTAGTGTCAGCGATAGGGGGCGGCTACAAGGATGGAAATCACTCACTGCGTGTGTTGAATCTCGAGGCCGTTCTTGACAAAGGCAACGGGTGTACACTCGTGGACAACAACCGTGCCATCAGCAGTGACCTCCAGTGCCTCGTTCTCCAATTCTAACTCAACCTCCTTCATGGTCTTATCTGGAATCAACGTGAGCACCATTCCTTAATGTCGCAGAAGAAACGACTTACGAGACGAATGATACTCGTAGGGGCAAGTCTTGTTCTTGTCGAGTTGCCAATCGCGCTCATCTTGCAGCCATTGTTGCACGATGACAGGGTCGTGAGCGAAGAGACCGTCATGAAGCCTTTGGAATTCCGGATGCGCGATTGCGTAGGACTTTATCGTCTTCAAAGCGCGTCGAGGTAGTTGCTGTTCTGTGCTACTTCAGCGGGCATTTGGAAGGATGCGAAGGATGCCTTACCTAGCGCATGGACGTACATGCTGTTGTGGTGCCCGATCATGTAATCCAGCGTGAGTTGACGCGTTCCCGGTCCCATCGGTTTCGTCTGCGCAGCGGCCTTATTCAGGCCTGACCAGTTCTGTTCAATGGTCTCGCCATGGGTATCGCCTACGCCGTGCGTGAAATTGAGCGCTTCCTTTGCGTGACAGCCGATCTTGTGCGCGGGTAGGTGGAACTTCGGGACGCGGGAGGTATAGTGATGGGGGTCGATGGTGATGCGGAGGTCGGGGGGAAGCATGGCATTGCGACGCCATAGGTTGACCTTGAAGATGCAGGACACGTCGTAGGTATGAAGAACCTCGCGCACCCCTGATGCGCGCAGTGCTGAGGCCAGGACGTAGGTCATGTTGGCAAATCTGCGCCACGTCAGTAGCTGTTATGTGCTCGCACCCACGACTGATACTACATACCTTTCGCCCTTCTGGAGGTCTGCGAAGGCATTGGGACGAAAAACGTTGTGTCTTGAGCACGTAACTGCCGCGACGCCGGTTGCGCGGAGACCTTGGACGCGCTTGAGGTTGGCCAGGAACAGCGCAGCGAAACCGGAACAAGTGGAGATCTAAGGAACGACGTAAGTCCATGTATGACGCGAAGACCTCAAGAGCACATACATCGGCTTCATCTACGTTCTGTTTGATGTAGTCCATGTAAGGTTGGCGGCCGACGAAGTAAGCCCAGCCGTCACCAAGGGGCGGGTCGCGCAGCAAGCTGGAGGCTGTCGTGTTTTGCAGTCGAAAGTTTGCATCCTGTGCTACTAGGTCTAGAGAGGGCCAGCGCTTCGCGTGGCATACGGTGGGGTAGTCTAACCAGGGGGGTTCTTCCTGATATGTGCAAGTTGCCATATGTTAGGCTCATATTGACATGTTTGTTCTCTATCCACGTGTGAAGGCTGCTCAACATGCAGTATGGACAGCTCATCTACAATACATGCCCAATTAAACTAGAACATATTGACTGAACAGTTGAAACATGTACTCAATAGTCCTACAGTCCTACAGTTCTACAGCAACACACCGACACGCCGCGCTTCGCGCGGCGTCGGTGTATTGCAAGGTCACTATTGATCCTTCAAAGCATCACAGACATCAAGAAGCCACCCACACCAAGCAGGCATACACCATACACAGGTATCCTGACAAAGCCAGGGATATGATCGGGCATTCGATCGGTATTTGAACTTAACCTGATCGGGTAATAGGTAGGCCCGATCTGGCTAACAGACACCCGATCATCTGTTCTACAGCGACACCCCGACACGCCGCGCTTCGCGCAGCGTCGGTGTGTCGCAAGGTTGGGGTTGATGCATCAACCTTGGCAGCAAGGTCCTTGGTCCTGCTACCCGTTCACACAGTGTATCGGCCCTGGGCAATGGTGTTGTCGCAGGGTGAGCCCCTTCTCTCGTCCTTTCGTAAGCTCAATGATTTCTCATTTGTTTACGTTTGTCTAGTACACAACTACTGTATCTACTAAAAGCTACCTATCGGCTTTCCTGCCGCTTCCTCCGAGCGATTTGAGTTGAAAGGGCGCTGTAAGCGCCGAGGCGAGATGTCACCCTCACCCTTCCCCTCCTCCCCCCATCCCATCTTGATTCCCTCGCCGGAGCGCTCGAGCGCGTTCATCTCTAGCGGAAGCGCTCCCATTCGAGCTCGAGCGGCTGGATCTGAGGAGACAGATTAGTACGGGGCGAGGGTGAAGGGTGGGGCTGGGGGCTTACCTATACCGAACTCCCTCCCCCTTCGCCTCCTGTCGCCTTCGCGTTGTCGTGATCTGTGGACAATCAGAGCAGCGTAGCAAGCGAGATACAAGAGAAAGGGAGAAAGAAGGAGGGGAGAAGGGGAAAAAGAAGGGGAGAAGGGGGAAGAGACGAAGGGGGAAGACCCTTCTCCCCTCCCTCCCCTCCCCTCCTCAAGCTCGTTCTTCATGACCTTGCCGAAGCGCTCCGAGGCGAATGATCCCGGGATAGATGAGTATGGGGTCAGAGGCGAAGGGAAGGTGGGTGCTCACCTTTGGCTCCCTCCCCCTTTGCTCTCTGAGCGCGTCCTTGAAGCGCGGGAGGCATCCTCGCTCTTGAAGCGCGGTGAGCGTCCTCGCTCTCAAAGCGTGGCAATTCGCGTCGCGTGGTTGTGCTCTGTGCGTCGTCAGCGCGAGAATGTGGTGGGATGCGAGAGAACGAGGGGGAGAAGGGGTAAAGGGCGAAGGGCAGGGAGGGGGAGTGGAGCGAGGGGGAGGAAGGGGGTGGAGCGAGGGGGGAGGGGTGGGAACGAGGGGAAAGGAAGTGGGACGAGGGGGAGGAAATGAGCGCGAGGGTAAGCGAAATGCGCACCTGTTGACCCTCAAGCGCTTCTTTGTCGGGCTCGGGCGCTTCAGGCAGTCAGGCATCTGTAGGATACAAGTCAGTTAGCTGTATGGAGGAGAGATGCGCAAGTGGGAGGCGATGGAAGGAGGGGGAGGGAAGGGAAGGGCAACGAAGGTCGGGGCGAGGACTCACTGAGAAATTCGTATCCTCGCTTCAGGACGCAAGACGTCGGCCTTGGGGTTGGAGCGTAGGTCAGAGCCTTTCCGACTCGTCTCTTCGACACCTACAACACAGAGGTAAGTGGTTGGAAGAAGCGATGAGAAGGGTGACTTACAAGTGCTGCTTGAGAGCGCTACAAGGAGTCAATTCTGAATCTCTTGACGGAGCACATCTTGGCCGATGTGCTTGGGCGGCTGGAAGCGCAAGGTAAGCGCCGCAAAGAACGCTCGAAGGACGTCGTTATCGATGACTTGAGGAATGCAATACGAGAAGGGCTGCGAGTGGATGAGCAATCGAGATGAAGGGGTCGAGTAATCAACCAAACACACCTCAATTCGCTTCCTCCTTGGCGAGGGAGGAGGGGTAAGAGCTTGGATATATCACTTTCAACATGTATCTCATCATTCTATATGAAGATAGTGTGTTAGAATGCACGAGATCGGGTTTAGGGTCAGAGACTGACCGTGCCGCGTACCGGCATAGTTCGACGAGCAAGGCAGTCAGCTCGACGAGCACGCTCGGTGAGTCTCATTGATTTGGGAGTTCAATTTTATACTCATTGTTGATACGCCTGACGGCTGAAAAACGCGGAAATCGCATATAAATGCATAATAAGCACGTATCACTCTAGCCTAGATGGGCGGATCCGTATATACCGCACCGACGTCGTGACTGTACAACGGGCGCGTTGGGGGTATTTTATGACTACAAAGGCGGGAGATTACGCTTCCCAACCTTACAATCAGATGATCGAGCGGTCTCATCCATCTGCACCGACTGTCCAGGGATAGCGGCGAGCTCCTCAGCGCCTGACAACCAATCTGCGCGTTGAGGATGACATCCTGCGAGTCCTTTGGCGGGCATCATCCTTGTGGTAGGCGTACTAGCGTGCCACAGCCTTCAGTCGGATTGCCTCTACCGCAATTCATATCTTCGTCTATTGTTTGGGGCTCGGACAGGTCACCCTTACCCTACATTGTCATGCGGAGACACGCAGAGACTCTCCACAGCGGGACTCGAACCATGGGCGTGACATTCACGTGACTTCGGCCCGCGATCACATGATCGGGCCGCACCGAACATGACTCGAACCGATTGTCGTCGCCAATACGCTGCGCACGCCTCGGCAAGGGCATCGTTCACTGCGTATCATCAGTCCAGAACGCGTGCTCCTCACCGCGCAGGCCTCTGAGCCACGTCGAGCTCGAGGAGAGCGGTGGAACCCAAGCAGGCACTGCCCCTCTTGGTACTCATCTACAAGCATGGAAATGCGCTCGGCATCGCAGCGCAGCAGGATACCCTACAAGTCAGCCGCTCTACCGCCAGGAACCGCAGCAGGAAGCGTCAAGGATAAGGAGGAAATGCATGTGGAAACAGCTAAAGTTGGACTTTGACTCATAGATAGGATTTGTGGCATGCCGATCGGTCTGGATTGCCGAGACGATCTCGCCGCCTCATATACCGAGCTGTACATACGATTCGGGGACTCCCCCTGGCTGCCCCCATGCCCCCAGGCAGGAGATCCAACCATACCACCTACCATACTACACATCAATGACATGCTTCGCGCTTGTAGCGCGTTAATTGTCATGGAACCTGGATCTTTGAGACGCTGCTAGGGAGCAGTAGAAGATCTACATACATATCCATGCTCTTGAAGTGCCCTAAGAAGCCCTTGACGCTTTGGATAAAAACCTGAGAATACTTGTGGAGTTCCGAGCGTCACCTGCTCGTCTGCATCTTCTCGCGTCGATCTAGCTCGTCTGAGGCTCGCCGCGGACCGCGAACAAGCCCAACAGCAACGTTCGAAGTCGTAGCACTATCCCCAAGCAATAAAAATACATCGAACTCGGTCACTCTCCGGAAACGCTGTCGGTTGTATATTGTGTGGTTGTGTTGTGGGTGGTGTGGTTCAGCTAGCCTGCTAGCAGCACAGTTCTTCGGAGAGTGTACGAGCCCATCATTGTTGTCCCGCAGCATTCTCCTGACGATGTCGTGGCGGTTCTAGCTCAGCATGCAAGTCCTCGCGGGTCCTGGCTCGGCCGACGCTTCGTCTCGCACGGTCTCCAAGTCGCGGGCGGAGCTTTCAGCACCTCGTCACCCTCCGTCGACTGTGTTTGTATGCAGATGCTATGATCCATTCAGGTGAGCTCGTGACCCTCGCTCTCCTTGCTCTGTGCTGACTTCATTCTCACAGGGTCACGTACGACGTCTTCGAGACCACGTACGGCTTCTTAAGGACCATGTTCGACGTCTTAAGGACCACGAAGATCCCGCTCGACGCGCTACATTCGCCTCCTTCCCGGTGTACACGCGACACTTCGGGATCCAGCCCGCGAAGCAATAGATCGTCGTCCGGCGGGCGGGGCGATAGGTGAGCTGAGGGGGGTTAGTTACGAACCCGAGGAAGCTGACCTGCCGTTGTAGAGCCGGCTTCGTTTCGCGAACGTCGTGCTTCGCGTCGCCGACAACGCGCTTCGTGACGTCGAGGTCGCCCGTCACCCTCAGCATCCCCCAGCCAACTCGCGACGCAATGCATCACCGACGATCCCACTCATCCGTCGCGCCCGAATCAAGTCGTGAAGCAATGGATCATCGTCTGCCGAGCGGCGTCCTGCAGTTCAACGTACGCCGAGCGGCATCCTGCAAATTTGCGCCCGCGATCGACGCGCTCGTCAAGGAAAGGAAGAGTAGGAGGGTGTCCTCCCGAGCTACGGGCGCCCTTCCGCGTCTAGTGACGCGTCCGCGGCGGCACGTAGCACACGGGGGGGAGGAGAGGGGATATGGCTGCGCATTCCCGCTGCCCCTGCACCTTCGAGAGGCACAGATGCGGAGCGAGGGGGCAGCGGTACACGCAATAAGCCCTCTCTATTGAAAGAGTGGGCAGCGCATACCCATCCAGCACGTCGCACCTTATGCTGTACCCCAGATTTAAATCAAAGCGATAGTTTACATACACCTTATTTGAATCCTAGCGTAGGGCCTACGAGGCCGGCAATTTCCGTGAACCGCCTCGCGAGCTGACCTGCTCACCCCGGGCAATGCCCCTATAGGGTAGTGCAGCCGCGACGCGCCCCGCGCGTGGCCTGCGCGCGCTCGGGCGGTTCGCGTGACGTGCTGATGCGACGTGTTCACGCCACGTGCACCCGCCCGACGCGTCGTCGGCGCGTCGCGCGGCAGCGCCACGGGTCGCCTCGGGCGCTAGGCAACGCAGAAATATAATAGAGTATATACATACGGCATGTATACCAGTGTATATGAGGGTAGGGGGCAGGATATTACCAAGAAAATGTGAAAAAGGCGCGAGCAAAATTTTCACCCGCGCCGATCGTGTTCCTACAGCTAGCCAGGGGCGAAGAGCGCGCAAGAAGTGAGAGGGAGGTAAGAGGAGACTCGCCCCGAGCTACGTGCGCGCGTTCGCGTCCAGAGACGCGTCCGCCGCGGCCACGTAGCAGTGCAGGGGAGGGGAAGGGGGAGGGGGAGGCACATGAGTGCGCTTCGGATGCTTGTGAGGTGCGTGGAGACGCGTCCAGTATATAAAAGGTGGGATGGCGTGATAGGGGGTGACTACTGTGGTCCTGCGCGCCCAGCCCCCACCGCGCGCTGGCCAAGCCAGGTGCGCAGAGAGCGGACCTCCACACGCGGACGCGTGGCGTGTGCTAGGACGGACCCGGCAGCGCCGAGCACGTCGCAGATGGAAGAAAGACTCGCCATGAAGGCGAGTCTGCGCTGGGGAGGGGGAAAGGGGGCGGGAAGATGGGAGGGGTCGAGGGTGATCATGCACCCAGCAGTCGCGCACGAGGCGCAACCGCGGCTGGGGACATGAAAGCTAGGTAAAAAAAAAAACCCACCGGGGACCCGTCCATGACGCCTAGCGCGCCCTATTCAAGGTCCCCGCGCCCTCGGACCATAGCTGAGGGCGAAAAGGGAGGGAAGCGGGGTGTTACTTGCCCCAATCCGCTCCTGTCGGCGAATCGCACGCCTCCACCGCCGTCGCCATTCGCAAGAGTCACATCGTCAGTGATAATACGTATAGCGGGGCGTACACACGCACCCGCATCCCCCTCCGCGCCCGCCTAGTGCGTCGCATCGCATCATCTGGCGCATTGTGTCGTCATTTGCGATTTTCTTCTTGCGGTACATGGCACGCGCGGCTTCTCGAGATGAAAGGGAGGAGGGGCAAGGGGGAAGGGTGTCTGGCAGCGACCGGGGTGACGACGAGGGCGTGGGGGTGATGGTTGAAGACAAGACGACGCGCGGCGGAACACGTCGGATTGTCGGGCCGGCGTCTCGGGCCGACTGCCGACCACCGTCGTCGTCGCGCTCGATGGCCTCGGGCGCATGCCGAGGGGCGAAGAAAGACGCGCTTCCTTTGATTTATATTACTAGACTTTCGATAGAAGTGATTCTCAGCTTTTGGGAGTGTCTTGAACATAGGAAGGAGTTGAGTTTGAGCTTGGGGTCCGAAGTGCTTGAGGGATCAGTTGTTCCCCTTCGAAGCTGTAGCTCCCGGTAGTATTCCACTCTTACATGCCGCTGTGTCACTCGATCCTTCTAGAAATTTCTGCAACTCCTGGGGGGATCTTAATAGTATACTCCCGTGTAGTTGTATCTCTGTGAAACCTACAGGATGAATCCCAATAACCTATTTTTCGAGATTAGGTAGCTGATCTACGAGCTTTTGCAGTATTCAAGTGTATTCCGGGTATGGCCTTGACTTCAGACTTATAATATACATACTATACCACTCATACAATACTTCTATATACTTTCCTTGATGTAATCTATGTCTCGGCGACATTCCGGGGCCATTCAAGACAGCGACGAGCCCTGTCGGAGGCTCGGGCCGGTCATCGTGCGGTCCCAAAGCACACGCCAACGGTCCCGAAGTCACACGATAAAGGTCCCGAAGGCGCATCACTGATCGCCGCCCCTCGCTTTCAACCACCACCGCCGCGTCTCCTGCTCCCCTGCCCCCCTGCCCACCCGCTATCCCCTCTACCACCTCGTCACTGGTCATCACCGATATCTCCTCAGCCGCTGACAAATCACGGCAATGGGCACGCCGCCCAACACAACAAAGAAGCGGAAGATGACAATCACGGGCGACGCGCGTGAGGAGGAGGGGAAGCGGTGCGTTGTCACGCACTGTGCTTATGATAATAATTAACGCGTGTCTCTTGTTGCGAGGGAAAGTGCAGGCACGCGAGGGGGTCGGGCGAGGCAATTTGGCCTGCCTACCCCTTACTCACATCGCCCTCAGAGCACGTCTGAGAGCGTGGGGATTTCACCTAGGGCGTGCTTCACGCCTAGATGGATATGCGGCCGCAATCTCCCTGCCGTGCCACTCGCGCATCCGCGCGGTGGGGGTTATGTTCATTCCCTCCTCCCCCCCTCCCTCGTGCTGCTACGCGGCCGCTGCGGACGCGTCTTTCGACGCGAACGCGCGCGCGTAGCTCGGGGTGAGTCCTATCTCCACCCCACCTTCTCCTTACGCAGATCCTGTCTCCTCGCAGGCGGCAGGAGCGCGAACGGCGCGAGCGAGAATTTTGCTCGCGCTGTTTTTCACGTTTTTTCGTGTATATATTGGTCCGTCCCCTTCATATACACCGGTATAAAAGTCGAGTATATAACCCTACTGTATTTCTGCACTTTCTCGCGCTTGACGCGCCCCGCAGCGCCGCCGCGCGACGCGCCGACGACGCGTCGGGCGGGTGCACGTGGCGTGAGCGCGTCGCATCAGTGCGTCACGCGAACCGCCCGAGCGCGCGCAGGCCACGTGCAGGGCGCATCGCGGCCGTGCTGCCCTATAAGGGCATTGCCCCAGGCGAGCAGCTCAGCTCGTGAGGCGGTTCACGGACTTTGCCGGGCCCGAAGGCCCTACGCTAGGATTCAAATAAGCAATACGTAAACTATCGCTTTTATTTGAATCTGGGGTACAGCATCAGCTGCACGTCGAGGGGGCAAACCCCGCCGCTGCCAGCCGCCCCGCGCAGTCGGCTTAGCCGGTCGCGACTGCGCTCGGACGCGGCGCACCGAAAGCGAGTTTGGTAGCGCAATATGCGCCGCCAGCGGCGCGTAGAATCGCCACGAAGGCGATTCTACACGAGCAAGGGGTAGAGGGTGGTGGGAGGGTGTAATTTACTACCGTACCTGCGCACGTTAAGCGCGCAGGTGGGGGCGTAGCGGCTAAAGAAGCCATAGGGGGCATCCTAGGGCGCGTGATAGGCCCTAGGCGAAGCTCCCGCGCCCTCATGGGCGGTCTGAGGGGCGGATGGCGGGGAGGGGCAGTGTTTGCCCATCGTCGCGCAGGTCGCGCGCCTGTTCTCGCGCATCCCCAAGCGTCATTAAAGTGGAATGTTAGTAAACGTCGACTAGCGGGGCGTATACACGCACCCGCGGTCCCTCTCCTCGCACGCCTGGTGGATCGTCGTCATGCGGCGCTTTTTGTCGTCTTGTGTGGCCTCGTCGTCGCGTCAAGCGGTAAACGCCGAAAGTCGAGGTATAACAAAGGAGAGGGAGTGGGGGAGGGGAGTCCGGAGGCGGCGGGGGGACAAGGGTGGTGGGGTGGTGGTGGTGATGGGATCGTACGCTCTCCTAAGAAAGACGCTCCAGTCTAGATAGATGATCCACACCACCCACAACCCAACCACACAAATATACAACTGGAGACGTCTTAGGAGGGCGACCGAGTCCGATGTATTTATATTGCTAGGGGATAGTTCTGCGACTTCGAACGTTGCTGATGGGCTTGTTCGCGGTCCGCGGAGAGCCTCAGACGATCTAGATCGATACGAGAGGACTTTGGGCGAGCAGGTGGCGCTCAGAACTCCGCAAGTATTCTCAGGGTTTTATCCAAAGCGTCAAGGGCTTCTTAGGGCACTTCAAGAGCTCAGATAGGTTTGCAGGGTGTAACCAACGCTACAAGGGCTTCTTAGGGCACTTCAAGAGCGTGGATGCCGATCTTCTACTGCTCCTTAGCAGCGTCTCAAAGATCCAGATTCCATGACGGTTAACGCGCTGCAAACGCGGAACATGTCATTGATGTGTGGTATGGTAGGTGGTATGGTTGGATCTCCTGCCTGGGGGCATGGGGGCAGCCAGGGGGGAGTCCCCGAATCGTATGTACAGCTCGGTATATGAGGCGGCGAGATCGTCTCGGCAATCCAGACCGATCGGCATGACATAAACCCTATCTATGAGTCAAAGTCCAACTTTAGCTGTTTCCACATGCATTTCCTCCTTATCCTTGACGCTTCCTGCTGCGGTTCCTGGCGGTAGAGCGGCTGACTTGTAGGGTATCCTGCTGCGCTGCGATGCCGAGCGCATTTCCATGCTTGTAGATGAGTACCAAGGGACAGTGCCTGCTTGGGTTCCACCGCTCTCCTCGGGCGCGACGCGGCTCAGAGGCCTGCGCGGTGAAGAGCACGCATTCTAGACTGATGAGACGCGGTGAACGATGCCCTTGCCGAGGCGTGCGCGGCGTATCGGCGACGACAATCGGTTCGAGTCATGTTCGGTGCGGCCTGATCATGTGATCGCGGGCCGAAGTCACGTGAATGTCACGCCCATGGTTCGAGTCCCGCTGTGGCGAGTCTCTGCGTGTCTCCGCATGACAATGTAGGGTAAGGGCGACCTGTCCGAGCCCCAAACAATAGACGATGATATGAATTGCGGTAGAGGCAATCCGACTGAAGGCTGTGGCACGCTAGTACGCCTACCACAAGGATGATGCCCGCCAAAGGACTCGCAGGATGTCATCCTCAACGCGCAGATTGGTCGTCAGGCGCTGAGGAGCTCGCCGCTATCCCTGGACAGTCGGTGCAGATGGATGAGACCGCTCGATCATCTGATTGTAAGGTTGGGAAGCGTAATCTCCCGCCTTTGTAGTCATAAAATACCCCCGACGCGCCCGTTGTACGGTCACAACGTCGGTGCAGTATATACGGATCCGCCCATCTAGGCTAGACTGTACGTGCTTATTACGCATTTATATGCGATTTCCGCGTTTTTCAGCCGTCAGGCGTATCATCTCCCCCACACCAAGATCTGGACCGTCCTCGGTCCGTCTATAGTGGGCAGACGACTCGGTGTTGTTACTAGACCGTCTAGGACGTCCAGTCGACTGTTGCCACAGTCTGTTGAGGGTTGGTATGGCGATTTTGGCGATGCACAAAGTCGAGCTTGGAGCTGGCTTGGCCTGGCCATCTGTTGGCCTTGTACCATGGTTGTGGATGGCAATGGTGCGCCTGGATTGGCTGGGTAGGGCCACAGTATATGCGAGGCGACAACCTTACACCGTTGATAGATATTTGAGACTTTGCCACAGTACTTCCTCAAAAAAAATACTTTGTAGCGCAGTTTTGGATGATAAAGACAAACTCCTGAGCGACAAGGAGCGCTCAACGGATGTCTGAGAAAAGTCTCGGGTGGTTGGCGCTAGTAGCGCACCCGGGAAGAGTTTGGTGACTGCCGTGTATGAGGTATACACGTGATCGCCAGTGCCTGCCGGAGTTCGACTTTGTGTGGACACCCCAGGGCGTATTTGCTCGTAGTAGCGGCGCAAAAATTGCCGCAATTAAGCTGGCATATGTGGCCATCTCCCCCACACCAAGAAATCGGTGCCCTCGCCGTGGTGGAAGAGAGAACAAGTCGGACATTTGATTTGAGCAGTAGAGCCGCAGCGCTCCTTGCCAATCGCTCACTCGAGATACAATATCTTCAGAGCTTGCATAATTGAGGTCAAAATTCGGGTCCCCCACACCATGATCTATACGTGCGGGTAGGGCCTTCACAATCGCTCAGGTGGGTAGATTGTGAGTCAATTCCGGGGGAATTGACTCAGTAAAAATTTGCGCCAAAACTCCAGAAGGAACTCAAGCATAAGGTCGGTCTCTGTCGCTTCTGCCTTTCCCGGGGGAATTGGGCAAGAGAGGTAAGCGCAGGAAGATGTGAGGCAGGCAGACTATTTGCCAACCAAGTCCTGTAGGGACGCCTAGTCCGGGAAAGTTGGCGCTTGGGAGCAAGCCTGCGCTGTCTGGATTGACGGACCAGGGGTGTACCAGTTGCGACGGGCCGCCTTAGATGGTTAGGTGCCGTCCAACCCCGCCGTGTTTGAATTATCCCCTAGAACAAGTACACTTGCAAATTTCTGCTGGTTTGCTCGTTCTCAGGACTTGTTTACACATGAGGTAGGCGAGTGGAGCCTCGCTCTTCCCCAGGCGCAAAGTCAGCTCGCATAAAATGAGTGTGAAGCGCGCTGTGCAATATACAAGCTGGTATATGCTCCTGACTATTCAAAGAAGCGCCCAAGCTCGATTAATTTTGTGCAGCGGGGTCGACCTCCTTAGTCTCGCTCGAAGCAATATAGAAGCAGCTCCATCCTGAAGTGATATCCTCTCAGAACTTTCCGATAGGTGCCGGATGGTTGACCGCTCTTTTGACTTCAAAGTCATCAAGACCTGTAGCTTGAGGCTTCTTCATCTGTTCTGGACCGACGGGTTGCTCACAAGCGAGCGGTTTGCTTATGAGCACGCCGGGCGTTGGATTTAATTCCGCTTCTGGGTTTTAAAACACAGTGCAGATATGTATAGCTGGCTTGTGGCGCATGATCTGGCCGCAAGTCCGTGATCTGTTGCGTAGACTGCCTTGTCAGGCGCTATATACGCGAGGTTTGTGTTGTTTTTCCGAGGGCCAGCGATAGAGAAATTGCAGGACTCGTCGGGATTTTTGCAGTACTGCTCGGAGGCTCGAGCGTAGAGACTCCGCTTCTCAGTCATTCTGCAAGGTGATGATCCAGATTGACGGACACCAGGGTTTAGCAGTTGCAGGTAGTGCAAGTGCGCCAAAGCGATAGTAAATACCGAAGATCTGTTATGCTCATCCCTGCTTGGGCGTGTTGTTACCCAAGTAGAGCGCTAATTCGAGCGGGTACCAAGATATTTTCCACATGCCCGAATGGCCGAGCGAGTTGGCTTTATTTGCGAGCAAAGCGGTCACAAATGCAGCTTAGTTTAGGTTGCCGCTTTTCCTGCAATTCTTGACGCATGGGTTTGGGCGCTCAGGCCGCGCCTGATGGAGGGAAAGATCTTGTTTGTTCTCAACAACGTTTCTAGCAGTAGTTCTGCGCAAAACGACGTCGAGTAGATCATACTCTAACATGAAGTACAAGTAGTGTTAAGCCTCCACTTTTCTTCGCATCAGAAGCGTGTAAGTGAAGCCATAATGGCTGTAGATGGTCTCGCTGGTCCCGCGTTTGGGCCCGTGTGAATGATCCAGACTCGCCGGCCATAAAGACAATGCCTAGCGACGCCGCATCGACCAAGTAGAGTGGCAGTGACATGGCAGGAATATTATTTGGCTGATAGGCCAGAACCAAGTCCTGGTGCGCCTGACAGCGCGCCCAAGGAAGTTCAGGATTGACCTTGGCCTGGGGACAACATTTGTGGCCTTCGGGCTACACCTGCCTTGTGCATTGCGCTCGGATAATTGATGAGTCTGTGCTCGAGGTTTTCCCGAACCAAGTCAGGCTCGGTAGGTACAGTTGAGAGGACAGATTCCCAAGCGAGAGTGGGCAATGCCAAAGACGATTGGAGCGACTGCAGGGCCGCAAATCATTCGCGCATAAAGCATTATTATTTTTACTGCCCACAACATCTTCTCCCCGTGATAAATCAGGTTCAAAAGATACCGGGGCGGTGAGTTGAGCGATTGGTCTGGATCGACCAGAGTAAACGCCACAATGCCGAGCGACCCGGTCAGACCGGTAGGCAGTTTCAAAATGCGACCCAGAACCCATGAGGGCTAAGCTTCAGCTCAGAAACTCATGCTTACTGCTGTGCAGTGTGGATAGATTGAACTCGAATCATTGCAAAGAGGATAGTTCCTTTTACGCTTTGCTCAACAAGATCAAAATAAATTTGAGCGGATTTTTATGGAGTTCAAGCCATTGCCCGACTAACAGCCCATTATCTCAGGGTAGCGGTGCAAAATGGCTTCCCCAGGTTTTGCCCAAGGTTGGTCAACACCAAGGTTCGCAATGCATGGCCAGAGCTCCCTCAGAGGGGCCATGGGTGCAGAGCGACGCCTCCGCGTAGATAGTTATGGCAAAAACCATGTTGGTCCCACCCAAAGGTGGCGAGGGTGACGACGACAGGCAAGCGTCCCCGCCCGTCCCACTCATGGACGCGCAAACGCCGCACTCGGCTTGAGTGACCAAGAAGGAGTAGCCATGTTGAGAAAAATCACAGTCGGAATCGGAGTCGAGGGAACGGAACACGGTACAGTCGGGAAATCGGAGTCGGAGTCGAAAGCGCAGTCGGTAACAATGATCCAGGTCGGTACAGTCGGGAGTCGGAAGTCGGTAACAATTGAGAAGTCGGAGTCGGAGTCGGAGACGCGGAAACAATATCGAGAGGTGACAATTCGCGTTGTCGGGGCCGGGATCAGGTCGGAGACGAGAGAGACAAGAGACAGAGACAGGAGAAAATGGGTGCGGTTCTAGATCCTTGGGGAGTGCGCCAGGGTAGGTAGTACCCCTCAGATCGATCGACCGCCCGTTGAGTAACGGGTTTATGTGTAGGCCCCTCTCGCGATGTGCAAGAGGATTGTTCCGCAAGACGTGCTTGCTGTATGGCCTTCCTATTGGACAACTCTGATACAGAGCCGTGCCAGTCAGGTCCAAAAGCTGTGAGGCTGGACTTTTCGTCCAGGAGACGTGGTTGCGGTACCCGATAGTACGAGTGAAGAAAGAGTCAACAGTTAGCCGCCTGTTTTATCTCGTTCGACGGTAGGATCGTCTGCCAACGTCCGATAGAAAGCAGAAATATCCCCTCGCGGTGGGCTCCAGATGATGGGATCGTACGCTCTCCTAAGAAAGACGCTCCAGTCTAGATAGATGATCCACACCACCCACAACCCAACCACACAAATATACAACTGGAGACGTCTTAGGAGGGCGACCGAGTCCGATGTATTTATATTGCTAGGGGATAGTTCTGCGACTTCGAACGTTGCTGATGGGCTTGTTCGCGGTCCGCGGAGAGCCTCAGACGATCTAGGTCGATACGAGAGGACTTTGGGCGAGCAGGTGGCGCTCAGAACTCCGCAAGTATTCTCAGGGTTTTATCCAAAGCGTCAAGGGCTTCTTAGGGCACTTCAAGAGCTCAGATAGGTTTGCAGGGTGTAACCAACGCTACAAGGGCTTCTTAGGGCACTTCAAGAGCTCAGATATGTGAGGTGATGTTGATCCAGCGCTACAAGGGCTTCTTAGGGCACTTCAAGAGCGTGGATGCCGATCTTCTACTGCTCCTTAGCAGCGTCTCAAAGATCCAGATTCCATGACGATTAACGCGCTGCAAACGCGGAACATGTCATTGATGTGTGGTATGGTAGGTGGTATGGTTGGATCTCCTGCCTGGGGGCATGGGGGCAGCCAGGGGGAGTCCCCGAATCGTATGTACAGCTCGGTATATGAGGCGGCGAGATCGTCTCGGCAATCCAGACCGATCGGCATGACACAAACCCTATCTATGAGTCAAAGTCCAACTTTAGCTGTTTCCACATGCATTTCCTCCTTATCCTTGACGCTTCCTGCTGCGGTTCCTGGTGGTAGAGCGGCTGACTTGTAGGGTATCCTGCTGCGCTGCGATGCCGAGCGCATTTCCATGCTTGTAGATGAGTACCAAGGGACAGTGCCTGCTTGGGTTCCACCGCTCTCCTCGGGCGCGACGCAGGCTCAGAGGCCTGCGCGGTGAAGAGCACGCATTCTAGACTGATGAGACGCGGTGAACGATGCCCTTGCCGAGGCGTGCGCGGCGTATCGGCGACGACAATCGGTTCGAGTCATGTTCGGTGCGGCCTGATCATGTGATCGCGGGCCGAAGTCACGTGAATGTCACGCCCATGGTTCGAGTCCCGCTGTGGCGAGTCTCTGCGTGTCTCCGCATGACAATGCAGGGTAAGGGCGACCTGTCCGAGCCCCAAACAATAGACGACGATATGAATTGCGGTAGAGGCAATCCGACTGAAGGCTGTGGCACGCTAGTACGCCTACCACAAGGATGATGCCCGCCAAAGGACTCGCAGGATGTCATCCTCAACGCGCAGATTGGTCGTCAGGCGCTGAGGAGCTCGCCGCTATCCCTGGACAGTCGGTGCAGATGGATGAGACCGCTCGATCATCTGATTGTAAGGTTGGGAAGCGTAATCTCCCGCCTTTGTAGTCATAAAATACCCCCGACGCGCCCGTTGTACAGTCACGACGTCGGTGCGGTATATACGGATCCGCCCATCTAGGCTAGACTGTACGTGCTTATTACGCATTTATATGCGATTTCCGCGTTTTTCAGCCGTCAGGCGTATCATCTCCCCCACACCAAGATCTGGACCGTCCTCGGTCCGTCTATAGTGGGCAGACGACTCGGTGTTGTTACTAGACCGTCTAGGACGTCCAGTCGACTGTTGCCACAGTCTGTTGAGGGTTGGTATGGCGATTGGCGATGCACAAAGTCGAGCTTGGAGCTGGCTTGGCCTGGCCATCTGTTGGCCTTGTACCATGGTTGTGGATGGCAATAGTGCGCCTGGATTGGCTGGGTAGGCCCACAGTATATGCAAGGCGACAGCTATTGCCAGGATGGGTGCCTAAAAGGACTTGAATTATTTTGTGGGGTTCCTCCTGTCATCAACTTCTTGTAGCCTCAATCATCTGGGGATGTAGGCGCCAAGTTGCAGACATTTGGTAGGATGATGGATAGCGCATACTGGGACAAAACGCGCCTTACATCCTTGATCGATGTTTCTTGAGACTTTGCCACAGTACTTCCTCAAAAATACTTTTGTAGCGCGGTTTCAGATGCTAGAGACAGTTCCTGAGCGACAAGGTGCGCTCAAAGGACGTCTGAGAAAAGTTTCGGGTGGTTGGCGCTAGTAGCGCACCCCGGAAGAGTTTGGCGACTGCCGTGCATGAGGTATACGCGTGATCGCCAGTGCCTGCCGGAGTTTGATTTTGTGTGGACACCCCGGGGCGTATTTGCTCGCAGTAGCGGCGCAAAAATTGCCGCAGTTAAGCTGGCATATGTGGCCATCTCCCCCACACCAAGAAATCGGCGCCCTCGCCGTGGTGTAAGAGAGAACAAGGTGGACATTTGATTTGAGCAGTAGAGCCGCAGCGCTCCTTGCCAATTGCTTACTCGAGATACAACATCTTCAGGGCTTGCATAATTGAGGTCAAGATTCGGGTCCCCCACACCATGATCTATACATGCAGGTGGGGCCTTCACAATCGCTCAGGTGGGTAGATTGTGAGTCAATTCCGGGGGAATTGACTCAGTAAAAATTTGCGCCTAAACTCGAGAAGGAATTCAAGCATAAGGTTGGTATCTGTTGCTTCTGCCTTTCCCGGAGAAATTGGGCAAGAGAGGTAAGCACAGGAAGATGTGAGGCAGGCAGACTATTCGCCAAACAAGTCATATAGGGACACCTGGTCCGGGCGAGTTGGCGCTTGGGAGCGAGGCTACGCCGTCTGGATTGACGGACCAAAGGTGTACCAGTTGCGACGGGCCGCCTTAGATGGTTAGGTGCCGTCCAACCCCGCCGTGTTTGAATTATCCCCTAGAACAAGTACACTTGCAAATTTCTGCTGGTTTTCTCGTTCTCAGGACTTGTTTACACATGAGGTAGGCGAGTGACGCCTCGCTTTTCCCCAGGCACAAAGTCAGCTCGCGTAAATTGAGTGTGAAGCGCGCTGTGAGATATACAAGCTGGGATATGCTCCTGATTATTCAAAGAAGCGCTCGAGCTCGATTAATTTGGTGCAGCAAGGTCGACCTCCTTAGTCTCGCTCGAAGCAATATAGAAGCAGCTCCATCCTGAAGTGATATCCTCTCAGAACTTTCCGATAGGTGCCGGATGGTTGACCGCTCTTTTGACTTCAAAGTCATCAAGGCCTGTAGCTTGAGGCTTCTTCATCTGTTCTGGACCGACGGGTTGCTCACAAGCGAGCGGTTTGCTTATGAGCACGCCGGGCGTTGGATTTAATTCCGCTTCTGGGTTTTAAAACACAGTGCAGATATGTATAGCTGGCTTGTGGCGCAAAATCTGGCCGCAAGTCCGTGATCTGTTGCGTAGACTGCCTTTTCAGGCGCTATATACGCGAGGTTTGTGTTGTTTCCCGAGGGCCAGCAATAGAAAAATTGCAGGACCCATCGGGATTTTTGCAGTACTGCTCGGAGGCTCGAGCGTTCAGACTCAGCTTCTCAGTCATTCTGCAAGGTGATGATCTGGATCGACGGGCACCAGGGTTTGGCAGTTGCGAGTAGTGCAAGTGCGCCGAAGCAACAGTAAATGCTGAAGATCTGTTATGCTCATCCCTACTTGGGCGTGTTGTTACCCAAGTAGAGCGCTAATTCGAGCGGGTACTTAGCTATTTCCCACATGCCCGAATGGCTGAGCGAGTTGGTTTTATTTGCGAGCAAAGCGGTCACAAATGCAACTTAGTTCAGGTTGCTGCTTTTCCTGCAATTTTTGACGCGCGGATTTGGGCGCTCAGGCTGCGCCTGATGCAGGGAAGGTCTTGTTTGTTCTCAAGAACGTTTCTAGCAATAATTCCGCGCAAAACGACGTCGAGTAGAGCATACTCTAACATGAAGTACAAGTGGTGTTAAGCCTCCACTTTTCTTCGCATCAGAAGCGTGTAAGTGAAACCGTAATGGCTGTAGATGGTTTCGCCGGTCCCGCACTTGGGCTCGTGTGAATGATCCAGACTCGCCGGACATAAGGACAACGCCTAGCGGCGCCGCATCGACCCAGTAGAGCGGCAGTGGCATGGCAGGAATCTTATTTGGCTGATAGGTCAGAACCGAGCGCTGGTGCGCCTTATGGCGCGCCCAAGGAAGCTCAAGATTGACCTTGGCCTGGGGGCCACGTTTGTGGCCTTCGGGCTACGCCGGCCTTGCGCATTGCGCTCGGGTAATTTAATGGGTCTGTACTCGAGTTTTTCCCAAACCAAGTCAGGCTTGGTAGGTACAGTTGAGAGAACAGATTCCCAAGCGAGAGTGGGCATTGCCAAAGACGATTGGAGCGACTGCAGGGCCGCAAATAAATCGTGCATAATGCATTCTTATTTTCACTGCCCACAACATCTTTTTCCCATGATAAATCACGGTTGCAAGATACAGGGGCGGTGGTTTGAGCGATTGGTCTGGATCGACCAGAATAGAAGCTGCAGTGCCGAGCGACCCGGTCAGACCGGTAGGCGGCTTCAAGATGCGACCCAAGACCCATGAGGGCTAAGCTTCAGCTCAGGAACTCATGTTTACTGCTGGGCAGTGTGGATAGATTGAACTCGAATCATTGCAAAGAGGATAGCTCCTTTTACGCTTTGCTCAACAAGATCAAAATAAATTTGAGCGGATTTTTATGGAGTTCAAGCCATTGCCCGACTAACAGCCCATTATCTCAGGGTAGCGGTGCAGAATGGCTTCCCCAGGTTTGCCCAAGGTTGGTCAACACTGAGGTTCGCAATGCATGGCCAGAGATCCCTCAGAGGGGCCATGGGTGCAGAGCGACGCCTCCATGTAGATAGTTATGGCAAAAACCATGTTGGTCCCACCCAAAGGTGGCGAGGGTGATGACGACAGGCAAGCGTCCCCGCCCGTCCCGCTCATGGACGCGCAAACGCCGCACTCGGCTTGAGTGACCAAGAGGGAGTAGCCATGTTGAGAAAAAATCACAGTCGGAATCGGAGTCGGGGGAACGGAACACGGTACAGTCGAGAAATCGGAGTCGGAGTCGGGAGCGCAGTCGGTAACAATGATCCAGGTCGGTACAGTCGGGAGTCGGGAGTCGGTAGCAATCGAGAAGTCGGAGTCGGAGTTGGAGGCGTGGAAACAATATCGAGAGGTGACAATTCGCGTTGTCGGGGCCGGGACCAGGTCGGAGACGAGAGAGACAAGAGACAGAGACAGGAGAAAATGGGTGCGGTTCTAGATCCTTGGGGAGCGCGCCCGGGTAGGTAGTACCCCTCAGATCGATCGACCGCCCGTTGAGTAACGGGTTTATGTGTAGGCCCCTCTCGCGATGTGCAAGAGGATCGTTCCGCAAGACGTGCTTGCTGTATGGCCTTCCTATTGGACAACTCTGATACAGAGCCGTGCCAGTCAGGTCCAAAAGCTGTGAGGCTGGACTTTTCGTCCAGGAGACGTGGTTGCGGTACCCGATAGTACGAGTGAAGAAAGAGTCAACAGTTAGCCGCCTGTTTTATCTCGTTCGACGGTAGGATCGTCTGCCAACGTCCGATAGAAAGCAGAAATATCCCCTCGCGGTGGGCTCCAGATGATGGGATCGTACGCTCTCCTAAGAAAGACGCTCCAGTCTAGATAGATGATCCACACCACCCACAACCCAACCACACAAATATACAACTGGAGACGTCTTAGGAGGGCGACCGAGTCCGATGTATTTATATTGCTAGGGGATAGTTCTGCGACTTCGAACGTTGCTGATGGGCTTGTTCGCGGTCCGCGGAGAGCCTCAGACGATCTAGATCGATACGAGAGGACTTTGGGCGAGCAGGTGGCGCTCAGAACTCCGCAAGTATTCTCAGGGTTTTATCCAAAGCGTCAAGGGCTTCTTAGGGCACTTCAAGAGCTCAGATAGGTTTGCAGGGTGTAACCAACGCTACAAGGGCTTCTTAGGGCACTTCAAGAGCGTGGATGCCGATCTTCTACTGCTCCTTAGCAGCGTCTCAAAGATCCAGATTCCATGACGGTTAACGCGCTGCAAACGCGGAACATGTCATTGATGTGTGGTATGGTAGGTGGTATGGTTGGATCTCCTGCCTGGGGGCATGGGGGCAGCCAGGGGGGAGTCCCCGAATCGTATGTACAGCTCGGTATATGAGGCGGCGAGATCGTCTCGGCAATCCAGACCGATCGGCATGACATAAACCCTATCTATGAGTCAAAGTCCAACTTTAGCTGTTTCCACATGCATTTCCTCCTTATCCTTGACGCTTCCTGCTGCGGTTCCTGGCGGTAGAGCGGCTGACTTGTAGGGTATCCTGCTGCGCTGCGATGCCGAGCGCATTTCCATGCTTGTAGATGAGTACCAAGGGACAGTGCCTGCTTGGGTTCCACCGCTCTCCTCGGGCGCGACGCGGCTCAGAGGCCTGCGCGGTGAAGAGCACGCATTCTAGACTGATGAGACGCGGTGAACGATGCCCTTGCCGAGGCGTGCGCGGCGTATCGGCGACGACAATCGGTTCGAGTCATGTTCGGTGCGGCCTGATCATGTGATCGCGGGCCGAAGTCACGTGAATGTCACGCCCATGGTTCGAGTCCCGCTGTGGCGAGTCTCTGCGTGTCTCCGCATGACAATGTAGGGTAAGGGCGACCTGTCCGAGCCCCAAACAATAGACGATGATATGAATTGCGGTAGAGGCAATCCGACTGAAGGCTGTGGCACGCTAGTACGCCTACCACAAGGATGATGCCCGCCAAAGGACTCGCAGGATGTCATCCTCAACGCGCAGATTGGTCGTCAGGCGCTGAGGAGCTCGCCGCTATCCCTGGACAGTCGGTGCAGATGGATGAGACCGCTCGATCATCTGATTGTAAGGTTGGGAAGCGTAATCTCCCGCCTTTGTAGTCATAAAATACCCCCGACGCGCCCGTTGTACGGTCACAACGTCGGTGCAGTATATACGGATCCGCCCATCTAGGCTAGACTGTACGTGCTTATTACGCATTTATATGCGATTTCCGCGTTTTTCAGCCGTCAGGCGTATCAGTGGTTGAGGACACAACGTCGCGCGGCCGAACGCGCCAGATGGACGGGCCGGATGCCCGGCCTGGCGTCCGAGCATCGTCGTCGTTGAGCTCGACGGTGTCGGGTGCACGCCGGGGGAAGGGGGGTGGATGTCGTCGTCGCGCGGATTCCATGTGCCTCGCTAACTCGTGGCGCGCTTGCGGCGACGACGTAGGGGTCGGGGGTCGTCGATGATTGGGAATGGGGGGCTGGGGGTGGGGGGTCGTTGAAGGGCCGCGGACGCTCGCGCGTAGCGAGCGACACTCAAATTTTCTTTAGTATGACCGATAGATATTGAGCTATTAGGACATACCTTGGGAGCTCGTACGAGTCCCCGGCCCTCTCCGTCGTCCTCCGCGATTGAGGGGGCAGCCGTTTGGCGCTGGGCGCCATCGAGTGGGAGTGGTGGTGGGAGTGGGAGTGAAGGTGTGACATGGTCGCGATCGGTGTGACGAATGTGTCATGATCTTCCGGCGGCGCGTGCGTCGCTCGGAAGAGTGCATACCAAAAGAAATGTATAAGAAAGGTGTTCTTGGAAGGATCCCAAAGTTGTGTTCAAGCCGCTTGGAAGAGGGGGGAAGGGAAAGAGGCAAGAAAGCTTGGGTATATGTGTTCTTAGGTGATTTGGGACCATAGCGCAAGCGTGGGAAAGAAGGGGGATGTCGATGACGACGATGACGCGAACCAGGGGAGTCGGCCGAAGGAATTCGGATCAAAGTCCGGCTCACCCGAAAGTCGTTCTGAAAACCCGGCGGGAAACGCATCCCAACAAACGGTGAGATAGTACCTTAGAGTTACTACCCCACCAATGAACAGCTTGTAGAGGAAACTGAATGTGCGCGGGTTAGACAGTGAGGACGCAGGTGATACTCGTACGTACCTCTTGTCGCCTTGGGCAGTCTCCCAGTCGGACGGTAGATTCCGCCCCGGCTGAGGACAGGCGGGGCATCCGAGCGCGAGCTGTCCCTGCTGCGTCGACGCGACACCGTCTTCCGCATGTGCGCGACCACCTCGTTGCAGGAGATCAACATGCCGCTGCTGGCGAACGATATTCATGAATTGGCGGCGCTTGTCCTATACCGGAAGCTGTGAGCGGCGAGCAAACACATCGAACACGGAGCACTCACCGGGATCTTGCTATCGCCGTTTCCGCTAAGATGCTGCATTGCTTTGAAATACTCCGAGACGGCCACCTTGCTCAACGCATTGATCTTGCCAAAGTTTCTGAGACAGGCGACGGTAGCGCAAGTCTGCGGCGAAGTTGTGGTTGCCGGCCACCACCCGTTGCGCATCAGTTGTTGACGGTGCTCTACGTGCCGACCCTGGGGACAGTGACAGAAGTCGACAGCCACGTTATGGATTCCATTGAGATGTATAACGACAAAGTCCTTATCGGCTGCGGCTTTCAAGAGGCAATGCTCGCCAGGCGGGTGGTTCAGCATGACACGAAGCCCCAGATCTTTCAGAGTTGTGCGAGCGAAAAATTGCTGGCTTGGAAGCCACTCCTGATGGTCTGTTAGAAGCATGCTAAAAGCGGCATAGCACGCGCGACGGACCTCTATCCAGTGGAGGGGAGTATACGCGTGACGGCGCAGAATACAGGGCTGGCAGAATAGCCAATGGCCCATGCATTCGTCTCTGCACCGGAAACGAGGAGTGGGGTCGTCACACTCGCGGCACTTTTCGATGTAGCTTCGATGGCCGCGAGAGTTCCATCGTGAAACCTCATCCAGATACTCCTGCGCCAGTGGTTTAAACGATCCAACAGGGTCGTCCTGGGTATCTTGTGAGTAAAACTCGAAGGGCGAGAGCATGACCTTCCACGCACCTGGTACCGCTTCCGTGCAGGTGGAACATCGCAAATGATGATGGTTTCGTTTTCGTTCTCATTATAAGTACGAAAGAACAAATCGTCCGGGAGGAGTGGAGGGTTGGCTTCGGGCTCAACAGCATGCGAGGGTGGGTGTACCGACGGGTCAGTGCGAGTCGACGTCGCTAAGAGATGATGGGAATGCGAGAGGATGCGACGTTGATCGGCAGAGACGGTTGTTCGTGTGGCCTTGTTAGGTTGGTGTCGATGTAGTCGAGGCGGGGAGACTGCTTTTCGCTTATGCGACGTGTGGGGCCTGCTCATAGCTATCTAAAGTGGATGCTTGGAGGAAGGACACTGGGAGGCGTGGTTGGCACGGCCCGCGACGCGTCCAGTCACATGTGACAAGTCCGCAAGCACGTGTGGGTCAACAACATGGGTGTAAAGTCGGAGCGACGGGGTCCCTTATAGTCAGCCAGGATCCTTCCTAGACATACTGAGCTCGAAAAGAATGCAGAGACGTGTGTATTTCCTGTAAGCTAGTATGCACATCAAGGTAAACAACAAGAACTCGCGAGCGTGTACTAGATAGGTGACTGGCGGCCAACACACACAAAGTACGTGGTGAGCTTGGAGGCGGTGTAAGTCTTGACTAGGACAGGAGGAGCTGGGGGACGCGGAGCGCGTTGCGGACGTGCTATGATCGTGATGAACGACTTCATGTTCGCATCCTTAAGCTTGGGTGTTGGGGGACGAGTTGTAGTTGCCTTGGACGGGCGTGAGGCGCGACGGCCGCTGGGCTTGATGATGAAGGCCTCCAACGTTTTGAGGCTCTTGTCCCGGTGGTACCCGCAGCACGCGCCTACAACTTCACCCGGGAAAACCCCGGGTGGGAAGAGCTCGTCGAACTGGTAAGTACTGGAGGCAAGTGAGTATGTTGAAGAGATGAAGATGAGGATGAACGCACCGTCCTCGCTCAGGCACGATACGGGAGAGCGCAGCAACCTCATTCACATCTACCCTCCCAAGCTGTACATCGGACTCGAACGCCCTCAGCGGCCACGATCGCCCGTACTGGCGTGCGCATGCGCCCCCCTGCTTGCGGCCTGGCTCCACTCGGACATGACGAGGTGCACGCGGAACCGATGCTGGGTCCTCTGGATAGAAAAGTCCGGGGTTATTGATGAGCTTGAGATCGCGCCGGTATATGTTGTCCCAGGAGTACTTGACGGCCCAAGGCATGGGAACATAGTCGGGAAGGATCTTCGAGAGCTTGTATGCGCTGCGACAAGTCAGTAAGTCCGAGCTACGTTGTAGGGTATGGCGCGACGCACAGTCTTTCCGCTTGAGTCAAGCCCTTCTCGACAACATCTTCACGAAAGGGACCGAGCGTGATCTCTGCCTCGCTATCCTTGAAGATCCGTAGAATGAAGTCGAGTCTGCGGCTGTGTCAGAGGGTTTCACTACATGTTGAGGGGCGCTCACAGGAAATTCTCTTGGTCCACGTTGATCAAGTCGTTGTCGAGTGCTTGCTTGACGGTGAGGGGAATTCTGTCGACAAAGTCCGGGGTTCGGCGGTCCATAGTCGAAGAAAAGGATGGGAAGCGACGCCCTTTGAAGTCGGCATTGCAGTTCTTTTCTACGGGCGGATGAGGGAGACAGAGCGGAGATCCGTGAACGCCAGATGAGGGAAGGAAGCGTGCCGCGTGGATTTGATGCCCTTTGGGCAAGAGGAGCAGTCACGGGATCACTGGGGGACCTTGTAGGTCCAATGTGGCCGATGTTCAACTATGATCATTCCACGCGCTCAGCTGCAAGGAAAACCAGCTCAACCTCTGTAGCAAGTATATCAGAGCATTGACAGAAATTTCAGTCGCTTCCTTCGCAGCGAGCACCAAGTTATTCATATAACATTATCCTGGATTGGCAGGGAGAGTTAGGTACCATAGCTGCGTCGGTAGCTTTCCAAAAGTATGTTAATTTCAAGCAAAGATTGCTATTGCCATACAATGTCATTCTCGGGATCTAAATCTTCACATGAACAGAACTATAGCTGGCCGAACATATACCTATTTTATGTTCACAGGTGTCTACACCGTTCAATGATACTGCTAAATGCTCACAAAATAGTGCTACAAGCTCAAAATCATGTAAACTTCACATATTCAGGTAAGCGGTTGTGAATAGCACATGTCGCTAGTACACAAATATTCCAGAATATGTCGCACGGTGCATAACAAACGCTCGGACATGGCGGGAATATCCAGTCCGTCCCTGAAAAGTATACCATTAAATAGCCGTCATCTGTGGCATCCCTGTAAGGTATATGTACTCTGCATTTGACCGATTTTTGGTTTCTCTATGAGACGAAAAAGGCAAGACGACGTTCAAGTGTGCGACACAATCCTCGAGATGGACTTTACCCAGTGTTGCGTACACACCAACGTCGAAAACTGCAAGGGCATCTGCAAACTTTCTGAGTAGTATCCAGTCACTCTTCGGATTGTATATATCTAGTTTTCAGGCCACGAGAATTCCTAGTCATGTATGCAGACTCGGAGCATTGCTTTGATGGATCGCGTTTGCGGTGCTAAGTCCAGTGATTGTTCTTGTTTATTGATGCTGATCAAGAACTGATCCGCACGCGTTGGACTACACGATGTCTCCACCAACCTCGTTAAGCGTCGCTGCATCGCCTACTACATGCTGAAATCCCAGAAAGTCGAAGCGGAGGTGGTAGAGGATGAAGACGATGCAGGATACCACTCTCCAGGGTTCATCACGGCCTGCCTTGCCGTGAATCTCAACGATGTGCACCCGGGCCCCGGCCTCTGTAACCCAAAATTCCATGCAAGTCTCGAGCACCACGACATTCGCGACAATCCTGAATTCACAACATACTTTCTTGTTCTCGCAGACGAGCATCACGGTGGCGGTGTTTATATCGACAAGTGCGTTCATCCCACGCATTCAGGCTTTGGCTAACTACTTTCAGGGACGACCTAGGATGGTCGCTGCAAGGCATCAACCCAAAGCCGAAGGTCCTGCAGCGTACTTCGTGGCGAGCCTGCGTTAGCTCATGGCAGAACATGTGCCGACTCGCCCTGCACTCGCACACCCCGCCGAAGGCCATCGACGATTGGCTCGCTCGCAGCATTTCCCCGTCCGCTCCAACAACGTCTTGCCCTCCTCTTCTCACCGCTTCCTCCTCATTCTCATCGTCAACTTCTGTCTCGCAAACAGCTCCCACATCATCGGGCAAGTCCCGCTCGGCTGCACCTACTCGGGATACGACCAGGGATGGATCATCCACACGTCTTGCGTCTCCGGTCGTCAAACCGGTGCTGCGCTCAGCAACACCCCTTCACCAGCCATCGCGAGATCTGTCGCCTGTCACCCCCACCGCAACGCGTGCGCCTTGGGGCGCAGCCGCTGAATCTTCTCCAATTCCCGCGATACGCGCGCCTAGTTCCGCTCCTATCCGCGGCCTGAAGACTCCGCAGAAGCTTCTCTTTGCTTCAAGGGGTGCAACTCCCGAAGGTGGCGTAGTGACGAGCAGTCCGTACGTCTCCGCGCTCCTTTCAGTGTGTTTATACTTACAGCTTCTCAGCAAGCGCGCGGAGCAGCTACTGGAGGAACATGGGGAGGTTTTTATCTCTCGCAGCCATTCAGGCTTGGCGCAAGCCGTCGACTATCTCTTCGAAGTGTAAGCAATCGAGCTTTCTGTACGTATGTCATCTTCTGCATGTAGAACTCCCTCGTGCGTAACTACATCATGAAACCGTACCGAGTTTCCTTCATCCATCTTCGTCTACGAAGTTCCTTGTCTTGGACCTAACAAGAACTTCTAGGTCGCGAGGAAGCCATCGCTTGGCCACATTCCGCCTGAAGATTTGTGTTCAGGGGAATTCTAGAGGCACACGAGGTCTTCAGCCTGCAAGAAGGTCAACAGCTATCCGGCGACAAATCGCCTATAGCTGTAATAAGGTACGTTCCGCACTGTAAAACACGGAGTCAGTACTCATGAACCGTCAAAGGGGCTCACGAAGCAGGGATATACTGCACGAATCATGCAGCGTGGTGCGACGAGCACGGCGGAAGGGCAAGTCTGTCGAGCCAGAAGCAGTTTGTACCGGTAAGTGCATGCACCGAGCAGGAAAACGAACAATGTTGACAGGCTGATACACTCTCAGATCATTTTTGTGGCAATCGACGATCAAGCGCGATGCATGACAGCACTGTATAGTATAGTACACCGACGTTCGGAGCAACCAACAGCTCTCCCTCGAATCGTCGCACCCGTACCCAGCATAGCCATGCCAGGCAAACGGAAGAAGGCTGCCGACGACCCAACAGCCCATGTTCGCGGTCGAACACCTTGGGCGCTGGGGACGAAGCGCGTGTTCATGCTGCGATTCTTCCCTCAGTGGTCGTGTCTGTCGAGGCGCAAGCGCGGACCCTTCTACGACCACGTCGTCTGCGCATTCATCGCTAAGTACGGCATGTACTTCGACGTCACGACCGACCTCGAGGAGGACATAGACGATCCCGACCCTACCGGCGACGAGATCGACCACACCACGTACAGTCCCGAGGAGTGTCTGCTTCGTACTGTATACACCGATTCACTGCGTACTGTACGTTCACTCATTCATCTACGGTGCGAGGGAATAGCTGACGCTCGCGCAGCGGATCAGCCAGTGGTTTCGCGATGAGGAGCAACGCATCACCAAGGCAGAGGCGGACGAGGTCGACATTACCAAGATCCTGGACTCGCACGTCGCGACCACCGCACCGACAAAGACGCCCGCCAACCTCCGCATCACACATTACTACTCATCGCATCACTACACCACACGCGTCAAGGCTACTTTCGAGCCTGTCTGGGCAGCTGCCCAGGCGGAGTGGGCAGCAAAATGCAAGGCCTGGAAGGAGGCCGGCGTTCCTATCTGCACCGACGAGGAGCCCGCCGAGGTCGCCATACGCACCCGCATAACCAACGAGTGCTGGGAACGAGAGTCTGAGTCGTTTCGGGCCCTCGTCACTCTCGCACACGATCAGGAGAAGGAGGCCAAGCGAGCGGCGCGCGAAGCAGCAGCTCAGGCGCCATCGGGGCCAGTCGTCCTGCGTACTCCGCAGGATTACCAGAGGTACGTGTACCTCCCTTTTCTAGACTATCCTCTGCTGACGCTATGCAGGGCTATTGACAATGCGGCGGTGTACATCCAGCCTACCGCAGATGCCTTTGCTGCTAAGCTGGGCATGCTATGTGTGGTTCTGCTCGTTGGACCATTACCTGAAGAGGGTGGTGCGATCGGGATGGTCAGGTATGTACCTGCTGCTCGCTGTATTATCCCAGCATGCTCACGAGAGTTTGCAGTATACACTCCGGCGAGTTACCTGGCGGCATACAGTGGTTCGATTTTGACCGGCAAGGATATGCCCTCACCGAGCGGTCGTTGATAGGGTTTGGGGAGCAGGTGTTCTGTGAGTACCTCTTGCTCGTTGATTTGACCCTGGACTAACATAACACAGCCAAGCAGGAGCGCGCAAAGCGTGCTATCAACCATCTGAACAACACGGTCTCCACACTCGCCACCACCTCTGGCACGACCTCGCGTATCCGGAGTCCCTCCCAACAGCCGCAATCATCACGCGCGGCCTCTGTGAGCCCACCCCGCCAGCCATTAAGTCGGCTTCAACGTGGCAGGCAGCCTCAGCGTCCCACCTCTGCGTCGCGCTCCCAGTCCAGGGAGCGGTCGCTCACGACGCTATCTCGCCGACGCTCACCCCCGCCATCATCGCTTACGCCCAGATCAGAGTCCTCTCATCGTGGTCGGACTCTCACTCGTGCGCCGCCCCCTCGCAAACCCTCTCTCCATCCGCCATCTTCGGCTTGTACACCGCCACCGTCTCCCGCGCGTTCTGCCCTTCGTACACCGCCTCTTACGCGCACGTTGTCGCCTACTCGCACGTTGCCGCTCCAGTCCACTTCTCCGGCACCTTCGCCTCCTCGCGTGCCATCACCCTCTCGCGCGCCATCTCCTTCCTGTGCGCCATCGCCCTCTTGCGCGCCTACCCCTCATCATGCACCATCGCCTTCTCGTGCGCAGTCGCTTCCTCGTGCATCACTGCCGAAGTCCGCCTCTCGCGCGCCTTCATCCCCTCGCACGTCGCCGGCACCTAATCCTCCACCGGCCGCTTGCGCACCACAACGAGATGGTGATAGCATTGCCTTCGGCATCGCGGACTTCATTGAAGGCGACGCACATGTCGTCTGGTCGACCACCTCCACCAATCAGTGGCCGCTCCACATCCGGGACGCATTCGCGGCCTTCATGCAAGGACGCCATTGGGGAACGAGCTTCGCTGACGCCGTCCAAGCCTTCCTTCAGCTCGAAGGCTCCTTTGGCTTCCCTCTCATCAGCGATGACCGCCGTCTCATAGCTGGGAGCCTACGACCCTCGGCCTATCTGCACTGGGAGAAGCTTGGGCGTTCCTACGAGCAGCTGATTGGCATCGACGACGTTGCCCAGTACTCCCGCAAGTACTGGCTTTGGTGGGAAGCAGTGCAACCTGCACGGCGTCTCCCAGAGGACAAGCTCCTCCCCATCGAGCAGTTCGAGGACCTCGTGGGAGGCATGGAGGATTGGGATGGCCTGGACAAGTGCTGTGGGAAGGACGGTCTCATCCAAGCCTTGATGATGCTGTTCTGGTGGGGAGGTGCCGTGAACTTAGGTGGCGGCCATTGCACGTCGTTGGAGCGGTGGATAGAGTGGGACTCCGCCGTTCGGGACTTTGGTGATATCCTCGCGCTCATGATGCGCACACCTGGCTTTGAGAAGGTGGCACGCAAGCGAACACGGTATGTCGCCCAGCTGCTACCTGCACATAGTAAGCTTACTTCGATCTAGGACCCTTCGCGCTACTACCAAGGACGGCGACGGTACGGCTTCCTCCAAGAAGCGCGCACATCAAGATCTCGACACTTCAAATGGTCTCTCGGAGCCCTCGAAGCGCTCGCGTAAGGCCAGCATCGGCAAAACATCCCATACGCGCACAGCACTCACTGGCAAGGCTGCGAAGAAACGCAAGGCATCTCTTGATGGTGGTGGACAGACGAAGCGCCGCCCGACTACCCTCTCAGCCGAGCTCGTGCCGTCCGTCGACATCCCGTCCGCCGATCTGTCAACACCCTCTGCTGACATCGCCTCCGCTGTCGATGCCGGTCCTGCGCGTGCACTACGTGACCGCACCAAGCTTGTCAAGACCTTCAAAGCCCGGCCCCAGGAGTAGGTTACGGAGTGTTGTTGCCGCTCGTCTGATTATTATACTAGTTCATGTCGTTCATGTCATGTTTTCTAAGCTTTTGCATCTTGTGTATCTACTGGCTTGCTCTATGGTTATCGTGTATTCTATCTATCCACCTGTCTGGTAGGTATACCATCTCGAGTTGCAATGTCAGGCCTGCAGAGAAACCACATCTAAGTCGAAGCTCAAAGATCGGCTAGCATACACCACGCACTCGGACTTGCAGATTTTTCGTTGTAAGTTCGGCAAATAATATTTGGCCGTGGTACATTAGACAGGACACTATCCTTCGTCAAGTCTTCTCTATGGTAGTATATGATACATTGCAGAGGAAAAGGGCATACGGGATGAGGGACGAGCAACGACTGAACCTAGCGCGTTGGGGGACTGATCGAGAGAGGAAACGTATACAATGACGACATGTGAGAGGGGCGCAGCGGTAACGAAGAGTACGAGACATACTACAACAACGATACAGATAAAGAAATGATGAGACGGGATACGAGCGATCTATAGGTATATGCGCAGGCGTTAGCTGCCTGCATACCAAAGTACAGATGAACACGCACGATATACGCATGCCCCCGGCGGGCGCCCCATGAAGGTCGCTTCATGTCGTACTAGAGTGCTCTTGCGTGCATGAGGGCGCAGGCTATTGAATCGCGCTGTGAGCCCCCGTGTTGTATTGCGCCGCAGCCAGCCGCATCAATGGCTGTAGCCAGGATGGGCCTCCAGCGGACACCCCGCCTGCCGCACGAGGACGCTCCTCGCAGGTGCGCTCTCGAGGAAGACATGCGGGACGATCATACGCAGAACATCGCGCTTCGTGGGGTGGAAGTTCAGGACCGCGTTGGGAACGCGTGAATTTTGCGCCAGTGTCGCGCGGCGGGACGGATAACGAGGACGTAGGAGAGGGTTGGGGGCTATCTTGCCATTGTCGTTCGCTTTGGTTGCTCGTGGTGTTGCGGCCGCGCGACGATCAATACAGCGATGAGGCGTCGGCAACGACGCGGACGATGACGAGGGTGAAGCACGTAGCCAGAGCGCTGACGGCGGGGCGGGCGGTGGGCAGGCGTAAAGGGATGGAATGACGGGCAGCCGTGACGAGAGGTAGTGGAGAAGGCGAGACGAATGTCCGAGGTGGGCAGAGCGGAGGGTGCAATGGAAGGCGGAGGGAAGGCAGCGGTGGCTGTGCGCGCGACGGCGGCCCCTGCCATCAATTCAACCCCAAGTCCACCCGGCCGGGGCACCCATCAAATCCCCCCATCAAAGCCAGGCATTTCCCAACGTATCTCACGACCCGGAACAAGCCGTGATCATAAAGGAATAGGCCCTACCACCGCTGGACTATAATCAGTGTGGACAATGTAATACGACCCCCAGTGATCATAGGGTATAAAGGTATAGTCCTAGGGACAGTCCTCTCAACACCTGCGAGCGCCTGTCTCCGCTGCGCTTTGTGACCCCTTATTTGCCTTCCATCCTGCAAGACTTCTCATACGGGTATCACTTCAGCAGCAGAGATCGGTGGTCCCAGTACGACAACGGCGCGAGGGAGAAGCGAGGGTGCTCTGAGCCGTGGATGTTCAGTCGTTTGCGCGTCCAACGAGGCTCTTCTTCGATACGCCTGGCCCACCAGGGTCAGCATTTTATTGGTACTTATATGTGTAGATGTATTCATCGCCGCCATACCTATGCGAGTATTTGTTCAAAGAACCGAGGCTGGTGAGGAGAGGACAGCGACGAGCGGTGGCAACGCCTCAGGACGGTTGATGGCGATCGCATGGTCGCGCGCTCCCTTCAAGCAGGCCGTTACTCCAGAGCACAAACTTTTCGCACATTAATGATTAATGCCCCGAAAGCTACGCGTAAGTAATGCCCCCGGGTACTCCAGTGCAGATACGACCTGTATCGATGTGTAGACCCCGTGTAAATTATTAAATTTCCGCACCCCCCTTGTGCAGGTCATCCACCCAGATCTCCCCGCCCTCCTTCGCCACATCCTCCTTCGAAAATTCGTACTTCTCAGGCTCGTCAAGGATGCCAGTTATGACTTCATGCGAGGAGAAGAGGGTCGTCTTTGCCTGAGTTTCTGATGTCCATTCGGTGACCTTCGCGCGCAAATGGTCGTTCCAGGCGTTCACACGGCCTTGAACGGTATCCCCGCACTCCATTCGGACCGCTATAAGGATACCCGTAAGTAGATTGCATGTGAATGGGGGAGGTGGGGGCGTGCGGCGCGTGAGTGGGAAGGGTGCGAGATTAGAACGGTTAGAATGGGGAAGCATTAGGTGAGATTAGCGAGAAGGCGACAAGGCGCACCTGCGGGTGCCCGGTCCGTTGGCGGCACGTCCACGAAGACAAAGTTCCTCGCCCCGAACTTTGTGTACAGACTTTGTGCGGCGTCAATGACCTTGTCAACGATAGGGCCGAGCCTGTCTGCGGTGTTTTGCCCGCAGTCGTTGATGCCGAAGAAGAGGACTGGGAGGAGAGTCAGAAGGCGAAGTACAGGACTGAGAGAAGAGTCAAAAGGCGCATCAACCATGCGTAAGGAGGTTAAAGGCGGAGAGAGGCGAACCGTAGGTCGCTGAGGATAAGGCGAGACGGCCACCACTTTGATTGAGGTTGCTGAATCGGGCTAGTTGTTCGTCGAGGTCTTCTTCTGTGGATGCCCCAGGCGTTGAGAAGTTCTGAATCTGCTGTACTGATATGTCGAGGTACTCGGGGACGTGGTCGACCTACAAGCTTGTCAGCGCCTGCTAATCGACAACCATTCCCCGCGTCATAGACTTACCCATGTCTTGCCATCCGGACGCTCGTCTTCGTCGACCTCACATTCGGCGGAGACGCTATACGAGTCTCCACTAGGTGCACGACAGCCGAGTAAGCTACATTGACGACATCGTTATATGAGCCGGTCAGTAAGCCACGCACAAAATTACGATGCGCGGTTCATGGGCCATATTTTGTGGGTATATGCGCTGTATATTGCTAAAAAAATCAGCCTTCAAATGAGGAGATAGACGGACACAATGCTCTCACTTTACCTCTGAACAAACGCGTGAGTAGCGTCGCCAAACGTGAATCGGAAGCTTTTAGGTCAACCGTGAGAACCTCGTGATCATCGGTACCGATCACTCCACGTGCGCGAGAAGTATGAACGCCGAGATCCCCGCCACTGGGTTCTTCTCCTCTCCACGGTCATCTCTGCCTACGATCACAGATGTATGAACCCCACCCCCACCCCCTCGCACCTTTCGCCGGATACCCAACCGTATTCAGCCCTCTCTTGTCGTATTCAGGCCATAGCCTATCCCAGACGATGTAATAATCCTCGTAACGTCTTGAAACTCTGAAGTCTAGCCGATAGCCGATACGACGCGTCTCGCTATGTGGGCCTGTGATGCAGGATCCAGACGCCGTGGGGGGCGAGGGCGCGTTGTAGCATTGCCTGTTGCCGCCATCGTGGTTGACGCCTCCGTCGAGCTCAGTTGTCCTCATCGAGCGCGGTGCTCTCTCATCGAGCTCAGTACTCCCCCATCGAGTTCAGTCCTCCCTTCAAGCTCAGTCTTTCTTACCTGGAAGCCCTTCACCGCGCTTCATAGCCCTCCTCACACTCCTCCCTCACCATGCAATCCGACCCCTTCGACGCATTCCTCTTCCGCAAGATGATGCTCATGCGCGTAGTCACCGTCGGCCTCGCCGCCGCGGGTGGCGCGTACTACTTTATGGGGCAGAGAGGGGGTAATGGGCCCACACAGAGACCTGGTGCGCCATCCAGATACTCGTGAATATACTCGACCTGACGTAACTTGGCTACCAGACGGTTGCTGCGAATGCCACGAGTGCATGGCGCGCGCTGCGGGTCGGGCGGGGGGCGCGCTCGTGCTGGCGACCGCCGAGGACGATGAGGATGAAGACGAGCGAGATGAGCGTGAGGGCCGCGAGGTGGCGATCCACGGGAAGGACTACCACGATCGCTCTGTCGAATACCCCACTCGCTCCTCCACCCACAATGATCGCCAAGTTGACTACCCCGACCGCTCAGTCACCCGCCGTTCCTCCCGACATACCACTCCCCACACCTACACTCCCCACAGCCTCTTAGACGACGCCGACCACCTCGTACCCCTCCTTCAGTCAGCCGCCGTTGCTCTGTGGCCGAGCATATCGCGAAGCTGATTCTGGCGCGCCTGGATCCGAGTGCGAGCGGGTCGGTCTTGCCGAGTGTTTCTGCGCCGAATAAATCCTCAAGTGGAGGTCCTTCATTGGGAGGTGCATCGAGTCTACCAACGGGAGGCGCTTCAAGTGGGGGCGGTGCTGAGAGCTGGGGTCCTCCTTCGCGGGTACGTTCACATTTGTTGAAGCGTGAGGAGTCGAAGTGTAGCTGACCCGCGCTAAAGGGACGAGGTCCATGGGCTTGGATGGCAGGGGCGGCAGCTTCCGCCTCTCAGGAAGGCGCGGCGCGGTGTGGTCGTCCTCTTCCGCCTTGGCGTCGACATCAGCATTGAGGATGGGAAGGAAGGTGTACCCTGCTTGCTCCGAGTCAAGATTCATTTCCTGTCGCCATATTCGTCTCACCGCTACATATTGTGCTCTTCACCTGTATCTTAGTTTGCTATCCAACATATTCACTCAAAGGTTGCTGATAATACAGTGAATCCAAATGTGTACGCAAAAAGTCCGGTATCCAGCTACTGTATGTAGTGCAGTGATAGCAGCTATGTGATGCAGTGGTATCTATCCATGAACATTTTCCATAGGTATGTGATGGGACAGAGAATCTGCAACATCATGCAGCCTTGAGAGCAGGCCAGTGAAGTCCGCATATCATCGTAAAACTACCGTCTACATGAAGGGAGTTGCTTATGCACGACGTACCGGAGTCGTTGAACAGACCTGGCCCGCTATCCAGCAGTCGCGGGTCATCCAGCGTTGCCAAGCACATAGCTGTAGCGAAATCGCTGACCGGCCACCTACTTACAACGAACTCCTTACCCCTTAAAGCTCGACTCCGACCGCCTGTCCTCCGACGATCTTCGCTGCGTCGCACCCGCTCGAATCTGAATAGTGGGCAATTGCCATTGAGTCATTTGGGCGTGGTCGTCGTCCAGCAGTCGGTATAATCGGAGGGTGAGGAGGGAGTAGGTGAGACCTGGGGATGGGGGTCAGTTCGTATGATGAGAGGTGAATTCAGGAGGGGTCGCGATCTGCGGAGGGCCTTCTTCCTCAGGTATGCAATGCAGATGTAGACACTGGGAAGGCCATGAGAGTAGAAACATAGGATACTCACCCGCCGTAGCCGGAATCGCCGCCTGCGTCAGCGTCTGCGCGACGCTTTCCGCCAGCGACAGCGCCGTGAACAGGCCAAAGAGAACGTGCCAAATAGCCGACGTGCGCACGATCGTGCGCGAGATGCGCAGGAGGCGCCCGCGGCGGGCGGCCGAGCCGTGCGAGGAGCTGATGCTGCCGGCGAGGCGGTGGGCGCTGCCGAGGGAGGCGTCTGCGCGCTCGGTGGACGACCCGCTTGCCAGACGACGAGTGGTCAGGTGACCACCACCACCGTGACTGAGGCGCGGACTGGCACTCAGGTCAACTGAGGCCCGCGGGTGATCATCTCCCACAACTGTTCTGTCGCGCTCGAACGCTCCCGGTCGGTCGAACGCCGCGTCCCCGACGTTCACAAGCCCCGCGCGCATGGACTTGCGATGGCGCTGCCGGAGGCGCCAGGCGAGCAGCGCGGTGATGAGCAGGTTCTCGGCGAAGGAGGCGGGGAGGCAGATGGCCATGTACATGTTGAACTGCACGTCGAGGTGGATGATGGCGAGGATGCCGGTGACTGGGAGGGGGTTAGTGAGGGGTAGGGAGAGTCAAGAGGGGGGGGAGGGGGTGAGGGTGAGGTGAGAGGGTGAGGCGATGTGAGGGTGAGATAAGACGGGGAGAGGTAAGACGGGGAAAGGTAAGACGAGAGAAGGTGCGGTGAGGGAGGGAGGGGAAGAAGCAACGGAGACAAGGTTTACTTATGGAAACAATGTCCAGGAAAGGGAAAAGGTTCAAGGTTCAGAGCGGCGTGGTGAGAAAGAAGCGATCGAAGGGGAAAGAAGCGAAGGATGTGGCGAGGGAAGTGGGAAGACACTACACGATAAGAAGGGGACCAGTTCACGGAAGTGAAAGAACGAGGGGATCGGGGTAGACGGAGTGGAAGGAGCGCCGCACCTACGGAAACCACAAAGAGCGTGAGAGGGCCGACCAGAGACCACCAGGAGTTCCCCCAGACGACGTATGTGAGATGTAGCTGGGTGTATCGGATGAGATGAGCGATGGGCGACGGTTATACTCGGATGCCTACGCACCAGTACCAAGTCTGCCATCACCACTTGAGCCATCTCCGTCGTGAATATCACTCTGAGATGCCAGTGCGTGAAGCTGGTCAGAAATTCGATCTGTTCGTTATTCTCGTGAATGAAGCTGAATCCCCGAATGACGCGGTAGATTGTCATCGCTGGGCGCACTGTTACGATGCATCCGATTGAGCTGCCAGAGGCGTACTCACCTGTATGCACGGAAGCCAGGATATACATGACAGTGGCGATGTACATGGAGGCCTAGATGTCCTTCAGTACCAACACGACTAAAGGGGAACAATACACTCACCCCTACGCGCTTATGCCTCACAACACTCCTCCGATAGACAGTCGCCACATGCTGTAGAAATACCGTCGTATATATGCCTAGGTATGAAATGTCAGGGCCAGCGGACAGGTGCATTTGCGATGTCAGAGCGCACCGTAGGAGAAGAGCTGGCTCGCAGAGTCAGTGACCCTATCCTTCCCGCCAGGCTTGGCAACGCACCTCAATCATCGACGCGGCCAGGATGATCGAGTGAGTGACGGCCATGCTGCCAGCGAACTATGCACAACGGTCCCAGCGCTTGCGCATACGAGCCTGAAGGAACGGAATGGCAGAAGGCAAGGACCGCCAACCCCGCCCCATGCATTTTTCGCGGGGATGCGCCTGATGGCGCGTATCGGAGTAAAAAGCGCGTAAACAGGAAGCGCGTAAACAGGTATAGCGCGTAAATAGGAAGCGCGTGAACGGTATGCGCCTGCGTCGCCTCCTCCCCGTCGTCATTGATTCCGCCGCCCGCATGCGGGTGCCCGTGATTGGGACGGGGGATAGTCTGGGAAAGACGCCTTCGATCCAATGGAGGGAAAGTGAAGGCAGGCTGTTTGTGATGAAGCTGTCCAGATGGCGAGAAGAACCGTCGGTGGCTACGGAGTAGGCTTCCGTCGCGGACTTATCGCAAGGCTTACTAAATTTGGTTATCTCAGCGAAGTCCGTAAGCAAAGCCAGCCACATAGCGAGGGTGTTATTCCTGCACATTTTGGCAAGATTTAGCAGATATACCAGCGCAAAGTCAAGGCGTGTATATCGAACATGGGAGTCTGTGCCAAGAAGTTCGTCGGTCAAGGATTGCCTAATCAGGGGAAGACAAACAAGTGCAAGCACACGCCCACATCAGAGCTCACCAAGTCGTCGGCCGACCTGGTCCCGAGCGTACATCGAGCACAACGCCTGGCACTACAAGCCGCGGCAGCGACAGCCAGATCCGTTCCACCAGCCTCTCATACCCCAACATCGTGTACCTCAGCTCCGCCGGCAGACACAGAGTCACCCTCCTCGGCGGCGCCCCCATCAATGCCATACTCCGCATCCCCCGCCCGATCACCTCGATCTGCGTGTCCCCCGACAGCGCGAGAGGCTGCAACAGCATCGACGGCTGATCGTCCTGGATCTTCTCCCGCAACTCTTTCGCGCGCGCCGCCCACGCGCCGAGCGTCTCGTCGACGGACTCCCAGTCTGCGAAGCCGCTGGCGCCGGCGCGCCAGTCGGCGTCGACGAAGTCGATGCGGAGAGAGTCGACGCTGGCGGGGAGGAGGTCGAAGGCGCGGACGAGCCAGCGGGGGACGCCGAGGGGCGCGAGGCGGAGGGTGGCCCCGCCGAGGGTGACGTCCCGTAGTGTAGAGACCCGCGTCATGGCGATCGCCGTGTCCATCGCTGAGAAAGCGCGAGGCGGAACGTAGTCTGTTCGTGTATGTGAGCCAAAGTTTAGAAACGGATGGATCAGATGCAGGCATACCTGAGCATGGATACAGGGAGACAGTCTCGAGAGCCGCGCAGCTTGTCAGCAACCTGTTCACCGCTTCATGCGTATCGGGCCCGCGGGCATGCAGCACAACGTTGAGACGCCTGAGTGGCGACGTATCATCCCGACGCTCGCGCTGAGCCAGCCAATCCAGCAGATATTCCACATTCCCGGCATGGCGCAGCTCGTACGGGGTCTCCACCTGTATGGAGACGAGCGAGCGAGCAGGTGCAGAGGATGCCTTCTTCTGCTTGTCCGCTACGGTCTTCTCGTGCTCATCCTCGTCGATATCAATCAGAGTTGGGTGCAGAAGAGTCAAATCCGCCAACGATGGTCCAAGAGATCCCAGCAGAAGATAGGGCAGCCCGCTAACGCGCTCCAAGCGCAAGGTGCGCAAAGACGGCGAAGCCACGATGTCGAAAAGGGCAGCCCGCGTCGGAGCCGGCAAGATACTCCACGATATCGACGAAGACGCAGGACCGTAGACATACAGCCCTTGAAGCGCCTGTGCATCCGCAATGCGTCTTAGCAGAGGCGGAAGCGACATCTCGACGTGCAGCCACGCGCGCGCTATACCGCCTGTATCTTCTACCAGACGCAGATGCCGTATGTATCCCGCGAGGGCCGGGTTGTTGTCGAGAAGGGCCTGCAGTTGCGCGCAGCGCTTGGCGCCGCCGCGGATGGGCGAGAGGGAGATGGCGTGGAAGAGGTAGGTGCGCGCCATGTCGAGGAAGGAGGCGCCGGCCAGGCAACAGGCGCGGAGGGCGGCGGGGTCATCGTGGAGCTGGTCGACGATGTCGTCGATGAGTTCCTGGGGGAGGATGACGCCCATTATATCTGGGTTATCTGGTTAGCGGAAGTGATGTTGGAGGCAGGCTGGGACGGAACTGACCGTACGTATAAGTGCTGAGTCTGAAGGTATTGCTATGCTACAGTGTGTTGATTGGACCAGGGTATCCGAACAAGATCTTCTTAGTGGTACAATTGAGGTTTACAAGGACTGGATCGCCGTTAGATACGTCCTCTCAGGAAATTGCTACTCGTATACCGTTGAGCCGGATGAGGGGAGAAGCAGAAGGATGGTCAGTATAGGCACGGAACAGTGGATATGCCTCGCCGCGCGTGGAGATGCCTGTAGGTAAGCGGCGCCAGACGCGATGACGGCGAAAGGCAAGAGGTGTCACGCTTGGACGACAGCGTGACAAGTTCGATTTCTGCGCCACTGATGGCATTTCGAGCGACTCTCAATCACCATACACACAGCCCGAAGGTACGGCTGGTACTCCTCCTAACGGTAGTCAAGAGCCCCAATGTCTTTACTTTCCTTTGACATTGTATCGTGATCAATCCAACCTGGATTGCAGAGCAACACTCGATATTCAGTACTTCAGGGTGCTAGCGTTGGTTCTCGACAGGACATTATTCGTGCCTCGTCTAACTCATGAACGAAGCTGCCACCCGTCAGTCGGGCTCCTGCACTTTGAACTAGTGCTACATGGCGCCCTCTCTGCTCCGCGCCGCGCCGCGATAACATCATAGTCATCACAAGTTCGTGTCACCATCGAACAGCACATTCAGCCACGCCGCCAATCGGTAGCCCTGCTTCGCTACTTGCAGTTCGATCTAGGAAGGTCCGTTAGCAGCGTATTCCGTACGATATAGGACCGATGTCGACGTACCGTCTTCACCGCATCGTCGTAATAGGACCCCGTGCAAAGGTCGGAGCCGTTCTTGTAGGTGAAGACGGTCGACTGGAGGTAGTGTGGTCAGCATGTCGTGTCGTGAAAGGATGATTCAGCAGAAAGGCCGAGAACAAAGAGGGTCGGAAAGGAGAAAAACAGCAAACACGCACGCAATCATACGAGTTCGCGTCCTTCGCCCACTCGAGCGGGCACTTCAAAGGCTTAATCGCGCGCGACTCGAGGAACATCCAGATATCTTCGCGGAGCGAGAGATCGCGCCGGCTCAGCGTCGCGCTCGGGTCAGCGCAGGTGATCCAGTCGGAGGCCTGTGAGGCGTATACGCCGCCGGACTGAGTGTGGAGTTAGCGACAAATTGTTGAGCATGACTGCAGGGCTCACCTTGATCCTCTTCGCAAGGTCAGAGGCCCAGGACTCCGCGCTCTTGCCGTTGAGAAGGACGGTGATGATGCCGGAATCTGCTCATCCATTAGCGTTGGCTCGCTCGAATGAAAAGGGCGCCATACCCCAGAGCTATAGAGAGCATCATCGTCAGTAGGTGTATGATGCAATGAGGGGCAAAATACTCACCGAGTGCAGGTTGGTGGACTTCCCATTGCACTTGACCTTGATCTCGTTTCCGCCCACCTTGGTGGCTTCGACGTGTAGAGGCTGGCCCAGGTCACCAATGAACTGCAAGACACAGATATCAGCATGGTCCCTACAAAATTCCTGATGTATATGCCTACGTGATCTGTGGAATGCTCGTTAGCTTCGCCTCTCGTCATACATGTCAAGAATCTCCTCACCAAGGAACTTCAAGGCCTCCGACTGCTCCGCATCCGTCAGGTCCTGATCGACTACGCGAGCTATGGGTTCAATTGTCAGCCCAGCTCACGGCACGTTGCTACTACCACTGACAAGTATAGTTCGCAATCGCTGTCAGGATGCACTTTCCATCCGCGCAATCGCGCTCCTCGTCGACGGAGCAGGACGATGGAGGGCTGTCTTCCGCGTCCACGTAATGGAGGGCGGAGGACCTACAGTGCGTCGCATGAGTTAGGTTCATTTGGCGGGGTCGAGTGCACACGGTGAGTGGCAGACATACCAATCATACGCATGATTGCTCTTGATCTCGTCCGCCCACGGACCCGCTGGTCCAAGCGACTCATTGAACTTCGACCCGAGGGAGGTCTGGACGAAGTCGAGTGCGTTGGGCGCGAGGAACTAAATGCAAGCCGTCAGTGAATATGAGCCGTCCGCGCAACCATCCAGGCTGGGCGTCAGAGCCCAGCACACGCACCGCCTGCGCCACATAGCCAACCGCTTCATGCCCCACAGCGCCCCAAGCGACGACGCGTCCGGCGAGCGAGGAAAGAGCGAGGGCTGCGGAGACGGCCTTCATGGTGAGGTAACCGGGGAGATGAGGGAAGGCGAAAGGGGAGATGAAGGAAGGGGCGGGGAAGCAAGAAGGACGCTTAGTTGCACCTATCGCACCGAGTCCTACTTATACCTCGAGCCCACATGCTAGGCGCTGCGAGCTGCTGCAGCGACGCGCGGTCGGTGTGATTCGCGGCGGACAGGCTCGCGCGCACAGCATGGTGGCGTACTTCCACATGCGATCAGTGGGATTGCTGGCTCAAACAGCATGGGAGAAAGCTTCCTGGCCGCACAATACGCGGTAGCCCGACGCACATGCGTAAGTCGATATCGCGAGCGCGGGGCCGTCGTCGCAGCCATGAGGGAGTGGCCATTGTTGGAATGGTGATACAGACACGTGATTCTTCACCTTGTGGACAGGTTCGATAACGCTTAGGGATGTGTATATCGGGTCGACAGAATGAGTGATATTAGTGCATCGGTGTTGCATTGGTGGAACAGCGCGACTGAGCCGTCCCTGTAGCGCGTCGGTGAGTCGCTAGTCCGACGGGTGGTCCTGAGCCGGACCTCGAAGAAGCGTCGGTACCTCGCCCATACCGACGTTGAGCGCAGAGCTTCGCAGACTTGACACTGGAGAATTGCTTTCTTGCGCTGTTCCGATCGGAAGGTCGAGGCTCGCCCTGAGAGGCCATCTTCTGGAAGATGCAGGGATGATTTTCGTGTACGACGACGCAACATGATTATAATGTGGAATGTCTAGGACAGCTGCACCTCGTGAGCAAGACATCGACGAAGATGCCAAAGGTAAAGTAATGCACTCACATGAAGAGACCCGGAAAGAACCTTCGTCAGAACATGCACCAGCGCATTATTCTCCACTCGACAGCCTTCAAAACTGAAGAGTGGGGCAGCACGGAATGCGCCCCATAGCTCGATGTTGATGATGACCTCGTCCACTTCTCGGTGCGCCTGAAGTCCCACTGCTTGTAGTAGCTGGTAAGCCAGAGTGCAGGGCGTGGAAGTGTACGAGTCCTCGGCTTCTGGGTAGAGAAAGGAGTCCGCCTCGCAAGGACATGGAGGCGTGGTCACGTTCGGCGCAGGGGCTGAAAATAGTGATGCTCCCTCGACAAGGGAGAGAATATCGCTGTGCTGGGCGGCGTCCGACGTCGGTTGAACGAGACTAGGCGGCATGACGGCGGGTATAATAGGCGAAAGGGAGACGAGGGCGGAGAGCAGCGAGTCATCGGTCAAATTTGAACCGACTTCGAGGCTGGATGGAGGGCTGGTTGGCCGAAGAGACGACGTAGACGCAGATCCCTCCCCGCAGGACGATGGTGGACACGACGGAGGACTTGAAGTCGAAAAGCCTGTGCAGCAGCAATTTGCAGACGGATTGCTGCAGGAGGGCGATGTTGGTGTCCTTGGATCTTGGGTGTCCCCACCGACTCGAGTGGCGATCTCGTCCTCGTCTACACCCTTCTCGCGGAGAAGCTCCCGCAGTGCTCGGTTCTCTGCGGCAACTTTTCGCGCGGCAGCCTGGATCTTTTCGTTCTTCTGTAGACCGCGTAGGTGCATGAATATAATGTATAGGGGAGAGGTATACCTCTGCTCCCTCAGCCTGGCAGCGTCGCAGCCGCTCTTCTAGCGAAGCGACATATTCTCGCTTGCGCGCCCTTGAGCGTCTTTGATTCTCACGCACGCGTGCAGCTGACGCACTAGAGTCGGATGCACTTGTCTTGTTCGTCTTTCGGGTAGTCATGACTAGTGATGAAGCTCGACAGTGGTCAGGAGCAAAGAGCAGCGTCCCATTCCGCGCGATGGATTGAATTTCGGCTTCTACCGAAGTCACTGTCACACGTTCGTCTTTACCTCCGTCCAATCATATTCCAGCAGTGACCTCCTCGAAGCCCTCGCCGAGGCTGCGCGGATGGCGGCTAGGGAGAGTATATAAAGGAGGGGGAGGGGTGCGGAACCCATCTGTACCTCCCTCTTCCTTGTACGATAACCACCAATCGTCGTATGATGACTACGAACGCCGTCCGCGATTTTTATGGCCAGGTCACCGAGACCGCGACTGGCACCGGGCAGTATAATGCCCGTGTCGCTGAGGCCTTTGGCTATTCGACAGAGGAGCTGTCTGCTATCCCCTCTGATGCTAATCTCGGGCTGTCGTGCGGTAATCCTATTGCTACGGCAAACCTGAAGGAGGTCAGCCTTCGGATCATACTCGCGATTGTTGATTTTGCACTGACCGATATTCTTAGGGAGAAACCTTCGTCGACCTCGGCTCCGGAGCTGGTATCGATGTCTTTCTTGCTGCGCGCAAGGTTGGCGAGCGGGGAAAGGCCATCGGCGTCGATATGACGGACAAGATGCTCGACCTCGCCAAGCGCAACTCTGCAAAGGGAGGGTACACGAACGTCGAATTCGTACGTCTTTCTCCCATCGCTCTCTCGTCCCCCTCCTCATCTTCCTCCCTTCCCCTGTCTCTCCTTCGTCACCTCCCCCTCCCCCACCTTCAATACCCTAACCACCACCGCGCCCTCAGGTCAAATCCCGCATCACCGCCATCGCCCTCCCCGACGCTTCCGCCGACATCGTCTCCTCCAACTGCGTCATCAACCTCGTCCCCCACGCCGAGAAGCCCCTCGTCTTCCGCGAGATCTTCCGCGTCCTCAAGCCAGGCGGGCGCATGGCCGTGTCGGATATCCTCACCAAGACCGATTTACCTGACTTCATCCGGGAGGATCTGACGCTGTACGTGGGGTGCATTGCGGGGGCGGCGAAGCCCGGGGAGTATGATGGGTGGATGAGGGAGGCGGGGTTTGAGGGTGAGTGTTTTGGTTGGGGATTGGAGCTGGGGGAAGGCGTGGATTGGAGTTTGAGAAGGCGCAGATTGCTGACGAGTATAACAGATATCGCCATCGTGGACACGCAGAAGGATCTGAACGTCTACCAGAGCGACAAGGAGAGTGTCGGTTGCTGCGGCAAGGGCTCGACGTGCGGAACCAAGAAGGAGTCGGAGGAGAAGGCGACGAACATCGACTTCAACGAATACGTCGGCTCGTTCCAGATCTACGCTGTCAAGCCGTGAATGTGTTGTCATTTCCTGTACTTGTATGAAGTGGAAACCCCGTTACTTGCGGTCTTCAAGGCAGATGCGTAGACCCGTCGAACAGCACATTTAGCCATGCAGCCAAGCGATATCCCTGTTTCGCGACCTGTATTTCGATCTATAACACACGCGTCAATTCTCCCTTCATGTCACTCTTCCAACAGACGAGGCACAAACGATATACTCACATCCTTCACCGCATTATCATAGTACGTTCCGGTACAGACTCCCGGGTTAACAGAAGTGTAGCTCAGGACGTCGAACTGCGCGAGGGAGTGAGCACGTGCGCATCGAAGTGCACCCTTGCCTCCGACTCACACAAACCAGCCAATTCGACTCGCTCGCCCAGAGGAGGGGGCACTGCAAGGGAGTGATGTCCGATTCCCCGTCGATGGCACGCTTGCGAGACTCGGGCCCTTCCGGTTGCGTCGTGGAGGAACAGGCGAGCCACTGGGATGCTTTATCTTTGTATTCGCCGGTCTGAAAAGAGATTCCACGTCAGGATCATTTACTAAGGTAGTCATCGAAGCATGCTCACCCTTATCCTCCCAGCGAGCACACCCACCCACCTCGCCACCGAGCGCGAGTACTTGCGCTTGAGGAGTTGGGTGATTATGCCGGAGTCTGGGGGCGATTGTCAGCTCAGACGCAACCAAGTAATCTGCAAACGACGAGAATGCGTGTAAGAACTTACCCCACACATCATAGAGATTCGACTGCTTGCCCGAACACAATGCGGGAATATCGCGCCCGCCGTGTTCGAAGGCTTCGACGTTGAGTGGCTGGCCGAGGTCACCGAAGAACTGTTAAGCGATGGATTAGCATTCGCGGGTGTATGGGAGAGGGATGAGAGCAACGTACACTATCCAGAAACTTGAGCGCCTCTTGTCTCTGAGAGGCCGGTAGGCTGGTGTCAACTACGCGAGCTGAAGCGAGGATGATCAGATGAGATACTTATGGGGAATATTGAAGGCGATGGACCCACTCGTGTAGTTCGCAATAGCCGTCAAAATACACCGCCCATTCGTGCAGTCCTGCTGATCGACTTCGCAGTACTTCGGGGCGGTGTCTATGGGAAGGGTTCAGCTGGCGAGCGTTACAATTACATTGAGGCCTTGCGCGTACCGACGGCGTTGACATAGTGCAGCTCGGCAGACCTAGTATGACTTATATGAGACAGACGTAGCAATCTTCAATGACAATGGATCACTACCACTCGTACGCCCTTTGCGACTTAACCGCGTTGGCCCACTACACATTGATTAATACCGAGCTGGACCATGCACAGACTGACCGACCGTCGCCGCAGGTCCCAGCGAGAATGCATACTGCGGGCCAAGGGAAGATGTGACGAAGGTGCGCGCTCGCGGGGCGAGAAACTAGGTATAATCAGCATTGGGCGCGCGGCATGGGTACGGACATGATCACCTGCATAGCAATGTAGCCCACCGCCTGATTGCCTTCCGTGCCGAAGGCGCGCACGCTGAAGGCCGCGAGAAAGAAAGCCAGAACAACGAAGAAGAGGTGCTTCATCATGGCGTTCGGTATCGAGGGGGAAGGTGCGCACAACAAGTTACAACGAGCTCTTATACGATGTTCAGGCCGCTCAAAGCCCTTGTGGCGAGAACGAGACTGCTGTTGGTGTCATGAGGGTAGTGGCTAGACCATTGCTGAGTAGGGGTGCCTTGCGCCTGTCGCGGACGTGCCTTGGCAGTCGACAGAGATCAGCTCGGGCGACTCAGGATGAAGCTCACTCGACGACGAGCGAGCATAATATTTAGACAATAATTACAGGCCATGCGGATGGAGGCGCTTCCCGCTCATGCTCTCCTGATTTAAGCGGTATCGCAGGTGAGGACACCCGACTCGGTGAAGTGGCAGTCTGTCGGTAGGAATTAGTACACACGGCGCAGCGTCGACTATTGAGACAACTCACAGCCATCAGCCTGACCATCGCCTGACTTGAATGAGCATGAGTGGCCCTCGCCGTAGTGGTTGCTGCCGTTGCAGGCGTCGACTGCGAATAGAGAAGCGTCAGTCGCGTGTCAAAGGGCAACGACGCGAACAGCGTACCAGGGTTGTCGGCGAGCGCGCTGACCTGGCCGGCGAGGAGGAAGACAGCGCCGAAGGCGGCGAATGCAACGGTGGAGAGCTTGAAAATCATGTTTATCGGAGGGTGAGAGAGGCTAGTTGTTGGAAGTCGAAGAGGTGCTGTTGGTGAGGAAAGAGGGCGTCGTACGCTGCCTTTTATACCTTCGTCCAACACAGAGGAATACATGGAAGTTTATGCGCGTTCACCGAGTTCACAGTCCTGCTGGCATAGCTCCCCAATAGAGGTGGAGCCAGCATCGTTACGGGCAATGTTTGCGAGGACCCCAAGCGTTACGGGAAATATACGACCGCAACAAAGCCAGTATGCACTTGGGGCTACTAGCGTCACAGGATGCTCGCAGCAGACCTCTGAGTCACCTCTTCTATTCAGAGGTGGAGAGCGGGGATGAGCCGCGGCCTCAAAGGGTTGGCAATGAAATCAGCGTCGCCTGCTTGAGTTCGCGTTAGAGGGTTCGTAGTCGGTTAATGAGCGTCCGTCAATTCAGTTGACGAAACATAGCCATACTTTCTGGGCGAGTGTGAGGAGCATCAAGATGATTGAGCGCCGTTGCTGGCAGTGACGGTGGTACGGAAACAAGCAACAGCGTGGATCCATCGTGGGAATCCGTCTCATCAACGCCCACTTGTACAAAGACGCACAAATATCATGAGCGTCACCCTCTTCCACGCAACGCTTTCGCGCAATTCAACAAGGCCGCGCCCTCTCAAGCGACGCGAGCTTGAGTTATTAGAGATCCGTCCCCTGGACAATCCATTGCAAGCGATCTAAGTAATTGGGTCTTTATACAACTGTGTAGACAGTGCTACTGAAGATGAGTACAGTGGACACTAGTGCAGGTGTTAGCAGGGGGATCAATGGTGTATAACCTGTACATTTGACGTGAATACGCGACACCTGGCCAATCGATGTAAGAGGAAAAGTGTTCGGACACGGGAAAGCAAAAAGCAACAAAAATGGGGGGATGCGGTGGTACTGTAGGAGATACAAATGCAGCGGGTCGGATAATGATATGGTACCGTATAATGAAAACAAGTCAAAGTAGACGCGAGTAAGGTACTAGGCTAGATCTGAGCGGGGGGTGTAAGTAGGTGCGGGGACGGCGGGAGAGCGACTGCGACGCACGAAAGGGCAGCATAGAGGACCTGGTTCATATCATAAAGGAGTGTATGCCCCTGCCGCGGGTGGCGCGGCGGGACGACTTGTGGCTTGGCCTGCATAGGGGTACGACATGTGCGCCGGCAGCGCTCACATCGCGTAGCCGCCGAACGCGGAACGCTGGTACGAGTCCGCGCCGAACGACGCCGTGAGCCCCGCGCTGCCGTACGAGCTCGGCGTGCCGAACGTCGAGAAGCCGTTCGACGGCGAGTGCGAGAGGTTGTGCGCGGCGCCGCCCTGGAGCACGTACGGGTCGATCGCGGACATGGGCATGCCCACCGCGGCAGCCGTCGCGGGGCTGATGCCACCGAACTGCGCGCCCGGGTACTGCGCCGCCTGCGCCTGCGAGAGGTACAGGTCGTTCAGCTGGTTCGTGCGGATGTTGGGCGACATGTGGCGGCCGCCGGCGTTGTTGAGCACGGCGATGCTGGGCTGGCTGTGATAGCCGCCGTAGCCCTCGTTCTGCTCGCGCTGCAGCTTGTTCTGGATGCGCTTGCCGTACGGAGTGTTGCGGATGAGAGGCAGGACAGGCCGGATGCCCTCCACGAGCAGGGCGCGCTGAGCGGGCTCGGCGTAGTCGAGCGCAGTCTGCACGCAGTAGTTGCCGTAGGAATCGCGGAGGAGCTTTTCGAGTCGCGTCCGGTTGAGGAGCTCGTCGATGAGCATCTTGCGGGTGTTGTGCTCCGCGACGCGGATGCACTGGACAGGTCAGCATAGCGACATAGATACGAATGGAGCCACGCACCTTCTCGATGACGTTCGAGCTGAACTTCTGGACCGACAACGCGCAGACGTTGCCCGCGAACTGCCTGATGACGGCGTCGCTGAAGCGGTTGTCGTTCAGGTCGAGGATGTACTGGACGACCTATAGATTCGTTAGCCGACCGACCGAAGTCCTACAATCGAACCACTCACGTAGTTGCCGTAAGGATCCTGCACGAGCGTGAGCGCGTTGTACGTGATCTCGTTCACCAGCTGGATGCGCTGGTGATCCGACGCATGGTCTATGCAGCGCTGCAACACGCAGCAGCCGTGCCGGTGTGTCGCAACCTCTACGCAGTTCGCCGCGACGGCATTGTAGATGAACTACGCCGTAGTCAGCCAATGATAACCGAGACATCACCCAACTTGTAGCTTACCTGATTATCCTCCGGCGCGAGCTTGTTTAAGCACTTCTGGATGACATGGTTGCCATTCAGGTCCTTGATCAACACCACGACATGCATGCTGAGCGCAAGAATAATCGAGTGGATCTGGTGGTTGTTGTACCGGCCGTCAGTCTGCGACGTGTAAGCGCAAACACAGGCCCGCATAGAGAATACTCGCCTGCCGCCTGGTGGACAAGAAGTCGATCATCTTCTGCACCGCGCGCGTGCCGTGCATGTTGAGCGAGATGTTCACGAGCTCCTGCGCAACGCTCTCGCAGATGATGTTGCGCTGCTCGTCCGTAGAGTACTCGAGCAGCTTCTGGCAGAGGTAGTTCCCGAAAGGATCCGTCATGAGGTCCGCGAAGTGCCCGAAGGTCTCGCGGAAGATCATGTCGCGGTGCTCGGGGAGGCCCTCCTCAAGCTTCTTCTGCAGGTACCGGCAGCCGTGCTGGTCCTTGCACAGCGCGGGGATCTCGCCCTGAAGGTCCTCGAGCCGCGTGCCTGCGAAGCGGTTGACTAAGACGGTCGTCAGCACAAAGTATCTTACGATGGAGACCACACTCACACTCACGGTCCATGTCGCCCCGCTTGTGCTTGGGGCCGTGCAAGCCGTTCATCTTGTTGTCCATGCCGCTGGGGCCGCGGCCTGGGATACCGAGGCCGTACCGCGCGCCGTTGTGGTGGTAAAGCGCGGTCGAGCCCGTCGTCTCCGGCGAGCCGTTGCTCCCATCAAAGCCGTACCCATACCGACCCTCGATCCCGGACCCGAGCCCATACGGGGAATTCAGACCATACTGCTGCTACACAAACCCATTAGCTGACTGGGTACCAAGCGGGACGTCAGTCAAGCATACCTGCAGCGGCTCGTGCGGCGACAGGCCTGAGAAGTTCAGCGCGCCGTTGTCGTACTGGCCGGGGTTGACGCGCGACAGGGAAGCCTGGAGATCGCTGGGCGACAGGTTCGAGTCGTTCGATGCAGCCGAAGCGAGCAGGCTGATCGTCTGCGCATCCGTGAGCGGCGTGCCCGGGGTCTTGAGAAGGTGCGCTGCCGAGCTCGACAGGCCGAGTGGCGTAGTCGGCACCGAGCGCGTCGTGCCGCCAAGGCCCTCGAGCTTGCCGAGGCCATCGAGGAGGCTCGGGGGCGAGGCGCGGCGCGAGCCGAGGCCGACGGTGGCGGACGGCTGGTGCTGCGCGAGGAGCGGCGTGTTCGTGGCGGACACGGAGCCGGCGAGCTTGCCGATCGCGGCGAGGTCGCTCGGGGACGAGGAGAGGTTCAGGTTGGCGGACGCGCGGCGATCGGAGCGCGAGAGGCTGTCGCGCCCGGGGAAAGACGGCCAATCGGACGGCTTGTCACGGGCGGAGAGGGACTCGCCGCGGTGGGCCAGGTCGAGGGCTGCAGATGCCTGTTGCTGCGAAATAAGTATGGAGAAGTGGAGGGATGGATTGTAACACACCTTGTTATATGTGTTGTACTTGTCATCGTCCGACGTGGGCAGGTGCCGCATCGCGTCTGTGCAGTGCGTTAGTAAGATGTGCTTGCGCGACGGCAAGCTACGCACTGTGCATCTCCTGATCCAGCTGCTCGTCGAGCATCATCCCCGCGTTGTACGTGCTCGCATAGCGTGCGCCTTGGTCCTCGAAGCGGTTGCCTTTGAGGAGAATGGACGCCGAGACAGGCGGCGGGATGGGGGAGCCCCTGTTGGAACGCTCGCCAGCCAGAGCCAGGTTCTGGAGGTGGCCCGCGAGCTCCTCGTCCTGGCTGCTCGCCGAGGTGCGGCGGCTCGCAGGCATGCTCTTCGCGCCGACCGCGCGGCCGTAGCCGTTGCCGTTCGCGCCCCCAAGGTCGGGGGAGAGGTTGACCGTGCTGGTCGCGTACGTGACGGACTTGCGCTTGTCCGCGGCGGAGCCGACGGCCTTGGAGAGCGACTCGGCGTCGACGGACAGGCGGCCGGGGTCGCGCGCGTCCCCGTTCAGCTGCGCGCTGACACGCGGCGGGGTCGTGGGCGCGGAGACAGCGACGGGCTGGGCGCCGCCGCCGCTGCCGTCGAAGGGGATCTTGAGCAGCTCCTGCGCCTGCTGCTGCTCGAGGGCGCGCATCTGGTCCTCGAAGATCTTGCGCTGCATGAGCCGCTGGCGCTCGTGTTCCTGGCGTTTGAGCTCGACGCGCTGCGGGGGAGAGTCAGTGGGCGCTGGGGTGCGGGGGCGCGCGGCACGCACAGCAGAGATGTCGGACATATTAGTCCCCAGCCGCGCCGCCTGCCCCGCATGAGCGCTAGGAGTCTGATGAATGGAAGAAGTACGTACAGAGTCGGCCAAGTCGAGGAAGGCGGGAGGGCTCTGCTTGCGGTCGTCGACGGGGGAGTGATTAGCAGTATGGGTAGTAGTACTAGGGTTCTCCTGAGAAATATTCATGGTGTTTGTGTTGTGTATGTGTAGACGCCGAGAGATGCAGAAGTTCCAGGGCGGTGAACGACAGAGGCGAAAGCGAAGGCGAAGACGGAAGGGGACTAGGGCTAAGCAATGGAATGGCTAATGGCACAAGGTGGTTCTGCGCGGCGTTAGTGGGTGGTCGCTGCGGAGGAGGTGGTCGCGCACCAGCAGGGTTTTCGCCCGTCGCGGTCGACTGACTGACTGTTGTTACAAGCGGCCGGCAGCTGTCGGGGATCGGGGTGAGCGCGAGCGGGACGTGTCGGACGGCGAGGCTGACCCTTTTATGCTCCCGGATTCAGCGAAGAAGGAGGAGCGGAGAGAGACTGGATGGTAGGCTATATATTTTGGTCGGACGCAAGCAAAGGACCACGCCTCTCTTATCGGCAAAAGCCAGCCTGTTGGAACTCCGCCTTGCCGAATGGAAATTCCGGACCCTGACTCTCCTTTTTCCTCCAAGAAATCACAGAAAATACATGCGGCCCCGCGCGTGCTGCAGACGGCGAACTCAGTCTCACAACGTGGCCATCGACCACCCAAAGCCTGCTCAAAGACTTTAATTTACTGCTCGCGTACATACGCCCGAACAATCTGAAAGCTGACAAACACCAAGCGAGCTCTCAGCGAACTTGCCACCAAAGCAGCCCATGTTTGTGCACAATCGCCTCCCTTGTCGCACCGCGCGCGCTGTCTCAGCCCAAAGGCGTGCCCGGCAGCGAGGCAGGTCGCGCCCCGCGAACCGGGGTCCCTTTCGTATTTCCCAACGTTTTTTCTGACCCGCATTCAGGAGCCAGGCCACCGCAGCCTGGCTGACAAATTGGGGGCGCGCTTCGGCGAGCGTGGCTTTGACGGTCGGGAGGGCAGGCGCTGGGCGACCCTGTGGCGACTGACTGACGCACCCATCAACGCTCACGGTGATCTCGTAACGAAGGGCATGTTCCAGATCTCACGCTGCAGCGGGCGGAGAAAAATCCCGCCGCCCCGCGACCGCTCCCACGCCTGGATGATCGCCTGACGTGCGGAAGATGGGCCTGGGGAGGCGAGGAGGAAGGGGCGCTGGCGCTTGCGCGCGGTTTGGGCGGGAGGGCCTTCGCTTGCTTCCCCTTGTTCATTGAACAAAGGGAACGGAGGCTTCGAACGGTGATAGACCAGATTGGTTCCGGTGGGGCAGCGAGATGAGAACATACACGTGTGCGAGCGCGTCAGACCGTCGGACCCCGCCAACGCGCCCGACCACTCAATTGCGTGCATCAAACTACTGGACTGCGCGAGTCAAATCATTGGGACTTGGTTCTTTGGAAGTCAAACTATTGGACCGCGCGATGATTGGACTCTTTCAGCGCCGCGAGTCGGTCCCTCGGACGCCGACCGACGCGCGCGGGCGGCGGAATATACAACTTCAGCTTCACCCCAGGTTTCCCCTCCTCGTGCGAGGTTCTCCTTTTTCGTGCCAAGTTTACATCCCTCGTGCTGGCCTCCTGTCCAGCTGTCACTTCTATGCTGCTCCCTCATGTTGCGCTGCTAAAACAACACGATGAACCCCGCCTGTTTTCACGACGAATATCTCGCTCGTCCAACTCAGCTCGACAGGGTATACTGTCGTCCCCGCATCCTCGATGTGCTGGAACAGCTCCTCAATGCTCCGCTGCCAGGAAGACTCTTCGATCGTCTGTCTTCTCGGGAATGGCGACGCTCTCAAGGACGTACCATCAGCGCAGGCTTCGTCTGCGACCCTCTTTGGGACGTACCAACGACGCAGCCTCCACCTCTGCGACGTCGCACCGGCTCCGATGCGTCTCTGCGCTGCCTGCCCTGATGCGTCTTTGCGCACCCTCGACGACGTCCTTGTTGCGATCACGGTTCTGACTTCGAGGCGCAAACAGGCGCCCAAACGCTCGCCCGGTGGCGCTTCCGAAATCACTCAAGGACTGACTTAAGCAGTTGGGCGATGCTGGTGGTGACGAGCATCTCTGCCTTTCACTGCCTTTGTTCGATCGAGACTGGTTTCGCTGAGCTTTCGGAACGACACCCTTTCTGTCCGTCCGACAGGCTGTGACTGCAGTTCATATGGTGCGCATGTCGCAGATTGGCTCTTTTACCTTCGTCTCCATGTCGCAGACATCGGACTGGAGGTCGTGGCTCGTCACCTTTATCATCGCGCGAGTCCGTGTGAGCATCGTATTCACCGTGCTTGCAACCCAACACCTTGTATGTCGAGCATGAGGTTCACCTTCCTGACTGGTCGAGCTAGCGACGCTTGTCTGACCTGACGACGCTTTATTGACCTCGGTCAGATACTTTACTGACTCCGGGTCAGTGAAGGTCAATAAACAGATCTATCACTTGATCAGGGAATTGCAGTAGCAGGTCCATCAGCACATCGCACCGCCTCCCCTTGACTCACTGACCCCGAATGATCAGTGCTTCCAGTGCCTGCCGCTCGTGACCGCGCCATGGGCGCTCCCATCGACCATGCGCGCTGTTTCCTCTCTATCGCCGTGTCGGACGGTGGGTCGACCTGAGCGTTCATCGTGTCCATTGACTGCTTGCACGACGTCCACCGAGTGCATGATCGCGACGGATTCCTCACAGTCAACATCCAAGCCCGCTCCCTGATTGCCTGCCTACTATCGCAGGCCCAAGGGTTATCTACTTGCGATCCAGCACGCAAGGGCAGTGCAGGAAGTACCCGATCATGCCCTCATCACCGAACGCGCTGGCACTTCCCCTCCCCGTTCAGGCGACCGGAACGCCAACGACAGCCTCAAAATGGTCAACATCGACGCGTCTGCCGCTTATCTTCGACCTGACCTCGGTACTGCGCGCAGTGGGGAGGTTGAAGGGCGCTACGCCGACGAGCACGGAGTCGGGTGAGTTGAGCACCGATCATGGCGATGACAGCGACGACCGCGAACGCGACTCACGACCGACATCTCTTGCAACCTCGGATACACCACCTTCACCCTTCCCCATCCCTCAGGCCCCCGTGCCAGCAAGACGAAGAGGGAACGATAGGCTGCCGGTCGCACCGGCCGATCACACGACGCGCCCTTCCTTTGGGCAGATCCTCGACGAGGCGGCGGCGCTGCACATCCCCCGCGTCCGATCGCCGTCCCCCGCATCCCCCATCGAGCTGGTCTCGCGTACACCAACTTCCAGCCAACCGTCGCCATCCTCTCCTCCCGCGTCCCATTTCCCATCTGCCTCTCCCCCACGTACCATCACCCCACCCGCCACATCACCTTCCACCTCAACCCATCCACGAACAACCTCCCCACCTCCCAAGAGTACCTCACCCCCCACCCACCCCTGGATCGCCTCCGCCCCCTCCCTCGCCCCACCCGCCCGCTTCCACCGCACCCCGCACATCACTGCCGCGCTCCGGCTGCACCGCAGCCGCACCTCCTTCGCCGACGTCTCCGCGCACGTCACGCAGATCAGCGAGTGGGGGCGCGCCGGCGGCGGGTACTGCGACGTGCACACGGGCGTGCTGGACGGGGTGGGGCTGGTCGCGCTCAAGAAGCTTAGGATGCATGTGGGCGTGGATGGTGGGCGGGCGGAGAAGGTGAGTCTTGAGAGCAGTAGTTGTGGATTATTGGTGAAGGGGAGCAAGTGAAGGCCAGGGAGAGGATGAAGTTGCCGCGACTCACAACACCCCACTAATCACTCACCCAGCGCTTCCGGCACGAAGCCGACACCTGGTGCCGCCTCGACCACCGGCACGTCCTGCCCTTCTTCGGGCTCTGCGTCGACGGGCCGACGCTGTACATGTGCAGCCCCTGGCAGGACCGCGGCGACCTCCCGCACTACCTCAGGGAGCGACCCGACGTGGATAGGCTGGTGTTGGTGAGTGCGATTGACTGCGACTTGGCATCGCACGATGATGGCTGACCAGACATTCTGTTTTGTTGCTATACTTGCTTCATCGGCCATGTCTACTCTGCTTCTGCCCCACCGCTGCTCTATCTCTTACGCCTCGATCGCCTGAACACGCCCTCACCATCGCGTTGATTGACTCAACGATAACCTGCGTCCCATCTTTTCCGATAATTCGCCCCCGCCTCCACCCCGGTCCCTCAACACAGATAACCCAGACCGCGGACGCGCTGCACTATCTGCACGCCAACGGCATCGTCCACGGGGACATCAAAGGCGTGCGTACCCTTCTTCGTGCTTTTTGTATGCTTTTACCCCCTCGTGTGATCAGCGCTCTCATTGTGCGACCGCCCACGTTCCTCATGTCCTACATCGTGTCGTGCTTTTATGCCTCGTGGGGTTACAAAGGCCTCGTGTTAGCGCATGCCACGCTCTGGTGCCTGTGCTCCATATACGGCAATCTGCTACCCCTCCTGCATTTTGCACCTTCGCCTTCGCCTTCATCGTCCCCGTCTACTAGTACCCATTCACCCTTCACCCGCTGCACATCCACTAACTTACCCCACAGAAGAACGTGCTCATCTCCTCCACCGGCGACGCCCTCCTTTGCGACTTCGGCCTCGCCATCGTCCTCTCCGACCTCGCAGTCCTCTCGGGCAATCCGTCCGACCTGAATGGCGTGGGCACGGGGCGGTATATGGCGCCCGAGTTGTTTGCGCTCACCGGTGATCATGAGGGGGATGGGGAGGGTGAGGGCGATGTGGCGAAGACGATGGCGAGCGACGTGTTTGCGTTTGGGATGTTGGTGGCGGAGGTGAGTTAGTTTCTTCGCGTCAGCGCTCGTAGGGTTGTGATTTTGCATCATGCTGCTCTTGAGAGCACCACTGGGCCCGTCCGAAAGCTGAACAACCTCTCCTCCAGATAATCACCGGCCACGTCCCCATGCACCACCTCCGCTACGACATGGCCGTCCTCTTCGCCGTCGCGCAGGGCAAGCGGCCGCACCGACCCACCGCCTGGCGCGATACGCACGAGGAGGTGCTGTGGCTGCTCGCCGAGCGCTGCTGGGACGCGGACCCGAAGAAGCGGCCGGCGAGTAAGGATATTCATGACTTTTTGCGGTGGTATGTGCCGGTTAGTAGGGGGGAGGAGGTGAGTGGGGGTTCATTTTTCCTTTCTTTGGCTTGGACGTTGGATTGGTGAAGGCTTATGCACGTACAGGTCGACGCCGAGACGGAACCTCTATTATGGGCACACATTGCTCCGCACGTACGGGAAAAGGAACGTGTTACGCCCTTGCCGACAACGGCGCGGCATAACTCCTCGTCCTCGACTCAGACGCCGCGAGAGACGGAGGATAGGCTGCGCAAAACGTTGATGAGGGATACGCAATTCGTGCGGCTGAGGCGCGCACTGGTGGGCTTGATCGTGCTCGACTTGGCGATCGCTTTGCTCGCCGTTGTTCAGGTAAGCTGGCCTCCATGCTCCCATCCTGCTTGCTCACCCACACACCTCAGCTTGTCATCACCGGCTTGTTATATTCCAGCGCTCCACCTGCGCTTCACGACATCTGGCCGCTCGCCTTTACCGCATCAGGATGGACGGTGCTCACCTACGCCCCGCTCTTCGCCTTCCAGCTGATCGCGCTCGTTTTCTTGCGCGGATTCCGGCTCTCGAGGCTCTTCACCATACGCGCGCGGCTGGCGTATGCGATCGTGGCGTGTGCGCTGTTGGTGGCGGATGCGGGACTCTTCACCAGTCAGAGGAGGCACGGAGATGGGAAGGATATGAGTGCGGATGGAGTCAACCTGCTCGTCGTACATGAAGGTGCGCATGAGCTGTACTTTCCAGTACGAGGAGATGGCTGACGAGGTCTTCAGCGCTCGCCTGGTCCCTCGCTGCGCTGACAGGCTTGGACGCGGGGTGTCAGGCGCTGAGGATGTGGGGCGTCTTGTTGGCCGTGCCGAGCTCGACGGAGACGGCCTTGTCGCGCAGCTATGTGCTTAGTGCATGAGCTAACTTCGTACGCGCACCGCCGATATCATCAGCTACGGTCGACCTGTCTGCGACAGGCCGAATCAGCCTCGACTTCGCTGGTATGGGTGAAGTGTATGGATGTTGATGGTCCCTTTGACGAGGGATTGTGGCATCCGTTGTACTAATATGAAATCTTGTAGTAGTACTGCTGACTGTTGTACTTGTAGATTGCGTTCGTCAGACAGATGATTTCATGACCTCTGCTACGACGTCAGCCGAGGGGCACTATCTCATGTTGTTTCCTATGACCTGGAGGCGAAGTAGTTCTTTTTCTACATGATTTACTTGCAGCCTACGTCTTTTGCTCCATAGGCTACCCCAAGAGGCGCAGAATGTCGGACGTGTAGGTTTTGCGTTGTGTCGCGTGTCGGGCACGTGAGAGTGATTTCAGCGCGCGGGAATTCCAGCACGTGTACGCCTCCTGCTCCTGACCTCCACGACCTCTCTGCAAAATCTCGCTCAGACGCCCAGTTGAGCCTATCTTGAAGGTGAGCATAAATTTTATCCGATCGACGAAATCAATCAGCTTCTTGAACAGCATGAGTGCACCGGAAACATTTCTTTGCGCGAAGTACGAGCATACGCTCTCCTCCTTCTGTCAGCCACCGAGTTTTGAACTTTCGCGCTTCGGCTATACGCCCTCCGCAGACGAGTTCGCTGCTCCGCCAAGACATAACGTCTCTGGATGCCTCCTTAGCGGTCATCGATGCTGCAGACACTGACACGTCCAATTACGCTCGCCTCGCTAGCCATCGCGCTCAGCTCGCAGAATGCAAGGCCCGGAAACAGGTTTTGGCAGCTCCCATCTTCCGTCTCCCGCCGGAGCTGCTAGTGCTCATCATACACGCTGCCCTGCCGCCAACTTGGACGGCCGCCGCCGTCGGCGCCACACGTTTTCCGCTCCTGGAAACTTGCTTTCGGATTCGGCGCACGGCACTGGCCATGCCTGAATTGTGGTGCAAAATTGTCATGAAGAGTCTCAATGCCAAGAAGGTTGACCGCTTCTACGTAGTCGCGCAGCTGTACGTGGACCGGTTCAAGCCTCACCCGGTGGACATCATTGCTAAATGCGTGCTGTTCGACTCCCAGTACAATCTGTGGGTAATGGCTCACATGGATCGCATACGGAGCATTGATTGGTATATCAAAGCTGATGTGGTACATGGGTCTCACATCTCTGCGCCGTCACTTGAGAGCGCCACCCTCTCAGCCTACCGTAATCCACAAGACTCCCGCATCCTCACCTTCATCCACGCACCTCGACTGACGAATGTGCATATGGACGCTGCAGCCCCCTCGTACTTTGGCATCCCTTGGGCGCAACTGGAGAGCTTGACAATTCTTAACATGGCATTTAGCCCCCACGACCTGCGCACTCTCCAGTTATGTACATCTCTGAGGGAACTCCGTGTCTGCATTCTTCACAGTCATTCGGTGCCATAGCATGGCGTGACTCCTACGCATATCCCGGCAGTGACCTTCCTCAAATTGCGCGTCCTCAAGCTCTCGCGCTGTGGTTACCGTCTCGCTGCGTTCATCAATGCTCCCAACCTCATCGAGATCACCGTGTCGGCGAGAGCCAGCTTTATGGGAACCGATCCATGTCGTCACTCTCTTCTTAGATCGTCCGTGCGTTCGCTGCTCACGCGCGACTTGTCTTCTCTACACAATTTGTCTCTCAAAGGATTTCTGTGTTCACATCGGGACGGCGAGCTGGAAGACCTCGTCTCCATCCTGCACCTCGCGCCCCAGCTCGAGCGCCTCAGACTCGCATACGAGCTCTTCGCCTTGTGCGATTTGCCCCTCCTGCAGAGGCTGGTTACCCCTCATTCGGGCCTGCATCCCCTCCTGCCTAATCTGGCGCACCTTACCCTCGAGTACGACGACATCGCCCCGGAATTCGAGTTCGGCGACGTTTCAAAGGAACTGGTGCTTTCCCGCTGGGGTGCGGACGGCGCAGAGTCCAGGGAGTGCATGTCAGTCCGCTCGCGCAATTGCAGAGGGGATGAGTACTGCGAATGTTTGGGGCTGCACAATTGGATAGCGGGGGTGAAGGGCAAGGGGGTCTTCGTCAATTCGAAAATGTGCAAATCCCCACTACTGTAGCTCCGTTCGACGTGGTAGCTATCTCTGGAAAATAGCTCATATCTACAAGCTTCGGGTTCCAACCTGCTTACTGAGTACCGTCTGAATAGGCGTGGAGTTGGCTGTATCACTTTGACAAGCCATAGGATACCAGATTCCCAACCCCGCGAGGGTACTGATATAGACGCGCGCAAACATCCCAAATGACACAGCTAGTCTACATTAGATACCGCAGGAAGTCCTTGCAGCGCCGTCCGTAACTGAATGATGATGTACAATATATACCCGCGTCGAACATTGCGAGACTACATCCTCCAAAACCCTCCTCCGAAATCCTCCTTCGGCGCGTCTCGTTATTGAGGAGAGCACTCAAGACTGAGATCGCGGTGCAGCGGGACCGGGCCGCCGCGCGCGCAGCACCACCATCTACCCCTCAATCGATCCTCAACGCCGGATCGCGCAGCATCGACCCCTTCACTGTCGACGGCGCGGGCGCAAACTCAAGCCCGCCCGCCAACTCCCGCCCGCTAGTCTTGACCTGCAGCTCCGTCTCCCCGCCGCGCGTGCGGCCGTCGGTGTCCCAGCTATCCGGCGTCTGCCAGTCGCCGCTCTCATGCGTCCGCCAGTCGCTGGTACGGAAGCGGACGTTCGCGACAGTGCTGCGGGAGTGGGCGGCGTGGGGCGTGGGGCGCGAGCCCCAGGCGTCGCTGTCGGTGATGGTGGCGAGGCGGAGGGAGAGGAGGGTGAAGTTGATGCCTGGTGAAGGAGGGAGAAGGTGTGTGAGAAGGGGTTGGACGAGAAGAAAGCGAGTGAGGACGCACCTATGGTCGGAGTGATGCAGGCTTGGAAGACTTCGCTGTAAATGAGGTCAGCAAGGGCGATGTGATGCTATAGAAACGCCTGAACTCACGCAGCGTCGTTCTGTGATAGATGTCAATATAGAGCTCGAGACGCAGACGAAAGGACGTACTCCAGTAAAGTAGAATATAACGAGCAGGAGCATGGCCACCAGATAAAGGGCCGCGCTCTCAATGATCAACCGGGCGACGGTGAGCATGCTTGAGAAGGAGTGAGCGGAGTCGACGGATAGCGAGTTCATGCGACGGTGTTGTCTGAGAATCTTGTAGAGAATGGCGCCCGTCGTGAGTACGTTCTGCGAGAGACTGAGGGGGAATATAGCATTCGAGAGCGCAGTCAACGCGCTCATGTTCGTAACGGAGTTCGTCCAGAGGAGTATGCTGATTACTGGAAAGAATATCAGATGTCAGTAAGGGGTGGAGGAGCGGACTCGACGACGTACTAAAGCTTGACAGGACAAGAACGAAGGGAAGAATTATGATCATGTAGTTCTTGTTATATACAAACCAGCAGCGGTATATCTGCAGTTCATGACGGTCAGAGACAAGGAACAGAGGGTAGAGAACGCGCACGCACTATGAGAAGATCACCAATCCAGGTTTGTATCGCGGTGAGGACATAATATGCGAGGACTTCGCCCGAAGCGAAGTTCGTCCAATACGTGGTCTGCTCCTGCGTACCCTGCAGCAGGACGAAAGTCTTGATGAAACGAGCGAGGTTCAAGCCTGCATCAGGAGGTCATACACAGAGGCCGACGCGTCGAAGAGTGCGAACGCACCAGTATGTATGGTAGAGACTATGAACAATGCGATACTCGCGTACGTGAATACCTGCGAAGGGGTTAGGGGCATGCGCATGTCGCAGTGATTACTACGCACCGTCGCCGCCATGGTCTTCAACGTCCCTCTTTTCTTGAGAAGGTACATGCACTCAAAGAAGAGGCAGGCATGTACGCCTAGGACGGGTAAGGGGGGCAGTCAGCGGCCATAGCGCGGGCTATTCACCATAGAGGAGCGTCTATTCAGCCGCTGATCAGCTTCCAGCACTCAATCCAGTGATCGTCATACGCACTTCAATCCATATTGACACGGCGCGGATCGTCGCCAACATAGAACCTAGCGTGCCCTCAACTGTCGTGCACGCTGTCGACCGAGCGCTGCACTATATACACTGAACCGAGTCGCGGGCGTTCGTGGCGGGAGGAGGGAAAATGTGCGCATCCACCGATCCCGCCCTTTTCATTTAGAGACAGGAACATAATCCCATTTGCTATGCTCCTCGATGGGGTAATAGGGGCGCCGCAGATCCGCGGGCGATCGCGATTTTCCCTGATTAGGAAGTTTCGCCAGGGCGGGCGGTTGTTGCTACTCAACGACGCGGCAGTCGGGCAAGCCACAAAGGACCGCGTGCGGAGGGGAGCACCAGGCGCTGGCGGGTTCGTCAGCTCCAGACTGAATGTAGGGATCAGGAATACGTACACGCTGCGCTGATACAGTTGCGTACGGCGCCACAGGTTGCTTTCCAGAAGCCCGAGGTTGCGGCCTATCGCGCTGGCTACAGAATCAGGGTGAGGGGAAGATGGACGGCGAGGTCCAGCCCCATGTCAATGCGCCTCCTCCGGAGTTCAAGGCTGCGAGCTGTCGGCGCCCAGCGATGGGCGCGACGCACGACACGATCTTCCCTCGGGCGAATGTTCCGTCCTCAGCTAGCAAACGTCCTCGTAACTGGGTGCTTCTAGCGTCGAGAGGACGGGGGAGGGAATTGTCCTTCTTCAATCTCTCCCTTGCCTCTCCCTCGTAAGTAAGCCTTATCTTGGCCTAATCGCCTACGACTGATGCGCTCACGAGCCACTTGACGCGCGCGCCGTCGCTTGCGAGTGATACAAACAGACTTGACAGGTCTATTGTAGGTCCTCAGGGCCGTCACCGGTTGCGACCCTGCATCCACTGGCGTCGTCGGTATTTGCTAGCGGCTGACGTCCGGATCGATGGTGGTGGCGCCGCCTAACTTGAAGCCTCTGTCTGGGACCTCGGTCACTCCAATGAATCCCTCATATGAGCAGCTTGTAAGCAAAAGACCACGAAAACCTGAGAAGGTGGATGGCCGCCGCTGAGCGCGATGAGGGCGCTGACAAGCGATGGACACTGCACGTCACCCCACGCGACGGGGCTGATGGAGTTCACGTGATATCACGTGCTGCAAAGTTGAACTTTCAAGTCGCGCTGACATCTGATTCAGCAATCGTTGTAAGTTGCAGAGCTCCGTAAGCTATAGTCAGGCTTTTGAAATGATAACTCTGAAGGGCCGTTTTACGGCAGGGCCCGCTACCATACAACATCTGAATTACACCGCGGAAATTGTTGTGTGCAGACTCAGCCGGCTTGCAAGTGAGTAGCTTGTGTGCATCCTAAGTTCTCTCATACCCAAGCCACTATATCGCTCGACCATGTCTATCCCAAAGTCAACGTACAGCTCGATGCAAAGACCCACACTCGAGACGTCGCATCCGGTGAGTCCGCCAGTGCGTACTCACGCCTGCAACCTCCGCTCGGGCCCCGACGGGGTTTACTGAGCATCCGATCCCTCGCGCGACGTCCCCCCCTCACGCACACCTTTCCCGCGCACGCGTTCTCGCTCATATCACGACCGGTCAAGCACCGTCACGCTGGATGCGATGTCAATTCTTCGAGCATTGACATGCGTAAACAGAGCTAGGACTACAGGAGATAATATAAAACCGCGGCAAAGCAAGTGAGGTTGTCAAGCAGTCCAGATCAGTCAGAGCATTCTCTGCCTGCGGAAGAGGATGCTATACAGTGGAACGGAGGTGGAGGGATGAGCCAAGGTGCGCTCGGCCGACGCCGATGAGTCGAGACCGCAGAAGGCCCTGTCATGTGCCGGCACGTGACGGCTCACCAAAGTTTGCAAGACGGCGCATTTGCGATTTCGCGCTTCATCCCTAAGACCCACTACCATAAATGGTAGCGGGAATAGCAGCGCACCGAAAGGAAAGGACATGACGCAATGAGATCCAGCAACGATATACAGCGACACGATCACAATCCATTAGATGTATGCATATTTCTAGCTAAACTTCCATATCCTCGAAGCACATCAACAAGAACAACACAAAAACACAGTGAGCATTCAGCAGCTATTAGTTAGGTGAGTCATATAAGTACTGGTACATACTACTCGGACGCTCGTTCAGCGTTACGGGGTGGCGTTAGTCTTGCAAGGATACCTACGTTCGGCTTGTAGGTAGACCCGCAAGAGGGCTCGCAAACAACCCACGAAAAGGTGAGCGTCCAAGGAGGGCCGAGCGGCGGCCATGCCGTAGGGTGGTAGCTATAGCTATACATCAAGCAATAAGTCAAGCCTGCACCAAGGTCGTGGTGCATCTGCGTGGATCAGAGGCACCAAGACTATGGGACCATGAAGAACCTGCGAGTGAAGACCAGCTTGCACTTGCAGCGATCGTCTGTCTATACATCATGTCGGTCCGTTCGTTGAGGGAGCCATTGTGCGTCCGTTCACGGAGCCATCGCGCGTCCGTTGACGGAGCCATTCAGCGTCCGCCGACGGGCTCGCTCGAGACCGCGGGCGGCGACTCACTGGACCGTCCGCTGGCGAGCTCGCCTGAGCGTACTCGAGCGTCCGCGCACGGGCCCCTTGAGCACCCGCCGACGCGTCTACTTCAGCCCACGGAGGCGGCGGCGCACGTCGTCGATGTCCATGTTCCACTCCCCGCTCCACCCATCCTCGCGCCGGCGGCGGTCGTCGACGGGAGGCGCCAGTTGCTCGCCAATCGGGCGAGGGAACGGCACGGGCGCCTGCGAGACGATGGGGATGCCGTTTTGGAAGACGGGGCCGTCTAGGGAGGGGATTTTCCGGTCGTCCACGAAGGGCATCTTCCTGTCGTCTACGAATGGCATCTTCCCGTGCCCAGCCATGAGTGCCGGGTCCGCCCACGGCATCGGCGCGTTCGCGGACGTGTTCACTGCCCAGGACATGGGTGCCGCGTTCCGCTGCGTGACGATGCGGCGCTGCGGCTTGGATGCCGCCGCGGATCGCGAGCGCTGCAGCTTTGAGGTAGCACGAGGAGTAGCGGGCGAGGGGGTCGAGGGGGGTTGCGGCTGAGGCTGAAGGTGAGGCTGAGGCTGTGGCTCGGCCGCCGGTTGGTCCTTTTCCTTTTCCTTGCCCACACCCAACTTCGGTTGCTCGCTGGGCAGCGCCCACGCGTTCCAGCTCGCCGACAGGTCGGACACGCTGCGGCTCCGCCTGCGCGACCGCCGCAGCATGAACGACGGGTCCTGCGCGTCGTCGCCAAACACGAGGGACGGGGGAACTGTCAAGCCGTCGATCAGTCAGTCGGAACAAGCGAAAGTGACAGCCTGTCCCGACGCACCGTTCTCGCCAAGGGTGCGCGCGAGCTTGGCCATCTTCTTCCGGCGATACTCCTGAGGCGGGAGGTTCGGCGCGAGCAGGGGCGTGAGGGGCGTCATGGGCGTGGGGGGCGTGTCAAAGGTCGCGGTGTTGGGTGTCGCGGGGGCGGAGGTGGATTGGCCGGGGCTGGCGGGTGCGAGGGCGCTCGGGCCGGGCACGGGCTGTAGGCGCAGGAACAGCGGCGCGGGGGCATCTTGCTTCTGCCGCGCTGTCGCACTCGCGAGTGACAGGCTGGGCTTGCGCCGCGTGTGACCCTTTTCCGTCGTGGGGGGCTCGGGGGCGAGCTCGAAGGACGCGCGGGAGGTGGTCGAATCGGATGGGCTGTGTCCATAGATGCTGACTTCACGGCGCCGGGAGCGCGACACGACTGCAGGAGAGGGAGATTCCGTGCGAGACGAGTGTTGGGTGCCGATGGGGAGGCGTGCTACGGTTCCAGAGCTCGTGGATGGGCGTCTGACCGGCGATTGGGAGGGGGAGGACGAGCCGGCGTCCTCGATCAGGTGGGGGGTGGTGCCCAGTAGCGCGCCGAGCTTGCGAGTCGAGCGCATGAGACGCCCGCGCTGCTCTGGGGCGAGCGCGTTGAACGTCGGGGGAAGAACGCTGGGGGACGACATGTGGCGCGATTGGCGCTGATCAGACAGACGAGGGGGAGAAGGCGAAAAGACGAGGGCGCGCGAAGGAACGTGGTTGGTGGTGGTCACAAGCAAGGACAGTGAGAATTACGGTGGGATTTAAGATGGAGTGCTGGTCGAGGCTGCGTGTCGTCGTCAAGCCGGGCCCATGCACGCTGCGATGGCCATTAAGTCCGCCACGTGGCCCCATTTGTTCCTGAATTGGAGAAACGCGGCGTCGCGGCCGCACTGCCCTCGTCGCAGAATATCTCCCTCCTTGGCGACATTCGTGTGGCTTGGCTGGTCTCGGCCGCGCTCTGGCCAGTAGGCTGCTGGTCGTTGTTGATGGCGAGGACAGCTCATCGCAGCGAGTGCCAGCGTGTGTTTTTTGTGGCTAAGTCAATTTCCCACAACCTCGATCAATTGTGGCACATACAAAGTGACCACATTAACAACAGTAAATTAAGGATCAAGTGCACGTCGGTCTATATACGAGGATTCCCTCAGCCTTCAGCGTTTCTAACCACTCCGTCTCCACGTAACACCTGCACTCGCGCTTCTCGCAGGCTAGCGAGCGAAACGTCAATCGACCCGTTGGCCGTTCGCCGCCATTCGCCCATCGACAGAGAGCGAACTTCTTCAACGCGGTCCCAAAGTCGAGCATGGTTTCGAAAGCGCCGTGCTCAATCTGAAGAGACAGGTGCTCCAGGTTCGGGAGGATGGCGGTATCGTCTAACAGGATGATCGCCTTGAGCAGATCGTGGTCCTCCGCAGCGTCCGACTCACGACAGCTCAGAGAAAGGTGATCGATCGTAGGGAGGAGAAGGAAGACGTCTTTCAGATCATCCAAGTGGCTGTCGCGCCACAGTCCCGTGACGGTTAGAGCGTGCAGAGAAGAGGGCGGTGTTGAGTTCTTTAGCCAGGTTGATATAGGAATCATTCGAGGCGTCCAATCAAGGACGGGGTCCCAGTGTTGTTGGGTGCTTATGTAGATGGATAGGTCGGTCAAAACGGGAGTAACAATGCGGGGAGCCAGCAACGTCGCGTAATCCCCCACCTTGAGGGTACGCAGGCTGTTCAGTGCAATAGGAGGACATTCGGGCAGTGCGAATTCGTACTCGACGGAGACATTGAGTGTCGACAGGGCAACGCAGGACTGGAAGACGTGCAGATTCTCGGGCCGAAACCTGAAGATGCGCACGTTGAGCTCCGTCAACTGCGCCCAGGGAAGCTCGAGGGCCGCGAGAGGCAGGAACACGCCGATGGTGACTGTCCGCAACATCGGCGCGTCGACGATTGTCAGAAGACCGGAGGGCGTCGTGTCCGCCGCGCCTTTGCGATACGTAGCGAGGAACATCGCGGATTCCAAGGACGGCGCGGCCACCTTGGTGGGCGCAAGATTGGCGAGATGCATACACCACGTAGCTGTGCGGAAACGGGCCATGTGCTCGACCATCCACCGATCGAGGCGCGCGTCCTGGCGGCGGTATTGCTTGGTTGGGTCGACGAGATGGATGGGCAGGGGCTGGGCACGGACCAGGTATCGCTGCGCCACGTCGTAGAACTTGTCTGCGATTAGAGATTGATTAGGCGGCAGGACGATTGTGCACCAGAGCTCGGGCATGGTGAGCGCGACGACGCGGATGCGGCGACAGGACTGAAGGAGAGGGAAGCAGATGGTGCCGCTGACGGCGGTCGACCATTGGGGCGGGAGAGCGGCGTGGGTGATGAGCTCGAGGAGTTCTCTGGGGAGGCGGAGGATGGGGGCTTGTAGCGCTTGCATGCAGTGCTCGGCTTCTATGAGTTGCTCGCGACGCTTGACTTCGACCAACTGCGCGCGATCGCGCTCGAGGGATGCGATGTGGGCACGGTGGACTGCTATTTGGGCATCGATGGCGGCTATGGATGCGTCCAGCGTGGAAGTGTATGTCTCGGCAGGCTGTTCTTCCTCAGCTGAGGACATGCAAGCGAGACGTCCCCGGGTCAGGCCTGAGGGTTCGGGGCAGGAGCACGCAGGCGCACCTTCGCGCTCCGATTGATGAGCATCCGTACCTTGGAACATAAGAACAATCATCTCGAAGCGTTCGCGAGAGAAACGTACAGGACATGATCCTGCCCCAGCCTCGTGTTCGTCGCTCGGTGAGACTCTCAGATGACGGTGCGAAGAGAGCCGAAGCGTGTGGCGCGATAAATCATCACATGCGCTTCGGCACCTTCCGAGGCGGCTTCGGACTGTGTGAGGGCAAGCGCATTGCAATACAGCGACGAAGGTACGCGCCGATGATCAGTCCGTTCATAAAGTCCCAGCGACATAACCAGCCAGAAAGTACAGTACATTGGACTCGTACCCTACCTCCAGCGAGCTGTACCCAGCGAGCGTAACAAGTGATTGCGCGTCAATTGATCCACAAGTATGCCCTCCTTGTCCAACGTCTTCATCCACTTCGCTCCAATACGACAATCACATATGCTGCTGCTCTCGCAGTCTAGTGAACGCAACGACAGCCGCTCCACGGGTTGTTCTCCTCCATTGGCCCATTGCGATAGAGCGAGGCTGGTCAAAGTGACTCCAAAGCCGGTGTTGAAGTTGCCGTGCTCGAGCAGAATGGTCAGGTGCTCCAGATTAGGGAGGATGAAGTGCATGGTATCGGTGTTGGCGATCATGATGAGTGATGTGAACGCGTGGTTCCTATCCAGATTCTCTCTGGTGCAGCAACTGAGGGTGAGGCGTTCGATTGCAGGAAGGAGAAGGATGACATCTCTGGTTTCAGAGACATCGTCGGGGCTGCAGTACCGTAGTCCCATGAGGGACAGAGTCCGCAGAGAGGGGGGTGGAGGTGATCGTCGCAACCATGCGGATATGGAGGACATGTAGAGCGGCCAGTGAGTGCCGAACTCATAGTCTCCCAGGGAATCCATGCAGATGGTTAGGTCGGACAGTTTGGGGCAGTGATGCGGGGCGCAAGCAACGCCGCGAAATCCTCGAGCTTAAGGGTGCGCAGACCGTGCAGCACGATGTTGGGTGAAAGAGGTGTTGCAAACTTGTACCCAATGGAGATGTTGAGCGTGGACAATGAGGTGCAGGACTCCAAGACGCGCAGATACTCGGGGCGAAACTTGAAGATGCACAGGTCGAGCTCCGATAGCTGCGCCCAAGGGAGGTTGATAGCGAGCGGGGGTACGTAGACACCCAGACAGACTTTGCGCAATAGTGGCGCGTCGACTATTGTCAGAAGGCCGGATGGTGTCGTATCAAAAGCGCCTCTGCGATAACGGGCGAGGAACGTCGCGGAAACCAAGCATGGCGCGGCCACCCTGGTCGATGGAAGGTTGCCGACGTCCATGGACCACGCAGCGGTACGGAAACGATCGAAGTGCGCGATCATCCATTGGTCGAAGCGCATGTCCTGGCGGTATTGTGGAATCTGATTCGAGTCGACAATATGTATTCCCAGGGCCCGGGCGCGGTCCAAGTAAAGCTGTGCCAGCTCGTAGAAGCCGTCTTTGAGCACAGTGTCACCCGCGGGGATGACCATCCTGCACCACAAGTCGGACATTCCGAGCGCAACGGCGCGGATCCGACGACAGGACTGGAAGAGCGGGACACGTGTCGTGCTGGCAGCGGTCGACGAATCATGCGGGAGGGCGGCGCGGATGATGAGCTCAATAATCTCTGTAGGGAGGCGCAAGATGGGAACTCTGAGCGCCTGCTTGCGATGCTTGGCTTCCACCAGTCGCGCGCGATCGCGCTCGAGAGATTTGATGTGGGCAAGCTGGACTGCGATCTGAGCATTGATGGTAGCTATAGACGCGTCCAGCATCTCATCGTCGACCTCAATGAGCTGTGCATCTTCGAGAGAGGGCCCGGAAGTGGTTCGCAAGAGGTCAAGGCGCGACGCCCCGAGGCTGGAGCAAGCGCGCGGCTCAGGCTCTGTATTACATTCTGATTTGCGTAGACCTGCACAGTGCAAATTGAGAGCTTGTATCAGTTGCCGCAGATTCGCATGAGGGACGCGTACGTGACATGGTCTTTCCACTGTAGTCACGGAATTGCTCGGTGACGGTTCGCAGATGGCGGTGGCAGAGAACAATTGGAGCGGGTGACGTGACAGACCATCACGGGAGGCGCACGTTTCTCGGCATCCTCCGAAGCGGAACTAAAGTGACGGCAAGCGAGGACAAACAGGGATGACATTGAGATTTAATAACCAAGATCATCATAGATACATTGAAAGCTAAAAGACTGAGTGAACTGTGAAGTGGGTTCGCGCACTGACTCGGACACGCAACGGACCGCAGGTGATGTATCAAGTGCCGCACGCCAACGTATTGACGATAATCCCTTCCTTCTCTACCTCAGCGATCCAATCCCTCGGAATATTGCAGCGACACCCCCCTGGGCGCTCGCAGGCGCCCGAGCTGATCGACATACGCTCCGTGGGCTCTGCTTTGCTTACAACTGTGCCCTCGCGGGAAGTCGCCGGCTCCTTCCAGCGAGAAAGCACCAGCTCCTTCAGCACATCCACACACCCAGGGTAAGGCTGTAAATTTGTGCGGCTGTACTCGAGAGCGATGTGCTCCAGCTCAGGGAGGAGGAGGGGCTGGTCTTGGCGGAAAGTCAGCTTCCGGAGTAGCGGTATGCTGCCTATGTCCATGCGGCTGTACCCTAGCTTCAGGCGCTTGAGCTGAGGTACCAGGTGCAAGATAGAGAGGATGTTATCAAGTTCGCCGTCTTCTATGCAGGACGGAAAGCCATGCATAGTGAGAGAGCACAGAGGAGGTACACTTCGCTCGAGCATCGTGCGCACGGACGTTGCAAACTGCGCAAAGAGGTCCGAGGCATCAGCTAAGCGGAAGGGAAGTACCCACATGAAGAGCTCATGCAGGTTTGGAGCGTTAATGAGTGCACTGAAGAGATGGCCGCAACCGCTAAGCTTGAGAACGCGCAAAGCATTCATCGTGACCACGGGAGGATGAGTCGAAGCATTGTCGTGCCCTGCCGCAAATCGCTTGGAGACACAGACATCGAGCTCCGTAAGGGACACGCAAGACAGCAGTGTACGCAGATCATTAGGGCTTAGCGTAGCGCTCTCGATGGTTAAGCTCTGAAGTTGCGTCCAAGGAAGATCAAAGATTGATGGGGAAACGCAGTTGCGTATAGTGATCGTGGATAGGCGAGGGGCGTCGACGAAGGTGAGAATGGGATCCGGATAGAAGGTGGCATCCCTGTGCCAATCGGCGTAAAGGATCGCGCTCTTCAGAGAAGGCGCAGATACGCGCGACACGGGTAGGGCACGGGTGTCGATGGCCCATTTAATGTTCCGCAGACGACCCATGTGGGCGATCATCCACTGGTCGAATGCGCTATCCTGCCGGAAGTGCGGTGAGAGGTCCAAGACGTCCACAGGACGACTCGCGGCGCGATCCATATACCGCTGTGCGATCGCATAGAAGCGTTCATCAATCTGCAGTTCCGTTGTGGTTATCTTGCACCATATGTCAGGCATTGCGAGCGCTGTACGCCAGATCCGAGAGCAGGTCTCCAGGAGCGGAAAACGCGTCGTACCGCTGCTGGCCGTCGCCCATTTTGGCGGTAAGGCAGCGCGGATGACGAGCTCAAGCAGCTCTGATGGAAGACGCCTGATGGGCGCAACTAGGGCCTGCCTCCGGAGCTTGCTTTCGACGAGCTGCGCGCGATGGCGCTGGAGGATCGCAAGACGGGTGTCGATGGTCGCAATTTCAGCGTCGATGACTGCTAGAGAGTCGTCTAGAATTGCTATATCATTGTCGATAGCAGCATTTTCGACTGGAGAGGGGACATGGCCTTCGCGCAACAGATCGAGATCTGGCGGTGGTGGATAGGAGCAGGACAACGTGTTGTCGCACTTCGCGCAGAGAGTGGTTTTCAACACATCCATGCCTGGCGGAATAGTTCAGTCAGCCACTTCAGTAATGATCGTCTATAGGCGACCCACCCTCCGTAACGCAGTGGCGCTAGAGATCTAGATACGAAGTCTGTGAAGAGGGCTTGTATCGTGGCGTGAAGGTCAAGAGCAGGAGGCGCACACGTGTATTTTGAAGTTATGGGCGCCTAATTGGCGTGGGAATTCCCGCTCACGCGGCCATATCGTGACTGTGACGCGACGCGGCTTGCCAGCGACCCTCACCTCGGATTCGGTCATCTCACTCTCGCGCCTCCTCTTGCAGACCGTGACGAGGACAGGACATGCCGAAAGCGAAGTCGTACACTAGGAAAAACTTTTACGCCGTCAGGGTCGGGCGTGAAGGTCCTAAAGTCTACACGACATGGGAAGATGTAAGTTAGCAATCTGCTCGCTTTCCTGCCCTTGAATCAACCCGCTCAATCGGGATACAGTGCCTTAGGAATGTCCGTATGCTATCCGATTTTTTGAGCTTTACTGCATGATTTTCTAGACGAGCCGCTTCCCCGGTAACTCCTACAAAGGGTATGCGACCTTGAAAGAAGCTGAGGATTGGATTGCTCGTACGTAGAATCATGAGACTGCACTGAAGGAACGCTGACAGAAGTCCTCAGCATTTGTAAACAATGCACCACCACCCGCACCGACTGCACCGTCGCGGCCTCCTAGACCGCAAGCAAACGTCGCGCCACCAGCGCCTTCTCAACTGAAAGACACGCCGTCGGTTAAGCTCTCGCAAACACAGCAGCAGGTGTTCAACCGCGTGAAGAAAGGGCAAAATGTCTTCTTCACCGGTTCTGCGGGTGCGTCCACGTTGTTTCTTCTTCCTATTCCTGCTCAGCTCGCGCGCCCACTAGGAACGGGAAAGTCGCTCCTCATGCGCGAAATCATCAACTACAAAGGCGGGAGAATATCCACTCGGCTAGCCATCACTGCCGCGACCGGTATCGCTGCATGCAACATCGGCGGCACGACCTTGCATTCCTGGGCGGGTATCGGCCGGGGCATCAAGGATGGCTGGGACTTTGCGGGTAAGATGCTTGGATTGGGGCAAACTGTCATGAAGAAAGTGCTGGAGAGGTGGCGGATGGTGGACACACTCATCATCGACGAGAGTGAGAGTTTTTTCCTGCACGTCCTGCCTTCGAAGGACTGACTGATCAACAGTCTCGATGCTGGACGGCGATCTCTTCGATGCGTTGGTACGTCAACATACTTCGCTGTCTAGAGCCGTATTGTTTCATGCTCTGCCTCAATTAGGAAATATGCGCTCGCCGCGTACGCAACAGCGAGAAGCCCTTTGGCGGCATTCAGCTCATCCTCTCCGGTGACTTCTGTCAGCTTCCGCCAGTTCCGCTAGACGGAAAGGCAGTCAAGTTCGCATTCGACGCTGAGTCATGGTACCCATGCATGGGACCACCAGTCATTCTGACGAAGGTCTTCTGTAATGGGGCATGGACTTATACGGACTTGTGGGCGCCCGTGGGCGCATGGACATCACGTGGGCACGTGGCCCGGCTTTATATTACTTCTTGACACATATCTTGATCAGCTCTTTTCTTACCCTGTACTCCTACGTATCTTGCTAATCGCGTATAAGCGGTTCGGTTCAGCTACGAGGGAGTCTAAGGGTAACGAGCAAAAGGACCAACGTCCTTACACTTTTTTGAACCTATCGCCATACGCCACTAGCTTCTTCTCTCACGCGCCATTCATCCCAACGGAGATCGTCGACGACAACGTAAACGGGCATCGCGGACGATCGGCATCGATCGTTAGCGGAGTACCTTCGAATTGGGTCGACATCACCGCAACGAGAACTCTATATACACGATGGGAAAGAAGAAGGCGTCCAGGGCCCCGCCCGCCGCGGACGCGCCCGCGCGCAACACGCGCTCGAGGAAAAACATCGACCGCGACGATCGGGACTCACCGGCAACCGCTCCGACGACGACCACGTACGCCGAAGCGGTGCGGTCGGGCCGCTCGACCGAAGCCGTCGGAGGATCGGACGAGACACGTTCGTCCTTCCTCACTCCGATCAACTCAACTCCTTCACCGAGGCGCTGGGCCGATGACGACCCCGAACTCGACGATGAACTTCCAGACATCGAAGAGTTCATTAACGCGACCTCACCACAGCCCCAAGATACGACGATCTCGCGCGGACTGGAGGGCGCTAGGGTAGAGGAGCCAAGCTCCAATACCACAACGCCCTCAAGCACGCGGGAGACACCGTCAACCGGAGGGCCGCACCAATCTAATACTACACCGAATACATCTTCAATGAGTACTGATGACGTCCTGAGCCCTACCGAGCGTGAACACCGCAAGAAGGGCAAGCGCCCAGCACCGCAAGAGGAGACTCCTTCGGTGCCGAGCGAGTTGTCCTTGGACACGGTCACGCGTGCCTACATCGACACGAACTTCCCCAGGGAGGCCGCTCAGCGCCTCCGTCTAAGGATTCGTGACGAGCACCGTCGTCGAGGCCGTCCCCTCACCGCCGACGACATTGAGGAAATCATTGAGGAAGGCCTTCAGGAAGTCATCCACGACCGGGTACGCCCCGGAATATCTGAGACACCAGTCGAGGATGAGGTGGATAAGCTTGACCAGCTCCGCGAGCACTTGAAAGTTCTGTATCGCCCTCGGATGCAATCTGAAGACGATGAGAGCTACCTCAAGCGTCTTGATCTCCAGCGAGCTCGTGAAGAAGACTACCTCGCGCCTCGAGGGTCGGCGGACAGGAACTTCGCAGCCGAGTGGGCCGCCGTCCGTGAGATAAGTCGGGGATCCCTGGAGACCCGACAAACCTTGCAGAAGCTGCGGCTCACCGACCTGGAAGCAACTGGCCACTCTACCATTCCCGACCAGTTCATCGAGTTCCCAGAAGGACGAGGTGGACCAGCTGTCGACGTGGCGGAGGATGCTATGTTCGAGCTGTTCAAACGGCAGGAAGAGGAAGCCCAGCGCGCTGAGGAGAGCCGCCGGCGACGACCCCATGTACAAGGATCGTCGACGATGACGCCTCCACCACGGGACGACCAACCAACCAGACGCGAGCCTTGGGACCTCAACCGTCGAACGCGCCACGATGTACGTGACAGTAGGACACCAGACAATAGGGACCGCGACATGCCACCACACATGAATGACGACAGTCGACGAAACCCTTCGTCCCCCTCGTCGTCCTCATCGTCGGACTCGTCATCGTCCGGGGATGATGACAGACGAAGGCGAGAAGGGTCACACCGACAGTCGCGCCATCCGCTTAGTAATGGCCGGGGAATGCGGGGACGAGGAACGTACGGCAACGTTGGATCGAGAGCACCGCACCGCCGCCCTCCTAGTCCTTCGGAGAGTGATTCTTCCTCGTCGACCGAAGGACAGGGCCGGGGTGGTGGCCGAGGCCCACCACGTCGACCTCGCAGGTCACCGTCGCCCTCTTCCTCCTCTTCCGGGTCGGAATCTGACCGCCGTGGGCATCGTCGACACAAGGAGAACAAGCGCCGAGAGAAGAAGAGGCGTCGGCGATCGTACTCCTCGGAATCCTCGCGCTCGATGACTCCTTTCGACCTTCACCCTCGCTATCGCACGGGATCTATGCAGACACGCAACTGGCGCAGTCATGAATCTCGTGCCGAGGCAGGGCGGAGGGAGAGGCGGCATCGACACAGGGATAACCATCGCGTCGACCACACCATGCGGAGGCGGTATACGCGCGCGATACGACGGGGGCTAAGAAGGAGGGTCGAGCTGCCCAAGGGCATGAAGCCCAAGGACTTCTCGATTCCTTCGCTGACTCCCTACGCTGGCGACGACCGTGCCGACTTATTCGACGCCTGGTTCTCTGGACTCCTCCGACGAATACAGCTCAATCAACTCGTTGACGACGAACATGACGCGATGCGCATCCTGTTCGCGGGAGCGCACCTGTCGGGGGCCGCGGAAGAATGGTATCGCGAGAATGTCGAGGAGGACTTTGATTCCTCCTGGACGTTCGAACGATTCATTCACGCGCTATTCGACCAGTTCGTACACGACGCGTCCTTGCAGGAGGCGACTACGCGGTTCTGGACCGTGGAGTACCGGGGATCGCGTGGGGTGGATGGCTGGTACACCACCTTACGGCGAATCGCTCGGCGCATGGTCGAGCATCCCGGCGAATACAACATGAGCAACCGATTCCTCGCGGGGTTGCCATCCGACATCCGCGACGGCGTCATGCGCAACGGCCTCACTGCTGAGCGCAGCAGCCTTCGAGAGCTGTATCGTGAGGCTGTAACGCAAGAGAACGCCTTGCGGAACTCAAAGAACTACGACACGAAGCTTCGCGCAGTCTTCGGTGGACGACACCATGACACAGACAAGGCGAAGACCTCATCCACGACCACCAAGGACCGACGGACATCCTCACCACGGCGATCCCGTAGTAGACGAGATCGTGAAGATCGTCGCGCGCGAAGGACAGACAACAGGCGTATCGACCATCGGGTTAGTAACGAACGCTATGCTCCTCGTAACGAGGACCGGCGCGAGAAAAAGCCCGACGACCATCGGACTCGGGAAAGACCTACCGCGGACAAGGACATCACCTGCTACGAGTGCGGGAAGAAGGGGCACAAGCGCCCTGACTGCCCTGACTTGCGCAACAACAACGCCGCGACGGGTACAGCACCGCCTCGCCTCTTCGCGCACCGTGAGGAAGATGAAGGGCAGCCTCTCGCAGCCGACACCGAACGTTCTCACGACGACGACCGCGCGGAGCCGCCGTCAGACGAATACACGTCTGAGGGCGACACGTACGATCTCGAAGGGGCGTATTATTCGGACGACACTGACGACGACCGACTACACGCCCTCCGCATCATCGACGATGTTCCCCAGGACCTTGCTCACGATCGAGAGAGGCTTGGCGCTGTATCCCAGCCTCTACGAGGACCCAAGGCCGCCACATCCGTGAAAATCGGCAGCAAGACGATACAGCGACCCACGCGGTCGTACAACCAGCGCGCCGGCCTCGCATCTATGGTCGAGATTAACGGCGCGAGGGCGTACGCCTTGTGGGACGCCGGCGGCACACTCGACTCGCTCTCGCCCGAGTACGCGCGCGCGTCCGGCACGAAGGTCTATCACCTCGACAACCCCGTCGACCTCCAGCTGGGGTGCACCGGGTCGCGTTCACGCGTGTCCTTTGGCGCCACGGCCACGGTCAGGATCGGTGGCGACACTGTACCTACGTATGTCGATGTCGCCAACATCGACAGGTACGACGCGATACTCGGCGTCCCCTTCATGCACGCCAATGGAATCACTCTCGACCTCGCACATCGCCGAGTCCTCTACCGAGGAAAGGAACTCCCTGTTCTTTCCGAGGGGGAGGAAAAGGAGGTGATTTTACGACGAGCGGCAATGAGGAAGCGCGGAGATTGACTTGGTGAACGGCTTTGCGGGATCAAGGTCGTAGGACTGCGAGCCCGCAAGCCGCACATCGAGGAGGTCGAAGACGATACCCTCCAGCAAGTCAATGCCACGCCAGAATTAATGAAAACGGACTCGGCCTGTATGAGTAATGAAGCGTTCGAGGAGTATATCCGCGAGCGCGACATGCCCAAGCAGACAAAAATGAACAGAAAACAACGAGAAGATTCAGCAAGAAGAAGGAGAACACCGAAGATAGAGACCCTCGAAGACGACACGCCGCAGCAAGTCAACGCCACACCGGAGCTCTGGGAGTCAGATTCGGCGTGTATGAGCCAGGCCGAGTTCGAGGAATACCGCCACGAGCTCGACCGACCCAGGACCGCACGATCTGATAACCGCCGCGAGACGAGGAGGCGGACTGAAACCGACGCGCAACAGCAGCCAGATACAGCAACCCGAATCCCGGCCTCCAATGCAGCAACGGCGGGAAGTGATGACTGGCTGTGGAGGGGCCGTCCTCCTCAACCAGGACGAGCGGACCCGCCTAGCAAGTGGGACTACCTCCAGAAGAAGGCTCGCAAGTTCGCGCGCCGCGAACAAATTCGTGGGTCAACGCAACCCAAGGACGTATTCGTGGAAAGCCTTCAAGCCCGCCGCGATCAGTTGCCTCCAGAATTCGTGTATCTCTGCGACGACTTCGCTACGTATTTCTCGACGGAGGGCTACGAGGACCCTGCTCCTGTACCTGACCCTTGCGACGGCATGAAGTTTGTTCCAAGCGAGCGCTTGCACACGGCTCGGGACATGCATGCGTCGAACAAAGGGAAGGGTGTGGGACAAGAGTCTCGCTATACCGACGACGACATTCCGCGACTCCGACAGCAGTGGATGGAGAGCGAGAGGGACTTGATGAGCGGGGTGCCGGAGACCATGCCACCTTGGCGTGAGGTCAACCATACCATCCCGCTGATCAACCCGACTCTCGAGTACAAGTACCACTTGCCGCGGTGCGCCGACTCGCTAAAGACCCCGCTGCTGGACAAGATCGACCGCTACATGCGCGCTGGCTGGTGGGAGCCCAAGAGCGTCCGACAAGCTGCGCCTATGCTGTGCATACCGAAGAAGGACGGATCGCTGCGCACCGTCATCGACTGTCGGAAGCGTAACGACAACACCGTCAAGGACGTCACCCCACTGCCAGACCAGGACCAGATCAGACAGGACGTCGCTCGCGCAAAATATCGCTCGAAGATTGACTTGTCCGACGCATACGAGCAGGTACGAATAGTCGAAGGGGACGTGGTTCATTCCGCGTTCTCGACGGTGTTCGGCACGTATGTGAGCAAGACGATGCAGCAAGGGGACTGCAACGCGCCAGCCACCTTCCAGAGGCTCATGACGCACGTATTCCGTGACTGCATCGGCCGCTTCGTCCATGTGTACCTGGATGATATCTTTGTGTTCAGCGACTCAATCGAGGAACACGAAGAGCATCTACGTATCATATTTGGCAAGCTCCGCGACGCACAGCTGTACATGAAGGCTTCCAAGGTCGACATATACGCTGAGCGGGTCGATTGCCTCGGACATATCATCGACAACCTCGGGCTTCATGCGGACGGCGACAAGATGGCGGCCATTCGCAACTGGCGTACCCCCCGCGACTTCGGCGACGTCCAACGCTTCCTAGGATTGGTCCAGTACCTAGCACAATTCCTTCCGGAAGTCGCGCTCTATACCGCGCCATTGAGTACTATGGTACGCAACGGGCAGACGTTCTTTTGGAGGGACATCCATGAACGATGCTTCGAGCGTATCAAGCACTTATGTGCGAAGACGCCGGTGCTCAGACCCGTCGATGCACGGCGCGATGAGCCCATATGGGTGATTTGCGACGCGTCTCCCGCTGGGGTTGGCGCGATGTACGGCCAAGGACCTACGTGGCAGACCTGCCGCCCTGCGGGATTCATGTCACGGAAGTTCACGTCCTCTCAACGCAACTACCGCACGTTCGAACAAGAGACGCTCGCGATCTTGGAGGCGCTCCTGAAATGGGAAGATAAGCTCATTGGGCACCGAATCCACATTGTGACAGACCACCGCGCCCTCGAATTCTTCCAGACGCAGAGTCGGCTGTCCGGACGACAAACGCGATGGATGGAATACTTGGCGCGCTTCAACTTCGACATATCCTACATCCCCGGTCTCGACAACAAGGTGGCGGACGCGCTATCCCGGTATCATCTCAATGATACTTGGGAGGACGTGACGCCACCCTACGACTTCGCCAATGCCGATGTTCGCCTGGACCCCGAAGGCGACGACCTGCCCACCGGTCGGGTCGATGAACTCCTAGCTAGCATCCACCTCTTCGCAACTCGCGAGCGGGTAGAGCCCCGTGACGAGGAGGCTGAGGTGCTGCAGCGGGAGGCCGAACCTGTGCCCGAGGGGGAGTTCCACCACGTCGAGCCGACTGACGACCCGACTGTGGTCGACTCCGTACTTCGTGGGCCAGACTTACGCGCGCAAGTCAACGACTCCTTTTCGGAGTTTGTCAAGACAATCAAGGTTTCGTACGCGTCCGACAGCCTCGCTAAGAAGATACTCGAACACCCGGAAGACCACAAGGACTTCCAGGTGAAATCGGGTGTCATCTGGGCGCGCAATGCCAACCGCGAATGGGTGACCTACGTTCCGAAAGGATCCTTTGTCGACAAGACGTTGCGCCAGGTCGTGATAGAGCAGGCGCATCAGACTGTCGGGCACTTTGGACCTCAACGAACGGGGGAATACATTCGCCGCTGGTATTGGTGGAGCGGCATTTACAAGGACGTGAACGCGTTCTGCGATAGCTGCGTTCCATGCAATACATCGAAAGGAGTGTATACGGCACCCTCTGGGAAGGTGCACTCCCTGCCGATACCCACGAAGCCCTGGGACTCGGTTGGATCGGACTTCATAGGCCCGTTCCCCGAGAGCCAAGGCTTCAACTACCTATGGGTCGTCATCTGCCGTATGACGTCCATGGTGCACCTCATACCCATACGGACCAACACAAGGGCGTCTGAATTGTCCTGGATCTACCTTCGCGACATCGTTCGACTACACGGATTGCCCTCGTCGCTCATCAGCGATCGCGACTCTAAGTTCACCTCGGCCTGGTGGAGGGAACTGCATCGATTACTGGGAGCCAAGCTCTTGATGTCGACGTCGTTCCATCCCCAGACCGATGGACAGACCGAGCGCGCGAATCGATCCGTCGCGCAGATCCTGCGTACCTTCGTGCGACCGGACCAGCGCGACTGGGTTCAGCGGCTGCCGCTGGTGGAATTCGCTATCAACGCGAGCGTCAGCAGCGCCACCGGCTTCGCGCCGTTCGAGCTGAACTATGGGTACATGCCCTCGATGATCGCCGAGCTCCGAGCACAAGAGGAGCCGCCAAAAGGTCTCCGCGACTTCGCACTCCAAGCCCTTCAGAACCTCGCGGACGCCCACGACGCCATCATCGAGGCTCGCGTATTCCAGCGGCACTATGCGAATGCACGCCGCCGTGAAGAACCGAGCATCGACGAAGGGTCGTTGGTCTACCTGTCCACGAAGAACCTCAATTTGCCTAAGGGCAGGGCGACCAAGCTACTACCAAGGTTCGTGGGCCCTTACAAGGTGGTCCGCGCCTTCCCCGAGACGTCCACGTACGAGGTCGAATTACCTGACGCACTCGCTGCTCGGCGTATTCACCCAGTATTCCACGTCTCGCTACTGCGACCGCACCAAGCCAACAATGACGCTCTATTCCCTCAACGCGACTTCGTGCGACACTACGACTTCGGCGCGCCCAACAACGCCGAATTCTTGGTCGACCGCATCAAATCCCATCGATGGGAGGCTGGACAAATCCTGTTCACCGTCGAGTGGGAGATGGGCGATACGACTGAGGAGCCGTACGAGAACGTCAAGGACCTGACGGCCCTCGACGACTATCTTACGCTGCAAGGCGTGGAGCGTTGGGAGGACTTGCCGGGGAATCGGCCTGTCCGACAACGCAAGGCCAACCGCCGCGTGGGTCGACCACGATTGGCACGCGAGTAGTTCAACTTCGCGGCCACGCGGTCGTCACGAGCATTCACGCGTCGCTGACCCGCGCCGGCAGCTGTACAGTTGTCGGGAATTGCCGGCCTCGGCGTCCTCACCATCATTTCGCTTACATCATCCCTCCTAATTGCTACGCTCACTTCACTCGCTTCGCCGACACACGCCGCCGCCCTCAAGATGACCGCTTCCCGACCTCCTTCACGTTCTCGCGACGTGCCCATCTACGATGATGGGTATCGAAACGAGGACGATGATGTCGACATGCGCGACGCACCCCCTAATGCGTCGCGAGGGGGAGGGAGAGTGGGCGGAAGAGGAAGAGAAGCAGGAAACTCGCGACGCGATGATTCGCGCCGCGGGCCCAGCTCCTACGACTTCACCGCTCGCTGCTTTGTAGGGTCCATCGGATGCGAGTGCTCGATATGCCGTCGGCATAGAGATCACGTCGTCGACGAAGGACTACGCAATAACCCGTCGGTCGAGAAGGCTAAGCGCGAACTGGCCGAGCAAATGGCCGCCCGACGTGACCAACAAGAACTCGACGCTCTCCGACGGCAACTGGACACCGCGAACGCACGGGCATCAGCTCGAGAAGAGGAGGTTCGCAATCTTCAACGCCAGCTCGAGGACAGTCGCAGGAATGAGGAGAGGGCACGGCGCGAACTCGACCGAGTACGCACCGTCCCCGACCAACCGCCAGCGCCGTCCTTCGGGTACAGTCGCGGTGCGCGGTATCGCGATGAGCCCTACTGGGACTATCGCGACCGCGATCGCCGCGACCGTTCTCCTCCCCGACGACGATCACCGCCGCCGCGCAAACGCGGTCTCTCCGACGAATGGAGGGCGGCAAGCGCGCCATATGAGCCCCCGCGCCAACTCCTCCGCGACGATCGGTACGATGGCAGTCGGCGGGAGCCCCGCGACAACCACTCACGATCGGAGCGACGCGAGCCGCAGCGCCAAGGGCCTGAGCGCCATCCAGCCCCCTCCACGAGCGCCAGTGTTCAGGCGTCAACCAGCGCTGCGAGCTCCAAGGGCAAGCAGCGCGAGGTCGAACCTGAGCCGACGCCCGTCGCATCAACCTCCGCCGTCACCCTTCCGCCCGCACCGGCGGACTTCCTGGGATGGGGGGAGTACTCTGCTACTCCCGGACCCACAACTCAGGGTGTCCCCGATGATCAGGCGTCCGATAACGGCTCCGACATCAGCAACGCCTCTGACGAGCCGCCCATGAACGCCGCCGCCCTCGCGGCAATGCATCAAGCCCGTGCTCGTCGAGGAGTGGGGGAGCCGCAGATTCGGTCGCCGCACGCACCGGTGGCTGATGATGTGGCTTCCTTCCTTCGAGACCGCATCCACCTCATCGAGCGCCTCCTCCTGCGCTTCCAACCTCATGCGAACGGAGTCAACCCGGTGCAGTGGGTCTTCAATGATCTCACCGCCCGGGGTGAGAACGCGAACATGATCAAGAAGAAGAACAGGACCCCCTACCAGCGCGCCATTGCCGACTTCGTCGTGTTGCCCCGCGCTCCTGGCGTGCGCTCGAAGGGCCACCGCCGCGCGCCAGACGACGACGATGGACTTGGCCTGCACCTTGCATACGCCCTCCAAGAGTCGATGGTCCAGCCCCGCGGCATCTTAGTCTTCAACGTCCCCGACCACAACAACCGCCGCGGAGTCGCCGTGTCGCAAGTGCGGACGCGCATCACCCTGCGAAGGATGTTGCCGCTGCACAGCGACATGTACTCCAACGCCGCCGCCGACGACCACTTCAACTTCATCACCGAGATGGCTATGGCCATTGCGCGCATCGTAACGGAGTCCCCCACTCCGGGTGCTGGCACGCCGGGGTACAGGTCGTACCAGGACCACCTAGGCCTTTCGGGGCAGGCGGACCGGACACCTCGTATCCTGCGACGCTGGGAACGCCTGGAGGGCGCGGATGGACCCGTCTCGCCTGAGCGTGTCGTGAGGTTCTTCACGGCAGTCGGCATCTCGTCGGCCGAGTTCAATGACATGCTACCCTTCGTGGTGCAGCTGTTGTGGGACAACGTGGTATACGGCGTAGACGACACCGGCGACTCCATGACGCTGTACCAGAGGCTGCGCGACCTGATCGTGGCAGCCAATGGTCGGTGGCCTATTGGACTACCGGGACCAACCATCTTCTCGCAGGTACCTGGAGATCTCAGTGTGTCGTATGCATGGCCTCGTCTGCCTGGGCACGGGCAGCCCCTCCTCGTCCACACCGGTCCGAGTACGGGAACGGGAAGCTTCTTAGCTGACCCGAACTTCTACTCGAGCCGGCAGCCAACGCTGGACGAGTACCGACAGTTCGGCCAACCCAACGGCATTCCCATCGCGCCGTGGCCGCGCGTCGGATTGGCCGCCGAGGACGAGGACGCGGAGATGGCGGAGGCGAACGATGCGCCAACTGAGGCCGTACCCGGTCCCTCCATCGAGACAGGCGCGGCTTCAATCGCGTCCGCCCAGGTCGAGCTTTCAGCTCCCGGGCCGTCGCAAGCGCCACCTACCGCCCTGGAGGACGTGGAGATGGAGGATCGCAAGCTCGACGACGTCAAGACGGACCAGGACAGCGCCGACAAGAGCGATCGCGCGAAGGGGAAGCAGAAAGACCCCAACCCCTAGGCTACTCGGTCGAGTGTGGCACAAGGGTGGGGTTCTGCTCTCTTACCTTTGTTCTCGTACCCGCAGGTGCTCGGTCGAGTGCACCGGCAGGTACGGGGCCGCGTCGTGGTGCTGAACGTCTTTGTCGTTCCGAGGGGGAGGGTGTAATGGGGCATGGACTTATACGGACTTGTGGGCGCCCGTGGGCGCATGGACATCACGTGGGCACGTGGCCCGGCTTTATATTACTTCTTGACACATATCTTGATCAGCTCTTTTCTTACCCTGTACTCCTACGTATCTTGCTAATCGCGTATAAGCGGTTCGGTTCAGCTACGAGGGAGTCTAAGGGTAACGAGCAAAAGGACCAACGTCCTTACATCTTCCGTCAGAAGGAGCAAAGTATGTTCTTGTTTGTGGTATCAAGAGCGCCGTCTTATGAAGCGCAGCCTTCGTTGACATGCTCAATGAGATGCGCTTCGGGAACTTGAAGCCTGAGACTATCGAGAAGTTCAGGCAGTTGGCACGACCAGTCACGTATACCGACGGTATAGAGGCGACGGGATTGTACGTTCTCCCTGCTAGTTATGCTTGACCATGAAGTAACTTGACGATTTTTGTAGATATTCTACTCGTGTCGAGGTGGAGGGCGCCAACATGAAGCGCCTGCGCGAACTTCCGGGCCCGGGCAAGATCTTCCGCTCGACGGACCGTGCGGGTCGCGACAGCAATGGCAAACGTGTCTCAGAGGCGCAGATGAAGTCGCTGCTCGAGAAGCGGACCATCTCCTTGCCGGAAGTTGAGCTGCGGGTACATGCTGTTCACCGCCAGCGCGCTTCAGAGCATCACTGACCATTCCCCAGATCGGCGCGCAGGTCATGCTCATCAAGAACATCATTCAAGGCGTCTTGGTCAACGGCTCCGTCGGGCACGTCATCGGCTTTAAGACGCCCAGGCAGGCAAGGGATGAGCAGCAAGACATCGCCGGCATCGACTCCGACCCGAGCGTGCCGCAGAACCAGTACGACCGCGAGAAGCTCGAGCGCGCGAAGGAATTCGAGTGGCCGCTGGTGAAGTTTGCGAATGGAAGGGAATTATTAGTGATTCCGTCGGATTTTACGGTTGAGAACGCGGATGGGGAGATGGAGGCGATGCGGATACAAGTGAGTTGCGGGGGAGGAGAATGTAGCAGAGGGCGGTGGGCTGACGACGAGGGGATAGATCCCGCTTATCCATGCGTGGGCGCTCAGTGTGCATAAGTCGCAAGGACAGACGCTCGAGCGCGTCTTGGTCGATTTGCGGAGGACGTTCGAGAACGGGCAAGGTGCGCGATTATGATCTCACTTTCCGGGTGCCTGCTGATGCCAATCGCGCCAGCTTATGTTGCACTGTCTCGAGCGACGCGCATGGACCAACTACAGGTTTTGAACTTCCATCCATCGAAGTAGGTCTTCGCCTTCAAGCTACGCAATGCCTTCTAACACAGTACTCAACATAGGGTTCGAGCGCACCCGCGCGTCCTAGAGTGGTACATCCATTCAGTGGCGCCTCAGCAGGAAGGGTATCTGTCCGATGAAGAGATGGACGAAGAGTTCGATATCGCATTTACTATGAATTGATCTATTTCGCCAGCGGTGCGTCGTGTCATCTAGGATATATTTCTGTCTATACCTGTACAATACTTTCTACATCCCTATGTTTTCCGGATTGTCGTGTACACATGGTGCAGGGCGAGGTGCACGTGTAAGTGATGTAGCGTGGGACGTCGCGCTCACGGGACTGATGGCAACGCGACGCGCCTTTCGGAGAACCTCCACGCTCTCCTTTGGAAAACTTTGTTTTAGGTCGCGCAGAGTGGTCAAGGCGATGGCGAAGGGGAAGAAACCGAAGCCCAAATTCTACGCTGTCAGGGTTGGCTTCCATGGGCCGGACATTTTCACGTCTTGGACCAAGGTCAGCACGCTCATGTCGTCCAAGGAGCGACCTTACTGACCAGCATCGCAGTGCGAGGAGCAAGCACGTATGAAAGTGCTGTCTATTGCATCCCTACTGATGACGCGCCAGGTCAAAGGTTGCCCTGGAGCCCTATATCAAGGCTTCCAGACGAGGAAGGAAGCGGAAGACTTCATCGCTCGTATGCGGCTTTCCGGAATTGCATAGGAAGAGGTTGTCTGACCGTACACCCAGCCTTCGTCGGGAAGCCGGGCGAGCATGTTGCTGCAGCAGCGCCACCTGAGCACAAGCTCCCCATCCCGGAGCCCGTCAGACCGCCTGCGCCTCTGCCACCGAGATACTTCACGCCATCGGTAAAGCTTTCCAAGACGCAACAGCAGGTTTTCAACCGCGTCAAGAAGGGACAGAATGTATTCTTTACGGGCTCCGCTGGTGAGTTTGCTGCACATTGCGACCTTATGTTGCGGCAAGTTGTGACGCTATAAGTGAAGGTACTGGCAAGTCGCTTCTCATGCGCGAGATCATCAACCACAAAGGCGGAAGGACGTCCTCCCGCCTGGCCGTCACTGCCGCTACTGGCATCGCCGCCGTGAACATAGGTGGCATAACGGTGCATTCTTGGAGTGGCTACTCCAAATTTGACAAGGACCTCGGCGGCAAGCTCATTGGGCAGAGGAAGAAGCGCCAACAAACTATAGATCGGTGGAGAGAGGTCGACACGCTCATCGTTGATGAAAGTAAAGTCTTCTTGCCTTTGGCGTGCTGAGTTCTTTCTGACGCTTTGGCAGTCTCGATGATGAACGCAAGGATGTTCGACATGCTGGTACGTCAATATGACTTGCACTCGATGATATCTTCTGAGCTTTGAACAGGAAGCCTGTGCGCGCCGGCTTCGTGACAATGATAAGCCATTCGGTGGAATCCAGCTTGTACTCTCAGGCGATTTCTTCCAGTTGCCTCCGGTACCAGATAAGCAAGGCGAACCAATCAAGTTCGCATTTGAGGCAGAGTCATGGAATCGCTGTCTGGGCTCGACAATCATGCTGAAGGAGGTATTCCGACAGAAGGAGCAACGTGAGTGCATTCCCCTTCATGTATGTACCCGACAGTGCTGACAGGAAACTGCAGCTCTTGTAACCATGCTCAACGAGGCGCGCTTCGGAAAGTTGAGCGCAGAGACTATTCAGGCGTTTCGAAAGCTCTCGCGCCCCGTGCAATATACGGACGACATCGAGCCGACACGATTGTACGTCTACCCACTTTAAGTAGGGATGATCGGCCTCACTCGCTTTACAAGGTACCCCACCAACGCGGAAGTGGACGCCGCCAACAGGATTCCCCTGCGAAAGCTACCTGAGCCCGGCATGACCTTCAAGTCGTCGGACACAGCGGGCTTTGACGGGAATTGGCAGCCGTTATCCGAGCAGGCGATGCTCGATTCCCTTAGCAGGAACACCATCGCCCCGAAGCAAATCGAGCTACGAGTAAGTGACGCCCGCGTCGGTAAAGCCTCCTCTGAAATCACCTCTTTAGGTTGGCGCGCAAGTCATGCTCATCAAGAACCTCGTACAAGGCGTCCTAGTCAACGGCACCGTGGGTCACGTCATTGCGTTCAAGACACCGATCGACGCCAGGCGCGAACGACTGGACATCGCGGGCATTAACATGTCCGCGATCGACCTGCCGCAAGGCGCTCGAGACCGGGAAAGCTTTGACAGCGTGAAGGAGCGCGTGTGGCCGCTCGTGCAATTTGAGAATGGGCGGGAGTTACTGTGCATACCGCAGGACTTTACGGTGGAGAATGGGGACGGGAGGATGGAGGCGAGGCGGGTGCAGGTGAGTGAAGGATTGGGCGCTTTGGCGGCGAGAAGCTGATGGCAAGGCAGGTCCCGCTCATTCACGCGTGGGCGTTGAGCGTGCACAAGTCGCAGGGTCAAACGCTGAAGCGGGTGGTGGTGGACCTCAAGAATACTTTCGAGTATGGACAAGGTGTGTTGTTTTGTGGAATGAGAAGGACGCCATTGAACGACGCCTTCAGCTTACGTCGCCCTTTCGCGCGCGACGCGGATGGACCAGTTGCAGGTCTTGAATTTTGATCCTTCGAAGTGAGCACGTCTGTCGCGGTTTGTAAGTGCTAGCACTCACGGTCTTTCGCAGAGTTCGCGCTCATCCTCGGGTGCTGAAGTGGTATAGCGAGTTGGAACTATCCCAAGAAGAAGACGAGGACGAGGATGAGAGCGCGCCAGAGGAAGACGAAGACGAGGTGCCCGATCTCCAATTCATAGACTGATTTGGGTCACTGGCCTTGCATGATGGACCCGTCGAGTTCTCATTCATTCGCAGTATGGTCCATCGTACCCCAATACCCCTGGAACCAATCACGCACCGAAGCTCCTTTGATTTATAGAACACCATATTGGATGACACTAAACCACGCGTCGCTCTTCAAGCACATATTCAAGATGGCGTCTCAACATACATGAGGCGTTAATTCGTCAAGAGCGAATAATAGCGTGCACGAATAGATAAACAACATAAATACACGCCTCCGCTTCCCCCATCCTATGAGTTGAACCCAGCGTCCGAATTATGCGGGGTCGCAGGTCAAGACGTTGGTCTCAGTGAAGTGGCAGTCTGTATAAATCGTGAGCGAAACGACGATTAGAACGGCCAGAATTACTTACAGCCATCGACCTGGCCGTCCGCGGACTTGTACGAGCAGGAGTGGCCCTCGCCATAGTGGTTGCTGCCGTTGCAGGCGTCGACTACGACGTGCGGGTTAGTGACTGGGTGAGGATGAGCAAGCCTGGTACTGTGTACCTGGGTTGTCGGCGAGCGCGCGGGCCTGCCCGGCAAGGAGGAAGACAGCGCCGAAGGCGGCGAGGGCGACGGTGGAGAGCTTGAACATCATCGTGTTGTGGTGAGTGGGTAGTGGTGAGGTGCGAAGGCGTTGGAGGGCTGTCGTTGATGAGGAAAGCGCAATTTCGCGCTGGCCTTTATACGCCTGTGGTAGGAAAAAAAAAGGATAGGTATGAAGATGGCACGATCCACCCTCAAAGTGAGCGCTACCATACAGGTGGAGCGTCGAGCTCTGCGGGCAATGTCCATGGACCATCGAGGGAATAGAGACCGTAGCGACTGAGGGATGCTCTTGGGGCCTACGAGTGTCGCACAGTGCGTGTGAGCGTCGCAAAGTATGAATTACCCGCCTTCGCTATACGAATTACCCGCCTCTGCTATACGAAAGTGGAGAGCAATATTTGACGATGATATGAGACGGGGGAGACGAAATCAGAGCCGCCTAATAGCCTGCGTTAGAGGGCTTGTTTGAGTGATTTAGGTGCTGAAAACACTGATGGGGTCGAGGTCAACACAGCATCGACACCTGGAGTAACGACGTACGTGATCATGAGACCTTGCCTGGTCGTCTGCTCGTCGTCCGCACACTTACTGTTAGATTCTATATGGCACACGCAACTAGTACTCTCGCCTCTCGGAATCAGAACCACTCCTTCGATATAACTTACACAGCGCACTCTTGCGAGCGTCCTGGTATCCTGACTACACCGGCCAATATATGTATACCTTCCACTTGCGAGCTTCAATGCCCTCGCCCGCGACATGCCTCCTGATTTCCCTTTCCACCCTCACGAGCGACGTCCAGAATCGCTCGTCCCTACTGACCTTCTCATCCCTCAAGACGTCTGTACGTAGTTGCCTTTGAAAACGTCAGCCACCAACATCGCAAGCACTGCTCCACACCCCACTCACCCGGGAAGACCCCTTGCTGTCCATTCAACCTCCCCGTCCACCAATCCTCCGCATTCTCCGTCCTCTCCACCACCTCTATTCGGTCCCCGGCCTTGAAGGACAGATCCCCCTCCGCCTGCGCATCGAAATCGTACAGCGCCGTCACGTACTGCACCGCCGGCGCCGCGGGCTTCGGCTTCGGCTTGAGCGGCGGCGGGGGCGGGGGCGCTTTCTTCGACGCGACGCTCGTGGAGGACGCGGCGGCGGGGGAGGGCGAGTAGGGTGGTGGCGGGGCGGCGGCGCCGGGCTTCGTGCCTGGCGGGGGAGGGGGCGCTTTCTTGAAGGCGGCGCCGGCGGAGACGCTGCGGCCGGGTGGGGGGCCTTTGGAGAAGCTGGAGCCGCCAGAGGAGGCGGAAACCGTGCGGCTGACGCCGCCCTCGCCGCGGCTTTGTTGGACGAGGCGGGCTGGTGATAGGATGAGCTATACCAATCGGCGGTAGGGAAGTAGCGGGGACGTACAGACTGAGACGATGCGCTTGATGATGCCGAGCTCCTCGATGACTTCCCATGCGTTCGAGCGCTTCTCTTCGTATTCTGCCTGGATCTGCTGGCCTGGGACGTTGCTAATGTCGTACTTAGCCTCCTCGGCAAAGGAAGTGATCTTCTCGAGGATGAGGTAGTAGATCTGCAACCTACAAGAGCGTCCTTAGGGGATGTTGTGAGATATGAAGTCAGGTACGCACTGCATGTAGAAGAACGAGTGCCACAGCGGGTCGACGAATTGGGTGGAGAGGGTCATAAAGCGTGGGAGGTCGTTCTTCAAGGCTGTGTTAATGTAATCATACTCGTTCGTCGCGACCTCGAACTCTTGCTCGAGCTGCAAGGGTCATTAGCGATGACCAGAGCAGCTAGTGGTGGACGTACCTTGAACAGGTTCTTCTCGTCGCTTAGAGACTTCTCCTTCTTATCCCGCAGCTTCATCAACGAGTTATTATGACGATCATAATCCATGAGCTATCAACGTAGTCATCAGCTTTCATTTCAGACGTGGATCTACCCATCACATACCTTATGCTCCCGCTTTACGATAGTCTTCCTGATCATCTTCATGACGGCCTGCAGCTCCTTGACCGGCCCGACAATCCTGCTCTCGATGAGTTCGAGCTCAGGTGCTACGCTCTGCTGCAGCTCAGCCATGGCGTTCTCGTAGTTGTGGACATTGTTGAGCGTATGCGCAGCCTCGGGGTGCTTGGTGTTCAAATCGAACTCGCTCGAGATGGGACTGAAGATGATGGCGAAGTGTTGCGCGAACTCGGAGCCGGAGGTAAAGAGCTCTGTGGGGAAGTATGTAAGCAATCGGTCGAATGCTGTGTTAGGGGACATACTAGTGACAGAGTCCGTGAAGGACTTGATGTCCTTCAACATCGACTCCGCGGCCTTCTCTAGGATCGTGAAGCTGCGATGGTAATCTTCAAACTCCGGATCATTGGATTCTAGAGGGACAATGCAAGTCGGAGGGTGGGGAAGGTGAGCGCCTCAGAAATCGTCCCATCGACGAATGGCAGACATAATCTCACTCTTGGACATGCCGACCTTGCTGGTCAGCATGTGCGGTGTCCTGGGGACGTATCAACATGGGTTCTATAGCACTTGAAGCGCTACGCACCGCTTGATGGCCTTGGTAAAGCCCTTCATGGCTGCTGGCGACGGCGGAGATGGCGGTGAGAGCAGAAAGGCTTGGCCCAGCGTTCGCCGCGCCTGTGCACATCATCGACGAGCGCGCCGCGTGCCGCAATGCCGTGTCCCTGGATTCCCACGCCACATATTCTCATGACGATCCCTGACTGATCGCCCGGCGCTTGTTCTCGACGTTCGCGGGCCACCATGTCGAAAATTAACCAGCCCTCGAATCAGATCAAGTGAGGCGCATGCTATTGCAGAGGCAGAGATAATGACTAAACCAGTAAAGGCTCACGAACGTCTCGATTGTCCGCCTGAAGAAGGGCGGTAAGCGCTTTGAGGTGTGTACGCGCGATGATGACGGAGATACCAACGACTGACTGTCCCCCTCAGATCGCTTGCTACAAGAATAAAGTACAAGAGTACCGGAATGGAGTGTACGTCCCCCCCCTCGTTCAATTGTATCACACCCATCTCATTTTCCCTCCCAGCGAAACCGACCTAGACGACGTCCTCCAAATCTCCAATGTCTTCATCAACGTCTCCAAGGGCGAACTCGCAAAAGCCGCCGACCTCAAGAAGTCCTTCGGAACCACCGACCAGGACACCATCGTCAAAGAGATCCTGAAGAAGGGCGAAATGCAGGTCGGCGAGAAGGAGCGCGAGCACGATCTCGCGTCCCTGCGGAAGGAGATCGCGACGTTGGTGGCGGAGAAGTGTGTGGATCCGGCGACGCAGAGGCCGTACTCGGTGGGGATCATTGACAAGGCGATGACGGAGGCTGGCTTCAGTGTGAAGCAGGGGAAGAGCGCGAAGAGTCAGGTAAGGTGGAATATAGTTGATTATTAGAGCTCTGCTGACGGGCCGTCCAGGTTTCGGAATGCATCCGACTACTCCAAACGGAGTCGCAGCTCCCCATACAGCGCGCACGGATGCGCATTCGCGTCGCTCTGCCGAAGGCTGACGCTGATAAATTGCGTGCCAAGATCGTCGAAAGCGCAGAGAAGGTTGAGACTGAGGAGTCGCCAGCAGACGAGTGGGAGGCCGTGAGTCGTACTCCGCTCGACTCGATCGCTCTCAACGCCCACCTTTCCTTGCAGACGATGCTCATCGAGCCGAGCCAATTCCGCGTAATCAACGAGATCTTGCAAAAGGAATGCAAGGGCCGTGGAAGGATAGAAACGCTAACGTTTGCCGCTACGGCGACCAGTTAGAGGTCTTCCGAGCTGCTTCTGCCCATGTTTGTTGTATCACGTACTTTGGAGTAAGTTATCCGTAATCGTGTACCACTACCCCGCTGCTGCAGTCAACCGCCATTGTTCGCACTGCCCACTGAAGCTGATCTGAGGTCCGTCTGAATTACGCCAAGTGACCAACAACATAACCAAGAAAGGTTCACAATTACTAGATAGTAAGGTATGTGCGACTATTGGGCTGTACTAGATCAGAATTACCTTCATACAAATCTGTCTCCATCTCCTCCTGCGCGACCCCAGATGACCCCCTTGCATCTAAAACCTCCTTCCACCAAAACTCATCTCCTCAAACAATCGTCGTCTTCCCCAGCGACTCCGTCACGATCTCGACTCCGTCGTCGCTGTCTTCGTCGCCCGAGTCGCAGAGGTCGATGACGCCGCCGGGCATGGTCTTCGACGAAGTGGATGTGGGCGTGGTCTTCGATGCGGTGGACACCGAAGTTGTCTTTTTGACCCGGATGGTTTCGACCGTCCGCTTGACCGCCGAGCCGCCTGAGTGCGCATGAGCGTTCGCACCCAGCGGTAACGGCCAGAATAACGACACAGGTGCGATACATACCTTGCCCCCTCGCCACCGCCTGCCTGCTCGACTTGGGCGTGTCCGGGTCGCGCGGCGTATGTGATCGGGTGGTGAAGAGCGGCTCGAGCTTGCCACCACAGCCGCAGACTGTTAGGGGAAACACGTTAGTCGATCAGAAGGACGACGACGATGGCCCAGAGGAGCGAAGACTGAGAGACAAATCAACACTCACACTGCGTCTCGACCTTGATGGACTTGGAGAAGCGGCCGAAGCTGCGGGAGGGTGAGTATAAGCTTGTCTCCTCAACGTAGGATGAATGAGGGAGGACAAAAACGCACATCTTCCCACAGGACGTGTTGCAGCATTCTATATGGGGGAGATGGTTAGCTTTACAGAGCGTACCCAGCAACAAAAGTAAACGTACGCCACCGATACTTGTGATTGATCTCGTAGCTGTGCGTCGTCGAGATTTCGATGTCAGATCGTTTTGCCATAACCCGCCGGCCCCTACGAGATGACAGCGCACTTGAGCTCTACGATACTTTGAAGGGGGGACAGGGGAGCTCACCACTTCCAAAACAACTTGTCATGATTGCTTGCCAGATCCTTGTCGATGATCCACGTCGCGAGGTGGCACATTTCGTGCGCGAGAGTGTAGCGGATGCGTTCTGAGGGAGAGGTCGTTAGTGTCTCCCCAATATTTTGCGTCAGTCCACATTGAAAGCACACGCACCATCCCTGTCCAAGATCTTCGTCGCCAGCTCGATGCAGGTGACTACTTGACCTTCCGAGTTCCTGGGTTGCAAAGGTTCGTCAGTATTCCTCTTCCAATCACAAGAATACAGCCCAAACTCACCTATGATACCTCGCCCGCCCCGCCGTGCTCGTCATCTTCGCATTCCACACCAGCGGCGTCTCCGGTGGTAAGCCACCCTTGAACACCTGCGCGTTGAGCTGGGTGAATATGTCTTGCGCGTAGGCGGCGCGCCGCGCGGCCTCGGCTTCACGCAGGGCCTTTTGGGTGGGCTTGCGAGGGGAGGGCGGACGTTTCGTGGGGGAGGTGGGGCGAGAGGGACCAGCTTTGTCGGGAGAGGATTTGGTAGGGGATGTAGAGCTAGACTTCGAGGGGGAAATGGACCGTGATTTGGAAGGGGAGGTGGCGCGGGATTTAGAAGGGGACGAGGGCCGCTTGGTAGACGAGGACGCGGCGGGCTCATCAGGAAGTACGGGCCACTTGAAATGAGGTATAGGAGGCTTGGCTTTGGAAGTGGAAGGTGCAGTAGTAGGTTGGGAGGTCGTAGGCAGACGGTCGAAGGGATCAATAGGTCGAACCGAGGGAAATGGTGAAGGTGAAGGACGCGTCGGACTGATGCTGACGGGGCGTTTCAGCGTGCGCTTCGCTTTGGGAGTATCGCTAGATTTGACGATGTTAGAATCTCGCTCAGCGAAACGCCATAACCTGTACGCACACATGCAGAATCGCCTCCGAGTCGTCCCATTCATCGTCGGACTCAACGGTCTCCTCGCGCGGCGCGACACTCTGCTCCTCGTCGGAGTCGTCGAGGAACAAAGGGAGGAACTTGATACGGCTGGAGCCTTGTTCCTCCGGCTCGGACTCCACTATCTCCTCGTCGGACCCATGCGAGGTGATGCTGACCTCGCGACCCTTCGTAGGAGATCCCTGGCGGACGCTGGGCTTCCCGAGACCACCGAGGGGATACTTCTTCCTCGGTGTTGGGGGACTGGGAGCCTTGGTTCGAGGCCGCGTCGGCCTGGGTATGTCAGCGCGGCGATCGACTCCTTCAGAGTACGCGAACGCACCTGGGCTCCTCTTCCTCGTCCTCATCCGAGGATATCTCGATCACGTCCGACACATACTTGATTGTCCTGGCTACCTCCGCCTCTGACTCCTCCGTCTCCGTCTCGCTTCGATAGCTTTACGTCCTCGTCAGCCATGCCATTGAGCATATAACCTGCCTGATACTCACTTCAGTCTTTCCTCCTCACTATCCGGTACCTCCTCCCCGCCTCCCTTCGGCACCAGCGGACTCGGAAACACGCGCGTCGCCTTCGCCTTGAGCTTGCCAGGGTCGGGCTCATTGAGCACCAACGACGAGGACTTGCGCAGCGGCTTGCGCGGAGACCCAGACATAGTTTGCAGAGTTTATAGTGTGCGTCGGGTATCGTAGAGTTCAGAACCGCGCCTTCTGCACGACCAAGTCAAGTCGAACGCGCTGGAAGTAGACAAAAAGCAAATCCGATGCCGAGCCCGCGTCTGGAGTAAGGTTCACGTGATCGTGATTCTCCCACGCCACATTGCTAAGTCAGGGGTCACTGAGTCTCGCACCAGTGACCAGTTTTTCTTCTCGGAGTTCTCCCTGGGAATCCCAACTCATCGGCCTGAAAGCAAAACAACTAGATCTATACCAAGCAAGCGGCATATACTACAAGACCGATACATTATACAAGCAGTCAGATACATACACGGGCGCGTCCGAGGCTGGGTGCGCCCCTGGAGGAGGATCCTCCGCCTAGAAGTCCATTAAATATGTGGGTTTAGCGATGTTTTGTGAGTGGGATGGTAGGAGTCCGTCCATGTGCATGTGGGTAGGTCTAGGATGAATAGGCCGTCCAGTGGATGTACAATGTTATACAACCTCGACGAAGTTGGCGGGGAAGTTGCCCTCTTTGCCGTTCGCCTTGCCTCGCCACCTGTACAGAGTATCAGTCTCGTTCACCCGTCAACTGACGATTGTAACGAGGCACTCACCAATCGTCCGTACTCTGGCTCTTCTTCGTCACCGTGATCACGTCGCCCTTGGCGAAGGACAGGTCGCCGGGCTGTAGGACAAAGTCAGCCATGCAAGAGGTCTTTGAGAAGCGTAGGAAAGCGTGAAAAGCGTCGGCTACTCACCTCCACCGCATCGAAGTTATACAGCGCGATCGCGCGCGCAACTCCCTCGCCCGGCCCCAACGGGCGCGTCAGCTCGGGCTTGGGTGCGATGTGTGGCTTCGGAGATGTTGTACTGCGCCCTCCCGCGGAGCCGGTATTGCGCCCTGCTGCAGAGCCCGTGTTCCAGGCAGAGGCGGAAGAAGTATTGGGCCCGGTCCACGCCGAAGATTGCGGCGCAAAGTCGGATAGGTCGTCGAACGATTCCTCCTTCCGTGCGAATGGGTTCGGCGACGACTTGGAGCGGAAGTGCGCTTGGTTGGAGGAGCCGTAGCCGTTCCCAGTCGATCCTCCATAACCGCTATCCGACCCGAAGGCACCTCCGTTGAGCGCGATCGGCGGCGACGGCGGGGGCGAGTAGTCGCCAAACAAGTCGTTCGGCGCATTCCCGTACAGATCATTAGACGCGGGCTTATTCGTGAGATGCGGATGCCGCCTGCCCTCGTCCTCGGGAACAAAGTCGCTCTCGAACTTGGTGCCGAAGGACGCGGTGGCGTTTGTCGCCGTGTCGTCGTAGCGTCGCGACACTGGCATCGACTGCGAGGTCTTCATACCCGTTCCGTTGCTGTAGATCCCCGCGCCGTTCCCGTTCGCGAAGTCCCCTCTGGTCGCGCTCCCGGTGCTCCCTGACGGAGAACTCGTCGACCCAAAGTAGTCGTCCGCGGTTTCATTCCAGCTCTCCGGCGGGAACTGGATCTTCCCCCCATCCTTCCTCTTCTTCTTCAGCTGCGCCGGCGTGCTCGGCGTATTCCCCCCGCTCCCCAACCCGCCGAACGCGTACCCCGTCCCCGTGCCGAAGTCGCTCACGCTGCGGTCGTGCACCCAGGGCCGGTTGCCCGGGAGCCCCGTGCGCGCCTCGAGCGTCTGGATGAGCGGCCGCGCCCACGCGGGGGGCTCAATCGCGCCGGAGAGGAGCTGCTTGGCGGAGACGGAGGTGCCGTAGGCCTGGTAGTTCGCGTCCTCGCGGTCGACGATGACAGAGCCCTCGAGGGAGAGGCCACCGAAGAGGCCGCGGGTCTTGGAGTAGGAGTACCTGTGGGAGGTGTGAGTGGAAGAGCGAGGCGAAAGAAGGGCTAGGAACGAGTTGGTGGGAGGCTGTGTGTGCGCGAGGAGGGCAGTGTACAGACGCACGTACATTGCTGCCATCTTGCCCTTCGTGTTGAGAGAGCCAAGTGCTTCGCCGTTGCGTCCGAGCGGACCGAGCGCGATGCTCATGTTGCCACCGAGCGTGAGAGAGCCCGCGGCCATGAACGATTTCTGGATTCATCGTGAGAGGAAAGGGGAAGGGGGCGGGAAAGCGTAGCACGTACGATAGCCTGAAAGCGCTGCAGTCAGTACAAGTAGCGAGGGGGTAGGAAGCGATGCACGTACCGAGCGTGTATTGAGGACGATTAGGAAATCAGTGACTTCAGCGCCTGCCTGGCTGCCGAAGCCGACTCCTGCGGTACCGATCGCGCTAGGTGCGGACCAGCCTGAGGACATGTCAGAAGGCATGTAGGTCGAGGGAAGGACGGTGCACATACTGCCATTGTCGAGGCGCGCGATCACCACGCCACTCCCTGATTCAAATCGGTCAGCTACCCCGCATTCGCCTGAACCTCCGGTACGCACCTGCTCGCGCTGAGAACAGGAAGCCTGCTTTGAAGACACTAAATATTGCGAAGCCCTTCGCATGCTCGATGATCTCTCTGGGTATGATACCGTCGAGGCCATTATTCGCGCTGTCCACGAACGACTGGACTGCGCGCAAGTGGGTCGATCAGTACGGGGCTCCTTGAACCGCATTCGGGGGCACGCACATATCTTCGCTGCCTTTGCGCATTCTTTAGGGAGAGACTGAGGTATAGGAGAATTGAACTTCATGAGTGTTCGAGACAAGAGCGTCGGACGCTCGCGGCATGACTTTCTCTGCCGTTGGCTGTGTGCCGGGATGACATGAATGCGATGACGTCGAGTAAAGCTCGGTCCGGGTTTCCGGCCATTGTACTTTTCCTCCGAACGCCGAGGACAGGCTCGGGGCAGCCATCGTAAGCGGACGTGTGCGTCGCCGTACGGCCTCCTGGCGCATATCCCACTGATTCATCTCACTGATGTAGTGACTAGCATAGTCATACATCCAACACGAGTCTCAGCACAACTACCCCTTTGCCACATTGTACGTGGACCAGCTCCCCTAGCAAGCTAGGGAAAGAGGCGACCCATGCTGGCCTCATAACCACTGGAAACTCTACGCTCGCTCAATAAGCGCTACTGCAACCTTTGTTTCGATCCCTAGGACGATCTACCGCAAAGGGTTGCTTATGATCAGCGAAGCAGGTACTCCCTTTTCCTCCTTGTACTTGGCGTTCTCGGGTCAGTGACCCCATGGATTCCATATATAAGAGGATTCTCAGTCGATTCTGGGCAGGTGATCCCTATGGGGCCTTATTTGGGCAAGAAATATCAAAAGCATACATACTAGCATCGCATGAGTACCAAAAGCATGAAAAACAGCATGATGAGGGTACTAAAAGCATCCACTTTACCAAAAGCAGCGAAGTACTCTCAAAAAGCACATGATCACTTGTAGAAAGCACTGAAGGAGATGTACAGTACGCGTCAGTGCATTCGTTTTCGAGCAGTAGTGAGTCCTCCAACCTTTGGAGTGCTCGCATGATGCGACGAAGTGAAATGTTTCTCCACGGACGCCAAGTTGTGGGTGGTTGGCGGGGTCAGTCACGGCTTCGTGTGACGACGGCCTTCTCCGGGATATTCTCCCACGCTGTTCTAAACAAGTCCAATGGTATTCATTCATTCCCATTTGGAATACTTGCTTTTCCTCAGGCATATGAGCACTAATCCTGTATATTCTCAGAAGACATAATGTCCGGCTACTGATAGGCAGGGGCGGAAACCCTCAAAGGAGGTCCCACGTCGGCTTTTGCCGATATGTCACGGGGATAATCACTGTGACGTCCCATAACGCAGCTCGCGCAGCTTCCTGACCGCCATGCCGCGATTTAAAGCACTCAAATCACACTTAAAAGTGCTCACTCTACACTCATGAGTACACTTGTCGAGCTATACACTTCCCCACTCTCTGCTTACTGCTCTATGCGATACTTTTACACCGCACTTTGTACTTCCGTGCTCATGGTATTTTTTGCCGAAAAATGACCTCATAGATCCCCTCAGCCAGAAGCACTGGACCCGAAATCACCGAATTTCGATGTGTGGTGCGAATCTGACGACTCTTCTCTGCAAAATTCCCTCTCACCCTCGCTGGATCTGGCTCGAGATAGCGGCAAGGCTGTTCTCGCCTGAGCCCCCTGAGAACGCCTGTCTCGAGAAAGTATGGCGACGATCATGTTTCCCCGAGGAAGAGCAGAATTCCGTGCGGACGCAGGGGAACGTGTTCAGATCCGCGAGAGTATAAAGAGCGACTGCTCGCATTTCTGCCAAGCTCTATTCCTCGCCTCAAAAGGACTCTCAGGATATGACTCTGCTCGGTGTTGCCTTAACGGCTCTATTGGCGTTCTCGCCGCTCGCCTTGGGATTATCCTCCACGCTTGAGCAGGTCGATGACTTTGGCGACAACCCCACCAACGTCGGCATGTACTACTACAAGCCAGAAAACGTGACCGAGAACCCCGCCCTCATCGTCGCCATCCACTACTGCACGGGAACGGGCACCGCGTACTTCGAGGGTACGCCCTACGCGCAGCTGGCGGACGAATACGGGTTCATCGTCATCTACCCCAGCTCGCCCAACGAGGGCACCTGCTGGGACGTCAGTTCCTTCGAGACGCTCAAGCACGGCGCGGGCGGCGACAGCTACGGCATCGCCAACATGGTCGGCTACGCACAGACCGACTGGGGCGTCGACCCCGCGCGCGTCTTCGTCACCGGGACTTCGTCGGGAGGTAAGTTGGCAGTCCACCCTCCGCCTGCCACTCTCTCCCAAGGAAACAACGTGCTTACGCCGACGCCCCATAGCGATGATGACAAACGTCCTCGCCGCCGCCTACCCCGACCTCTTCGCGGCCGGCATCGTCTACTCGGGCGTCGCCGCGGGCTGCTTCATGTCCTCCACCGGTGGCGTCGACGCGTGGAACTCGACCTGCTCGACCGGCGCGTCGACCGCGACGCCGGAGCAGTGGGCGAACGTCGTCTACGACATGTACCCGGACTACACGGGCGAGTACCCGCGCATGCAGGAGTACCACGGGACCGCGGACGACGCGCTCGAGTACCCGAACTTCGCGGAGGAGGTGAAGCAGTGGGCAGGCGTGTTTGGGTACGATGCGGAGAGTCCGGTGCAGACGCTGGAGGATACGCCGTTGGAGGGGTATACGAAGTTTGTGTACGGTGATCGGCTGCAGGGGATCTCCGCGGAGGGCGTTGGGCATACTGTACCGGTGCAGGGCGAGGAGGATTTGAAGTGGTTTGGTATCATCTGAGGGGAAGCGCTCAAAAGATAGCAGAACGTTATTCGTAGGTATTGTCAGGGGGTATACGGGTAGGAAGGCTTATATTGTATATGTAGAGGTTGTAGATGTCGTTGCGCACCATCAGGGAGATAAATCATTCAATGAACTGCAGATCGGGCACCTCATCCACCTCCTCCTCTGACGCGCCTTCTTCCTCCTCCTCTTCTTGAGGCTCCTTCAGCTCGCTGTACCACTTCAAGACCCGGGGATGAGCGTGAACTCTGCGAGAAGGCGCCGTCAATACTGGAAAAACATGAATCACAGCGTACGTCTGACTCACTTCGAAGGGTCAAAGTTCAAGACTTGCAGCTGGTCCATGCGCGTCGCTCGCGACAGAGCGACATAAGCTTGTTATTCTGATGAACTTCCTTTCTCCCGATACTCTGCAAGCTTACGTACCCTGCCCATGCTCGAAAGTCCTGTTCAAGTCGACCACCACCCGCTCCAGCGTCTGACCCTGCGACTTGTGCACGCTCAACGCCCATGCATGGATGAGCGGTACCTTGGTTGTCATAAGCTTCACAATGCGACACTCCAGCTTCACAATGCAACACTCCTGCTTCACACTCACCTGCACCCTCCTCGCCTCTACCTCCCCGCCCCCGTTCTCCACCGTGAAGTCCTGCGGTACACAGAGCAATTCCCGCCCATTCCCAAACCGCACCAGAGGCCATACGCGCTCCTTTACACTTTCGAACCTCTCCTGATCTCGGGAGCCCTGCGGCAGGTCGAGCGCCAGCATGCTGAGCCCGGCGATGTCGAGGCGGTCGAGCCGCGCGTCTATGGGCGTCTTGAACGCGATGACGTGCCCCACGGAGCCGTTGACGAGGATGCCCTGGACGAGGTTCCTGATGAGCATGACTTGCGCGCCCGTCTGTTGGGCTGGGTCAGGAGGCGGTCGCGCCGTGGAAGGCGCCGCCACATACGCGTAGCTCGATATCCTTCGGGGCGATGGTGTTCCTCCTGAGCGAGCTGAGCATTAATTTCTCGGAAAGGGGCTCGCCATTGCCGTCCAAGCCTGCCGTGTCCGTCGAGGAGAAGACTGTGCCGGGTCCTGGTAGCTTTCGCAGGCGGATCAGGTTGGCGGCGTCGACTTCCGCGTTGGTGGCAAACCTTGGGAAGGAAATGAGCTGAGCCTTCCTCGCATGATCAGAACAGACAGACGTACAAGCGCGTCGGCTCGATGTCGTCCGTATATTGCACGGGGCGCGAGAGTTGGCGGAACGCCTGGATGGTCTCTCGCTTCAGCTTCCCGAAGCGCGCCTCGTTGAGCATGTCGACGAGGGCTACATAACACGAATGAATATGGTCAGGCGCTTGGTAAAAGGGTGCACTCACGCTGCTCCTTCTGCCTGAATACCTCATCCAGCACAATGGGCGGGCCCATGCAACTTTTCCACGAAGCCGCCTCGAAGGCGAACTTGATTGGCTCGCTGGGTTTGTCCTGGACTGGAGGCAACTGGAAGAAGTCGCCGCAGAATACCAGCTGGATACCGCCGAACGGTTTGTCTTTGTCACGAAGGCGGCGAGCACAAGCTTCCTGTTCGCATTTCAGGTCAGGACCTTCAGTCAGCAGAGCATCCCGACGTACCAGCGTGTCAAACATCTTCGCGTCCATCATCGAGACTACAAAAGGTTTAGGAGGATGCCAGCGCTTCGATTATAATACGGTCTCACTCTCGTCAATAATTAACGTGTCGACCTGCTCCCACCGATCCAGCGTCTGCCGGAGTTTCTTTCTCTGCCCAATAAGTTTGTTAGCGAGATCCTTGTCGAACTTGTTGTAGCCACTCCAAGAGTGTATCGTCGTCCCACCGATATTGCACGCAGCGATGCCAGTGGCAGCGGTGACAGCCAGGCGAGTCGATGTCCTTCCGCCTTTGTAGCTGATGATCTCGCTCATGAGGAGCGACTTCCCGGTACCTGGACTCGCAGTCATGACTGGCAGTGGTGTAAAGGCAAGCGTATTTACCAGCAGAACCGGTAAAGATGACATTTTGACCTTTCTTGACGCGGTTGAAAACCTGGCGTTGCGTTCTGGAGAGCTTCACCGAGGGCGTGAAGTATCTCGGTGGCAAAGGCGCGGGCGGTCGAATGGGCTTCGGGATAGTGACCTCTGGCGTGGGTCGCACTTCAAGTGCGGGCTGTTCCGTTGAGCTTTTCCTTTTCAGAAAGGCTGCAAATACAACGTGTCAGTGCCCTTCATGACACGAACTTAGAATCTACGCACGAGCAATGTACTCTTCAGCCTTCTCCATCGTCGGATGGCTCTTGTATACGGCCCCAGAGTGTCCATGTACCTATGACTGTCACTACTAAAACTAACAATGAGGTCCAAATTCGTGTCCTTACTCTTTTCCTACACTACGGTATAGCTCAGTAAGGTTATTCAATATCGTTGCACTCGGCTGCGCACCAACCTCTTCCCAAGTGTAGTAGATATTCGGCCCTTCAAGACCTATTCTAACGGCGTAGTACTTCTTCTTCGCCTTCGCCTTCGCCATGGTTGTGACCGTCGTAGAAGAGCTACAAATTCGTCCGGGAAAGCGAGCGATGGTTCCCCACGAGACGCGACGCGTCACTGGCGCGTCACAATTTGGTCGCGTGAGCGCGATCTCCCACGTGCACTCCAAATCAATAGAGTGACACTACAGTAAGTACTGAGACTCTGAGAGTGACACTGTTCAAGTTGACGAAAACCACATCAGCGCTCTCAGACGCCTATATCGCCCAAACAAACCCCTCTAACGCAGGCCATTAAGCGGCTTTGATCTCGTCTCCCCCGTCCCATCTCGTCGCTAGAAATTGCTCTCCACCTCTGAATAGAAGAGGCGGGTAATCTATGCTATGCGACACTCGTACGCCGCAAGAGCATCCCTCGGTCGCTACGCTTCCTATTCTCTCGAGGACCCACGAGCCTTGCCCGCAACTCTCGACGCTCCACCTCTATAGTAGCGCCCAGTAGCAGGGTGGCTCGCGGCGTCTACGGACATGTCCTTTCAGCCTGCTGTGGACGTATAAAAGGCCAGCGCGAAGGTTCTCTTTCCTCATCAGCTACAGCCCTTCAACGCCCTCGCACTTCTCTTCCACCCACACCAACAAGATGATGTTCAAGCTCTCCACCGTCACCCTCGCCGCATTCGGCGCTGTCTTCCTTCTCGCGGGTCAGGCTCACGCGCTCGCGGACAACCCAGGTATGCCAGGAGTTGTCCAGTAATGCCTCAAGCAGCCGCTGATCTTGTACTCACAGTCGACGCCTGCAACGGCAGCAACCACTACGGCGAGGGTCACTCATGCTCATACAAGTCCGCCGATGGCCAGGTCGATGGCTGTAAGTAGTTCTGCTCGCCCTCAGCGCCGCCTTCGCTCACATCGTTCGGCAGACTGCCACTTCACTGAGACCAACGTTTTGACCTGCGACCCTGCTTAGATTAGGAAGTAACGGCTATAGCCTATAGGAGAAAGGAAGCTCGAAGGCAGCGGGGCGTGTATTTATGATGTTTATCTATTGGTGCACGCTATTTATTCGCTCTCGATGGCTCAAAGTCTGGAATGCTATGCACGATCTCGAGACTCGAGTGTCCGCTCGCAAAGCTGTACGCATCTCTGCGGAGCGCTTAAGGCACACTTTCACCTCCGAACTGCTGTTTGCTATGGCCGCATGCGAGCCACGGCCACAAGTGTAAATTGCTGCTACCGTTGTAACGGCGCGCTGGCCTTCCTCCTTGACGATGCGTCAAATGGCGGTCGTGGGTGGTGCAGCCGATGGGCGTGCGGTGTAAAAGTGATGATACGTAGCTGTACACTTCTCGTGATTCTTTGCACATATAACTCTCAACCCTTGATTGACTCGGACGTTTGCCCAAGTCGATCAGCCCCTCCGCTCACGCCTTGCCTTCGATCAACCATTTCGCCACAATCTCCTGCACCGCGGGCGTGGCATGCACCTCATCCGCCCATATACCCCCGCCCACCTCCGTCAAGTCGTTCTTCGTGAACCCGTATTTCTTTGGGTCGTCAAGCACGGCAGTGAAGACGTCGCGGACGGAGAAAATGGATAGCGTCACTCCAGGCGCCGCGCGCTGGAACTCTGCCACCTTGACGGGGAGGATACGGTTCCAGGCAGCCATCGCCGCGATGACCTGGGTCTTGTTCTCGGGTGTCCGCTTCAGTGCTGGAGGTAAGACGTCAAGTTCAGGGAAGGCAGAGAAAGATGGTTTCAGTTGCATACCCTCCGGCGCGCGCTCGAGCGGCGGGACGTCCATGAGAACGAAATGCTTGGCACCATACTCTTCGTGCAGCTTGCGCACGGCAGCCAGGACCTTGTCAATGGGGGCCTCGACATCCTCCGCCAGCACCGTGTCGCAGTCGTTGATGCCAAAGTAGAATGCTGGGATACGGCGTGGGGTGATCAGTACGCAAGTCCACCCGCAGAAGGATCGCGCGCTCACCGTAGGTGGTCGTGTCTGGGTTCAACGCTTCCTCTTGCGAACCCGGCGGGTATACCGCAAGGAACTTATCTAGCTCCCTGCCGAGGTCGACTGCTGCTGTCGCGTGTGGGTAGGCGAAGTTGCGGATTGTGGGGTTTCGTAGACGAGGGTGCGTCTTGACGAAGTCAACCTGATTTCGACGATGTATCAGTCAAGTAAGCTATCCAGAGGACTCTGTACTCACCCAAGTCCTATCCTCCGCAGAGTACGTCGCATCAAGTTCGCGCTTGTCGGTTGCGCTGAAGGAGTCACCGCTGACAGAGGCAACTTTCAGCTAATCAAGGACTCCCGAGAATGGGATCTGGCTATTACAAGACCACAAGCGTCTTCATCGCCACGCCCAGCTTCAACGATCCAGCAGTCGGGATATTGGCAGCCATGGTGGGATGGAAAGGTGCTCGGACCATAGCTAGACTCGAACGACCTTTATAGCCCCCACCTAGCTGCGAGCGCTGCGTTACGCAGCGCCGCTCTGCCCGGATCTGCCACCAGCTATCACCTGAGCCGTATCCTGCTATTCAAAACATCAGCATGACCAACATCTATAGACGCACAAACATAGCACGTACCTGGTGCGTAGAGGCGCTAATCCTCGAGCGCTAGCCATCCGTCCGCACCGGAGAAGGCCAGTCGACGACGTCCTCAACCGCACAACCGTCAGCGCGCTCAGACTTACCTCCATTCTCATCCTCACCAATCTTCCGATTTCCCGCAATGGGCGTCGTCTGACAAGCTGGAGTGTGTGTGGCATAGGGGCATATCTATCTATCCTAAGATGCAGCGTTACATGGGGGTAAAATACGAGAGCAAAAGCAACAGAGCGACAGTAAACGAGTACAAGAGGCATAGAGTAACCGTGTCCGTACAAATACAGGTGCAAGAATAAGTCAGTCGTTACAGCGTGGCGCGTCGTCTTCTTCATCAGGACTCGGGAATGTAGGGAGTCTGTTATGTGTGCGGTGCGTGATGTGGGTACGCAGCCCGCTTTCCTGTTGCTGTTGTTGTTGTTAGTAGTAAAATACAGCCAATCGTCCACGCCCGCGCGCCCCGCGGTCCGTCGCCCTGCCGGCAGACGGCGCCGCGGCGAGCGGGCATCCAGGAGCCCCGCCCCGCCGGGGTCCTCATCGTATATGTGCGTGAGCAGTCGTTCACGCGTCGTCTTCTCTGTTTTCCCTCGGCTCGACCACCATGGGCATCTTCATCCCGAGCTCCCACTTCCCCGACACGTACGGCTTCGTGACGATCGAGTTGTACTTGACGATCTTCACGCCGTCGGCGGGCTTAAATGTGAAGTGGGGGAGGAGCGTCGCGAGGAAGATCTTCATCTGCGGGCAGCGGGTCAGCAAGAGGCAGAGCAGAGAGGGAAAGAAAATGACGTACTTGTGATATGGCAAAGCGGAAGCCGGGACATGAATGGGGACCAAAGGAGAATGTCATTAGGTTCTGGAGGCCTGGATGACGGCGTGCAGTTTCGGGCAGATTTGACCAGCGATCGGGGCTGTGAGGTGAGGTTAGGCGGGGCTGGTAGCATGAAGGGTAGATATACATACTTGAAATCCCTCGCATCAACCCCCCAGATAGATTCATGTTGATTCAAACCCTCAATGGGGATATGAATGTAGCTGCCCTTCCTGCAAGCATTGTCAGCCTCCGAGAAGCAGCAAGCAATGCTGCAACACTAACCTTATCTCCACGCCTTCGCCCTCCAAAATGATTGTCCCGTCTTTCAACACCACCGGGGACGAAACCGGGATCACATCATCCTGCGTCGCCACCCGGATCGTCCCATGGAACGGCGGGCATAACCTCAGGCTTTCCTGGACCACAGCGTCCAGGTAGGGCAGTCGCTCAATCGCATCGCACGTAGCGCGCACCGCCCCTTCCGATGGCTGCGCCGCGCCCGCCGGGAACACCTCCTCGAACCCTGAGTCGGGGATGTCGTCGCTGCGCATGCTCTTCTCCGTCCACACCGGCGACGCGGGGACCATCTCCTCAAGCTCGCGGCGCAGGCGCTCCTGGATTTGCGGGTGATGCGACAACATGTGGAGGCACCAGGCGATGGCGAGGAAAGTGGGGTCGGACCCGCCGAAGATGAACGCGGTGATCTGGTCCAGCAGGTCCGCGTCCGACATGCGTTTCGAGGGGTCATTGGAGAGGTTGGATTTGACTGCGGACATGTTAGGTAGGATCGTCACGAGTAGACAGTGATACGCACTCATCAGGCTGAGTAGGTCTTTGCCATCCTCGCAGGGCATCTTGTCCTCGAGGATGGCGGCTTTCTTCGCGTCGATGACCTTCTGCCCTGCCGACCGAACGATGCGCTGACACTCGTTCAATGTTCGCCGGCGCTCGTCGGGCTGTGTAGCCCATGTCAGCGGGAGCTGCGCATAACAGGATGATAATCGTTGACTCACGAAGATATCCCCAATCCACGGGAAGAACAGGTCCTTCAGCATCCCAAACTGCGTCCCGTTGTCCATCAAATTGAACATCCTGCGATACGCGCGGTATACGGGCTCCGTCTCGTCCTTGAGGGCGTCAAACGAGTAGTCGAACGCAGCCAGGCCAAGAACATCGAATGCGGCGCGCGAGATCCAATGAGCGATGTCAATTGGCTCGCTGCTAGCCTTCTCCGCAGAGGCGGGGTGCACCTCCCCAAGGAGGCGGTCACGCAGCTCTGCGGCCTTGAAGAGCGAGATGTGGCGCATGGCGCGCGTCGTCGCGAGCGAGAATGCCGGGCTCATGACCCGGCGCTGCAGTTTGTGCTCGGCGCCCTCCAGGGATGTCACGCCTACGCAGCACGTGTCAGCTCGATCTCAGCGATACTTCCAGTGTGGCGCGACGCACCTCGACCCATGAACATGGTGAAAAGGGAGCGCGTCTGCCAGGGCTTTTCGTAGATCGGGCTGTTGAGAATATGCGAAACAGAGCGGAGGTCGAAGGTCATCAGGCGATAGTCGTGCTAGACGGACGACGACGCGGTTAGCCGGGGGCAAATTCAAGCGCCGCGGACGCAACGCACCTTCCCAAACCCATGGAACCTGAACATCTTCCCGTACCTCCCCGTCCACTGCCTATGCGTCAACACCGATATCTGCGGGCTGTTGGGGAAGTAGCGGGCGAGGTCAGCATCAGCACCTTCGACAACATGCGCAGCACACGCACTCCAACACCTGGCGAAAGTGGTTCTGGAGGGCGGTGCCCTTGGGGCCAGGGAGTTTGCGCAACGGGTCAAACGGCGGCGCGAGGACCAGCATGTTAAACAGGTAAGCAGCGCCGCGGAGAAAGAGCAGCGAGCCGACGACCGCCGCGCCCTTTAGCGCGACGGTCGCGACGTCGAGCGCGCGCGTATTCGAGAGCATAGCGAGTAGCGCGGTCGCGGACGGCATGGGAGGCGAGATGGGGGTTTGGGAGAAGGAACGATGAAGCGGGGTGCTGATGCCGGGGAGGCAATAAGCAGCCCGTTTCCAAGGGACTGGGATGTTGATCGCCTCGTGTCAGTGCGCACAACAATCCGTATATGGCAATTGCGAACGTTTTGGGCAGTTCGTCCGAGCGGCGTGGGAGCGTATGGAGCTGGACCCACACCTCGACCACGCTGGGTGTGAGAATGAGGACGAGGCTACGTCGAGAGGCGAAGTAGGGTATGTAGAGGAGAACGGAGATGGAACGACCGTGCGATTGAATGATCTTGCGTCTTGACTGGATGTTCTGACCAAAAGTTGGTGGAAGTGAAAAATCCTGATCCTTGAACCTCATCTGGAGCGCCTGTCGACACCTGGTCGACACTGTTACGACTTGCACGGATATATTACTCAAGATGAGGTTTCTTCGGTGAAGAGACGCAGATGCTGTCCCTGTCATTGACGATATCGGCGTTGTCATCCGATATACGGTCGTCGTGTTGTTAGGTCCGCCGTGCTGGGCAGCAGGGAAGGGATGCTAGTTCTCAGATATGCTGACAGCTCTATGAGTGGGAGCATCAACGATCGCTCAGCCAAGGGCGTCCACGTCAAGCACCTGCAGGGCGAGCATCTTGATCGGCCGGTACATGTACTCGTCCTTGTCGAGATAGTCAGGCGTCGGCTGCGAAGATCGTCGTGCGAGCGTCTTCAGCAATTGGGAATGTCGGTCATCGGAGAAGGGCAGCTCAATGATCCTCTTCTTGCTGTTCCCGACAAGAGCTTGTTTGCGAATGGCGACAGGTAGGGCGATGCGTGGGGGCAAAAGTTCGTCTGAGATGGACGGAGGTACGCGTAGCTTGACGGCTTCTCGATTTCTGCCCTGGTCCTATAATGGTGCTTCCGGAGCATGTCGTCTAAAAGAGCGTAGCCAGAGTTGCGCAAGCAGCGAAAATCACTGTCGCAAAAAAAGGAGATAACGCCTCCTCCAAAGCAAGGACCCCCGTCATGATATGGATAGGGGAGTCGAAGAGTCGATAGACGAGTACGCGAGTTTTGTTAAAACCTGGATATATGCGCATTATTTTGACCGCGTGTGGCGGCAGAGTTCGGTTGAAGGATGGCCAGAGTAGGTGGTCCGCTCGTGTGCAATGACGCAGCGCGAGGGAGGGGGGGAGGCTGAGATGCCGTTCTAAGTTGTGGGGTGGTGAACGCGTCCGGCAAGGAGGAGGCGCCCTAAACGTCGAAATACCTTGTGACGTGGGAAACGATCACGAGACCGCCGACCGGTTCATATTCCGCATACGGTAATTTTGCGTTTGGTAGGTTCACCCGGACGCTGGACCCACAGCTCTGCGGAGGCAGTGAGGTCTTGTAAGGCAGTGGGATCTCTAGAGGCGGTGTGGTCTTGAGAAGCGGTGGCATGCTCGGAGGGCGCCCACCTTGGGCAGTGCGAGCCGCAGGAGTGGGCGCATAATACAACATTGACGTCGAAGCTGCAGGAGAGACAATAAGGTCGCAAGGTCCTCGGTGCCTCACCCACTGTGAGCAGTCGAAGACACGAAGTACAAGACTTTCCTGCGGCGAGACAATAAGCAATAGAAGGGCGGTGGAATAGACGTGTTGGCATTGAGTTGGCGAGGCTGGTTGTTGTGAAGCTTGAAGCAGACAATTGTGTGTGTGATGTGGGCGCGCTCCGTTCTGAGTTGGACAGAGCATGCTTGCGTATCGATCTTCGCATGCGTCGAGGAGTAGACGGACTTCAGAGGGGAAGGGAGAAGCACTGAGCTTGAATGGAAGGAGAGGTGAGCATGGCGGGAGGTGACAACGAGGGGAGATGATAGCTCTTTCGCATCCTTCGTTTGCAGCCTCTTGCAGCACTTGAGATTGACCGATACAGAACCTTGAGATGGATACTTGTGGGCTTGAGTATTCGAGTTTGAGCTTGAGGTCGTTTACTCCGTGGCATCGGCGGGGGTAGTATAGGAAATAGCAATCTCTATTATCACCGTCCCCGATATTCTCACTCCTTGTTGAAGCGGTAAGGGTTCATTCAGACACAAGTGGGAGCATGAGAGGGGGACGCGCCCAATGGCGACATGAGAGCAGGAGACAACCTGCGACACGGCGCGTCGCGACGCGACGCGTCCTTGATCAGCCGGCCCGGCACCGACCGCGCATCGGACTAGCGTTGCGGATGATACCTTACGAAACTTACCGACACCCATTGTTACCGGTTTGAAACCGGTTTCGTACCGGTATCATACCGGACCCCCCAGGGGGCTGAGAGGCGACGGTACCGTACCCATTATGTGGCGTCAATGTGCAGCGCAGCGCTGAGGCGGCGGGCAGGCTTCGTTGGGCCGTGGAAGTATTTCCGCGACGTGGTCTTCCAGTTTGTGTCGTCTCTTGTAGCTTACCTCTGATATAGATGAGCTCCCTGCAGCGAGTAATTCTTTGGCAATCACTAGGTCTAGAGAGGGCCAGCGCTTCGCGTGGCGTACGGTGGGGTAGTCTAACCAGGGGGGTTCTTCCTGATATGTGCAAGTTGCCATATGTTAGGCTCATATTGACATGTTTGTTCTCTATCCACGTGTGAAGGCTGCTCAACATGCAGTATGGACAGCTCATCTACAATACATGCCCAATTAAACTAGAACATATTGACTGAACAGTTGAAACATGTACTCAATAGTCCTACAGTCCTACAGTCCTACAGTTCTACAGCAACACACCGACACGCCGCGCTTCGCGCGGCGTCGGTGTATTGCAAGGTCACTATTGATCCTTCAAAGCATCACAGACATCAAGAAGCCACCCCCACCAAGCAGGCATACACCATACACAGGTATCCTGACAAAGCCAGGGATATGATCGGGCATTCGATCGGTATTTGAACTTAACCTGATCGGGTAATAGGTAGGCCCGATCTGGCTAACAGACACCCGATCATCTGTTCTACAGCGACACCCCGACACGCCGCGCTTCGCGCGGCGTCGGTGTGTCGCAAGGTTGGGGTTGATGCATCAACCTTGGCAGCAAGGTCCTTGGTCTTGCTACCCGTTCACACAGTGTATCGGCCCCGGGCAATGGTGTTGTCGCAGGGTGAGCCCCTTCTCTCGTCCTTTCGTAAGCTCAATGATTTCTCATTGTTTACGTTTGTCTAGTACACAACTACTGTATCTACTAAAAGCTACCTATCGGCTTTCCTGCCGCTTCCTCCGAGCGATTTGAGTTGAAAGGGCGCTGTAAGCGCCGAGGCGAGATGTCTCCCTCACCCTTCCCCTCCTCCCCCCATCCCATCTTGATTCCCTCGTCGGAGCGCTCGAGTGCGTTCATCTCTAGCGGAAGCGCTCCCATTCGAGCTCGAGCGGCTGGATCTGAGGAGACAGATTAGTACGGGGCGAGGGTGAAGGGTGGGGCTGGGGGCTTACCTATACCGAACTCCCTCCCCCTTCGCCTCCTGTCGCCTTCACGTTGTCGTGATCTGTGGACAATCAGAGCAGCGTAGCAAGCGAGATACAAGAGAAAGGGAGAAAGAAGGAGGGGAGAAGGGGAAAAAGAAGGGGAGAAGGGGGAAGAGACGAAGGGGGAAGACCCTTCTCCCCTCCCTCCCCTCCCCTCCTCAAGCTCGTTCTTCATGACCTTGCCGAAGCGCTCCGAGGCGAATGATCCCGGGATAGATGAGTATGGGGTCAGAGGCGAAGGGAAGGTGGGTGCTCACCTTTGGCTCCCTCCCCCTTTGCTCTCTGAGCGCGTCCTTGAAGCGCGGGAGGCATCCTCGCTCTTGAAGCGCGGTGAGCGTCCTCGCTCTCAAAGCGTGGCAATTCGCGTCGCGTGGTCGTGCTCTGTGCGCCGTCAGCGCGAGAATGTGGTGGGATGCGAGAGAACGAGGGGGAGAAGGGGTAAAGGGCAAAGGGCAGGGAGGGGGAGTGGAGCGAGGGGGAGGAAGGGGGTGGAGCGAGGGGGGAGGGGTGGGAACGAAGGGAAAGGAAGTGGGACGAGGGGGAGGAAATGAGCACGAGCGTAAGCGAAATGCGCACCTGTTGACCCTCAAGCGCTTCTTTGTCGGGCTCGGGCGCTTCAGGCAGTCAGGCATCTGTAGGATACAAGTCAGTTAGCTGTATGGAGGAGAGATGTGCAAGCGGGAGGCGATGGAAGGAGGGGGAGGGAAGGGAAGGGCAACGAAGGTCGGGGCGAGGACTCACTGAGAAATTCGTATCCTCGCTTCAGGACGCAAGACATCGGCCTTGGGGTTGGAGCGTAGGTCAGAGCCTTTCCGACTCGTCTCTTCGACACCTACAACACAGAGGTAAGTGGTTGGAAGAAGCGATGAGAAGGGTGACTTACAAGTGCTGCTTGAGAGCGCTACAAGGAGTCAATTCTGAATCTCTTGACGGAGCACATCTTGGCTGATGTGCTTGGGCGGCTGGAAGCGCAAGGTAAGCGCCGCAAAGAACGCTCGAAGGACGTCGTTATCGATGACTTGAGGAATGCAATACGAGAAGGGCTGCGAGTGGATGAGCAATCGAGATGAAGGGGTCAAGTAATCAACCAAACACACCTCAATTCGCTTCCTCCTTGGCGAGGGAGGAGGGGTAAGAGCTTGGATATATCACTTTCAACGTGTATCTCATCATTCTATATGAAGATAGTGTGTTAGAATGCACGAGATCGGGTTTAGGGTCAGAGACTGACCGTGCCGCGTACCGGCATAGTTCGACGAGCAAGGCAGTCAGCTCGACGAGCACGCTCGGTGAGTCTCATTGATTTGGGAGTTCAATTTTATACTCATTGTTGTCCCGCAGCATTCTCCTGACGATGTCGTGGCGGTTCTAGCTCAGCATGCAAGTCCTCGCGGGTCCTGGCTTGGCCGACGCTTCGTCTCGCACGGTCTCCAAGTCGCGGGCGGAGCTTTCAGCACCTCGTCACCCTCCGTCGACTGTGTTTGTATGCAGATGCTATGATCCATTCAGGTGAGCTCGTGACCCTCGCTCTCCTTGCTCTGTGCTGACTTCATTCTCACAGGGTCACGTACGACGTCTTCGAGACCACGTACGGCTTCTTAAGGACCATGTTCGACGTCTTAAGGACCACGAAGATCCCGCTCGACGCGCTACATTCGCCTCCTTCCCGGTGTACACGCGACACTTCGGGATCCAGCCCGCGAAGCAATAGATCGTCGTCCGGCGGGCGGGGCGATAGGTGAGCTGAGGGGGGTTAGTTACGAACCCGAGGAAGCTGACCTGCCGTTGTAGAGCCGGCTTCGTTTCGCGAACGTCGTGCTTCGCGTCGCCGACAACGCGCTTCGTGACGTCGAGGTCGCCCGTCACCCTCAGCATCCCCCAGCCAACTCGCGACGCAATGCATCACCGACGATCCCACTCATCCGTCGCGCCCGAATCAAGTCGTGAAGCAATGGATCATCGTCCGCCGAGCAGCGTCCTGCAGTTCAACGTACGCCGAGTGGCATCCTGCAAATTTTCGCCCGCGATCAACGCGCTCGTCAAGGAAAGGAAGAGTAGGAGGGTGTCCTCCCGAGCTACGGGCGCCCTTCCGCGTCTAGTGACGCGTCCGCGGCGGCACGTAGCACACGGGGGGGGGGAGGAGAGGGGATATGGCTGCGCATTCCCGCTGCCCCTGCACCTTCGAGAGGCGCAGATGCGGAGCGAGGGGGCAGCGGTACACGCAATAAGCCCTCTCTATTGAAAGAGTGGGCAGCGCATACCCATCCAGCACGTCGAGGGGGCAAACCCCGCCGCTGCCAGCCGCCCCGCGCAGTCGGCTTAGCCGATCGCGACTGCGCTCGGACGCGGCGCACCAAAAGCGAGTTTGGTAGCGCAATATGCGCCGCCAGCGGCGCGTAGAATCGCCACGAAGGCGATTCTACATGAGCAAGGGGTAGAGGGTGGTGGGAGGGTGTAATTTACTACCGTACCTGCGCACGTTAAGCGCGCAGGTGGGGGCGTAGCGGCTAAAGAAGCCATAGGGGGCATCCTAGGGCGCGTGATAGGCCCTAGGCGAAGCTCCCGCGCCCTCATGGGCGGTCTGAGGGGCGGATGGCGGGGAGGGGCAGTGTTTGCCCATCGTCGCGCAGGTCGCGCGCCTGTTCTCGCGCATCCCCAAGCGTCATTAAAGTGGAATGTTAGTAAACGTCGACTAGCGGGGCGTATACACGCACCCGCGGTCCCTCTCCTCGCACGCCTGGTGGATCGTCGTCATGCGGCGTTTTTTGTCGTCTTGTGTGGCCTCGTCGTCGCGTCAAGCGGTAAACGCCGAAAGTCGAGGTATAACAAAGGAGAGGGAGTGGGGGAGGGGAGTCCGGAGGCGGCGGGGGGACAAGGGTGGTGGGGTGGTGGTGGTTGAGGACACAACGTCGCGCGGCCGAACGCGCCAGATGGACGGGCCGGATGCCCGGCCTGGCGTCGGAGCATCGTCGTCGTCGAGCTCGACGGTGTCGGGTGCACGCCGGGGGGAGGGGGGTGGATGTCGTCGTCGCGCGGATTCCACGTGCCTCGCTAACTCGTGGCGTGCTTGCGGCGACGACGTAGGGGTCGGGGGTCGTCGATGATTGGGAATGGGGGGCTGGGGGTGGGGGGTCGTTGAAGGGCCGCGGACGCTCGCGCGTAGCGAGCGACACTCAAATTTTCTTTAGTATGACCGATAGATATTGAGCTATTAGGACATACCTTGGGAGCTCGTACGAGTCCCCGGCCCTCTCCATCGTCCTCCGCGATTGAGGGGGCAGCCGTTTGGCGCTGGGCGCCATCGAGTGGGAGTGGTGGTGGGAGTGTGAAGGTGTGACATGGTCGCGATCGGTGTGACGAATGTGTCATGATCTTCCGGCGGCGCGTGCGTCGCTCGGAAGAGTGCATACCAAAAGAAATGTATAAGAAAGGTGTTCTTGGAAGGATCCCAAAGTTGTGTTAAAGCCGCTTGGAAGAGGGGGGCAGGGAAAGAGGCAAGAAAGCTTGGGTATATGTGTTCTTAGGTGATTTGGGACCATAGCGCAAGCGTGGGAAAGAAGGGGGATGTCGATGACAACGATGACGCGAACCAGGGGAGTCGGCCGAAGGAATTCGGATCAAAGTCCGGCTCACCCGAAAGTCGTTCTGAAAACCCGGCGGGAAACACATCCCAACAAACGGTGAGATAGTACCTTAGAGTTACTACCCCACCAATTCGAGTCCAGGCGCGTGATGTCTTTGAGCTGCTCGCGCATGAAAAGCTCGGCAAATTCCTCTCTACTTGGATACCTCCTGGCGCACAAGCTGGCGTAGAGGGTCAGATCACATACGTGAATCATGTTACTGTACTATGCGATCAGGGCGAAGGGAGTGCTCACGGAGATCCACACCAAAGTCACCGCAAAGAGCGCGCGCCTGGCGCGCGAGCAAAAAATCACGTGATAAGGCCGCGTAACGCCACAAAACCGGTAAGAAACTGGTTTGAAACCTCGTCAGGGAGGGGTCCCGCGTCGCCCGCGGTATGGTACCGGTCACAAAGGTCCCAGGAGGTATCATCCGCAACGCTACATCGGACCCTGCCGCCGGTCGACTCATGTCGGACCCCGACACCGGGCGACTCATGTCGAGCTGGACCCTGAGGTAGGCGCCCGTTAGACCCTGCACAAGTCTGAAGACGCCCGTCGAGCCCTGAGGTGAGCACATTACTGGTAGGCATGAGCGCATTACTGGAAGGCATGAGGCCAACGCGACGGAAGTCGTACGGCGATGCTCTCCAGGCATCTGGCAAGAGAGGGGAATGTCAAACGGTCACCCACATCACCCACACCCAGCAGACATTCCCAAATATCTGGCTCAATGTCCACGAACGACTGTAGGCATATAGGATATATCGTGTACTAGTAGATACAACATGAACTGAGCTGAGGAGCCTCATTACAAAACGAGTATAGGTACTTGACTTCTACGCGCTGCCAACCTCGAGCAAGCCAAGAGTACGAGCATTCGTCGTGCACCCAAGATACGCGAACGTACGTTTCTCGACATCCCGCTATACGAGGCGGCAGAGCCGGGGGTATGGTCTATGAGCCGACGGAGAAGGAATCGCCGCACCCGCAGGCGTCTACCACGTTCGGGTTCTTGAACGTGAACTTCGAGCTGCGGACATCGTGTCAGTACTCCTTATCCATCACCACCACCACTTCCTTCCCCCATCACAAAAAAAACAACCCCCACTCACCTCAGCGCATCCTCCTTCCAGTCCATCTCACTCCCGATGATGCTGAACAGCGCCTTGCTGTCGATCAGCACCCTCACCCCGTCCTGCTCCACCACCTCGTCGAACCGGCCCGGCTTGTCGACGTACTCGAGGTGGTAGCTCATGCCCGCGCAGCCCTTGTTGCGCACGCCGATGCGGATGAGCTGCGGCGTGGGCGACTTGGAGAGCGTGCGGAGGCGCTCGACGGCGGTGGGGGACTGGCGTGGAATGACGTTAGTCGAGGGTGGATAATATGCGCAGACAGAAGGAGGGGATGTGTTGGGCAGGGGAGTGACACTCACGATCGTCAACGCCGCCTTCTTCGCTCGCAATTGCGGCCGGGGGCGCTCGGCCCTGGGTGCTGGTGGGGGAGGCGCGGCGGTTTGCGGCGCACCAGCGTCGGGCGACAATGACGCCGCAGGCTCTGGGTCACGGATCTCTGTCGTGCGCGCGGGGCCTAGGAAAGAGGTCAGCATCTAATTACTCGTACGCTTGCTAATGGATGTGTAACCCTCGCTCAAGTCTGCCGATCGTACAATGTGCTGCACCGACTGCATACTTCACCGATCGGCGTCACTCGGGCAGACGGGACCTCAAGAGAGGCTCTGCATCCACGCCAGGAGACGATAAACAAGCTACTCACCATTCCCCGACTGCTTCCCTGGCGTCTCCGGTAGCGGGTGTTGCGGGAGGTCGCGGAGCGCGCTCATCATCGCCCTCCTAACCGGTACGTGCGCGGTCGTGAAGCACGGGTAGAGGAAGGGCAGCGACGAGAAGCGCGCGGCGTGCGAGAGGCGGGCGAGGGAGGCCATGGTGGGGTACTGGTGTTCGAGTGTGCTAGAGGCTCGGTCGACTATGCAAGTGTCCGGATACGATGGAGTCCGGCGTATGACTAAGCGCGTTCGATTGCTTCGGGTAAACAAGTATCGGTGTGGGTGTGCTGGCGTCGACTACAGCGCCGCGCAGAGGTCAAGAAGGGGGAGAGGAGCAACAGCGAGCATGAGCACCCGATGGCGGCGGCTAACAAGGTACAGACCAGCAGCTGCACGAAAGTGGGGCGCTTGAGCCGGGGATGACGCTTATACACCCTTGTTTGGGTCTATTGGGGAGGCCTGGGCCGCGTGGAATGCGAGGGATGTGGTTGGCTGACTGGGCGCTTGGGCCGCTGACAAGGCCGCTTAGACCGACCGCAAGGGCGATCTCGCGACTGTGGGGATCGTGGGAGTCACAACGGGTTCTGCCGAATGTTGAACTGCCCGAGCCTGGGCGCGTTCTTCGCCCGACCGCGGGACTCGGCGGAGAGCCTTTGTTGTGCCCCCAGTGTTCGGGAGAATGGAGGGAGTCAATGGGAGTCAGCCCCAGTGGCATCTGAATCCCCTCTATGATAGGGCTATGGCACGACTTTTGGCGACCTTACTACGCGACGCGACTGTCTCGACAAGGGCTGGAAGAACCTTTCCGGTCGACTGACTGGACGCAGTGGCTACGAACATCGCTTGGCGTGCTGTGCACTGCGCTTACACTACGATCTCACAGCTGCACCAACGAAGTGCGAGGACACGGCAGCGTCTGCACGCAATGACGCATGCACAGATCCGAGAACTCGCTCAGCTATTCACCTGCCACCTCGCGAGGGGATCACCTGCTACGCGCTTCCTCTCAATGAACACCCTGGGTACACCTCAGCCTGTGTGCGAACCTTCCTCGCATGACCGCGACGCAACGCTGGCGATAACACAGCTCACCCGACTCTCGCTAACTCTGCGTTCGCCAAGGAGTCTATTAGACGACAGATAGAAGTACAAGAAGGGATCATGGAAAACCGGCATAAGCGCCCAACGAGCGCAACTAGCCTTTCTTGAACCCTGCACGACGCGTTAGCAAGACGACACGACGTTCAAGGGGAATACACGATGCTGACTCACCCAATCTGCGCCGTTCGTAGAACAGATCCGTACGACTTGCTCCTAGGTTGACGATCTTTGGGCAGCCATCGCGGTCCTTTTCTAGTCTTGTGCACTCGGCGCAGTAGTACGCATCGGAGATACCTGCGGAGGGGAGGTGCGAGTATGGGTATTGAGGTTGTAGGGGAAGAGCGGCCGAGGATGGCAGGAGGATGTGAGATGAGAACATTCACAGTCGTGGCGTCGTTGATCGTGTACGGGACGGGTATCAGGGAGGTGGTTAGGGAGGAAAAGGAAGGACGACCGTCAGTGTCACTTTAATACGAGGAGGAAGGGAAAAGTACGCACCTGGCGAGCCACAGATGATGCACCGCCCTCCGTAAGTACCGAAGTTGCATTCGTCGCATATCCGGACGAGTGTCTCGGGGCGGACGTAGGAGTCGCATACGGGGCTGCAGGTGGGGGAAGCAAAAGCGGTCGCGTGAACAAGGGAGTAGGGAAGACAAGTTGTAGGAGGGAGAAGTAGGTTGATCCGTTTGAATAATGGCCATGCAAACGCAGATGAAAGTCGTAGTCAGATCATGCACTAGATGAAGCAGTGAGCTACGCACCACTTCCCGTCACACTTCTCACAGAGACGGCCAATAGCTGAGGAGACGGTGTAAGTCATTGCTTCCAGATGGCTGATTTGTAGAAATGAGGGAGCGCGCGCTTACCGATGCCTGGCTGCCTGCGGCACATAATGAGATCTAAAGTGAAAGGTCAGCTTAGCCCTCACATAGAGCAAAGAAAAGCGCGTCAACATACCCGGATGATGCTTCGACATGGTGGTACAAGCGAAAGACGATGTGTTACGCGAGGGGAACGCTGCAGCAGAATAATGGAAACGCGGTCCGATTTTCCGATGCGTGACTCATTGCACGTGCCCACGGTTCGAGAACTACCTCGTGGTTTCGAATCACCACCATTACTAGAGGAAGCGCCGGCTGCGCTCGGCCTTGACCTTGCTTGCACTACGCGTCCTGCGGTGCGTGTAGGTGGGATTCGAAGGGCACTTCGTCCTTGATGCGTTTCAGAACGGCGCGCTGTTGACGGCTTTGGACCCACTGCGACGCACATCACGTGCACCATTTCCCAACCGTGACTTGTCCCCAATGGTGGCTGTACGCCCACCTCTTGCTAACCGCCATGGCGAATCCTTCGGACTCCAGCCGTACGGACTGTACCAAATCAAGCTGTCAGTGCGCCTCACATTGTCAGAGCCTGAGCAATCCGTGGCTGCCGATCCTACTTGCGCTGTCGAGCGGAGACGCACCTACCTTGGTTGGGCGCTTGCGCCCTCCTCTGGCAGATTCAGAGCGATCGACCTGGACCGAAATTTTTCAAGAAGATGATGACGGCAAGTTGGTACTCCTTCGCCATTGACACAGTACTCAACATGAGCTATAGATGTACCACCACCTTTGGAAGGAGCATTAACTTCAAGTTCGTGGAAGCAGGCAGGACGTCGCATGTAGAATACAGCCATCTATCGTTGAGCATGCTACATGTACAGATAAAATGACAACAGTCATTGATCAAGATACGGTGTTATGACTCTGCTAAGAAAACAATACTGGAAGTGTATCTACGCACGCAGGCGCTTCGAAGGCGACCGAGACGATGACGCAGGGGTGGTGCGCTTAGGGCGTTCCACATCTGAAGGCTTGAGGACGTCAATGTTGACGATCTCGCACCGAAAACGCCGCGTCCTCTTCAAGACCCAGCCCACGATGCGGAAAGAGACGATGGCGAGGGAGCCGGTGAGGGCCGCGCGGTACTGCAAGGGTTCAATGATCTTCTCCTCGCTGTCGAAGGCGGGGAGCGGCATAATCATGTGCGACTCGTATATGGCCCGGATGTCGGCTTTCGCTTGGTCTGTGAACACGGGCCAGTTCTTGATGTCAAAGAAGGCGGGCTTCTCTGAGCAGGCCATGAGCAACGCGAGTCAGATTTGAGGATGTGAGGACGTACGGGCTATGTCCGTGAGCACTTGCTGACGTTCTGTTTCGTCCTCGGGCAGGACCTGGGCGAGCGTCAGCAGTGATCTTGTTGGGAGACCTGATTGGAAACAGACCTGGAACAGCGCATGGCGGGCAACAAGACGTCTGTCCTCCGGACCACCCGAGGTGATGGGTTTCCCATCGCAAGCGCTCTGCATGATGGCGGTGACTTGCGCGCAGACCGGTCCCCAGTGCGGTCCAAACGGTTCGCCCTCAGGCATAGATGCCGGATTTTCCAGCCCCGTCGCGAGGGTGACATGGGCGAATGTCTTCGTGTACTGCGAAGGCCCGGTCCAGTTCGCATCGGACCCAAGCCAAGTATCCTGAGCGCCGATGCGGGCGACGCAGACACAAACGACGGGATCGGGCTCATCGTTGCTGCCTCCTATGAGACGCTTTGTCAGCACACGAGCAAGGGACCATGTAGAGACCACGCACCTTCACCTACTTGACCGTCCTCGAGCTCCGTCACTGCCGAAAATCAGTCAGTCACAGCTCGCGATGTCATGCACGACACGCACCTGTTTTCTTGAAGACGAAAATTTTCTTGGCGCCAAAGTCCCGCCATTGTCCGTACTTCAGTGCAAGGCCGGCAACGCCAAGGTACACCTCGTTCCTCGCCTCAGCTTCCTTCTCTGCGTTGTCCGATAGGGACTTGAGCAACTTGACGGTGTCAATGATGGTCGGCATGGTGGGTTGGGTGACGATCAATCATGAGATGTGCTGCGCTCAGCTTTATATCCTGCGAAGGGCGCCCCCTTGAGATGCCACATACCGATCGCTGCAGAGACTGCTTTATTGCCCACCATGCCCCAGATTCTCCGGCAAGGACATCCGTGGAACCAATTTACGGGCCGCGGGAAGGGGGCACCAGCCGAGGTTCCGCGATGATAGTGGCCAAGAGATACAGCATTCTCGCCGAACAAAAGTTTGCTGACGGCAGGGGAAGGGACCTGGTCATGATGAGGGATGGGAAGGTATCACACAAGCGAAGTGTGATGAGTCGGAAGCGCAACATGGTGACGAGTGTGATGACTTCCACGTGCTGCTTAGTTCAACTTGTCCGGGCGGCCCGCTCCCCCGAAAATACATTATCCTCTTGAATATGGCGTTGGGGGTCACCCTCAAGCGCGGACAACGCATGTACAGCCATGGGGTCCTTTCCGATCAGCAGCCACCGTGCCGAAAAATTAGGAAGTGATCGACTGCTCCTCACCCGTCCTCGCACCATGGTCCTTCCCCCATGCCCAGGCATGGCTGCGAGCGACACTCAGTGTCGTCGTGACTATCTCTTGGAGGTTCATACCACCATAAATACCCCGCCTGTGCTGCCTAGGGGACGACGTGTGGTATACGTAGGCGCGGCAGACGCAAAGGAAAAGTTATGTTGGAGGTCTAACGGTTGCGTTGATTACATAGTTCATAAGGACGATGCAGAGTCCCCTGGTGAGTGCCTGCTCATCATACCGGCTTCCAGTATGATCTAACTTTCACGCCAGCAGGCGAAGAACCTGCCATCCTTACCGCTTATGGACTGATATCCATGTCAACATTCAACCTCACACCTGATGGCGGGTACAAGGGTCCCACCGGAGAGCTACCTTGTCTGGAGGATGTTCAATTGACCGCAGAATTGCGTATGTCGATGCACCCTGATCACGAGCGCTTCATGGGCGGTACCAGCGATGCCACACATAACGTCTTCGAGCTGATGGAACGCGCTCCCAATGTCGATGAGAACTTCCGGTATGGGTCATGGATGGGTGTGGGATCAAGTCTCCGCCTTCGTCATCAGCTGTTCGAGGTGTGCCCTTCCGGGGTTTCCTGTGTATACGTGCGCCTTCGCTCACGCTTAGACAGCCGCTTTCTCGTCAGGATGGTGATGGCCCCATCATTCCAGAAGGCGATTCGGCACCCGGATTTGAGAGGTTCACCACTTCGAGATGGCCGATGAAGTACCGCGCGGCCGCCAATGAGCTAGAGGATGAGACGCAACACTCCAATCAAGTCATCCCCCTTCCCGCCTACACGCCTGCAGGCCGTCTCATTTATCCCCAAGAATATTCTGCTGCACTGTGCGGCGCATTCGTTGAGGCCACCTTCACGCTCAAGCACCGCCGGTTCTCTACCACGGACGACTTCTCTACCTTCAATGCGGACATTGTTCAGATCAACATCATTGATCCCCCCGCGTCCTCACGGCGGCGTCTCCTTCCCCCTCTCCGCTCTTCTTACTCAATCGCCCAGCGCTTGAAGGGGTTGTAATTGTGGTATAAGCATGTCAGGCAGCCGTGTAGAGTCTTGTATAAAACGCCGTATACTTGACTGCCATGATCTGTGTGACGGTCCGTGCACGTGCTCACGTCGCGCTCGGTGGCGGCCCTCGTCCTGTCTAGACAATGTGTCATTTTACGGGCAGTGGACTGTACAGTCAAGCCTCAATCTCGATCATTTATTGGAAATGGGGTGCTTACCACCATTCTCGTCTGCCACCCCCACGACGATGCCAAGATATGCACGTACACCGGCCCCTCTGCCACAACGAAGCCGTGCACCCCTTCGTGCAATTCACCCCGACGAGTGCACCATTGACTTCCTGACAAAATGTCATGATATGTGGCGCACTACCCCCTATGGCCCTTCAGGCACTTTTTTGGGCGATGGAGAAGTGCTTCGTCATCTCTGTTGGAAAACATCAGCAGGCATGAACTACGTCGCACTGAAAGATGGGGAGCAAGCTGGTGCAGGTGTGTGTGCGTACGCATGATCAAGGGAACCTTCTGCTAACAAGTCTCCTTGGTCCAGGACGGGATGTGCCACCCGTTGTCCTGGTTGCCCTTGGGTATATCGACATCAAGACGGCGCGTCTGGATGCAGATGGCGGCCACACCACCGAAGACCTGCCGGATGGGCCCTGGTTTGACTCCCTGGAGTTGACGGGCGAGCTGCGCCCTTGCTACCACCCCACGTATGAGCCCTTTGCTCTCGACACAGGGAATGCAGGCAAATGTGTGCGGAAGCTGCAGATGAAGGCACCCGGATTCGATCCTAAGAGCACAGGAGGAACCCGTCCAAAAGGGAGCTGGGCAGCATCCTCGCGGCGCGTTCGCTTTCGGCATCAGCTATTTGAGGTGAGTGACACTGCCGCGTTGTGTTCCTGCGGGATGTTTATAGTTATCAGCGCAGGCTTCGTGTGGGGGATGATGGTGAATACACAGCACCAACTTCGGAGGAGCAGAAGACGTTGGACGAGTACACCTTCCGCCACCGCCAAACGTGCGATCGTTTTGTGGAGAATGAGCACCGTCTGCTCATCATTCCATTGCCCGCATTCTCTGCGGGCAATGTACCCATACTCCCTCGCGACTATCACACTGCCCTCCCCGGCGCTTTTGTCGAGCTTTTCTTCACCCTGAAGCACTGCCATTTTTCAGACCTTGATGATCATTCGTTCAACGCCGACATCGTTCGACTCAATGTCCTGGTTCCACCCCAAAAATCCTCGCGCCGCCTACGTCCCCCCTTCATGAAGCCCATAGCTGAGAGACTTACGTGAGTGCATTTAGGTCGTTGTTGTTTGCCTTTCAATCTCACGTATCCCAGAGAACAACGTGGCGCGTAGATCATCCCTGTAAATTATCTTGTAGTTGTTGTACGCACCCTACGTGGATAGTAAATAGTTAGCGTGACGAAGCGGCGGAAGACAGTGATTGCAGAGATCATGCGCACAACGAGAATGATGACTGGGAAGGACAAATGTGTGAATATCCTGATCGGTGATCGTCGCACCACAAAGGTTGAGCTATCTTGATTCCTTCACCTCCCCCTTCCCATCGACGACCATGGCCGACCCCTGTAATGTGCTGCGAGCGCTCACTGTCAAGGAGCTGCGAGACGCTGCCGTCAATTATCATATCAAGACGCCGGTTCTCATACGACAAGCTGGGAAAGATGCATTCATTGCTCACCTGCTAGCGCACGCGCCGGAAGAAGCCAAAGAAGCCTTGGTAAAGCATGCGATGGACAAGGGTATTGGGCGGAATGCTGAGGCAGCACACAAACGCAAGCGGCCACCAAATGACGCGAATCACCCAGCTGCACCCACGCCAAAGCGATCAAGGAATGGAACAACCTGGAGTGGAATGTCAACAAGGACTCTCCCGGACGAGGAGGACTGGCGTGCCTTTCTAAACGTACCGACGGAGGAGGAACGCCGATCTTGCCACATCGCATTCCATGCCGCTACAAGTCAGGCTGCATTGAAGACGTGGGTGTGTGGTGTATGCGCTCGGGAGCGAGATCACGTTGACCCACTCTGTGGGATGACACTGCTTCCGCTGGACGACGTACCCAACCTCCATCGGCTTGAGCCGCGCATCCCGCACGAGCAGCACACTCTGTACAGGGGCGCTCTTCTGGAACCTACGGGGGTACTCGGGTCGGGAGATGATATGCGTGTTGTCGTCTGTCACGAGTGCCATCGGTCGCTCATAGAGGACGGGGACAAACCACCCAAGTTTTCACTGGCAAACGACATGTGGATCGGACCTATACCACACGAGGTGGAAGAGCTCACCATTCCCGAGCAGCTACTGCTGGCCCTCGTCGTCCCCCGCGTCTTCGTCTTCAAGTTGCGGCCGAAGCTATGGTCACCATCGGATCCGGACATGCTGCAGAGAGGGATGAGAGGGAACGTCAGCTCCTATGAGTTGGACCAGGAAGGCATTGTCGCTATGGTTGCCGGCGACATGCTTCCCCGACCAGTCAGCCATCTACCATCGGTGCTGAGCGTCACATATGTTGGACCTGGCAAGCTACCTCCGAACTGGATTTATCGCACGTTCCGTGTCCGTCGTGAACTAGTCCGTCGTGCTTTTCTGCGGCTGAAGGGCACCAATCCGAACTACTTTGGAGATATCACCCTTTGCGAAGACAGACTAGCGTTGCTACCCGAAGATGACGTACCGGACGAGATTATGGCCTGCGTACTCCAGAACATGGACGTCGGGGCATTGGACGAGGAGCACGGTGGATATGTTCCAAGCGCGGACCACAATGGGGTTGATAGCGAGGCTGCTTCTGCACACAAACATGGTAAGCGGATCGGATGAAGATGAGGATACGCAGCTCATGGACCATCTTTCGAAAGTGGGGGCCGGTGGATGCACCAGTGTGGGAGAAGACGAGCGAAGGCACCAAGAACCCGGTAAGCAAACAGGCGTTGACATAGAGGAGCACTCACTATATACGTGTTTTAGAGGTGATCCCCTTCGACATTTCAGGCGCACTGGACGTGGAGATGATGCATGTGAAGCCGTCGGAGACGATGATGTCCGCCCTTAGCAATCTCTGGCGACTAGGCAAGGAGGGGGGCTACATTGTGAGACATGGCGGCCAGCCGGTCAACGAGTTTGGAAGCGCGGGGAACACCGAGGGAGACGAACCACTCGCCAATCTCTGGGAGAGGGCATACCCCTTCTTGTTTCCGCATGGGATCGGAGGCCTGGAGAAGAAGCGGCCCGTCCCCGTCACATTGCGTGAGCATGTGCGGTGGTGTTTGCGGTACCACGACCGGAGATTCGCGCGTCAAGAGACATTCAGCTTCGCAATATTCGGGATCCTTCAAAAGAGGGAAGCATTGGGGTCAGCAAGGCTGCAGATGCGCCGCAAACAATTCGAACGCGACGCACGCACCATCATGTCTATCACCTCGGAGCAGTTACAGCAGGCCGTTTCAGAGGAGGGACGGGGGGAACGCTTCTCAGATCCTGCAGTGCGCTTGTTACGCTCGTATGTTCACGCAACATCAGGACGGGTGACGGGAACAGACGCGGCACGTATCAGGCTGCGAAGCCAGATATGGTCAACATCTTTGGTGATGGGACCTCCAAGCCTGTGGATCACCATTAACCCCAGCGATCTCCACGATCCAATTGCGCAACTCTTCGCCGGCGACTCCAGTATCGACATGGACGCCTTTGTCTCCACTATGGGACCTGACAAAGATGCAAGGGCGGTCAACGTCGCTAGGGACCCGTACGCATCAGCCAAGTTCTTTCACTACATCATTCGCGTCATTCTTCGCGACCTCTTTGGGGTGACCGTCACGCCCTTCAAGACGACGAGCAATATGGGCATACTAGGCAACGTGGCTGCTTACTTTGGGACAGTTGAGTCGCAGGGAAGAGGGACTCTGCACCTTCACATGCTCGTCTTTCTTTGCGCATCTCCTAACCCAAATGACCTCCAAAAGCATCTTCGCTCGCTAGACTTCCGTCAGCACGTTGTGAAGTACATCCAGCAATGCATCCGGGCGTACCTTCCAGGCTTGGAGGATGCCGAGTCGGTGAAGGCCATACCCCGAGAGCCAGAGATTTCGTATTCGCGGCCACCTGATCCACAGAGCGAGCAATGGCTGGAAGCCTGCGAAGTGTTCGAGCTGAAGGTGGCCCGTATGGAGCAAGTGCACACCTGCCGGCTGAGGCGGTGTTTGCAGGTCAACAGGGAAGGAGTCCTGCGGTGCAAGCGACGAGCACCGTTTGAGAGGGCCGAGGAGGACTACGTTCAGGAATCAGGGAAATGGGCGATGAAGAGGCTTTTCCAGTACATGAACGGCTGGAACCCGGACATCACGGTGCTCATGCGCTGCAATAATGACATCAAAATGCTGACAAATGGGGCGGAGACGAGGAACATCACTTACTACTGCACGACATACGCCGGGAAGAAGCAGCAAAAGACGCATTCGATGTCAGCTGTCATGGCCCGAGCGCACGCATTTCACTCGGGCACGGACGACTATACAGACAGTATCCAGGAGCGGAACAGACTCTTGCTCTTTCGACTGGTTCACAGCGTCAACAGCGAACAAGAACTGTCAGCACCGATGGTCATGTCGTACCTCATGGGATGGGGCGACGTATACGCGTCCCACAAGTATACGACGATCTTCTGGGGCTCCTTTGCGGGACTCATACGACGAGAATTTCCTGAGTTCCACTGGTAAGAACCCGCCATGACGAAGGTTCAGACTGTTCATCAACGCACCAAGCAGTACAGGACGAGTTGGCCGCAATGACATGCATAGTGATCGCTCGGCGGCCACAAGCACAGAGGGCGAAGGCGATGTAACACACGAGGGAAACAACAGGAGCGATGCAGGACAGGTGCAAACACAAACACTTGTGAGCGAGGACGTGAGTTCATTGCAGTAGTGATAATGGGCAGAATAGAGCTAACCAGCGTATTCACCCAGACGACAGAGGATGGTGATAGTATTCTTCTGGCCAGAAGTCCCGCTGGCCACGTTTACGCAGTGTCGCAGATCGCAGACTACGCGTATCGAGGCGCACTGCTTGAGAGGATGAGTCTTGTCGACCTGTTTGTTGATACCTGGGAGACACACATCAGCAAGCGGTCAGGGAAGGATACCAACGAGGCGAACGTCGATGAAGCAATGGACACATCCGATGATGTACCCCACGCAGAGCGTACAACGCCGCGGGGAGGGCGAGCGGCGCAGGAGCGTAGTCCCTACCAGGAACCGCACGCGTGCGCTGGTATCCGCGCCAGAGTTATGCGCAGCGAGGGCCACAACAACTTGCCAAATTTTGTTGGTGGACCACTTCCTCGAAACGACGATCCGGACCAGTACGACTTCTACTGCGCATCAATGTTGACCTTGTTGAAACCGTGGCGCGACATACGGCAGTTGAAGGGCGAAGCACAGACGTGGAAGGAAGCCTTCGCGGAGTTCTGCGACACTGCTACCGCGAAACAGCGGAGATTCCTCGCTGGCGCGCAGTACTTTCACGAATGTCAGCATGCCGCAGATCAGGACCGCACAGATGCTGTCGAGCGAGAAGAAAGACAAGCGCCGCATCGACTGGCGGGCGACGAGGGCGACGACGCAATGGAAGAAGCAGAGGACGTTGATATGACGAACCTTGTTCAGGAGACCAGCGTAACCGAAGCGACGGTGCAGGCCTTGGAGAAGGACGTAGCGAAGGGCGGCGCAAGGGAAGAGCTGCACGCATTGGAAGCGGTCTACATTGGTGCTGCGCGGGGCATTATAAAGCAGTCGCTAGGAGACCATTGGAAAGTATCTCACCTTGTGGGTGTATCGCCAGGCGTCAGTCGAGCGGAAGGTGGGGAGGAGGCGAGGCTGCATGGCTGGCAGGAAGAAATGAGGCAGTTCAAGCTCATGAATGCTGTACGTAACATCAAAGGACACATTCAAACATCCACTTACAGTTATTGCAGGCCGTCGCGCATCCCATGGATGACCGACTGGAGAGCGCACCAACCGCCCACAGGGAGGCAGCCATGCCATCTGTTGAGCCATTGGGCGCTAGCCATGGCTCAGGAGAAAGCGCGGCCATGCTTCTCGAAGATGTGGATCCTTTGACGGATGCGCTGGATGGCCTCAACGTGGACGAGCTAAAGGAGGACCAACGTCGAGCGTACGACATTGTACGATGGCATCTAGAGGAGACATTGGCAGGCGCGCCGCCGAAGCCCCTGCGCATGCTGCTATACGGCGAAGGGGGCACAGGGAAGTCCAGAGTCATCCAGACTGTGACGGCCCTCTTCCGGGCGAAGGGGCTCACACATTACCTGCTCAAGTCGTCGTATACGGGAGTTGCGGCGTCATTGATAGACGGGAAGACGCTTCATGTCATTGCGAAGCTGTCTATCAATGACCAAGGAAACGTCGTCATGGGGGAACAGGCGAAGGTGGACCTAATACGGTTCTGGAAGTGGTTGCGCTATCTCATCGTGGACGAGTACTCCATGATAGCGAAAGCGTTCCTTGCCCTGCTATCCCGCAACATAACGATTGCCAAGGGGCAGCGTCCTGGGGAAGGTTCATTTGGAGGCATTAGCGTCGTATTGGCAGGCGATCAGCATCAATTCCCACCTGTAGGAAGCAGCCCATCCGATCGATTGTACCACCCCTCAAGCCCAAAGGACACGCCTCTGATGCAGGCTGGGCGCCAGATCTACGAGGAGTTCGATACGGTTGTGGTTTTGAAGGAGCAGATGCGGGTGACGGACGCCGGGTGGAAGGACTTCCTGCACCGCCTGCGTTATGGTCGGAATACTCACGGCGACATGGAGATGCTTGACACGCTTGTCCTGGGCAGCCCAGCATGTCAACCATTGGAGGGAGAGGCGTGGAAGCGTCCATACCTTGTGACGCCTCGGCACGCTGTCAGGCGCCAGTGGAACGAGGCATCTTTGCGGGAGCATTGTGCGAGGACGGGCAGACGGCTCTTCATATGTCCTGCCGAGCAGACGGTGCCCGGTGGTCGGGCACTCAATCTCTGGGAGAGGCACGAGCTTGCGAGTCACAGCGGGCGAGGGAGCCGCAAGAGGCGAGGCGAACTGCCCCTCGAGGTGGAGATTGCCGTTGGTGCGCAGGTGCTGGTGACCCGCAACGTTGAAACAGATCTTGACATCACCAACGGGGCGCGGGGCGAGATAGTAGGCATTGTCGTGGCAGAGGACGAGCCGGACTTTGGCACTGCAACGGTGGTCCGCTTGCAAAAGCAGCCTCTGTACGTACTCGTCAGGATGGAGCGAACCCGAGCAGGGACACTGGAAGACCTACCGACCGGTGTCGTGCCGATTACCCCGATATCGCAGCCTCCCTTCCGCGTGAGCATAAAAAGCGCGCCAGGAGGCCAGCCACGCATGTACACGATCCATCGACGCCAACTCCCCATAACACCCGCCTACGCATTCACAGATTATCGCGCTCAAGGCCAAACACTACCGTCAGTGATCGTAGACATTGCCAAAGTGCCGAGTGGCAAACTCAACCTGTTCAACGTGTACGTGGCGCTTTCGAGAAGCTCGGGCAGGAGCACCATCCGGCTGTTGAGAGCGTACGATAGGAGCGTGTTTGACCCAACGAAGACGCGGCACGAACCGGAGCTGTTATTGGAGGACGAGAGGTTGGAGGCCTTGGACCGGAAGACATTGTTGTGGTGGAATACACTAAGAGCACACGGAGCGCCAGCTGGGAGGAGATGATGGGGACGGAGGAATGTATTCACATTGTCATAGAGCCAAGCGTGTACAATTACCACGTGCACTTTCCATAGGCCTCGCAACGACGCACTATGACGTCTGCGTTGTTGGGAGGGTCTAGGGGCATGTGTGGCGAGCGCGTGCGACGACGGGGGGGGCGGTTACGCAGTCGACGTTGGATGAGATGACGGTGCATCGTCATGGTGGCGCACGAAGACCCGACCGACAAGATGCGGGCCGCGCCTCGGACATTGCAGTCTCCGGACGCGTAAGGCGCTGAGGACGGAATGATGTCTGACGACCTCAGTCTGACATTCCAAACGGGTGTGGTGGAGTCCTGGCGCGTCGCCGGCTCCTCCGCAACCGCCGCGATGTGGGCGCCAACGCGGTCGACGAGGTATCGGCGACGCGCTAGCGTCGCGGCAAGTTGTAGGATGTCCACGGGTGCGCACGCCAAGCAGGATCGCGCCAGGGCTGCTTCGGGATGTAAACATTGTCCATGTTGGGACGTGGATAAGCCGACGCGGGCACGAGCAGCCTACGTCGATCGATGCGACGAGTGGTCCCGTCGAGGATGTGCTGCAAAGATAATGACGGGGAGGCCGATACAGCGCCCGCGGAGGGCGAACAGCATGGCCAACCCCTTGCCGTGGTCGATGCACTGCCGGAAGCGATGGAGCCGTGACTCGCCAATGCCGCGGGTGCCCAGGGAGCCAGCTAGCGTGATAATGAGTACAGCGCAGGGCAGCATAGGTAAGAGGACGCACCAAAGGACCCCAGACACAAGTTCGACAATCAGCAGGAATGATCCAACAAGCAGCGGAGGTTGACGCCGAGATCAGTGTAAGCAAGAGCAAGGGCATGGTCAGCGATGGTGCAGAACTAAATAAGAGTAGCACGCACCCATTGCGCGGCAGTGAAGGACGACCCCCACACAGGCGAGCGCACGACGGAGGCAATGAAAGACCGTTGTGACCAGGTTCGAGGGGAAACAGAGCGACGAAATCTGGGTGCTCTTGTCACGTGAGCACCCAGATTTTGAAGGCGTAAGTCGTTACGAGCAGCGGAGTGTTTGCGATGTGCCAAGCAGGCGCCAGGTTATTAGGCACAGGGGCATGGATCCGACGCGGGGGAATTCGAACACCACTGCCAGTACGCAAGCGCAAGGGCGAGTGCAAGATTGAGGCAGAGACGTGGGCGGAAGGACGAAAGGGGGCTTACGTAAGCATCGGGCAGAAGGACCGGATAAGCCGGACAGTGAGTCTGGGATAAGACGTCGCCCGCGACGTTGTAATAAGACGAAGCTGATGACCGCAACGGCATCGGCGGGGTATGAGCCAAGTACGCAAAATGCATTGACAGTCCAGAACAGAGAGATATATACAGGAGTCCAGGTGCGAAGAACACGAAGAAGTATATATAGAGCACAGGTAGACCGGACTGGAGGCGAGAGGGCATAGCGGGGTTCGAACGAAGGGAGAGGGGTAGCGATGTTTGCACATGTGTACGCAAGTGCATGCGAGCAATTGACCAAGGGAGAGACCTTGCAAGCAAGGTGACTCCTGCTTGACAGCTCTCTTCCGACTCTGGTGGCGCACAGTATATGGCGAACTCACGCCTGTCTCCCCTCAAGACTCCTCATCAAGGGAAGAAAGCATCAGCGGCCCGCGTACCCCACCGCGGACCGTAAACAAGCTCTCTTCGGCGGCCCGCTGCTCTCTTCAGCCTATTCTCTGCGACTCCATGTGTCTTAAGCTCTTCCTCCGCGGATCGACACTTTGATAGCTTTTTCCGTCGTCCGAGTGCGCGGATGTGAGGATGAAGTGTGGGAGCACGCGTGGACTGGCCCTGCTGCGTTGAGCATCTGACTCTTTGGGCTTCCTTTTCTCATGCAGTGTTGGGCATCGCGTACTCGAGCAGCGTGCTCCTGCGGCCCGTCTGGACTTTCATCCCTTTCGTCTGCTCTCATGCGCTCTATGCCTCTTTTACTTTCGTAAGTTCCCTGCTCGCGACCCAATTGTTACCGGGCTAATCCTCCCGCCAGTTGTCTACTTCAATGATACTGTCTGAAGTCGCGTTCTTCCTTCTGCAGAATAAATACGCTCAAGTGCCTTCATTAAGCATGGAACCCTATGGCTGAATTATCGTGCCTCGCCCAACATCGCGTGAGTCGCAGCGCAATTGATCGCACGACATAGAACCGTTCTCTATTCACCCCATTCAACCCTTCCCTTACGCCTGTAGCAACATCTATGGCGAGAACGCCGCGCTTTCATGAGCCAGGCGTACGCTGGTGGCGGATGGTGAGCGTCGTCGCCATGGGCGTGGGCGATTTCTCCGTCGTGCGCCCCGACGGTTATCCGAGTCTGCGTTTTTAGGGCTGCGCGAACGTGTATATAAGCCCAGGGTAGGTGAGGTGAACGGCAGGCTCCAGCTCTCCTCTGCAAGTCGCCAGCTCAACCGGTACATCTCTTCAAAATGAAGCTCCTCTCCGTCTTCCTGTTTGCCATCGTCGCGGCGGTACGTCATAATTCGAAGAGGTCACGCTGGAGCTCGTTGACGAACGTTTTCACTGTAGGCTGCGCCCTCTAACAAGATCCTGAGGCGCGCGGATGTCAACGAGACCCCGGCTGTTGGCTACGCTGCTGTCGGCGGGTACGTTGTCATTCGTCTAGCAAGTCAGGACGGAATTTAACCCTGATGCAGCACCACTGGCGGCTCTGGCGGCTCTACCACCACCGTCACTTCCCTGGACGAGCTGGCGGCCGCTGTCGAGGGTAGCGAGGCAAAGATCGTCATCATCTCCGGTACCATCACCGGCAACGAGGTCATCCGCGTCGGCTCGAACACGTCCGTGCTCGGCGCTGCCGGCTCCTGTGCGCTCTCCCTCTGCGTCAGCGAGCCCCATTGCTTATGCTTACTTTTCACCCAGCGCTCGAGGGCGTCGGCCTGCGCGTCTACAAGGAGGACAACGTGATCCTGCGCAACCTCAAGATCTCCAAGGTCCTCGCCGACGCGGGCGACGCCATCGGCATCCAGGAGGCGTCGAACGTCTGGGTCGACCACGTCGACCTCTCGTCCGACCGCGACCACGACAAGGACTACTACGACGGCCTGCTCGACATCACGCACGGCTCAAACTACGTCACAGTGACCAGCTCGTACCTCCACGACCACTGGAAGGCCTCGCTCGTCGGCCACTCCGACAGCAACGGCGACGAGGACAAGGCTATCACGGGTGAGTATCCCCATTTCACCCAGCCGCACCTCGCAGACTAAGTCATTGCAACTTCCCCCCAGTCACCTACGCGCTCAACCACTGGGACACGCTTAACTCGCGCACGCCCTCCTTCCGCTTCGGCACGGGCCACATCTACAACAACTACTTCGTGAACAACAACGACGGGATCAACACGCGCGACGGCGCGCAGCTCCTCGTCGAGGGCAACGTCTGGAGCGGCGGCAGCGACCCGCTCTACGCGACCGACGAGGGCTTCGCCGTCGCGCGCGACAACGACTTTGGCGGTGGGGAGAACACGGCGCCGGAGGGTACGTGGCAGCGCAAAACGACGTAATTCTTTGCTGACGCTCACTTTTGCGCAGGCACCTTCACTGAGGCGCCGTACGAGTACTCTCTTCTCGCGACGTCGGATGTTGCTTCTACGGTCGCCGCCGACGCTGGCCAGACCCTCGACTTCTAAGAGAATGCACTGGCATTCGGGATGTATGAATTTATTTTGTATCAATTGTTTGTAGGCAGTGGTCAAATGTTCATTCCTTCGCTGTGACCAAACCTGAAGACAGTCAGATTAGTAAAAGAGTGCGCGTGCGGCAGCGATACTGCCCACCTGCGACAGATCATGTTGTCAGGCCTTCTACTCCATATCCTCTGTGAATATTCTGTCCTGCCTGTGCTCGCACGACGCCAGGTTGACAAGGATACCATTCGCCTCCAACTCGCGTCGCCATTCGCTCGGGACTGCACATTCGCAAAACTCCGCCCTGGGGCAAATTTTGGACTCCAGCGTGAGGCGCGCCACCGCAGGTCCATCGGTTGAGGACCACCGGGACAACGCGAACCTCTTCAGGCTATCTCCGGGCCCGTCCAGCAGCCACACGCCCTCTGCCTCGGTGCAGATCGTGAGATGCTCCAGCAACGGTAAGCTACGAGGCATAGTCTCCATCCTCGACAAGAGCTCATCCTCGATGGTCGCAGCGCAATCGACGGAAAGGGTGAGCTTCCTTACTCCGGATGCGCGGTCGAGGATACCTAGGATTGCGTCGTGGTTCATTCGGCGGACGATGCGTAGGGTCAACTCCTCGAGAGGGTGCGTGCTTGAGTGCGCGAGGGAGCGGTGTAGCATGCTTTTGACGAACGACGCGAAGAGCAGCTGCGCACTGGGTACGGCCATGAAGTCCAGATTCATTTCGCGCAAGTTTGGACAGGTGATGGTTCGCGCCCAGGGGATGCCATAGTTGTGCAGCGAGAGCGTGCGGAGACTGTGCAAGGTAACCGATGGCAGGCTCGCTTCTTCGTCGGTCACCCACGAAGAGAAGCGCCGCACGGAGACAACGAGTGTCTCGAGGGAATGGCAATATTCCAAAGCGAGCACGCCCTCCAGTCCACATTGTTCGAGATGGAGGACCAAGCGCTGCAGGCGCGACCAGGGCACGTGTATATGTGAAGGTGATAGATAGCCTTTCAAGTGGAGGGACCGCATGCGGACGGCGTCGGTGATCGCCAGCGTCTGTCCGAGCCGTTGATTATGATTGTCTGGGGTCCAGCGGAGGGCCGCATCCTCTAACATCGGCGCGGAGAAGGTGGACGAGGGAAGGTGTCCCGGGGAGAGGTGCCAGTCGAGGCGGCGAATTCGATGAGAATGCTGGAACATCCACTTGTCGGCCTCACGGCCAGCGGGCGCATCCTGCGTGAAGTGGGTTCCCCTGACGAGGTCGATGGGGAGTCCACCAGCGCGGTCCAAGTGGCACGTCGCGGTCTGGAGGAAGCGCTGGATGTACTTGTCGCTGCAGCCAATTATCGGCACGCACACAACATGCCAGACTCTCGGCGTGGCCAGGGCGATGGCGCGGAGCCGATGGTTCACGTGCAGGAGGGGGAGGTGGACCGTGCCGCACACAGAGGTGGTCCAGTTGTCCGGCAGCGCAAGAAGGATGATAGCTGCGACGAGCTCGAACGGCAGGCGTCGAATAGGGGCTACGAGGCCTGCCTTCAGCTGCTTGTCCTCAACAAGCTGCTGCCGGATTCGTTGCAGATCTTCCAAGCGCGCCCGAGTAGTCGCGATCTCCGCGTCGAGCGCGTCCGTGTACGTATCCATGGTGTCGATCTCGGCGCCTAAAGCTGTTCGCTCTCTCGACGAGGGCGCATAATCAGATCGCAGGAGATTCAGAGTAGGTGGATCCATGTAGGAGCACATGAAGCCATGGTCGCATTTCGTGCAGAGACTCGAAGACTTCAATACCGTCATGTTGACCCTGTTGCTGCGCTTAGGAGTTACCGCACGCACAGAGGAGTATAACCCATACCTGGTTGTCAGCTCAACAAACCTAAGCTGCTGGTTGTTATGAGTTTCAATGCACGATAGCGCTGCTTTGAGCGCCGACAGGCGGTCGCGAAGGTCACTGTTAGTGTGCGGTTGAAGGTAGCAACCATGCACGAGGGAATTGAGATATCCGGACTTACGCACGTGCCTCTTGATCAGGAAGTTCGAACCAGGATGCTTTAGGCTAAAGTTTAGATCATGGATGAGAGACGCAGAGTCAGTTGCTCTAGCACCGTTAGGAGAAGATGCACAAGAAGAAATACAGGGTATCCTTTGTAAGCTCAGGCAACATAGATATCCATTGACTTAGAAGGATAGCAAGTGCGACACAGTGACACTACACCACCAAGCTCTTCCATCTCTTGTAAGGGAAAAGGGGAGGTATCAAGCTCGGCTGGGGACGATAGAGAGGAGCGCTGGATACAGTGGTCAACCGATACAACAGCTCAATGATTTGTTACGAGGCGTGGGCGGGGGCTGGCCATAAGACACTGGTGCCGGATCGGCCGAATCGGCGTTTGCCGGTAAACTGTACAGTTCGCGATCGCCTGGCGACTGGCGCTTCACCGTCGCGCCCGCCGTCGCCCCCAAGCCCTCAGCAAGGTCGGTGTCGCCGTTGCTGCCGTTCTACGCGATTTCATCGTCCACCAGCCAGGTACTCAAAATGACGCACGACGCTGTCTGGTTCTCCCGCCCACGCAAGTTCGGTAAGGGCTCCCGCCAATGGTCAGTACCACGAGCAGACTCCTCTCGCGCTCCTCGCTCAATCGCATGCGTTATAGCCGCCTGTGCTGCCATCAGGCTGGTCTCATCCGCAAGTACGGCCTCGACCTCTGCCGTCAGTGCTTCCGCGAGAAGTCGCAGGCGATCGGCTTCACCAAGGTGCGTCCTCATACCAGCTGGCTTGCGATGTTCGTGCTAACGAGTCTTGCAGAACCGATAGAGTGGTTCTAGCGCATTTCTATGCCCGCGTCCGCTTTGCATCTCTCTCTCATCCGCTATCATGTTGCTGTATCGCTCTTGTATGCCCATATGCCATGCACCCAACAAGAGACTTCCCTGAGCCAGGGCCCACTGCATCCCGTTCTCCCGCCATTTATCTGCAAGACGTCGCCCTATTGTGTTAGTACTACGCGCAGGTCAATCGATCGACAGTTCTGAGCTTCATAAGGGACTGCCAGAACTGAAGACCAAAGATTTGTCTTCATCATCTGCCTCTACACCCCCATATTCCTTCTTCGAGCGCTTCAATCATGCAGTAAGCGGCAAGTTGGGCTCTTGTGTGTTGGCGCAGGCAGCCTTGACGCTCGAGAGCCTCTCTGGTTCGGTGAATGCTGCTTTTGGGTGCATTTGGTGCCGCGATGGTACAAGGCGCGTCGCAGTCAACATTCACAACGCTCACATCATTGCGAAGCATCACCATTCACAACATCTTGCCTACAGACACGGATACGCGTGCATAGATCGATACCGAGGAGGGCCTAACCGCCAGCTTCAATCTGGTCTCGTATACATGACGATCGGTCGACAAGGATGCCCCTTGCCTCCAGTCCCCGCGACCAATCAAGACGAAGCTCGCACTCGCAGCCGCGGGTTTGGGCGCAAACGTTTACAGCCATGGTCAGACGGGTCGTGGGCGGCCCATTGCCATCGGCCCACCTCGACATCGCGAGTGCCTCCAGCTGCTGCCCGGCCGCCATGCTGAAGCACTGACATTCGAGCGTGATAGCAAGGTGCTCGAGAGATGGCACAAGCTGGGTGCCGGTCAGCCCTACTAACAACTCGTCGCTGAAGGCGCGGTCCTCGTCGGCGACGATGTGCAGTTTCCGGAGCTCGGGCGTGCATGCAAGCAAGTCTATGAAATGCCGGTCGACGTTGGGGTAGAATGTGGTGATGGTCAGCTTTTTGAGGGGGTGCGGGGCGGAATTGGAGGATGTGCGCTGTAGCATTGATCTGACCAGTGGCACGAGCTCGCCATGATACGTTGTAGAGTTTACATCGATCTCCAACTCGCGCAGGGTCGGGCAAGCGAGGAATCGGGCGTAGGCGATGCCCTGGGCGCGCAAAGAGAGCTTGCGCAGGCTACCGAGTTGAGCGATGGGAATCTGCGTGTCCTCGTCAAGCAGACAAGCAGACAAAGAGCGCATCTTGATGGCCAGCGTCGTCAGAGCATGACAGTGTTCCAACGCGCGCAGATCCTTTGGCCCGCACCCCTCGACATCCATCTCCAGTTCCTCCAGGCGTACCCAGGGCAAGCGCAACTGCGATGGCAAGAGTTGACCCTCAAGCCCGAGACGCCGCAGGCGGGGCGTGTCAGTGATCGTCTGTTTCTCGAGTTGCTGCTGACCCCGAACCGGCATCCAGCGCAAGCACAGGCTCTCCAGCACCGGGGCGGACAGGGTGGGCACGATGAAACGACCCCCCCTCAGCTGCCAGTTCAGGGTGCGGATACGATGCATGTGCGCGGACAGCCACATATCGGCGTCGTGGCTGGGCGGCATAATGCTCGGATTGGCCTGAAACTTTACGATGTTCACGGGGTGGTCGCCGGCGCGGTCGACGTACGCCGTGGCGGCGTCGAGGAAGTGGGCTTTGACTTTGGGCGGGTGGCGGAGGATGGGGGTGCGGATGGTCGACCAGAGCGCGGACATGGCGAAGGCGGTCGCGCGGAATTGACGAGACGCCTGTATGAGGGGGAAGCGGACGGTACCACAGACGGCAGTGTACCAGTTCTCGGGCAACGCATGAAGGATGATGAGTTCCAGGAGCTCGAAAGGGAGGTGCCGTATGGGGGACAGTAGGCTTTCCTTTAGCTGCCTGTCGAGCGCGAGCTGCTGGCGCATCGCTTGCAGTGCCACTTGACGCGCCTGAATAGCGGCGAGCTAGGCGTCTATTGCCTTTGTGGACGCGTCTATCGCAGTGACCTCGGCACGAAGAGTGTCCTGCTCGTTCAGGACAGGAGCATACGAAGAGCGTAAGATATCACGAGTGGGTGCGTCTGTATACGAGCAAGAAAAGGTGCGTCCGCACTGGGTACAGAGTTTAGGCGTGGTCAGCATGGTCATGATGCCTTCCTTTCCGTATTGTGGTCAGCGAAGGGTAGTTCCTGTGGGTCTTTCTGAAGTATCTTACCTCTGAGTTTAGTGGGTTCAGATAAACTGTCCTGGAAGGCACGGGGGTGGAAGTTCGGAGCAAGCAGCGTCGAACATCTGTTTGTCCGTATTTTCTTTCATGATCTTGTCTTTGTACGTCCCCGCGCGGGCGCCCACAGACCCAGGAAGGCTCTGGCAGTGAAGTCTCGTCATGATACAAGCAGGCTATCCTTTGGAACAGGTTTTAGCGGGCGCAACTGAAGACGTACTGGTCAGCTACGCGAACGGCTAACGCGGAGACCCGCAACAAGACTGAGCAGGTGAGCTCAGGCTTTATGGCCACCACTATGTGCATCCATTCCATCACGATACGGTCTTCCGACGGCGTGCTATTGAGGCCCCCACGGACCCAACCGTACCTAGGGCCGTGAGCCGGTACACTGAGCCATGATCGGCCATTCTTGGTGCGTCCGCAATTCCTGTCTATACGTCCAGCGCTGACACCGAGGATAGCTCGAACGGGCAGGAAGAAAGAGCGAATTTCAGTCGGCCCCATGTGCGAAAACCGTGACCATTGCACTCGGCACATCGTTACTGTCCAAGCCAACTCGTCCCCTCAGCCAAGATTGCACTTTATCCACCCGCCGGATGCCAAAGTCATCTCTGGGCATAACTCTCCTCCATCTGAAGTAGAAAGTCAGGATATTCCTTCGCAGAAGCTCCAGCGAAGGTAATCATGACATACGCGTCTGCCACGTCCACCCTGGTCGATGACGGAGAACACCTGCCCGGTATTCGACAGAGGTCGGAGCAGAAGATTCGTTGGTTTCGAATGCCTGACAGCCACTCACAATGAAAGCACCATGTCTTGGTCCGGTGCGATACCGGGTGTACGCTTGCGTTGACCAGATTATCGCTTCGAAGGGAAGGTGCGAGTGCATTCAAGACTTTTGATATGCAATCTCGCATTTTTCATCAACGAGAAGCGCTAATCTTGACCTTCTATGCTCAGTAGGGGAGCCGTCGCAAGCGAATGTCTTGTTATATTGCAACGCGTCTCGGAAACTTTGAAGCCCGGATGAGGTTGGTCAGCCCGTCTATCTCCTCGTCACTCGCGCTTTGCTTACAGGAGACTCTTCAGATACGTTGTACTATCATTTTTCGTGTATCGAGGCCATCTCGACTTATAGTCACAGATGCAACGAAGCAGGGCACGGCGCTTTCAGTGGCTACTTATCTCCGTTTGGACAATAAAGGAACTTCGGCAATTACCGATGGTCACATGACGGGGGCCTGGCGCCTCGCGACTCTTGTTTCTGACCACGACGTGCATTGTTCGCGCTTTCCATCCTTGCTTCTCTATCCTTCCTCTTGCATCCACCTTTTACTTCTCGTTGTGTCCCTTCACTATGGCAACTCGACGTGTGTTCGAAATTACCACGCCCATGGGCATCAAAGTCTACTTCGTCACGGAGGTCTCGGGTACGCTCAAGATACAGCCGCGCTCGCGGGTCGCTGGCGATGAAGCTCTGGAGCCGATAAGTATGAACGTTGATGTTCATGGCAACGGGGTGCGTGTCAGGTTTTGTTCTTCGGTCTTGTATCCTGATTGTTCGTTGAAGACAAGAAATTGCACCCACGAGGCTCAAGTCACGGTAGAAGCGGAACCCCCAGTGGTCGATGAGGAAGACGAGGTGGAACTGCCCGAGTCCCAGACACCTGAGGCGCCGCAGGACGGGGTCCCCTACCGTACCTTTCGTGGCGTCTTCTGTGATCCCCCAGCCCCGATAGCGCGAAATAGCATCCACCAAGCTGAAGGGACGTCTTCCACGCGCCCGACGCGCCCGACGCGTCCGACGACTCGACACAAACAAAACGACGAGAACGCACCGCCGACGCGCCCGACCCCAGAGGACCAACCGCCATCGGAAAAGCCGGACGACGCGCCCAGCACCTGTTCCGAAGACGAAGTCGAGTTGAGCCTTCGGACCTTCGATGGCCTCGACGATGACGAAGAAGAAGAAAACGAGTTCGTGGGCTACCAGGATGAGCGCGCCAAGGACTTTTGCGAGGGCATCTCGCCCGGCTATGCGAAGTATCTCAACAATCGGTTCTTCCCGAGTCCTGTCAGGAATGGAGAGGAAGCTGCTGGGCCATCGCACCTTCCCGAAGGTGGAGTCCGCAAGCTGAAGGGGTTGCCGATCCATCCGAGTCCGCTGGCGGGCCACTGGACGACGAACGAGGCCGCGGACACTGGCATGTCGATGGACATGGACGAGAATCCATTCATCGATGGGCCTCCGCGCGAGGACGACAATGTCATGGACGACGGGATCGCGGGCGGTCTGTCGACCATCTACGAGGAGGACGAGGGTCAGACCACGCACGACAAGGCGTCCTCCGCCGAAGAGCCAATGGGATCGCCTGCCGAAGAGGTCACCCCCGCCGAGGACGCTCCGCCTCAGGACGCCAACGACTCTGCCTACGTGCCCCGCGCCGCCATCACCTCCTCCGATTTTGAATACGGCGTCAGCATGTTCTACGATTTCGAACGCAGTACCAATTCCTTCGACCTCCCGCGCGAGCTACCTGGTGAAGACGTTTTTGTCTTCGGTAATCGCCAGGAATACTGCGCCCTGATCGAGCAGAATAATCGCCGACTAGAGGCGCGCGAGGCGGAGGAGGCTCGTCAGCGAGAGGTTGCCAGGCAGGCACGCGAGGCGGAGGCTCGCGCCGCGGAGGCCCGCCAGCAAGCCCGCGAGGCCGAGGCTCGCAGGCAAACGCTCGAGGCTGAGGCGAGGCGTAAGGAGGCGAAGCGCAAGGAGGCGGTCGCGCAGGCGAATATCGCGTGGGCCAGCGCGAATGAGCCCAAAGCGAAGGCCACCGTGAATGCGCCCGCCACGAAGGCTCCTGTGGGTGCACCCGCCACCAAGGCTCCCGCGGATGCGAAGGCCAATCGCGCGGTGGGGGCGATGGAGTCGACGATGTTCCCGATTCTCGACGGACCCCTCGACTTCGCAGGCGCGATCGAGTCGTCGACGCCACCGCCCAGTCCGGGTGAGGCTACGCAGCCTGCTCGTGCCCATGGGCCTGCGCAGTCTGTCCGTGCTAATGGGCCTGCGCAGCCTGCTCGTGCCAATGGGCCCCGTGGGCCGCCCCGGGTGCCCTTTGGGTTGAAGTTCGATGCGCGAAGCGAGACCGGCCACTGAGCATCCGCCGGAGTATGCTCTGAGTGTGTGTTGCGTACTAGTGGGTTGCATCGGTCTGTTTTCCAACTTCATATTGAAGTACATCTTCACTGATAAACTGATCTCAGGCCCTCTTAACGTATAGCGACCAAGAAGCAGGCCATCCCGCAACAGAGCGTCGGCGTCGCCAGCACCAGAACAATATAGCAGGTCGGGCCTGGTATGAAGGTGGAGGTTCCACCACCACCACCAACATCCAGTGTTCGGTCTTTCCTACACTGTAGCATATCCTAACTTATTCTTACCCCTCTCGAAGATCGATTCTTCGCCCCATATCCCCACACCCCTAATTGTGCATAGCTGTATCCATATCGTATCTATCGCCCATCTTTGCTCTGTATATGCATCGCTCGCTCTGTCGCGCTTGCTCTCTCTATGCAGACACTGCTTCACGTATTTATCTGCTCTTCGTACAAACCATGGATGACCTATATGGCCGTCGAAGAATGACTGGACTAATTCGTATATTCACTTGACGCAAGCTGTGTGAATCTGCGCGAGTATTGTAGGTTCCGAAGGTTCGCAAAAGACACGGCGCTAATATTTCAGTCGTTCCTCAATCATACCATTCGGACGCTACGCTTTTGCAAGGGACTTGGTCGACGAGAATGCCCCGTTCTTTTAGCTCCTCCGGCCATGCACCCCACTCAAGTACCGACCACAGTTCGGACTGGACAACACCAGTCGCAGTACGTGCGTGCCGTCATCGGTCGCCCAGCGCGATAGGGCGACTTCCTTCAGGAGCGCCACACACTCTTCGTCAAAGGTCGTGAAGCCCCTTTTGAGCTGGATCGAAACCCGTTCCAGCAAGGGAAGAAGCGTTGGCCTCTCGCCAGGCGCAACGATGAGGGCGCGGAGTACGACATTGAGGTCGAGACCTTCCTTCCAATAATACGATAACTTCAAGTGCCGGACCGCGGGCGTGCAGCGCAGAACGGACAGATATTCCTGCCCGTTCAGAGAGTGGGCGTCCTCGCCCTCGCCCTCGCCTGTGCACCAGTGCGTGGCGAGGGCGATGGACTGCAGGGTGTTCTCTCCCGGATGGCCAGAGTTCCAGAGCATCGTCCGCACAGCGGGCATGTCACACTCGTGCCCTGGCTGCAAGACCAGCTCTTCCAGCCGCGGCACGACGAGGAATTTGCAGAAACGAAGACCGCATTCGCCGAGCGAAAGGGTGCGCAAGGCGCCCAGCGTTATCATGAAGCCTTGATCGTTGTGCTCGTCCTCGGGCCAGTATGATCCCTTGCCGAAGCGCAGGTCTTTGAGGCTGGTGCAGAGCTGCAACGGATTCAGATCGGCAAGGCCGAAGCACTTGATCTCGAGCGTCAGGTCTTCCAGCAGCGCCCACGGTATGTGAACGCGCGACGGGGCTAGAAGATGGTACAGCTCGAGCTTCCGCAGATAAGGTGCATCGAGTTTGATTCCGAACGAGCGGTCTTCGCGGCCAAGAATGATATGGTCCGTAGTGCACAGACGCGCATACTCCAGCAACGGTGCGCTGACAGCATCTGTCGGCTGGCTGTTGTACTGCACATACAAGTCAAGGGTCCGAAAGCGGTCCACATGAGTGGAGATCCAATGCATAGCACGATTTCCTTCAGGGCAATCTTGTTGGTCGGACAACCACAGTCTGAAGTTCGGCACAACAAGGTCCAAGCCCTCGTTGCGCGCACGCTCGTTGCATAGTTGCGCGCGGGCAAGGAAGGTACCTTGGGTTTGCTGGCTGCGCAATTTGGTAGGCCACAGCAGTCGTACCCACAGCTCGGGCATGGAGTGCGCAAGAGAGCGCAGGCGGTAGTAGCATGAGTCGATGAGGGGAAAGGGGCTGGTGCAGCTGCCCTCTGAGCGCCACTTGTTCGGAAACGCGGCGCGGATGATGAGGGTAAAGACCTCGTTGGGCAAGCGGCGGATAGGCGCAAGCAAGCTGTATTTCTTGTCCCTGTCGACTGCGACCTGGGCGCGAACTTTGCGGACAGCAGCAAGACGCTCCTCGATCGCGTTAATATCTAGGTCGAGGTTCGTTAGCCAAGAATCAATTGTGAAGATATCGGAGACGAGCGCTGCTTTTTCGGTCTCAGAGGGTGCGTATCGCGAGCGAAGGGTTTTCGAACTGGGGGCATCGGGATAGGAACACGCGATGGCCGTGTGTTCGCATTTCGCGCAAAGAGACACTGAGGGGATGACCGTGACCATGAGTTCGAGGCAGCTGCCGAGGACGTCAGTTAGCTGTGTGATGCCAGGGGACTGCCATACCTTACTTTACAAGCAGTAACTCGCAACGAATGGCCGTTCAGGACGAGAACGTGTCATAGCTCCTGTCACGCAGCATGCATGTAGCTTACACGTGCTAGGGACCTACCGTCGCCCATTTCCCCCGAAGCTTGGAAAGCTGGACTTTAGCGAAGCGCGAGCAATTTATGAGCCCTCGTGAAAAAATGAGGCTTTCTTGTTGGGGATTTTTGTTGCCGAAAACACATGATCTGCGCGGCGAGACGCTTTGCTACAACGCTCTGGCCGCCGCGTCTATAGTACACTGTAGAACTTCCGCGTCACTCACATACATGATACGACTTCATAGTCGGGTAGAAAAATATGTGGCTACCAAGGTGGCTTCCTACTTTACCTTCGGCCCGAGCGCGTCCCACAACAGCAACGGCCGCACTTTCTTCGCCCAGTTCACGTCCCAGGAGGACCACTCCCATTCGTCCTCGACCTGCTCGTCGATGGTCGACTCTGCCCGTGACATAGACGCCCCTTGCGCCCTGCCCACCAATCCAGCCTGACTCGGTAACCTTGACACCCTCCGCGTCGGCGAGCGCGGGTGGGCGTGGCCCCCAGGGTGTGCGTCATCGTCGTGGAGGCCCTCGTTCTTGGCCTGCAGCGTCGCGCGCAGGGCATCGAGTTGGGGCGTGTTGGACGGAAAGCCGGTGAGGAGGGACTAGTGGAGGGGGAGAGGAAGAAGGGGGGGGGGGGGTGTTAACTAGGCAGGCCGAGGAAATCGAACGTGCGAACACACCTTCATCTGCTCGGCCAGCTCCTCGCTCGTTTTGAACACGAGCCCATTCTTGCCGTGCTTGACCAGTTCGCTGATGCTGGATATAACGGGTTAGACACGCATCATCGAGATGGCTTGTTGTGCATCGTCACCGCTACAAACGACTGTGAATCGACCTCGTCACAGACGACTGCACATCGTTCCCGCTACAGAAGACTGCACATCGTCTTCGCTACAAACGACCCATCAACTCACCACGCAAAATCCAACGCACACACCGGCGTCCCCGCGCCGAACATGTCCACGACTTTCATCGGCAGATCGAGCGCGGAGGAGCTCGTGTGGAGGGATACGCCCAGGTCGGCGGCGCCTGCGGGGAGAGATGAGTGTTAGCCTTGTTGAAACTAATTGTGGGGCTTGGTGCAGGGTCAGCGAAACAACGGCACAAATGGCGCCGAAAGACATAGCAAATGGCGCCAAAAAACATCGCATACGCACCCAACAACAACGGATAATCCTCCGCCTCCAGCCACAAGCTCACGCACCGCACCCACTGCCAGTTGGCTTGCAGCTTGCCCACCCGCCGCATGTACTCCGTCTTCAGGGGGCCCTTGCCGGTGACGATGCAGAGGATTTTGGGTAGCGGACTCGCCTTCCCATCACTCGCCTTCCTCGTCATCCCCTCACTCGCCGCCCTCGCCATCCCCTCATACGCCCCCAGCGCCTCGATCAGCACGCCAAAGTCCTCGTCCGCGGTCCAGCTCGTGCTGCTCACGACCAGCGCGGGGCGGTCGCGGCGCAGGTGCGGCGGCGCGATCTCGGTGAAGGTCGGCTGCGCGACGGTGTCTGCAATAGGTGGAGGCAGGATGTCAGCGGTTGCGGCGTCGGAGCCGTCGGTGGATGTGAACGGCGTGGAATATGGGACGGAGGACTTGGGGAGGAAGTCGCGGAGGGAGGGCTGCGCGACGAAGGCGGGTTGGAGTTTGATGAAGAGCTGGAGAGGGTCAGTTGCGGTCGAAAAAATGGACAGCGGGAAGGCAAGCGCACGTCGTGTATCTCCTGCGGCGTGGCGCGGTGAAACTGGCCATGAGGCATGTCGTGGAGGACGATTTTGTGGCCTCTGAAGGGCAAGTGGATGAGCAAAATAGGATGATGTGAGACGGCGATGCTTACTGCAACTCCCACTCCCTGACGAGGTAGTCTCGCATAGCTTGGGTCACGAAGAGGTGTGCATAGGCGGTGCGCCCGAAGTAGCGCTCGAACCTGTATCTGCATGAGCACGCAGACCATCGAAGAGCACTTCTCGCTAGAAAGACTACCTACCATTTCGATATGCGCACATAGACGTGATTTTCGCCCAGCTTGAGCGCAAGGATACTGCACCCCAGGTTATGCCAGTCGATGATGACCTTGCTGCCTCGGATGCGGCCGACGAGCCATGCCAGAGCCAAGGTCGGTATACTGGGCGGGTTCTGGGAGGTGAGATAAGCTGAGTCTGCGAGTATAGGTGTGGGAGCTCGAAGTGGAAGAGAAGGCATGCGCGTGTCGCGTTTATATGGATTGCAGCGAATTCGACGTCGAATTCACGTGATCGCGATCCGCCACGTCCACTCCCCCCGCGCATCGTGCGTCGCTTGCCCCCTCCCCTTCCCCAGCTCATCTACGCGGAGGCAAGGGTGCGGGGTGTCCTGACCGCATATGTGTTGGCGATACATTCCGGAGAGCGCAGGGAAGAAGTAGACCGTGTTGCGACATCATGACCTCACTTACCTGTACCAGAAGGAATTCGGGGGCTTCTTCGATGTCGACGATGAGGACGACGAGTATGGTCAGAATTTGGTGGAAGATCTTGAAGGGCGCAGTGATAATGAAGGGGAAGTGCCGCAGCCAGCTTGGGGGCTCAGCTAGATGATGGAGCTGGACCTTCGGCAGCCTCTCGAGTGAGGGGATCACTTTAGAGCCTCGAGTAGCAAGTCAGTAGTGCTGTCAAGATGCTTGGGAGGATCATACCGTTGTACCCTATCACATCTGTAACAAAGTCGCACTCTGCGAAGCTCTGAGCATGGTACATCATGCGCGGACTGCGTCCAATGTCCCCTAGAACGAGTATCGCGACCGAGCGCAAGGAATGCTGATTCCTCGGCCTCAAGAACGCAACCGTCTTCCATGCGAGGTATGTGATAATGAGCAGAAGGATCGCCAGCCCCGCTGCAGGCGCGACATAGTCCTCGTCCGCCGGTGGAGGTCTGTCGTGCATGTCAAGCAGATCGTTGTCAGTAAGTAGCCGGTCCGGGCTGCCGACACTTCAGCACCGGAAACTGCCGGGGCTGATGTCATGACAAATGCGCGCATCCTCCGGCGGCTGCTCGACTCAGCAGGCGTACTTTGAGGTCCGGCAATCCCGCCCAGACGATCGTGCAGCTTAGTAATCATGCAACTGCCATTTTGGGCGAATATACCTCCGAAGCGCGTACTTCAAGTCTACATGCTTACCGGTGCCCTGAATGGGCCTATAAAAGCGTGCAATGAGTACTTTAGGGATGGGAGAACAGTTCGTATTGAACAAAATTGCTGTCACTGTCCTGGAACATTGACTTTTGGACTGATGATGCCAGCGGTGCGCATATCTGCTCAATACGAACTGTAGATACTCAGATATAACGCGTATCCGTGCAGTAATTTTGGGCATAGCCGGACGCCGTCGCGTGCAAAACGTGAACTGGATGCAGCGCCAGATCAGAAGGAATCAATCACGTGATCGCGCCTCATCCGCCTTTTCCGTCTTCTACGCGCTCTTCCGGTCTACTCAGGGAAAGATAGCATGTCAGAAATATTCCATAGTGGTATAGACATATGTATGTGACTCGCATGAGTAGCTTGAAGCGCGATGCAGGGTGCATATACAAGGTACTCGACTTTAGGAGCTTGGATGAGGATAAGATGCCTTCAACGGCGATGCGAGCGCTCAAATCGTGCCATACAATCCTCCATTGTGTACCTCAGGTGCTGGGATGATGCACCTTGTGCTACGGCCTCCCTGAAAGACACCCCTACCGCACCAGAGACTCACCCCAACCGTATGTACGAGTTTAGTTAGGGTTCAGGTGCCAAAAAAATCAGAATTCGTAGTATATGACCTGTCAAGGTCCATCTGCACCCGGTGATATGGCTCTGTAGGCCATTAGCGAGTACACCATCGCATGCAGTCGAACTTCTGTTGAGTGTCGTCTTTCGCGGTCAAAGCGGTGGCGGTGTGATTACTAAGCTGCACGATCGTCTGGGCGGGATTGCCGGACCTCACGTACTTCTCTCTTCCTCACCAATCATGTTGTCCTCGACATTGACGAACTCTGCACGGACTGCGACAAGGAGCGCTGCCGTGCGCGCGCTGCAGCCGCGCGCGACGTCTAGCACGGTGCGGGCGTTGTCCACAACGGCGGCGCGGGCGGCGCGGCTGGTGCACCGCGGCCCAACGATCGCCACCTCGTCTCCCCACCGCGATGCCAGGCGTACAGGGCGGACGCATCCCCCACTTAGTGCGTACTATCTCTGCATCTTAACAACCTCTTACTACCCCCCCGCAGCTCGCTCCATGTTCATCCAGACCGAAAGCACCCCCAACGAAGACTCCATAAAATTCATCCCCGGCGTGCCCGTCATGGGCGAGTCCGGCACCGCCGAGTTCCTCGACACCCGCTCCGCCCTCACCTCCCCCCTCGCCGTGCGCCTCATGGGCATCGAGGGCGTCCGCGCCGTCTTCTACGGGCCCGACTTCGTCACCGTGAGCAAGAGCTCCGAGCACCCGTGGTCCGTCATCAAGCCCGAGATCTACTCCGTCCTCATGGAGTTCTTCACCTCGAACAACCAGCCGCTCTTCCGCTCAAAGGAGGACAGGGAGAATGCGGGCCCGCAGGATACGCGGATCCTGGACACGGACAGTGATGTGGTGGCGATGATCAAGGAGCTGCTGGAGACGCGCGTAAGGCCGGCGATCATGGAGGATGGTGGGGATATTGAGTATAGAGGTTTTGATGAGGAGAGCGGCGTCGTGCAGGTCAAGTTGAAGGGGAGCTGCCGCGGGTGCTCGTCGAGCACGGTCACTCTGAAGACTGGCATCGAGAACATGTTGATGCACTACATTCCCGAAGTCAAGGGTGTGGAGCAGGTATGCCAGTCTTCTTCTCGCCATGTGCAATCCCTTCTCATCCGCCTTCCAGGTCCTCGACGAAGAGGAAGAGATCGCACTCGAGGAGTTTAACAAACTCGAGAAGAAGCTACACCCAGAAGAGGCGAAGCAACCAGAGTGAGTCTCCCTTGTCATCTTCGTTCCATCCTCGCTTTGTTCATCATCACACCGTCGCGTATACGCATGCTCTACGCCTTCCCATCATCTGTACTTTCCTTCCCATTATCTCCACTCTCCTTCCCATCGTTACCACTTTCCTTTCCATCATATCCACTTTCCTTCCTGGCACTCCCTATACGTTCATCGAACCGTGTCTGACCTATGGTTGCAGCATGGCGCAATACATGTCGACATGACGCTCTCATCCTACTCGCCAACATGTACCACTACTCTTACCCACGCCTAGTTATGCTTAATCCATGCTCCTGTCGAATTTGAGGCATTTGCGACCACCTGGGGTATCTGCAACCACCTCGGCCTAGGAAAAGGCGACGCACAAGTCCAATGCTTGGTGACGCTGGGCGCGAACGCAGGGGACATACTACGCACTCATGACTGTCAATGTCTACCCCGCGATGGTTGGAAAGCTGCATCCCGACGTTTTCGACTGTAAGTCAACCTTGGGTAGGCAGATTTACAGGAACCATCGACACGCAGCTGGTCGTTATGGGTTTGGGCTCAGCTACGAAAGTGTGAGGCAAGCTCAGACCGTACTCCAGACCAATTTCCTTCTCACAAATGAAGTCGATGACCTCCTGCGTTGCGATTACCATTATCACGGCAGCGAGTACCCCGCCTTGGTATGCCCGGGGAGCTTCCTGGATGAGGGGGACGGTTGACCTGCGCCAAGATCCTCAATGGACTAGACGACGTGAGAGAGAGCGTGTTTCAATTCGCTAAAGGACGCGACTTGTCCTTTTTGTTGGGTAAACTGGTTTTGATGTTTGTTGGCCCTCCTTACCTATGCGAGATAAGCCTGCATGGAAAGAGAAGAAACGAGTACAGGGAGGAGCTTTTGCACGCTGCTGGAGTTGATCACAAAGTGTGACCGGTATCTTCCGGACCAACTGTGACGATCCCCTATTACGCTTGCTTTTTCCTCACCTTCAACCACTCACTTCGCCGACGTCTCCTGCTCTTCGAAGAGACGCGCATGGACGATACTGCAATGCGCATGGATGATCCTGCAATGCGCATGTTTGCCGCGGGGGAGCAAGTTACCCTCGCCACCGACAATGGGCAGCGGCTTGTCTTCACCATCGAGCGCCCGTTCACGCCTTTTACGAAGAGCGTCGCAGTTCTTGCACGCTGCGCCGAGCTTTCATCCACGCCAGTGGTAGTCAAGATCTTCGACCCGCGCTTTCTCGACGAACGCCTTCCGATGAAGTATCGGCGTGCACGTCCGTGGTCGCTAGAAGCCGAGCGTGCAGCGCTGGACATTCATGCCTACGATGAGAATGAGGTGTGGGAGGAAGAGCCAGCGGAGGACGACGTCGAGGGGCAAGCAGCACGCGCGGCGCTTTTTGAGGCGCATTTCAGACGCCTCTCGACAGAATGCTTCGCATCCGAGCGCGATGCATACGCCCGACTACAAGGTTTGCAAGGCGACACGCTTCCGCGCCTCCTAGCGATTGGGCAGGTTGACCCACCAGACGAGCGCGCTTTTCGTCCTCCCGCGCTCGTGCTGGAGTACGTGGAGGGGACTATATTCGACGACACACCTTTGGAAGCCTTCACTCCCGACGTCTGCACTAAGCTCGTGCACACCGCGGACAGCTTCGCCACGCTCGGCGTCTCGCACAACGACGTCAACGTCAACAACGTGCTCATCGGCCCCGGACGGGTGGTCTTCATCGACTTTGGCTGCGCTGCGTTGCGTCGGCCTGATCAGTACGATGAGAGCTGGAGCCACAATGTGCGGTATGGGAGTGATGGGAGGAGGATGCGGATATATCTGAGGGAAAAGGGCGTTACCGATATGGACGAGTTGCTACAGATCTCGGGCAGCTGCACGGTGAGCCGCAGGCGTGAGGATATTGCAAAATAAGCGCATGAGCGTAGCTGCTCGTCTCGTCTATCAAAACACTGTAACCATGTATAATTCCAGATGTCCATCGTACTCCCCGAAAAGAGCTTCAAAACAAAATGGATATGCTGCCACACACCGAACCGTCCGGATGATGTTGCCTAAAGTACGATCACCTCCCTCTTCGCGATCACCGCCCGCGCCTTCTCCAACACCTTCCGCCAATTCCTCTCTCTCCGCATCAGCACCTCCATCGGCTTCGCCAAGAAGTCATCCCTCAGCTCCCCCTGATCCTCCATCTGCACCTCCAGCCACGCCACCGCCAGCGCCGTCGCCCACACCGTGCGGTCTATCCCTCTGCCTTCCGCCGCGTCCACCGCGGCCCCGCCGACGATGTCGCGGAACGTGCGGTCGGGCGTGAAGGAGCCGTCGAAGGCCTGCTGCAGGACGAGCTGGAGGATGAGGTTGTCGACGGGCGGTGGGGTGCGGGGCCGGGGTGGGGCCGCGGGGGGTGAGGGGCGGAAGCGGAGTTGGGGGGAGGGCGCGCGGGCGAGGGTGCGGTCGTCGGAGGAGAGTGCGGGTCTCCTTCGCGAGCGCCGTGGGGTGCTGGTGTGCTCGGACCAGCTGCTCCAGCTGTAGTAGCTCTCGAGGCTGCTGAGGGTGGTGAAGGTTCGGGTGCCCGAGGTTTGAGATGCTGCGTCGTCTATGGGAGCATCCTCAGCCGCTCCATCGGCGGATGGAGGGTAAGCTCCAGGCGCTACGAGTGTCGGGTCGACGTCCCAGGTAGGTTCTGTCGTATCCGAGAGGTGGCGCCTACGAAGCCAAGGGAAGATCGATCCAAGTAATGAGCGCAGCCCTGAGCGGGTGGACGCTGCGTCCTGGTCAGACTCAGGGGACTGGCCAAGTGGAGGCGAGCTCGGCTCGTACCCAGGGGACGTGACCCCCGACACCGACGACCCAGTCTCCGTAACTGACTCCTCCTCATACTCTTCCCCAGCCAGTCCCTCATTTGCCCTCACCGCCACAAACGATGTATGCCTCGACGCCAGCTGGTACGTCTCGCCCAGCCGGATGATATCCTCCTTCGCGTCTCCCCAACTTGCATTTGGACCCATTCCCACCGCACTCGGACCCATCGTTACCGGTCGCCCCTCCTGCAGATCCTGGATCAGCCGCCACGCCCCGAGCGTGTGCACCACCGGCAGCCCCGCGTACTCCTTAATCTGCACCTCCTTCACCGGCACGGCGATGTTCACCGTCTCGCGCGCGCCGTTCGAGCCCTGGTGCAGCGTCATTCGGAGCACGACTTCTCGGGGCGCGAACGATCTGCGAAGGGCGATGATGGCGAAGACGTGCATCCTGTTTCCTGCGTGTACCGTCCGAATGACGCTCGGCGATTGCTGGACCGTTGGCCAGGGTTGGTGTATGATCGTCGTCGCTGTCTGATCCATCGACGTCATCCCTCTCGCCGTCGTCGGTCTATCGAAGTCCTCCCCGTTCGGCGCCAGGTACTCCGCCGGCACGCCCCAATCAATCGACACCTCCTCCACCCTCGGCGCCCTTCCCGCACGAAACAGCCGTGCGCACTTGGCCATAATACCCTCGACGTGCTGCGCGTACAAAAAGATACCATCGCCTGCTCTTGCGATGCCCTCGCACATGTCGGTGGAGACGCTCTTGCTGATGCCGAGGCAGTAGACGTTGAGGCGGGCGTAGGAGGGCGCGGAGGAGACGGCGGCGCGGACGACCTCGATGGAGGCGTCTTTGTCGTAGGCCTGGAGGTGGTGAGTAAGAGGAAGGGGGTAGGGGGGTAGGGGGGGGAGATGAAGGACTCACGGAACCGTCGGTTAGGACAAAGACGGATGTGGGGTGTGATTCTTGGCGGGAGGCGAAAACGTTCTCCAGTGCTTCTCGTATTTGCGTGCCGCCATAATTTGCGCGCATCGATCGGACGTGTTCCATCTACGGAGAACGATCAGCAGTGCACCCGATTCCTTCCTAAACTGAACACTCACTGCCTCGTCCAGCGTCCCCTCATCATACGGCCGACTCCTCAACCACAGTGAATCTGAATGCCCCCCGAAGCTGAAGATGTTGAAGTATGTCCCCTGCGCCGGCAGCATCAACAACAGCACCTCCAGCGTCTTCTTCGCCGTCTCGATCGGCTTGTTTCCATCCTCGCCCATGCTCCCACTGCGATCCACTAGAAAAATAAACTCCCGCCTCGACCCCGGCCCCGGCGTCAGCGGCACCCTTGGCACCAGCACCAGCTGCAGCGCCAGCGTCCGCAGGTGTCGGTCCGTCGGATGCCGCCCCAGCTCCGCAAAGCAGCGCGACTCCCCGAGGCCCTCCGCGCGCACCACGAGCACGAAGTCGCGGTCGAGGAAGTCGGCGGAGCGATATTTGGCGGTGATGCGCCGGCGCGAGGCGCGCCCGCGGTCGGTCTCGTAGGGCCGGAGGCGGAGGTCGGCGGGGTGGCTGGGGGAGCGGACGGAGATGAGCTTGCCGCGGGAGAGGACGTCGACGCTGATGCGGACGCGGACGTCGGTGGAGGGGTGGGTGGCGTCGGACATGCCGGCGGGGAGCTTGCCGTAGCGCTCGGCGATGCGCATGGGGAGGTGGAGGCGGACGTCGGAGGCGGACTCTTCATGAAGGAGGCTGGTCACGTACTGGAGGTAGGGTGAGTATGGGGGAAGTGGATGGGTGAAGTGGCACCTACAACTATCTGCACTGCGACCTGATCGCGTGCAGGTATAGAGCCTACGGAAATGGTGAAGACTACGATTCTGTCAGTAACGGCGTTACATGCATGGAAGCATCGCACTCACTATCGTCCGTCACATACTCCAATAAACCAGCGTCTTCGCCTGCTGATACTGCGCGCTCAAAATCTACGCGAGCCTGCTCTCGTTCGCGCGCCACCGCCTGGATCTTCCGTCCATCGGACGCCCTTATCATCTCGAACGCGCATACAGCCGCGCCTGCAGGTACGGGGAAGCAGTACTTCGCTCTCGCAGTTGGGTGCTCTGACGGATTGCTGTAGATCTGCTTCACCGTCACTCGTGCCGAGACTGCAAGTCGTTCAGCAAGACACGCCACGATCATGACGACATCTACGCACCATCCAACACGACCGCACGCGCCCTGACCTCCTCCAGCGGTAGTCTTACGCGCTGCTTGTTCGACGCATTGTATATGATCCCATTCGGGCCCGACATAGTACAAGGGAAGGTTATGGCGCCTGTTGGGCGTAGCCCGCCGGGAATGGCTAGTGCGCGTCACTTGACGTGCGCAAGTACCGCGTAAACGGCGTGGTGGCCTCGAGGGCCGTGGGAGAGGCGTATATGAGCATCGGCGTACGTGGAAACGAGGACGACGTCTCGATGGTGGTCGACTGTCGCGGGATGCTCTGCGATGGCTGATCGGATTGTCATCGCGTATCAGACACGTGCGGTGAGTGTCTCGTTGTCTGCAGTCTGACCTTAGCTTGTGCGTTCTTTACTTCCCAAAGCGAGGAGGATGTTAGGCTTTCAAATGGTTCCTTCCCTGAGGACAGTCGAAGCTTTAAAGGGTGCCGTGAGCGGGTATATGCGCGTCTATAGTCGCGCGCCACGTTCTAAAAGGTCCCTGTCAGTATCGTAGCTCATAGTTCGCCGGATTGACCTGTTACATACCGTCGCTCTCGTTCATTAGCATTCTTGCATCGGGCGTGCAGTGAACGTGGGAGAAAAGACGTACGTTGACATGCTCGCAGACTCAGACCACTGAGACCAGAGATGGCTTGACACACGTATTCAGGTAGGAAGTGGTATGTATGATATTCACGGCATCGGGGGACCAGCGCAAAGAACTGTGGGACCCATCGACGCACATGGAAGCTCGGGACAAGATGATTATTTTTGTTTGGTGTAGTTGATGATGCGGAGGTATGTCTCGTGATCGCCTCAATATGTGGCGTCGAGAAGGGCGGCCGACCGCGCTGCTGCTTGTTCGCCGTCCTCAATGTCCGACTCGTCCTGAGATCTCGTCGAGCGCGACGATCTATAGAGCACCTGCGTCTCATCTAGTGTGTCTGCCGCTGCTTGCTCAGTCTAAGCCAACAGAAGCGCTATCTGCCCTCAACGATCTCGCAGAGGTGCTCGCATGAGATTCTTGAGTATGCTGACCTCGGGGTTCGTCGACAACGCTATCGCTCAGAGAACGAGCGGGAAGCAGCTGTCACTTTGGCGCTAAGTCCGATCTCGATCCTTCCAAGTACTCACTTGGACAGGTCGTCGTCAGAGTGCGCGCCACAACGTCACCTCGGCCATCGTCAGCGATGACACCGCACCGTCCCCAATCGAATACAAAAGCCCTCCCCATCCTCCCCCGCACCCAATCATCCATCCCATCCACAACCACATTACACACCATGTCCTCCCAATACCAGAAAGGCCACCTCCCCGACCCCTCCCAGGAGCAAAAGCCGCCGGGCCACCAATACAAGATGGACCCTGCGCCCGCCTCCACCCAGCTGCCCACCGAGGACGGCGGGTACCAGACCTACCGCGCCGCGGGCAAGCTCGAGGGCAAGCGCGCTTTGATTACAGGCGGCGACAGCGGCATCGGGCGCGCGACCGCGCTGCTGTTTGCGATGGAGGGCGCGGATGTGTCGATCGTGTATCTGGCGGACGAGGAGCGCGACGCGCAGGATACAAGGAAACAGGTGGAGGGGAAGGGGCGGAAGTGCGTGTGTATACAGGCGGATCTAACGCGGGCGGAGGAGTGTAGGAAGGCGGTGGAGGAGACGGTGAAGGAGCTGGGTGGGATTGAGATTCTGGTGAACAATGCGGCGTACCAGATGGTGCAGGACTCGATTGATCAGTTGAGCGAGTGCGTATCATCTTCGCCTTTGGTTCTCATAAGCAGGACTGACGCCACTACAGAGAGCAATGGGATCTCACCTTCAAGACCAACATCTACGCGTACTACTACATGGCAAAGTACGCCCTTCCGCACCTCCGCAAGACCAAAGGCGCGACCATCATCAATATGACCTCGGTCAACCACTACATCGGCCGTGCCGACCTCCTCGACTACACCTCCACCAAGGGCGCCATCGTCGCCTTCACGCGCGCGTTGTCGAACCAGGTCGTCGGCGACGGCATCCGCGTGAACGCTATTGCGCCAGGACCGGTGTGGACACCGCTTGTCGTGTCGACGATGGGCAAGGAGAACCTCGAGCAGTTCAATGCGACGCCGATGGGGAGGCCTGGGCAGGTGTGCGAACCAATGGAATGTGTTGCCACAGGGGATTCACCTGAGTTTTCAGCCCACCGAAATTGCGACGTGCTGCGTCTTCCTGGCCAGCCAGGACAGCAGCTTTATCAGCGGCTCGACTCTGCATCCGAACGGCGGGACGATGGTCAACGGTTGAAGTCCGCATAAACATTGAACATCCAATTGTACATGTATTTCACTGTAACGCGTCTTCGGCTTCAGAGATAGTCGACGTGGACATGGCAAAAGAGACCAAATAGACTCGCCCAACAAAAAGGACAACTTGCGTCCTTTGGGGAATTTAAACCCGCTCTCTCATGATCACGTCGTGTTGTCTGTTGAAGATCTCGGCGCAGGTCAGCTTTCCCCCTCATCCAGGAAACTCTCTGGGAATGCAAAGGCTGGGTACTGGCTGCCGCGGTATTGTTGAGGGTACGCACGAAGTCATTGACTGAATTTTGGACTTTCATTTGGCCCGGAGGGTTGGGGACGGTGTTGACGAGGTTTTTGAGAATGGTACGGAAGGGACGGTGGGGCTTGTAGTGTCTGGATAAATGATGCAACAGTGTCGGGTTACGCCTGTAGAGGTATCTGAAGCCATAGAACCAACCCGTCGGTGGCAGCATGGTATGTGTGACGCATCACGCAGTCACGGTTGAAGTCAAGATCACGGTTCTATGGTTCTATTGCTGGAATGCCCCTCGATCCTTCCCTTGGATGCTTGAGTAGCTCATCCATACCAGCCACCCCCTTGCGCTTCAACCAATACCGTATCGCGCCATCATCGTCGCAGCAAGAGACAGAATCCTTCCACTCCTCGTCGGTCCAATCATACCCCACCCCGCGCACGCCCGCGTTCCCGAAGTCGACGACGACGGCGCGGCTGGGCGCGACGAGTATGTTCTTGTCGCTGAAGTCGTCGTGGATGACGCCGTGGGCGGCGAAGCTGTCGACGGCGCGGACGAGGGCGGTGCAGACCGAGGGCGTGAGCGCGTCGAGGGGGGCGTCGCGCAAGCGGGGGCCTTCGATGTACTCGATGGCGATGGCGGGCGGGATGAAGGCGCGCTCGTCGGGAGGGATGATGAGTCCGGAAGCGAGGAGGCGTGGGAGGATGGTGCCCTGGAGGTGTTGGAGATGCTCGTATGCGGCGCGCTCGACGGCGAAGGAGTCGTTCATGAGCTTGCGGTAGTGCGCCTCGTGGAGCGCAGCGTAAGCAAGCTGGCCCTCAGCGTCGTCCGCCGCGGGCGGGTCCCCGGGAGAGAAAATCTCGTATTGATCGTAGGGTATGGTGTCCGGCGCGGCGCGCTCGGCGGCAAGCGACCATGGGTGGGAGGGAAAACCCTCCCAGTGCTTGTTGGGCGACACACCGTTGCGCTCGTCGAAAAAGCGGGGATCATAGATCTTCAGCACTACGGGGTCAGGCGAAAGGTCTGCGCAACGCGCGAGAACGACAACACTCTTCGTGAGCGGCGTGAAGAGCCGCTCAACGGTGAAAGTATAGCGCTGACCGGAGTTGGTCTCAAGAGTGACGACCATCCCTGGCGAGAAGAATGGCAACGGATCGTCCGCCATTTGAGGGCGGTGTCTAATGAGCAAAGCCAGCATGAGGCGTCAGACAATCGGTGAAAGTGTGGGCACTCACTTTCGGCGAGTTTCGAGGCCAAGTTGGTTGTACTTTGCCCGAGCGGATGAGCCCAAAACGCTGCTACGTTCTACTGCAAGTGCAGTTGCGGTCGCAAGTGCGACGACGTCGTTCCGTTAGTGTCTGACGTCCATCTTCGACGTATAAAATCAAGCAGAAAAAGACACGTTCCACGTCAACGCGACACGTCGTGACACAATCTGACGGTGGCGGAAGCAAACAAGCTACCTCACCTCACCGAAGGACAAGCGGACCGTACTTTCGAGACCGCATAGCGAGGACCAACAGACACACTGCATAACGAACATCAACAAATCACAGTAGAGTCTCGATTCGGACGATTTAGAATATGGTTACACGAAGGCACAAGAAAACACAACACATTCTCAACAAAAGAGTCCCAACGTCGCGAAAGCCTCTACGCCGTCACTGTCGAGACGCATCAGCCATCGTCCTCGCTGGTGGCAGATAGATCAGTACTTACTGTAGCTGCTGGGCTCGATGAAGTCCGGAAGCTCGGGCACGGCGACCTCGAACCGGGACTGGATGGCGGCCATGACCTGCTGGTCGGCGTCCGACGACACGAAGGTGATCGCGAGACCCTTCGTTCCGAAGCGACCGGCACGACTGACAGGAGGGTAAGCGTGCGACAAGAAGGAGGAGAAGAAGAGAACGCACCCGACACGGTGCAGGTAGCTGTCCGCATCCGGCGGCGCGTCGTAGTTTATGACGATATTCACGCGCTCGACATCAATACCACGACCGAAGATATCCGTCGCTACCAATATGCGCTTCTCGAAATTTTTGAAGGCCTGGTAGCGGTTGATACTGGTGGAGATGTGAGCGAGGCAAAGACGGAAGTTTGATATCAGCATACCGCTCTTCCTGCTGCAGGCCGGAGTGGATGCTGATACTCGGGAAGTTGCACGAGACCAGAAGCTTGTCCAATTCGATCGCTCGTGCGACGGACTTGACGAAGATGACAACCTGCAAGCGCCTCAGCATCGACTACTTTGCAATGAAATAAAGACCGCAAACCTGGTTGAATTCGAGGGTATCAAGCAGGTCATTCAACTTCCTGTTCTTTTGCGCCTCCTCCAACTTGACGTAGTGCTGTTGTAAACCGTGGAGGGTGAGCTTTGTCTCGTCATCCACGAAGATTTCCAGAGGCTAGAGCAAGACGTCAGCCAGAGCGATAGAAGGAAAGCAAGATCGCCCACGTTGGCCATGAACTTCTTGCACGTCGCGCGGATCTCCTTGGCGAGTGTGGCGCTGAACATCATGACTTGCTTGTGGTGGGGTGTCGCGCGGAAGATCTCCTGTACGTCGCGTCGCATGTCTAATGGGCAGTGGCGTGATTAGATGGATGTGCAGCGGAGAGTTTGAAAAATAAAAGGGTGACGTGTCCAGGTCAGCGCGCTTCCGGATCGGTTTACAGTCGGACGGAGCTTGCACGGCTTGATCGAGTCGTGGGTAGCGTTGGTCGTTCTTCTCCCCGTTCCTCCATCTTTCGGTATCCCCTTCCCCCCGAAGACGCGACAGCATCCCAACAAGCCCGAAGACCCATATGCTTTGCACACCGATATGACGTGTAGGGTGACCCGGACGCGCGGCCAGACGACGCAGAATGCGGTAGGATATGATGGTGGGTGGTGCGCAGGCCGAACAAGGACTAACCGAGCTGCTCAAGCATCTTGTCACATTCGTCGAGAACGAAATGCTTGACGTGTTTGGCGTCCAGGACCTTGTCGCGTACGAGGGCGTTCAGGCGACCGGGGGTGGCGACGATGATGTGGGGGCAGGCGTTCTTGTCGCGGAGAATCTCGGCGTCCTTGGACACCGGTGTACCACCGTAGAAGGTAGACACGCGAATCTGCGGCATGTACTTCGCGAAACGAGTGTACTCGTTGCGAATTTGGAACGCAAGTTCACGCGTGTGACAGAGCACAATGACGGCTACTTCGCCATCGACAGGCTCCAGCTGCTGGAGCGTGGCGAGGACGAAGACTGCGGTCTTTCCGTGACCAGACTTGGCCTGGCACAGGACATCCATGCCGAGGACAGCTTGAGGAATACATTCCTGCTGAACTGCACGGCCCGTTTAGCTTGGACGCGACGTGGTACAATTGGCCACTCACCCTCGGATGGGTGCTCGAAACCCAAGTCACTAATGGAGCGCAACAGTTCAGGCTTCAACAAGAAGTCCCTGCAAGCGAAAGCAACGTAAGCGCCCAAAATTTTTGCAGCAGCGTGCAGCGTACTCACCTGAATCCAGTCGAGTGGATGCCAGAGAAGTCTGGCTTCTCCTCCCCGCCCTCCCCAGCGCCTGCCGCCGCCTTCGCTGCGCCGTTCGTGGCGGGTGCCGCGGCTCCGCCGTTGGGGATAACGTCGTTCTCGTCCTCGTAGTCGATGAGTTCCTCGTGTTCGGCAGACATGGCGGCGTCGGAAGTCGCGTTGAAGAGCAGAAAAAGCGAGGAGAGTTAAGGGGAAGGAACAAAGAACACAGCAGCCGTGAAGGAGGAGGGGGAAGCTCGCTTTGGTGGCGGTGTCCCGGGATTGCGCTTGTTGACTGATGTGACGAAAAACCATCACGTGGATGGACAAGCAAGCGCCCACAGCTTGAACCTGGACCACCATGTCCTTACCGCCTCTTCGAGCAATGCGAGCAGAGCCGTCATTGCAAACTCTTCCGATGAGACGGTGATTTCTTTATGTGAAAGTACCAGTTTTGTTACTCCATCTGCCTCATGCCTGGCTGGACGCTGCGTGGTCCCAAGATCTACGTCGCATGCTCTCTTGAGGCCATCTTTATTCACAGGCGCCTCGCGACATTGCTCCGCACAAAAGTCTGCTCTTATTACCCTTAATCATCAGGTGAGACCCACAACTCAGGCCCGCTGACAATTCTTCCCCTCTATCATGATGCGGAAGATAAGTCGATGATCCCCAGCGGGTCAGACACGGCGTACTCAATACACTTTGTGCGCCTGGGTGCTTCCTCCGCATCGTCTGCATTAGCATCGTGGCCCTCATCCACGATGTTATCATGCGCGACGGGGGTATATAGCCGTATGCTATGCTCAGCATCATGAGTGTGTATGCCGGTTGTGAGCCATTCTATGTTTCCCTCTCTTCTCTTCGCCTTCCATCTCTCGCCCCCCTTCCATCCCGCTTTGTTCGGGCACTCCTCAACCTTCTTTGAACACAAGCACAATCAATTCTAAGCTTGTCGCCCCGCAATGCCTCTGATCAGCACCACAATTGACGCCTTCAGTCCTTTTATCGACTATCAGCCGCAGGGGATGTGGCGGAAGGGGGGCGCGGACGGCGATCCATACGCATCCAGGTGCGCTGCAGCGACCATTCTCATTCTCGAACACTCGCTCATCCGCGTTCTTTCAGGTATGAAGACAAGACCTTCATGCTCAGCATCGAGGCCCCCGGCGCGACTGCCACGTTCAACTTCACCGGTACAGAGGTACACGTCTACGGCGCATATAGGTGCAACTCAGGGCCGTACAGGTATGTGGTGCTCTATATCTGTCGGGAAAACGGGCTCAGCCCGCCTCCCAGTGTCACGATTGACGGGACGAAGTCTGAGCCCATGCGCACGAATGGCAGCGCACCATCAGACGTCGATTCCCAGCTCCTTAAAGTCGAGCTGTTCGCCGCGACCGATCTTGCACCGGGCGTGCATCAGGTCGTCTTGACCAACGAGTGGAGTAGAGTACCGGCGAACAAGTCGGGGTCGGCGTTCGATGTGGACTTCGTGCGTGGGCTGCAGATGCTCCCTTAGCTGTACGTGGTCACCGAGGGAACGCCATTAGCCATGATCAATTCTAAAAAATCGCGAAATTCCCAAAAGGGAAGGGCAGGTGCCGCGACGCACCTTCGGGCCCATGTCGTCTGCGCGAGGGCTCCTAAAATTCGGGAAAGCGCACGAGAATCGTCGACAAATCGTCTTACACGCTTGTACAAGAAAGTGAGGTCCCAGCGTGACTGCGCGCGTCGGAATTCAGCTCGAAGTGGTCGGGCGGACGCATGGCTCGCTCAAAATGGCAACAGCCATCTCCGAGCGCCGTCCTTGCCCTTCGCCCGCATGGTGGGGACGCCTGCCACCTCCAAAGGTCTCGTGGAGGTCAAGAGAACATAAGTACAGACCACTTTCTGACATCTAACCTTGGTAGAAGCGTAGGGACACGGATGAAGGTCACTGTAGATCCATACCGTGCTTTCGAGCAGTGTATTGTCCGAAAGGAGGCAAACAAAGGCTCCTGTCTGACTTCAAAGTATTGAAGTCGATATCTCATGAAGGGGACTGGGTACCGGAGCCTCGTAACATATGGCAGGGGCTATTCAAACCGCGTTACAGTAGCAAAGGCGGTCCGAGCGGAGATGCAAAGTCTTGAAGGGCTTCCACGCGCTCATCAGCACTGTAGCACCTCAATATGCACTAAAACTATATTCTCTTGACCTCCACGAGATCTTTGGAGGTGGCAGGCGTCCCCACCATGCAGGCGAAGGGCAAGGACGGCGCTCGGAGATGGCTGTTGCCATTTTGGGCGAGCCATGCGTCCGCCCGACCACTTCGAGCTGAATTCCGACGCGCGCAGTCACGCTGGGACCTCACTTTCTTGTACAAGCGTGTAAGACGATTTGTCGACGATTCTCGTGCGCTTTCCCGAATTTTAGGAGCCCTCGCGCAGACGACATGGGCCCGAAGGTGCGTCGCGGCACCTGCCCTTCCCTTTTGGGAATTTCGCGATTTTTTAGAATTGATCATGGCTATTGTCAGATCACGTTCACATCTTCCGTGGACTCCGACGATACTGCGACCATTCAGAGCGAGCAGGACGAGTTCTTCTCGTTCGCACCTGAGTCTGCGTGGGCACAGGTGCGAGGTAGTGACTATAACGGAGGTTCTGAACAGTGCGTAAACCCTTCCCACATTCCTCCTCCAGTATCAAACCTCACCCGCCCTCCAGCCTCACCGTCCAATCCGACACCTCCATATCCCTCTCCTTCGCTGGCGACCGCGTCGCACTCTATGGCACCTACGGCAGCGACTACGCGATTTATGGTGCACAATTGGACGACGGGCCCACATATATCATGAACGCCAGTCGCCCCATCGCACCCTTGTCGCAGCATCTGCTCTTTCAGGCGACTGGGTTAGAGAAGGGAGTGGCGCACAATCTTACGTTGAATAGCCTGTCGCAGGGCGGGGCGAAGTTTGCGGTGGATTATGCGGAGGTGGATGGGGCGAGCAATGCGATGGGGAAGGCGGCGAACACGTCGGGGACGGCAGGCGGTTCGGCGAGCGAGTCGGCGGCGACCGCTGGTTCGGAGACTCGGTAAGATCCATCGCGCCGTCCGCTGGTGCGGGACTGACGAAAGCCAGGCTAAGTCTAGGCTCGGTGGCGGGTATTGTAGCAGGCTCGATAGCGGGCGTCATGATCCTCCTCGTAGCAGTCCTGCTCCTCCGAAGGCGTTCTCGGAGACGAACAAACGGGCAGCCGGACATGCGGTCCACCACCCAGCCCGGAATCACTCCCTACTTCATCGCAACAGAAACTTGGAGGCACTCAGACTCGGAGGTGGCAAGGTCGACTTCGCCGTGGTTGAAGTCACAGCGGTCGATGCCGTCTAGCTCTCCTTCGTCGTCGAAGTTTGCAGTGCGTCAGGAGGTTTCTGCGGCGAGATATACTTTCCCTTTGCTTTTTCATCGCGATCCCTCTGACCCTCTTTCAGTACTCTCCTGCAACGAGTTCGTACGACTTGGGAAGGGGGCCTGCGCCCCGAATGCATGCCCCGGGTCCTGATACATCGCACTTGCCACCACCATCCTATGCGAGCTTGTGGGGGGGGGGGGGGGGTGATTGACCATGGGACTCCAGACTGTGGAGGGATATGTATATTCGTGTTTTCTTTGAACATCTATGGACTAGTCTTTAGAGGGCCAACGCTGCGCGTGGCATACGGTGAGTTAGGAATGTCCCGCGACTTACATAGTCATCAGTCAGGTTGTTGAAAGTCGATCGCGTATTTCCCCGTGCAGTGATCTTTGTCTGGCCGAAGCGAGGCAAGAAAAATCAGATTTTTGTTCCAACACAAGATGGGTGAAGTACTGAAGATATATAGGTCCTCCAAAAACGAATGAAGGGACTTGTGATGACTACATACCAGGGGGAAGGCTGGCGCGCCTTCCGCCATCATTGCTGATCGTGCCGCGGCTCTCACCTCCGCACCCGCACGTCCCCTCCGCGCATGGCACATGAAAAGAACCGCGTGCGTACTATGAGCTCGCGGCACGTGCGGCGCGAGAGGGAGATGGATGGGGGTTGGGGTGCCCGCTGAGGGGGGGGGAGAAGGCGAGGCGGTGCGCCCATAGCCGCATGTTGTGGAGGAGTCGCTCGCGACACATATAAATGTACAGATACGACGAGGCTGTGTGAGAGGACAAGGGGAAGGAGGCGAGAGAAGTTGACCTGAGTGGAGAGTACCCTGCCTTCGCGCGACGTGACATTGCAGCAAATATTGACGACGAGAACATGTTTATCTGAGACGGCGACATGCGATGCTGTGAGTCCGTTCCACTCGCATGTGCCCGACGACTGACCTTATCCATAGCCGTGTCAAGCAGCGCGCTGCTGCGCTTATCGACGCTCACACTGACGACGGCGCATTGCCCGTGAGAGCGCCGAGCACGACGTCAAGGCAAGCTTTTCAAACTTCCTCGCCGCGTGCAACAGCTGACACGGCGTCTCGAATGAATAGGAATGATGACGGTACGCACTCCTTTCCTCCATCACCATGCTCCCCTACGCCCTGCTACGACGCGACACCTGGCTCGTCGTCTGACACCGTCGCCGTTGCGCCGCGCATGCGCCCTACACGCAACTCACAAGCCTGGGAGACGGGGGGAAGCGTGCTCTGCACGACAGCGAGGATGGCAAGGTTGTGGGGCGAGGAATCGGGGCTATCGTTGGCGATGCCGAATGAGCCTGGGCACAGATATCACAGGTGAGATCGTCACCGTTCCTGCTACTCGTCGTATTGACCCCATGTTCAGTCAGTTTCGGTGATTTCTGAACCACCGAAGTCATGCGCTGACCCCTCCGACGACCTTACCAAGGTACCCAAACCTTTGCAAACCCGCTGCGAGGGGTTATCAAAGGCGAGTAGTGATGTTTTCGCTGTTGCTACGCCTTGAGAACCATGCTGACCCCCTTTGTAGCGATTCTCTCTCATCCCCGACGTCGGAATACGCGGTACGTCGTGCCACTAATACCTCTTGATCTGAACCAAAGGCACGCGTGCGGACCCCTTCGAGTGAAGGATGCGAAGGTGAAGGCCCCCTCCATCCTAACACACGCAGGAGGCCTTGGGCCAATTTCCGAGAGTTATTGCTGCGATACACGCCCTGCTGCAATAATGTAATGCTAACCTCATTTGCTCAGATATTTTCGTAGACTCCGAGCCGCCGGAGGCACGCGCGGTGTCCATAGGCGAGGTGAGCGAAAGTGCAGGGCCCCTTCACTGCACTCGAGCCGACTGCTACGGACGGCTACGGGGCTAAATCAGGTCAGTTTTGATGCTATACACGCATCCCCCACGTTTTCTCTTACAATGAATTGCTAACCCTTGGTTTGCAGGCATTTTTCGCGGACTCCCGACCGCCGGAGGCATGCGCGCGCTCCCTTGTCGAAGGACGCGGAAGGGGCATGTCATCCTCACCCTTCGTCATCATGAATTGGTGGGTCCCATGTTGTGAAGCACTCTTGAACGACACGCTGACCGTCCATTTTGACAGATTTTTGCCAACCCCGAGCCTCAGGAGGCGAGCGCCGGCTCTAACGGCGAAGTTTGCGGAGGAGTTAGGGCACCTCCAGCCTTGAACGAGCTCAAAGAAAGGTGTTGTGTGCTCGTGAGTTCATGATTTCGTGAGTAGTCTCGTTCAAGTTGTAAATGGCGTACTAACCTCGTTCATGGAGTCATGTGCTGGACCCAAACCGCCGGAGGCATGCGCGGGCGCCCTAGGTGAAGGATACGAGAGGGGTGGGGCATCCGTTACCCCCTCGTCATGTATCGGTGAGTCGACTCCTTCAATGAAATTGAGGACGACATGCTGACCCTTTACTCGTGGCAGTTTTCACTGACCCCGAACCGCCGGAGGCTAGCGCAGGCTCCCTCGGCGGATGACGCGGAAGGGATATGTTGCCCCTACCCCTCGCGCGGGGTCAGAAAAAGGGTGCCGCGCTCCCATGCGCGCATGGCTTGGTGAGTTGCGTCGCCCGAGCTCGTCAATGATGTGCTGAACCTCTGTTTAGGTGATTTTTGCGGACCCCCAACCGCCGGAGGCATGCACGCGCACCCGAGGTGAAGGATGCGAAAGGGGTGGGGTACCCCTTACCCCTCACGGTGCGCTTGGCCGAGCCCAGGAGAGCGGCGGAACAGCTCCCTTCGTCGAAGGGAGCTCTTTGCTCATCCCTTGACAAGGGTCACGGTGCGTCAACCAGCAAGGGTTTTGCATGTCCTTACAAGCAAAGGGGCAGGTCTACACGTATGAGTAGGATGCGATGCGGCGAGGTAAGTCATTTATGTGGTTCGTGATGTATCACTGACTGTCTATTCGTTGAGAACGACACGATACAACCCCTTCAGGCCGACGCCCACGCCTTCAAGATCCCCGAGACCGACGTCTTCGACGAGAGCTCCCCTCCCCCTTCTTCCTACCCACATTGTCGCGCTCAACGCCGACGAGTCAGCTCTCTATGACACCAATTGACGCCTCAAGATGCGATCCGCGCGACGTAGCAATCGGATGAAGTCGGGTGCAGAGCACACAAGAGGGAGAGGGACCCTATGAGAGGGGGGATGGATGGGCAAGGGGGGATCTGCGCTACCCCCTCCATTCTCGTTTCCACCACTATGATCGTCGAGGGGAATCGTGCAGAGCTCGAAAACCTTGCGGCGAGGCCGCTGCATTTTACCTCGACGCGTAGCGAGGGCGGGAGATGCGAGTGAGAAAGGCAAGAGATGCGAGTGAGAAGGGCCGACGGAGGCAAGGGGGAGCGCGAACGAGAGCCGCACGACAAAGGACAGGTGGGGGCTTCAAGGGATTGAAGGTACGAAGCTGTTTACTCACTCGTACCCGCTCGGGTCAATCAGTCAGATTTCGGCGAGAATGGGTTAAGGAGCGACAGTGAGGTGGGGGAAGGGTGCCCACCACGCGGCGGAGTCAATGCGCGACGTCTACGAAGGCGTGGGCTATGAGTAACGAAGCCTCGTCTTCGATGTCAAGGAGGAGGACTAGGTCTAGAGAGGGCCAGCGCTTCGCGTGGCGTACGGTGGGGTAGTCTAATCAGGGGGGTTCTTCCTGATATGTGCAAGTTGCCATCTGTCAGGCTCATATTGACATCTTTGCTCTGTATCCACATGTGATGGCTGCTCAACATGCAGTATGGACAGCTCATCCACAATACATGTCCAATTAAACTAGAACATATTGACTGAACAGTCAAAACATGTACTCAATAGTCCTACAGTCCTACAGTCCTACAGTTCTACAGCAACACACCGACACGCCGCGCTTCGCACAGCGTCGGTGTATTGCAAGGTCACTATTGATCCTGCAGAGCATCACAGCCAGCAAGAAGCCACCTCCACTAAGCAGGCATACACCATACACAGGTATCCTGACAAAGCTAGGGGTATGATCGGGCATTCGATCGGTATTCGAACTTAACCTGATCGGGTAATAGGTAGGCCCGATCTGGCTAACAGATATCCGATCATCTGTTCTACAGCGACACACCAACACGCCGCGGATATCAGGGGGGAGGGGACAAGGGGGGTGATCAGGAGCTGGGAAGGAGGAAGGGGAGACAGCGCGAAGGAGGGGGAGGGGCGAGAAGAATGAAGGGGAGGGGCGAGACAAAGGAAGGGGAGGGGCAGGACAAGGGAGGGTAAAGTGCGCACTCTGGTGCTTCGAAGACGGGAGGGGGGAGGGGGAGAGGGGCATGACCGCGCGAGGGAGCGGCGAGGAGGGGGCGGAGGGAAAGACAGCGCCTCCAAGGCAGGGAAGGGGGCGAGGACTTGAAGAGAAGGGAACCCAGAAGACGCAGAGCACGAGAAGGGGGTGAAGGGGGAGATGGGAAGCAAGGTGAAGGCAGCCCTCCTTCGCGATTATGCGGTGAGCCAGCTTTCCATCGCGATGGCGAGGTGGGCCAAGTCCCCTTCGTGGCAGCGAGGAGGCAGCGGTGGGGTTGCTTGCAGCGAGCTCAAGATGGCAAGCTGCTCATCAAGACTCGAGACTCGAAACTCATGAGTATAGATCATTCAAACACTCAGTAGTAAGACAGAAAGCCACCCATAGTCTACAGGATCAAGAAGCATACTAGGGAGCAGGGTGCGAGTCCATTGAGCCTGTCGAACGACGAGAAACCGAGCAAGGATGAGCTTAAGTCGTGGGCAACTCGTGAGCCATTGAGAAAGAGAGATAGCAAGACAGAGACTGAGTGAATTGTGAGCTCGTGGTTAGTGGAGCGTAGCAGACGACGTACTGAACACCCTGAACCCATTCCCGAAGGTGCGGTGTCGAGCACGACGGTCAGAAGCAAGACGCTCATCGCGTCGGCTGCGAGATCAGCAGTCAACCGGGAGCCGCGCGCCGATGAGCCGCCGCGTTCAAATCCGGCGCGAGACGTCAAAACGACTCTTGTTTCACGCGCCCACCACCGTCCCTCGGCCACCTACGACACCAACACCATAGATACGCATACCTACCACTCCTACGACCAATCGACGCCCATCCGTACCCAATACACCGAAAACACACCAAAATGCACCGACTTGCGTGTACCGTCCCCCGTGTCGAGATCAGATCAGATAAGCCGCCGAGGGCACGAAGACCTCGACGGGGGAGAAAGACAAGTGTACTACAAAAGGGAGGAAGGTACGAGCGGGAACTCACCATCACAGAAGTCCCAAAGACCTTCCCCCGCCCCGTTCTCATAGAATCCAGCGGCAGCCTACCGAGCCGGCGGAAATGAGATGCGCGAGTCGGAAGTGCCAACGCGCGTCTAATGCCTGAGAAGGAGTGTGACTGACCTGTAAGGAACGTGAGTCTACCCTTTTGTGCCTGTGATGAGAACCGGGCAAGTCCTGCGCTTCAACAGGGAAATCAGCTCAAGAGCGCACGAGTTCCCCGTTCAGCCCACGGCAGACAGCTTCGCGGTCTCGCCTTGCCGTGCGCGTTCAATTTGACGGCGAGTACTCCCCCATCATGCGAGCATCGTCTCTGCCATTCCCGAGCGCCGTAGGACAATGGGAAGTACGCTTGATTGACATACATCCAGATTTCGCCCCGACAGCATTCTTCCACCGCTCGACGTCACCACTCGAGCTTCAGATCAACGAAGCACGGAGCTTCGGCGACTGCCATAGCGGCGGAACTTTGATGCAGGGAAGCGGCCCTCAGCGCGGCATTGGAATTTGTGCTACCAATAAAAATCAGCGTACTTTGCGCCATGCTTGCAATGCGGGACCGGGCACGACGTTCACAGCGCGTCAACGAGCGGATCAGGTACTTCAGTCATGGCAGGGTTCCGCGAGGCGGAGTCGGACGGGCTTTCCGCGCTCGTTCTTGCGGGTGGCTGAAAGCCTGCCTTATGCGGCAAACTCACTTTCCACCATCACGGCGACTTTTGAAGTCTCTGCTCATCATCTCTAAGACCCGAGCGGGACACACGAAATGAGTGGGGACGACGTGGCGACCCTCCTCAAGAGTTCTGGCGCACTCCCTCGCTCTTTTCCTCTCGTAAATCGCGTTATTTGCACAGTGGCGCTCTTCCGACTTGGCTGGGCAGCTGGACCTTCACCTCGGTCTTGGAGGGCTCGAATTTACCCAGCCCCTGTTCGTTCGACCAAGTAGTCTGCCCCCTGTCATTCTTTTCCTCCCCGACATCCGATTCCTTGGTCCCTTGGTCTGCTACCTCCGCTCCTACCGCCTCGCCTTGCCTACAAACTTCCACCGGCGCGGAGTCCACTTCTCAACACCGATCATCCAGGGTCTGATCATTTGTAATGATCGAAACACGGCGACTTCTGAGCGCGGACTCCTGGATTTCGAAGAGAAGCGCGGAATATGCGCCGCTCTGTCTTAGCAGGAGGAGGGCGAGGTGGCAAGGAATAACCGGCTGACAATGGGGCGGAATTTGCTTAGGGCAGTAGTGGGGCATCAAGGGGAAGGCGCGGCGATGTTTGTAGAGTCCGTGCGCCCCTCGGATTCGTATAAAGAGCGGGGTGAGCTGGCTGCTTTCCTCACTTCCCCTCTCTCCTCTACCTCCCTCTCCTCTCTTCTACATCCATCTGCCCATCCTTCCCGTCCTTCCCTCGTACGCCTCGCTCCCTGTCCCTCTCCACACACCCTCGCTCCATGCCCTTCTTCTGAATCTCTTGACAACGCGCTGCATCTCGACTTCAGTAAGTCTGCTTTCATCACTTTTCGGTTCGCTATCAGTCCAAACTGCCTTCCTTTTACTGAATACTCGATTACAGGCCTTCTACCTTTCGTTTGACTCATCCTACGCTCTGCTAGGCGTCGCCGATAGCACAGGTAAGGTCGCATTACCCCTCTCATACAACACTGTGCTGATTTGAGTATTTCAGCCGTTTTATTCGGGTCCGTGGCGCTTCGTGGCAAGTCACAAGTCTTTCCAATCGCTATGCAATGCTTTTCTGATCCTTCCTACGACATGGGGCTATCGCTCTCGAGCGCCAGAATTGGTGCGCCTCGAAGCACTGTGAGTATATTCATTGCTCATTAGTACTTTCCTCTACTACCCATCTCCGATGACGCGAATGGATTATGCTGATCGTCATAGCTTTTCCTGCTTTCGCCCGCCGTCTACTGACCGCATCGCATAGCCTACTCTCCTCGTCTCATCGACTGACCAGATAATGCGCAGCCCATGAACTCGTCGCCGTCACTTCCCGTAAGTCAATTCAGTTCGTTACGAAACGTGTCACTGATCATCTTGCTTCCCACCACCATGCCCGCGACGCCGTCAGCACGCCTCACGACGCCGACGACAAAGCTCGCAACGTATGCCGACTTGTACAGGTGAGTTTTGGTGCCTTTACTATCCCTCGTTTCGCGCTTATCGAATTTTGCCTTTGTCAGAACGCCCGAGACTGTCGGTTAGGACACCGATCAGCACCTTGCCGATTGCTGCGCAGGCGCGGAAGTGCTGTCAGGCAAAGGATCTGATGACCCGAGGTGCGTTGACGCCGATATCTACGACAGACCGCTGTTTGCTGACCTGATCCCTTTGTAGATCTACGCCGTCACACCGATGTGCTCGATCCAGCAAGAGCGCAAGTCCGCGGCCGTCTCCTTGCCCCCGCATCACGCCAGCTCAAGCCCCCAATATGGCACCCTCTGTAGAGGACACGACGACGCCACGCGCCGTTATCACGACCTCGACATGCAAGTGCGATGGGGCGATGGGATACGACCCATCCCGTCAAATTCGCGCGACCCTCAAACTGCCGGAGGCCTGCGTGCGGATACTAGGGTGAGTATTGCGTCTCCACCTTATTATCTGATGGCCGTGCTGACTGTATACGTGGCCGCTGTCAGGTCCTCGAGCGGCGCTTGATCCCCAAGCCATGTCTTGGTCAGGTTCTCGGGGTCATCGAGGTGAGTACGAGGAAACGCTTACTTACCCTTTGTAGAGCGTCATCATGCGACGGATGAACCGCCAGAGGCCTGCGCGCGGCCCTTGGGCGATAGAGGCGAAGTTAATGTAAGTGCCGCTCTTGACTATTCGTGCCGCCCGATGACCGTGTTTTGACTTTGAAAGTCCGCCGTCAGGCTGTGGTGGACCCCCAAGACGTGGGGCATGCTGCAAAAATGTCGATACGCAGCGCGGCGCGGCTGAACGCAAACGACGGCGTCATGGTCCCCGAGGTGAGTAGAACCCGTCGACTTCAATCCCCCTCGCTCGACCACATCGTCGCACAGAAGGCGCCGACTGACTAGCTTTATAGCAACTTTACGCGACCCCCCAACCGCCGGAGGCATGCGCGGGGTCACCCAGTGAGTGTTGCGAAGGCTCATGTACGTATTGCTCTTTTGCTCTGAATATCTCGCTGACTTTCGCAGTTTCATCGGCGCGCGAGGCGGCAGGGTGGGCGATCTCGCGGCCGCGCGACGGACCGGGCATGCAAGATATCTTCGGACGAGAGGTCTTCGCCCGTCCGTCAACGCGTCGATGACAGAGGGCGAACCGCTGTCAGCGTGAAATCAGGCGACGCGAGAAATGAGCACAAGGACGACTTAGCGAGACATGCGGGGAAGTACAGAGCGTAGGTGGATAATCTCAGGACGCGATAGCAGACGTCGGCTCCGCGGCACGGCTGGAGTAGACGGGTAGATGCTGTCGGGCAGAGAAACGCCGCCAGCGCGAGGGAACGAAGGTGAGTGACATCCCCACCGATTTTGTGCGTCGACGCTGACCCTGTCGGTCAGAATTCATGTTCCCGCACCCTCTGCGTGCCCGCCGTCGCGCTGAACCTCCACGCGAGCCCACCCCCACGCATGCCGTCCCCACGATCCACGGCGGGGGAAACTATGCCGGTACGCGGCACGGTGAGTTTCTGACCCTAAACCCCATCCCGCGCATTCTAACGCAGAATTTTGATAGGCTAGGATGATGAAGTCAGATGTACCCAAGCCCTCACCCCTCCGCCCTCGTCGAGAAGGAGGAGAATGAAGGTACGTTTTGTTGATTACTCGCCCCCTTCATCACGATTGCTCATCCACTCGCAGCGCCTCGCCCATAGCATCCCTCAAGATATCGATAACGACGACCTTCAAGCGCGCTTACCTTGCGCTTCCAGCCGCCCATGCAGATCGGCAAATATGTGCTCCGTCAAGAGATTCAGAATTGACCTCTTCAGGCGCTCTCAAGCAGCATTGGTGAGTCATCCTCCTTAACGCTTCGCTCGACTGCTCACCTCTGCATTGTAGGTGTCGAAGTGGGCGAGGGGAGACGACCCCGAATGCGCTTCAACCTACGCTCCAACCTCAAGGACGACGTCTTGCATTCTGAAGCAAGGATACGAAGTTCCCGGTGAGTACTCACTCCGCGCTTTGTCGCCCTTCCCTTTCCTCCCCCTCCTTCCGTCACCTCCCGCTTGCGCATCTCTCCTGTATATAGCTGCCTGACTCTTATCCTACAGATGCCTGACTGTCTGAAGCGCCAGAGGACGACGAAGAAACACTTCGGATTCAGCAGGTGCGCATTCCGCCTGCCCTCGCGCTCACTCCCTCCCCCTTCCCCTCATTCCCTCCTCCTCGCGCTTATCCCCTCCCCTCGCGCTCATTCCCTCCCCCTCGCGCTCATTTCTATCCCCCTTGCATCACTCCATCCCCCCTCGCTTCACCACCTCCCCCGCCCTTCCCTTTGCCCACCACCCCTTCTCCCCCTCGTCCTCTCGTGTCCCAACCACATTCTCGCGCTGACAACGCAAATAGCACGACGACGCGACGCGGATTACCGCGCTTCGAGAGCGAGAACGCTTCCCGCGCTTCAAGAGCAAGGACGCGCTCAGACAGCAAAGGGGGAGGGAGCCAAAGGTGAGCACCCACCTTCCCTTCACCTGTGACCCCATACTCATCTGTCCCAGGATCATCTGCCTCGGAGCGCTTCAGCGAGGTCATCAAGAACGAGCTTGAAAGGGGAGGAGAGGGAGGGGAGAGGAAGGGGGAGAAGGGTCTTCACCCTTCGTCTCTCCCCCTTTCTTGCCGCCTTTTTCCCCTCCTCCTCCCCCGCGAGCTGGGGAGGGGAGGGGGGAGGGGCATGATTCACTCGCCGTAGTACGAGTCATGTAGTAGGTAGAATTGCAATTCAATTGATTTCAACTACTGCGATGTGCGCGACAAGAAGGGGGAGGGAAGGGGCGAGTTGAGAGGAAGTGAGCGAGTCGAAGGGCAAAGACAAGGATAGCGTGGGGAGGGGCTTTGAGTGCAATCTCATCGCTCTCAAGGTTAGTTTGCTCATTTTCCCCGTCTAAGACACTCACCTCGTACCCTTCGGTATCCCAGGTGTCAATCCCGTCTTGGTGACACTGCCAAACGTTTGCGATATGCGCTCGGACGCGCCGGCGCGTTCTCAAAGGTGAGTGCATGTATGTGATGAGGAGTTGGGGGTTTTCCCATCGCCTCCTCCCCAGCTTCTCGAGCGTGCGGGTGTCCCGCGTCTGCGCTCTTCTATCGCATGTCAACTCGTGCAAGGTGCGCGCGTGATGCGGAAGGGTCGGTTTCTAAGCGCTTGGCAAGTTTGTTTACGCAAGAGCTAACACTCCTGCGCTCCTGCGCTAATTCCGGCTGCCACAAGGTGAGAATCTGCGCCCTTTTGTGAAATACGATGTCCTGACATCCTTATAGTACTAGTCCTGTGCGGAGGGCGCGCCTGCCATGATGCGTGCTTCGAGGTGGGCTTGAAGCTCATCAGGAGTTGAGCTTTCCCAGAATCGGCACTCCTGGTCGGAGCTCTGCTCGCACGACGCTGAAAATCGAGGGTGAGTCAGTGAGCCGACGAGCGCTTTGGGTTAGGCAGACGTTTGAAGGGGCCCTTTGTGCTAGAAGTAGGAGGTAGCGAGGCGTTGAGATCGAGTACGCGGTCCCCTTTTACCTTCTCATGTTTTTGCTGTCTATCTCTATCTTGAAGGCTGATGTAGGTTGCAGGTTTCTCGCCGTCGCTCCCCTCGCCTCCTGGTAGCGTGTGCTCGTAGCTGGCAACAGGGATGGAGGTGGTGTGGTGGTCGGGTGGTCGGCGCGACGCGAGCAGGGTCGAGGACTCGGAGATGGTCAAGACCCTCACCCTCGCATGTTGATACGACAAACGAGACGAGGGGGCATCTCGTGTCCCCAAGTCCATGTCAGGGGCTGGGAGGGAGCGCGAAAGGGTGAGGGCGGGGGCATGAGTGACTTGCACACGAGGGTGATTTTATTCCCTCGCGTATATTTGTTGCGCCGTCGGATTGGGGGGGGGGGGAGTCGTATGTTGTAGACAGATGATGTGTAGTAGAATACCCTGAATACATCCCCTTGTCTCTCAGAAATTAGAATTGGCCCCCGTCGCGCGTGGAGGAAAAGGATTCGACGGGGTTGGGTGCAGCATCCCCAATCTCGTCGGGGTCGAGCTCAGGAAGTACGGGTGGAAAGAGTCCGTACTATGAAGGACTTGTGCAGTCGCTCGCCTACCCTTTCCTTCCTTCCTCTTCGCTTACTTTGCCCTTCCCCTTCGCGAGACCCCTTCCCCACACCTCCCTTCGTGCCCCTCCTTTTTCTCTCTTCTCCCACTCACCCCTCGTTGACTCACACTCACAAGCCCCCTCCCCCGCCTACTTGTCGTGCCCTCGTTCTCATCCTCCTCCCCCACCGCGCTCCCTTCCCCCTCCCCCGTTCGTGCCTTCGCCGTCTCGCGCCAGCTCACGACTATGTAGTCCCGCTCGAGCTCACAACTCCGTAGTCAAATATAAACCAATGTATTCACTATCTATGGGTACACGATTGCTACGCTACGGATACACCACCGCTATGCTACGGGTACACGACTCCCACACTACAGCTACATGACTGCTGCCGTACAGCTACCTCCTCCTCCTCCTCCGCTCCCCTCTCCTCCTCCTCCGCTCCCCTCTCCTCCTCCGCGCTCCCCCCCCCCCTCCCCCTCCTCTGTCGCACGCTACCAAGCGCCGGCGCACGAACGCAGGCACCCCCGTTTCGCCGCACGAGCACAGGCACTCCTGCTTCGACAACACCCTCGCTCTTGATGCTGTTCAGGGGGCCAAGAAGGAGGCGAGAAGAGGGAGGGTGTGTGCTGCGTGGGGGAAGGGGGGCGTGCACCTGAGAAGTCGACCAACGTACTGAAGAAATTGAGAATGACACCGAATTCAGAGTGGCACTCTTTGGAGGCGCGACGGCGTCACCCTCGATGCCGATCTTGAGGTCGAGTGTCTTCAGCGGTCGTGGGACAAACTTCGGATAGACGTCCTTGACGGGGAGATGTGTCTTCGGATCGAGCTCGCCATAAGCGATGCCCTTGGCGATGTCCGGGGTGATATGCCTGTAAATGAGCTCAGCAAATACCTCAAGAGTTTGTTCATCCCACTTACGGCCCAACATATGAGTCTGCCTCCTCCGTCCAGTCGTCTCCGACATCCGTCAGGTGCACCAGCTCCTCACGGGCTGGGTCATAGACGCGCTGGTGCAGGAAGCACTGCTCCGCCAGCTTGAACTGGGATACGTATCCCATCGGGATCCTCTTCTTCCCCTCCCTTGTGACCGCCTTCACGCACTGCTCCACCGTCTTATGCTTCCGCACGCAGCCCACCGGTTATGCTGGGCAGGTAGTCGCACCCGCTCAGGATCGCCATGGTGCGGAGCTGTGCGTCCGTCTAGCGCACGAGGGAGACGACGTCGCACGCAGTGACGAAGGCGAAGTCAGCGCGAGAGATGGCGATGACGGTGCAGTGGGCGTGGTCGAGCTTGAAGAGGACGTTCTTGCAGCCAAGAACGAGGAGGTCGGAGTCTTCGGTGATGATGGCGTGGACGGCGCCGGTGCGCTCGAGGAAGGCCATTTGCGCGTCGGCCTCGTATGGCGCGACGCCGTACTTGACGTTCTCGACGCGAAGCGCCTAGGAGGGGATTAGCTAGTGTTTCTGGGTACCATTATGCGCCACGCACCTTGATGACCTGGTATGCCATCTCGGGGGTGACGTCTACGCACATGAGGTAGTGGTCCCTCGCCTGCGAGTGCTTGCCCTGCGCTGCGAGCATGTTTGCGCACGCCATGCTCTCCTCGCGCTTCTGCCTTTGCTCGTTCTCCATCCCCTTCTTCGCAGGAAGTGGCCCCCCGTCAAAGACAACGTACGGCTCGACACCGTTGTGCCTCAGCATCCGCACTCGGTGCATGAAGTAGTCGATGTATGTGCGCGGTGTTAGTGACGAGCAGACAAAGCGTGTCAGCTACGCACATGTGTGTCTTCTTCTCCGTCGCGAGCTCAACCGAGCAGTTGTAAATGCCCCGGTGCAGCCATACGTATCCGTAGACCGCGATCGTCTGTCCCGCAAAGTCGGATAGCTTCCTCGTCGTCTAAATCGACTTGGGCACGAGGAGAAAGCCGGTGATCCCCATCGAGGCCGCCGCGATGAGAGTGTAAGGAGCGTCCCCTGGTCGACCAGGTGGCAGGGGAAAAGGGAGCGGATACTCGCGATGGGGTGGCGCGTGACCGCGTAGAGTATGCATTATTCGCTCCCGCGTGTTGTCGCCGCCTCCATGACCGCCTCGCCAGCGCAGGGTAGCCTTCGACTTGTCGCCTCGCTCGCTTGACGTGCCCTACGCCCTGTCGTGCATCTGCCCGCGTCTGCCAAAGCTTGTCGTCCCATAGATTGCCGGACACGATCCCGTGTCGTCATCGCGTCACGGCCGATCGCTGTCTTTCAGCGCTGATCGGGCCGCACTACCGAGCGACGTTACACGCGTCGTTGCGTGGCGGTTCAGACCCAGGCGCACAAGGTCATCGTCGGTCGCACCATCGGTCGCGCTTGAGGTGGAATGGGGAGGTCGAGAAGTCAATTGGCGGCATGCGCGCAGGTGGGCGGGAGACGCGTGGCGTAGGACAATGACGATGACGTGGGACGGACAGGTCGGCCGAATCGGATCAAAGTCCGGCTCACCCGAAAGTCGTTCTGAAAACCCGGCGGGAAACGCATCCCAACAAACGGTGAGATAGTACCTTAGAGTTACTACCCCACCAACCTCGACTTTGACGAGAAAGCCCTCGATTTCGAGGAGAAGGGTCCCCGCCCTCGTCGTAAATACCCTTCGACTACAAGGCATGTATGTAGACTACGAATGCGATTAATTTTAACCCCTCTCCACCTTCGCGCGAGAGGATTAAAGTTTGGGATGAGTTGGGTGGCGCGGTTGCTACAAATGTCAAAATGCGCCCTCTCCCTCGCATTTTGCTGAAATGGGGCTTACTACCCCTACCTCCACCCCTCCCACTTCTTCCCTTCGCTCTCCTTGCCTGTACCCTCCTCTAGCCATCCCCTTGCTTCAAACCGTCCCATAAACTCGTACCTTCTCTCCCTTCTGCTCCCTTTCTCTATCCCCTTCCCCCCTCCTTCCTGCTCCTGCCCCCATCCCCCCCTTCATCTCCTCAATCACCTTCCCCTCCCAAGTCAATCTCTCTCTTCCCTCGAGTTCTCATTCCCTACTCGTTCTTTTTTCTCCCTCTCCCTTGTTCCCTTCTCCTCTGCTCCCCGCTCACGTCCCTCGTCTTGTCTTCGCGCGCACGACCTCGTCTCGTTAAGGAGCAAACAACATTATATTGGTCTATCTACTACAAGCAAGGTACTTGTACAACCGACACGCGCTAGTCCCTCCTTCCCCCCTCTTCCTGCTTGTGCTCCCACTCCCTCCGACACCCTTCCGTTACCCCCTGTTGCCTCCCACCTCCTGCGTGCACTCCCTTGCGCATTCCTCGGCGACGGCGCTGCCGCGCGCGTCCGGCTGTGTGGCAGGTCAGCATCAGCGCGGTGCTTACCTCCCCCAGCTCCTTCTCCTGGCGTTGTCGAGGGCCGCACGCATGTCTCGTCAACGTCCGACTCATTCTCGAAGCTTTTGCGCTAGAACGACGCCCGCGCATCGTGCCACTCCCGCCCGCCTCCCGCATCTTGCGCTGCGCTGCGTCTCGGTGAGGGTGCGACTCAAGACCTCCTCACGAACTTGGAATCAATAGTGGCCATGCTACGCGCGCGGTTGCTTTGGTACTCGCGGATGAGGCTGCCGTCTCCGTCCCCGTCGTCATCGTCGCTCGGGCTCCAGGGTGGCGGGCTAGGTGATGAGTGGCTTCGAGGTAAGTCATACACGAACCGTCAGAAGGTTGGGCACGAGTGCTGTGCAGAGATCCTTGCACGGTGCCCCTCTGCCTGTTTACGTCGTTCCGCATCGTCCTTGGCGTGTTCATCAACCAGCAGAGCGCAGTAGAGGGTGCTAGAGCAAATTATCGACCAGATGTGACACGTTACAAGAAGGGGGGACGTGAGGGCCGCAGAGAAGAGGTGTAAGTCGAACAAGTGCCCAATCAAGCTGGATCCCTATTCGGAAGGTTTTGAGCTGCTCGCCAAGCACACGGCGCCGTCGCATCCCCAGCGCTCGCCCCTTCCCTCCAGCTACACCAGAATACAGGTATACGGCACTGTGGAGGTGTCGTGCCGCTGTCTGCGCTAGGGGTGTGGTATGGGCGAGTACTGTCCAACTTGGCAGTATGAGTCGGCTATCTGTAGCGGGGCAGCGAACAAGCCCATAATGACGCGTGACTGGACCCATGTCCATACGTTATTGATAACACAAAACAGGCGTCGATGAATCGACCCCGTTCACGCTGCACCACAAGGGTCACACTTCTGAACGACTGCTTGTGTCTGAGCGACAGAACACACGGAGGGCAATGGCGCACAATTCCCTATACTCAAAGTCTGCGTCGACGTTGCGCACGAGCGGGGCTCGATCGAGCCCGGATGGATCCGAAGCGCACGGGATCTCGGCGGATATTTGTCGGAACAATGACTAGCTCGTAATCACAATATCGTAAAGCGTTCGAACGTCGATGCCTGCGCAACTCAAGGGCACGACGATGCGAAGGAGGGCGCAGTCGACCGCGCCGAGGAAGGAAAGCCCAAAGAGAATTGCCGCTTACACGCTACGGAGAAGGTGCGTACACTGAGAGTATCTTTGAGTGCAAGCCGACGGCGGCGGGGTCACGGCTTGGCAGGTGTGCCTGAGCAACGTAATCATGATTGGTTGCAGCGTTTAGTCTTGTACCTAAAAAGTCGCGGGAATCTGGGGATAAAGGATGAGTTACTCATATACATTCCTAACTCACCAACTTAAAAAGGGCGATGTAAATTAATTGATCACCGGAATAAATAAGCGTCAACACACGTGCCCCTTGTCTTCCACTGTCACCACGACTTCGCCTAAAGGTCAGTATCGTCGGCTTCTGAGCGTACCTGCCAAAATATGAAGCAGTGGCTAACGTATTGCATGTCTTTCAGGTATCACGGCATGATTGTTGCAAAAACGCCACTATGTTCGAGATGCGGACACGCAGTGGCCTCATGTTCCTACGCCGACCCTCCGAGTCTCGAAACTCTCCGCTCTGCATATGTACCTTCAGCGCCAGACACAGCCGTGCTCATGCACGACTTTACCTCTATCAACCTCTCCATCGCGTCCATCGACAAGGAGATTGCCATCATCATGGAACGCGCAGCCGATCTTCGCCGCGTCCGCACCAAGCTTGTCGAAGACAGGCGAACAAAGCGGAGTCTGCTCTCCCCTCTGCGACGGCTCCCCACCGAGATCCTTGAGCTCATCGTCCGCGCATCGCTGCCGGATAAGTGGCTCACTCACGGCAGTGGCCGTGCTGTATTTCCGCTTGCTCAGACCTGTCACCGTCTTCGCGCCATCACACTCGCCATGTCCGACCTGTGGTGCAACATCAGCTTTTTCTGGAGACTTCACTCTGAGGGCGCTCCCGCGAAATTCACTTCTTACGCGGATTGCCTGCTGGCGCGCGCACGCGAGCGACCTATCGACCTGACGATACCCGAAGGCTTCCACATCCAATTTTGGGACACGCTCATCGACCAGTGGGTGGTTTCCCACTTAGCCCGCTTCCGATGCATCGAATGGTGCCCTTCGTCCGGCTTCAAGATAGCCCTCGATGCTCCGTTGCTGGAGAGTCTTCGCATCATGGGCAATGAAGACTTCTATGACTCACATTTCGGCGGTCGCTTCTCTGCGCGCAGGTTCAGCTTCGACGCGCCTAAGTTACGGAGGTTTGCCTTGCGCTGGTGTGGCCCCATATTTCGCGTTGCGATCTGCTGGAGCAGACTGCAGGACCTGGAGATCGCGACAATCTCTCTCGACGAGCCCGACATGCGCATCCTCGAGTCCTGCGCCAGCCTCAAGACCCTAGGATTGAATCTTTCCTCGAAATATGCGAGCCAGAAGATGGAGACAGCGGCGCCACAGCTTCGTTTCGACAACTTGCGCAGTCTTACTGTTGTGGATTACGGGCATGCCGTGTGCAAATATATCCGTGCTCCTGGTCTGGTCAGCCTTGCCCTCAAGACTGGCGACCATGTGAAGGCGAGGCCGGATATACATGCATCCCATGTTCTCGACATGCTGCGAGGCTCGTCACCCCCGGTGCTTGAGATCCTAGTCATCAACGCATGTGGCCGTCATATCGACCGAACTAATACGATCCCCGATTATGCCTCATATTTTTTCATCCTCGCCTGCAACCCCGCGCTGACACGCCTCGAGCTTGTGTACAGCCATGGCGACCAAGCTTGCGACTTAGAACCGGTTCTGCAAGGACTTATACTGCAACCGAATGCGACAGCACTGTTGCCGAATCTGGATCATCTCGTGCTGACATTGGGGGGATTCACTGCTTTCACCAACCATGATGCTGTGTTGCTTAGCCAGATCGTCCAGTCGCGGTGGGAGGCTGCTTGCGTAGGAGGCGTGAGACCAATCGCGCGGTTGACATTGCACTCGAGTGTATATCAGTGCGAACGTGGCGTCTGCCGCTGTGCTACGAAGGGGGAATGGCAGAAGCAGCTTGAGGCGTGGGGGACGGTCGTGGATCGGACTCCGTGCGGCAACTAGCCCTTGTAGCTCCGAAGGGACAGATGATTCGCCGTCCAGACACTCAATCAGAATATCACTGGCAATACGCGGACCACACCTATATGCATATTGCTATATATACTTTACGTAGACGCTACGATTTCTGCCTCTAGCATAAGCTTCAGAAGCCCCCAAAAGAGTAAGCCAAAAGTTACCATAGAGCCCAACGCCATACCGAGTTTGGTAGCAATTCCCTCGAGAAATCCGCTCACACATTTCCATACCGGCAATAAACCGCATTTGCACCGATATATACCGACGCATGCTGCACGCGAATCCCATTGTTCTCTATGGGCAGTCGGCCAATATATTCCGGTGCAAATACGGTCTCATGTCAACGTTTAGTCAGACTAAGCAGAAGTATAAGAGGTGACGGACAGGACGAGCTTCCGAACAGGGACCTAAATTTCTGTGCACGTCGCGCGCCTGTGATGTCTGCAGCAAAGTTCGTCACTTTTTCGAGACTGAAGATGCCCTCTTCGAGTCCGTATAACATTGCAGTTTGATTTGACGAGACTGTCAAGTATCGATATGACAACCCAGTGAGCCTATCCACTTCGGGTTATTCCACTCTAACTTCTGCTTTCCACTACCCCACCCTCCACTTCCGCATCGCCCCCTCCACCAGCCGCCCCATCTCCTTCCGCGCCTCCTGCTTCGCACGCGTCGAGATCCCCTGCAATCGATCCAAATCTCCCGGCGAGTTTGTCAGCGGATCGAGCTCTAGGACATGCCCATCGATTGTAGGAATGCGCACGCCGAGAGTCGAGGTACGAAGCGCGAGCGTAGAGTGCGCGCGACGCGGGGTGAGAGGCGTAGCAACGGGTCGTAAGGTAGACGGCGGTGCAGGGTTGGAGGCGGACCGGGGCGTCATGGCGAAGGCAGAAGGAGAGTCGCGAGCTTTGGCGAAAATGGAGGAGAGCGCGAGACTGGCGCCGGTAGCGGACGAGGTCGAGGCGGAAGGCTGGGAGTCGAGTTTGTGAACGATGATGCGGCCTTTGACGGGGACTCGGCGGGCGGGACTGGTAGCAGCGCTGACGTTCAATCGATTCGGAGAGTCGTTTTGGATGCGAGAGGGTGAGCCAGCGAGGAGGCGGGTTGGAGAGCCACCCAGAGTACGATTCGGAGAGCCTGAGATCGTTTGATATGAGGATCCACTTGCAAGGGTGTGACTTCCAGGATACTTGGGCGTCTTCGAGAGCGTGAGCGCAGGGCTGAACGTAGCGATGGTGGGCGGTCGGACGCGAGAGGGTGTCGTGACTTGTACGCGAGGCGTGGCATCATGAACCCGAGATGGCGACTGCATGCGAGAAGGCTGAATACGCGAGGGCGTCTGACGCGTCGGGGTCTGTATGAGGCGTTTCTTAGATGGCGACGGCGAGATAAAGCGGTCCGTATGGGTTTTCAGCTATGTTCAGAGGCAAGAGGAGGTCAGAATCAGATCAAGTCATTCACGCCATATCCGCAGCGCGCATACATCCCACTCACCGGCGTTCCTTCCCTCATCACAGCCATCGCCTTCTGCGGCGAGCGCTTCGCAGCGCGTAGAGCGTCCAAATCGTCCTCCACGCGCTTGCGCTTCTTGTTGAGCTCCTCCTTCTGCATCTGCGCCTGCGCGACGAGGCCCGCGACCCTTCCGCTGCAGTTGCTGGCGATGCCGCCCAGACCTCCAGCACCCACTCTTCCACTCTGGCCCGCGATCGCCGCCTTCACGTCCCCGTCGTACTTCGTCATGAACTCGCGCATCGTCATTGAGCGTACGGTGCGCGGGAGCGCGGTGATGAGCGTCTCCTGGCGCTGCTTGAAGGCCTCGATCTGGAAGTCAAGTTGTCGGCGGTGTTCGAGGATCCGGGCGTCGGCTGGGTGAAGGTGTGAGTATGCAAGATATGGTTGGAATTGTATATGGTGAATATATGTTCGTGAAGCACTGAACGAAGAAAACCTAACTTTCGCGAGCGAAAAGGTCCGCAACTGCTTTCTTCATCGCGCGGTCATCGTGAGCCGGCGCGGCGGTCTTGTTGGGCGAACGGGGAGCGAGAGCCGGCCTGGCTTGGGTTTCGACGGGCATGATGGACGTCGGGAGCAGGAGCGGGTCGCGAGAAGCTGGTTAACTTTGGTGCAGAAGTATGTCTGACAGGTGTCCAAACAGAAGTTCAACCTGAACATACATCGAATGGGGATAGCGCCGGTTACTACCTCCAGCAAGAGAAATCAAACAAGATGTAATCACTCATCTGTAGCGGCGAGCATAACGCAGCTGGTGGCGCCAGGCAGATCGCGGAGAGAGAATGGCTGGACGCCAGTGACATTAGCGAGACGAAGAACACGAGATGAAGTCTGCTGGCGGTCGCATCACAGGTTGATTCAATATATCTACTCGCCGTCCTCGTCGTCTGCCCTTGCCCCCCTCCTCACCTCCTCCCGCCACACCTCAGCGAACTCTGCGATATCCCGTCCGCTGCTCAGACTGATCGCCTCCATCGGGACCATGTTGTGCTGGTGCGCCGGTGCGTTCGAGCGCGCGAACGGATGCGTTGGAGAGTCGACGTATTTGAATTGGGGGATCGGTGGCGGAGAGGACGGGTTGCCCGTAGACATGGCGTTGGTGTGCACGCGATGTAGCGCGTCGAGCTCCTCGTAAGAGAACATGAGTGAGTCGGTGCGCGGGGAGTAGGGGTTGAAGTCGATGATGTGGGCTTTGGAGAGGTCGCGGGTGAGGAGGATGTCGAAGATGTCTTGGGGTGGGGGTGAGTGAGTGGTAAGGAGTGCAATGAAGAGGGGTAGACGTACAATCCTCAACTTCCCATTGTGGGTTGGACTGGATTTTGTCGGTCCAGAAGCGCGTGATGGCGTCGACGATGTCGCGCTGGACTTCGGCGGTGGCCATGTAGGGGTAGTGATTCGTGTCGCGTTGGGATATGCCTGGTGGGTAATTTAGCTGGAGTACATACTTCAGTGAGGAGCAAATCTCGCACCTATCAAGCGTCCAGCGCGCACAAAGCAGCGCATCTCCCGGCTGCGATCTACAGCGTACCACTTCCTCAGGACCAGCTCCAGCTCGTAGGGCTCGTTCGGCCCCGGCGTCTGCCCGTCGAAGACAAGATCACGGTTGAGGTCGTGGGATATGAAGTCGGAGGATTTGAGCAGGAGGTACACGTCTGCTGGGGACGTGCATTTGAGGGGGGACGAGGAGGGGAGCATCCAAGCTGCGTCCTGCGGGGCGATCAGTTGCTACGCTTGGAGTGGGGGAATTGAGATGCTACGCACCCGAGGGGAAGAAAAGTTGAGCTTAGGGAAGACGGAGCCCTCGTAGCGCTTGATCGCGCTGCGTATTTGGGCGTCTAGCTCCGGGAAGGCATACGTTCGCCGGGGCTCGTCCGAGTCATAATCGTCGTCTGCGTCCTCCTTTTCATCGTCTGAGAGTGAACTGCTTGCAGCGCTATCTAGGACGGCGAATAAGAGGAGATTTGGCAGGTATGATTAAGACGCACATGTCCTCGCTGCCTTCGGGTAGGAATATGCTATCCTCGTTCATGTAGTCCGCAAAGTCCTCCGGCAGAGGTTTTATGATCGTCGACTTGATGCTGACGCTGGAGAACCTCGGGTACCAGGAAGAGAACTGAAAGTTGAGGATATAGGCTGGCGTCTGCCGGGGAAACATGGTGTCCGCCATGTCGAAGGTGATCGCAAGAAACAAGCAGTCAATCGAGGAGAACAATACCTGCCAAACAAGGACAACCGGATTTCTCTTTGTTCTCGTCTATCATGCTCTACAATGAGGTGCGCCACTAACGTATGTTGCTGCAACCAAAGCATACTGAACGACATATCGACCCGCATAGCACCGCGTCCGCCACATCTCGAGCATCCAGATCAGACACCTCACGCCCTTTCCCGTGCGCGATACTGCCCTCGCATCTGCGCTCACACACTCCGCGGAGCAGCCCCAGCACACCGCGGACGACCTCGAGCTCACCGCGTCGCGCATACGCCAGCGCCGCATCTCGCAGACCTCCGCCGCGTCCCTCTCCCGGAGCCCCAAGTCGGATGACGGCGAGCACCCCGCGCCCGGCCGCGGCAGGCGGCGCACGGGCTCGCGGGTGAGCTTTCAGAGTAATAGCTCGTTGCCGAAGAATGTGCAGGTGCATACACGACCACGTACGGGGTCGATATCGTCTGCGGTTAGCTTGTTGGAGGCTGGACGCGGCGCGCACTCGAATACACCCTTTCTGCCGGATCACTCGCAGGCGGTGCTGGCGAAGATCATTGGTTCGAGGCTCACGGAGACCTTTATTGCGCTCAGCATACCGGAGCAACCGTCGGAACCCTCTCGACCTGCTTCCCCCAATCGCCGACCCAACGGACATAACAAGTCGTCCAGTGTCGCGCATCTCGAGCCCCCGCGGCGCAATACCCTCCGCGAATCACCCCTCTCCCCCAAGGCGCAGACCCACAATCGGTCTGCTTCGACGCTCAGCTCCGCTGCACGGTCGAAGGCCTTCCCGAAGAAGTCACCCAACCTACAGACTAGCTTTCCACCCTCACCTCCGTCACCATCCTCAAGCCCACCACCTCCGATACCCAGCGCCACGATACCCTGCTATATCTCTCCCCCACATCGACCATCGACAAACCCGGCGTTTGCGGTAGATCCCAAGTATGAGTTCGCGCCATGGGCGGATACGAGCAGTGCGCGGTGTCGCATCGAAGTGTTCTTCCGGCCTCCGGTGGATGCGAAGGGGAAGGGGCGTGCGAGTGAGCAGCCGGAGTGGAAGGTGCTGCAGGCCTACGATATCTCGCTGGATGACTTGGTACCCGTACCAGAGGAGAGTCAGGTCAGTGAATGAGTTATGTGCGAAGGGCCTTCGTTGAATTGGTGGCGACAGGTCAGGACGCTGGCACACCTTCCGCCAAATACGCTGGTGCTTAAGCTCGACCCACCGGGGAAGCTATACTATCTTCCAGGCCCTGTGCCAGTGCAGGACGTCCATAACGCCACTACCTCCCTCTCCGCACCCCTCTCTCCCGACCCCGGCTACGCCTCCGATCCCGAAGGCCAAACGACCCTGCAACTCGACACGCCACCGCCCACCCCCAAACAACCTGGCTCGCAAACCCCGCGCATCGTCTCCCGCCGACGGCACCACCACCCTGATCGCCAGAAATCTTGCGCGGAGGACGATGACGGGGTGGTGACGGGCACCTGGCACGACCTCTTCAAGCTGGTGACGCTGCAGTCGGGGATACATGATCATGAGGAGATGCTGGATGAGATCCGCGGGAGTATCGCGGGGATGTTGAACGACGGGCTGCCGGAGATGAAGAGGGAGATTTCGGAGAGGGAGTGTAGGGTGGATGAGTTGAGGGTGCAGTGTGCGGATGTGAGGAAGGATTGTAATGATTGTGAGTGGATGTCTTTGATTGATAGGTATGTATCCTGATGCACCCAACAGTACGACAAGAGATCGACGCTCGACGAGAAGAGCTCCGACAGCGGCGGCAGTTGCTCTCGGAAGCCTACGAGCAGGACCTCAACCTTGTCGACGGCGCCCGCGACGCCGCCGAGGCCGAAGTCGCCACCGAACGCACCCTCCTCACCGACCTCCGCGCGCAGATCCCGCCCCTCCAGACCACCCACCTCCTCACCCTCTCATCCATCTTCCCCATCGAGCTCGTCTCCCCGCCCGACCTACTCTACACCATCGTCGACGTGCCCTTGCCTATACCGACGCTGCCCGGTGCGGCCTCGCCGCCGTTGACGCTGCCGCACTATCGGAAGCCGGCGGAGGCGACGCACCAGGATGTGAGCGAGGAGGGGGTGGCGGCGGCGCTGGGGTATGCGGCGCAGGTTGTGAGGTTGATTGCGGAATATTTGGGGCAGGGGTTGATGTATCCGGTGACTTGTGTGGGGAGTAGGAGTCTGATTAGGGATGGGATTAGTGCTATGGTAGGACCGAGGATGTGAGTGCGGCGGCTTGGTTTTGTGAGAAGGCTGATGAGAAGCGATGCAGGTTCCCGCTGTTCTCGAGAGGGGTCGACACGTACCGCTTTGAGTACGGGGTGTTCTTGTTGAACAAGGACATCGAGCTGCTGATGAGCGAGCGGGATCTGCGCGCGCTGGACATGCGGCACACACTACCCAATCTGAAGAACCTGTTGCTCACGCTCACCAGCGGCGAGGCTGCTATGCCGTGAGTCACGTATCAGTCTGCTCTCTTGCAGCAGCTAACCCCACTGCAGACCTCGGCCGCTAGCATCCCACCGCTCGTCCCTCTCGGGCTTAGAATCGCCACGACCCAAGTCCCCTGAGCCAATACACGCTGGTGGAGACTCTACCCCCACGGACGATGCGTCGAAGACACCTACCGCCACGCCGTCGACGCCCGTACTCGAATCTGCACCGTTGGCGTCGATCGCGACACTCCCCAAGCCGTCCATGTTCAGTGGCTTCGGCCTCAGCTTCTTTCGCGCGGCGACGCAGCCGAAGAAGGCGGAGGGCGGGGACGCATCGAAGGACAGCGGCAGCGGGGAGGCGTCGAAGGGCAGCGGAGAGTCGGCCTCCGCTTCCGCCAAGAAGGAGGGAGATTCTAGTACCGCCGATGCCGCGGAGGATGCTGAGGAAGGCGAGGAAGGGGAGGTGGAGGATGACAGGCGAACGCTGCGAGGGAATGAGAAGGGGGCGGAGGGTACGATACAGCAGAATGGGGATGGGCATGTTGTGGATGTATCTTCGAGTTGACGTGCTTTGCGGTTCACTATCCTTATGAGCAGACTATTTCTTTGCTACGGATGTTTTGTTGTGAATTACCATCTGGCATCTGTGAAGTGGGCATGCGATGGATCTATCTGGGGAAGGACCTTCCCCTTGTCCTTCCCTCCATCACTGCGTCCGTCGCCCTTGCCACCCGTGCCGTCGTCGTCGCGTCCGACGGCGTCTAAGTTTAGTCGGTGGTAGGCCCGGGCCGGGAGATCTGAGTTCTCGCCGACGCGATCTGTAATTGCGAGCATCCCATTTGTATGCGCCACCTCGCCCGGCGCGCGTTTCTTCCCTCCCCCCTTCATTTCCCTCCCTTTCCTTCCCGTCCGCCAGCAGAGTGAGAGGCTGAGATGGCTGTAACGTACCCGTTCTGGTGAGTCCCAGACCGTCCGCGTCCACAGCATGCGCTAACGGGCGCTTAGGTTGGGAGGTAAGTCAGCAGAAATGGCGCTTATCGCATTGGTGCTGAGGCAGCGGGCGTAAGGTGTCGCGGCGAGCAGTACGTATTGTTTGCCTCGTGTGGCGGCGTGCGCTGACCAGAGCTTCGCACAGTGGCGGCATGCTGTACGCATCCGCTGGACCTCCTCAAAGTGCAAGTCGCGTAGTCCCCCGACGCCCGTGCGCCAGCTTACACTGCCCCTTCCTCCCCCAGACGCATGCAGACGCTCGAGCACAATCCCGGCGTCGCGCGCCCCTCCTTCCTCTCCACGTTACGCCTCTCCCTCTCCGAGCGCGGCTTCTTCGGCCTCTATACCGGCCTCTCCGCCTCCGTCATGCGCCAGATGTCCTACTCCCTCGTGCGCATAGGCTCCTACGAGAAAATGAAGGCTGCGCTCGGCAAGGACAAGAAGCCCTCGAACCTTTCGCTCCTGGCCGCTGCGAGCGTGGCGGGCGCGATGGGTGGGCTGGCGGGCAACCCGGCAGGTGCGTAGCGATTGTGTGCCAGGGCGAAAGTGACTCACGCTCGTATTTGTAGATGTGCTTTTGGTGCGGATGACGAGTGATACGGTCCGACCAATAGAGCAGAGATACAACTACTCGAATGCGATAAGTGGGCTGGTACGCCTTGTCAAGGAGGAGGGTGCCCAAGCGTTGGGAAGAGGATTGGGAACGAACGTCGTGCGTGGTCTGCAAACTGTGGCAGCGAGAGTCTAGACTGACCCTTGACGCGACAGACACGCGCGGTCCTCATGAACGTAAGTCCTGCTCGTCACAAGACCGCGTACCCTGTACTTACGTCTGTCGTTTGCTAGGCTTCGCAAGTAGGCTCGTGCGTCTCCTCCTTCCCTCTTCGATGCCCTCGTTTGACAGTTTCTCGATAGCTACGACTTCTTCAAGACATCATTACTAGGATGGACTTTGCCCGGGACGGAATACAAGTTCGGTGACAACCTCGTTACACATTCGATTGCTAGCTTGGCTGCAGGGACCTTCGCAACGAGTGCGTACCACTCAAGTCTGCTACGAAGTCGCTTATGCTCCCCTAGCCGTATGCTCACCTGCCGATGTTCTCCGCTCACGTATTATGGCGGTACGTCCGCCGACTTTGCTAGAAACTGCTTGACGCTGACTGCCCTTGCAGTCTACCGACCACAGCCTGGTGCACGTCCTACAAAAATCATTGCGTGAAGAGGGTGCACGGTTCTTATTCAAAGGCTGGCTGCCCGCCTTCATCCGCCTCGGCCCGAACACCGTCCTGCTCTTCGTGTTCTTTGAGGTGCGTATCCTTCCTGTCGTTGCATCACTGCGGCGCCCAGTCCTCTGCGTCCTCCTCGCAATGTGCTCACCGACGTCCCTCCATAGCAACTCAAGAACGGCTGGAGAAAACTCGTCGAGTAGAGCGAGCCTTCCACGCGCTCTGACCCTCCCGGACCCAGTCTCCCCATAGATGTATCGATAGACCGCCATCGGGATGCACAGACTATGACTGCCAAGTACCTATTTAGAGATCTTGCATAGCGGTTACGCGTCAGTAGTAGTATCTAAGTTTCGGCCTTGCATAGTAGTTGCTACCGTCGGTGCACAGCCGCCACTGCCCTAAGTGGTTGCGTGCTTTGCTCGCTCGCTTTCTACGTAGGAATGACTATGCACCAGGAGGATCGGCGCATCGTCTGCGGAAGTCTGGTAGTTCCCTAACGCACTATTGTTATCGTATATATCTTATATCCCGCACTGCAGTCCTCGCTGTATCGCATAGCGTCGGTTCGTACATGCAATGATAGAGTAGGTCTGCATCGTGAATTTCCATCGACTCTTGCATGGCCCGGGCAATGGAATATAAGGCCAGGCCCGACTGCATAATTGAATACCCGATGTACAAGACCCGTAATCATACGCGTCAGATCTGCGAGGCAAGATATGGGCCTGCACGAGTCATCGTTTTATTCTTTACATCACGGGAGAACGATTTTGTGTATTGGGCAGTTATTGGACGACGACCTGCCTGGTGTCGACACGACGAGAGGTGCCTACACCGGGCTCAGCGTGACAGCATTGATGCGAAAGACATCGCCAATGACCTGATCCAAAAGGAATTCGCCCGCAGAGACGCCAGAGCCAGTAGGTTCATAATGTGCTTGCCTGCGAAGGCGCACGACAAGCGAGAGGTGTGAAGCGAAGGGAAAGGAGTATGGTTCTGCGCGCGGACGGACAGTAGGGTGCGAGAGAGCTTTCCTGAGGGCAGTCTGGAGGGCAGTCAACTTGCACTTTGCAACGGCGGGTTTGCTGTGCAGCGCGCACGCGTGTTCCGGTTAGACAGACGTGGTGGGTGCGAGAAGCGGTCACATATTTTCATGAAGAGCATTTATCGAGGGAATTTGCTGAGGGGACTTGAGCGTCGATTTGGCCTGTCGAACGCGAGATCAGCTCGGCGGTTCCAGATGAGTTTGTTAGGATACGCACTTGGTAGTGAGACGACTGCTGGTGGTAGCGGGGCTTCGAGAGTTTTGCCGGTCCTGGGTAGGTCAGTACATAACACCTTGCATGGGTAAAGCGCAAGCAAGCAAGCAGTGTGCCGAGGGCAGACAATTAAAGTCCACGCTAGCGCGAGGTTTTCGCGATCCAGGCGGGAGGAACAAAGCAGAGGAGAACTTCATTGAGGAGTGCTGTAAGGAGCTTCGCTGGAGGTGGGGGAAGTGTAAGGGAGGACGGACGATAGCGCGACCGCCGTGATGGTTTGGAACGACAAAGATCGGCCAGAGAACTCGCTCCTTGCTTGATGTCCACCACGACGACTGCCGCGCCGTTCCCAATCCAGCTTGAAGCACGGTCCTCCTCCTCGCGATAATGTCCTTGGAATGCCAGACTTCGTCTTTGTGTGCTCAACTCGGTACCGGTCAGAGAGTTCGTCGCTCTGCGCGCGTCTTCCCTCCTTGTCGAGATCCTCCTCTGCACGTAGTGGTCCCCTCCAGAGCGCAACAGACAGTTTGGGGTCCTTGCACTCGCGCCTACTGATGAATACCAAGGCAAGCTAGCATGGGAAGACCTTGGAATGTTCAAGGAAGATTGCGACACGCGCTGCCACCCTCCTACCTCTCGCGGCCCGCTAGCCAAAGCAAGCTTTATGCAAACAGAGGTGTCCTGCTCCCTTGACCTTTTCACAAGTACGAGCCCTATGGGAGCGAGCCGTACCAGATTCCGCGGGACCGTGTTGAGAACAAATGAGGCGACATTTCTGTCTTTGTTCGCAACGTTCCAGTCCGAGTGACGGGATCCCCAGGTGAGCACACTCCCTTGCGCGCACAGTAGTGATTTTCTGAGTATCCCGCAGGTGGAGGCCAACTGACTGCGGTGCAGTCGACGCTACGCGTGAAGACATGAAGGAGGTGACAATGATTGTGGCATCTACTTCGCTTCGCATGCTTCGATATCGACAGGCGCGTGCTCTGGCGAAAGTTCCTTGACAGCTTGCTGAATTCCCATGGTGTGCGTTCGTCGTGTTTTTCGTGTGCCGATCGCTGATGCTGCAGAATAGACGCCTCAGGTGTCTTCAACGCTCAAGTCGCCTATATCCAAATCGAAATGCGCTCAGCTCAGGTATCAAGCCTTGCTTGGCTTACTGCATTTCATGAAGATTCTTCCTGCACTTTGCATCTTCTTCTGCGAGACGGGTTATGTTATCAACGGAGGTCAGCATCGTCGTCAGTTCAAAAGGATAAAGGCAACTGAACTACGCCGTCAGATACAGCGCTTCCCAGACGCCTGCTACCTCCAAATCATGCCTGCCTATCAGAAGAGACGACAGCGAGGAGTAGGGAATTGACCCAGCAGCTAGACTAGCATCCGTCAAGCCCTTTGTTCGACCGCGTGCCCGTTTACCCATTTGGTCGATAAAGGTGAACTTCGGCACTCCCCGAGGGTCACGCCCCAATTCGGCGCGTCGCGTATTTTCTTCCTCTTCCCAAACGACATACGCTTGTCCTCTTTGCTCACCGCACACACCCAAACCAACTTCATCGCTCCAAGCCCATCAAACAAACATATTCAACAATGGCCGCTCAAGTCGCGTACATGATCATCGCTGGTGAATTCCAGCTCGTCAAGCACGTCGAGGTCACGAAGGAGCTTGTGCTCCTCAAGAATGGAGCCAAGTCGGAGGAGGATGGTATGGAGATGGGCAAGGTCTTTGTCGAGCTGCCGGCCGGCGTGGTACGTCGTGAGCTCGTCGCGGGTTGCGGATTCTGACCTTTGTCTTTCAGACCGTTGAGGATGCGGTGACGATGAAGTTTAACATTGACGGCAACCTCGCTCCGAAGGCCCAGCACGGCGAGCAGCAATCGGATAGCGCTATCTCTCTGGCGGACGAGAAGAAGGGTATTGAGCGCATCGACCAAGCTGAACTCGAAGACCGCGCGGTCGCTGACGCTGGCGCTGCGAAACTCAACCCTGCCCGGCTTGCGGCACTCGACCATGCTGCGGAGACAGCCCAGCCCTACCAACCTCCTTCGACCCCACCTGCCCGGCGGACCTTCCCGGCTGCCAGTGTCCCCATCGACGACGTTTTCACTTTCAGTGGCGACGCCGGGCGGGCTCGCGTGGCAGTCACGGGACCGCGCGGTGGTATCGCCGGAAGCCCGCAGTCGCACGCACCCGGCCATGCGCGTGCCAACAGCCTACCCACCGATGAAAATTCGCTCATTGACTTCCCTGTTGAGGGAGAAACTCCCCATGCCGGCAGCCAGGGCTCTACGGAGTACGGCTACAAAAGGGTCCCAACTCCTCGCCCACTTGGGCGCAAGCGCACCTATTCGGAGATGGACGCGGCGGAAGTGCAGCTCGACCGTCGCCCCGATGTTGACCTCTCCCAGTGGGAGGAGAAGCCGGGATACCTGCACGCGGGTCGTCTCCTCAAGAAAATGCCGCTGAGGCCCGAGCCCGAGCCAAACGTCCTCAGAAGGGTCTCCTTGTCGGCTTTCAGTCCTGAAGCCAGCGATGCTGAGGAGGTGCAGCGCCCACGCAAGCGCCGTCGTCACAGTGGCCTCGTCCACGAAGCCTCCGACTAAGCGAAGCACTCATAGCAGGCAGGTGCGCGTTGCGACTTGGTGAGTCCACTGTCGTATAGGTCTCACACGCCGATCTCATCTTTTCTTGCAGACATCGTCGCAGCGTATACGGTTGTCACAACCCCCTTGGTCGAACCCCCGCGCTCTCTGATGCATTGGCACGCCGGGCCCGGTACGATGGAGAGACGGTAGCCTTGACCATCAGTCGCCGCCTTCGCCATCAATCCGCGTATATATAGTATATATATCACTTTCAATTCTCCTCTTTCGAGCGCTGCCTCTTTACATCCCTGTCTCGTCTTGCTCTCCTCCGCATCCACATGTTTTTCACCCTTCTTTATCTATCCCGATGCGTACATACTTGGTGTCTTCCTACCTTTGGCTCCTTGACATTTTCCATATTTCGTAAAGTGGAACCAACTATTTATTGCAGAATCTGAGGGAAGTGATTGCGCTCTTGTGAAGTCGTGCGTACTTGTAAATTCAATTACCGGGTTGAGAGCAAGAAAGAAGGTCAAGGTGTCGGAGCTCGGCACATCAATGTTTTAGAGTCAGAAAGCGTCAGCATACGGAGGGCAATCAGTCCAACGGAGGGTGGCTATCGTCCATACAGCGCGGCGAACAGTATCAGGGCTTGTCCATATTGGTCCCTTTCACATGTACCCTACCGAGCTCGCCAACAATCGAAGGTGCTTATGGGGGTCCCTCTCGTCTAAAGGCACGCAGAATGTCCTCACTCGTCCACTGCCAATTCATGGGCTCCTCGTACTTGTAGTATCCATCCGTGTCCGGCTCTGTGCCCACGAGCGAACTGTCCGAGCTGTGTACAGAGGAGCCACCATCTTCGTCTTCGTCCGAGGGTTGGTAGGTTTCCCCTTCTTCGTCACTTGACCAGGCGCCCAATGCCGGCCGTATCGATACCGTCATGCGTATGACCCTCTTCGACATGAGCCAGAGGCGGTGACCTCTCCGTCGACGTGGCTTCGGCTGCCTCCTCGCTCATGCGTCGTGGATCCCAGTCCCCGCGCCACACGCGCGTTGGAGAGTGCACAATATTGACGCCTGGATATACGAAGGCGGCATTCGTGCTCCTCCAAGCGACAGGGTCCAGGATTTGAGGCAGGTCGCGCAGACCTAGGAGCGCGCAATCAAGGGTGCGCATGCCCCGGAATCTGGGCAGGTTTTCCTGGATCGTGCTAGCTTCGCTTGGTCTAGCTGAGGTTTGCAACCTAGAGCGGAGCCCCCAGATACAGTCCATCGAATCAAGAGACAGCCGGCCCAGTAGCGGTGGTTCCCATACGTCGATCCAACGCAGAGAGGGATGACTATGCGGCACCGTCGCATGGGGCGGGAGAACGACATGTTCGAGGAGCGGACATGCATTGAGCATGGGCTCAATGTCGAGCGTGAAGTCGCACACGCAGCAATCATAGTCCGTGCGGATATGCAGGTAGCGAAGATGTTGACCATCGGCCAACAACAATGGCTGTAACCATGTCCCTTCGGCCAACGATGCCAATAGGTCAAAATGTGATAGACCGGCTGTGGGGCAGGTAACAGTTAGGTACTCCAGCGCTGGCGTTGGCCATAGTCGAGCGAGCTGTTCGACATTATGCCTGGTATCCACTGTATTGGCGGCGAAACTGAGTGTAGTGAGAACAGGAAAGCTCAGATCGTCATATTGGGTAATGTCAGTCAGAAGGGGCAGGTTGAGCTCTACGAGCCGAAGGGAGAAGTCTTCGATTGTGAATAGATTCTCTCCGTTCAGAGTCGCAAAGGGCGGCGGGCTGTCACGACACGTGTCCGGGAGGCATCCGCTTAGAAAGGCTTCGCAGCTGGGTTGGACATCGAGGTCGAGATGCGTGATCCTTGAGGGGTACGCATAGTCCCGATGCAGCACGGGAAGGAGTAGACCCAGGTGATAGTTACTACGCGCGACGAAGGCCGCACGGTGCAGATTTTGGCATGACTTCATGATTGTTCCAGCGTCCCAGGTATATGCGAATTCGTGAAGCTCGCCTACGAAGCATGCGAACGTGATTGACCTGACCAAAGGAGCCAGCGACGGCGTCCCTTCTATCGTCTTTGCCAGTGCGCATACCTGGCCGACGCTGCGGATACCGATGTCGCGGTAAAGCAGCTCGATAGAAGCGTGGTACCACGAGCGACAGACAAGCGGCAGGTTTCTCTTCGTAGCCATCGCAGCGAGCCATGGATACTCGCAGACAGAATAACCCGGACCGATGAAGCACGACGGCGTGATGGTTCGATCGAAGATGAGCTGCAAGATTTCCGCGGAGAGATCGGATGCCAACGATCTGCGCCTTGGGAGAGATGTACCATGCTCCTGGACCTGAGATTTAAAATGCTGCTACTTAGCCGGCTAGCTTCAACTTACCCTGTCCTGATTTGCGTGCATGGATTCCGCCATTACAGTAAAAGTCGACTGACTTGAACAGGCCTGAAGTGACCGACGGTCGCAGACAAGGCGCGATACAGAACTTTCCATCTCTCAATCACCGGGACACGTCACGGTCACGTAAATGGGTCCCAATTCAGAGGACGAGGACCCGACGATGAAATAAGCTGATATTGGAAGCCCTTCCGTGGCCTAAATCCCAGACCCAAACGATTTGATGGAATCAGCAAGCACATTTCACAGCGGTTTAGGAGGGGTGTACCAAACCGTCGACATCATCTAGGATTTGGGACGGACGGTGCTGTCGAGCACTGGGAAAGCGCCGCATGTCTCATCTTTTGCCTTGTAAGGAGATTCCATGCGGTCGTTCTGACGTGCCATCACTAATTATTGGCAAAAGAGCGTTTGGGACGAGCATTTGGATCTGGGATGAGGGTAGCTACCCCCCTCCCAGATGTGCATCTAGGACGAGGGTGATCGACATCAACAAGCGATGGTGGCGTCTCGGCAGCCCGGCAGCCTGCCTTTTCAAGGCTTTGATGCGCGTCTAGGATTTGGGACTGGTTCCAAATCGCCCACGGAAAGGCGTCCATTCGTACTGATAGATCACTTCCACTCTCGTGTCATAAAGTATTCTTCCCTGCACAGCAGCTCCGAGGAACCTGCACCGGAGACGAAGGCGCCACGTCTGAAGCCAACGTCGACGGAGTAGGTTCCTTCTCTGCCTGTTCCGTAGGCCCCTTCGCCGATCCACGCACTTCCTCCTGATCATTGCCCGGTCCCTTCTCCTTCCCATCCCCGTGCGCCTTCTCATGCCCATGTCCCAACAACGCATGCTCCTCACATCCATCGCACGTCTGCCCACAACCACACCGCCCATCCGGGCACCCGCAATTTCCTCCGCAGCATTCCAACTTCGGCAGCTCGACGCGCTGACCAGAGCGGTTCGGTGGCAACGGCAGCAGCGCCGCCTGCGCGAAGAACTTGGCCAGTGCGTCATTCGTGGCGGCGGCGTTGCCGAAGAGGCCAGCGCTGTGGTTGCTCCCGAAGCCAAGGGGGCCATCTCTCCCAAGCATACTGCTGCCCCCAAATCCGAACGCCTCGTTCTCCAAAGCATCCGCCCGCCCGACCATATCCCCATCCACGCAGTGTATGCAGTTCCCCTCCTTGCAGTCCGCGTGCGTGTGCGTGACGTGCTCGGCCCCGCGATGCTCCGAGCAGCCCGGGCAGGTGCAGTCGACGCCGCAAGTGCAGCCGGAGCCCGCGAGCGAGGTGAGCGTGGTGAAGTGCGGGAGGGTGAACTGTGGGAGGTCGGGGAAGGGGGAGGTTGTAGTGATTGAGGGCGCGAGGAGGGAAGACCCTTCCAAAGGTGATGGCGAGGGGCCATCCAGAAGTAGGGGCGGAAGAGTGGGTCCTGGGGATGTAGATGGGGTCTTGGAGGCCTGCTTGTGAGCGCAACATGAACCGCGTTGAGCAACCTTTGCGCGTTTGTGCTTGGGGCTGGGCGGTCGGGAGGAGGCGTGTTTCGAAGCTGGTTCCGGTGACTGGCAGGCGGCCGAAGTGGGTGACTGACGAGAGGTAGGCATTTGGCGAGTAGTGATCAGCTGCACTTGGTGCGAGGGAGATTTCGGAATTTGACGCGATAGAGCTGCAGCTGCAGCGGCTAGTGCGTTCAATCCGGAGCTTGGAGAGCTGGCGCGGGCAAGGAACACGGTCGACGAGGTAGACGCCGGGGTCGCAGACGTCGAGGATTGTGCGACATTACATCTACAGCCGCGTACGTCACCGCAACAGCAGGGATTGAGCAGCGCATCGACTGACGATGAGATTAGTACGATTAAAGGAGTAAAATACCGTAACACACCTCTTTGCCTCGAATCCGCCGCCAACGATCCAGCTGTCCAGTTCCCTTGCATCACATCCTTCAACCCGTTCGGAAGCGCCGGGGCAATGGGCATATACCGCGCTGCACATTGGACGCACCATATCAGCCTCTTCCCACACGACGATCGGAGCGGTACTCACGTTTCCCCCTTGAGCTCGCCGGTGCCAGCAACGTGCGCTCTTCCTGCGCGTTATCTGCGGGGGAGCAGTTGCACTTTGAGTGCAGCTTCCGCGTCTTACGCAGCTCGCGGCAGTTGGTGCATTGGGATACGGGGCGGCCCTTCTTCTTGACCTCGAAGAGCGGCCGATCGGTGTGGTGACAGTTGGACGAGCGGTGTCCTTTGATGCAGGATTCGCTGGGGTGGATAAAGGTTAGGAGGGTGAGGAAGGGGAGGAGGTATGCGACGCACCAGGCGTACTTCTTGTTATTGACGAATGGCTGGGGGATCGTTGTCAGGTGTGATATCGCGCGAATGTGATGAAGGGGGCGCACCATTGCTTGCGCAAGGCTAGGGTGAGGAGCGAGACTTGTCTGAGGATCAAGATAGCCTGGGAGGGAGTGGTATATATGCCGACACCGATGAGGTCGCCAGCAAGTCGTAATCAGCTGGTTAGCTGTATTCAGAACGAAGGTCGGTCACAAGGCGTGCACGATAGAAGCACGGGCTGAGGCTGTGGTCGTCGGCGGAGGTGGTATCGCTAGCGAGAGTTCCAGCCGGTTGACGGCCTGAAAGAGGTTTGCGCGCGCCCGTATGCCTTGAGGCTCTGAGCAGCGACGGTGCAATGCAAGTCCCAATCAATTCCGTCCTAATCCATCCTAATCCGTGGGAAAGTCCAAGCGCGTCACGTACCACGTCACACTTCTCCGTCGGGGAGTGCCCTTTGTGTTCCGCTCGTTTTGTCATAGACTCTCTTGTTAGTACCAATCCAATCGCACGCCTTCGCCCTCCGATCGTGCCTCTCCTCCCATATTCCAGTGATCAAAAAAACAACTATCGAGAAATATCCTGCGTGAGGCAAACCCTGGCTTCATAAAGGACCATCCGAGGCGATCCCGTAAACATACGGTACCCCACATTGACGCAGGGTCTGTACCTCGGCTAGCAGGTCTCGACTCCGTCTGTCATGCCCTGATCATGCCTCTGCAGAAGCCACCCTACGTAGTGATCATTGATCTTACAACGATTGCACATGTTCTCCTCCTGACGCCGTTAGTCAGAGGAAGCTTTTGTTCTAGCTATACCTCTTGCTGTCATATGGAATGAGACGGTACCACTCAAGGAAGATCAAAGACGGGGAGGGGGATTGAGGGGGTGACGCCTATCGTGTACGCTGCAAGTAAGCGTTGTGAGCCCGTGGTGGCGCACATGAGCCTCTTCGATCTTCCTAGCTCATCTTCGGGTCTTCTCCGCGGACGGTTTACCGGAAGTTATCACTGTCTGCTCTCCTGATGCTCTGCCAGATCATGCCTCACGACTTATACAAAGTACATTTGTAGGCCAATCTTCCGCCGGATTGGTTGAGTTAAGGACCGGGCCGAATAAGCCGGTGCTGGGCGGAATGTTTCGCGATCGATAATCTGGGCGCGAACACACGCTTGTCCGTCTCCGCCATCGTCCCCCCTCGAAGTGAGCCTCATCGCACAATATAGACACTGCATCTGACACTACCCAGCGCCCCTCAAAAGCCCGACCTACTAGAAGATCCAAAGCCGAGTCCTCGATCGCGCACCCCGCATTCCACCATGTCTTCCCCCCAGCCCCGCACCTTCGTGCTCGCGTCGCGCAAGTCGCCAATGGCGCAGGCGCAGACCGTCCAGGTGCAAGCCGCGCTCCGCGCCCTCGACACCTCCCCCTCCGCCCCCAAATTCGAGACCTCGTTCATGTCTACCGCAGGCGACAAGAACCAGGTGCAGGCGCTGTACTTCCTCGGCGGGAAGGAGCTGTGGACGGGGGACCTTGAGGTGGCGCTGAAGGAGCGCGCGGCGGATATGCTGGTGCATAGCTTGAAGGACGTACCGACGGTGTTGCCGGAGGGGTTCGTGCTGGCGGGGATATCGGAGAGGGACGAGCCGGTGGATGTGATGTGCGTGAAAGCGGGGATGCCGTGGAGGACGCCGGAGGAGCTGCCGGAGGGGAGCGTGGTGGGGACGAGCAGCGTGCGGAGGATCGCGATGCTGAAGAGGCGGTTTCCGCATCTGAAGTTCCTCGATGTGGTGCGTGTCGTGTGCCCGCCCGATCGTTAAGCTATACTCACCTTCTTTCGCCCCTTCTCCTCCAGCGCGGCAACATGTACGTTTCCACTTCCTCGAACGTATCGCACACACTCACAATATCCCCGTTATAGTGCTACCCGCCTCGCAAAGCTCGATGACCCTGCCCTCCCCTACGCCGCCCTCATCGCCGCCAAGGCTGGCCTCGTCCGCGTCAACCTCCAACATCGCATCACCTGCGACCTCGCCCCACCCACATACTCCTACGCCGTTGGTCAAGGCGCGCTCGGTATCGAGGTTCGCGCCGACGACACTGAGGCGCTCGCCCTCTGCAAGCGAATCACCCACTGGCCATCCCTGTGGCGCTGCCGTGCCGAACGCGCATGCTTGCGGGAGCTCGAGGGCGGCTGCAGTGTGCCCGTAGGTGTCGTTAGCGCTATCGAGATAGAAAACGAGGGCGAGGGTGAAGAGGCAGTGGGGCGCGCGGGCGTGCTCTCGCTAACGGCAGGCGTGACGTCGGTGGACGGGACGGAGCACGTCCAGCACGAGATCCGGGAGCATGTACGGAGCGTGGAGGAGGCGGAGGCACTGGGCGTGCGGATGGCGAAGACGCTGAAGCAGAACGGCGCGCAGAAGATATTGGAGGACATCACGCTCGACCGGCAACGAAGGATGGAGGAGGCGCAGCGGACGGACGACTTGAAGAAGCTGAATCAGACGGTTGAGTGAATGCTCATCGGTGTATATCTTACTGTATGTTGTAGGTACTGCCAAGTGCAGGCTAGGACGCCCCTGGTGGTGGCGCAGCCATGAGGGGCTCGTCTCTCCCCTCTTCCTCCCCTCGATCTCGTGTCTCTCCTGCGACACCATTTGAGCTGTCAATGCTGTTACAGAGTACCTGGCGATACCCTCGGATCCAGCCATCCAGGGCAAAATCGGGCGAGATCGGCACTGGCACGCGGGAGCAGAATGACATCAGATCGGAAGCAAAGCGGGAGCAAATTTGCCGCGTGTGAATCCCAATATGGCAGTCCTTGTGCGAACACGTTGCTGTACTCCGTGATCATGATCTGGTTTACGACCCCGCAGGATGGCGCTCCGTAGCCTGGAGACGGCTAGACGCCGCTCTCTCACCGCGCCCAGGTGCGCAAATGTCGTGAGCAGCAGGAGGTGAAACGCGGTGATCCTTGCCAGAGGTAAAGTGGTGCGGAGACCGAGAGCAGAGAGCACCAATAACTTTCAGTGAGACGCGCTCAAGCAGAGGCGAGGAAGAGGAAGTACTGCAATGAGTCTTGGTCGGCGCGAACTATGTGCGTGCTATGTGCGACCGTCTGAAGTGCGCAAGCGCATATGGGTACGTCCCTTATCGTTGGCGTACAAGGATCGGTAACTAGTGTGCGCGGGAGCCGTAATGCATACACCGCATCAAGGACGACATTGTACATGTCGTAACTTCTGCGCATTATGTACGCCGTCAGCCACACAACGCCTTTGGGCACAATGGGACGTGGGGTTTAAAAAAGCGGTGAGCTCGGACGCGGTTTCCTCACCTTCCTCATCTCTTTTCACTTCCGCTGCTGGCAGCTACTTCCCTTCATTCCCTTCTCTCCATAATCTCTATCCTTGTCTCTCAACCTACACTTACGACTCTCATAATGCCTCACACTCAGCCTGTCCAGGACCGTCTGGACGCACTGGAGAACGCCATAGAGGTGAGTATCGTGTAGCGTACCGTGGTAAAACATGTCTAATATCCTCTACAGGCACTCTGCGACGATATCTACATTCCTCACAGCCGAGACTGTCTGCGATGCCCTCTCGGGACGTTGATCGTTAACTTGAGGCAGCATGCGGTCGAGGTTCATGGATCCAAAGACCTCAAGGAAGCCGCGTGCGTAACGTTTTTTTCACCTTAATTCTGCATCTCACTCTCCGTAGTCAGAGAGACCTTCATTTCTGTCGCTCCTGTGACTATGTCACTGAGGATAACCCCACGTTTGAATCGCATGGCAACGTTCAGTAAGCGTACCCCTGTCCAACATCCTTCATGCCTGCTCATTGAATCGTCAGCAAGAACCGGAAACCGTACTTCTGCCCGGCCTGCCACAAGAGGTTCACGGGCCGGCGCGAGCTCTCCGCCCATGTCAGGCGGAAGCACCCGGGTATGCCGAGGCCCCTCGCCAAGGAGATGCGCCAGATGATGGACGAGTATGACGCTGAGCTCAGGGCGAAGGCGGCGAGGGTCAGCCAGATGCCTTCAGGTAGCTCTGCTCCTACGTCGAATGCGCCGCCTCAAGCGCCCCCGCCCTTCTATCCCCCTCAGACTGCGGACTGCAGACACCTACCGCCCGAGAACCGGCAGCACAGGTACGCAGAGCAAGCGCCCCCCGCGCCGCCTGCATATCCTTCGTCTAGTGGTACATCCGCCTCGCAGCCCTCCTACCACGACGCGCGTGCTGCATGGCCAGACCAGAGGGCACCAGTGCATCCGCCGCCGCCGTACGCACCCCAGATTTACGGCGATCATGTACAGGCCACCAACGCGCATCCGTCGCACGACGTTCGGCAGCTGGGGAACGCATCGCAAGCGCCGCCTGTATATCCATCCTCGAGAGATGCATCGGCGCACCCGGCCCACTCGCACACCGCACTTCGTGATTGTCCTCCGCGGCCAGACTATTGGGCGCCACTTCAACCGGAATGGGGAATGCCAGCCCAGCTGACATCGCCGCATGCAGCCCCAGGCTTCGGATACCACAATGATGCGCAGGCCATGGAAGCTCCTCCATCGCACGACGCTGCACCCGACAACCACGCAGCGTGGCCTGAACCGGGCTTTGCTCCTCCTGCGCTCGACCCCGCCTTCCATCCTGTCGCTAGTGCCCAAGGCGACCCCCAGCGTGAGCGCTTCAACTATCCGCGCCCTCCGGAGCGTAGGGGTCGACCTGCCAAGAAGACGAGGCCATCGCCGGTGCTGTCGATCGCTAGTACCTCCCGGCGCTCTTCGATGGCGGGCACGCACAGTCGGCATGGATCCGGGTCTGCCTCTCCGTGGCAAGGCTCGAGCGGTGGTTGGCCGAGTACTCCTGTGTCGTCGGGCTCCTCGCCGTATCTGTCCGCTCCATCGCCGCTTCAGCCCTCGACTCCGAGTTCGTATCCCGAATCGGGATGGCCGGTCGCCACGTTTGCTAGGCAGGACCGGACCTCCTCCCAGGGCGCCGGAGACACGTTAAGTGAAGAGGTCACGAGCGAGATCGTAACGCAAGTCTCCGCTCAGCTACTTCAGCACCCGGACGTGCTTGCAGAGCTTCGGCGGATGACGATTGCAGAGGCACCGGCTTCAGCGCCATCGGGGAGCGCGCCCGCCCATTCTCGGAGCTCGTCCTCGGGGAATGCTTCAGTGACGCTCTCGCTCGCTCCTCTGAGCTCTTCTCCTGCTTCCCCATGGTACGGCTCTGGTTACGGGGCGGTGGACAACTCGGCTCCGTCGTCGAATTCCTCGCCATACGCACCAGTCACCTTGTCTCGCCAGGCCTCCGCTCAGGGCTCTCGTCCACAATCCAACGGCTGGCTCGTTGATGTGGCTGTGCAAAACGATTGGGCCTCCAGCGACAGTCCGGCAGCGCTAGCGTATGATGAGCCAGCGTATGGGAATCTTCCTCCGGGATTCTGGAATGAGGACCTAGAGGCAGGGCTCCGTCAGATGGCGGTCGCAGAGGGCTTTGGTACGGGGTCGTCGCAGAGCGCGCCTGTTTATTCCGGGGGCTCGTTCGAGAAAGGTGGCGAGACCGGGTCGTCGGACGGATATGCAGCTCAGCAGAATCAGGCGCAGAGCTCGACTATCCCATCCGAAGGCCTTCGCGAGCAACCAGAGCCCTCCACACCATCAGCTCAGCCCCCGATGCCGGAGAGCCCTCAAGCGATCGACCCCACCGCTCGGCCACATGGACGTCGCGCTGTATTTTCTGCCACAGCGAACAATCCTTTCTGGCACCCGTGGTCAGAAGGCGACATGCCAGCCTCTAGCCCCAACCCTGCGCTCCCCGCCACGGAGCCATACACGGTGTCCGCTGACTTTTCGACACCCTTGGACATGCCCGAGCAGGACCACTTTGACAATACGAACTACTTCGCGAACGACGAGGTCGCGGACATGGACAACCAGATTTTTCCTATGGACGAAGAGATGATGTTCCCAGTGCGCGATGGTGGATTTTCTGAGTATCCTAATAATTGGGACTCCACGTAGTCATGACTATTCTCGCATTAATTCGTGGACTACTTTCCCGCTTACGTCGTTCCTTTCATGCCTTCCTTCCACCTCCCCTTCAGTGTTACCGTAATTTACTACGCCTTTGGCCTGGTCGCCCTGGCCTCTGAGGGATGCGCCAATGGCGCAAGACGCTCGCTCTTTACAGTAATTGCCAATAATGCAATAAAAAATTGACATTATAATTGTCTCACGAAATGGTATACCTGCTGTCAAGTGCATCAAGCGGAGAGCGCCACCGCAAACATATGTCCCTCGCATCCTCGGCCCCCTGTCCATGCGTCTTCCTTACTCTGACCGAGCTGCTGGTCGTTACAACTGTACCTTGCCGGTTTCCCTCTCGACCAGAGCAAAAATCCAGTCAGATCAGCCCACGGAACCAGAAAGAAATCAGATCGGGAGTAAACCGGGAGCAGATTTGCCGCGTGATCACCCCAATATGGTAGTCCTTGTTCGAACACGTTGCTTTGCTCCGTGGGTTGCTTTTCGCCGTGATCATGATCTACTTCTTCCTCCGTAGCGACGCCGCAGTGCTGCACGCCGCTCTCCCACCTCGCTCAGGTGCGAAGATAGCGTGGGTCGTACTATGGGTAGGTGAAACGCGGGCGATCCTTCTCTGAACAGGCGTGGGACCTTGAATACTGGACAAGAGCAAGATGTGCGATGGGCGTCCAGCAATGTGCGCTGAGGAGCTAGCGCTCAGCGGATCTACTGCTTGTAGCACGAGTGTCTACTCTATGTGCTAGAGTATGTGCTGCCCTCTTGCGAGCGCACCTCGGCCTGTCCCTGTCAAGGTTGCCGAAGGAAGGCTGGCAACCGGCATCCACCGAAGCCGTAATGTATGAGCGACACTGTATGTCGTAAGCTACGCGCACTATGTACGCCATCAGCAACCCTACGCCTTTTGGAACAATGGGACGTTTGGGTATAGAAAAGCGATGAGTTCGGACAATGTTTCCCTACCTTTCCCCGTCCACGCTCACTTCGGCTGCTGGCAGCCCCTTTACTTCCTTCTCTTGTCTTTCTCGTACTTTTTCTACATCTTGGCCTCACTCACGGTCCATCTAATGCCACACACCCCGCCAGTCCAAACGCGTATCGACGGAATTATGGAGAAGATAGAGGTGAGCACCGTATGATTCATCGCACTGTCAGTCTGCCTTATATCTTGCCAAGGCAATCTGCGACTCTATTTACTTCCCTGACATGCGAGAATGTACAGTGTGTCCGCGCGGGACGACTTTCGCGAACTTCATGCAACACGCAGTCGCCATTCACGGGGACAACGACCTTCGAAAGGCTATGTGAGTTCTTTTGTTTTGCCTGAAGTCGTGCATCTCACAGTCTGCAGCCATGACTTTAAGAAAATACAGTTCTGTGACATCTGCGACTTCGTCACTGATGACGGTGAACCCGCGATCAATCAACACCACAATTATCAGTAGGCATTCCTTCTCGATTGAAAGCTAGCTGACTGACTGCTATTGTAGTGTTCACCGGAAGCCGTACATCTGCACGGTGTTTGCAAACAATATCATATGCGACAAAAGATTCTACGGCTGCCCAGACCTCAACAAACATCGCAGGAAGGTGCACGGTCTGGGGATGCTTTACTCTACGACAACGGATCAGATGAAGTGTGATTATGACGCTTGGTTTATTCGAGCAAGGGAGGCAGAGATTCATCGGGCAGTATTACGAAGCTCTGCGCCATCGGCGACAGAGCCGCGCCCTGCACACGCGCCCTGCGATCCTGCTCAGCCCGAGGTATCCGAGTCTCCTCGGCAGGATTCCCGGCAGCGAAGACACGCCCGCCACGCGGCACGCACACCACCTACATATCTGCCGCCTTGCAGTCCACCTGCAGCGTCCACGTCCTCCCATAACACCCCTTCTGGTCGTGCATCGCGGTCGGAAGGGAGGGCACCACCTCGACGGCGTGGCTCCTGGGGACGGCCACCTGCGCAGCCACGGGGAGAGCCAGCGCAGCTGCCCCTGTCGTATGCGCCCTCGAACGCCTTCAAGGGGAATCCAATGCACGACGCCACGCATCCTGTATCGCATGTTCGAGGGACACCCGCTCTATTGGGACGCCGAACGTCTCGCCATGGACCGACATCCTCGTCGACGTCTCGCGATGCAATGGCTCCCTCGACGTCACCCATGACCTCGTCGATCGCAGCTGGCTATAGCGGTCACCCAACGTGGAATGGCAATTATCCGGCCTCGCCTAGCCTGAGTTCGGTGAATCGCGGTAGAGGCTCTGCGCATCACGGTAGGGATCCCGAGCATCCTGTCTGGGGTCCTGTGGACCAGCAAAGGTCTTCGGCGTATCCTGAACTCGAACCTGCCTACCATCCTGCTCCTCCACCTCAGTATCATGTCGTTTCTGCGCGGCATCCTTTCGCTGCTGCCGAAGGCGTCCAACAGCCCAACGGCTTGAACCACCAGCCAAAAGGCTTCGACCATCCGTCATACCCGAGCTTCGACCACCCGCAGAACAGCTTGCCTGTGAGCCACCCGCCTCAGACTGACAGCTCCGACGATCCGTCCGACAGCGTCAGCCACTCGCCGCCTTCGGAACCTAGGAGTCGACCCGCGAAGAAGGCGCGACCCTCGCCGGTGCCGTCGATCTCTAACACGTCCAGGCGTTCGTCGATGCCTAGCTCGTCCAGGCGCTCTCCGATGCCGAAGTCCTCCACGCGGCCTTCGACGCCACGCACCCACACTCGTCGAGGCTCCGGGCCTGTCTCACCATGGCGAGGCTCTGCACCTGCATCCGCGGGTTACGGCTCGAGCAGTGATTTTCCGAGTACTCCCACGTCGTCGCACCCCTCATCGGATGTGTTCGCTCCTTCGCCGTACGCGCCTACTCGGAGCACTCACGACTTCGTCAAGGCGACTCATGCTGCGGAGGCAAGTGGTCCACCACCGTCGTCACGCGCATCCGCTCTCCACCGGGAGTCCCCTGGCTGGGCGAGCGTTTCTTCGTCTCTGGCCCCTTCGCCGTCACACACGTCTGCCCCGCCATCTCGACAGGACTCCGCTCCGAGCTCGTACTATGTCGACTCGAACGGATGGCCCGCCGCCCCGCCTGCACACCACGCTCGAAGCGTCTCCGAGGGCGCCACGGCAACTTCCGGTGAATCGATGAAGGACGCGGAATTCTCGGTTCAGCTGCTGCAGCGTCCGGAAGTGCAGGCAGTAATTCAGCGGATAGCAGTCGCAGCAGCGTTATCCGCTGCAGAGCAAACTAGGAGTGCGTCTGCGCGTCCCCTGGGCTCACCGTTTAGACATCCTTCGGAGCCTCGCACACCTGCTCCCAGGGACTCGTCTGCCAGCTCCTCACCATGGCATAGTCGAAATGCTAGCGGGGCGAGTACCCCTCCCTCGGCATCGGACAGCTCGCTGTATGCATCCGACCCATCATCTCACCAGGCCTCTGCTCCGGGTTCTGATCCTGAGCTGAATGGCTGGCTCGTCGATACGGCTCCCGTGCAACACGATGTGGCGTCCCACGACCGTCCGACAGCACCAGCGTATGGTGAGCCATGCAGAGGCGATCCTGCGTCTGAAGTCGGGGCTACGGACCTGAATATTGCGATGCGACAGATGGCGTTTGGCTCGGCACCGTCGGAGAGCGCGCCTGCGCATCCCGGGGGCTCGTTTGAACGAAGCGACGCCGGGACCGACTCGTCGCAAGGGCATGCGCCTCAGCAGGATCAGGCGCAAAACTTGGGCATCACGGTGATGAGTGCTGATTCATCTGAGTTACCTCAGGAGTGGCAAGGCTTCTCGCTGCTACCGTCACCACCGTCGGCGATGCTGGAGTGCCCTCAAACGACCGAAGGCACCGTTCAGGCAGATGGGCATGCCGCTGCTCTCGCTGACACAGCGAACAATCCTAACTGGCACCCGTGGTCAGAAGGCATGCCGGCGTCAAGTCCCAACCTCGCGCTCCCCGCCCCGGAACCAAACCCCCCATCCACATTCCTCCCCGAGTTCGCCGAAATGCCTTGTCAAGACGGCCAGAGCCTGTCGGGCAACGCGAACTCCCTCCAGGACAATGCAGCGGGCATGAGCATGGGCGACCCAACTTTTCTTATGGACGAAGATATGATGGACCCGGTGTACAACACTTCTGGTTTTCCTGATTATCAGTCCAATTGAGTACTACATACGATGACCCTAATTGTCCGATATACGATTTGAACGTCATTCCTTCATGCATTTCGCCCTCGTCATCCCCTTTCACTGTTTCCGTCATGCCTTACTTTACAGCCATCCATCATAATCCAGCCTCGTAAATATTATACCTCCGCCACCACTGGTAACTCCCTTGTCCAATCTTGAATGTTCGAGACCTTCGTCGCATAGTAAAAGGGGTCCAATGATAGCTACCAAAGAGTGGATGTCCGAGGACTCAAGCAATTTCTACGCTTGCGCGAGGATAGCCAACCGCAACGCAAAGGTGATCCAGATGTTAAATAAGGATACAAAGGTACAAAGCAAGCATGAACTAGTACTGACGAGACGGATAGCGCGTGTTGCAGTGAGGCGGGTAATACATATCAATGTTCGTACATATCTACTAAAAAGCCCTAGTATATGGAACGGCGCGGCTCATTATAAGGTGTATGGTGGATGGCCGAACATGGACAACAACGCAGCGAGGTCGGCTGGAAGAAGGGTTAGTAGTGCAGGATGACGATGAGAAAAGAGAACGCACGTTTCTTGAGCGGCTTGCTGAAAAAGCCGTTCATGCCCGCGCTCATGCAGAGCTTCTTCGTGGATTCTTGGCAGTCTGCACTGAGCGCGACGATAGGTAGAACGACCGGGGATTTGCGCTTGTTCTCTAGTATGCGAAGTCGTTTCGTAGCTTCTACACCGTCACAGATAGGCATGTCTATAGCGCAAGTCAGCTCGCGTGAACTCGAAGACGGAAACAGACAGGCTTACGATGATCGAAGAGCGCAACGCTGAAGTAGCCAGGTTCGTGGGATTCCCATTCTGCGAGAGATGTCAATGCTGGACTCAATAGTACATCGTAAACACTCACCCGCGATGGCTTCTTCGCCGTTCGAAGTCGCAGTGACCTTGAGTTGATACTTCTCCAGCTGCTTGACCAAAAGATTCTGCGAGACGATGTTGTCTGGCATACGGTGAGTCTCGTCACTACAACGCACAGCCGATCGACACACCTTCTGCAACGAGGACATTCCCGAACAACGTTCGCTGCGCTGCGCTAAGATCATCTAGTGCCTTTGAAACATCCGATCGTGGCTGCGTGGAGGCCGCTGGCTGCAGGTTCTTCAGTTCCGCGAGCAACTGCAGTAGTCGTGCCGTTCGTGGTGGCTTGGTCATCCGTATAACACGATCGGAGCTCGCGCTGAAGACAGACGAGGATGTGCGGTTGGCCGTCGGCGTGTAAAGGTGGATAAGCTTCGTTGCCGACAGGCCCGGTAGATTGAGGTCGACCATGAAGCCCGTGAACTCGTCGACGTGTCTTTCTGATTGATCGTCGAGGAGGACGAAGTCGAGCTTGACGGGTGCTGAACCGATGATGGGTAACCGTGCCTTGGCCTCGCGTAGCGAAGATATGAGCGTGACGTTGCATCCGGCCGACGAGAGCATGTTGTTTAAGAGAGCGAGAGTGACCTCGGAAGGCGATATGACAAGCACGTGGAAGGCGCCCTTGCGTAGCGCCGCACGAAGCTCATTGAGTTCGGCAATGGCCTGAAGATGATGAGGGTCGACCGGAAGGATGAGCCGTTAAGCATACCTTCTGCGATACGTCGTCTTTGTGAAGCTTGACAGGTATTGTGAACCAGAACTTCGACCCAACGTTGATCTCTGACTGGACACCGATGGCCCCTCCCATGAGCGTGACTAGCTGCCGAGAGATCGACAACCCCAGGCCCGTTCCACCGAATTTGCGAGTCGAGGAGTTATCCGCCTGCTGGAATGGAACGAACAGTTGGTCGACATCGCTGGATGACAGCCCGATGCCCGTGTCTTGTATGACGAACTTCAGCTGCACTTCGCCCGCCGCAACCGTAGCAGATGTGTCGACGGAGCAGAACACCCGAACGTAGCCACCCGCAGTAAACTTGACAGCGTTGCCGATGAGGTTCATCAAGACTACGAGGTGCTTCAGTAGGTCGCATTCGAAAGCGATAAACCTGGCGCATACCTTGTCGTATGCGAGCGTAGTCAGCAAATACCCATGATGGTACGTCGGGCTCGATGTTGAAGGACAGATCAAGCTTCTGTACGGCCATCGGAAGGAGCAGCTCCATGCAGTCCTGTAGTCATGACATTAGCGGCAGTAAGAGTATGGAAAGAGTGACGACGTACGGCGATGATGTTCTGCAGCGCCAGTAGCGTCAGTAAGATGCAAACGACTAGGGAGAACAAAATACCTCGACAAGGAACCCACTAGGCTCCAGCTTGAGAGCTAGGGCGGAGTCAGTCGAAAGTCGTCCTTGAAGTACGTATAGTGGGCTTACCAGATGCTTCCAGCTTGCTGTAGTCCAAGATGGAGTCGATGATCTGCAGGGTTTCGACCTTGAGTATGCGCAATGATTGAAGACACATTGAACTGGCCTTGAGCAGCAGCTCGCACGACTGTTTCGCAGTCTGGACGATTTCGCGTTGACCACTGTCCAAGTTCGTGCCGCTGAGTAGATCGAGAAGGCCGTAAAACGAGCTGAACGGCGTCCGCAACTCATGGCTCATCGAAGCCAAGAAGTTACTCTTGATCTGCCAAGGGTGTCAATTGTGTCCACGTTCGACGCCGCGTCGTGCCCACCTTCGTCGCTTTCAGCGCGTCTTCACGACTCCTTCGTGCGGCCTCCAGGGCATCCCTCTGCGCAGCGATCATCTTCAAGTTCTCCCGAGTTGCCGTCTGCACCGAACGGAACAAAAGGGCGTTCGCGATGCTAATGCTGGCCTGCTGACATAACAATGTCATGATAGACAGCGTATTCTTGGAGAACGGAGATGAGTTCGCCAGGTATACGGCGCCGAATGTTTGGCCGCGATTACTGAATATCGGAAGGCAGATAACGGACCGAAGCGCCGTTTGCGTGGCTTCCGAAGCGAATCTGGGATCTGTTGATGCGTCTTCGTAGTACACGCGTTCCTTCGAGTTCAGCGCTATCACCGGTAAGCCGCCGACCACACAAAAATATGGAGAGCACTTACTGTGTTGGAGGATTGCAACTTGCAATGGGTCATCGAGTTCTCGCAACGAAATCGCGTTCCTGCAGGCGCGTTAGGACGAATGAACAACATACACTGACGAAGCACCTACTCGTGTACCAGGCATGGTCCACCTGCTTTCATGCTCGTAGCAACTGTATAGTCACCGACTTCCCTAGTGATGACCACTGAACACATCTTAAACACACATTCAACATCCTAAGAGCCTTCGTACCACAAGTGTTCAATGATCCTGACGTCTCCGTCGAGATCTCCGTAAGTCGCTGGAGCGCTGCACACATGTAAGCGAGCTGATGGCGGATAGATCGATAGGGCTTTCTCACCAGAAGATAGGTTGATGTCGCGGGATAAGTCCTTGCTCCATTGCAGGATGGCTGCCAAATCGCCTGCGCTCAAGTTGGCCGCATGGTCCTCGCCCGTGTCCATTTGCGTAGGTGGCCCGTATATAGGTTGTGAGTGCGACCCATGACCGACGACGACGCTTTCGGTCTGTACAGCGACGCTAGCGGTGAAGATTGACCGCTTCATGGAATACTGCGAAGAGAAGGTGGAGGTCAAAGTGAGGTAGTTCCTGGGCCACTATATGAGCACGCCTCAGCTGCTCGAAGCTACTGATACTCACACGATCCCACGTGCTCCCCACTGGCGGTGGCGAGCTATGCCTCGGCGCTGCAGCTCCGTCCCCAAACCCTCAACGCCGCAGCGCACGAAGTGCGATCCTTGCTGTTGCGAGTCAGTGATCTGCGAAGGACGTCGACGCAACGCCTCACCATGTACAGAGCCCACCCCTCTTCAAGCAGCCAGTCGTAGTCAACGGCGAGCCTGCCACAATCAAAACGGATGCAAAATACGGCGGACATATGGGTACTTACTTGACGGCCTTGTCGTACTTGCGGAAGGCATCCGGGCTATTCTCCAGGGAGGACAACTCCGCGTCCTTAAGGATGATGAGCGTTCGAAGCAAGCGAAAACGAGGGTACGCCTCACAATCAGAGCAATCCACGTGGTTGTGTTGACGGGGCTGGGAGAAGCCCATCTAACAGCGCCATTTTAATGGGTAAATCTTAAGCACGAGAAGCCTCCGTGCGAACCTCAGGATAAAGGACTTGTTGGTCTGGATCTGCTTCTTGTAGACAATGACCTCAGCTTCCGAAAGGTTGTTGTCCCGCAATCGAGAGATCATAGCGAGCGTATGGAAGAACAGCGCATATCGTACGTGGCGATGACTGAAAATTTGTGAGTCAATAATCGGAGTAAAACAGCGGCGAAAACGCACTTGGGATGCATTTCTCTTGTCTCGTAGATAGAAAAGCCTAAATCACAGGCCTCCTTGATAAAGCCCAGGCAGAAGTAGCCCACGAGCTTGAAGGCGTTGTACCTGACAGAGATTAGTTTATTAAGATTTATACGGCGTCGCAACCCACCAGTTCATGACCATCTCGATGTTGCCCGACGTCCGGGTAATCTCGGTGATATACTCATGCTCATTGAAGTCCTCCGTGTCAAACGCCGTCTCAGCACTGTGGGCGTACGTATATCCACCAAGGGCCCGTATGAGGTTGAGAATCCCTTTGCCGAGGACGATCTGATCGCCTGATCCTGACGAGGCCCAGAGTTTGAGGTCTGCCACGCACTGAACAGTCAAGTTAGCATGATCCCGCATAAGAAGATGATACAACCTTACGTCTTCCGCGGTTGTGATCAGCTCCGAGACTGAAAACTGTGAGTGAGCTGACGTCAAGATGGTACCTGGACACCTACTGTGCTCGCAAACATACAGCTTGTTCTGGACTGTGTATATCAAGGCATATCCAGTGAAGAGGCTGCCGCAATGTCAGCGAATTTCTACCGAGCTGATACGACCAACGCACCGATCGCCGGCGCTGTAGCCGTACTTGATGGCTTCCTCCAACTTCGCGATGTTGACACGAAGGTGCACATTGGCGAAGCCGGACACAAGCGCCGTGTACAGAACTTGCGCCGTACTGCGACAAAGGTCAGAAACACGGACACCATGAGAAGACCCGTGCATACCACTTCTCGGCGCTCCCTCCATAGCGTTCTGCAAGGCGCAAGGCGACGTTACCGAGCGCCACGGAGAGCCGGTACTGTCCACGACGCTCCGCAGCACCTCCCAGAGCCCACAGGAAGCCCAAGGCAGTGCCCGTGGCAATTCCGTTGCGCAGTGCAAGCTGCATCGTCTACAGATCCGCGTCAGGAAGGTCACTAAGATTTGTAGTTGAACCACGCTTACGGTCAAACCAATGACCTCGGAGAACGTATCATGTGAAGGGCTCCAGTAGGCGTTCAATCCTGGGCAAGCAGTTAGCATGACTGCTCAACATGTCTGTATAATCGAATTACCCGCATCGTTGAGCAACGTGACGGTCAGCTCTGATCTTGACTCGCTCGTATGCGGAATGGCCAGGATCTGGTCGTAGCCCACGGCCAGAATCTCGTTCTTGACCCGCTCAAACATGTCCGTTGCCTCCTTCTCCGTCGGCGCGGCCTGTAGAGGCACGTTCAATAGACGAAGAGCCTCAAGCGTATCGTCGAGAGCGGCGGCGAAGTTGCCGCGGAGGAACTGATTCCGCGCCTGAATGCGAATCATGTTCGCTTTGTCCTCAGGCTCGTCCAGGTGTGCAAGGGTGTCGCGAATGATGCCGTCGGAAGCGGTGTAGTCACCTAGGTCGCGGCGTAAGCGACAGAAGATAATTAAAGCAGGCAGACGAACCTTTCCAATTATACAGCCTACACATCATCAGCGTTCATGAAATGCATGAAAGTGATAAACATACGCAGCCAGACGAAGCATCACGCCAAATGCCTTCTTGTCCTCTTTGGTCTTCCAAGGGTCGTCGCCAAGTAAGGTCCTGGCACTCTCGAAGGATCGGATCGCCAGCTGTTTGCGGCGCAGTCAGCTCGCAGAACCCCAATTACGTGCGGCCTCTGTAACCCACCTCATGCGCCCCGCGAGCCCAGGCGTCTTCCCCGGCATCTACCAGCAATACCAGCAGCTCGTCGCGCTTCGGATGGTTCGTGAGCAGTGGCAGGCACCGCTTCGAATACTCCGCGATCCTATACAAATCCGGGGACGGCTGCTGCATCATCTGTAGTATGATCTACAAAAACGAACCGCCGGTAGTCAGTACCAGTTCCCTGGATCCAGATATTTCTTTTCCACTCACCCTGAACGACATCTTGGCCAGCGCCTCTGGCCTCAACGAATCCAGCTCTGCCTGCGCCGCTAGCCTGTATCGATCATGCGCGAAGCTACACATGTCCCTCGCGCGCTGGATCAGCCAGCCCTCCGTCAACGCCGTCTGCAAGCCACGCATCGACCCACGCCCAGCGCCGGGCGCAGTGACTGGTGCGGCCTTGTGAGCGCTCCAGACGTCGTCCGTGTCCTCCTCGCTCCCGCTGCTACTCGACTCCTCCTTATCCATCATCGACGCGACATCCGTGACCTTGAACCTGTGTATACCGGAGGCACGTCAGCTACAAGACTACGAGGAGCCGCGAGGCCAAAACGCACGTCTCGCCAAGCAGGGCAGCCCAGAGCAGGTATCGCCGCGCCTCGGAGGGCAGAGAGCGTAGCTGCGTCGTCAGGAAGCTCAAGTCGGTCGGGTTCGCCGACCCCTGCGACGACAAAGTGCCCTCGATCGACGCCATGTCATAAATCCAATAATTCCTATCCCAGTCGAACTTGATCTGCGCGCCATCCGTCAGCCAGCCAGTATGCCCCGTACCCCAAGACGACCACACTTACATGCCCCCGCCTCTGCAAGGCCGTCAACAAACTCCTCGCCGAAAAAGCATTCCCTGACGATGCGTTGTAGATAAACCTCGACAGGGCGGCGACGTCGTCGCGGGGCCGGCGCAGCGTCCGGGCGATGAGGATCGACACCGCGGAAAACGACAGTGGTTCGACGTTAAGCCACGTCGGGCGACTTCGGGAAGAGAACATCTGGCGAACACGGTCGATGGCATCCCTGTAAGCAAAGTACGTCAACAACGATCCACTGCACATGATACGAGAGAATAGGACTCACGGTCGGTCCGAGCGCATGGTCATGAAGACGAGCTGAAGGCATGGGAACGTCAATATTTTGGAATAAAGGTGAAGGACTAGACCCACCATCCTGTTCTTCGAATTTACTATCGTCGAGATAAGGTCCAGCGCCGAGTCGTCTGCTTCATGCACGTCGTCGAGGAAAAGCGCAAACAGCCTCGTCTCTGCAACCACCGCCAACACGTTCACCACCAAGCTCTGGAATCGGACACGTAGCTCGTTCGAGTCGCGCGCCTCGTGCGGCAGCTCTAGCACGATGTTGAACATCGCAAGGATGTCGCGGAGCTCTGGCGCGCCTTGGTAAAGGAGAGGAATGTTATTGAGCTGGGGGCCAAGGCGTTGACGTAGAGCGGTGACAAAGCGGTGAAGATCGGTAGAGAAGACGCGAAGCTGACGAAGGACGGAGGATAGGCATGAAAGCTGGGCAGGGGGTCAGCAAGAGCGACGCAGAGTTCGAGAGCGAACCCACCAAGGCGGAGAAGGGAGCAGCGTCGATGTTCTGAAATTTGGCTTGCCCCCATACGCCGTACCCTGCAAAAAGTCAGCAGGCGACGAAGTATGTCGACTGCGCCACTCACGTCTCCATTCCGCCTGGTTCGCCAGTACCATCGAGCTCTTCCCCACTCCCGGCGGCCCAACAATTACAATCGTATGCGTTCGCACCGACCTCGCCTTCGTCCTCAACGCCGTCCTTCGCAGATCGCTTGGCGTCGCCGACGTAGCAGTAGGAGCATGCCCGCTGGCCGACGTCGTCACATCATGCGAGGGACTCGTCCTGCTCGCGCTCGTACTCGACATCTTCGGGCTATGCTCTACGCTGCGGTCCATCCTGTCTACGCTCCGCCCTCTCGGCGACGAGCTCCCCGTCGACGACATATCCTCACTCACGCGCTCGTCCGTCGCGCCCGGATTTGTGTGGCTGATCTCGTGGCTACCGGACGACGAGTGGTGCACGACGCTCCCGCCGGAGGCCGACATCGGCTGGGACGACGTGAGCGACTTGACGACGCCGCTGATCGTCGACAGCTCCTTCTCGCGGCCGAAGAGCGCGATGGGAAGCGAGAACTCCATGAAGCGGTCCTGTTTGGCGATCTCGAAGAAGGGAATCAGCTCCGCGTTCTCGTTCGTGGCGGACGCGACGGCGGCGAGGAGGCGGCGCTGGCATTCGATGAGGTCCTCCTTCAACCCGTAGGCGCTCTGGTAGCGGTCATCAGGGTGCTTCTCGAGGAGTTTGGCTACGATCGCGGCTAGAACTTGAGGGACGTCTCGGCGGACCTCGTGTACCGGCATGGGCGTCTTCTGCACGATTGCGTGAAGGAGCTCGAGGGGATCGCCTTCGAAAGGCATCTGTCCTCTGCCAACCAGCAAAGTCCAGAAGAGGATTCCGAGGGAGTAGAGATCCGTGCGGTGATCCTGGGTCATCGTCTCATAGCTGCCCGTCTGCTCCGGCGCAAGATAGCAGAGCGCCTCCTTCACCCTCAGCTTCTCGTGTTCATGGAAGGCATTGATGACGAGGGCGGATGGGGAGCCAAAGTTCTCGAGGGACACGGCCCGGTTGCCGAAGTGGACGAGGCGCACGAGACCGGAGTGGGAGTTGAGGTGGAACGCGTTCGCGCGAACTTCGCGATGGAATACGCCGGCTCTGGAGCGGGCGTGAGATGCGGTAGCTTATGACGTGGTAGAGCATACGCACTTGTGGGCAACCTCTAAGCAGTGGGTGGACTGCACGGCGAATCTGAATAGCGTTGGCGTGAGTATCCGGGCTGAGGAGGAGGGGGGATCGGTGTGCGCACTCTAGGAAAGATGCAAGGTCGATGATCTCGAGGGACTCAATCTCCTCCAGGTCGGGCTCTTCTATCCCCATCATGTACACGTCTCCGAACGCCGTCGTCGCTGGCATGACCTCCGATAGTAGTAGGTCGTTAATCTTGCTTGATGGTAGATGACGACTGAGCAGATTGAGCCCAGGATGCGCGAGCAGTAGCACGACCACGTCGCCCGCGTCCTTCGGGATTGTGAAGAAGTCGATCATGCGTAGTGTAGTCGTGTTCCCCTCCGGGAACGTCGCCATCTTCGCGAGTCTGGCGCGTAGTTAGTATACGTCCAGCATGTCTGACAAGTCACGCACATGTGGGCCTCGCGTTCCAAGCACATCGAGCCGTTTGACTGGGCTGGGGCGATCTTTGCAAGCACGCTGGATCCATCCTTCAAGCTGCTTCCCTCGGCAAGCAGAGTGAGACTCCCAGTATCCTTCCATGGTAGCGCCTATGTGTTGTCAGCTTCCAGCGAACCGCTTGCTGAATATCCTTTTGCACCTTCTCGAGCGTATAGCCAGGGATCGAGAGTATGCCATCGCGAAAGTAAAGCGTAGGAGCAGAGTGTCCGAATTTTCTCTTCATGGCGGTGTAAGTTATAAGTTATTGCGCATGACCTCGTAGGACTTTAGATAGGGTACGAGAAGCAGAGAAATCGGACTGCAGGATGGAGGGGGGAAGGAAAGAGCGGACTGTTGCTATTTTTAGATTTAGTTCTACATCCGAGTCTCGACCGTCACATTTCGTCACAGTTCGTGTACTGCTGGCGTAGCGTATCGTGAGCAGGTGGGTACTTTGCAGGATCCAAGAGGGTATATACTAGAGATATTCGATGTTGCACAGGGTATCAATCAAGATTACAACAGACATCCAGCCACAGGATAAATTACTCCATCAACAGATTACTGACCTCCGCCTCCTCCTCGTCGGAGTCCGCGACGCTCAGCGGCGCCTCGGCAGTTCCCTTCAGCAGTGCGCTGATGTCCGCGTCGACGTCGCCCTCTACCTTCATGGCAGGCTTGCGCCTGTTGCGACAAGGAAGCGACGCCGGCGGCTTCTTGCGCGATGGCAATGGCGGAGGCTTCGCTCGTGGGGTCTCCTCGACAGGTAGCACGAAGTCGTCGTCGTCTTCCCCAGATCCAGCCTCGTTCGCCGCATCCTCCTCGTCGGTAATGAGATTGATGACCTTGGGCTTCTTCGCGCTGCGAAGCAAGCCATTAGCATCGTATAGAATGAGAAAACATGAGCACGCACGCATTCCGCTTGGGCTGTGCCCGCCTCGGCGCCCTCAATGTAGGCTCTGGCGTACCCTCCAGCTCCGTGTCATCATCGTCCGACGTTGAGGTCCGACGACGCCTATAGATTCACGTCGGCTACGCTCTCGTTCCACCTGAACAGAAAACTCACTTCGCTGGTGCCTTTCCCTTCCTCGTCGCCTTCGGTCGCTGAGGCTGCTCTGCCTCGGTTGCACTGCTCGCCACGCTGTCCGCGCGCCTACAAGGGCGAATGAGCACACCAAAAAAGCCCGCGCAAGTTGGAACATACCGCTTCCTCGGCTTTGGCTTCCTGATAGTTGGCTTCACGTCCTCATCCTCCTCCGGTGCAAAGCTCGTATTTGTCGTGGCGGTCGCAACGCTCGTCGAGCGCCTGTAATGATGCATGAGTACAATCGTCCCGCTTACTGATCCCGTAACGAGAACAAAAAGGAAGTATAGCTCACCTCGACGACCCCCTCGTACTCGGCTTCACATCCTCTTCCCCACCGCTCGCCAACATGTCGTCCACAAAATCGAACAACGCCTTGAACTCGTCTCTTTCCCTCGCCTCCTCCCGACTGAAGCCCTCTAGCTGGCTTGTGTATCGCTTCTCGAGCTGCTTATCAAACTTCTCGACGAGGTCGCGTGGGCCTTTGCCGGGTGGTGGGTGGCGCTGAGAGGTTAGAAACGAGCGCCTTGAGGGCAGGGTGAAATATGGTTCGTGCTTACCCCTTTCAATAGCGTCTCCGTCAGGAGCTTGACCTTCTGCACCTTCAACGCGTCCACGTCCTCGCCGTCCGGTAGTCGAAGCGCCGGCAGCATGGAACATAAGGGCTTCCGTTCGTCCTCTGGAAATGCACACCATCAATGTTCGCTCACTTGCCGGTGAAAGAATTCGACGCACTGTCCAATTCGTCCTTCAACAACATCCTCAGCACGTCCTTCGCCAGGTCGAGCTGCACACTCCACTCCTTGACCGTCATCTTTTCCTGGACGTGCACGCTGAGGACGAGTTAGTCACTTGTCGCTTGGTAGATCTGGCTCAGCCACTCACGCAGCACGTTCTGGGTCCGTCCACTCTAAGAACATGGCGATCACCCGACTCGGCTCGAGTGCGCCCTCGTCTCTCTGCTCCCGGTACACTGCGCATAGTTGTTCGTAGAGCGGGCGGAAGGACTGCAAGTGCGAGGCGTGTAAGCTCACTGATTCAGGGATGTAAAGAAGCACACATACACTTCGCATGATATCCTTGTTCATTGCCGCTGTGTGCGCGAAGACGCTGAGGGCATGGTGCAAGCATTGAATGAGCGGCTGATTAGACAAGTTGTCCGGATGCGTGTAGGCGATGATGAGGTTGCGGATCGTCTGCGAAGGGTAAGGGTTCAGCAAAATTCGACAGCAGATCACTCAAAGCAGCTGAACGCACCAACTCGAGCATCGACCGCTCGTTCGTATCATCCTCTCCCTTTGATTCCTCATCGCACCCATCCGTCCTCGCTGCGCTGATCATACCCGCAAGCACGAGCTTCGCCAACCCATGGGCTGCAACCGCGAGCAGCTTGTCGTCGTCGCTGTCGACCATCAACTGGAAGAAGATCTCAACCACGACCTTCACCTGCAAGGGATGCGAAGGCAGTGAGCGCCTCGTGAAAGGATGGAGGAAGGCCATCTGGTAGGGAGGCCACGATGCGCAAGTGAATGAAGGCGACTCACGATCTTCCCCTCATTCGTCACAACATAGAAGTGCCTATGCGAGAGCAGGGTGTCGAAGACGATTTCCGCTAGCCTGACGCGGAGCGTTGGAGGGCAGTTCTTATCACGGAGGAGCTGCAGGATCTGAACCATCGAGTTTTGCGCAACGGGCTGTCGATGCGTCAGTTGTGATTCCCATCTTCGCGCTTCATGCACATCTTAGCTCGAAATGAACGCACCAGCGAGATGGTACACAACAGCCCAAGACAGGTCAAACCCTTCTCTTTGAACTCGAGCTCGTCGCGTTGGATAGCGGGCTGAACAACATTCGCCGTCGGCCCCATGAGCATCGCGTTGTTCTCCAGAGGCTGCAAAATATCTCAGTTCGCATGTCGCCTCGACGTCCAGATGGCGGCCTGACGTACCTCTTCCACCCGCTCAAGCACGCACTGCAAGAGTGTCAGGCACTTCAAGTCGATCTCGTCCACTTGCTCCCGTTCGTCCTCGGTCAGTTCCGCCACGGGCTTCTTGAACATCTCGTTGTACGGCCGCTTCGCGATCGGTGTCGCCTCGGGACTGTCGATGTCCTGGGATCGGTCGGGCTGGTTCGATGTTACCCTGAGGCTTCGAAGTTCAGTTCAGATAAAGTGCACGTACGTCTGGCGCTTCGCCGTCTTCCCCATCTGCAGCGCGCTTGGCGGCCGGGTCACGCAGTTCGTCCATGATTTCGACGACCATCATGATCAGATCTCGCTCGTTCTGAATGACCTCCCTCAACACGTCGAGGCACCGCGGTATCAGTTCGCTAGGTAGTAATGGATGTTCCAACATTCGTCCTGCGCGCATCGTCAATACTTATCCACGAGACGCACAACAAATATAACGACGCACTCATGAGAGCCGAGGTCCTAAGCCCGCCGTAGTGATCAATCGACATGAGCGTGATTGTGTGCAGGACTTGGTCGATGATGAGCATCTTGGAGTACTTCGCAGTGCCAAGCCCCTCGTTGAACACCTCCCGCTCCTCGTTGTCGATATCTTCTATCAGGGAGTTGAAAGTCTTCTGCACGACGGTCGCGAGGGTTTGGATCTCGGGCATGACGGCGTCGATGCGGCTGCTATCGTGTACTTTGCAGTAGTCGACGAAGATGCGCATGAGGAGAGTAGACTCGGGAGTGAAGTCTTCTTCGGACGTTCGAGCTGATACGATGTCAGCACGTCAAAGGATTGTGGCCAATACTGCACTCACTGTCGAATTGCAGGTTGCCGACCGTCTCTGGCCGCGCCTTGAACACCGCTTCCACTGCCCTGCGAGCCAATTCACCTCCTCCGATCTCGAGGTCGAAGAGGGACAAGAACGTAACGAGTTGCTCTTCGATAACTGCTGCGATAGGCTTCTCGTCGTCCTCATCCTTCACCCTGCCTTTGGTGACGGCCATCTCATCGTACCAACTGGCCATAAGGTGGGCAGCCGCAGCGCGTATGGTTTCATCCCGATCCTCCAGGCCGGCCTTCACAATCTCTGTGATTTGCTCTGGCCTCAGCTTGCTGGGGTGTGCCGAGGGAAGCTCCTCGTCTGGCTTGCTATCCAATGCGAGAATCTTGGTGAACATCAGACGCCTTGCAATGGCATCCTGCTCTCGCAAGCGTGGAAGAATGAATTCCAGACGCCGCTCATCGAGGGGAAGGTTGACGAGCACGGCGCGTCGGACCTCAGCCGCTGGATCGCCGGCTAACGCGTCGAGTAACAGCTCCTCGACCTCCGTGTCATAGTCTTCGTCCTCGGTCGCCGTGTCGACGATCTTGCAGAGGGAGGTGACGGCGAGCGCGCGCACGGACGCGTCCTTGTCCTGAACGCGATCCTTGAGGGCCGTCTTGAGGTCGTTGTACAGGTCGAGCTCGATCTGGCCGAGATGGGAGATGACGTGGGAGGTGATCTGCACGACGCGCACGCGGACGGCCTTGTTGGTGGCTTTGTAGCCTTGGAGGATGTAGCGGATGAAGGCGGCGGTGAAGCGGGAGGCGAATGTGTCGTCGTCGTCGTCTGCTTCCGCGTCTTCGCTGACTGTCGACCTCAGTCAGTTGCTGCGATAGAGGACGTGTCCAGCCACGCACCTTTCTCGTTCATGTACTTCACGTAGGACCCAATGAACTGCACGAGGCGATCGACCTTGTTGTACAGTGGCTTTCGAGGATAGTCGAGGATGTAGCTCAACCGCTCGATGAACACGTCGCAAAAGAAATCCTCTCCATTTTGCGGCTTCTTCGTCCCTTCACATAGTTTCGCAGTGCCTTGCGCTTCGAAGTGCAGCTTGTACAATGCGACTTGGTTCTTTTGATGATTCTGTACATTGTCCTGCACCTGAGAAAATATAGCGTCCAACGTTCCTTTCAGCCGTTCGGGAAAGGTTCGTCCTGTTATTAGTTGCGAGTCATTTCGAGATAGAGTACGAGCGGGCATGACATCGACCGCCACGCAGATGGAAGTGGGAGACAAGTTGTGTTGGATGCCCATAATTATCGCGCGCCACTCATTAACCGATCACGTGCCCTGGGGTATTATACGAACCGCTGATCTCCAGCTCGTACTTACTGTGCTCGTCTACTAGCGAAGAATTACAGGAACACGCGGCCTAGTCTATACTGCAGTACATCTCGAGCACATGGTGCTCCACCGCATAGCTGAATGCGCTCAATTGTGGTTCCCGCGTCAAACGTTCACGTGCACCTTTGATGGACGGGATGTTGAGGTTTACAAGTTAGACGCAACCATCGCTACTGAAAGGCTTGCCCGTACAATTGCTCTCAGCTCCACTGCCAGTCGCAAAGGTAATTTGAGTGCACCATCATAACCGTAGGATGTTGGATCATAGCTCCTCTTCGAGCGACGTCGAGGTAGACGCCTATGTTCATTGACCAGAATGCATGTCTCAATCCTACATCCAGAGTGATTTTGGTGCTCCCCGATATATCAACAATCTATACATAGGAACGAGCTCCTTGTTGAATGACCTCTCAGCGGAAGTCCTACAACTCATCTTCGACCGGGCTGTCGCGCCATCGTTCTTGATCAGCCCGCGCTACGCCATCTGCGAGGATCCATGGCTCAAAGCCATGGAGATGAAGACAACCCTACCTCTTGTCTGCCACTCCTGGTACAATGCCTCCATTGGAATACTCTACGCCGACATCGGTTTGCGCAGCGTCGGGCAAGTGGCCGCGCTGGCCGATACGATAGAAAAGGCGCCGACTCTCGCACCGCTGATCAAGTCGCTCGCCTTCGCCTGCTATGTCGCGAAGCACCACGAAGCGGCGTACACGCACGATGCGGGCCTGCTCTTGCAGATGTGCAAGAACTTATGGCGCGTATCCTTCATCGCGTACAATAATCTCGACCTTGGGCTGCTGCTCCCCCTCCTGCATCCGGACGTCCCAGATAATGCGCACATCACCCATCTGGACGTCGATATCCACCCGGGGTGCGAGGTCTTCATCAACGGAAACCTCGAGATGCACAACGCGCCGCTCTTCGCAACCCTGCGCGTGGATCCGCGCACGATCGTCGACCTCGCCGCGCAGCTCGTCGAGCTGAGGCTGCCGCTCATCGAAGAGAGCGCACAGCAGGTTGAGCTGCACTTCCCCGTCCTTCGCACGTTCAGCTGCGAGGTGAACAAGTGGGGCAGGTCATCGTTCACCTATCTCGCGCGCGGGTGGCGGATGCCGGTGCTGGAGAACCTGACGATCAGCTGCATCACGAGGGGGCAGGCGTGGAGGAACGTCCCATTCTTGCTTGGTGACGGAAACTGGATGCAGCCGTTCATTGCTGAGAATGGTCCACATCTGCGCTACTTGCACATCCGCACGGACTACGACTACCACAGTTGCGACTTCACGTTCGACATTCAGCCCATCCTTGACGTCTGTCCGCTTCTCGAGCATATCGTTTTGCCACCGCATGCTAAGGTCCCCCAAGGACATCTCTCCTTGCGCTGGATCGATACTTGGGAGCCGTCAGAATTCTGCCAGATGTCCTCAAAAGTAAGGCGCGAGTCTATTTGGGGACGCAGATTCGAATTTCTGCGCGAGGAAGGGGACGCCGACGAGGTCAACGAAGCCACCGCAGGCCTGCCCGCATTCCGAGGTATGCGTACCATCGACTGTGCCCTATGTTGCCTGCGCGACATACAGAGCATTCTGCAACCTTGCGCTCGGGACGCCGGTGTCTTTGAATTCCCTGGAGTCATGCTCTTGTCCTCTTGCATACGCGTCTGGCGAGGCGATCTGCACGCACGGTTCGTGGGTAATGATGAAGATAGTAGGGATGAAGTCTGGTCGAGATTTGCAAGGGAATCCCCACCACCTGTGCCTCTTCAACCTGTTTGGCACAGGGATCGCAGCCCGGGGATCTCGGATACGCTGAAGTATTCCAAGTTCGATGACGAAGGCGACGTTCTTGGGAGATACTATCCATCAGAGGATGAGGACGAAGAGGATCGTACATCGGCTATACACAGCTCGGACTCGGACGGCTCATGGGTGGACTCGGACTCGGAGCCAAGCATTGGAGAAGGTAGAGACGATGGGCCGCAGCGGACGAGTGACGGTGAGCTCGTACAATGGATGCACGAGGAGATATTGGCGGCGTTTAGACAGAATATCTAGATTGGCATTTTCTGCTTGCTGAGATAATCCGATTGACCCGGGGCTGCAATGGGGGATGTTCAAAGATGCATGCATTGAGGAAACACTGAGATAAAGAGGTCGATAGAGGGTAGAGGAGATGTATCGCGCCGCCATCGCGCGCGAGACGCTGGGGAGCGACTCACGCAACTGAATCTTGCGCGACCAGTTACGTCGCTCTGCCTCTCCACGAGCGCCTGCAGAACCCTTCTGTGATACGGGAGCACAAGTGACTCTAAGGCGGAGAGGGGAAAAATGACATTGTTGAAGAAGAGACGCGTCCGCGATCGACGCGAAGTTTTGCTCGCCTGTGTTTGTGCGTGCTTGCCATCAGTTACGCGTGCTTGGCGCTGGCCCCCGCGCGGTGTTCCGGGCCGGGTCGAAGCTCGGCTTGTGCAGTTCGCGTGCGCGAGGGCCTTGTTCTCTGTTTGGTTCTCTCATCTCGACTGTGTTTCGTTTTCAGTTCTTCGCTGGTTGTCGGTCGCGCATAGAACTCGTGCAGCTTAATAAAGACCAGGATGTCGAGCATAGCGGCGAAGCGGTTGGCGAAGGAGCTCCGCGAGATCCACATGAGTGGCTGCCCTGTCGGTGAGTGTGAGATGCTGTGTATACCGATCCGAGCGCAGGACTCACGGAAGCTCAACCCCTGCACCTCTTTATGGTCCTTGTGCTACGTGGTTGTAGGAATCAAACTCGTCCAGGCGGATGACTTTGAGAAGTGGATCTTCAGCATCGAGGTGATGGGTGAATCACTGTACAAGGTGCGCCTCATCTCATGCGGTGGCTAGCGTCTCAATGCTGAACATCATCATCAGGACCAATCTTTCCTCCTCCAGTTCCGCTTCGATAGCCAATACCCGATCTCCGCCCCCGCTGTGCAGTTCGTCGTGGACAACACGAGGAAAGCCCCCGTGCACCCGGTATGCGCCACCACACTCCCCTCCCTGTCCGCTAAGCTCACTCGCTGCATAGCACATCTACAGCAACGGTCATGTACGTGCAGCCGCCTTACCTCGACGCGCTCAATGGCTCATCTACCTCTCCCAGATCTGTGCCTCGATATTGGGCAACGAGTGGTCGCCCGTGCTGAGCGTTACGGCAGTCTGTGTGACCATGCAGAGCATGCTGGCATCCTGCAAGGTGCGCCACAAGCCTGGCTTTGGCTGCACGAAGATGCCTGACCATCCATTCGCAGTCACTCGAGCTGTACGTAGCCGTATTTGCCACCAATGATCTCGATACTGATCGTGCGCGCTAGACCCGAAGACAACGACAGATACGTCCGCCACGCACCTGATAACCCGAAGAAGGTACTACAGATCCCCTGCAGCCCTACCTGTCTCCTCGCTTACCTATCTGTCAGACTCGCTTCATGTACCACGGTATGTTCTTGTGCTTTCAGGTAATTTGTCGGCTCACTGATCCCTCGTGCGATTTACAGACGACAAGTGCGTTACTCTACTTGACCCGGGAACTCCTTTCGCTAACCTCTTTTTTTATTTACTACAGTGTATGATACCCTGTCAGCCGCTGAGGGACGCTCGTGTTCCGTTCTATCACACCTACCCTTGTATTCTACGCGACTGCAACGATGTACTGATGCATTTGGACTTATATCTCCGTCAGTCTACATGTCTGACCCCCAAAAGTTTTTTGAGCACTGCCGGTGAGGCCTGGTACTGTAAGTCCTACGGGCAATGAGCTGGCAGCCCAGAATTCTGACGGTGCGGAGGTTTGGCTGTGATAACGTGACTCGCCACGTGGTGTTTCCTTTGTTCAACTCGGCGCCTGCCGTTGATGCCTTTCCACTCTCCTTTGTGCTTTCTGCGACCGAAGTTTGAGACTCGCGAGCGGTATCGCTGTGATGTCTACAACCGTCAGTGCAAGAATAATCGCCCACGTACCCATTGGACAAGAGCACAAAGGTGTTTCATCCGATATCGTTGCGCCCCGCTTGCTGCACACAATGGCTCAAAGAGCGGTGAGATCCTTCATCGGGTTTATTCTCCTTCTGACAAAGCATCCATATCTCCCAGAATGCCGAGTTCTTGGGCTTTGTAGACAGAAGCAGCATCTCGAAGCTCTCGCCAGAGATCCTGCAGCTCGTCTTCGATCGCGCCGTGCCGCCGTGCTCCCTGATCTCCCCTGGTTATGCGGTCCGCGAGGACGCACGTGTTTTTGCCATGAAGATGAAGACAACGCTACCTCTCGTCTGCCGCGCTTGGTATGGGCCCTCTATCGAGTACTTCTACGGCAACATCACCCTCCGCACCGTCGGCCAGGCCGCCGCCTTGCACCAGACGCTCGAGCGGACGCCGTCCCTGGCTGCGCTGGTGAGAGAGCTCACCTTCGCGTGCTATGTATCCCCATTCCACGAAGCGGCGTACGCACATGCGGCGCGTGCCATTATGCGCGCGTGCTGCTCTCTGCGCCGCGCGTCTTTTGTGCAGCACTGCGATGGAAACTTTGGGGTTCTGCTACCTATTTTGCAGCAGGAGGGCCCCGAGCCGAGATCTGACGTTCAGATCTGCCTGGACCTGTATTCTGGCGAGGAGGTTGATGTTCCCGAGGGCGAACCCTGGCTGGTGGAGGAATACTGGAAGACGGCGCCGCTGTACGCGCCCCTGCGTCCAGGTACGCGCACGGTTGCGGATCTCGCACCCAGCCTCGTCGAGCTCAACCTGACTCTCCATCCTGCCATGGCAGAGCTACTGGTCAGCGAGGTAGTGTTCTGCGCTCTCGCCACGTTCACCTGCGTCGACTACATGGGCTACGGCAAGGACGACGCATTCGATGCAGTGATCCGCCACTGGCGCATGCCCGTGCTCAGAAACCTGACCATCCGGCTCGACGCGCACCGCTCGATGGAGCGGATAAGTGCCTTTGTTAGGGCCAACGGCAGCGAGCTGCGCTACCTGCACTTCCAAACACATCGGGACGCGGACGAAAGCGGCAGGAGTTGGTCGCTTGAGGACGTGCTCGGCGGCTGCCCGCGCCTTGTGCATCTCGTCGTCCCCTGGCATGTGCAGGTGCCGCGCGCGCACCCCTCATTGCGCTGGGTCGACGTTTGGGCGGCGGGGCGGCGATGCCCGAATTACATGCTGGATGAGAATGGGATCCGCAAGCCCGGTATTTGGGAGGCCTTCGCGCCCACCTTCGCTGCGCCGGAGGGGTCGAGGGAGTGGGAGGAGGTACGCGCGGCGTTCCCAAATTTCCGCGGTATGCGTACGCTGGGGAAGTGGCTGGAGGTGGGGAGCTTGCCGCGAGATTTGGCGAGGATCTTGAAGCCTGAGGCGTGGACAGGCGCAAGTGCGGCCTTCGAGTATCCTGGTATGCACGTGCGGCACGACGCGGAGGGGGTGTGGTGGGCGGATTCCGTGGAGTATAGTGATGATTACGGGGATACGGATGATGAGCTTGAAGGCGAGGATGGCGAGTCGTGGTCTCAGTGCGCCAGCGAGGAGTCTGAGGAATGCCAGGAAGAATTGGAAGAGGGTTCGGGTCGGGGTAAGCACGACTGCGACGAGGGAGGAGTAGGTGACGATGAGGACGGACTAGCCAACAAGAACGAAGAAGAGGAGTTCATGGACAGTATCTTCTACTACCCATCGGACTCAGAGCATTCGGAGGAAGGTGGCGATGAGGGTGCTACAAGGGACGAAGACGATGGGCAAGTAGTGGAAGAGGACAGTGCATCTTCCGTGCATAGCTCGGACAGCGAGTGGGAGGCCTCTGATGACGAGGAGGAGGACGGCGAGAACCGTCAATGGTCACACGAAGACGTTCTGCGGGCATTCAGGCGGGGCCAATTATAATATGCCAAGTTGGACATTTACCTTACATCTCTTTCACTATATGTCATGCCATGCACACAGGCTACCCAAGGACACTACCTTGTACGCGAACAATCAAAAAACCTTCCATCCTCGCTACCTACCGCCTCTGCAATACCCACAACTTGGGCGCCGTGCGCATCCGCAAGATTGTCCACGGCTTCCTCAGCAGCTCTGCGCTCATCTGCCTCTCGAACTCCCATCCGTCGAAGGCCTCAATGACGGCGAGGATTTCCCAAGAGGCGGCGATGGGGTCGACGGCGCCCCAGGTTGCCGTGACTATATTTGAGGACTTCGAAGGCGGTTCCTCCGAGATAGCGTGCGTTATGCGGGCGTCGCGCGTGAGGGCGGCGAGGGTGACGCCTTCGGTCTTGTCGTAGGTCCAGGGGCGGGCGGGGAGATCTGGCAGGGTCGTTCGTCAGACAGTTCCTCGAAGTCAATGGCATTAGCTGAGTAGACGTACCTTCGTCATCCACCCATTCCGGGTACGGCGGCGCTCGCTCGTGCTGGAAGAGCGTCGCGCCGGTTTGCGCAGCGTAGTTGGAGATGTGGACGTGGACTGGAACTGAGTGGCATAGTGAGTACATAAAATGGCGCAGAGGAGGATCCGTCAAAAAGCCTCACCTTCGGGGTCAACAAGCTCGTGCAGCCGTGCAAGCGCTTCTCCGCCTGGATAATTGTGTATCGAGGAAGGCACGAAGACGAAGATTGTTGCTGCCGCGTTCAGACCTGAAGTACGCGTAAGTTGATTGATACCCACATTTCTCCCGCTAGAGTGCTCACCAAGAGCACCGAGTGCGATAAGGTACATCAGCCGCCCGAACGCAGGGTTCTTCGGCCAGGAAACCCTGCGAAAAGCATTAGCAAGGCGCGAAGTCCAACATGCACGTGAAAATCATGCACAATATTTGCATGACGTCACGCGTCTCGAACACTCACATTCCTCGCAGCGCGCGCGCCGCGCCGACGTTCACGGCTGGGAATACGTAGATGACGAAGCGCCACTCCTTGTGCGCGAGCAGGGACATGAGGGCGACGAAGGCGAGGTGGGGGAGGAGGAGGGCGCGGACGCGGTAGTCGCCGAGAGAGATGAAGGCGAGGGGGTAGGCGGTGAGGAGTTTGGGCAGGAGGGCGGTGAGGTAGTGCGTGGCGGGGGAGGTCTGTGAGGAGGAAGAAGGTCGAAGGTTAGAGAGGGTGAGCGTGTGAGAGGGAGTATGTGGGGACGTACACCCCAGTCAGCGCTGCGGCCTAGGACGACGTTGTAGTACATGCTGGCGAGCTCGGGCCAGACGGGGGCAGCGCCAAGGTAGCGGAGGCAGACTGCGAGGGGATGAGCTCGGCCGTATTAATCTAAGAGGAAAGTAACTCAAATTGAATAGGGGATATCGAAGTCCACCAGTCGAAGGGGCTGGCTTTGCTGCTGAGGATAGGCTGCCAGAAAGCAGTGTCTATAGCGACGGTGAGAGCTGGGTACAGGTGAGTATATGCACGATACGAATATGTAGAGAATACCTAGGCTCGCAGTTGTAGCATGTATACCGGTAGATATGGCCGTTCGGAAGGATATGCGTCCGGATAGAAGAGCATGTAGGGTGATGGGGGCAAGCAAGAGCGCGAGCTCAGCGCGGAAGAGGACACCGCCAACAGTGAGTAAATTGATAGCGCGTCGAGTGCGCTTGGGAGATGGTCTTCCGAGGAGTAGTGCGATAGACATCGTAGCTGCAGCTTCGCGTTAGCGCATACATCCTGAAGGCATGGGGGAACGCACCAAGTACAAAGGCATATGTGTTGGGCACTGTACGAGACATCCAAAACATCATGTGGAACTGGGTTATGCATACAAGGGCGAAGAACAGGGACGTCAGTCGCCCGAACTCGCGTTGTACGGTGCGACGGAGGTACATGAGTGGCGCGCAGGCGAGAGTCGCTAGTAGCAGTCGCGCGACGATCTGCACGTCAGACTTGCGCGTGAGGTAGCCTGCATCTCCGAGTATGCGAGTGACGGGGCGAAGGACAGCACCTAGCCCGGCGGCGGCGATGAAGGTGCGGGGAACGGGGCCGGGATGGACGACGTGGTCATAGGCATTGATATCGGCGCCAAAGAAGAAGACGTCGTGAATGGCATGCAGGTTGAAGCTCTCTTCAACCTTCGTGTAGGGCGCGAGAAGGACGTGCGCGTAGCTCGTCGCGAGCAGGAGTGCGTCGAGCGCGACGTCCGGCGCGAACAAAGTCATGGTGGGGAAGCGTGCGAACGACGCGCTCATATCCCGATCGCGCGTCCTCGGCGCCTTTCACATCTTCAACTTGCTCCCGACTCCCATCATCGTCACTCCTTTGTGTTCTCGTGTTTTCGTTGTTATCGCTATCGTCGCTCTTTACAGCTTTGTTCAGTCGGCATGAAGATCAAGTTCTTCAAGAAATTCGGCTTTCTGCACCGTCGCGCGAAGAGCGAGTCTGCCGCGCTGCCTGCCGGCGAGCAGCATCTCCCGCCGTCTTTGTCCGCTGACGCGCTTCGAGCGCAGATAGGCGCGCCTTATGCGGTGTCCGACCGAGTGCCGTACCTCCCTGGACCCACTGCGCTTCCTCCGCTCGTCTCTGTACCTGCTATCACGCTCTCGCCGCCTGCACCACTACATGCGCCGCCCACGATCACGCTGACTGCGCCCTCGCCTCTGCCGGAAAGCCGACCACCTCCGTCGTCGACTCTGTCTCCGCCCGAAGCTCAAATTCTTGCGCCTCCAATTGTCTTAGCCGATCCTCCCGTCTCGCCGGACTTTGCCGCCCTTTTACACAACTTCACTCTTGGTACACCTACGAGCCCGCCAGAACCCGAACAACCGCCTTCGCCCACTCCGGAAGCCATCTCCGAAGTACGCTCACAAATTGAAGCACTCGAGTCTCGCAACACCGCTCTGCGTACTACGAACCTGGACCTCGAGCAAGCTATCAAGGACACCACTTTCGAGCTCTCTGCGCAACGGACCGAACACCTCGACACCCAGCAAAACCTTCGCGAACTTGATGAAGATATCCAACGCCGCAAGCACACTGTCGTCTCGCGCCTCGCTCGCCTTCGAACCTTTGCGCAAGCCCTCCGCGACCTCGACCTCGATAAGGCGCGCAGCAACCCGCGCGCCGCACCTATCTACGAAGCTGCCACACATGCAGACCTCGTCGCCGTCCTGGCTTCGAACGCTCGCACTGCAGCGGCGAACCCCACATCTCCGTGGGCGGAGATCCTTCCCATTGTGCACGGAGAGCCGACGGAGGCGGCGTATACGCGCGAGCTCGAGGAGGCGCTGAGAATCCGGCGGGCGGCGCGGCAGGCAAGGAGAATGACGAAGTATTGGAAGCAGAGGGCGGAGGCGTGCGGCGTAGATGTGGAGGGGGCGGTGATGCCGTCGTTGAGCGCCGTGTCGGCGGGTGAGGGGTGGATGGGAGAGAGTGGGGGTGTGAAGGGAGGTGACGGAGAAATGGAGGAAGGGGCGGTGACGGCGGGGCCTTCGACGAGTACGATGGCGAGTGTGGCAGACGATCCTTTTAGGTTCGATGCGCCGAGCTGGGGGCTTGGAAGGAGGGGGGAAGATGAGATAGAGGAGGTTGGGGGGGATGCAGTGGCTGAAGCTGACGAGGTGAAAGCAGGGGTAGTTGTGGAGGTGACCGAATTGCAGGTCGCGAAGGTCGTCGATGTCGAGCGGGGGAAGCCACTGGCACCAAGTCGTTTGCCGCTTCCCGTCAGCCCTTCGGGGAGGGTTGTCCTCTCAGCATCGACGTCCTCTATTTCGGTGTTGCGATCATCGCCATCTAACGAAGCCGCCTCATCGACCCGTATACCTACACCTTCGTCATCCCGAGGACGTATCGACCCGTCACTCGAGTCTCGACCTCCCGTTCCGCCTTTACCTAGGTCTGCCGTCTCGACTGCTACTCCCGCCCTCTTGACCCGCAAGCCCGGCCAACCTTCGACCAAGCCCGGTGTAGCTTCTTTCAACCCCGCCATACCTTCTGCGAAATCCGATGTATCTGCCACCAAGCCCACGCTCCCGCCGCTCGCAAGTCAGGTCTTCCATGAGGAGATGCGTGCAAGCAGGTCGCGCGAACGTATCTCGCTCGGCAGTCTCTCGTCTGCTAGGAGCCGGGAGCGTATGGGCGCATCGGCGTCGAGGAGTCGGGAGAGGGCTTTGGGCTCTGCAGCAAACCGAGAGCGCATGACCTTCCCCAGCACTCGCAGTCGAAGCCAGAGTCAGTCGCGGACTAGGAAGAGGCGGAGCACCTCCGCAGGAGTAGCACGGGTCTCTTCGACTGGCGTAGGGCGCGGCGTGTCGGCGGGAGAGAGGCAGCCGGACGGCACGAGCGCCAGGAGACCGCTCAGCGTATCAAGGTCGTGGTCCAAGGGTCGGCGGGCCCGCAGTGCGTCTAGGCACGCGGGTGTCGATGAGGTGGGCCGGAAGAGGGCACGGGGCGAGGAGGGTGTCGCTGTGCCCACGGATGGCGCAAAGGAGGGCGTCGATAGGGCGAAGGAGGGGCGACAAGCTTTGAACCCTGCCGGGACGCCATATCGCTCGGTCACTCATAAGCGCAGCGCTTCACTGGTTGACCAACGACCAATACCCATTGTATGTCTCTTTCGTCTCATCTTCGTTTCCACTCTTTTTCTCTTCAATCTTGCGTTCTCGCCGTCCAACCTTGAATTCTTGCCATTCAGCCTTGCACCCTTCTCTTTCCCACGTGCCATGTCAACCTTCGCATGCTCCTGTCCCTTTAGCGCCGTCCTTGTCCTCACCGTTCATCTCGCTTGACGTCCTGTCGTCGTTGGTCCGGTCCTTGGGCTGGGCTGTCCACTGTGCTTAGACTTGGCTGTCCGCACAAAACCCTCATCCAGATCGGTCTGGCATCACTAGTTGCTTTCCATCTATCTTAGCACCGCTTTCAACTGCTGCTAGTGTTTGGCGCTTTTCGCGCTTTTGGCTCCTTGTTTTTGACCGTCATCCTCGTTGCCCTACTCATCATCATGCGCCTCCTCTCCCGGATTGATGTTACAGTCTCTGTGCGCTACGGGCCCTCCGCTTCCGTATAGTCGCTGACCCTCGTTACGCAGGATACGCCTTCAATTGGGAAGCCGAAACCTCTGGCGAGTCCCACGCGACGGAGGCACCAATCACCTTCTTCCCAGGCATCTGCGTTGCCGGAGAAGTCGTACGGCACGACGCGCGATGTCTCAACCATACGCGACGCGTCCTCAATGCGGGTGGACATTCGAGCGGCGCACGACTCGATGCTGCAGACGAACTCGACGAGGACGACGCCGGCTAGCAGTCCCCTAGACCCTGCCTTTCCTCGGGACCCTACCGCCTTCCCTCGGGACCCGAACTTCCTCGCCGCCTCAGCGCCGCCAGGGCCTGGGCTAGCGTCATCGGCTTCGGCGCCTGCAGCCAATTCAAAGAACATGTACGACCCGACGGAAGCGGACTCGCCTCGGGAACCTGAACTGCCGCGAGGCGAATACGAAGAGGTGCCTCGTAGAGGTCAGGAAGGATCGCCTCGTGAAGATCAGGAAGAGACGTCTCGGAAAGATCATGAAGAGGCCTCCCGCGCGAAGACGGTGCGCGCGCTAAAGTCGCTGGAGCGCTTCGTGGCGTCGCTCAGCGCGAAGACGATGTCGACGCTATCGAGTGCGAGGTCGTTGGTCTCGCTGGCTAGTGGGCAGTCGTTGAGCGAGCGCACACCACCGGCGTCGCACTCGAAGGCGCCAGGGACTAAGTTCTCCAGGGTGTCGGGGATAAAGCTCTCGCACTCAGAGGCGTCTGGCTTGTCATCGCGTCCGGTGTCGAGGCTGCCGCCGTCGCGGTCGGAGGTGCAGAATGATTATGAAGGAGAGTTTGGTGTGCTGTCGTCGAATGCGGCGCACTTCGCGCCCCTGCGGTCGAGGATGACGGCGACGAAGTCGGGGCTATCTGCGGCGACGACGGCTGGGACGGTGTCGGAGCTGCCTTGGCGGCGGCCAATCGGGCACTCGATGACCATGGACTCGTCGCTGTCGGAGGCGTGGGCGCCGAGCTCGTTGCCTGGAAAGTCAAGCGCTTTCCCTACGACGCAATCGTCGACCAGCTTGACGACCTCGCCGTCTCGTTTGCCTCGGTTACGCATGAGGCTAGGGAGTGGTGCAAGCGAGAGGGGGCGGGTACGCGTGATATCGAAGGAGGATATCTCGGGCCCGGCGGCGCTGCAGACGGCGGCTGGAGTGGCGCGGTTGAGGGAGAAGGCGAGTGCGGAAAGGGTGCTGCGGGGTAATCAGTCGCCTGGGAGGGCGCCGATGAGGATGGAGGCGAGCGCGCCGCGGATGGTGAAGAGCGCAAGTACGAACCGGGTGCAGGCGAAGACGGCGTCCGCATCGCTTGGGAGGCATCATCGACGAGCGGAGGCGCTGAGGGGCGAGGGGGCGGGGGCGGCGCACAAGCGGTCACGGCCTCTGGATGGAGGGGCACCGCCGTTGCCAATCGTGGCCAGCAAGGGGATGTCGAGGAGCGTGACTGCGGTTGAGATGAGGAGGGGCGGAGGGGAGGAGTTTGTGAGTAACAGGGCGACGTGGGATGCGGACAATGGTAGTTTGTAGCTTCTATGTTTTATGTTGTATGATATGTCCCATTCTCTTCGTTGCATACCTCCTTCAGCGAGCAGACAGCAAGTCCTCGACACTCGCCTTTGAATCTGTGTGACTGTCACAAAGTCGAACTTTCCACGTGATGCACCGGCGCTTATCAAAACGGCGCTTGTCCTCGATCACCACCACCATCATGGCGGCCCCCGCAGCTGTTGAGTTCACATTGCTCAAGCGAGGGGAAATTTTAGGACCACGGCTCGGCATTTACGTGAAAAGAAGCAAGAGCAACCTAGATAACAATGCAGTCGAAATCGCAACTCCTGGACTCATCGCCATGACCAGCCGCGGTGTCGTTCCCCATCTTTCGAGGGATCATGCGCGCGGGTCGGAGGCAGTTCGATGGGTTCACGTACCCTTTGAGAGCTTGTGAGTACCTATTGACTGCTGATATATAATTGAGGCTGAACAGTTCGCAGCTTAGAGCATGTACCTCCAGTCCCAACGCTGCAGAAAGGCGCCGATCCCCTTCATGCCTTTCTCGGCTTCCCCTCCGAAAGGCATATCGTCTCTATGGCCCTCAGGGACCCCCACGACGCGCGCGAAATGCCGCCAAACACGGCCGAATACGTGACCGCCCGCTGTGTCCGCGGTGTGCGCAGGGTGCGTGCTCTGCCCACCCGCCTCGCCCTGCACCCCCCACCGACGTTCCCTACCATGTACCCCACCAGGTGACTCCAGCGCAGTGGAAAGGATATGTAACCACCTGTTCACCGGACATCGTACTCGCGCTGCCGGATATCCCCTTCACAGCCCCGCCGCACTCGCAGAAGCGCCAGGAGAAGAGCATCGCGAGAACTGCGCAGTGGGCGGCGCAGCTGCTCGCGCCTGACCTGGCCAGGATGAATGTGCTGGTGCAGATGGCGGGCGGGGCGAGCACGGCTGCGAGGAGGGCGTTTGCGGATAACCTGAGGGAGGAGCTTTATGACAAGGAGGCGGAGGCGATTGCACCACATAAGTGCATCGACGATGGGTTGTTGGGATATGTCTTCGACTTGGAGCCTTTGCGGCTTGCTGTGGCAGCGGAGGACGAGAAGCATGGGAAGGGACGTGGGCCTGATGCACTAGCGGCACCCTTTGACGCTTCAGCAGCACCGATACAAGCCGCCTCTGCCTTACGCCCGGATCTCGCGCCATTACTGAGCGCATCCCTGGAGAGGCTACCGTCAAGCAAACCTCGCATAGCCCACTCGTCGCTGTCTCCTCAAGAGATGCTCCGGCTCATCCAGCGCGTCGGCATCGACCTCTTCGACGCACACTGGGCCCAGCGTGCCGCAGATGTGGGCATCGCGCTCGACTTCACCTTCCCTGCGCCCGAGGGACGTCTTTCTCCGGAGGGTCCCGAACGGCCTACAGATGGCGGCCGCGGACAGCGAGCGATAGGCCACAACCTCTACGACGAGGCCTACGCGCATGACTTCTCCGCCTTCTCCGACCTGCTGAGTTGCCCATGTATCGCCTGCGCTCCCCACGTCCCCACCACGCGCATTGTGCACAGCGGGATGGACGAGCCGGCGCCTAACGCGGGTGCCCGTCTTCCGTCGTATACGCGCGCATATCTGCATCACCTTTTGCACACGCACGAGATGAGCGCGCATTCCTTGCTTGTGGTGCATAACCTCGCTGTCCTGGATGCGTTCTTTGCTGGCGTGCGGCGGGTGCTGAGTGGTGAGGGGAGTAGTTCCTTGGACACCGACTCCTTTGCCCGCCAGGTCGACCGCTTCGAGGCCGAGTACGATGGGGATTTGACGATCTTCGAGGAGGCGCGGGCGCGATGGTTGGAGGTCGACCGAGCGAGGGGGAAGGGCAGGCTGGCGCGGGAGAAGGTGAAGCAGCAGGAGGCGACGCTGGGGACGGCGGTGGCGCTTACGCCGGAGGAGGCATGTTCCACTATGCCTGAGGTGGCATGATCCATTATGCCGGAGCAGGTTTGGTTGTCGAGGATGGGGGGGCTTGGTGGCTAGCACGCTAGCCCAGAGGCAAGAGGGTATTATCGACGATTCGGACGTACAAGTACTACACTATTATATAAAGCAAGGAACAAAAGATCCGAGCTACAGAACGGCGAAATATGCTGGAACGGGGCGACGATGAAGGGAATTGGAAACAGCCTCCACTGCAGCAGAATTGCCGCAGGTGCAGCGCGAGACGCGCGGTTCGTTTGGGAGGGACGTCGGGAGTTCGAGACGTCGGATAGAGCTGCCTGACCGGCGAGCTCCATTTGCCAACTGGCGTAGAGACGAGGATAGTCGCACTGGGATTTCAATGGATCTGAGTGCTTCTCTACCGGGGCCAGTCACGAGCCGCTGAAAGCTGGTGAAGGGTACTCACTGATCACATTGGCCCCGCAGGCCACCATGGAGGGTGGTGGGTGTAGAGGCGTCTGCACCGGGTTTACGCCCGACATTGAGCTTGCACCGTGAGGTGCGAAGCGCAGGCTGTTGATGTCGGCGCGCCGAGGAGCGAGAGAAATTGGCACTTATTCGGTCTTGGTGCATGGGAGCTGTACGACGGCCAAAGGTGGGCCGTCAACTCATCACGAGCAACGTGAAGCCACAACCGTCGCTCGCGACGAAAAGGTTGAAGAGGCAGGGTGTCTTCCTGAAGTTTGAACCGATGAGGTTAGAGCTGCCGTCACTGTCAGTGATGAGAATGGAGGCTGGAAAGCAAGACTGGCGTACCGGTAGGTTGGCGTGACGAGGCAATGATGAGGGGGTGGGTATTGGGAAAGGCCCAAGGTCGTCATGCAGTATACTCGTAGTAGTTGGGTCTTCATTGGCGCTGAGGGCCCGTGCTGACGTGGACGGCAAAAGCCTAGAGAACGCATCAACCCCATCACTCGTGCTGTTTTTCCCATCGAGAAGCCACTTACCCAGAAGCTGCACCCAGCGGCCAACGCGATAAGGTCGCCGCGAGTGAACAACGCGGTTGGACGCGTGAAGAGGAGGCGGAAGAACTCGTAGACGAACTTGTAGAGGAACTCGACGAGCGTGGAGGTGAAGCCCCAGGTGAAGCAGGCGAAGGCGCCGCAGATGTAGCCGAGGTCGTAGAAGGCGGAGTTGGAGTCCAACTGGGGAGGAGGTCAGGACATTCAAGGCGTTTCAATTTGCGAAGACGAGCAGCATGCATCACATACAATGAGGACGACGGCTTGGAAGGCGACGGTGCATGCAAAGAACTGGGTGTGTGCGAGGGAGACGGCGGAGGCGCTGACGGCTAGGCGTTGGAGGACCTCCGTCCGAGCGGCCTTGGGGAAGTGTCGGGCGGCCTGGGAGTAAGTGTTCAGCGACAGATTCTCGAAGGCATGAGTTGATCGCGCACGTAGTAATGATACGCAAAGCGGCAGACGTTTCGGCCTCGGGCAGTACAGTGCTTGAACACCATCTAGTATGGGAAGTCATGAGCAGGTATCGCCACCAAAGCGCAAGGCGACTGACTACGAGGCAGACAATGGCGACGATGGCGTCAATGCCATAGTATCCCCATACCTTCCTGACGACAGGAATGTAGTCGTAATACCAATGGTACGCGTCGTACACAAATGTGGCGACGTTCGCGGCGCGGAGTGCGAGGAGGAACAATTCAAAGAGCATCTTTGGGCTTCGAAGTAGAGGAATAGGTTGAGTATGAGGAATTCGCGTTGGGCGATAATGCGTCCTGAGCGTTCACGAAGAGATGTGGGAGGGAAAGAAGCGCCTGACCGCGCGCTTATATGTCAGTGATCCCATTGTTTCCCTAAAAGGAGTTATCCTTTACGGCCGTCAATGGACAGTGGTCACCGATCAGTTCTGGTACTTCCTTATTGTTCTCTGGTGACTTAGCGTGCTTCTGATAATAGGAGGACCCCATGGCTTACGGCAAGCTGCAGCTGAGCGACGATATGGACGGCAAAATAGCTGCACCTTTCCGTCGCTTGCGCACCGACAACCGCCTTTTCGGGAGCTGCTTCCCGTACCCCTGGCACGATAAAGAGCTGCAGGGCAGGTTTCAGTAATTCCGTCTTACAGACAGTTAGAAAGAGGACTTGCCTGCGCTATCGTGAACGAAGCAAATTCGCTTGCTCGCGCCCTTCTCAATGAGGAGGTTCCGTTCCTCGAACATCAAACGGCATTTGCCGATTCGCGATCATGTGATGCACTCTGCTCGACCTGGGTTTTCTACGCATTCCTTCTCTTCGACCTGCGTTCGCGTCGCACCGACGCTCACTGCTCGCTGCCCAACCAGCGCGCTATCTATGCATGTCGCGCCTCAAGAAGCCGCCGCCGGCGCAGGCCGCGGCCGCGAACCTAGCAATGCCGCCACCGACGATGGGCGGGGCGTCGTCGAAGGGCAAGGAGGTTTCGAGGAGTAGCAAGTCTTCAGGGAGTAAGGAGTGCTCGAGGAGTACAGGGTCCTCGAGACGTATGGAGATGGACCCTCCGGACGTGCCCATGGATATGGGAGAACCCGTCGAGATCATGTGCGAGCCGGCCTGGATGAGCTCGCAGATGCCGACGATGCAGACTTTGTTTGGGAAGGAGGTAGATGGTGCGTACACGATGCACGCGAACACGGAGACGTACTGAGCCTCTCTTTGCAGCTGGACGCGGCTCGTCCAAAGCCTCGAAGGGCAAAGCGAACGCGCTATGGAACGCGTCTCCGCCCTCCACGCAGGCGTTGGCCTCCACAAGCAACGCTCCCGCACCAATCACGACCCGACCCCCTACTTCCCGCAACCTCAGCCGATCCACCTCCCGCTCATCCGTGACCTCAACATCCACGGCCACCCCGCACAATGACCAACCCCGCCCGCCACCCGCCGCGCTCGACGATCTCGTGCAGCGGGTGAATACGAACGCCGCGTCGACGATGCTCGCCATCGACTCGCGCATCATCCGACATGCGCAGGAGAGTGGGCGGCCCCTCACGTCGATGAAGGCACGCGCGATCGACATAGGGTTCGCGGTGGACAAGTATGGGAGGCCGATGGGGAAGAGGGGGAAGGGGAAGGCGGTGGAGAAGGTAGCGCAGGGAGATGCGCCGATGGAGGTCGACCTGCCTCCTCCCGTGCCGTGTCCACAAGTTGCGGGAAGGGTTAATGCGTTGGCGAGGAAGGATTCACGATTGAACGCGTCCAGCCTTCCAACACCGGCACCTTCGCGAACGACCTCTCTCAATAATGGCGTAGAAGGAGCTCTGCCCCTCCCTCCCCCACCAGCTGCGCACAAGTCCTCGTCGCCCGCTGTGTTCCAACATCCTCCGCACGCTGCGCCGCAACCTCCCCCATTCGCAGCACCCAATCCCCAGAACGCTGCGCTGAGCCATTCCCCACCATCTCCGCAGAAGGGTGCCGAACCCCAAGCCAAACGCCGACGCGTCGAGCCCGATGAGAATATCGGCTACCAACCTTCCCCTACGATCCTCGCGCATACGCCTGCCTTCACCTCTCAAGGATCAGCCTTCTCCTCGCAAACCCCGCTGCTCTCGCAACGCAAACAGCTCGGTATGCGGCCCGCACGACGAACGCAGCTGGAGAAGCCTGCGTCGGATAAGGACAAAGACAGGGCGCACCCGCGACCCTTCCGCCCACCCCTCATGGCGTCGCAGACCCCCAACGCGGATGCGAATCGCGTACCGCCCACAGCGCATCCGCAGGGGAAGGCTGGGAAGCCGGCGTCTGGTGGGTTTTCAGCAAACGGAGCACCGACGGCATCGTCCAAGGCGACCCCATCTTCTGCTAGGAAGAACTCCTCCCCCACCAAGGTTCCAGCCGCGAAGTGTCGCTCGGGCCGACCGCCCTTGACTTTGGAGGAAGTACCCGACAGCGAGGAGGAGGAGGATGACAAGCCTCTTGCGAAGAAGCGTGCACCCAAGCGGGACTCTTCTCCGCCCGTGGAGGCGGACACCTCGTTCGATTGGGACGGAGCCGCCGCCGAGATGGATGCGAAGGGGATGCTGTAGGAGATGGAGGAGGACGAGGCTGCGACGAGTGCACCACTTGGGGCTCCAATCGGGGGAGTAGTTCCTTCGTCGTTGAAGGAGGAGTTGGGACAATGGAGCAGAGCACTGCTCCTTGCTTTCGGTGGGCCATACATACGTTTAGTCAACCACGATATATATTCTATCCAAGCATAGTAAGTTACCGCTATCTTCTCATCACTGTATCATACATCTTTGCTACTCTAGTTCTCGGAATCATACTCACGTTTATGTGGACCATCGTCTGTACAGTAGGAATGCCATGCTTCCCATTGTTCGTGGTCAAACGAGCGCGATTGAGTGAGGAAGTATGTTAAGTTACGTTTGAACCAAGGTGGCTATTGGTATCCCCTTGATGTGCGATGTATCTGCCCTCCTACTCGCTGCATATACACATGCATAAGGAAGTACCTTTCCGGTGCCACAAATTGTTTACGAAAGGCCGTTCAACAATGGCCGGCAAACGCCGAACGCGCATTGCGTGTGATGGTTCGCATATTTCATCTTGCTTTACGCGCCCACTGTCTGTATCTTCTAGCAAGGGTCTCCTTGACATTCTCCATCACTCACGAAGCCCAGGTCCGCCTGGTAAAGTCGCGCAAACCCGGCGGCGACAGGTTTTCTTCCTCCTTCGGCCGCGACCCGGACGCGCTGGCGCCAACTTACGCGGCAGTGAACACGAGCACGACGAGCACGCGACGACTCCCGCGAAAATCCCTTGTCCTTTGCTATGGAATCGCCCCAGCGCGACGGGCTGAACGGGCACTCGAATGGCATCCACGACTCTCCCCCAACGCCCGATCCCTCCGCCCCGCCACCGCCGCCATCTAATTTCGACCCTGAGCTCTTCCGCGGGTACCTGCTCGCGCTGCTTCCCCCATTGACCGGCGCGGATCCGGCGGAGCTCGACATTCTGTTCGATAGCGAGTATGAGGAGAAGGTATCAAAGTTTGCAGCCGAGGGCGCGAACGTGATATACGTCGTGAAGGCGAGGGAAGGACCGGTCGACAGTGCGTATGCAGCCAACCAGCAAGCTCAGATGCTCACCTACGTCCAGCGGAGGCCTACAACAACTTCACATATGAGCTGACGCCCCATCTCTCCTACCATCCGAGCCATGTCCTCACCCTCGCCATCATCAAGCGCAGTCAAACGCTCGATCCAACCGCGCCGCTTGTCACCCAGCTGCACATTCTAAACCTCTTTGGCGGCGAGGAAACACCATACGAGAGTCTACACGCCGTTGTCAGTCATGCAGTCAAGCCGTACTTCGACGCCTTCGTCGGCGCGCGCGGCGCGAACAAGGAGGGTGGCGACGCAAAGATGGGCATCCCGATGACGAAGAAGAAGTTTGCCGAGCTCGAGCTATCGCTGCTGCATCTTCAGCAGAACGTCGAGATTCCCGAGACGCACCTCGTCATCCACCCGGTCATCCAGCGCGCGGTTGAGCAGGCCGAGGCAGCGGGCGCGCGTCCAAATATCTCCTTCATCCCACCCAAGCTGCTCAACGACAGTTCCTTCCTCAACTCGCTACACGCCAATGTCAACTCGTGGATCAAGGCGATCCAAGGCGTCACGAAGCTTAATCGGGACGTCGCATCCGGCACCGCGTCGCAGGAGATCAACTTTTGGCTGTCGCTTGAGCGCGCCTTGGAGGGTATCGAGGCGCAACTACGCAGCGAGGCCGTCAACATGGTCATGGACTGCTTGCGCAACGCCAAGCGCTTCCACGCCACCGTCTCCTTCATCGCCGACACCGGCCTCAAAGACGCGACGGACCTGGTGCACAAGTACAACCAGCTGATGAAGGACTTCCCCCTGAACGAGCTCCTCTCCGCCACCGACCTCGACAAGATCCAGGAGTCGCTCAACCTCATCTTCAACCACATCAACCGCAAGCTGAAACTGTCCCCCTACCCCATTCGCCGCGCGCTTCCGCTCGTCGAGGCCATCTCGCGCGACTTCAACGACCAGCTGCTGCGCATCCTCACCTCGCACCGCCTCGCGTATACGCCGTACGAGACGTTCGACCGCCTCCTCGGGCAGACGATGGACATCTTCCGCACGTGGGACGAGCACATCAAGGAGTTCACTAACGTCGCGCGTGAGGTGACGCGCAAGCGGTCGGAGCGCTTCATTCCAATCAAGGTCGTTCCGGCGCATGGGAAGCTGCAGGAGCGTGTGCGCTATCTTCGCGATTGGCGTAAGCAGCACGAGCAGCTGGCCGTGATGACGGGGCCGACAAAGGGCCTTGGCGCGGAGGTCGGCGGCGCGGGCGGTATGGACATGGAGGAGGAAGTGAAGGAAGCGTATGAGGTGATCAAGCGGATAGACGTCCTGGATGTGTCTGTTGGTGCGTTTATTGACCGCAACCATTCACGAGAATATTGACTGACTCTTTGTACAGAGGGGACCGAAATTTGGGTAGCCGCCGAGAACGCGTACAATGAACGCGTCTCTCGTGTGGAGAACCAAATCATTGCGCGATTGCGAGACAGGCTAGGGACTGCAAGAAACGCCAACGAGATGTTCCGCGTGTTCTCAAAGTTCAATGCTCTGTTCGTTCGCCCGAAGGTACGTTATATTATTCACGAAATGTCGCTTTGTGCTGACCCTCACATCAGATTCGTGGTGCTATCCAAGAGTATCAGACGCAGCTCATTGATTCCGTGAAGGAGGATATCAAGCATCTCCATGACAAGGCTAGTGAACTTGTTCCCCGCTAGGATTTGCTACTGACCTTAGCCTCAGTTCAAAACCCAATACCGGAACTCAGAAGCCTACCACATGTCCCAAATGCGCGACTTGCCACCCATCGCAGGCGCCATCATCTGGGCACGCCAAATCGAGCGGCAGCTTCTCACCTACATGAAGCGTGTCGAAGACGTCCTCGGCAAAGGCTGGGAGCTATACGCCGAGGGCCAAAAGCTGCAAGCTGAGTCCAACGCCTTCCGCAAGAAGCTCGACACGCGCCCCGTCTACGACGCCTGGCTGCACGACATCAACCGGCGCAACATGGGCGTCGACGGGCGGCTGTTCGAGATCCTCAAACTGCGTGGCGGCGGCTTCCAGCTCGCGGTGAACTTCGACCCGCAGATCATCACGTTGTTCAAGGAGGTGCGGAACATCCTGTGGCTGGGCTTCCAGGTGCCGCACGCGATCACGAACATGGCGAAGGACGCGAAGCGGGTGTACCCGCATGCGGTGAGCTTGATGGAGACGGTGAGGACGTATGGGCAGACGTTGGACTTGGTGGAGAACAACAAGGGGATCGAGTGGCTGGTGGCAGAGTATAGGAATGAATCTCAGCGCATGATTTCGAAGGGTGAGCAAGATGCGCTGAGGGGTCGACAACAACGTGCTGATCATTGGCAGGCATGAACATCCGCTGGGACCATTTCGTGAACCAGTACGACACCTCACGCTACATGTCGGGCCCGGACGCGCGCGACAACCGGCACATCCAGTTCGTGCGGGAGTTCGCAAGTGTGGTGTCGATGTTGCAGGACAAGACGAACAGTGTAATCGACTTGTACAAGGATATGCTGCGCGCGGTTGAGGATCTTGGGACATGTCCATATACCACTGAGGCCTTCTCAGAATTGCTCAGCAAGGTCCAGGCTGCTGTGCGTGCTATGATCTACTTTATCGTCTCCTCAATGTCTGACCTCTACGTGCGCAGATTGATCGCCTGAACCTCGAGGGCTACGCAAACCTCGAGCACTGGGTCGCCGAGCTCGACAAGCGGATAGAAAGCATCCTCTTGCAACGGCTCACGCAGATCATTCAGGTATGGTGCTCCGAATTCGACCGGCAGGACGACACGGAGCGCGCCCTACCTCCCTTGCGGGACATTACGAACAAGCGGAGAGATCGGCGAGGGTTCAAGGAAGAGAAGGTATGTAGGGTTCATGTGCCTGTCGAAGCATCAAACTGACGGCGATCTTCTATTCAGTTCCTCGAGGGCAACATGACGATCAAGCCTATTGTCCATGAGATAAGGATACAGAACCAAGTCATTTTCTTGGACCCACCAATAGAATACGCGCGCGCAAGCTGGATAGCGCAGCTGCACGAGTGGCTCGGTAAGTGTTGAGCGGTGCCTCGTAAATCTTTGATGATTCTAACCTTTTACCAGGCGTCGTCTGTAGGTTACGGCGTATACAGAGCTCTCGATACGAGATTGGGTTGCAGATCGCTGGCGCGAATGCAACAGAGACGACATACACGTCACTTGTACGTGCTTGAAATGTTGTTGATGATGTACACTCTGACATCGCTGTAGCTAACGCGCTTCCCGGACAACGGCGTCCTGGAACGCCCCTTCGCGCTCATTGAGCAGAAGGTGCAGCAGCTGCGCGACTACGTCGCCAAGTGGCTCCAGTTCCAGTCCCTCTGGGACCTCGAAGCCGAATACGTCTTCAACCGCCTCGGCGACTCGCTCGCGAACTGGCAGCAGCTGCTCACCGAGATCAAGAAGGCGCGCTCGACGTTCGACACGTCGGACACGCAGAAGTCGTTCGGCGTGTGCGTGATCGACTACGAGCAGGTGCAGGCGCGCGTGAACGCGAAGTACGACGCGTGGCAGCGGGACATCCTGAGTCGCTTCGGCGTCAAGCTCGGAAATGCGATGAAGGAGATGCACGCGGCAATCCTGAAGGCGCGCAACGACCTCGAGCACCAGTCGATCGAGGGCTTAGTTGGGGCGCCGCGGAGGTTCTGAGGTGCGCCGTCTGGAGCCTGAAGACCGCGTACTGGTTCGCGTTGCTGCCCTGCTTCTTTTGCTACCCACTTTCTCTTCGCTCTACATAATATGTTTCTCGGTTGCTGTTGGTCGCTCGCTCAGCCTGTTGTTTATATATCCCTTTCCTTGACCACTTCAACTCTCACGTCGTTTGCATACCGGCTTACAGCATATCCATGTACCACTTCATGTTATATTCCTCTAACGACTTCTAATGCGAGTCTCATGGAACGATTCTTGACGAGTGCGGTGCTGGTGCTCGCTTTATGGCTAGCTGACTGCTGGAGTGGGCGCTTGCGCTTTGAGACTTGGCGGGGTGATCATGATGATCAGTTTTCAGCCTGATTTGTGCATTTGGCACCGGTCCCCTATTCTATTTCTTTTCCGTCATCATGTTCGCCGAGTTCCCTGAGCTCAGAGATCCCCCATCCCCCACCACAACCTGCTCCAGCTCCCCGCCGACCCTCGACACGAGCACCCTCGCCCTCCTCGATGACTTCCTCTCCACCAAAGCGCAGGAGGAGGCCCGCCTCAACGAGCTCGCGCTCGCCACCGCTAGTCTCACCACTAGCGACGACGAGGACGCCGAGGGTGAAGACGACTCCACCCCCGCCACCCCGCCCAGACCCAAAATGATGTCCGTGGACGAGTACCAGGCCGCATTCGGCGAGGATTGGCAGCTGAGCCAGTTTTGGTGCGCCTTGTTCCGCATGCGGCCTTGCGGGGTGCTAACGCGCCCGATCACCCCTTCCTCCAGGTACAGCGCGCGCTTCGCCCGCCGGCTCGCGCAGGCGATCCATGGACTCGTCCAGCCCTCGTCGACGATTGCGTTCATGTGCTGCCCGACCGCGTACGTGGGCTTCCAGCACGAGTATGCGCACGAGGGGGCGCGCTTGCTGGAATTCGACCCGCGGTTTGAGCTGCTGGGGCGCGAGCAGTATGTGCGGTACGACCTGAACGAGCCGGAGAAGCTGCCGTCGAGCATAAGGGGGAAGGTGGACGTAGCGGTTGTGGATCCGCCGTTCTTGAATGAGGTGCGTATGGCCTTTTGAGTAGAGTACGAGGGGGTGATCGGGGTGATCGGGGGCGCTAACACTGAACGGCAGGACACGAACGCGAAGGCGATCGAAGCGCTTCAGCTGCTGCTTGCACCGGGGGCGAAGCTGCTGTTGTTAACAGGAGTGTCGACGGAGGCGATCCTGGAGCGCCTGTACACGGAACCTCCGGTGGGCCCGCTCGTGAAGACCGCGCTCGAGGTCGAGCACGGCAGCGGCCTTGCCAATGACTTTGCGTGCTGGGGGAACTGGCTAGAGGCGAAATACCTGGGCAGGGACATAGACGACGACCACGACAAGCCATGATCAGTGCAGGCTCCCTCCGGTCGGCCAGCGATGTCCCCGCCAAATTGAGGATGTGCCCAGGCTAGCATATGTCGCTCAGTCCTACCAAGTGCTCTCTCCCACCATGCATCTCGTGCGACGACCCACGTTCATTCAGGCCCGCCGACTCACCATCGGCCAGTGGACAGAGATAGCCAACCTAGAGATTAGACGACTCAGCAGCTGATCCCAGCGATCAGGGCCTACGGTACCAGGCCTTCTCCCGCGAAGGTTCTCCATACACTCTGTCCTTTCCACCGCTGCTATATACAGAGATCGCTGGTCTATGTTCTCCCTCGCTTAGTCTCATGCCCACCAACTCGCAGTCAAGATCGCTCCTGACATGGTCACCGTACCCACCGGGTCTCACGATGCTCAAGCTCTCATACAAGTGCCCATCCCCCAGCGATACCGCAAGCACAGTCGCACGTTCTCTATCTATCACACGTTCCTCCGGTGCCGCTGAGCTTGAAAGAGATACCCATCCAGCCCCACATGAGAGAGTTCACTGCGCTGCCACTAGCAGACATATCCCCTTTGGGATATTCAAGGCGTCACATGATATGTTGAACTTCTGTGACGGCCTGTGACTGTACAGGGTACTCTGCCTGCCACGCTGCTTTGTGCCCTTGTGCTTTCTCCTTCCTATTGTTGTTTCTCTTGCGCACTGCTTGCACAGACATCATATCTATAGTCAAGTGAAAGAAAGGCAGGAACCGTGACACGAGGCCTCATGTGAGCCTATCGGGGCGGGGATCGTCGCTCGGGGGCTTTAGATTTTATTCAAAAAGCCGTATGCTGACTACCACTGTGGGATTGTAAGGGATCCTGGGAAGTAGCGCCGAACCTTCCCTAGTATCATCACGGAAGCTCAACACTGCCGCTGCTGGTATCAAAACATAGGATTCGCTGGGGGTTATCTAATTCTACTGAAGATCTCCTGTCGTGAACGCACTCGTACTGAGTACGAGTAACGCAGTCCACTCGGCGCTCATACAATGACCACCCGGTGCCCATACAGAGACCACACGGCTCGTACGGGTGTTGCGTCAATAAGCGTCAAGTAGACTTCCCTCTGAATCAGTGCGGTCAAGCCGTAAGTTAGCGAGACCTCGTTTTGTTGGCAGTCGGCGAGCGTAGTCGTAGTCGTCACTGGCACCCGGCGAACTCTGAGGCCGTAAGAGCCGAGGTAGCCTACCGCGTACGGGTCGTGCGTGAATGAGGCTGGAGCGAGCCTGAGAGCAGGAATACGATTGGAGGATACGGAATCGCATGCGTTGACGTGAAGACGTGTTGGAGTGTAGATGCGCGCAGATAAGCCGTGGAAGACTTCGTTGAGAACGGCAACTATCGCTCCTTGCGTCCGCGGCTAGTACGACCGCTCATCTGAGCTAGTTACGAGGCTTACTGCGAGAGGTCAGATGCCGAAAGAGGATTACCAGTCGTAAAATTTGGTAGGCGCCTGGGGCCCGTGTAGCCGACGATTCCGAGCCGCTACTGCACCTGTGGACGCCCTATTGGACAAGTATGAGCCGGAAAGGGCTAGGAGTGCATGGCCTGGGTGTGACTCCGTTCGAGTGGTAACGAGGGCCGCCATAGGAGTTGCACTCGTTAACGCGCGAGTTTCAGGGCAGAAGTCGGGCCAAGTACGCTGAGAACGAAGAAGCGCCATCCATTGCTGGGCCCAGTAATCCATTCAGCGGTCCATTGAGTCCCAGCCGCACAAGAGCGTAGAGCCGTCCCAAAGCAGCGGCGCCGGGGGCCGGAGAGGAAGGCGACTGAGATGCCATACCGGGAGTCTCCCTGCTGCGTCGGCAGGGAGTTGCCTGCGATGGCATAGAGAGTTGCCTGAGAGGCAGAGAGAGTTGCCCGCGTTGCCCGCGATGGCGTCGGCGCGCTGGCCCGGGGACGCCTCGCAGCGAGATCGTTCACCAGCGCCCGTTCCAGACGCGCTATTTTCGCCTGACGCTGGTGGCGTATGTCTGTCGTCTGCTCAGCCTCCCCCTGCGTCAGCTGCCTGCGACGTCGCCTGCGCGTCGTCTGGGGCGGGGGCGAGGAAGGAAGCGCTGTAGCTGTGTACCCAAGAAATTTCGCGAAATCGGGGAGAGGGGGGAGCGGGGGGCTATGACGGTTGCCGACGGCCGGTCGGCACATGGCTTCCGAAGGGGGAGGGAAACCGGGAAGAAAGCAGGAATTGTGGGCTTCCTCATTGGATGCGCTGCGCATTGTATGGGGTTGAATGGGGGAAAGGGGCGCTCGAGGGCTGGCAGCAAAGGGAGTGCAGAAAAGGGACGGAAAACAAACATACACGCGGCCTGCTCCATCGGACACGGGCATCACGTGTGGTCGGATGGCAAATAATCGATTAAGGCAAATAAAGTCGGATTTTGTTCTTGTCCTTCACCACCACCATCGTCGCTGCCCAGAGAGATAAACGTCTCGCGCTCAGCGTCGAGGGTCCGTCCCTCTGCCGCTTGACCGTTTGTTGATCTGACCCTTACTTCTTCTGCCGGCAACTCGCTATGTGTCATATATCCAACCTTTAATCTCTTTCTCTGCTCCACCCCACCCACCGACTCGAATCGGTCGCAAATTGGCACGCACACGCACAAACACACATCATTCTCCTTCCAGACGATATCATGGCCAACAACGCAACAACAGACCACTCCAGCACAGAAGAGGGCACCGCGGCCGACGAGGGCGGCGGCAGTCCAGACAAACCTCCAGTGAATAACGGCGTCAATGGAGCCCACAAGCACATCCCCCTCCCGCCACGCAACGCGCACGCGCACCAGAAGGCACCCGAGCTGCCGGGCGATCGCCCCACCAAGGCGAACGCGAAGGCTCCATCCGCGCCTTCGGCCGCGCACGCCGCCGGAGCGCTCTCCACGCAGTCCAGCATGGTCAGCAACGACGACACCGAGAGCACGTCCGGCGTCTCCTCCACCAACGCTAGCCGCGCCCCGTCCCGTGCGCCCTCTCGCATACCCAGCATGAACGGCTCGACGCACAAGCAGGAGGCCCCGCTGACGAAAGCGGCTTCGCTCTCCAAGTCCGGCGTCGCTGCGCACGATTATGCCCAACCGCCTTCGACCCGGCCCGCCGTCAGCCGCCCGCCGTCCGAGAACGGCGATGGCAACAAGCACAAGTTCAACTTGAAAGATCTGCTTGCCAGCGGCCCCCAGAAGATTGGCCGGCGCTCCAGCCAGCGATCGACGGCGTCCTCACGCAGATCGGACTCCCCGGACAGCCATAAGGAGGGCAAGAGCGGGAAGAAGAGCAAAGCCGGCAGCCGCGCTGGTAGTGAGGCGGGCGAGAGCACGACCAGCCTATCGCAGAAGTATGGCGTCTGCCAGAAAGTCGCGATCGGCAAAGGTGCCACGAGCGTTGTCCGCCTTGCGCACAAGTGGGATCGCAGCGATGGCGAGAAGCTCTACGCCGTAAAGGTGCGTGTCCAACCCCTCGCAACCGTATCACGATCCTGACGTGGAACAGGAGTTCCGCAAACGCAGGCGAACCGAGTCGGAAAAGGAATACGTCAAGAAACTGACGGCCGAGTTCTGCATCTCGAGCACTTTGCACCACATCAACGTCGTCGAGACCGTCGATCTCATCCAGGACGAGAACCACAATTGGTGCGAGGTCATGGAGTTTTGCCCCGGGGGCGATCTGTACGGGGCGATCAAGAAGGCGAGTATCGTCCCCCACCCCTCCGCGCATGGTTCATAACCTGCGGTCCTTCACACCCACAGGGCGGCATGTCCCCGTCCGAGGTCGAGTGCTGCTTCAAGCAAATTCTGTACGGCGTGCAGTACCTGCACTCGCAAGGCGTTGCGCACAGGGACATTAAGCCCGAGAACATCTTCTTTGATCGCAAGGGCCATGTCAAGGTAGATCCCTTCATGTGCCTTCATCTTCGTCCGCGGAGGGCTGACTGTGTTAGATCGGCGATTACGGCGCCTCTACGGTGTATCGTCTCCCGTGGGAGGCGACGATCCACATGTCGACTGGCCTGTGCGGGTCGGAACCGTACATCGCGCCGGAGCAGTTCCTTGGGAAGCGTGCGTGGCAATAGATGTGGCGAGCGATGAGGTGCTGACATGGATGTCTTTCGATATCTAGCCTACGACGCCCGCCTGGTCGACATCTGGGCTGTCGCGGTGGTGTACTACTGCCTGCACTTCCAGGAGTTGCCGTGGCGTGCGGCGCAGCCGTCGGATGCGCTCTACGCCGCGTATGCCAACGCTTGCAACTCGGGCAACCAGACGCCCCAGACGATCAGCAATCTCAGCCCCCGCGCGTGCCGGTGAGTCCTCCTTTCCTGCTTTCCTCCTTCACTTTTCCTTCATTCCGTCCTTCGTCGCTTTCCCCTCCCTCGTTCCATCTGCCTATCTGAACCCGCTTGACACCCCCCCTTCTAGCACGCTCATGCGCAAGATGCTCGAGCCGAACCCGGCGAAGCGCGCGACGATCGAGGCCGTCTTCGAGCACGAGTGGGTGAAGTCGATCGAGGTCTGCTGGGAGAAGGGCGAGGGGAACGAGGGGCACATGCACGTGAATGCGCGCCAGGTCGCCTCGCAGGTGCTGAGGGATGCGGGGATCTAGGCCGATGTCCTGGGGAGTGCAAGCTGACGGTCACCGATTTGACTGGTGCCGCTTGCTTGACCTCGACCCGACACTCTTGCGCCCTCAGCCTCTCGTTTGTGGTGGCCGTGACCCTGCGGTGGATGTGACAGTGCCTTCGATACCATTGACAGTTCTCGCACTGGAGTACGCCCCCGCACTCGTCCGCACGTCGCCCGCCCACCCCTTCTTGTGCTGTGTTGTTGTTTTCCGCCTCGCATATCGTCCGTTCATACACTCTTCGTTGTAGTTATTACTTACCCGCATCTTATATAGTATTACTAGTCGTGTGCAGTCAATATGTATGTCTTAAGAGTATACCACGTTTGACAATGAGTGGGAGTGTGAGACTTGAGGGAAGGTCCGCTTTCCTTCGATGGAGTCCTTCAAAGACCATCAATGACCACCCAAGGGATCCAAGGATCGAAGTTGGTGCCATCGAGGGCATTGACAGTGGTGATAAGGAAGTCCAAGGTGCCAGGTTGGGTTATTGAGGAGACCACCTCGCCAATGTTGCTCGACGGATTCCGTAGCAATCTTCCACCCCAAATGCCCGGAGCTCTGCTGTGCACACTCGAGAGACCGTAGAACAAATGATTATCTCAACGGCTTGAAGATCACAAGAAAGATGAGGAGCAAAGCAATTGCATTTCAAAACTACTACGCTACTGCTACCGCTCTCCAGCCAGTGCTGTCATCGAGCCCAAAGTTCCCTCCTCGCAAAAGCAAGTCGGAAACCTCAGATACGAAAGAGGGGGAGGTGGAAGGGGGTTTCCAAAAATTGCTGGAAGCCGAAGCAACCAAACGAGTCGGAAATTAATTTGCAATCAGCAAAAGACGCTACCTCAGTCGGAACTTCACTGGTGAGCGTACATGCCCGAGCACAAAGATGGGGAGGGAAGATGTCGGAGGAAGGGATATATAGGAAAGGGAGGACGCACGGACCAGGTGCGGCGGTATGCGTGCGGGCCGGCGATCAAAAGCGTGTTGAGGAAGGATGGAAGTTCGAATCCTTGCTTGTCGAGGAGCACCGATGCGTGCGCTCGGGCAGGTATGTCGCGTAAGTACACAAGTCACATTTTAGATACCATACACCGGATACAGAGAGAGACTACATGCGATAGAAATCCTATTTCCCAGAATGAAAGACCTTTTTGCCAGTGTACGCTCGCACTTTACGAGTACGTGCTGTCGAGGTCGCCGAAGCGGAGGTTGGAGTAGACGACGGACGCGTCCGGAGACTGCGACTCAACGTCGGTGGGCTTGCCTATAGGAAGCGTCAGCGCGACTTTTCCTAGCCAAAACCACTACACGTACCGCTATCCCTGCTGCATGGGCCACGCGACGTGCCCGGCTCGGACGCATCGCGGTCGAGCGGGTACTCCGAGTCGAGCCAGAGCATGTTCGCCGCATGGTCGTCCCACAGCGAGAGCACGAGCACCATCCCGTTGTCGAACGTCTCGCCCATGCGCGACATGCCCCCGCGGTCCGCGAAGGACGTATTGTCGTTGAACGCGGCCTTCTGCTGCGCGCAGAACTCGTCCGTGATCGAGTCGAACTCGTCCATGCCCTCGATGGCGGTCTTGGAGTTCTGGATGACCTGCCCGTTCTGGACGTAGATGCGCCGGATCTCGGTGAGGTCGCCGCTGGCGGTGCCGTCGGAGGTGATGAACTGGGTGACGACGGTCATGACCTGGGTGGTGTCGACGGTCTTGCCCTCGCCTGAGGGAGAGGAAGAAAGAGTGAACGAGTCAGCGACGGTTTTTAGGGGGGGTAGAAGCGCACCGAAGAAGGTCTGGTCACCCATGCGCCAGGAGTTGAAGTCGCATCCGTCCTTGTCGCAGACACCATCGTAGCGCTGGTCGCCGTCACCGCAGTCGGTGCCCTCGCAGCGAGTCTATCCCGATTGTTAGGACCGAAATCTGAGTAAGGCTGAGGGAGTACGAACCTGGCCAACGCTCGTGCACGTGTGCGGCGTGACGGCAGTTGCCTGCGAGTTCGCCTCCCAGATATCCATCTCATTGCAGCAGGTGCCGTATTTGCCGGATCCCGCGTTAGTGTCGTTGGGCGAGGGCTGCCAATCGACAATGTTGGCCTGCGAGATGATAAGCAACCGGAGACATCGAGAAGGACTGCGAAGACGTACCTCTCCGTTGATGAACTTGATGTCGTGCGGACACTGGGCGTCGCAATACCCAGTCCCGTACTTCGCGCCAGCCTTGTTGCCAGAGAACTTAGACATGCCGCCATCGGCTTCCATCTTCAAAACAGGTTATCAGCTCCAGAAGATGTACGAGTATGAGGAAAGTACCTCAGCGAAGTAGACGGCGCCGTTCAGCCCACAAGGAAGGTTTGATACGTCGACGTCGAAGGTGAACTCCTGGTTCTTGAGCTTCCAGATGGCGTAGGACGAGTCCGTGTCCATCAGGTAGACGCGCGAACCGATGTTGGTCGAGTACTGGCCGTTCGTGACGAACTTGAGCGTGAGCGCATCGCCCGAAGACTGAATGCCGTAGGTGCCCGGGTAGTCAGCGCCTTGATGCACATGTGAGTACTCGGGCTGCTGAAGGGACAGACGAAGCTTGCTTACCGTCTATAGCGCAGTTGGACGCACACTCCGTAGGGTCGGAGCAGACAGAGGTGTCCCACTCGTTCCCATCGTAGCAATTGTCGGAGCCGTTCGTGATGTGTGTCCAGCGCCAGTTAGAGTCGAGGACGACCTTGCCGTTGTGCGAGGTGCAGCCGCTGCTGGTGCACGTCTGGTACGTCAGAGACGGGTGCGTCTCCGACTGCAGCGTGCCCACTTGCTGGGCGTGCGCGCCGGCGAAGAGAGAAAGCGCGGTCAGGGCTGTGAGTGAGAACATGCTCGAAACCGCTGTTGCTGAGCCGATGGAGCAGAGCTGCTAGACGGGCTGCCCTTATATACGACCCGCGGATAAATTATGGGAAGCGCGACGGGACATGATCTTCAAAGTAGGACCCTGTGAGCGGGGCTGTCTGTCGGGTAATCTGCAAAATGGGAGCAGGAGGAGCGACACCGAGAACGCCTGCTCGCCATGTCCAGTGCAGAGCGCCGACGAGACGCCGTGCTCTGGGAGTCTCGTAAGACATAAACAGGTGCCCCACTACCGAGAACGCACCGTATTTCGTTTAAGGAAGAGCAGGCTTTACATAGGCCTTGGCTGGCCCATTCAGGTGGCACAAGAAAAGAGGCATTGAGAGGGTGTCTGGTGATCCTTGCCGTGCACGGCTCAAGAAGTTCGGAGCCTTCCTCGGTGGCGGGGACAGCACCGTGACAAGTAGAGAAGGACAGCGTGAATTCAAGGGCCCGCGCGTCGCCCAGGTGCTAATTTATTCAGGGTGTTCCACCTGACTGAGGCACGAAGCCTGGACGTTCTACGCACGCCGACAGAACGGGGCAGCGACAGCGAGATTCAAGCAAAGATCGAGCTATTTGTCAAGTTTTTCCTCAGGTTGCAGCGGCCGAGGCGAGGCCTCACCTTGCAGCAGAGCGGACATGATGGTACGAGACGATCCGTGCGAATGTTGACTTTGATCCCGCTGTTCCCACCACCGGCGTTTGCCGAGCACCCTAAACATCAACCACATTCAGTCTGCTGGCTTTCTTTTCGAGCGACCCCGCACAGTCTAGTCCTATACCCGCCGATGCCCTTGGCCGTCGATACCTACACTCAGCTCCCCGCTGGTCGGCGGTTCTCAGTTCAGTACAACTCCAAGCTCAAGCCGCCTGCGTCCACCGTCAGACCGCGCGCTGCAACCTACTCGAGCTCGACGCGGCCTCGAATCCCGCCAAGGGCGAGCAACCAGACTGAATCTCCGGCTACTACTCAACACCTGCGCAAGCCATCCCTCCCCTCCAGCCTCGGTCCCGATCGCCCGCAACCACCGCGCGGAAGGCAGACGCAGAGCGAGCTTCTCAGCCCAGGGCGGTCTCCGCAACGCAGGTCCGCGCTCTCGCCCTCTAGCCTTCCTCGCCCTGTCCCCTCTATAGCTGTCGGCTCCGAGGCGCTACCGAAACCCGAGAACGCTCCTCCCTCCGATGCCTCGAATCCTTCTCCGAGCTCTGTCCCTCCGTCTGCGCTGGCGCAGCCAGGAACCCCTCGCTCCTATGCTCGGAAGAACGCACACACTCGCCAGCAAACTATCGCAAAGCCAGACCCGAATGTTCTCGTTCGCCGCCTCGAGGGTCTCCTCCCGCCCAGTGCTCGTGTACACAATCTAGTCCAGTTCGATGTCCTGCAAGCGCTTCACGACAAAGAGGAAATGGAACGGTTCTCCCGCGAGGCCATCATTCAGACACTGGAGGAGGGCAGCAACAGTCTAGGTATGCATGCCAGCTTACGACCTGACGCCTATCTAATCCTTCCCATAGCGGTCTTTGGTGAAAGCCTTACTCGAGTCTGCCTATTCGCCTTCACTCGCGATGGTGCCCGCACCCTCCCCTCTGTCGTCGTCTCGTGCATGGAAGACCTCAAGATACGTCAGGTCGAAAGCTCCATCGTACTCCCCGATATTTCTATCGCCTGCGATCCTACCCTAATAGCAATCTTCAACTCTTCTAGCACAGACTTTGGCAACCAGGCCTTCGGTGCTCTCTCGCAGCAACCCACCGACGCCGTCCTCTCACTTCTCCTGACCTACCTCGACGCGCTTCCAGAACCCTTACTCTTCCCCGGCATCGCTGATGGCCTCCTCGTCTGGTGTTTTGACGACTCTTTGGGCAATGATCGCAAGGCCACTATATCCGTCGCTCAGGTTCTCCTGCGCCTCCTCCCCTCTGCCAACATCGCGCTGCTCTCGTATCTCCTGGAATCTCTCCTCGACTTCGGTCTGGCGAAAGACGCTGCTATGAACCAGACTTGCATCACTTTCGGGCGCTGCATGCTGGGCGGCGTGGAGCGCGATCAACGCAAGGGCGAAGTCGTTCTCCGATGGCTGCTCGAGAACTGGACAAGGATCTCCGCAGGGCTCATGTCTGACAACGTCGGCATCATCATCGAGGACGACAAGCCCCGGAAGACCTCATCTTCACCGCCGCTCAAAGAGCTGCACCTCGCGCCTCAAGAGACGCCCCGCAAGTCCTCGTGGACTGGATCGCTTTTTGGCGGCGCGTTCGGCAGTTTCTCAAAGAAGCTCTTCGACGACGATGCGATTGTGTACCCCGGCGTGCTCTGCAGCGACTCGCGCTCGACGTCGACGGGGAGCGCGGAGTCGACGTCTACGTACGCGTCGCGATCGACGACGGATTCGGATGCGTCGGAGACGGGGCCTCCGCCGTATCCTTGCGAGGTCTGTCGGCAGTGCACGCCGTTCCAGGTTGCGCTTGATACGGTGCGTGCTTATCCGTTCCTTTCTATGAGATACTTTCTGACCACCCATTCACATATATAGCCTCACCTCCTCTCCCTACATAGCGCGCACGATATCTGCCGCCTCCTTTTGCGGCGTGCGCACCGGCCCACGAAGGCGCTCTTCACGTCTGAGGTCCAGCAGGTCGAGTTCCACCTGCCGGACGATGCCCAGCAGCGCGCAGAGATGCTCGCGGCGATGGAGGTGCTGGTGCGCACGCTGAGAGGAGCGGAAGACGTCGGGACGAAAGGGGCACTGCGCGGGCTGGAGAGCACCATGCCCACCGATACGGGCGGGGTTGTCCGCCTGGGCTTCTCGGCGAGCGCGACGATCTCTGTGGAGGGGGACGGAGCGGGGGATGCGGCGCAGGAATTGGGCCCAATGCCCGCAAATTGGCAGTTGGTGCCGCGGTTGATGGGGAAGAGGGGTGGGAATGTGGCGTTGTAATCATGTGCGTGCGTCTTCGTAGATGTTGAGAGGACAATGTCGGCGCTTCGAGTACCGATGAGGAGGCGGTAATGTCTTTAGCTAGTTGGCGATGGAGAGCAAAGCAGTACATGGGCTGTAATAATATTCTAGTAGTACATTTATGGAGTCGGGCGCTCGGCGCGCGACTACAATTAGTGAACGTGCTGTCTGGGTAGTGCTGAATGTCCGGGTGGTATGGTGCATGGGGTAGGATGCAGGCGAGCGAGACCTCTAGCGAAGTGCGGGCAGGTGGGGCTGTCTACTCTAGTCGTAGAAGAGCCTCTCGAAGCGGGGTGTGCACGAGTTGCTGCGGTAGTCTGGGGGACCGTCAGCCACCCATTCAACTCAACACCACAAAGCCTCCCGCCCACTCACCAATATTATCATACCGCTTGCACGAGCAGCTGCCCTCCTTGTACAAGTTCCCCTGCGGGCAGTGCTGGAACGGCTCGTGCCTGTACCCGATATCCCTGAAGAAGTGTATCGCGGTCTTGGGCGCGAAGAGCGCGACGGCGATGGAGTGCACGGGCGCGTCGCCCCAGCGCTCGTAGTAGAAGCCGCCGCGGGACTCGAGGAAGGCGAAGTAGGCTTGATAGGCGGGCGAGCGCCAAAAGTCCATGTCGGCGATTTCGAAGTTGGACCAGACTGGGAGGGGGCGTTAGTGGGTGTTTGATATTAAATAAGAGAAGAAGACGGCGCAGTACGCACAGTGGCAGAGGTTGTAGGTCTTGCCGCCGTCGTCGGAGAGGTAGCGCATGGCGTTGTCGGGGTGGACGTATTCGGGGTGCTCCTTCATGAATTCTGGAAGGGGCGTTAGCGGGGTCGCGCGAGGTGAAAGATGTAGAAGAGGCTGCGAGGTGGTAGAGGGAACAGTGATTGCGGTTCATGAAGTGATGTGATTGCGATTCACGAGCAAACGACATTGTGCTTCGTGCACGAATATGGCTCAAGCGAGGTGCAAGCAGGGAAATCGAGCTCCAAAAAACCAAAATACAGATACCCACCCTTCGTCGTCTTCCACAACGTCGGAATCGTGGGCTCCCACTCATAGAAGGATATCGTCCAGCCGTAGATCTTGTCGTTCTCGCGCATGTAGGTGAACGGATCGTAGGCAAGGTCGCAGAAGTAGTCGACGTTGGGTCTGAAGGGCGAGTAATAGGGTGGTTAGTACATTACTTATATGATCTAGCTGAATGTAGGCGGACTCACTCGACTCTCCAGTAGTACTTGTACTGCTGCAGAAGCTCATGCTTGAAGAAGAACTAGGACAGATGTCAGCCTCGTGATGTTCAGTGTATTTGAAGGCAGTACGCACCCCAGAGTTGAACCGGCACATATTGCGATAGGGAACACTTTCTATAGGCCCTGGTTAGCATCTTGCATAGCACCTTGAGACAGATAGCGCTTCGCGAATAGCATATAGTACGACGCGAATAGCACTTTGCGATACGAATAGACCATCGTGCCACGAATAGCACTCGACGCGGATAGAGCCCAGGAATCAATCACGTACCCGCGTAGATGATGTTCTGCTCGTGCATCTTCTGCCGCCCCTGCGCAGCCCGGTCCTCGTCTATCCACTCGGGCTGGTACCAGTGCTCTGGCGGAATCAGGCCAAAAGAGATCTTCGCCTCAGTCAGATTCGAGACCGTCCTGCGAACCACTGTCAGCTCCACGACAATGAACGCGCAGCCGACCACACGCACTCCATAAACTCCTCCGTAAACGGCTGCTCGTTGAGGAAGACCCAGGGGTATCGGTTATGGTTGTTGTACCGCCTCTCCATCCGCTCGACGCTCGTCTTGACCTCGTCGAGGTCGCTGTTGCGCGCGAGGAAGACCAGGGTGGCGTTCTCCTTGCCCACGGGCGCGACGCCGGCGTGGTACACGCGGGCAGGGGGTATCGTCGCGAGCTCTTCCTCTAGGAATGGCGTGTCTACGTCCCCAAAGAATCCTGAGGGAATATATCCATGGTGGCCCTCGAGGACGAGATGTATTGTGTAGATCGCCGATGTCTGCGAGGGTAAGCGCGTAAGTGATCGCCCCTAAATGCGGGGGAGGGGAAGACGCACCAGGACAACTAGCAGTACAAAGTACTTCCGCGAGGAAGCTGGGAGGGCGAACATGGTGGAACTTGAAGGAGTGGTGGGGGGAGGTGGGAAGGCTGTGAGCTATTTCTTCGCGAGCGCAGCAGCCTCAGCCTGATCCTCCGCAGCGCGGACGCGAACACGTGAGACGCAGTAGGTGCAATTATAGGACGCGTTAGGTCGGAGAATGGAGCGCGAAAAGCCTTTGAAGGGGAGGTGTGTTCGTAAAGGTTATGAACAAGGAAGGGTTGCGAGGTTGACGGCCATGGAGCTCGCTCATCAAGCGCAGCTTCTGCTTTGATCAAGGGTGAAGATGTGGGGAAGCGCTTACCGGGTGACGATGACGACACAAAGTGCTGTAAGACAACGTTGATTGTGAGCTGGCGAACATGATCACAGTGGTATATTCGGAGTCGGATATGCAGGTCATAGAGCCGTGGTATGGTACCTGAACATGGTGAATGCAGGAAGCAAGTTGAATTCCGGCCAGAAGGTGTCCGAAATGGGCATTCTTTGAGATGTCACGTGGGACGGATCACGGCGCTCAGAAATCCGTCGGATGCGCGATCACACGAACGCCCATTGTCTTTAACCATTGTTCTCCTTTCGACACAATGTCGCGGTCAGGAGCAAGACAAGAGAGTGATCCGCGGGAGATCTCGGTGTCTTTTGACGGACTTGCAAGGGTAGATGGTTCCGCGAGGTTCTCTTTCGGTAAGCGCAGCACATGCATCCTCTTTCGCAAATTCACACTCAGCTAGGCGATACCACTGCGCTCGCGTCTGTCTCGGGGCCTATTGAGGTCAGGCTAGCAGCAGAGCAGCCAGCACGCGCAACATTTGAAGTCAACATGCGACCGATCTCCAATGTACCAGCGACAGAAGCCAAATCCATAGCCGCCTCCGTCCGCGCGGCCCTCTCCCCCTCCATCTTCCTCCAGCAGTACCCTCGCACATTGATACAACTCATGCTCCAGGCCCTCAGCCCAGCACGGGCAAAAAGTGACGACAGCCTCCTTGCCGCTATGATCAACGCCGGCTCCCTCGCCCTTTTAAACGCCGGCTCAGCCGCGATGCGGGGTGTCGTCTGCGCCGTACCGGTCGCGCGCATCCCCAGCGGTGACTCGACCATTCTCGTCGTCGATCCCGACACAGACGAGCTCTCCCGCGCCCGTGGCACCGGCTGCTTCGCCTTCCTCTTCTCCGCCGCCACTACCGACTGCGTCTGGATGCACTGGCGCAACGCGTCCGGCGCCTCCCTCGAAAACGATATCCCTTCCATCCGCGAGTTCGCCAGGAACTCCGCGCACATCATCCTCGCCGCAATAAAAGTCTGCTGCCGCAATATGGGCTCCCGCGCGCTTATGAAGCCGCTCTCCGGCGTCAAGTCGGGCGGCGACGTCGCGATGGGGTCCGGCAGCGACACGTCGGATTCGGACGACGAGATGGGCGCCTGAAGGCGTCCGTCTGTCTTCGCGCCAGCGTGCAAGTCCAGCAACCATTCGATGTTAATATGTACGATATTATGGATAAAATAAACGGCGCGGCACCGCAGTGGTCCAGGACCCACATGAAGAAAACAGGATAACAGTACAAAAGCAAGAAGCCGAATCAGTATTAGTTAGAAGGTAAGCAGCATATGGGGTCCTCCAGTCTTCACGCAAGGCAATCGTCCCATCTCCTACTGGTATCCGCCGTGGTACGTCTTCTCCGTGTGCTGGGGCTCGGGCTGGGGCACATTCGCTGACCAGGTGTACCAGGGCGGGACTTCTGGCACATCGCTTTCGCACAAGAGGACGTCGCGCGGGTACAAGCTCACTTGCCAGTAGTGTTGAATATGCCCGGGATCGCGGCCTTCGTTGGCGTGCTGGAACTCGTTGGAGCACTCCGTTTGTTGGCAGGCGTACGTCTGATCGACAGATGGATGCACTGTGTGTGGCAGCGACAAGGGGGAGACGGGAAACGCATGCCCGTAGGGCGGATAGGCGATCGCTGAGTCCGGCGGGGTGGAGGGGGTGGAGTACGCCGAGGTCGCGGGCGAGGAGAGGCTGCCGGGATCGGACTGATCGCGAGCGCTGATATCGACAGGCGGGGTGCGCGCCTGCTGTGATGCGGTCAGACAAAATCGAGGAATTCAGCCAGATTAGCTGCCACTCACCCACTCATAGGCAGCCGGCGGAGGGGGCAGGTAGGGCTGCGGTCCGCTGGGTGCCCAGCGGAATGATGGGTCGGCGTACTGGGGCGCCGTCTGGTAATGGCAGGTAGGTGTGGAGGCCATGGGCTGGGGCTGAGACGCATGCGCATCGCTCGACGATGGCACCGTCCTCGCGAACGGCGCCTGACGCTCGACACCACGCACAGCACGGGCCTTCCTCTTTTTCTTGCCCGCCGCCGGCTCCTCGACCGGGTACATCTTCCTCAGCTCCGGCTCGTACTTCGCCAACTCCGCCTCCAGCTCCTCGCCCTCGTACTTCTGCTCGACGAGCTCCGCGAGGAGCTTGCAGCGCGCCTCCTCGTACGTGTTGTTCCTGTTCGTCTTCCGGCGCTGCACAGGGCCGCGCGGGCGCGGCTTGTACTTGTAGTCCGGGTACGCGGCGAGGTGCGCCTCCTTCTCCTCGAGCTGCCGCTGCTTGTAGTACGCCTTGGTGGCCTCGGACGCCGCCTTCCACGCCGCAGTCACGATCTCGCTGATCTTGCGCTGGTCGCTCTCCGTCGACTTGTGGATCTTGGCCGCATAGTCTTTGCGGAAGAGGATGTAGGCGTTGGGCGGGCGGGGCACGTAGTTGGGGTCGTCCTTATGGCGTCTGGAGGTCGTCTTGCGGGGCGCGGAGGCCGAGGATGAGGGAGCAGGTGAGGGGGACGCGTCCGACGTCGACGACGGGATTTCGATGTGGACGGGGGGCGGCACACGACGAGTCGGGGCTGGCGCGCGCACGGGCACCTCAGACATTGCGGAGGTCCGGCAAGGCAATCCGTCAAAGGGAGGCTCCGGAAAACCGACGTTGGAAGGTAGTTGAGGGACCCATCTCTGCGGGGGGCATACTCCGGGGGCTAGAAACGGACGTGAGCGACCTGTACGACGCGCGCGCGCAGATCGGCGGCGTACCTCCAATAGGCGCGGGCGCGCATAGATAATCTTCGTTCGAGTGCTGATAACTCTGCGAACTCTGGGAGAGGCCGGGGACCGGGTACATGCTGGGCAGGCTGGGGGGATGAAGACAGCGCGAGGCAAGGGATAAAGGGCTTTATAACAGAGTTCCCGGAATACGGTTGGACGCTCTTTCAGATCCCATTTCATCATCTATCCCCGCGTGGGCTGCCCCCGGGCACATCAGTCGCTCTGTAATCACATTCTCTGCTTCTATCACACAGTGTGGCGGGAGTAATTCCGTCAAAGACAGCCCACGGGCAGGCGCGCTGAGTTTCGCAACAGGCGGCCCTGGTTCATTTTACTTGGTCATAGACATGGTGGGTGGCCAGAGGCACGTTCTGCATACCGATCCTCGGCTACGGCGCGTCTTGATGAGAACCAGCGTGAGACGGGTCATAGATCCTGACCCGAGTTGCCTATTGTTCGACAATGGCGCGGTACGGCACGCGCCGGCAGCTTCCGTCCCCGATGGCGGATCGCCTCACGATCGGCACGCCTTATCCTGCCTTATCATTCGCTGAGATGGTGCGCAGGTTCACCGCCACAACCGCCTTATGTTCACCTGGCCTCAGGGCCGTGTTTCGCCAGCACATTTATTCCAGGCCGCCGAGAGCAGGCGGCCCTTCTTTCAATTCGATGTGATGTAGTGACGATGTAGTGGGACACGGGGCTGCTCGTTCTCCAACATGAGGTGCGACGGAGCTCGCGACTGGCTTTGACTGGTTCCCATCAGGCCTCGTTGCAGGGCGAGAGTGGCCGCTCGTGCGACGGGGAACCGGGAATTGCCACAGGTGCGCCGGCGATCGATGTGACGGGCCACTCTGGTTCGTCTCCCCGTCCCTTCACCACTTCACACGCTCCGCCGCAGGACTGAGAAGGCGCCCCTCGTGTCGTGTTTCCCCCGCTCGTAGCACTTTCCCCCGCTCCGTGGCCAAATCCTGGCGTTTTCCCGCGCTCCACGTCGTAGCATGTTCCCGCGCTTACCAGGGCGCGGCGCCCGGCGAGACGCCCTCGGCCGCGTACACACCCTGCTCGACGACGTTGCGCGCGCTCGCGACGCAGCCCTCGAGGAGTGGGATCCCTGGGTACGCGTACGAGCCGCAGAGCCAGATGCCGGGCCCTTCTACCCCTCCTTCCCTCCGCCCGCCACCCTGGAGCGGCCCCAGCTTCCCCTGCCCTTGCCACCATCGTCTACCGTCCGAGTTGTGCAGTCCCCGTAGCGCGGCCTTTGCCTTCCGCGTGAGCACCGAGCGCTCCAGCCGTGCTACGCTGATGATGCTGTCCTCGCGAGGCGGGAACAGTGGGTTCGTCGTCTGGTATATCCGCGGTGCGTCCGGCGGGTAATCCGCAGGCAGCGGGAGAACCTGCGTGGCCATCGCGAAGTACGGTTCAACGATGAGGGGCGGGTTCCTCTGGCTGGCCAGCCGTTCCCATGTCTCGTGGGTGGGGAATGCGGAGCCGGGCACGATGAGGTTGAGGTCGCGGCGGTCGGCGGGAGCGGGGGGCTGCAGATTGTCGTCGGTGTGGTTGATGACGATGTTGCGCTCGTAGGTGAACGTTTGGAGGCAGGCGATCTGGGCGGTGACGGCTTGGCGCTTCGCAGAGGATTGGGGCACGGAGTCTGCGTAGGATTGTAGGAGAGGCACCGCCTGAGACGCTTGTGTCGCGAATATGATGTGGTGAACGCCAGTGATACATTCTTGTCCGGTGGGCGTGGTGTACACAATGGAGGCTAGGTCGGGATGTGTAGGATCAGGCTGTATGGCGGTCGTTGTCGCTGATAAATGCACATTCTCCAGGCCTTCAGACAATTTGGACACGACCTCGCGGACGCCATCGACGTGGACGAAGTGATCCGTGCCTAGTGTCAGCCAGATGTAATCTGTAGACTCGGTGAGCGCCAACGTAGGAAGACGAGGCAGAGCACATACCAAGTAGGTCTTCCACAGGATGGCTTAGTATTCTCCTTTCCGGGGCCGTGCATACGGCAGAAAATAAGGGCACGAGGGTGAGGAACACATATTGCAGCCAAAAGTCTTCAAGACCGATAATCCTAGTAATCCAGTGGCGTGGGCGTACATGAAAAGCCCAGTCCTCGAAAACCATGTCTTCGACCCCCTGGATCCGGAGCCAGGGCACTGCCTGGACGACAAGCCAGAGGTAGCATAGAAGTAAGTGGAAGGTGTAAACGTAGTGTCGCATGTATGCTCGGAACATGTTCCCCAGGTGCGTTTCTGTACTCTCGGCGCACTTGAAGGCTCCCTTAGAGGACATGGGGTATTTCTCGGACGGGAGGTTAACACCCTTCCGACCTGACGCCCCGTTGTAGAGCAGGTAGGTGGACATCTCGGGGAGCCCATGCTTCGACCCGAGATTGAGTAGGCGAGAGAAGGAGTAGGTGAAGTTCGCGACGCGGACGCGAATGCCCAGCTTCTTGTACATTGCGATCAGCTGGGGGTAATGACCTGCGCGCGCCTGGTTAACGACGACACGAATAGGGGGAATGCTCATCACACACCTCCCTGGAAGGATCGCATCGGTACATTGACGCGTATGTCTTTCTCCTCCTTGGTGCCTGGAACGCGTACGGACACGGAGGACGCGTCCATCCCTAGCGCGTTTGCCTGCCGATCGGGGTTAGGCCCCACTCTTTAGGCACTTGAGGTGATAGCGCACCTTCTCGATGATATGCACCTCGAAGCGTACATCCCCCTCATTCTCCGCGGGACGCGCGAGAAGATGGGCGGCGGTTAGACCGGCCAGACCGCTGCCAATGATCGCGACTTTGACTATTCGCGCCATTTAATTGGGGCCAGTTCAGCTAGCTCAAATTCGGCAGGTTGCGTCGTCAATTGCAAGTTCAGGAAATTCTGAGGGGAAGAGAAAAAAGGAAGGGACGACCAAGCGTCATGCGGGCATGGGAATAGAAAGATAGCCGGCAAGGCTTGCATGACTTTGCGAGCACTCTGGCTTGTGTGCGCTTGTTTGACCGCACACGGATGCACGGAGTTTGCCGTTCAGCAAGTTCAACTTTCGACGACCATCTTGACTTCAACTGCCATGGTCAGTCCGCTACCAACATCGAAGTAAAGGAACAGTTGTAGGTCTAAAGAAGATGTCAGACTCTCTACAAGGAAACGCGGCTCTTTGGCTCGCTTTCATCATGATCACAGATCACGTCCACTGGCAATGGTCCAAAGGCTACCTCGAGGCGCAACAAGTTGTAACTTTTGCAGATGATCTTCCGACTTTTTTCTTAATCTCATGTATGGCATGGGTCGCTGCCTGAGGATCACCTGTCGGCACGTAGATCGTCTTCAAGTACCCTATCGGCAGTCTCACTCGACTACCTCGCGCATCGGGCACTGTCTTCGACCCTTCTTCCGCCTCCGGCCCTCGGGAGACAAGTCTGCGCAGCACCTTGAAACCCAACAACTACTCCGCCCTTGTCAGCCTCTCGATGAATGCCCGACGCAGCCTCGTCGCGGACTTGGCGCCCGCAGTGGGGCGCCGCACCTCCCATTATGACTGTGGGTCCCCCGTCGCTAATGCCGTGTTCATCGCCGTCGTGCAACTGCTCGCTATATATCCAACGCGTCCTTCGCTCGTCAACCCATCTTCCAATTCCCCGTACACATCTTCCCACTCTTTCCTGTTCATTCGCCCGTCTTGCCCAGCATGGTCCCCGCCGCCGCTCTTCTTCCCCTGCTCGCCTTCGTTGCTCCGGCGCTCGCGAAGAACAACAAGCGCGGCCTCGCGTACTCCGACAAGACCCCGCTGGACGATATCAAGGCTGCGACGGTCGACAATGGCGCGGCGTCGTGGGTGTACACATGGCAGACGCTGCCTGCGGACCAGATCAAGAACTCTGGTCTTGAGTTTGTCCCGATGCAGCACGACCGCAATGGGCTTGCGGACCTGTCGGCGAACCTCAATGGCTTGGGGGCGAAGATCGTGTTGGTGCGTCCCCTTCAAACTGATGAAGCAGGAGCAGACAGGCTGACGAGGTTTATCAGGGCTTCAACGAGCCAGAGCGCGGCGACCAGGCGAACATCCCCGTTGCTGAAGCCGTCCAGTACTACAAGGACAACTTTGTCTCCCTGCACGACTCTGGCGTCCGCGTTGGTGCGCCCGCTGTCAGCGCCGCACCCGAGGGTGCGTCCATTCACTTTTGCATCACTCCTTCGACACTCGCATTGATCACCGCCATTCATCGCAGGCCAGCAATGGATTAAGGACTTCATGAGCCAGTGCGGTGATGGCTGCGGTATCGACTTCGTCCCCCTGCACTGGTACGGCGACGGCGCGCAGTACTTCCTGGATTACGTGAAGGAGTTCCACGGCTGGGTGAACAAGCCGTTGTGGGTGACTGGTGTGTCTTGATTGTTTTTGTGGATGCAGATGAAATGGGTCGCTGATCATGTTGCATGTGATGTAGAGTTCGCCTCGACGTCGACGGATGCCGGAGCGGTCTCCGACTTCCTCACCACCACTGTGAACGCGCTCGATGGCGCCGACTTCGACTTTGTCGAGCGCTATGCGTGGTTTGCATATGGCGTGAGTACTATATTCTTGAACACAGTTCTTCTTCCCCACCCGATGTATCCTCCTTCACACTTGCTCACAATTCTCTCCCCCAGCGCGTCCCCAACGACGGCCAGTTCATGGACCTCCTCGACGCCAACGGCGCTGCCAACGACCTTGGCAAGATCTATCTATTCGAGTAGATTATTGGGCCTTCTGAATAACTTAGATACCTTTGTAACTTATGAGCGAGCCTATATATTGGGTGTCTAGTTTTCATGAGTTCCGTAGGAGGGAGGAAGACCGGGCGCATGAGGTTGCGAGGACCCTCGCATGACAGACGGTGGCAAAGCCGTCTTGCGTTCTTGCTTGCTTTCATCGCTGCGAGGATCTTGCTGTCCCAAGCACATCTGCATTGACTCTGCCGCTCATCCGAAGGAGCTTTCTGTGATATATTCGTGATAACAATACATCCCCGTCAACCCAAATCTTGCCAATAAATACACCCCCATAAATTAGAGAAAACATCAAGCTTAGCAGACGATGTCTTGAGCAGCCCGTCAGCAGCATGTTTTTATGTCCACTCTCAAAGGAATACTCACTACGCGCGTAGTAGCGGAAGTTGTCCGCGTTCTGCATGGCTTGGTCGTGGCCGAGCGCAAGCGCCGGGTCGACGCCGTACGCCGTGTCGAGCTTGCCGAAGAGATGCGAGACCTCGTGGACGAGGACGTCCGCCTGGCCGTTGCCGCCCGGGCACTCGGGCGTGTCGAGCGGGAACGTCCAGAAGGGCGCGCACATGTAGACGGTGCCGCCGACGATGGTGCCGTCGCCGGTTTGGGCGATGGCGGCATAGGCGACGACGCTGGGTAGGGCGATGTTGAAAGGGATTGGGGGAAGGAAAGGTGAGTAGGACATACCCCTCAGAGCAGTCACCCTGGCAGTTGGTGGAGAAGGTGGAGGGGTCCTCAATCACCTGGGTGGCGGCGATGTTGCCGAAGACGCCGCCGACGGTGTTGCGGTCGTCCTGCGAGTTGGACTTGAACCACTTATTGAAGCTGACGAAGAGTCAGAGGCAAGTATCTTTCAGGCGTCAAAGCACCTACATATCACCCGTGCCCGTTTTCGCAACATTCGCCGCATTCGACGAAAGCTCATGCGCGCGGTTGTATGCCTTCGTCAGCGTATCCTTCTGCCCCGCATCATCGCATCCCTCAACCTTCACGCGCTTCGACATCTCAACGGCGCGCGCCGCGAACTTCGCCTTCGAGGCCTTCACGCCCTCATCCGACACCGTGATCGTCGCGTTCGCAAAGTACGGGAGCACACTCGCGGGCGCGGTCTGCCCGTCCCACTCGCCCTCGACGTACTCAAAGACGTTGTCGGTGATGGCGAGGTAGTCGCCGGGCGCGTCGAGCTTGTGCGTGCCGGCGAAGTCGATGGACTTGGTGGTCGACTGGCCGGCGGGGAGGAACTGCCAGGCGTCGGCGGTGACGCGGGATAGGTCGTAGAGTACGCCGGTCATGCCGTTGAAGAGGGTCGAGTTGCCTGGGGTTCAATGAGTGTGTGCATCTAGTTGATGGTAGATGGGACACATGCCACTGTCAACATCGTAGAGATCGAACTGCTTGATGGAGAGGTCGGAAAGAATGGATCCCCACTTGAGCAAGGAAACGTCCTCGCTGCCCGTGTTCGTGACAGTGGCGACGACCGAAGTCGCGGAGTCGCCCGGGGCAAGGCTGACGCTCACGCTGGGCGTGGCGATGGCGAAGCGCGCGAGGACAGCGAGGGTAAGGAAGGACAACATGACGAAGGAAGGGGGAAGGGAAAGGGGTACAGCGCTTTCGGAAAACCTTGTCATCTTGAACTTTTTTTTTCGTGAAGCAGGTTGAGGCACGAACCTAAGAATACTTGCGCAGATGGCGCTTTGAGCACGCTCGCCAAGCCCTCGACGTTGCGTCGCCGCATCGCCCTGTGCAGAGGCAGCGATGGGTGCCCTTCGAGCCCCAAGCCCGCCTTCGCAGCGAATGCACTCTCTTGGTCGTCGCCGGTGGCGACTTGCGCGCGGAAGCCTTGTCCGCAGCTTTTGGGGACGAAATAGCCTGATATCCTATGCATGTACACCCTCGAAGCCTGACCATGCCGCTGCGAGGTCCGCAGCCCGTAGCTGTCGCTCCCAGTACACTCGGGCACAACGGACGAAGCGGAGGTTGAGAAACGCGACATCGACGCCTTGGCGGGAAAGAAGTCGACATCTATTCTTAGTTGTGCCTTGCGCTCTCTCACAGAAAAAAAGTTGCTGTGGACAAGGTTTTCCGAATCTGCTGTAAGTGATTATGGGTGCATGGTGCAGCTCACTCTTATATGCACTTTGCCCACCCGCGTTTGAGGTGAATGGCAACAATACAAAAGGCTTCGAAGGCCGGATCGAGAATGACGGTGAGAGCGGGAGACGCATGCGGACCGCCAGCTATAGCAGCGGGCGTCGCGGACATACATACGAGCAGTGCTGAATCGCAAGATGCAAGATGGAGAGCCTCTGGAGCCTAGTTCAAAAGCTGCTTCGTGTTGGCTATCCTCCGCGAAGAGGATAGAGATATTTGCGCGCGAACACCTTCGAAGATGGAGGTATTCAGGAACTGAGGTAAAATGCTATGGACGATCCAATGTACCTGTATAATAGAAATTCATTCAATGAACATCATCACGAAGAGGATCATACAGCATCGTTTTGTATGCGAGAGGACGCAGATGCTCTCGAGAGTTGGAGGCCCCGGTGAGGGGATACTCAGCAGGCATCTTGGCGAATCGGCAACTTCCGTCCGCATCTGCGGGCAAGTAGAACCTCGCGCACCGCGGCCGTCGCCAGAGGTGTCGAAGTGGAGCCCGAGAGCTGTAAGGTCGCAGGCCGTCTGCTTTGGGTTCAATTGAAGGGCCGTGCCTGTTGCTCTGGCCCAAGGATTCCTGCGGGTGTCCGTTGACCGTACTTCGGTTGGTGCGCGCCCGCCAATTGCTAGCAAAGCGCCAAGCCCTTGATACTGCTTGTGACTTACCTGGGATTATTCCGTGACAAGAAAAGAACAAAGACAGACCGATGCAAGCAGGCAGTAGATGATCTCGAAAGCGCGATGTACAGGTTCATGATGTGTACTGATTGCGAACGAAGCTGGCGGGTGCGCCATTGCGACGCATGGCTCCCAGGTGTACTGGAAAAGAACACTCAGTCAAGGTAAGGGATGGGCAGTAGAGGTAAGCGCACCTGGTCTTCTCTCCCATCCGCGCGTGCGAGCAGCACTTCCCTTGAGAGCGAGACTGCGATCGACAAACTTCCGTACTTTCGCTGAAGGGATTGTTGCAGCCGCAGACGGATGCTTGGGACCGGATGAGTTGACTCGGAATGTGCGCGCGCTGGAGGGAAAGGCTCGATAAGTCAAAAGGACGATGCGAAGGTCGATCGACTACGCACCCCAAGACGATGTCCTTCGCGCCCGACTTAGGTCGCCGACGCTTCTTCTGCTTCTTCCCCGCTGACTTGTCTGCGTCCTTCTTTGCGTCTCCTTTCGAGGGACGGTAGGAGGAGGCGAATGCGGAGGTGAAGAAGTGATCGGGGAGGTGATTGGGATTTGAGGGGAAGACGACCTCGTCTTCGGAGGCTTCGCTGTCGTCCTCGTCGTCTTCGTCCATGTCTCCATCATCGTCGCTGCCCCCTTCAGAGTCATTATCTCCTAGCATCTCCTCGTCCTCGTCCTCTTCTTCATCTTCGTCCCCTTCCTCATCCGACTCCCTCTCCGCCTCGCGCATCGCCTTCTCCATACGTGCTATGGCAGCCGAGTCCGCGCCGTCGTCGCTCCCCTCATCCTCGTCGCTCTCATCCTTCCCTTTCCTGCCGGGTTTCCGATCCTTCGCCTGCTCCTTCAGCTGCTGATCGCGCCGCCTATTCTTCTCGCGCTTCTTCTCGTTCAGCTCAGCATGATGCTGCGTGAGCGCCTTCGAGCGCTCGCGAGCTGCGGTTTTGGATTGGGTAAGGGTGACCGCCTCAGGGGCGTCGTCGTCGCTGGAGTCGGAGTCAATGAGACGAGGTGCCATGATGAAGGAAGTTAAGGATCGTCGCGTTGTACACTATTTGTCCGGCGCTAGCAAAATGCTGTCCACGTGGTTACGAGAACAATGCTTGCCTAAAGGGGAAACGATCAAGGCGCGAATATCCGCTTCTTATCCCTTTCTATGCGAAGAACATAGAGGAGTGCGATGACCCCTTGTAATTGCGATGAATGAGATAGTTGTACAGTGCGAGTCATGATCTGAACGGTTCCTACGCATTAAATGCTGTCCACGATGAGCCTCTCCGGCGTCTCCACGAACCCACGCCAACACTCAACAAACGCAGCCATCTCCGCCCCTTCCACCACACGGTGGTCAGCGCTCCAGCTGACGCCCACCTTCAGCCGCCTCTCGCCACTGCCATCCCCACGCTCAACGTCCCACACCCACTTCGCCCGCCCGATGGCGACGATGGCGACTCCGCCGCCTGGCACAAGGACTGGGTGCGCGAAGTCGCCCTGCCCGATGGCTCCGACGTTCGATACGGTCAGAGTGCCTCCGCGCTTGGGCATTTCGTTCGGTGTCAAGCCGCATGGCACCTGGCGTCCCAGATGCGAGAGGCGCTTGAGGGTGGATGCGAGGCCGAAGACGGACTGGGTGTCCACTCCTTGCAGCGTGGGGGTGTACAACCCGGTCGGTGTAGACAGCGCAATGGAGATGTCGGCGTGGGGACGTACGGTCAGAGTTGGTTTCGCTTCTGGCGCAGTGTTCGGAGTGATGGTCGAGCGGAAAATTGGCCATTCGAGCATTGCTCGCGACAGCGTCTTCAGGAGGATGGGCAGGAAGGTGAGTTTGGTGAATTGTTGATGCTCAGCTACGCGTTGTGCCGTAGACGCTGGGAGTATGCCCAGTGCCGCAGGATCGACAAGGACAGGACCTTGTGAAGACGAAGGAAGGTAGTGAGGGGGTATATGGTTGTTGAAGACAGGCATCATGTTATGCAGCGCCGTAAGATCCAGCGTGGATGAGTATCTGCAACGAGTTAGTGTCTATGTCAAGCTAGCAAGCTCGGAGCTACGTACCCAAAGTGTGGTATCTCAAGACTCTTCACCATTGCTTTCCACATACCATAGCGCGTTCGTCCAAGCTCTACTACTACATCCTGCGCTACTGGCGCCGCGGATGAACTTGAAGACGGTTGACCCGTCATGCGAGCAAGGTACGCCTCCACATCCCGCTTCTCGACACGCCCATCACGGCCGCTGCCCGGCGCGATCTCCGTCAGGTCGACGCCGTTCTCGCGGGCAAAGTACCGCACGGCAGGTTTTGCGAGAACGTTGACATTGACGGGCTTGCCATCGACGGCAGGATCGTATGTGGGGTCTAGCGGGTGCTTTTTGCGCGCTGGCGAGGAAGGTGTAGAGGGAGGAAGGGGTGATCCTGCGCGTTCTTCCTTTGGTGGCGGCTGCGACTTCGACGCGTCCGGCGTTTCTAGCACAGAGGGATCCGCGCTGTCCAGGACTTCATCATCGACCTCTATGAGGCATAAGCCCTCTCCGACCTTCGCAATTTCGCCCTCCTGCACCAGCAACTCCGTGACCACGCCGTCAAACGGGCTTGTGATCTCCACCGACGCTTTATCGCTCTGCACCTCGCACAGCGGGTCGAACGACGCGATCTGCGACTTGGGCTTCACGTTCCTGCGAGTCCGTCAGCGACTGGAAGAGCGCGCTCAGTCCGCCGGACGGAACTTGGGGAGGGGGATGGGTACCATTTGATGACCTCGCATTCAGTGATGCCCTCGCCGATGTCTGCTAGCTTGAATCGCTGGAGGCTCTTCCACAAGGCAGAGGAGGAGTGTAGATGGGTCCTCAGCGCTGGACGACGAGCAGCGAGGCGGAGACGACGCGCGAACATGGCGGACGTAAACAAGAGAAGGTCCGATGAACATGGCGGAAATCCGGAGGGTCAGATGATGGCGCTGGCGGGCCCTGCGGGCGAAGAAGTTCCTCCATGTCAGAGACGTCAACTATCTCGCCCAAGAGTGGCGGGCGTGGTAAACTGCTGCATAACATCTATATCGCAGAGTGAGCGAGATGCGTCGGTCAAAGGTGCGGGGAAATTGGACTTCACGTGTGGGGTTCAATTGTCGGCAATTGCCGTTCCTTCTTGCCTCTGCAAAGTCATGTCGGATTTCTTGTTCTCGCTGCGAACATCGTCACTGTGGTCGCACCCCCTGCTTCTCGCTCTTCCTGCACTCTATATATTGCACAAGACACTCAGGCGACCGACAAGACTTCGCAAAGTCACCCATGATGAAGAGCGTGTCCTCATCCTCGGTGCTTCCAGTGGAATTGGGCGCGCTATAGCTGAAAAGTATGCAAAGCGCGGCGCTCGCGTCTGCATCGTCGGAAGACGGCAAGATCAAGTGGATGAAGTCATACTGCTGTGCAGGGGCTTGTCTTCGACGGGAACGGATAATACCATACTCGGAATTGCTGCAGACTTCGCGAATGCGGAGGACCTCGTCAAGATCAGAGAACAAATTCAGGCTGGTGAATATTCTGTGTCCCTTACATATAAACCGGAGATCTGACTCGAAATGCTCAGAATGGGGAGGACTGGACACCCTGGTAGTCGCTGCAGGCGTGTCCGCTCTGCGCCCACTGATGGAGGTCGCCGGAGTCGAAACCACCAAGTCTGGCTTCTCTCCTGACCATGCTTCACTAGAGGGTATACAGAAAGCCTCCGATGTTGCCTCTGCTGCCATACACAGCAACTATATAGGCCCTCTCATGTCCGCTGTGGCATTCGTAAGTCCATCAGAAACCTCCCCTACTCAAGTTTCCCACAACACCCTCGCAGATCCCTCTTCTCTCAGAAACATCGAAAGCGCCATCCATCCTACTGATCTCCTCACTCGCCTCCGTCATCCCAGCGCCCACCCGCTCCATCTACGCGTCCACCAAGGGCGCATCGCTCTTGCTCTACCAATCCCTCGCCATCGAGCACCCGAACATCGCCTTCTCGCACATCATGCCGTCGACCGTCGAGGGCGACTTCCGCGCGTCTGCGGTCGACGCGGGCCCCGTGCGCGAGGCGAATCCGAACAAGCACGGCCTCAAGCGCGAATACGTCGCGGAGCACTGTATTCGGGCGGTCGATGAAAGGCAGCGGACGGTGTTTTTGCCTTGGACGATGCGGGTGGGGCATTTGTTATATTGGCTGTGGCCGGCGTTTGTGGAAAGGCAGGCGAGGAAGAAGTACAACTTTGAGACGCAGGGATGAGCGGGATCATGATATGAAAGAGTTCTTTTGGAACTCATTTGCGGCAGTGGTGGACGGGGTTGGCAGCACGTACCGGTGTCGGACGTCTATGAAGTTTGGCACAAGGAAGGTCAGGTTGTCAGTTGCTTCTATCGTGCTTGCAAGAGCCACGGGCTCAAGCGCTCGCCGCCAACATCGGACATCGGCAATGAACAGGTTACTCCAGCCTCCCTTCGACTCCTTCGACGCGATCTGTCACACAGTCACGTAACGGTTGATGATGTCCTCAAATGCCGTCTAGCCATTCCCCGAATTGCAGGTCTTCGATCGGACATGCCATTTATTCATGCCCATCGGTGGTCTACTACCTTCGCGCTGTCCCTGGCGATTATCGCGAGCGTCACATCCAGCAGCGCCACCAACAATCGCTCTCGCACGTGAGCCTATCGTCGAAACACTGCTCGCTACCTCTCCTGGATATTGGTATGATGGGCTCCAACCATTTGCACTGCAATACACCACGCGCAAGGAGGTGTAGACAGGCCCATTGATACATAAGAGGGGCGTCGGGAAGGTGTGTGGGGATATGTTTTTCTTCTGCTATCATGACCTCTTCCTGCGCTGTGTCTGTCTCCGAGCGCCTTACGGGTTCTTCGCGCGCTATGCGCTCTTCTGCGAGTGCCATGAACACCTTGTGTACCTCTGCCCTCAAATCGAGGCCACTTTTGAGCGCCGTGGCATGCGCGCTTGTCATACAGCTTTCAAGTCTTCCCAAAACCGCAGCTTTCGAAGTCTGCAGCGACGGGTAAGTTGTTCATGATCACATTTGTAAGCTTAGCTCACGGCATGTTTGTTGTTACAGCCAAATCGCCAACGCGTGCGACCATAGTGGGCCGACATTCAGCAGCGACGGCTTCGACAAGATACCCATCATCATAGGTGTGGTAGTCGGTGTTTGTGAGTCACAGCCTTTTACTGGACTCCCCTTCATCCATGCTACTATACCATTTGCGGGCTCCTTCTCCCATATCGTTATTGTGACTCTTCCGGTACTTATAAAGCGCCCTTCGCAGTCTTCCTCCTCTTCATTGCCGCGGGCACCTTCGCTTTCTATCGCTGGCGCCGCATCCGTAGGTTCCAAGAAGAGTACAGACGGCGTGCGCAGGAAGGCCTACGCGCCGAGAACGCTGCCTACGGTCCACCGTACGCTGGAGGACCCGCATTCACGGGAGGAACGGCAGGCCAAATACATATGATGTCGGGCCAACCTGCCTTGATCACGACCCATCATGCCGCAATGAGTCTGCACACGATGGGGAGCCCACCTACACCTATGATGAGCCCACCCACCACGACGCGCTCATGGTTCGGGACCTCCGCGTACGAACCAGTTGGGCAACCGGCGGACGCGTATCATCCTCACGTTGGCGGGTTCGGTGGCATGGACTCCTTCCACCATGGCGGGATGCAGTTGCATGATTACTCGACTGGTGGGGGGATGGGACATAGCTCCGGTGGGATGGGGATGAGCTCGTCGAGTGGGATATGATCTTCGCGGGTGGTAGCTTGATGACCGAGCTATGGACTTCTTTCCCTGCTCCTGTATCTCTTATGTATTAGAGTGTATTCGCCCATTAAAAATTCAAGATCCAAAACCGGTACATGCCAAACTAATTGAGCACCGAGCATCTTCATACTACGAATTTGTTTCGGTAAGTTACGAGAATCGTTGGTGGGCTCTACACTCACAAGTGCGGGCAGCCCTTCAGTCACCCTGTCTACACGTCGTTTCACGACGGCGGGCGGTGCTGGACGGTCGTCGGGGCCCGTCTGCCAAGTCTCGCCTTAAGAAGTGCGAGAACAACCGGTCCAAGAAGGGTTGCGCTGGTCAGCTCGCCGTGCGCCACTGCGAAAAGATCCTGGATCTCGTCAGTCTTACTACGAAAGTGCTTTGAAGATCCAAAAATGAATCGGCATGTTCATAACGGAATTATTAACGAGCGAATACACTCTATTCTCTCTGCATCTAAACTTCACGACGTCAACCACGACGATGTCTCCTTACAATTTATATCACGAACACCTTCATCGGACTGGCTACTAGCACTATCGATTAGTATAGGTACTGAAGTCCTCGCTGGGTATCAGCAAACAGTCGATATCGTACGGTTGCCCGTGTATTACAATTCCCTTAAGGTTCCGATCGTTCTATGGGGCAGCAGCAACACTGTTCAGAGGAAACTCCCCTTGACGTATTACTTCTCTTTCCGGTGCTCCTGGGGACCAAGTCAGCCTCAGGTAGTCGCGAAAGGAGAATGCCCGATCCACTAACCGGCGTATGCGTCGATTCATAATCCACATGCACGTACGCGCGCTCGACGCCCGGCAGCGTCTCGAGCTTGTCCTGCAGCACCTGGCTCACGTCGTGCGTGTGCCGAAGCGTGGCGTGCTCGTCCATGACGATGTCGACCTCGACGATAATGTCGGGGCCAGACTGTCCGATTGGTGGATAGTCAGAATCATAGACAGACAAGGAGGGAAGAAGTGCTTGGAAAGGGAGGAGGCAGGCGACGTACATGGTACGCCCGCACCGTATCCACAGAGATGATGTCCGGCGTGAAGGTCATGGCCTTATATATGACGAGGTGTATGAACTCGGGCGAGGCAGACTTGCCCGTCAAGAGTTCGAATTCGTGATAGATCGTGCGTGCCCAGGAGAGGATGGTCCCAAGGGCGATCTGAAGTAGTGTTAAGTGTGAAGTGATGTGGGTGATAAGGTAGACTGACGATCAGACCGCCCATCGGGTCAAGGACTGGGGATATCGTCAGGCGGAGCCCATCAGTAAGATAAAGAGGACCTACACCACGCCCACTTGCTACCACCTGCTGACATGAGCAGACCTGCAGACGCACGTCAGTCTATGATCCGAGGGGCATGGTACAAACACTCGCACCGAATCCATTGACGAACAAGTCGTTCCTATGATCCTCCCACAGGACCTGCACCTGGCTCGAGTGCTGGCGGATGGTGAAGCAGTAGAGGAAGAGGAAGATCTTCACGCCGAGCGCGACGGAGACCGCGATGACGGATGGAAGGTGGAAGTCGTTCAGGTCATTGCCCTTGTGCGTGATGAGCGTGCGAGCTGCCTCGGTCACGACGACGAGGTTGACGGAGGCCATGCTGATGATGGTCAGAGCGACACAAAAGGCAACAGGGAGATGACGCACAGGAAACCTAAGGTGAAAAACCAACATCAGATAGGCGCCGCAAATCATGAAAGTACACTGACCGTAAACAATGTTCCCCGTTGTCTCTAGCCTCGAGCCACCTACAGGCCATCGGTTGGCGTCGAGCTTTTGCGACTTGCGGTGTAACCAGTCAAGCACGAAGTTGCTCGCCGGGTCGAAGACAGAGTCGATAGCGGTGGCGAGGAAAGACAAAGATCCTGATGTGATCGCAGCGTACACTATAGACGTCGGTGAGGGGACAGCTCGGAGAAAAGACGAGGAAACTTACACTGCAATCCCGAAAGGACAATGTTTGACACTAAACTTGCGTATATTGCTATATGGACCTGAGGCTGTGTCAACACATGTTTTCGTGAAGGGGCGTTGAGCTTACAGGCAAGCGGTTCGCTGCCTCCGCCTGACGAGCCTGCTCAGAGTGAGCCTCCATCGGCATGAGCATGGCGTCGATGAGCTATATGTGGCATCAGCGTCCAGCCTGTTCCTTGCGGCGCTTACGCACCTCATTCTGGCGCTTTTGGTACTCTGCTATCCGGCGACCCTTGCGCGAGCGCTTGCGCAGCTCTGAGAGCTCGTCCTCGGACTTGCGGCTCTTGCTGAACGAAAGAGGATCGTCGTATGGCATCTCCGGGCTGCTCTCCAGGTCTCTGGGACCCAGAACAGCGGGACGCGCGCCCGAAGCAAACAAGGTTGTCTGCGGGTCCAGAACGCGGCGGTCAGCGGTCATGGCGTTGCCTCAAAGTCAGCAGCCAGGTGCTCACAGGTTTTCCGTTCTCAACGCCGGTGGAGGACATCGCGCGCTGGGGGATGGGGGACGCGGGCGCGGGATGCTGGTGGGAGGAAAACAAGCTGTTAAAAGGCACACGCACGTTTGTAAGATTGGATATCGGCTCCACATGCCGCTCGGACAAAGGGACCCGAGTCAGCGGTAATCGGAACTAATCGCGGCTGCCGAACCGTGCCGAGCCAACCCAGTGGCACCCGCGCATGACGCCAACATGCACCGGGATTCTGGTATGAGCTTGGCGCAGGCGTCTGCCTCACCCCATCGATGCTGCAGCCGACTTTTGAGCGCCCAGGGAGCCAGAACACACGATGGACGGCGTAAAACATGTTCTCTGTGCTTGGCACGCAGCATCGAACTGCCAGCACCAATCCGAATTGATCATGGCGGTCGGTGATCTCGGCGAAGTTCAAGTTGTTAGCCGGTGCGAGTCCTTTCCATCAGAAAGTTGTTGTGAAGCTCTGCATTCACCCCTTGGCATCGACCAGACGACAGTCCTAAAGATGTACAAGGAGGGTTATTCTAATCGATAGGTCAACCAGGCAAGTCCTTCTCCAAGAACAAGTACCTCTCGATGCCTGGAGACGTCGCGAGATCAGGGCCTTCAGTGCGTATGTGAAGTCTCTGAGGCGCAGGAAGCAGACAAGACGGCGTGCGAGAACGGTGGTGGCGGTCCTCCCGCTGACGACGTTCGCGTCGATACTCATCGCGGTCGACTTCCTCAAAGTCCGCATAGTCCGCCAGCACCGATTCCGTGACGGCTGTCTCGCCGCTCGCGTCACTCCGTATTGTCGAGCGGCGCGAGGGAGGGTGATGCCGGCGGTGTTCCGCAGGCAGCTCGCTGGCGCGGGTCGAGCTGCGCGATGGCGAGGTGCGAGTGTATTGAGGGTGCAGCATGTGGTCCATGGACGGGTAATAGTCTCGCGAGGACCTGCTGGAAGGACGATGCTCGCGATGCTCGGACGAGCGGGACGAGCGAGGTGCGTGCGAGGGTTGATAGTGAGGCTCGCGAGACGATGAGGAGCGATATCCGCCATAGACTTGCCTAGACGAGGGATGGTACGAATCCCTCGTCGACGATCTGGACAATGACTGGGAGCCCAACCATGATGCGGCGTATTCGTCTCTTCTCGAGTACTCCCGGTTCAAAGACGGAGGCCGATACTCCTGCCGCGTCGGACGACGCGGCTCGCGCATCACCTCGACCGGCGCCGCATACAGCGGCACAGGCATCCCACACCCATAGCTATGCGGGACGGCCACCTGCGGGTGCCCATGGCACGAGCTCGCGGGCGACGCCTGCTTAAGCGCGGCAAGCGCCGTGGCCAGGTCGCCTGGAAGGGTTGTTGAGGAGCCAAAGCTGCTGGCACTGGTCTGACGAGAGAGTTTCTCCGCGTCACGCTGGCGCGCTTTGCGAAGGGCGCTGCGTTGGCGGAAGCCGAGGTAGATGGCAATGAGGAGGATGGCGCCGACGATAGAGATGGGCACGGCGAAGGCGGCGGTGGGGACGGGTGTGCGGGAGGAGAGAACCTCAGGAGAGCTGGGAGGGGGAGGAGCAAGCGACGCGACTGGTGCGCTGCTGGCAGCGACGAGCGAGGGCGTGCTGGTGGCGGCGAAAGGAGCTTGAGCCTGAGCGGGGTCCTCGGCGTTGTTCAGGGCAGCGGGGGCGGCCGGAGGTGGATTGGGGCTGGCAGGAGCGGATTCTGTAGGCTGCTTCAGTATCTGTCGCCGAGAGAATGAAATATGGGAACACTCACTGCTCAGCGAGAAAGTAGGCGACCGCGATCTCGTCCCATAGTCGTCCTCCATGCTCAAATAGTACGGGTGGTCCGCGGTGACGCTCGGGACAGCCCTGTAACACCCAATTAGCACCCAATTCAGCCTCGTTCATCCCAATAACACGCACATAGACATCATCGACGCGCCCCCACTACGCGTTACGTCCGGCCACGTCTGCGATCCGCACCCGCCGATATCAGAGCCACGCGATTCGAGTCCATCGTCGGAGCGCGACTCAATTCCGTCGTTCTCTGAATCACCGTCGCCGCCATTATCGTCACCATGTCCGCCTTTGGCCAAACAGAGGCGGAAGGACGGGGAAGTGATATCCTTGTCTGCGGTCCATTTGGCGACGAGCGTGTCTGCGGGGCCGTAGATGTCGCCCGCCGAGGGGCTGAGCCAGGTTACGTCGGCAAGGGCGGGGTGGGCGAGGAGGAGGGTGAGGAGGGCAGTTTGGACGGTTCTGCGAGGATAATTGTGCAGGGTCCGGCCTCTGCGATTGGGGGAGGGCATCTTGGTTGATGAGATGGTAGTTGGATATCAGCAAAGAGGTAAAGGCGGGACCAGCGCGGGTGCCGTCAAGGCAATATATGAAGCAGAAGACGAGCACGCCGGCGTGTCGTTATTATGGAGGTGGTAGGAGGAGGAGGAGGGAGGCAACGGGTGCTAGGAGTTCTGGCGTCGCGTGCGCCGGAGGCTGACGCGGAGGGGTTGAGCTGTCAGACAGTATTCCGGCAAGCAGATTGACAGCAAGAGACCAGAGCGTGCCCTTGTTGCCGCATTCGTGGTCGTGATCGTAGACTACGATGTCATAGCGGTTCATGCACCAGGAGAAGACGCAGTAGAATCCACGTCCGTTTTAGTGTAATGGCTTGCTAATGACCTGGTCGAGAATTGTGCAAGTTGCTCCCTGGAGGTAGAAATATGAGCGACATCCGAGTTTGTCATCTCAAAGCTTACCGTTTTTTGTCACGCAGCTGCGTGAGCATCTTCAGGACTTGATCTTGATCTTCGACTACAGACTCGCCACCAGGCATGGCTACAGCAAACTCCTTGGCCCGCGCGAGGGTGAGCTTGAAGTCGTTAGTCTGACGCATCGTTAGCATTCAGGTGTCCTCTTAAGTAATAGACTGGTCACTAACCGCGTCCAAGATGGCACCTTTCGCGTCATTGGTTGTGATACCCTCAGGTCGCTGGCTCAGCTCGAGCACATTGGCCAATTTCGGCATGAGGCCTTCATAGAGCGATGCAGGCACAGCCGACTTGTTGTCGAAGGGCTTCTGGTCACTGCCTTCGGACATTCCGAGAAGTATAAGCGCCGGAAAACAAGGCAGACAGATAAAGTTCCAAGAAAAGAACAATAGCGGCCCCGGTCACGCATCACACACAATGTGACTCAACGTGATACTCGGCTTAGTCAGGTTTTCCGTTTTCGCTCATTCTTGTTCCCAACCGTCACCGCCGCCGCGACGAGTCTCGAGTTCCGCTTCGGTCCCTCGAGTATCTTCGTAGCCAGTGCCCCGACGGAGCTCCAGGAGACGCTTGACCGCGTCTGCTGAGCGTTTTCCACGCGTTTATCGGCCTAGGAGTCCTCCCGGAAGCCGCGCGCAAAACACCCGCCCCCCTCGCGCAACACCACCACCTTACACATCTACGACTAATTCTGCCTCGCTACGCGACGAGGAAGAGGAACTTGAGCTTTAGACTGTGCTACACGACCCCTACCCAGCATGCTTGGACACCAGTTCGCGTACTCGGCCGCGCCTGTGCGCAAGGTCAAGGAGGTTCAGTTCGGTATCCTGTCTCCGGAGGAAATCGTGCGTGGCATTGCATCATGAGCTGTTTTCTTTGCTGACTATCTGTTTAGAAAGCCAACTCTGTGGCGAAAATTGAGTTTCCCGAGATCAATGACGAAGGCACTCACCGTCTCAAAACGGGTGGCGTCAACGACCCTCGCATGGGCACCATCGACCGCAACTTCAAGTGCCAGACCTGTGGTGAAGGCATGTCCGAGTGCCCGGGCCATTTCGGTCACATCGAACTGGCGCGACCAGTCTTTCACCCTGGTGCGTGGCACACCTACCGGATCTCGCACATGTGAAACTCACCTATCCCGTGCTCAGGTTTCATCGTCAAAGTGAAGAAGATCCTGGAGTGCATCTGCGTGAACTGTGGAAAGCTGAAAGCCGACATCGTGAGTGCTCGCTCTCCTCGTGTCCGTTTGCACCCCCACCATCCCAATTTTCTGGGGGCTCTTCCTGTATACCACGGGAAACCCCGAGCCCGCGGCGTGTTGTGCTCGGCCGGCCTGAACGGGGTCTCGCGCGTCCTCGGTCGCTTGATCGCCGCGAGACCCACTGCACACGTTCTGCGCTGCTGGGCATGCTCCTGCGTGGTGAAATGGGGGGCCGAACGGCAGTATACGAGCGAGTCGCATGGTCTCAAGGACCGTCCGATCCTGCGCGTGTGGTTCCTCCTTGCGATGTCTGTAAAGCAGACGGAGCTTGTGAGCATGTGCAAGCACATTATTGAACGCTGCTGTTACGAAACACATTCTCTGTATGTAGACGGCTCGCTAACACCTCCATTTCCATGTCTGCTTTTGCACCTTATCCCTCGTGCCCGCTGTTGCATACGATGCTGGCTTGTTTGTGTGAGATAGTCCGACCCCTCTTTCGCGGACAGGATCCGACACGTTCGGGATCCGAAGCATCGCCTGGCGGCCGTTTGGGCGTACTGCAAGGGCAAAATGATGTGCGAGACGGATGACCCCAAGGAAGAGGGCCAGGAAGATCACGAAGAGAAGAAAGGCCACGGCGGTTGCGGCCATATTCAGCCTGTGATCAGGAAGGAGGGCTTGAAAATGTTCGTCCAGTACAAGAAGGCCAAGGACGACGACGATGTAGGCAAATTCCTCTTCACCCGTAACTTTCCTGACCCCATCGTAGGAGGGCAAGTCGGTGCAGTCTGAGAAGCGCCTCATCATGCCGTCCGAGGTTTACACGACGTTCAAGAAGATGTCTGAGGACGATTTGCGCTTGCTCGGTTTGTCCGAGGAGTACGCAAGGCCCGAGTGGATGATCTTGACTGTCTTGCCCGTCCCGCCACCCCCAGTCCGTCCCAGTATCGCGATGGACGGTGGTGCCCAGAAGAGCGAGGATGACTTGACGTACAAGCTCATCGAGATCATCAAGGCGTCCGGGAACGTACGGCGGTGTGAGCAGGAGGGCGCACCCGCACACGTCGTGAACGAGTTCGAGCAGTTGTTGCAGGTTGGTATAGGTTGATATTCCGTTCGTGCACCATGCTCACCTGCCGAAGTTCCATGTTGCGACGTACATGGACAACGACATTGCTGGTATCCCGCAGGCGATGCAGAAGTCCGGTCGTCCGATCAAGGCGATTCGCGCGCGCCTAAAGGGCAAGGAGGGTCGTCTGCGTGGTAACTTGATGGGCAAACGTGTGGACTTCTCGGCGCGTACTGTCATCACCGGTGATCCGAACCTCGAGCTCGACCAAGTTGGTGTACCGAGGAGTATCGCGATGAACCTGACCTTCCCTGAGCGAGGTGAGCAATACGACTATACCACTCACCGCATAGACTCATACCGCCCAGTCACACCGTACAACATCGACTACCTGCAGACGCTAGTACGGAATGGGCCTACAACTTACCCTGGTGCTCGCTACGTCGTCCGTGATACAGGAGAACGTATAGATCTGCGGTACAACAAGCGTGCGGACGCGTTCTTGCAGTTTGGGTGGATCGTGGAGCGGCATCTGAAGGACGGAGAGTGAGTGTTCGCAATGGTCCCGGCATGACAACACGCTAATCTGTTGTTCAGTTATGTGCTCTTCAACCGTCAGCCTAGTCTGCACAAGATGAGTATGATGAGCCATCGGGTGAAGCTCATGCCGTACTCCAGTAAGTTTCTTGGTCGCCTACGCATGTCTGAGGTACTGATTCGTCGTATAGCCTTCCGTCTGAACCTGTCCGTGACGCCTCCTTACAACGCCGATTTCGACGGTGATGAGATGAACATGCAGTATGTATACGGTCTTCGTCTGGCCCAAGTTCATTCACTCATTGCTACTCAGTATACCCCAGAGCGAGGAGACAAGAGCAGAGCTCAGCCAGATCGCATGGGTGCCGCGTCAGGTGCGTCGACACGCTTTCGCCGCTCGGGATATGACACTGACATGATTTATAGATTGTTACGCCTCAGTCCAACAAGCCCGTCATGGGTATCGTGCAAGACACGTTGTGTGGTATCCGCAAGTTTACCTTGCGCGACTGCTTCATGGATTGGAACCAGGTGCAGAACATCTTGCTCTGGGTACCCAGCTGGGATGGCAGCGTACCCATACCCGCTATCTTGAAGCCGAAGCCCTTGTGGACGGGGAAGCAGATTCTCAGTATGGTCATCCCCCGTGGTATCAACATCGCGCGGAAGTCGGAAAAGGGTGGCTCTGCGCCACCTGCAGACGACGGCATGTTCATTGAGAACGGCGACATCATGTATGGTGTCGTCGACAAGAAGACTGTCGGCGCTTCGCAGGGTGGTCTCATCCACGTCGTATTCCGAGAGAAGGGTCCGGAGGCCACGCGCACCCTCTTCACTGGGTTGCAGCAGGTCGTCAACTACTGGCTCTTCCATAACGGCTTCAGCATTGGCATCGGCGACACCATCGCGGGCCCGGACGTCATGGCGAAGATCACGAAGACGATCGACCAGCAGAAGGAGAAGGTGAAGGAGCTCACCGCCGACGCCTACTGGGACTTGCTCAAGCCCATGCCGGGTATGACCATCCGCGAGACGTTCGAGAGCAAGGTCAACCACGAGCTGAACAAGGCTCGTGACGACGCCGGAAAGGACGCGCAGGACGGCCTGAAGGACGACAACAACGTCAAGCAGATGGTGGTGGCAGGTTCCAAGGGTTCCTTCATCAACATCTCGCAGATGTCTGTGTGCGTCGGGCAGCAGAGTGTGGAGGGCAAGCGTATCCCCTTCGGCTTCCGTCATCGCACTTTGCCGCACTTCACCAAGGACGACTACAGTCCAGAATCCCGCGGCTTCGTCGAGAACTCGTACTTGCGTGGCCTCACACCGCAGGAGTTTTTCTTCCACGCAATGTCGGGTCGTGAAGGTCTCATCGACACGGCCGTCAAGACCGCCGAGACCGGTTACATCCAGCGTCGTCTCGTCAAGGCGCTGGAAGATGTCATGGTCTGCTACGACGGTACTGTGCGCAACTCACTCGGCGATCTTGTCCAATTCATCTATGGCGAGGACGGCATGGATGGCGCCTTCATTGAGCGGCAGGGTGTTGACACGCTCCTCATGGGCGACCGGGAGATGGAGAAGAAGTACAAGATCGACATCACGGACTACGGCGAGAGCAGGCTTCCGGCTGGTGTCCTCCAGGTCGGCCTCATCGACAACCTGAACCAGCAGGAGGCGTTGGACTTGCAGGAGAAGTTGAATCAGGAGTGGGAGCAACTGCGTGCGGACCGCGACGAGCTTCGCCTCTACGTCTTTCGGGGCTACGACTACCGCAACGCGCCACAGTACCTCCCGGTCAACCTCACTCGCATCACGCAGAACGCCATGCAGATCTTCCATATTGACAGGCGAAAGCCGAGCGATCTTCACCCGGGCTACATCGTCGACCAGGTCCGCGGCCTCTGCGAGCGCGTTAGCGGTGTGCTCCGCGAAGACAACGAGTTCAGCCGTGAGGCGCAGGACAACTCGGCCAGGCTGTTCCGCATGCTTCTGCGCGCGCACTTCGCTGCGCGGAAGGTGCTCACTGTCTGGCACTTTACGCAGCAGGCGTTCGACTGGGCCATCGGGGAAGTGGAGACGAAGTTCAACCAGTCGTTGGCGAACCCGGGCGAGATGTGCGGGACCCTAGCGGCGCAGTCTATCGGCGAACCGGCGACGCAGATGACGCTCAACACCTTCCACTACGCCGGTGTGTCCAGTAAGAACGTCACGCTCGGTGTTCCTCGGCTGAAGGAGATCATCAACGTTGCCGCGAACATCAAGACGCCAGCGCACACTATCTACCTCGTGCCCGAGAAGGCGCAGAGTAGGCTTGGTGCGAAGGCCGTGCAGGAGCAGCTCGCGTTCACGACGTTACGCACTGTCACCGCTGCTGTGGAGATCTGGTACGACCCGGACACGCGCAACACAGTCATTGAAGAGGATCAAGAGATGATTGGGTCCTTCTGGGACATTGCCGATGCCGACCCAGGCTCCCCTGAGTACGAGAAGTATCAGCGCCAGTCGTCGTGGCTTCTCCGTCTCGTCCTCGACCGTAGGGCTATGATCGACCGCAAGGTCGACGTCGACTACGTCGCCAACCAGATCATCAACAACTTCAAGACCGATCTCGTCGTCATGTGGAGTCAGGATGCCTCAGAGGACACGATGATCATCCGGTGTCGTGTCGTGAGCGGCGAGGAGAAGACGGAGGACGGGCTTGAGGACATCGAGGAGGATGTGTTCCTGCGTCAGCTGGAGAACACGATGCTCAACTCCATCGTCTTGCGCGGTGTGAAGGGCATTGACCGTGTCTTCCTGAGCGAGAAGGACAAGACCCACATCAACGACGATGGTACTGTCGGCCAGGAGAAGGAGTGGGTGCTCGAGACGAACGGTACGAACTTGAAGGCCGTCATGTGCGTGGATGGTGTCGACTACACGCGCACGTCGTCGAACAACTGCGTGGAGGTGTTCAATACGTTGGGTATCGAGGCCGGCCGCCAGTCCGTGCTGAAGGAGCTGAAGTCGTGTATCGAGTTCGACGGTTCCTACGTCAACTACCGTCATATCGCCCTTCTTTGCGACCTGATGACCCAGCGCGGCACTCTCATGGCTATCACTCGACACGGTATCAATCGCTCGGACACTGGCGCACTCATGCGTTGTTCGTTCGAGGAGACCGTCGAGATTCTCATGGAGGCCGCTGCGGTCGGCGAGAAGGACGACTGCCACGGTGTCGCCGAGAACGTCATGTTCGGGCAGATGGCGCCCATGGGTACCGGTGCTTTCGACGTCGCCCTCGACATCAACATGCTCAAGGACGCGATTGTCGACACGCACCATATGCCGACGCTGGCGGGCGATGGCGGCATGACCCCGGGGCAGGTTGCGATGACGCCGTACGATAGCAACTCGCCAATGTGGGACCAGGGAATGTTCAAGGGCGAGCAGGCGGCGTTCTCGCCGCTAGCGGTCAACGGCAGCGAGGAGCCGAGCGGCGCGTATGGCGGGCTCACTGGCTACGGCCAGAGCCCATACGGCGCGGGCAGCTTCTCGCCTGGACGTCCGGGGTACAGCCCGACCTCGCCGAGCTACTCGCCTGCGTCGCCGAGCTTCGCAAGCGCACAGTCGCCGTTCATCGGCGGTGCATCGCCGTTCGGCGCATCTCCGTATGCAACATCGCCGTTCATCGGTGGCGCGACGTCCCCGACGTACTCGCCGACTTCGCCTGCGTTGAACCTCACGTCGCCGTCGTACTCGCCGACGAGCCCGCGGTATTCGCCGACGTCTCCATCGTTTTCGCCAACGTCACCGAGGTACAGCCCGCAGTCGCCGTCGTTCAGCCCGTCTTCGCCGAGATACTCGCCTACGAGTCCGTCGTTCAGTCCGGCTTCGCCTCGTTGTAAGTTCTCTGTTATCAGTATTACAGGAACTATACTGACTTCTATTCTTCAGACTCTCCCAGTACGTTGTCTGTTCGCTTGGTCATGTATATGTGCTTACCTGTTCTTCTCTTTCCCTTCTCTTTCCTGCAGCTTGTAAGTCTCAATTTCTCCTCCCGCATAGATCAATACTCATCATGCATTCAGCTCCTCAAATGGCTTCTCCCACGTCGCCGAAGTACTCCCCCACCTCACCAATGGCCTCGCCGGCTTCCCCCAGATACTGTAAGCCCAAACTTGCGATTTCCTGTTCGCCTTGCTCACACAGCACAGCCCCCACATCACCCGCATACTCGCCGGCGTCTCCTGCTTACTGTGAGTAGCCTGACTCTTGGAAGGTTGTTTTTACTTAACCTCTTTCATCTCCAGCCCCCACCTCCCCCGCATACAGCCCCTCCTCGCCAACGTGGTCGCCGTCTAGCCCGTCGCAGAACGCCAACGGTCAGAACCAGAATGGCAGCTCGTCGACGAACAACCACTACCAGGCGTCGCCTTCGTGGGATTAGCCTCCAGTCGGTTTGGATCTTGTCTACTTCTTCATCGTCCTCCGCTTGCGTTATATATTCTAGGATTAGTTTAGCTATGTCGCACACCAACAATCACATTCCATACACCACAACGAGCATCATGTGTAGATTATTTGGCATTTTGAATGAACAGTATCGTGTAGATTTGCACACGACATGCCAGTGAGGAGATGAGGACTTCGCCTAAGGGCTTTGCACGGACATGCTCAAAATCCCTTCCCAGAATCCTCTCAATGATTAGCACCGTCGCAGGTTCGAAAGTCCCAAAGTTTGTGCCCTACTGCGAAAGCCTTTCGGAGAACCGTCGGGGTTCCTGTGTGCGTGGGGTTGTGGTGAGAACAATGATTACCGGATTGAGAACAAGGGACGTCCCGATCGGGAAACGCGGAGCCTGATTCGTGTCTTTCTTGGTCCCGACCACCACCGTTCCGACGTGTCGCTTGGCTTTTCTTTTCTTCCTCCAGCCGCCTCTCATGGCCTCTGACTGGGGCTTTAACTTCCGCAACGGCTACGCTTGTGACTCGGATTCGTCCGACGACGATGCGGCGCCGAAGACGGAGACGGACCTGATCAGGGACTTCGACCTGGGTTCGCGCGACGAGGGCGGCGTAAAGTATAAGCCGAATCCGTTCAGTATTGCCAAGATTAATGCGGCGGCGAGAGGAGAACCCACGGCGAAGCAGGGAGGAGGGAAGTCGGGGAAGGCGCAGGGTCGAGGGAAGCCCCAGGCGAAGAAGGCTGGTGGAGGGACGATCGAGCATGCCTTCAAGATGCAGGCTGCACGACCGAGGAACAAGGCGGTGAAGGAACCGGCTGCGAAGCAGGCGCCACGAAGCCGGCCGTTCCAGGATCCCCGCATCGATCGTCCTACTCCCCCTCCTCCCGCGCAGGCACCATCCCCACCGATTATCCTCGCCACCACGAATGCTGCCACCAATCCACTCACAACAGTGGACGCTGCCGCTTTTGCTCCGACCACAGCCTCTACGAAGGAAACTGCTGCATCTGACGCGCATATACTCACTTCACTAACGGCCTCTACCGACTTAGCCCAGGAGGCACCAATCTTGAACCCGACTTCTCCGCAACGTCAATCAGCTCATATACCGACCTTCCGACCTCGCCCCCGCATCCCCCGTTTGCAATATAACGTCCAATCGTCCCCGCTGCGCTCCCAGCTGCCTCGTAGTCAAGCCGCTCGACATGCTCCGCTTTCGTCTCCTGCTCAACCTCGTGCGTACCATACGCAATGCTCTACTACTTCGTCGACTGCTGCTCCTCGTGCTTCCTCCCGACCTGCTGTCCCTCAAGGCTCCACTACGCATTCACAACCGAAAAGGTCGCCCGGCATGTATGGTCTGTCGCTGTATCTCTAACTACACGAACAAGTCTGACGCGTCGCGCAGCTGGCGACCCTCATTCTCGAAGCTCTCCTGCCAAATTGGACTTCCGGCGCTTGCAAGCCCAGGCTTCTCGACGGCAAGCTACATCAGCTCGCTCAGTGCATCCCACCGCCTTCGACGACCAACCCCAGATCCTGCAAATGCGACCCGCCAACAAGCCATCGTCTCCGAGGCCCCCTTCAATTACCACCATGAGAGGTTATACTCCCGGGCGCTCGTCACCGTCTCTCAAAGCTTCGTCGCCATCGTCTTCCGTGTCACGCAAGCGACCTATCAGCCATTCAGCTCGCGGTCCTGCTTCTCGCTCGCCTTCACGCCTGCCCTCCGCGTACGCTACCTCCTTCGGCGACGCGGACGAGGAGTGGAGCACGCTCTCTGCGCCACTGCGCCCCGGAAAGCGACAGAAGGTGAACGGCGTGTCTCTGAGCGCGCCGTTCTCGATTCCGGCGCTATTGAGCAAGGCTGGCACGGGTGGGGGAGAGGCGAAGGCGAGGAAAGGATTGGCCGCGAAGGCGCGTACGGGCACGGGTATCATATCGAGAGGCGGTACGCGCCCGCCTGGCGACTCCCGAGCTCGCGACACTGTTCGCAAGAGCGGCGTCAGTCCTGGCTCGAGTCGGCGGGTCATCACGTTCTTGCCGCCGCCTCTACCGAGTTCTGTCGCTAGCAAACCGGTGTCCCGCCCGAGTGCTCCCAACGCGGAGGAGAGAGACGACTCCGATGTGCTTCCGTCCGTGAACGACGCGGATGAGCCGAGATTCCAATTCTCGGTCGACGATGTAGGCCGTCTTCGCTCCTCGTCTCCTTTGTATGCGCGCTCGTCTAGTCCGACGCTTGTGGGCGCGAACCCGAGGACACCGGTCTACAAGGACGCACCGTACTCTGCCTACGACCAGTATGCTCCCTACGACGATGGTTCTGTTACGATGCACGACGCTATCCGTCCTGGCTACGACGACAACTTTCCTCTCCGCGCCGATAACGCTCTTCTCTACGCCGGTGCTGGTCATCCCTCCGATGGCGCTACTTGCTACGACGATGCTCGTCCAGATGCTCATACTCATTACTATGGCGCTCAAGCTCGCGGCCACGATGCTCATGCTCACCATTACGACGACTACGACGACGCTGACGACTCAATGCTCGCTAATATCGACCTTGAAGGCGTGCGACTGCGATTCCCGGCGCTGAAGGCTAGGTTGCGTTCCGTGCGTATTCTTTTCTATCCTCACTTGCGCATTTCTCTCTCATTGCTTCGTGTATTCGTTGTCTTCATCGTTGGATCCTGTCGTTCAATTCGGTGCTACATGTCTTGCCTCCCATATCATCCCCCACTTACTGATTGCACCCAGTAGCGCAAGAAGGCCGTCATGACGATGTGGGAGAAGCTGAACTTACCCAGCTGCGGCGAGGTTTATTATGATCCTGAGGGGAAGGGCGGGGTTGGCGAAATACAGGTGCCGAGGTGGAAAGCGGCGATGGGTGAACTCGGCCATTTATATTGACAGCTCATTAGCACCTGTATGGGCCATGTACATAGGTTACTCTCGCCGTTTGCGGCCAACAGGCAGATATAATGACAGTCAAAGAATCGTCGGCCTTGCTCCGTGCGTGTTTCTCAAGGTCACCCAGAATCCCGAAAGAAAAAAGGACAAAACACAGCACGCTTCTACATAGCAGCAACTTGTTTCGATCAAGTGACCTCGGGGTTATGAGCCCCGCGCGCTTCCACTGCGCCATGCTGCTGAAATGTCTTAGGCCTTTTTGCCTTTATGCGCCCCCAGTCACCTTACATTTCTGCCTATCCTTACGAACTCCTCTGATTCCTCACAGGGATCCAAGTTGTGGTTATTTAGTGCACACCAAGACTTTGACGAAGGCGAGAGAGCGCAATCATAGCTATGTGAGTCGAGGTCCGTTTCCTTGCTCTGCTCCCGCTGCGACGATGTCACCTTGCCAACATGACTACTAGCAACCCCAGACTTGACGTCAGGAGCGGTGGAGACCGCATCTCATTCGCGTGCACACGACGCATACCTCCTCACTCTCTCCATCATGTCTAAACGCCCAGAGCCTGCGCAGCACGAGTCGGAGGCATCGACGAGCTCGTCCGGCAACGAGCGCGAAGTCACGGACCCCGTCACCCACCTCCCCCTCAACATCCACGATCAGACGCGGGTGCAGCTCGAGCGCATCCCCCCTCCCGTCGATGACCTCTCGCAATATGATCAGAAGAACCTCCGGGAGGTCCTGGCACAGGCCTCGGCGGGCCGGCATATGGCTATGGAGGATCTCATACGCGACGAGATCAACAAGGGGTGGTGGGAGGATCCTGAGAAGCGGAAGAGCAAGCAGCGCATACGGCTGGCGCTGGTTGCTGCTGCGGCGAGCGCGGCCGGCGGTGCCAGCAGCTTGCTCACATACACGGTCGTCCGACGGCTCACGAACTCTGGCTGGCTTGGATTCCTGCTCTCCGTCGTCACTTCATGTCTCTCGCCAGTCGCGGCCATAGCCTGCGTGCTCGTGCTCGATCGCAAGCTGCAAGACAAGGAGCGCGCGCGGGATAGGGAGCATGTGCCGGTGAGTGTGCCCCTTGTATAGCCCCTCGCTTCGTGGCTAACGCATTGCAGACCGAACACTCGCCTCCGCGCAGCATGGAGGCCGAACGGCCAGAGACCGCTGACTGGCTCAACAAATTCCTCAGCACCCTATGGCCTATGATCAATCCCTCCCTGTTCACCTCCCTCTGTGACATGATCGAGGACTCCATCCAGGCGTCCATGCCCAGCGCCATCAAGGGAGTGCGCATCGCGGACCTGCAGCAGGGGAGCGTGCCCCTGCGCCTCCTCGGCATGCGTGCGCTCGACACGCAGGAGGAGGGCGACTACGTGAACCTCGAGGTCGGCGTCGCGTACCGCGCACGCGCGACGAGCGGCTCGCTCAAGTCGAAGGCGCAGAACCTGCACATGCTCATGCAGTTTTGGCTTCCGATGGGCATCGTTGTGCCCGTCTGGGTCGATGTGACGGGCATTCTGGCGACAGCGCGCGTGCGGCTGCTCGTCACGCCGGACCCGCCGTTCCTTGCGGAGATGGTCTTGACGCTGTTGGGACAGCCGAAGGTGACAGTGTCGTGTACGCCGTTGGCCAAGAACTTCTTTGATGTCATGGACGTTCCCGGTCTCAGCAAGCTGCTCTCGGACGCAATCAATAGCGTTGCGGAGATGTATGTGGCGCCGAGGAGCTTGACGCTGGACCTGAAGACGCTGCTGAGCGGGCGGGAGAAGATGGACACGGACGCGGTGGGCGTGCTCATTGTGACGGTCAAGCGGGCGCACGGCTTCCAGAATGGCGACAAGGTCAAGTTCTGGCAGAGGCAAGGCGACCAGAAGGGGGATCTGTATGTCACTCTTTCGTGGTCGAAGTGGGGCAAGCCATTATGGTCGACGAGGTGAGTTGTGATCGTGACCAAGCAGGTCCGGACCCTCATCTCTCGCAGGATCATTGAGGACGAGACGAACCCTGTCTGGGAAGAGACGACGATGGTCCTTGTTGGCAACACCGACATAAACGCGGAAGAGAGAATCAAGTTGGCACTTGTCGACTCAGGTAAGCTCAATCATTGAACCAACATGACCATATCTTGACGACCACCGCAGACCGCTTCACCGCCGACGACTACCTCGGCATCGTCGAGGCACCCGTCAAGGAGCTCATGTCCTCAGACGAGACCGTCAACCGCATGAGCAGCCGCGACGACGCCTTCCACGACTCGCACGGCGTCGAGCTCTTCGGCCGCCTCCAATGGGAAGTCGGCTGGTTCGCCAAGACCACCTTCGAGCAGTCCATCGCGCACAGCGGGAAGGACGCCGTCGCGCTCGAGCGCGAGATCAAGGAGAAGGCGATCAAGTGCATCAAGCGCACGCGGCAGCGCGACGGTACGCCGGACCCGGAGCAGGCGGAGATGGACCACCAGGTGAAGCTGGCGCTGAAGGATAATATTGAGGAGATCATCGCGGCGACGAGCCCGCCGGAGGAGTTCCCGAGTGGGATTTTGTCGTTCAATATTGAGCAGATTATTGGGTTGGAGATTCCGGATACGAGGAAGGGGCATCCGGGTGAGGGGGCTGAGGAGGAGGAGAGTGATAATCTGCCGTCGGGATACTGCACGGTGATGCTCAACCATGAGCGCATCTACAAGACGAGGACGAAGCTGAAGAGCAACAAGCCCTACGTGCGTACATCCACACCTGTTTCGACTGATCGCTGACCTTTTCTGCAGTTCAATGCTGGCACTGAGCGCTTCATCCGCGACTGGCGGACAGCGCAGCTGCTCATCTGCGTCCGCGACTCGCGCAACCACGAAGTCGACCCGATCATCGGCGTCGTCTCCTTGCCCCTGCGCAAGATTTTCCACAGCCGCTCACAAGTCACCGACATCTACCCCCTCGTCGGCGGCATCGGGCATGGCCGCATGCGCGTTCAAATGGTGTTCCGCTCCGTGCAGGTCCAGCTGCCTCGCGAGCTGTCCGGCTGGGACGTCGGTACGCTCGACATCGACTGGCACGTCCGCGCTGACGCGCACTTCCCGCCCGACCTTACGACCTCGCGCGTCATCCTGCGCACGCCGTACGGGTCTGCGAAGCTCACGCCGCGCCACGAGGGCGGCTGGGAGCACCGCGGGCAGCGCCCGGTACGGCTGCCGGTGCGCAAGCGGTACGCGTCGTGCCTGCTCGTGCAGTTCCGCAAGCACTCGATCGGGCCGGACCAGACGGTCGCGGTATCGTCGCTGTGGCTGAAGGACCTGATCGACGGCGAGGAGCGCGAGGTGGAGCTGCCGGTGTGGAAGCAAGAGGAGGATGAGTTCCATAAAGCTAGGCAGAACGCCAAGAACGCGGACGAGGAGCCGATTGGGGAGCGCGTCGGGACCATCTTCATGAAGCTCCGCTTTTGGCCTGGCTTGAGTGGGTATCACGAGAAGCTGGCGGGGAAGGATACGGGGATGGACGATGTGATGCAGGCGCTGGACTGCGCGGAGGGTGAGCGGGAAGAGGGCGAGGAGCTTGAAGCGGAGACCGGCGACTCCTCGTCTTCGTCGATGAGTGACGATGATAACGAGGTGGAGCAGAAGGCCGGCGAGGCGGCGGACAAGGGGAAGGCGACGCTGAAGGACGCGCGCGACCGGCAGAGCCAGCTGAATCGCCGGCACCGGGGGCTGATGCAGTGGAGCGGGATGCGGAAGATGCACTGGGTGGGGCACAACATCGAGGACAAGTTTGATACGGCGGGCCAGAAGATCAAGGGCGCGTTCAAGCACAATCCGATGGAGGGCCAGGTCGAGCATGAAGTATGAGTGGGGAGGAGTGGCGCATTTATACTGACATTGTTGCATATCGGACTGACTTTCCTTACGCTCGCTGACGGACGTTTGCTATGTTTACTGGATCTCCTTCACACGTACTGATACTGCTTCCATCTACCCCATGTACATTAGCATTGATATAACATTGACCAAATGACTTTGAGCGCACTTGTACTCTTGCGCTTGCTCGTTGTGCCGCTCAAGGAGGCGTAGTCCTCATACGAATTGCAGGACGCGCTGACTGTCAGAATCTGGCGGGAGGAATTCTCGGTAATTGTACAAATACTGGGAGAGTTTCCGAGTCATCAGGATCAATCCAAGACACGTATTTGAGTTCCTGCACTCGACAGACCCTTCGGAGGTCTAAAGAGAGCGAAGAGCGAAGTATCCGCACTACTTATTATAGCAATGCCCCAGAGGTGTAATGATCAAGCAGCGAGAAATCTGCTGCGCGCCGCAGGTCCTTGTGGCTGAAAGCGGAATTTAGCAACAAAGGTCGTTGGACTGGATATTCGTACGCACGCTATAGCTATATGCAAAGCCCATGCCTGTGTAGCACAGAACTTAGAGTAGACTATTTTTATCCTACATCCCGACACAGGACACTGAGTAACTTCGCGGTGGCCCCCTTCGATGGCTTCGATTTGCTTGCGACGGATCGCCTCCAAACGCTCGGAATCTCTGATGACCAACCATTGAACACGGATGTCGGTGAGCTCGTATGTGGCAGGGTGGCGGTGGACTGAGTGCAGGAACTGTAGTCGAGGAATCAATGCTGCACCGAGACTGAAATACGTGGTTGCTCCTACCGCATCCCGCCAATCCATCCCCGCGCTGTGCTCGTGCCCGCAAGTGGTGCACACGAGGGTGATTCTCGTCGCCTCCATATCCCCGAACGTCGCCGTGTCCGGGCTCAGACCGCAAGCCGCGATGAGAACCTTTGCGTGGTGGCGCGCGCCCTCGTCAACGTATATCGGCTGACCTACGAACCCGGGATGGTAAAAGAGTTCGGTGCGAGCCTTGTAGGTGGCGAACATAGCTGAAAGGTTGATGTGGGTGTTTCCTTCCTCGAGCCCTGCCTCCTCAACGAAGAGGCAGTTGTGCGTCACGGCGCGCGCGAAGGGCATGGGCTCCGTGCAGCGGGGGCTGGTACATCGGAACCAGGTTGTGGCGAGGAAGAACCGGTCGTCCAAGACCACCTCTTGCGCGCTCGCAGTGCTTTCACACCTCCTTCGGGCACTCACGGGCAACAGAGAGCCGAAGAACGCGATCTTCGCTGCTACGCATTCCTGGCCGAGCCGGACGAGTTCCTTGTCTGTGATCATCGGCAGCAAGTCGACCTCCTCGGATTCGAGGTCCTGCATGAGCAGCGTGCGCACAGGCTCTTTGATCGCAATCTCTGACCATCGAGGTGCGGGCCAAACGAGCTCCGCGTGCCCCCAGGCGCCGAAGAGCCGCTGTTCCAGAGCCTTGACGCGCCTTTTGAATGTATCGACGGCGGTGTGCTTCTTGCGGTCAAGAATCAGCCTCTTGAGCTCCTCCACGACCTTTGGTTTGATGCGCGGCCATGCTATGTGAGTTTCGCATCAGCTCGACAGAAAACAGTGTAAAGGCCGTACTTTGATCATTGAGCTCGTGGGTTGCTCGCTTCACGAATTTTTCGAGAGACAGCGAGTTCTTCCCCAACTTCTCAAGTTCTTCACCGTATCCCATTTTCTGTAGTTGGTCGCGGATGCTGTGTTGGGCCTTTAGTCCATACGTCTCTGCGACGCAAAGGTCTAGCGCGTACAAGTTACATTGCTGGTCGAGCACGCGCTTCCGACCCCGGCGGTCATACTCTGCTTCCGCGGCCAGGAACTTCGTCACCTCCTCGACAAACTGCGACGGATTGTCCTGAATCAAATGGCCAGACGACGAGTCGCGTGCCACGAGCTTACCTTCAGGACCCTAGACGTCTGCTCGCGTATCTCTGCTTCCCGCTTGCGTCGTGCAGCAGCATCTGGGCACTTCGCGAGCTCTGAGCAGATCCAGAGATATTACTTTCTGTTGGCTATTCGCGCGGAGTTACCTGTTGGGTAGTGGGTACATGTATACGCCAGTAACGTGTAGCAAATAATTCACGACGTACAGCTACTGTGTGGATTTTGCATGCACTGGACACCACAGTATGTCTCGGGGCTCTTCAAGATGGTGTATCTGTAAGTAGAGACAATACTCAGTCAGTTACGCGGGCTGCTGGAGAGGCTCATGAGACGAACTTCTTCTGCAGGCAAGCAACGCATATGCGCTCAAGAAAACACCAGAGTGTCTGCATAGTGTGGATGCCGCGTTTGCAGGTGGCACAGCCCTGCAAACTTATGTCAGTCGTTGAGAAGGCCAGGTCCATACCATGAAGACGCACGAAACAATGCTGCCCAAATAGCAGGTTCACGTATTGTGGCAACTCCAGCCGTTCGTCGAGGCAGGGAGGAATCGGCGTGCGATATCCCCGAACCGAGATTTCCCAGAGCGGCTTCCAGTCCTTGCGGAGGAGCGTCGCGCGCAGGTATTTGTTCACGCGCGCAAGGTGGAGGAGGTCGGCGGGATTGAGGTGTCCGAAGATCTCGAAGAGGATATCGAGTGGCAGGTTTGCGATACCTTCGAGCTTCCCAGCCTTCGGCCGGTCCCTGCGGGGCTTCTTGCGAGCCCGGGAGTGGTTGTCGTTCGCAGAGGTATCGGGCGTACGTCTGGGCCGCTTGGGTGCGAGGGCCTCTTGCGCTACTAGGGCTTCGGCCGCGGCTGTCAGCCTCACCCTGCGAGCAAATGCTGCTGGCAGGACTGCCGCCTCATTCATCGCTTTGGCTAAAGAGGAAGACCATGTTTCAGCCATGGTCAGTAGTTGGGAAGGAATATAGGTGATCGCTTCGTCGACGGTACGACGTGGGAAGGGACAAGTCCAGCAATGAGCGCAGTCACAGCGAAGTGGCCACCGTTACATCTGAACCGCATGTCCTTCACGTGATGGCATCGTGGCAGCGGTACCGAAATGCAGGATGTGATGGGGATGAAGAGCGCAAAGGCCTTTCGCCTTCCCTTGCAGAAGAATCAGTCGCCATATTACAGTAGGGTATACACAATTGTCCGCGTCATCCTGAGACCGAGTCTGCACCTTTCGTTAGCATCCAATTCTGCCACTGACACTGGCGTGCTAGAAGGAGGGATAGCCACTCACAAGTTATATTCTCAACCCCTGCCACGATGTCTCCCTTTCACCACTCCTTGATAACGTCATCCATCTCGAGCCACCGCCATATCAATGGGCTCGCCTGTACCTCCTGATAGACCTCGCGGATGGCTAGGCCGCCTGCCCTGTCCCGTTGATCGCCGTATTATGCGCGATGCGCCACGAGCGCTCGCCATCGTGGCTAAACGCAAGCACGGGGTATAGGACAAAGAGCGCGATGAGGGCCATCATTAGGATCGCGAGGGCGAAGGCATTAGCGAGGCCGCGCCAAGAGAAGATGGTGAAGCGCCGGGTGGGTATAGGGGCGCCATCTTCCTTCGACGACACGGCGCCTTCCTCGAGCGGGCTAAGCAGATCGTCGTCTGGGTCATAGGCGTACGGCACGAGCCCACCCGTCATGGTGAGGTATTTCGAGTCCGACGAGTGGGATAACATGGGGTATTTCGAGTCGGAGGAGTAGGATATCATAGAGGAGCGTGAGGTCGTGGAGGGGTCACTGCCGGTCCCTGACTCTGGTCGAGGGAAGGCGATCCCGGATATAGGTCGGGTCAGGGATGCGAGGGAGTCTCGTGGGGAGGTTGGGGCTATGAGCGGGGGTGGCATCGTCGCGGCATCTCCTTTCCTGCTGGCTTCTCCATCAGGGAGGGCGAAGTGATACAGTATCATCGACGTGCGCGGTGTACCCGTGGCCGAGCCCTGCCCGGAAAGCACCCTTGCCTCCTCGGAGGGGACATAGGAGAAATTTGAGAGCGACGGCCGCGAGCGGAATGGCGAGCCTGGCGGTGGGGGAGATGTCGAGGGCGGCGAATATGGTGTGGGCGGCGTCGAGGACGAAGCAAGTGACGCAGAAAGCGAGGCTGGCGGCGTATCCGGATTTAGCGGCGAGGACACGCGCCGAAACGAAGCGGGCCTCATTCGCGGTGACGCTGGTATCAGGAGGGGCTCCGACTCCGCTTGCAGAGGCGAGGGGGGAGGTGAGGATCCTAAACCCAGCGCGTCCCCTCGATGCGCGCCGGCGCTATATAGACCACTGGACGGCGCCGTGCTGGACCTGGGCATGGCTGTCCGCTGTTCAATTGAATTCCAGTGGCGACGTGCCTTTCGCGTTGTCCCGAGGCCTTGCGAAGCGGATCTTGGCGCGAGGAGGGCGAGCGGGCGATAAGGATCAGCAGGGAGGCGACGTCGGCAGGAGGGTCTGGCCCTGGGGGTGCGGGGCGTGCAGGCCGGCGGGGGCAGCTGACCGTTAAATAGGCGCCCGCGAGGCTAGCGTCCAACGAGGGGTGGGCGTTTCATTGGGGAGAGTAGGCGTAAGATAGTTTGGGAATGAGGCTACGAGGGAAGCTGGAAGAAGTCTTGGTGTTCCTGTTTTGCGAAGGAGGTCGCTAACGCATGTCAGAGCGCCAGCTGGCGCTCTATTCTGGACCATGTTGGTGGGCAGGAAGGCGCCCATTCCCCGCGCATCCCCAGCCCATTCTCGTCAGAGTAATTAGAAGAATCTAGTGAGCGCCACAGATTCACAACAGCGGTCCTGCGTTTTCAGCGGACTGTTCGCATCGACGCAAGAATCAGAGTGAATTTGTGTGACGGTCAATGACTTGGTAGCGGGCCGGTCATCCGAAGATTGGAGACGAGGCTCGAGCGCCTAATCTGCACGCTCAAAGCGCACTCATTGCCTTTTCGCCTAATATCGCCCCAATCGACATGCAGCACACCCCTTGGACTAAAGGCTCACTCCCCTCCGACCGTATCAAGCCGCGGTACAACAATAATAAGCACCAAGTGGGCGGTAGGGGTTCACCGAAGGGCAAGGAGCCAGCCGGACCACCAAGGAGTCGTGCGGTGCGCAAACTCGAGAAGCAGATCGACGCATTACGGTCGGCGAGAGGTGTAAAGGATCCCTTGGGCGGCTGCTATTGCATGGGTACGTTCATCTCATTCTTTGCAAGTACTCGAGTCTAACATTAACACGTTCCATCTAGCCCGCGAACACGCCTTATCCTCCTACGCCCCTGCTTGCACTCATTGTGGACTCATACTCTGCGCGATCAACGGCCCTGAATATGTCTGTCCCCACTGCGAGTCCCCTCTCCTCTCCCCAGACGCCGCTGCACGCCTCATCGAGCGCCTCGAAAATGAGGTCAACGCAACCCTCGCGAGGGAGGAAGCCGCCCTCGTCCGCGCCGAGGCAGATGCCCGCGCACGCGCCGGAGCGTTCCCCACACTATCTGGCTCTACTCCTCCGCTACGAACGCCCTCTCCTGCGCAGAATCAAGCACACAAGGTGCTTTCGCTGAACTCGCGGACGAAGAAGGCGACGGTGACGACGTTCACGCCGGCACCGTCACCACCGCCGGCAGCGAAGCAAGGCTTGGAAGAGGAGGCTGAGCCGGAGGTCGTGCGCGTGCCGCCCCCGCTATCCGAGCCGCATCATGCGAAGAGGAAAGTGGACGCGCAGAGGCCGTGGAAGAATCTGCTGGGTGCTGGCGCGCAATACGTGCCTCAGCCGAAGGAGAAGGCGGCGGGGAGCTCGCGGAGGGGGAAGAAGAAGGGGAAGGATGCGCAGGTTGGTGACGTCCCGGCATGAGATGTTGGATCGGGTATAGGATTTCGTGGCTAGTCAGGGGCAATTCTACTGGGTACCCTGCAGGGCGTACTGTATTGCGACCCGATCTCATGCGGGATGGATGCCTGCGCGATGGCGTCCCGCTGGCGCCCTTGTTAGAGTTGGAGATGTTCCTTGGGTCGATGGCTCTGTTCCTTGTCGTCGTCAGATGACCTCGGGCATCAACATCAACCAGAACAAGGAAGGTTCCATTCGCGGACTGAGAGTGACCGTAACAGTTCAGATTACGAGCCGCATAGACGGTTTACGCAGGATACACAAGGTATTCAGGTCGAGAGCGCGATAGCCATTCGCGTGAAGGTGCAAATCTTCTCTGTAAGTACGTGCAAAGGAATATTCTGAAAGGCGGAAGGAACAGGCGCAAGGGATGGCGCAAACTGCGCACTGTTACATGTTGCTACAACGTGCTATCGAGTTGTGAAAACGTGCGAGGCGGTGCTTATCTGGACATTCTGGACTGTGCGAAGAGAATCTTCGACTCGTGCGATTGAGGCACCGAGGAGCAGGCTTCGAAGATGACTTACTTGGGGAGGACAAGCGCACGAATTGGCCCGCGGGCTTGAACATGTTGGTAAGGCCTCTTCAAGGTATTAGAAAAGCGACGGCTCAGTTCGCACAAGGTGAGGGTAGAGTATTCATTGAATGGACCGGTAAGCTTGTAGGTCCACGGGCTCTCGAGGTTCAACCTTCCACATTGCTGGGTATCCGGCTTGACGGTTATCAAAGAAAGGATGGGCTAGCATCGGCAGAGATCGGCCCGCGGGTGGCAAAGCGTAGCGAGTCATCTGGTAAGCAAGGATATTTGCGGGCACTGCAATGTTCGGGGAGACTTCGCAATTCAAGGAGATGAAGCCCAGCCTGGGGAGCAAGTAGAGGAGTCACCGCAGGAAGATATAGCTCGACCTCGAAGGCTGAATTGCCAGGCATCTGGGCGCTCTCGAGTTCTTGACCCAAATGGCTGGTTCGTCATCGGGCGTCCGCCCGAGGTGTTGTCGGCTCACCTTCAGGGTTGGTTCAAGGTTAAAACATCGGTTAACATGTCAGGGGCGTAGGGGTTAGAAGTTGATTGACAGCGGTCGGGAAAGGAGGAAGGTGGCGCAAACGTTTGATAGATGCCGCAATTTAGGCCGGAAATCCTTGTTTGTTGACGCGCCTGCCGTTGATCGAGCTCGCGGAGAGAGGAGGGTAGACGGGCAGGAGAGGCCACCTTTTGAGCGTAAACAGTTGTCCCACAGAAAATCGAGAAGGCTGCGGCGTTGTGATAGTCGAGATCAAGATGGAATTGGCCAACCCGCGTACGTCAGCGGCAGGACGGCATGCCGGCAGCAATGTGATCTCGGCCACGTGGAATAAACTCATCACATGAACATCCCCACCCCCGCTTGGATAAATTGCATCCGGTTCAGGAAGTTCTTGTCTTGTCCCTCGTTGTCATGTTCAGCTGGCCATATAGTAAAAAGTACAAGGAAAAGGCACCCGGACCGCTCTGCTCGACCCGCTGCGGACCTTCGGACTGCCATGGTGGGCGCCCCGCGCGATGCGCGCGGACGGCAGCCAGTTCAAGTGGTTCACCTGCGCTTCCATCAGAAACTTGATGATGCAGAGAGCGGTCAAAGAGGCAGGTGAGGCTCATCTTCCCAGGAAGATTTGCGGCAGGGGAACCATTTTGGCGAGCGCGCGACCCTGGATACGCATTTTGACAGAGCACGCCAGAAGCCCACCCCCGCCGGCCCCTTCTTGCATCTTTGCCGATCTCACCCATCGCAAATACCGTGTGCGGCGGGGGGATGGTGCGCGTGGTCGTGGACTTTATAAGCGAGGGGAGTGCGGGATGGACAGGTCTCTCCGAGGTCTTCCATTCATTCCTCTAGATTTCTCTTCGCTCGTTAGACTCGCGGCGGTTGCATCATGGCTCTCGGTGCTCTCGTCGCGCTTGCCCTCTTTGTATCTCGCTCGTATGCGGTGACGCTTACGGACGGCGCGGCTTTTGCTGCGGATACGTTCGACTACATCGTCGTGGGCTCCGGCTCTGCAGGCTTGACCGTACGTCCCCCATTATCTATCCCCCTCCCCCGCCTCGTATCTAACCGTGAGCTACCCAGGTCGCTGCTAGGCTCAGCGAGGATCCTTCGGTCAAGGTCGGACTTATCGAGGCGGGTACGACTGCATTGGGTGATGATATCGTCGACGTTCCGGGCATGGTGCGTCCGCCGTTTGAGAGTATCTGCATTATGCTCAATTGTCTCTGAAGTTTGGCGCGGACCTTGGCACGACTTACGACTGGGCCTACACGACAGAAGAGCAGAACGGTGTCCCTAGCCGCCCATGGCCCAGAGGAAAGGTTGTCGGAGGTGCGTACGCCATAAGCGAATGACCCAGCCGTGTCAATAATCTACATCTCGCTCAGGTTCCTCCGCCCTCAACTTCCTCGTCTGGGACCGCGCGTCCAAGGCCGACTATGACGTTATCGAAAAGCTCGGAAACCCCGGATGGAACTGGGACAAGCTCTTCAACTACATGAAGAAGGCCGAGTCCTGGACCGGGCCCACCTCCGATGAGCAGAGCTCGCTGCAGGCGAGCCCCGACCCCTCGAACATTGGCTCGAGCGGCCCCATCAGCGTCTCCTTCGGCAACTATATCTCCAAGGCGGCCAAGTCGTGGATCCCCGCGCTCGAGGCGCTCGGCATCGCGCGCAACGACAACCCGCTGGGGGGCAATGTGATCGGCGCGAACCAGAGCCCGAGCGATATCAATCCCGCGAACAGCACGCGGTCGTATGCGGCGCCTGCGTACTACTACCCGAATGAGGCGAGGGAGAACTTGGTGCTGCTCACGGGCGCGCAGGTTACGCGCGTCAACTTCGATGCGTCTGGTGATGCGTTGACGGCGACGGGCGTGACGTTTGTGAATGGTGGCTCGCCATACAACGCTACTGCCAGCAAGGAGGTCATCCTGAGCGCGGGTACCGTCAAGTGAGTTGCCCCGGCCTTTGTGTATAGCGTTACGAGTTTACATGTTACCCGCAGCACTCCTCAGATTCTCGAGCTGTCGGGTATTGGGAAGGCTGACGTGCTGTCTGCGTAAGTTCATGTACTCAATGCTTTTCATTGGTCTCACTTTGGCTAGCTTCGGGATTTCCCAACTCCTTGAATTGCCTGTCGGGGAGAACCTCCAGGAGCACAGTGCGTAATTTACAATCGTTGGTAGTACAGTGTGCTAAATTATTTCCAGCCTACACCTCGGTGGCCTTTGAGGTCGCGAATGGCACAACTACCCTCGACACGCTCCGCAACGATCCCTCCTTCCAGGAGGAGCAGCTTGCCAACTGGAAGAGCGGCGCCCCGAGCATCTACGACCAGGCCGTGCCCTCGCTCGGCTATGTCACCCTCCAGCAGCTTGTCGGCGACTCGAACGCCTCTTCGTTGATTGCCAAGGCCCAGGGCTACGCACTCTCGCAGATCGGCTCGGTCTACTACCCCATCTTGCAGGCGCAAGTTGCGCTGCTTGCTGATGACACGGTCGGCCAGATGGAGCTTATTGCCATCGACGGGTTCTTTGCGACGAATGGCGCGCCGGAGGAGGGCAAGGAGTACATCACGTTCCTTGCTGCGAACCAGCACGCTCTTAGCCGAGGTATGTCTAGTCACTTTCCGCAAAAGGGTTCTTTCTGACTTTCTTTCCAGGCTCCATCCACATCGCGAGCGCCAACGCGACCGACTACCCCAAGATCAACGCGAACTACTTCGATGTCGACTTTGACCTCGACCTCCAGACCGCCGGTACCGAGAAGCTCCTCGAGATCGCCAAGTCGGGCCCGTACGGCGAGTACGTCGGCGCGCGCGCCGTGCCCTCGCCCGACGTCGCCGACCTGCGCGACTACTCAAAGACGACGCTGTCTACCGAGTACCACCCCATCGGCACGGCGTCGCTGCTCCCGAAGGACAAGGGCGGCGTCGTCGACCCGCAGCTCAAGGTCTACGGCACCTCGAACCTGCGCGTTATTGACGCGTCGGTTATCCCGATCCATATTTCCGCGCACATCCAGTCGACGGTGGTCGGCATCGCGGAGTATGGTGCGGATATTATCAAGGGCGTCGCATAAGGTGCAGACTGTCGCGTGAGTAGGTGCTTGAGCGGATACCCTATGCTTATTGGACGGTACATACGGACGATGGACAGTGTTGCATACACAGTATTTACTATGAGTGGCAGAATGTACCATAAGAGCCTCATCTAATCGCTCGTTTACATGCTCACTATACTCTGGAATACAGCTCATGGGTAACATGGATTCACGGGTGAGCGTGAGACTGCTAAGATAGCAATCGTCTTATGCCCAACCGCTGTCTTGGGAGACTAAACCGCTGTACAGGAAAGTCGCCTCAGTTCAGGCTCGCGTTCGAACTCAGGTTCAACTGCGAGGGTTCTCCAGCGGGCGGTGGCGCCGGTCCGGCCGCCCGGTCAAAAACCCGGCTGTTTGGAAATCCCCAGCAATCTCTTCACCTTCATATCCTCGCCGCGGCCTCCATATCGCCCGTCGCTCATACGCGTACCCTACTCTCAGCAAACCCCATCTCCCGCATCTCACCCTTCCCAATCGAAGGCGATATCTCGCAAACTCACCTCGATAATGCGCAGGTTCGCCTCGGCATCGTCGGTATCGGCGGGCCCATGATAGGCGCATGATCGCGAGAGTTGTGCGGATGGAAGGCCTGCGTCGGTGGGAGGGACCGATGGGTTGAAAAGAGAGACCGGCCGCTATGAGAAGAGCTCTCACCACGGGCACCCCCACCTTTGACGGCGGAAAATTAGGTTGTCGTAGGAATAGCCGCGTATTTTGTATTTCTGAGAACATAAGTAGACTGTGACAGCCGCCAAATATAACCTTTGACGATGGACAAAGGGATTCACCACGGGCACCCCCACCTTTGACGGCGGAAAATTAGGTTGTCGTAGGAATAGCCGCGTATTTTGTATTTCTGAGAACATAAGTAGACTGTGACAGCCGCCAAATATAACCTTTGACGATGGACAAAGGGATTGTATGTCTGAGGGCGAAAATTATTAATGACCAGCAGGAAACAAAACGGGCGGTCACAGGCCGGACATTACCCGGAGACCGCCCTGGCATGTCCCGTTCCATGCCCGGTCAAGGGCGTGACACCGGTGAGCACGTTTCGCGGCCGATATCTCTTGACTGAGCGACTTCTTGGCCTCCTTGCTGCAACAGAGCGACAGTGCCGATGTAGGGCTTCACATTCAGGGTAGGACCTACTCATACCATGCGCTGGATCGCAAGATATGGGCCGCGAAACGTGCTCACCGGTGTCACGCCCTTGACCGGGCATGGAACGGGACATGCCAGGGCGGTCTCCGGGTAATGTCCGGCCTGTGACCGCCCGTTTTGTTTCCTGCTGGTCATTAATAATTTTCGCCCTCAGACATACAATCCCTTTGTCCATCGTCAAAGGTTATATTTGGCGGCTGTCACAGTCTACTTATGTTCTCAGAAATACAAAATACGCGGCTATTCCTACGACAACCTAATTTTCCGCCGTCAAAGGTGGGGGTGCCCGTGGTGTCTCATCCTCTGCGACCATGGGGGGAGACAGTAAAGTCGACGGCAAGGAAGGCCCCCTTGATGGCAGGCAGACTCAAAGTCCTTTCGATGTCCGACCTGCGAAGAAGACGTCGAGGAGGAGTCGGTACCTCTTGGCCGCGATCCTGATTCCGCTCTACCTTGGGGCGACGTTCTACAAGTATCAGGTTGGGCATGCGAGGCAGGAGCAAGTCTCCGCGATGCTGGAGGCGGCGCAATGCCCGGTTCAGCCCATTGGGTATCGGTCGGTGATGTCGCAGTGGGTGAGTTACGAGCCCATCTCTGTTGACCGTATGTTGAACCTCTACAGCCCGTGGAAGGACTGTCCGCGGCGGACAAGGAGCTCTACGTTCAGAGGTTGTCGAAGGCCATCCAGATGGAGACCGTCTCGTACGACGACATGTACCCCACGGATCCTTTGCAAGCGCCCGAAGACGGTGGCGATGAGCGCTGGCTGAAGCACGCGCGCTTCAATGCCTGGGTGCGGTCCGAATGGCCCCTTGTGTGCGTACATCCTCTCCCCTTGCCCGGCTCCCCAAGCTCACATCCACTCCAGCTACGAACACCTCGAAGTCGAATACGTCACAAAGTACTCGACCCTCCTCACCCTCCCCGGCACGAACCCCTCCCTACCGCCCGTCCTGCTCATGTCGCACCAGGACACTGTGCCCGTGCAGACCGCGACCATCGGCGAGTGGCACCACCCGCCCTTCGAGGGGCGCGTGACGGACCCGAAGGACGATCCGCGCGGCAAGCGGTGGATCTATGGGAGGGGCGCGCTGGATTGTAAGGGGCTGGTGACTTCGGAGTTGAATGCGTTGGAGAGGATTGTGAAGGAGCGGTTGGCGGCGGGGATGGATATTAGGGGCGAGAGGACGGTTGTGATGAGTATTGGGTTTGATGAGGAGATTATGGTGAGTGGAAGAACAACATCAGTGGTCACTGGGTGCTGAGAAGACTTTAAGGGGATCAAGGGTGCTGGTAACAACTCTCGTGTTCTGCAGGAGCGCTACGGGCAGGACTCATTCGCGTTCGTCATCGACGAGGGGTCGACTGGTATCGAGACGGAGTATGGCCTTCGAGTTGCAAGCCTTGGCCTCTCCGAGAAGGGTTCCCTTGGGGCCAAGCTCCAAATCGACGTTCCCGGCGGCCACGCTAGCAAGCCACCCCGCCATACCGGACGTATGTGCATTCCCTCTATTTCCTCTCCGCCTTCACTCATCGACCTGTAGTGGGCATCCTCTCCCTGCTCATCGCCGAGCTCGAGGCGCACTCGAATCCGCACACCCTGAATGCCGATTCCCTCTACCTCCGCTACCTCACCTGCCTCGCGCAGCACGCGCCCTCCATGCCCTCCGGCCTCCGCTCCCGCGTCCTCGATCCCACCGCCTGGCCCGCCCTCGCCGACGACCTCGCCCAGGACGACGAACTCCGCGCGCACCTCGCGACCACGATGGCCGCGAACGTCGCGCGGGCGGGCGAGAAGATCAACGCGCTCCCGGAGCACTCCGAGGCGATCATCGACTCGCGCGTCGGGTGGGACGACACGGTCGCCGCGGTGCAGGCGCGGTATGCGGCGGTGATTGGGCCGGTGGTGGAGAGGTTGAATCTGACGCTGGAGGCATTTGGGGAAACGGTGAAGGAGGGGGCGGAGGGGAGGGGGAAGGTGACGCTGGGGTTGAGCGTGCCGAGTGCGGGGAGGGAGCATGCACCGATTACGCCGAGTGAGGGGCCGATTTGGGAGCTTATTGCGGGGACGGTGCGCCATGTTTGGGGCGAGGATGTCATTGTGGCGCCGAAGGGGATGATAGGTGCGTGTTTAACGAGCTGGAAGGAGGAAGGACGGTGGCTAACGAGGACAATAGCTGGAACGGACACGAACTACATGAAGCCACTCAGCAAAAACATCTTTAGGTTCCGTGCAGTTCCTCTGGATGAGGGCCAGAACGTGCATACGGTCAACGAGAGAATTACGGACGATGCATTGTTCGGCATCACGCAGTATGTATACGAGCTTCTGGTCAACCTGGAGGGATGGCGCGAGTAGAGGAGAGTTGAGGCAGTGAACCTGTAACCTGTAAAGGAGACGTGTACAATGACTGAAGCGATATGTGGTCTCCATGGTGTTCTTGAATACGTTTTTAGAGCCTCGGTACGCCCATTGTAGTCTGACAGTGCCTCTGCCACCGGACAATGGACCCAGCCTCGACCTGACGACGGGAAGTACGGCTGACGCGGTCACATGACTACACGTGTCGAAACGCGACAACGCGCTCCCGTAATTTATGACTGCGAGACAATGCGAGTCATAACTGCCTGATTTGAATACAATGCAACGGGTAGCCAGGGTCCCGGCGATCAACGCAAGCACAACAGCCACATTTCGACGTACAAGGAGACCGGAGCCGTGAGAGATGAGTCGGCGGTGGCCGGCCGGTGGGCTTGGATCTCGGGACCGTGCCCGGAATATTCAACTCGAACGTCGATCACCCATGTTCTCCCTGGCGGACCCGAGGGCGCGACGGAATGTACAGGAGGCTCGAGGGTGGAGAGCTGCCCAGGCGCCGTTGTTAGAGCTCTCCAAAGGCATACTTCCTGGTATGCAGGAAGCACAATGTAGAGCCGATATCACTGGCACGCTCCCCGCATCGGGAGACAATGTAGCATCCTTCCCATCGTACTGCATTCTTCGGTGAGTCACAAACAATCTCTCAGTCACATTTCCTACTTCCCTGAGCTCGCGACGCGCCGGTCGATAGGCACGCGCGTGGCTATCACCATCGTAATCTACGCGTCCGCGCCGGCTTATTGTCTTCGCCCGGCGACCTTGCGTTCCATCTGAGCCGCGTCGCGTCCCATACGCCCACGTCGCGTTACGTCCGGGCACCGTCGCGTGGGACCCGGCTATCCTGCATTCTTTCCGGGAATATGTGACGCGAATACAATAGCGCGTTGGCACGCGTAATCTAGGACAATAAGGCGCGTATGCAGCTCGAATCAGCCCGGGGCCCGGCTCCGCGACGAGGAGCGGGCGCACATATAAGGACGCGCGGTCGGCGTTGTACTTCCTCAGCTTCCATCCGAGGCTTCAACGACCCCGTCGCAGTCCGCCAGCGCCTCTACTGACGAGCAACCTCCCTCTGCTCCTCCTTTACGCTGCTGCACGACTATCACGACTGCGACGATGGACGCCTTCTACACGATTCTCTCTGTCTTGAACCTTACGGGGACGTCCCAGGAGGAGGACTGGGACTTGGAATTCCCTGCCGACTACGAGGGCAACTCGACGACTGGGAACAATGGGTCCAGCGGGACGGGCATGTACTGCGTTGTCGCATGACCGCAGACATCCCCGCCGCCCCACCTTCGACATTCACAGGCCTATGAGGTACGTCTTTCCATCTCTGCTTCCTAGTTTGCATAGCTGACTCTCGTATTAGCCTCTCTCAACTTACTCTATCGCGCGTTGATGCCACCCCGCGCAGCGCACTGCCGCAAAATTCGAGGCCGCACGCCTACGTGCCGCCGCTTTCGACTATGCTCTCCTATGCTTACCTTACTCGTATGCGCTCCGCCCCCGACCAGTGGTAACGCCGCTGCTCACTGGGCGTCGAGGATTTACTCTTGCTTTACCATATCAGGATTTAGGCCACTGTTCTACCGTATCCGCCACGTCATTCCTTCCCGCACCGCCGCCTTCGACCTTCTTCGCGGTGCTTGGATGCTACTTTCGTATATCATTCGACCCATTGTTATAGCGTGATCATTCCGCTTGTACTGTACCACTCTTAGCTACCACCACTTCACGAGGGGGACGACGAGGTTCACGAGGAGACGACTGCATATAGTTCACGAATTGATGACTCTGTTGATGTTCTGTAACCTTTGGGTGCCGCCTGTCCGTCAAGATGTGACCACTAAAGTTGAAAAGTACGAGGTCAAGCATGACTTGTGGAGTTCAACATAAAGGTTGCCTTTCGGGGCATGCCGAAGATCTTGCCAAACAGCAAACAACGGTCCGGGAAGGGCGTTCCGTCATCGTCGACCGAGCTTCTGTTCTTGAAATCTCCTCTTGTCACCGTTCACCGTGGCGCCGGCGACCATGGCGATCCCAAATGTGGAGGAGGGCAAGCTGCTCAGCGAGGCGCTCAACGTCGTCAAAATCCAGGTGCAACAGATGAAGCGCAACCTGGTATGTCCCCCGCCGCGCGTAGTGATTCTGGTACTGAGGGGTCCAAATTATCACAGGAATTGGACCAGCTCATGGACGCGTTGAAGAGCGCGAGCACGATGCTGGCTGAGCTGCGCACGTCGTCGCTGTCCCCCAAGCAGTATTACGAGCTGTGTGCGTATCGCCTCGCAAGCGCAGTTATCGGCTTCTGACCGACGAGCGCAGACATGGCCGTGTTCGACGCGCTGCGATATTTATCGAATTATCTGTACGAGGCGCACACCCAGGGCAAGCACCACCTCGCCGACCTGTACGAGCTCGTGCAGTATGCGGAGAACATCGTCCCCCGACTGTACCTCATGATCACCGTCGGCTCCGTGTACATGTCGATCCCAGAGGCCCCCATCCGCGAAATTATGAAGGACATGATGGAGATGTCGCGCGGTGTACTTCATCCCATCCGTGGTCTGTTCCTTCGACACTACCTCAGTGGCCAGACGCGCGACCACCTTCCCGTATCGCTGGAGCCTGGGTGCGTAGCTGTGCAGACGCGTCCGAATCCCTCTGATCATAGATTCCAGGCCAGCAGGCAGTCTTCAGGACTCCATATCCTTCGTCCTTACCAACTTCATCGAGATGAACAAGCTCTGGGTGCGCCTGCAGCATCAGGGCCACTCCCGCGACCGCGAGAAGCGCGAGATGGAACGGCGCGAGCTGCGCATCCTCGTCGGGACCAACCTCGTCCGCCTCAGCCAGCTCGACGGCGTCGACCTCGACATGTACCAGCGCATCATCCTCCCCAGCGTGCTCGAGCAGGTCGTCAGCTGCAAGGACGTGATCGCGCAGGAGTACCTCATGGAGGTCGTCATCCAGGTCTTCACGGACGAGTTCCACCTGCACACCCTCGGGCCTTTCCTCTCCGCGACCGCGCAGCTGCATCCGAAGGTGAACATCAAGAATATCGTGATCTCGCTCATCGACCGGCTCGCGGCGTATGCGGCGCGCGAGGCGGAGAACGAGGACCCGGAGGAGACGAAGCGGCAGGAGGAGGCGGCTGCGAAGCGGCTGGCGGAGAAGGTGCAGGCGCAGAAGGCGAAGGTCCGCGAGCAGAACTTGCGCGCGCAGGCGGCGGAGGCGCCCAGGTCTGCTGAGGCGGATGCGTGGGGCGAGGAGCCGCCGACGAGCCCGACGATCGGCGATGATACCACTGCGGTCGAGCCGTCGGAGAAGCCCTCATCGCCTACGACTCCGGCGCCGAATGGCACGCCTGCGACGGAGTACAAGTCACCTGAGCCGAAGGGCAAGGGCAAGGAGGGTACGCCTGTACGCAAGTTCCGCGGTGTTCCCGAGGATGTGCAGCTCTTTGAGGTGTTCTGGCAGCAGGTCGTGCAGCTGATCAGGGTGAGCACTGACGAAGCTTGACACAATTATTTGACTGACGAAATGGTAGGCACGGTCAGATCTGTCTATCCAGGACATCACAGCCCTCTTTGTCTCCCTGACGAACCTCTCGTTGAGTTGCTACCCCGACCGGCTCGAATATGTCGACCAGGTCTTGGGATATGCGGCAGAGAAGATCAAGGAGTACTCTGACAGGTCGGTTGCTCCATTCACTGATCAGACTCGTTGCTCATTCCAACCAATAGCCCCGACCTCCATGCACCCCAAACCACCCAGAACCTCGCCGCCCTGCTCATCGCACCCATTAACTCGTACCAATCCGTCCTCACCCTCCTCGCCATCCCGAACTATGTACCCATGCTGGGCGGCCAACTCTTCTCCACACGGCGGTCGATCGCACAGTCCATCATCTCGAGCGTGCTGAAGAACGAGACTATCGTCGAGACGCCCGAGGATGTCGACGGTGTCCTCGAATTGTGCCATGTTCTTATCAAGGACCAGTCCGAGGGCGCGGCGGCGCCGATAAATGGCGTCGCGCGCGACTTGAGGAGACAGGGGACGTATTCGGTCGAAAGGGAGGAGTTGGCGGAGGAGCAGGGCTGGATAGCGAGGATGGTGCATTTGTTCCGGTCTGATAATCTGGACACGCAGTTTGAGGTGAGCGATGCACCCGTCGTGGTGAATTGGTGCTGATGGCGTGTTAGTTGCTACAAACAGCAAGGCGACATTTCGACTTGGGAGGCGAGCGGATACGCTATACCTTCCCGGCGCTCATCACCGCCGCGATTAAGCTCTGCAGGCGATACAAGACGCGGGAACATATGGTTGGTCATGTCGCTTGTCTCATCATGTCCAAGGTACTGACAATACCCGGTAGGAGGAGGGCTGGGAAGACAAAGTCAACTCCATATTCAAGTTCTTGCGACAACTCACGTCCATCCTATCAACACAAGGCGACGCACCCACCATCGCCCTCCGTCTCTTCCTACTCGCCGCGCAAGTTGCGGACGAGTGCGGGTTCGAGGATCTCACGTACGACCTCTACGTGCAGGCGTTCACGGTCTACGAGGAGAGCATCAACGAGTCGCGCGCGCAGCTGCAGGCGATAACCCTTATCATCGGCACTCTCGCAAATGCCCGCGTCTTTGGGTTCGATAACTACGACACGTTGATCACAAAGGCGGCGCTGCACGGGGCGAAGCTATTGAAGAAGAGCCACCAGGCGACGGCAGTTGGGCTGGCGAGTCATCTTTGGTGGCAGGAGCTACCGGTGGCGCCTGCGGCGGATGCGGATGGCGAGGCGGAGCCTGCAGCTGAGGTGCCGGAGAAGAAGGAGTCGCCGAAGGAGGGTAGCGAGAGCACTGCGAAGGCTGTAAGTGCTGGCGAAGCAGTCGTTTCTTGTCAGTTGTTGATGATTCCTACAGTACCCTCACCAAGACAGCAAGCGCGTGCTTGAGTGCTTGCAGAAATCGTTGCGCATCGCGCACTCGGCGATCGAGGAGATCATCACGGTGCAGATGCAGTGCGATACGTTGGACCAATACGTGTACTACTTGGACCGTGGAGCAGCGGCTGTAAGGGTATTGCTTACCTCTTGCGTCTGCGGTATTGACCCTTGTTTCTCTTCTCTAGGTCCAGCCCAAGTTTATTAGCAACCTCGTCGAGCTCATCACGTCCAACATCGACAGCATTGCCGAGGCGCACCCGTCACAGCGTCCGCCACCCGGCTTACTCGAGGGCGTGCAGACGCCAGAGATGATCGCGCGGCACTTCAAGAACACGCTCGTGCACATCCAGCGGCGCAAGAACGCGGTCGCGGAGAACGAGGCCGGCGCGGACCCACGATGGGCGGAGGTGGATGTCGTGGGTGCGATGCTGAAGATGAACATCGGACGATAGTTGGTGCGTGTGTAGAGAGAGGTGAGGTGAGGTGGTGAGGGTCAGGTTGTGGATGAAGAGAACGATGTAGGGTGGACCGTCTGTCAATGTGTTTACTACTCTTATTTGCTGCATGTTGTGATCATGATTTTCTCTCTTGCGGACGGATACCGGGAAAGAGTGGCATCAAATAAATTTCACTCGACAAGAGAGTAAGGACAGGTACAGCGGGCCAACATACATAGATTCAGACATGGCGAGTCTCCTAGCGAGGGTAGCCATATTGGGCAATTCTTCGGCGAACGGAGGTGAGCGACGCCGACCGGGTTCAAATGCGCGTGTAATGGAGAGGCTCAGGCTCAGACGGAAGGCCACGCGATCTCTGGGCGTACGCGCTTTGAGAGTACTGTGAAGACAGCGGTCAGTCCTCATCGCAGAATAATTGGTGTTTCTATCAGCGCTCACCGAGACGCTAGACCCCGGAAGAAACCGTGACGACAGGGATGAAATCGTAGGGCCCGCAGAAGGGGGCGGGGCAAGCATGAAGTGGTCCGTTGAAGATGCAGGCGGCGCATAGGGGATGAACTGAGGGTCGGGGCGTTCGGGTGCGGGGCTAGGAGGTGGGGTGGAGGATTTCTTGTGCTTCCTGGCCTGGCGCCAGAGGAGGAAGCCGATGAGCAGGAGGGCAGCGGCGCCCAGAACGGAGCCAGCTGCGATTCCGCCTGCTTGCGCGGAGCTCAGTCTGGCGGCATGTTAGCAAGACAGTCCTCGTCGGTGAGAGGTCGTGACACATGCGCATGACTGGGCGTGGAAATTGCTGTCGGCGTGTCCGAGTCGCTGGTGGCCGAAGTTGATGTCGATACTGTCGAAGTGGATCCGCTCTTTTGAGCCGTCTTGTGATTGACTATGCTTGCGGATCCAGGAGACAAGCTGGTCGACGTGGGGATTGACCTGTAAGCAGAGTAAATTATGATGAGAATTAGTCCATTTAAGCGACCTACGAGAAAGACGACGACGCAGTCACTGGATTGCTGTCCGTGTCCACTTCGGCGTAGTCCACAGAGAACTTGAGATCCGACAGCGAGGCCAAAGTGAGGTTGTGCTCGGTATTCGCATCCAGTGAATCGGCCTTGAAGAGCAACTGCTGATACATGGGCTCGTCTGTGCGGCTGGCGTTGAGCGTGTATGTGGGTCCGTCGTCGAGTTGAGCGCTGTAAGGCGAGTAGCCTTGGCCGTAGGCACCGTAAAGGGCGACGCGATCGCCTTTGAACTTGAGGGATACAGTGGCACTAGTACTCATCGCCAGGCTTGTTGAATGGTCAATATCGAGAAGTTGGGCGAGTATGAGACGAGCCCACTGTTCGCCGCCTTCATTGAACTCATCTCCAAGGACATTCATCCATGCGTCCTGCGGGGCGAACGAGAAGTACCCAGCGTCCTCCGTTTGAACTGTCGAGCTTAAGTTCGATTCTACGGACGAGGAAAAGGTGACCTATCGAACGTCAGCGAAAGGAGAATTGAGGCTGAAATTTGAGAAGAGACATACGTAGTCAATGTCGACGTGGTCCAGTCCTGCCTTCCGCATCGGCGCATTCGCCCATTCATTCGTGACGATGACCTCGTGCGTCCCCGGCTCCAAGTCGTCTATGCCATAGAGCTCGACCTGGAAGAGCTGCTGATCGTCATTCGCAGCGGGAGCACTACCATTGGCGCGAAAGTAGTCGGACTTGACACCGTCGATGGTTACACTGTCAGATGTTATCTGTGCCCTCGTCGACGAACGAAAGGATACTCGCGTGTAGGGACCAGAGTTGTACCTATAGGCGCCGTAGATATGTACTTCGGTACCTGTAAAGTTGAAGGTTGCCGTTGCCCCGGTGGCATTGATGCAGTACATGAAGGTGCCATCCTGATACCTACATGGAGTAAAGACTCATCAGCAAACGCGAGTCGAGACGGATTCGAGAGCGACAAGGCGATCCCGATGCTTCAAAAAGGTCGAAAGGACTCACTTGGACGCAAACTTGTCTCCCTCCCACCCGCCCCGTCGCCACACCTGCGTATTCGGCTGATAGTCGATGAGAGGGCTGGAGGAGTCAATCGTCGTTGTAATCGGGAACATAAGGGAGAAAAGAGCAGGCGGAAGAGGGAGAAGGCAAGGATGATGGAAGCACTAGACAAGCTCGCGCAGCGGAGTGCGCCTTTGCTCAGAGGCACTGGCATCATCGAACCTGTTGCAGGCACTGGACGATGATGCGGGCGGCAGCAGAGAGGACGATGGAGTCCAGATTGTATTGCAATGTATACAATGGCGGAGCGGTGTCAGGAGATCCACCAGACGCATCTGATGAACGTGAATCGAGGTCGGGGCTGAGGCTGATCCAAGGCTGATCCTTGAATTTGGCTTTGCCCGTCTTTTCTTCTTATCTCGTGACACTCCAGAGTTGTAGGGGACTTCTACAGCGGACGTGGCTCAGTTGGTGATGGAGAAGGATGCATTGCTGTAGGCCGGCAAGCCGAGGCTGCCATCGTTCTGGCGGTGATCATGATGGTGGGAACAAAAGTTGATCATGGCCATAAATGTGAGGTCCGGCAATCCCGCCCAGACGATCGTGCAGCTTAGTAATCACACCGCCACCGCTTTGACCGCGAAAGACGACACTCAACAGAAGTTCGACTGCATGCGATGGTGTACTCGCTAATGGCCTACAGAGCCATATCACCGGGTGCAGATGGACCTTGACAGGTCATATACTACGAATTCTGATTTTTTTGGCACCTGAACCCTAACTAAACTCGTACATACGGTTGGGGTGAGTCTCTGGTGCGGTAGGGGTGTCTTTCAGGGAGGCCGTAGCACAAGGTGCATCATCCCAGCACCTGAGGTACACAATGGAGGATTGTATGGCACGATTTGAGCGCTCGCATTGCCGTTGAAGGCATCTTATCCTCATCCAAGCTCCTAAAGTCGAGTACCTTGTATATGCACCCTGCATCGCGCTTCAAGCTACTCATGCGAGTCACATACATATGTCTATACCACTATGGAATATTTCTGACATGCTATCTTTCCCTGAGTAGACCGGAAGAGCGCGTAGAAGACGGAAAAGGCGGATGAGGCGCGATCACGTGATCGATTCCTTCTGATCTGGCGCTGCATCCAGTTCACGTTTTGCACGCGACGGCGTCCGGCTATGCCCAAAATTACTGCACGGATACGCGTTATATCTGAGTATCTACAGTTCGTATTGAGCAGATATGCGCACCGCTGGCATCATCAGTCCAAAAGTCAATGTTCCAGGACAGTGACAGCAATTTTGTTCAATACGAACTGTTCTCCCATCCCTAAAGTACTCATTGCACGCTTTTATAGGCCCATTCAGGGCACCGGTAAGCATGTAGACTTGAAGTACGCGCTTCGGAGGTATATTCGCCCAAAATGGCAGTTGCATGATTACTAAGCTGCACGATCGTCTGGGCGGGATTGCCGGACCTCAATAAATGCGCACTAATGGGCGATTCGGCATCAGCCGACCCTCACAGCGGTTGACTCCTGCTTCCTGTGCTTTTGCTCGTCGTTGACAAGTCCCCTACATGTCTCCTCTCGCAGCTAATAGGAATGGCTACTACTGCAGCATGGCATCCTTCCATTCATGAGATCAATGATAGCCGAGGCCTTTGACCAGCGTCAAAGACAGTCTTCGCATCGAGCACGCCTTTCTAGGCGCTGTGTCTTATAAGTGGCCAGGCAGGTGGCTCTCTTTGCATCGACGACGACGTCGACTGCACGTTGCGTCAACTAGAGCACATAGCGATCCCGCGTGCCTCGCTCTCAACCTCATGTCGTCCACGACCTCGACTCTCAAGTGTCCCAATTGCGGCGCACCGACGACCGTGCCCAGCACTCCTCAACGCGACCGCTATCCTCAGCTTCACGCGCAAATTATCCTGCAGCACGACACGCATAGAAAAGCGTATCGTAAGGATGAGCTTCAGGACTTGTCCGGTGCAGTAAGTCTCTTTTCAGCTCTTTCACTGGCACTCGCGTCAATGGTCCCAACATGCATCCTAGGAGCTCATCGACCTGATCTGTCGCGATCTTTCGTGGAAGTCGCCCTCGCTAGCTCCGGAGGTGCTCTGGGAGAAGTTCATCCGTGCGCGCTTCGTGGGCGACTATGACGATGCAGCCGGCGCGACGTTGACCATGGCTACCTGGGCGGGCTTGCTGCACAACATCTCCGTGATCTACGTCGAGCGCGAGCGGGCCCCCGAGGGTGAATGGGAGCTCGTGTCTGAGAGTGGCGAGCTGCTCAAGGCGGAGTCGAAGGAGCGGGCCGTCCAGGCCACCGCTGGCGCTCAACGCAGTAGCAGACTCTGGACCGTCATGTGTTATGTGAGTGGATCATCCTTTGGATGCACTGGCGGACAATGGTAGCTGACTTGTCTTCCAGATACTGTTCTACTTGCTCGCGGTACTCATCACCCTCCTCATCGGATTCGCATGTGTCGCCCCGAGCAGGGCGTACTGTCAGATGGTGGATGTATCGCCTCAGCAGCGCGTGCCGCGGTGCGAGATTACCTTCTAAGTAGAGAATGTCAGCTCCTTGCCAACTCGTACCCGCTGTCTTCCTGTTTCCATAAATAATATTTGTGATGCTTCAGTCAGATCTATGTTACAGTGCTTGTATCTCCAGCCGATTGTGAGTAAGGTGAGCGATATGTAGTCCGGAATGTTACCGTGATCAGTACAGTATTTTATTCTACAAGGTAAATGCGGGTACGGGGAGCGTAGTGATGGAAAAAAAGGGTGTCGAGGAAGGTGAAGGATGATATGCGACGGTATGGGTAGTTCGGGATAGGTCCAGAGGCGGCAAACATCTGCGAGGCTGTCGTTAGCACCATGACGGCTAGATAATGTGTCTGCCAACGCACCATTATTATCGTAGCTGTCCAGTTTTACCAGGTGTCCGCGTCGGACTCGCTGTCGCTGTCTGAAGTGTCGGACTCGCAGGCAAAGTAGTCAGACTCGCTGTCCGAGTCGTCGCTCCAGTAGTCATCGGTGTCGTAGATGAAGAGGGGCCCAACGGCGTCGCAGTAGGTGACGAGGATAGGCTCGTAGGCAGCCTGGAACATGGCGCGCCAGCCTTTCAGGGCCTCCAAAAGAGCATGGGTATCCTGCACCTCCTCCGCGGTCTGCACCGTGCCGACGGGGCGCATAAAGCGCAGCTGGTGGGCGGGCGCGGGGACGACGACCTTGACGTTCGGGGTATCGCGATCCGTCGAGTCGAGGCGGAACGTGTAGCCGTCCTCCTCGAGAACCTCGATCGGGCGCAGGCCCACCTCGGGCGCGAGCAGCTCGCACGCGCGGCGCGTGAGGAAGACGAAGTCGGCGGCGTCCACGACAACGCCATGCTGGGCGGGGTCTCCTAGGCCATCGGCGCCGACTTGGTAGTCCAGCTCGATCGCGCTGGACAGCAGGCCGCGCAGCTCGTTCATGTCGGCGACGAACTCCTCGGGGATGGAGCGGTTTTTCTCGAGGGCATAGAGGAGGAGGACCTTCTGCGCCAGGGAGAAGTGGGTGAAGCACTGGTGGAGGGCGCCGTCCTCAATGAGCGACTGCTCGCGGGCGGCGATCTTCTCGACCAGGTTGACGAACGCCTGGCGATGCTCGCTGCTCGCTGAGAGCCTCGCGGAGAGGTCGCTGCTGTGGTCCACCGGGACTTCCGCCGTCTCAATGACTGAGATAAGGGCGTTCAGTCTCTCTATCTCTCCGGCGCGAACATGCACACGCTCGTCCTGCATCGACGAGTACGCGGCGGCGGTCGTGGAACTCTTGACGAAGGGCTGGAACCCGGCAAGAACGGCATCGAGGGACGGCATGTCGTGGCTTTGTCTGAGAATGTTGTTTTGCGAGAGAACAAGGCTGTGAGATGGGTGTGCGATGCAGGGGAATGCAAAGCTGGAATGCGGAGTGGCAAAAGACGACGCGACGCAACATCCCGTGACTGGCGCATCCACGTGACTTTTCGCACGGCTGCTCACGGCCAACTGCATCGTCCTCTTCGACGACATCGCTGCTGTAAGCCACGACGACCTTCGACGGGGTCAGAGGAGGATGAGGAAAAGATGGATGACCTGGAAGAACAAAGGCGAATACCAGAGTCTCACAGAGGATGCTTTGTCTGTGCCTTCGCCTGCTTCGGTCCGTCAACAACAAACAAAGCAATGGCAGACATACCCGTATCATCTGCTCTCACCAATGATTACAGCATGTTGCAGACATGAGTTGGACTTTAAGAGGAGCCACGCGTGCCTCTGATGTACAGATGTCTGCAAAGGTCGATTTGTTGATACAGCAAGTTGCCTAGTATATTTACATTCTCTTGCGGTACGTTAGCGCGCGCGGCGAAGACGGATCCACGGTGCTCACAATATATATTCAATATTTCAGTCTGACAAGACCTGCGAGCACCTCCACGCCGGCTCGCGCGCCGTCAATCACCTTGACGGAGGTATTTTCCCCATGGGCCTCGCGCGCGCCTTGCTTGATGAGCGGTTCCATCCCGGCCATGCCAGCGCCTATCATTCAAATTAGCTTTCCTCATGCGCTTCGTCGACATGAGTTGCTTGAGGTACGCACATCCCAATATGATGACCTCCGCGCCCAGGGACACAACCTCGGCTGCCCCACGCTTCATATTGCTCTCAACCTTTGCGCGGTCGCCCTCACGGAGCTCCACGACGCCCAGTCCGGTCGTCACGAGCCCGGCGAATCGTGGCGAGACTGCGCCGAGGAAGGAGTGGACGTCCTTGTGGCGGTCGTACTTGTAGCCCGAGCCTGTTGAGACGATGCCGAAGCGCTTCCCGGAGAAGAGGGCGTGGGCCACGGCAGCTTCCATAATTCCTACGACGGGTTTGAGGGTATTTTCGCGGAGGACATGGACGAGGGGATGGTCCGAGACTGGTGCGAGGACGAGGAAGTAAGGGGACAATGGCGTGAATATTGAAAGGCGATCGGGGGGTTGTCGTCAGTTAACTAGTCCAGTAATATTGGTCTGAGACATACAGCAGCATACAAGGAAGCCATCATGCTTGTCCAGTAGACCCTGCGCGCTGATATCCTCCCAACAGGCTGAAGTCGTCAAGGCCGCGGTCGTCGCGTCATTTATTGAGGGCGGCGCGTGCGCTGGCGCGGTATAGAACGCGAGGCCAACGCCAGGCGGAGAAACGAGGGTCTCTGCGAGGCCATCGGTGACCGACTTCGAGGAATTCGGGTTGATAACAAGGAGGGAGGCGGCCATGTCGTACGTCCAACGGCTGGGGAGCATCTATTGCCTTTTACGGGAATTGATGCAGATATTCAACAGCTTCAACTTGTAAGATCACATCACAAGTCACTATGAAATCACCTGACACCACGGGCACGCCCTCCTTTGACGGCCGAAAATTAGGTTGTCGTATTAATTGAGATGGATTTCGAGTTCCTGGGAGCGTAAATATACTGTGACTGTCACCAAATCAACCCTTTGACGAAGGACAAAGGGGATTGTATGTCTGGGGGCGTGAATTATCTATGACCAGCAGAAAACAGAACGGGCGGTGACAGGCCGGAAATCACCCAGACACTGCCCGGTCATGGGTGCGAGCACCTTCCGCGCCTTATATCTCGAGACTGAATGAGTTCCTGGCCTTCTGCTTGGGACAGAACGATAGTACCAAGCCAGGGCTTCACACTCAGGGAAAAATCCGATTGAAATCCGCCCCAGATCGTAAGATATACGCCACGGAACGTGCTCACGCCCATGACCGGGCAGTGTCTGGGTGATTTCCGGCCTGTCACCGCCCGTTCTGTTTTCTGCTGGTCATAGATAATTCACGCCCTCAGACATACAATCCCCTTTGTCCTTCGTCAAAGGGTTGATTTGGTGACAGTCACAGTATATTTACGCTCCCAGGAACTCGAAAATCATCTCAATTCATACGACAACCTAATTTTCGGCCGTCAAAGGAGGGCGTGCCCGTGGTGTGAGCGCCCCCATTCACCCCTTCCAGCTTTTGATATCATCTCGTACACTCAAAGGTTAAGGATGTAATTCAGGCTTGACTCCGTGTCCCGCATGTATTATTCAATCAATAGCAACGCTGGCATCTAGCTAGCCCAGTGAGGGGACCCGTCTGGTGATGGCTCGGGATAGCGGCTGGTCTACACTCGTGTCTACGCGGTGGCTTAAGCATTGGATCGTGCCGAAGGCTCGGGATCCCTACTCCAACGCTCATAGTAACCGGCGTACATAGCAAACTTCCCGTTCGAAGGTTTTGGGAGGCACTGCAGGCACGCACAACCAACAGGAAAAACTAAGAGCACAGAGCACTGTAAAGGTTCGTCCTTTAACAAAAGTGAGACGGAGACGACAGATAGACATAGCAGAGACGTGCATAGGTGACACTAGTAAGGACAGCAATAGTCGCGATCGAAGAGTGGCGAAAGCGACTTGGTATATAGATAGCGATACAGTCCCAGAACGAAAAGGAAAAGATGCATGAAGATCCGGTAAGTAGCTTGAAATATGGACAACGAGAACGGCAAGTAGAGTAGACGAACAGCAGGGAAACATATACATAGTGATAAACAAGTGCGTTGATGGCTTGTAGTGGCGTGTGCGTTTATGAGAAGATAGCGTGGAATGTTGAACGGGTCATAATTGAGAATCATGAGTGACTTATGGCCTGCCTCGAGGATGCACGAGGGGGAGCGCTAAGCTGTATGTAAGTTCGGTCTTCTCGTAGGAAAAAATTGGCGGCGCACTTGGGTCATGGGCTGACAATGCTCAGACATGGTCCGGGCCATCGACTCCCGTGAGCTTGCACTCGATTTGGTCGTATGCCTTGAGCATCGCCCAGAGCCAGCGCCGCTTCTCCTTCTCTAGCTTTTTGACCTCTTCAGACTCGTAACGGAGGTCTGCAAACCCATGAGTCCTCGCCCATAACATCAACAGGTCTTACGCACCCTTGGCAGGCCGCAGCGCCGGCTCCATCTTGTGTGTCCGATGCGCGAACAGGTCGTTCTCCCTGCCCATTCCCCTCGCCATGTTGTAGACCTGCTTACGCTGGCAGACCGCGAAGTCTGATATATGCAACTGGCTCATACAGAACTCGCCCTCGCCAAGCATGTCGCGTGCGAGGACGCGGTCCTGGTGCAGGAGGTCCTCAAGGAACCGTCCCCAGACTGTCATCTCGTCGCGCAGGCCCTGCCGCGTGCGCGTCGTGCGCGCGAGGATGATCTTTTCGGCGATGGTGAGGCGCGCGGCCTCAGGCCCGATACACTTGAGCTCGACGAGGCGATCCTCCATCTGTTCGGCGGCCTGGAGAGCGAGGAGGAACTGCCTGCGGGTCTCGACGCCGTCGCGGAGGCGCTGGACGTCGTAGGCGGAGAGATGGTAGGGGCGGAGGTCGAGGGCGCGGCGGATGCGCCGGAGCTCGCTCTCGCGGACGGAGCGGCGCAGCGGGGCGTAGGATTTGTACTGCTCAGCGGGGCGCGGGCTACTGTTGGGGAAGATGACGGCCATGACGGTCTCGAGGGCGAGGAACTCCTCCGGCGTCGAGGGCGGCGTGGGGGCGCGCGAGTGGTGGGGAGGGGAGCTCATGTTAGTGGCGGATGATGAGGGTTCAAGAGACGAAAATGGGAGGGGGTCCTGGGGTGCTATCGAACGGTCACGGGCCGTCACATCAAAATCCGAGGAACGTGGTGTCAACAGTTGTTGACCTCGAGGCACTCACGTGATGGTAGCGTGCGTGGAGCGTGATTTTCTGCGGGACGAACCGTCACGGCGTGCCCCGAACTGGGCGGCCTCGTTGTTGGCGGTGAGCACTGAGCAGTAGCGAAGGATGGCCTGTATGGCCTCTGACAAAGGCTCATAGCCCTCGACTGTGCTAGCCATGCACGCGACCATAGCAGGGGCACTTCAAACAGAGGAGGGTGGTCCGTGGTCGAATATAATGGTTCATCTGGTTGATTTCGGCGCGATCGACATCGTTGTCAGCGCTCGGTATGTCGTAGACTCGAGACGTGCCGTCAAGCGGCAAGGGTTGCGGCAAGGCATCGAGCTTAAGTGATATGGCAAGTTGTGGTCTCACTCATTCACTCCCCAATCAGGCGAGCGCACTTACGGTGCGAGCATCCGAACCTTTGTATTCGAGATGGCCTACTTACTCCTGCCCTACAGTCCTTACCTTCCTTAACATTGTGTATGATGATATGGAAGTACCGGTCAGGTAACTGTCACCCCACGCCGTGATTCCCTCATCGAAAAAGGTCCGTGAAGGCGGCTACGCCACAGCGGCGCTTGGAACCTCAGGCTGGTCGAGACGAATGAGATGAGGACCTCTCATATGTATGGCTGGACATATTGAGTCAAACGCAGGATGTTAAGTCTTGAAGTAATTCAGACGAGCGGTCCGTCGAAGATGGAGACGTGATGGACATGCAATGCAATTAGAGTGTATATAAGTGGGGGAGGACATGAAGCCGTTGAGCAACTATGCCGGTGGAGGTGCGGAAGCAGCAGGGGTTGGCGCTGCATTCAAAGCAGCGTTTCGCGTAGCCTCCTCCTTCTGGCGCTTCGCCTCCTCGGCGCGGCGGGCGGAGTCTGCTTCGTGCTGCTTGGAGAAGACGTCGTAAGGAGGGACGGAGGTGGACTCGCTGGACGAGCGAGAGGACCAGGTAATGGCCTTCTCGTCCGCAGTGTCGGGTTGTATGGGTTCCCGGCCGGCTTCCTGGCATTCCTCTACCCACTGAGAGGGGGTTAGCACGAGAACTAGCGAAGGAGGTGATTAGGACGCACCTTAGTCCACGCAGGCCCACCGGCAAGGGACATGAGCTCGGAAAGAATGTCGCTAGCAGACTTTTTCGAAAGCTCGAGCGTCTGTGTCGTGCCGTTTTCTGCTGACGGTAAGCGGACGAAGACTTCCCCGACGATAGGTCACACACCAAGCTCGACCGTCATTTGCGGGCGCCAGAACTCGTTCTTCGCCTTCCCATGGCGCTCGACCTCGATGCGGAGCGCGTCGTTCGCATACCGGATGCGGGGGAGGTCGCGCTCGGTGAAGAGGCGGGCGCCCCAGTGATCGTTCCGGTAGGCATGCACGAGCGAGATACGGGAGACACCAGACAGCTGGAGGCGCGGGGCCGCTTTGAGGTGCTCGAGCACCTTGGAGAGCTTGGACGGGCCGGTGGGCAGCTTGCCGCGCGCCATGACTGCCAGACGAGAGGAGTGATCGGGGGCGGGAGTTTGTGGCGTTGCACCGCGCGCTTCTCTGCACCCACCGTCATGACTTCTCTTTTCGGCGGCTCCTCCTCGTCCCCCTCTGGTGAGTGAAGCAATCAGTCTGGGTGGGCTAGGCTAACTCTGAAATAGACATGGCCTCCCGCAAGGAGCAGGTCATGCAGTCCGTTCGCTCCGAGCTCGCCCTCGCCAACGCGCAGGAGCTCATGAACTCGGCGAACAAGGCTTGCTTTCAGAAGTGCATTACGAAGCCTGGAGGAAGCCTCAGCAGCAGCGAGGAGACCTGCCTTGACCGCTGCCTTGGGCGGTATATGGATGCCTGTGCGTGGTTAACTTTCTATGTCCGTTGCGAGGTTCTGACGCGCTCCCGTGTCCTCCCGTTGCAGTCAACATCGTGGCTTCGACATACGTGACGCGCCTCAAGAGGGACCGCCAAGAACACGCTGCCTCGGGCGACGTCCTCAGCGCGTAGTTCACTCACGACCCCAGCCGCAAAATTACAACCCAGTACAGCTACTATACTGCATCATGCTCTTAGAGAAATCAAATAATGCTGAAGTGCCACTCGCGTACGACCAATCACGGCGCACGGAGGAGTGTCCAGATATGCGACCTCTGCTTGAAAATCTGGTTATGTTGCACATGTTCATTCGCGTGTTGACGTCGATGGACTGAGGTCAGGGTGCGTCAGCAACATACCTATCTAACCTTTAACTACTTCGTACGCGGGAAGGGCAGCTATGCGCACCGTATCGAGCCCTGTCTCAAAGGTCCGAAGTATAACACCAATCGTGCATATTGACTTTTCCTTGACCTTTCTTGATTGCTAACTTCGGCCAGCGAAGCTCAAGCTTGCCCTCAATCATGTTACAGTAAACCCGTGAATTGAGGGCATTCTACCAAGCTGAGATCTTGGGAACACTGATAGTGAGTGTTTTGCTTGCACCTCCCAAGAGCGAACGGACAGTCATTCTGCAGGATACCGTTGGCATCCGGGCCAGTTTATTGCATGCTCTCAACATAGATTTTTGTCGACGAGGGCAACAGGCACGACATGCTTTTCCGAACACGATACCGTCGGGAGTCCTCTACTCGCTCTCCCCGATATTTAATATCGGCTTGCCATTCTTGGTACCACCAATGCTCGGGCACCGTTCGCTCCGGCGGTTGTAGCGGGACCTTGCTGAAGACGAATCAGATGAATATCCAACAAACGACACACCCTTACTGCACCTTCCGGTGCCTCCAGATGTGCGCGACCCACCCCGCGGCGCTCCCGCTCATCAAGATGATTCAAGCGGTTGTACGGGACATATCTCGTATATAAGCAGCGGAAAGGCCGTCTTATACAAGGCCCAACGGTCTTGCACACCTTTCGCCCGTCCTTAGCTCGTTCCACGATGCTTCTCGTGCAGATTGCGCTCGCGGCGTTGATCACGTCCGCGTCTGCGGTGACGATCACGGATCCCGCCGCCTTCGCTGCAGAGACCTTCGACTATGTTGTCGTGGGCGCTGGCTCTGCTGGGATGACTGTACGTTCACCCGCCTCTCTTCCCCTCTTCAACTGACCAAAGACGCGCGTCCAGGTCGCCGCACGCCTCAGCGAAGATCCATCAGTAAAAGTGGGCGTCATCGAGGCTGGTGGCACCGCGCTAGGCGACGACAGAATTGACGTTCCCGGCATGGTGAGCGCCAGACACGTCACCCATCACCGCTAGCGCGCAAATCCTCATGATACCATCTACAGTTTGGCGCCGGCCTGAATACCGTGTATGACTGGAACTATACGACTAAGGCACAGCAAAATGGCGTCCCAAGCCGCCCCTGGCCTAGGGGGCGGGTCGTCGGTGGTAAGTCCAGGGCGTCGTGATTGATGGGCGAGTTTAGCTAACGAGGATAACAGGCAGTTCCGCGCTGAACTTTCTGGTTTGGGACCGCGCGTCGCAGGCGGACTACGATGTGTGGGAGAAACTGGGGAACGAGGGATGGAACTGGGACAGGGTGGTGAAGTACATCAAGAAGGCGGAGACATGGACAGAACCCACTGCGGACGAGGAGGCCGCGCTGCACGCAAATCCTGATCCCTCGTACTTCGGCACGGACGGGCCCATCCACGTCTCCTTCGGCAGCCACATCTCAAAGGCGACGCAGTCCTGGATCCCTGCTCTCGAGGCGCTGGGCATCCCGCGCAATGACAACCCCTTGAGCGGAAACAACATCGGCGGAAACCAGTCTCCATCGGACATTCGCCCATCCAACAGCTCGCGCGCCTACTCTGCCGCTGCCTATTACTACCCCAACGAGGCGCGCGAGAACCTTGTTCTGCTCCCGGACGCTCTGGTCACGGGTATCAACTTCGACACGACTGGCGACAGCCTCACTGCGAAGAGCATTTCATTCCAGAAAGGCGGCTCCTCATACAACGTTACCGTCGCCAAAGAGCTCGTGCTCAGCGCGGGGACGGTCAAGTGCGTGTTTTCCAGGTCACGGTGCCGTTCTACTTTTACTCATGAGTTGTCTTTAGCACGCCGCAGATCCTCGAGCTTTCCGGGATAGGCAAGGCCGACGTGCTATCCGCGTGAGTCCGAAGCTTTGCATTCAGTCGGTCAATCAGGCTTATGAGACCATCCCTTCAGCGCCGGCGTGCCCCAGCTGCTTGACCTGCCAGTCGGGGAGAACCTCCAGGAACACAGTGAGCAATAGCGCGGCTGCGCGGGGTTCCATTGTTAGGCTTTCTGTGCTAATGCCAGCCCGCAGCGTATACCTCTATCGCCTTTGAGGTACCCAATGGCACCGACACGCTTGACCGAGTGCGCAACGATCCCGCGTGGCAGGCTGAGCAGCTGGCGAACTGGCGCAGCGGCGCGCCGAGTGTATACGATCAGGCCGTGCCATCCCTTGGCTACGTGACCCTCTCGCAGCTCGTTGGCGACGCAAAGGCGGCTGAACTGCTCGCGGATGTGCAGGCATATGTGGCGACGCAGACGGACTCGGTCTACTACCCGATCATGCAGGCGCAGCTGGATCTCTTGGTGGACGATACGGTTGGGCAGATGGAGCTCATCGCCATCGATGGGTTTTACGCTGCTAGCGGTGCGCCGGAGGCAGGAAAGGAGTACATCACCTACCTTGCGGCTAACCAGCATGCGTTCAGCCGAGGTGCGTGCATTCTGAGCGTGGTGTCGGGTCTTGAGTGCTGACTTGGTGACTGCAGGCTCCATCCACATCTCTAGCAATGACGCGAGCACGTACCCCACTATCGAGGCCAACTACTTCGATGTGGACTTCGACCTCGATGTCCAGACCGCCGGTACCGAGAAGATGATCGAGGTCGCGCGCGCAGGCCCTTACGCAGACTACGCCGGGGCGCAAGTGGTGCCCGCCCCGAACGTCAGCGACCTGCGCGAATTCTCGAAGACGACGCTGATGACTGAGTACCACCCCATCGGCACGGCCAGCATGCTCCCGAAGGACAAGGGTGGCGTCGTGGATGCGCAGCTGAAGGTATATGGGACGACGAATTTGCGGGTCGCGGATGCGTCGGTCGTTCCGATTCATATTGCGGCGCATATGCAGGCGACGGTGGTCGGGATTGGAGAGGCTGCGGCGGACATTATTAAGGGTATTGTATGATCTCTTTTGTCTTAAGGGCTCGCTATCTATGTAGGTTCGTTCTATGCATGATGTTGGCTGACGGTGGAATCACCTCAAGTTTGCGTGACCACTTTGTGGGTGCGAGCCTCGTGGCAAGGGCCACGTCACAATCGATCCAGTGCGTATCTCTCGTCCTCCTACCATCATCTGTCCCTTAACATGAGCAGCAAATCTGCCAAGTTGAAAGACCTTGTCCATCGTACCCGAAGGAAAGCTCGTCACGTCGATATAATATCGACTATCCCGACGTTTTTCATCTTACGCATTACCTATTTTCTGACCGCGAGCGATATCGCCGCACTATCGTCAACTTGCAAAGGCCTTCGTTTCGCCGTCGTTCCCGTTCTTTTCTCCCACTGCTGGTGGAAGAAGCGAAGGGGGCCTCCCAGCAACTTATGGCCCTTCATCAGGTAGGTCCGATACGCCATCGTACATTTCCTATTCCCCTTCTGACTACACGATAGGCATCTTCACGTTCATGCTGAAAGGCTTGAACCTCGTCGCGAATTCCTCCGTGATCTCAGTCAGGTCACATCTTTGCACGTATCCGGCGAGACCATCACGTCCGGCCTTGCCTCTATCTTGACCGCTGCCTCCAACCTCGACACTCTCGATCTTTCGTGTATGTCTTGGCGTGGACCCTCGTCCCCTATCGGATGTGGAAATCGGAACATTTGGCCTGACCATAAGCTCATTCCCGCCTTTCCTGAATTATCATCTCGTCCAACCAAAGTCATATTTTGCTCGAAGCTCGGACCTGACTACAGACGTCCACACGGACGGGATTTCTATCAACCGCGGATGCTTGCGCAGCGATTGACCTTCGCGACATTATTGCACCAGCTCGACGTTTCGCGCGTCGAATACCTCGAAGTTGGCTTGGAGGCGCTCTGCCTGCCGTGCGCTGTTGCGTATACGTGGTCGTCCCTGCGCACGCTCGTGCTCACGGGGTTCTGGATCCAAGACCCCGTAGCGCTTGAGGACAGAAGAGTGCGTACGCCTCCGTGGATATACGAACACATCCATCTGGGAACGCTGATCGCTTCAGCACCCCGCTTGCGCGTCCTACGCGTGCAGTGGCGCCGAGCAGACGATTGGTGCTCAGAGAGTGATGACTGGCCACGCCCTGCTCTGTTGTGGCCTGCAGACGAGGAACCCGACGTACCCTTGATGTCGCTCAGGGAGCTGACTCTGCATAATGCGGCCCCAGCGGATGGCATCTTCCGGCGTCTGCCCCCGAACCTGCGCACTTTGTCGCTGTTAGAATGGCCACACTCTGGCTTTGCCACTAGTGCCCGTGGGCTGTGGCACTTCGAGACGTATGACTTCGATGAGGACTCTCTCGATGATCCTCCGAGTATCATCATGACTGGAAGAAGGCTGATGAAAGTTCTTGCCATTGTCCCTCTGCCCCGCCTACGCGAGCTACGTATTTCGTTCTATGGACTGGAAGATATGCGACTTTTTGACCATATTGCAACTGCATTCCCGCGGCTGCGCGTGCTCGAGATTCACGCAGAGACAAGCAAAGACTGTCTATGGAGAAAGGAGCGCCTGGTAAGCTCAGCAGCTCATATGAAAGGCCTCCAGCTGACTTGGACTATGTTGAACAGGCGGCCTTTGCGAAAGCGCTGGCGCCCTTGAGCCATCTACGCATCCTCCGTATCAATGCGTTTCGGGATGTGGTCGAGGACGACCCACCTCCTAGGAACCCAGACGCAGGAATTTCGGGGGAAGATATTATCTCAGCCTTATTTGGACCTCTTCACTCGGTCAGAGAGCTATGGCTACCCTATTCTTTCACCAAGGGTATCAAGTTTCACTCCGCCAGACGAGGATGGGAAGATCCCTTGAGCGTTCGGCGCGATGAGAAAGGGGGTGTATGGCTCGAGCCGATGGTGGGCTCTACAGAAGATCCTAGGTCAGTAAATCCTTGTTTGTATTGCTATTGAGATTGACTGAGCTCGGTCCTAGGTTGGAGGAAGATGACGACGAGTAGGGCTGGGAAACTTGGAGAGAGTGAAAGGAATGCCTCAAATACATCTAAGCCTAATTCTGCTGTATGAAAGAGCTCTCTACATCATTTCATCGGTGATAAGGAATGCCTTGCCTTGAATGGAGGCCGTTGATCAGAGGTCACAGTCCTCCCTCGGCGCCGACCGAGCTCCTCCAGAGTGCTTCTTCAAGGCACTATGGCGGAGTGGTTAACGCGAGAGATTAGAAATCTCTTCCTCTTCGAGGGCGCAGGTTCGAATCCTGCTGGTGTCGGCTCTTTTTGGCCCAATTTGCAGCTCATTCGGGTGAGGGGATCGATGGAAGATCGGGGAAGAGGTACGAGGAGGAGGGGTGGGGTGCAATGGCATATTCTCGCAGATTTTCATCTTGGTTGAGGTTGTAGTAGAGCTCTACATGCTCTCTGACATCCAAAGTTGCTATATTTGAGCTTACAGACGGGTAGAATGCATGTGGCCTGCGCGGTACGCTCCGAAGCGGCACATCTGCTCTGAGGCTTCGACATTGTTATACACCGCTTTGTCCATGTTCCCACCTTCGACAGAGGTCCGTAGCTTCTCTCTACTATCTCTCGTGCATGCGGCCATACATACAAGCGACGGAAGACACAGTGGTCGCTTGCAGCGTGCGTAAGGATCTGATGTATATTTACCGGCAACTGCCGGGCGTGTCACGGTTAATATTTTACCTTCTGCCACGTGCTCCGTAGTTGGCACGTTCCATCTCCAGAGGCATTTGCTCGGTATGAGCGCTACCGCAAAGGAAGTCTGAAGAGATATAGGGTGTAGGCAGCATCACTATTATTACACACAAGATATGTCCCTGGAAGCACTAGTAGCCTACACTCATGCCATCCACCCAGCGAGGACGACCAAGAACGCGAGCCCCATGACTAGGAAGGCTACGTCGTCTAGTACTAGTCCGCCCATTTGCAGGTACTTCATCCCGTGCACGATGGTGCTTGAGAGCGCGGGTGGTAGATGGGGCAGCGCTAATTGTAGCAGCGCAGGTGGGCGCACGTCGTCCTGGAAGTCGAGTCAGCCGCGATTCGCAGGTGGACAGAGATGAAACCACTCACAGTACGGCTCAAGATTCTGAATGAGTGCAAGAGCATCTCCAGTACGAGGAACGCGTATATGAAGGGCTGCACGCCGACAGTCGCTTCCCAGACACCTACTTCCGGCGCACGGCGCGCGAGCTGAGCCCACGGCCACCACCCGATGCCGCCGCGTCGCCACTTCGACGGGTCCCAAGCAATCCACGCGCCCGTGTTCGCCCACGTACTCGGGTCAGCCCAGCTTGACCAGCCGTCGGAGAGGCCGCCGAAGCCCCCGCCACCAAATGGCGCATCATCGGCCACTACACCCGTCGGCCTCAAGAACACGAAGTACGCGAGGAGTGCCCACACGGCAACTGCGTGGATGAGGGGCAGCGCGCGCTGGAGACGCGTAGGAGGCTTGCGCGGCGTTTGCTGCTGCTGGCCGAGCTGAGGGCCCGCAGCTGCAGCGGCGGCGGACGGGTCGAAGCCCATTTGCGACATCATCGCCAGGAGGGGGTTGTCCGCCAGACCCTCCATGCCCGCGCCGGGCGCACCACCGCCAGCCATGCTCATGAGCGCCGCGAGGGGATTGTCCTGCGGCGGGGCGGACGGGGAGCGCGCAGAGTGCGCTCGAGGATTGGCATTGGCGCTGTCCGAGGCGGAGCGCGCGCTTGTCGAGTTGGTCGAGGCTGGGGGCGGGCCGAGGCCGGGGCCGCCGGCACCGGCCATGAGGGCCTGCATGAAGCGGGATTGCTCTTCTTGGGACCAAACATTGGGGTCTGGGGGCGCTGGGGACGCGGCAGCCGCAGGGGCTGGGGAGGGTGAGGTGAAGGGGCTCGGTGAGGAGTCACGGAAAGGGGTGGTTCCGCGGGATGGGGGCGGCATAGAGCTGTCTTCGCCCATAAATTGGGACCGCATAGGGTGGAGGGGACGGTCTAGAGACTTTGATTAGCTGACCGTCGAGGCATGCGTACTTTGAAAGGAGGCAGTATGTAAAGGGTACGAGGTTGTGGCGAGAGCATTTTGAGGGACGTACCTTCTTTGAGATACGCAGCGCCCTCTCCGTGAGCGGTTGTCTTAAGTTTTGAGAGACGGTCACTGCCGCGAGAGAGGATAGCGCGCCGCCTGGCTTCGGCGCGCTCTGCGGCGCTTGGGGAGGAGGCCATTGTTTGTCGCGATAAAGATGATGCGGGGGCTAGTCGCCGAGGAAATGTCGTATGTACTCGCTTGCGTTGGAGAACCCAGGACGACCTTGAACGTAGACGTGTCCGGTCAAGAAGAGAACAAGGGAATGGGGAGGCGGACACGCGTCGGTAAAGAACGCCACGTGCACGACGCGTTGGCGATCGCAATACCGATCGTGTGGCAACGCCGCTTGTCTTCGACGTCCATGTCCTCGGTGCTGGATTCGGATTCCAGCGAGACTGGAAAATATACTGCCATGAATACCGAACCCTGCTTCTGCTCTCCGTACTTTGACTTTGGTATCTTGAGCTGCTGCCATCTACCCAGTCGTCCTCACGTTCGACAGTATTGAGGCTCCTCCCAGCGCTCGGATCTTGAAATTCACGAGGACTACTACGAACATGCCTGACAATCAAGCATGGCTCTGCTTCAATCTGGCATACGGCGGAGAAAGGCCCTTGTCGCGAATTCCGGCGGTATGATTGCCTCCGCTTCATCAGCTGGCAGACGGTGCGCGGGAGAAGCACGTCTCCGTTCCCCATCCTATGCACTCTGCTGATTGCCAATGAATTGAGCTGCTTCTTATTCCTCATGCTGCCCCGGGCATTATACATCTCGGACATCGATGTCTGACTGCACGACATTGTCCGCAGGAAGAAGGATCATATGGGTCCTCCTGACAAGACACGCATAGCCTGGTCACTCAATTATGCCCTAGGAGGCATGCTTTCTTTTATTTGCCGATGAGAGGCTATCATGTCCGCCGATCGCCTTTCAAGCTATATAGCTCAGCGTCGCGTCATCACCATCCTTCGTCTCGTTTTCTACTCAATCCTCCACAGGCTATCTCTACATCTCGCCATGTCCGACATTCCTGAAAGCACTAGTGCCGGTCGTCTGCGCGGCCAGACAACATCCGTCGTGCCCGAGGGCGTCCCCGCCTTACTCGAAGTCGACACCGGACGCCCGCGCGGCGCGTCAGCACCCACCCCGCCTAGTCTCAACAAGTCCCCATCCTTCATGAACCGCCTCAGTAGTCCGTTCGCAAAATCCAAACGCGACACCCCTCCGTCCTCGCCGAAGACCACCGCGCCGCCCACGCCCAGCGCTCTGTGCCCGTCCGAAAGCGAGGCCTCGCTCTCCGATTGTCCCAAGGACTTGGAGACCCTCCCGCCCAAGAAGAAAAGCCCATTCTTCCGTTCGACGCAGGCCAGCGTTGAGCGAGCACTGGACAGACTGCTCGAGTACGGCCCCGGCTTTGCCAAAACTGCCCTCGTCTTGTCTCCGGAGCTTCTGAAGGTTGTCCCGGTACCGGGCGTCGCAGAGATGGCGCGCACGCTCGTTAGCATCTGGCAGGAAACACAGCGCCTTGATGTCAGTCGATCTACTACTTTCATCTTTGGATCCTTCTTACATTCCTCAGATCAACCGCGACGCGTGCTATAACCTCGTCGTGGGTTGCGCCGGCTTCCTCACGACTATACGCCAGCAGGTCGACCAAATATCGGACCCGAGAGGCGCTGCCATCCTCGATGGTGCTGTCCAGGAGATCATAAAGTGCGGTGCAATCCCTCAATCCTAGGTCTTCGCTGACTTTCTATCCATAGAAAATTCGACGCCATCCAAGCATACCTCATCGAGATCAATAACTACTCAAGCTTCAGGGCCTTCGCTGAACGCGATAGAATCGCGCGTCGCATCAACGAGCTGAGAAATGATCTGCATCAGGCCAATTTGGGATTCAACGTACGCACGACAGTGTCACTGATATCTTATCCCCCCTGACGTTTATGCAGAACACCGTGCAAGTCTCCATGATATCGCACATTCAGGGCCTGACCACGGCATGCGGCATCGTACCCATGTCGACTTCCAGATCTGCGCAGTCTGTGCGTAGCGAGCTCGACAAGGGCCTCAGCCAGTCCGACTCGTGCCTCCGCGGCATGGGCATGACGCCGTCGCCGTCGAGCGACTCGGTCGGCGACGCCGCACCCAACAAGCAGCCAGCCCTGAACATCTCCTTCGCCGCCGCCGGCTGGTCCGACGGCGCGCTCCCGACGCGCGTCACGGACGCGAAGCAGACGTACACATCCATGACGCTGTCGCCCAACCAGATCGAGCGCGTACTTACCCGGCTGCGCGCGCCGGTGGAGGTGGGCGGGGCGGGTTATAACGAGGAGCAGATCTGTCGGGAGCTGGCGGAGTTGAGGTTGTTTATGTCGAGGGCGGGGAATATTCAGGGCAGGCTGTTGGCGTTGCTGGAGGAGGAGGGGTCGCAGATTCCGGGTGCGCTGAGAGCGTTGCAGTTGCTGTAGGCGGGGATGGGACGCACAGCGGCGTTCGAGCGAATGGCTTCACGGCCGTCTGGTTTCTGGACTTGAAGGAATGGATACTGCGCGAAAAAATACATACTATACCCTACTGTCTTTTTACAGGGAAATCGGGCCTCGTATACAATGCGTGTCGAATGCCTCCCCATCATCGCGGTTGACGCCACTCAAGTCGTTAACACATGGAACAGGTCGAATTACCCCACGAGGGCGACACGACCCGAAGCTGAAGCATAGCATCAGTAGCCGTCTTCGACCATTCTGCAGTAAGGGTCTTAGTATGAGCCTTGCATTCGAAAGCCAGGTACGCACTCAGTTAAGCCGGGTTGCAAACAAAGGCGCGCTAGGCTATTCTCCCGCGCGATTCTGTACACCTGCCATACGCGTCTCCATCTCCGCAAATCGGTCCTCACCATCGTCGGCAGCCAAAACTCGGATACACTCTCCAGCGGGCCGAACGCGCGCACGATGTCGTCGGTGCGGAGGCCGTTCATCCAGCGATGGTAGCGGACTTCGTGCATGCGCATTTCCATGAATTCCTCCGGGTCCTCGCCCTCGTCGGGCTCGCCCACGCAGCAGATGGACCAGTCTTCGTCGTCTTCGGGCGGTCCGGAGAGGACTTTGTTGAAGGTGCTGACCTTGAGGACGCGGAGGTTGGCGAGAGGGGCGAGTGTGCGGGCGAAGTCGATCTGGGGCGGGCGATGAGAATGAGAGGGGATGGGAACTGAAGGCATGCTCACCAATTCGTCAGGCGTCCAGAGACAGCCGGGGCCAATCTCTGCGTGTATCTCGAGCTCCTCAAGAAGCGGGAAGAGCGTCGCGATACGCTCGAAGAGTATCATGTCGGCGTGCAGGCGGAACGAGAGGCGGAGCTGGCGCAACTCAGGCATTGGCCTCGCCTCCAGGATGTCGATTAGCTCCTCGGCCGTGCGTATGCCGCGGATTTGGCGTGTCTCGGCCAGTAGATAATAGGCCAATGGCAATGTGTTGTGCAGGATATGTGGGTAGGCCATGAGGGATAACTTGCGCAAGGATGATGGCAGCTGGCGCAACAGTCCTTCTTCGAAAGCGGGGTTGCAGATGTCAAGCTCTTCGAGCTCTGGTATGGCTGTACCAGACGGCGGCGGAGGCTCGTCCGCGGGCCATGCGGTACAATGCGGATGCTGTCCTCTATGGCATCGACAGAGCATGCGCAGGACGCGCAGGCGAGGCGCAGTCACGAGCATCGTTCCGAGATGGACGTACGCGTGAGCGCGCATCTCTAGCTCGGTTTTGAAGTCTTCATAGGCGTCGTCGGGATGAAGACTGATCCCAGTGACCACGAGTGTGGTCAGCGACATCCAGGTGTACGCAGAGGCGAAGGGAAGGCTCAAAGCCTCCATGCCGACCTCGAGGGTTTCGACTTTAGAGACATCGATCTGATGGAGGAGACTCGAGAATGAGCGGCGCACTTGGGATGTCCTGCGTATGCATCTGTCGAGGAGGCGGAGAGGAGAAAGGTAATCAGGATGGTGGCGCGAGCAGAATTTGACCACCCGCGGTTTGCAGGATAATGGTGGAAAGTAGGATAGCGGGGGTAGTGTTAGGGCGCGAATGTCGCCTCCGATACCGCAGCACAATGCGGAGAAGTCCAGCGTCGTCAAGCTGTGCGCGGAAGTGAGAATCTTCACCAGCTCGTCTGAGATATAATCGCCCTCGACATGAAGTGAGGTTAGGCCGTCAAGGTCAAGAAAGAACCTTGACGCGTAAGCTGCCTGAAGACGCTCAGCGTGAACGTAGAGATGTCTGGGACCAATGTGGTCAGTGGATGATGAGCGGGTAGACTTGTAGGGACACGTACTTGATTAGAGACCATACACTTTTGGGAGGTTGCAAGTCGTCGTCCCAACGGCACGAGGCGAAAACGAGGGGGCGAAGAATTGCTCTGAGCGCAGTGCACGCTGACGATAACGCGATCAGATCCTGCCGAGACAGGTATTGCTTTGAGAAGTAGAGCAGTATGTCCTGGCTCAAATCAGCAAGCCCAGGAAAGACCCCGAACGTCGAGCTCATCGCGAGTGAGTCGTTGCGATCGTGGTCAGAGGCAAAAACGCACGTTGAAACGTCGTCAGTCTGGTTAAGAGTGACCGTGGGCGTGCAAGCTGACATACAGCCCTTTCGGGCCGTGGTAGTCTGAAGAATTTAGATACTACCAGTCGTGTACATGTCTATTACCGGGTTATTCTTCAGAAACTGAGGCGGAGTAGCTCGTGTGAGACTACGAGAGGGACAATTAGTGACAGAAGAATTTGAAAGGGATAATTAAACGTGACGGCGAGCGGGGCTGTGTGGGCGACAACCGGTGATTGCCGGCGTTGCCGCGCAATTTGTGGCGACAGGCACCGCGGTGCTTGCGTCCGGGGCGATCTCGCGTTCGAACGCTGATCGTGCAAGTACAGACTGCCTTTGTTCGTCGTCCTCGACAGTGAGCAAATCCCCCTTTGTCGCTGTGCACCGCGACGCGGACAAGCGAAATACTGACTGCGCCGCGCAGCCTGTCCGCCGCAGACCCACCCCTATCCTGCACCGCGATGGCCGCCGCGAGCGAAGTCGTCTTCACGAGACCACAAGCAATGGATATCGACGCACCTGGCAGCAAACCGCGCCTCTCCCCCCTTACAACCCCCACGGTCTCCGATGACCCTGAGAAAACCCCAGTCGCGCTCGCAGACAATACCCCACGTACAGAAGCTGCCGACGACCCGAACCGACTCTCTTTGCCTGGCAAGCGCGCGTCCGAGTCGACCGCGGACGACCGGCCAAGCAAGCGCGCCAGCCAGCTGTCCGGCGTGTCCGCAGCCTCACAGCCATCTTCGCCTGCGCTGCAACGCGCACATCAGTCCTCCCTTTCCGCCAGCCGCCCTGCCCCACCATCCCCGCGTCTTTCGCGTCGCGGCAGCACCACCGACAGACGGTCTAGCGGTACCGCCAGCCGTGCTTCTCGCTCCGCTGCCCCTGCACCCCTCACACCAGGCATCCACCGCTCCTCATCCCCCGCACCCCCACGTATTCGAGATTATGCCTATCCGCACGACGACCCGCGCCATGTGGGCACCGGTCTCGCGCCCCCTACGTCCTCCGCGCCAAATGACCTTGCCGAGGGTTACGTCCGCCTCTCCGGCGAGGGCGAACGGGAGCGCAAGCGCGGCAGCGGCTGGAGTAGCGATCATAGTACGGGCGACGGAGACAATAAAGGACCTTGGGGTGGCGATGAAGGCTGGGCTGGCCTTGGCTGGATGGGCCGCCTGAGCTGGCAGTTCAAGAACGCCAACGGGGGTGCCGGCGCCGCAGGTGGAGGCGAAGGCTCAGGCGGCGGTGGTGGCGGAGGTAGCCAGGGCCCTGCCCGCTACACGGACTCCGATGGCCGCATCGACCTCGACCGGGCTGCTGCACTCGATGACGACGTGGCTACAGAGCCCGACGTCGACTCTCCCGCTCGCTTCGGCTCTCATTCGCCCCACGCGCCAGAATTCGACGAGGACTCGCAGGCGTACGACGACAGCCGCGTCGACGGGACCGACGAGGAATCGTCGGTACCTGCGCCAGGCGTCTACCGCGCTGCATACTCTTTCGCCGCTGAAGGTCCCGCCGAGATGTCCGTGCGCACTGGCCAGCTCGTGCGCGTGATCGGAGGCGGCGATGCTGGATGGGCTATCGCTGTGCGTGGCTGGCATCCACGGGGGTCGGAAAAAGAGAAGCTGCAGCGGCGAGTGCAGGAACTCGGTCTCGCCGATACCGACGAAGAGGAGGCGGAGGAAGGGGCGGAAGACTTGGGGAAGGAAGACGTCGACAAGGAGGGGAAGGACGGCGAGCACGCACTCGTACCCGAGAGCTACCTCGAGCTCGTCCGCGCCGACGGGGATGAGGGCGGGAGCGCATAGCCGGTCTTTGCGCTCCTCCTCGCGCCTTCGGCACAGCGTCGGCTCAGGCCTCCAGCGAGTCGCTCTAGGAGTTCAGCGGATCGCTCTCGCACCCGCCATGTATCGCTGCTGATCACACTCACCGGACATTAGATAACTCAATACCCAACGGCCCTCAGCGCCGCCACGCTCTCCAGCATGTACAGATATTGTGTCTCTGCGCCGCGCATACAACGTCTCGTCGGCCTCGCGTACCGACTGCTGTATATATGGACCGCGTCCTGCGTACGTGTACTCACCCATATCTTCTTGTATCGTTGCTGTAGTATCCCGATTCACTGCCCTTGCTTTCGCCTGGGACGACTACTGTCTTTTCTCCCTTATGTGGATGCTCTCCTCATCACTCAAGTCAGAGCTCGCCCAGGTTTACTCACACGACAATCCGCTCTGACTTGACCGCTGTCCTTGCGTGTGCATGACATATCGAGCATCTCGAAAGCGGACTAACGCACACGACTCCTTTGCACGGGCTCTTTAAAAATTCAGTCAGAACGTACAATCTATTGGGGCCAGCAGGCTGGAAAGCAAGGCTCTGGCAGTCCGTCGCCTGGGAGTCAAGCGTCTTTCGTAACATGCTCATCGAAACTTTTAGTGCGGCTGACGGTGTCCGTTCAATCCTGAGGAGGATACAGTAGAGCATCACTTGTTAGGGCATTACCGACCGATGTAATTACATTCTGACACGTCTCGCTCTGCGCCAATCTCTGATAATAATGGGCCATATAAAGGGTCAAGGATCTCCGCAACCAAAAAAGACCATGCCAGCAAAGCTACACTGGACTTCATACGGCGACAGTGGATCAATAGACGTCGCGGCCTTGATCCCGACCACAGTAGCCGTAGGCCAAATGAACATACGCCGAAGTGGGAAGACAGTCATGGTATGACTGCCAAAGATAACGAAGAACGTTCTACGATGAAAATTCATCAATCGGCATGCATGCGACTGGTGTAGAGACATACCAGCCCAATCAGCGGCTTCAGGCCTTGCACTACAGGAGAGAAGGCGAGCAGATAATCACCGTTGTCCTCGGCTTCGCGGTACGTGACAATTTCATTCAGGGGAGCGATGGTTACTCTGTAATCCGCTCCATCGCTCGCTCTGAAAGCCATTGCCAGATGATACCTTTTGTCGATGGTGTCGGGTCGAACACAAAATGTGTCCTTGTCCTTGCTGAGCCGGAATCTTCTGCGAGGATGATACACGTGTGCAGGATGTTTACGGGCGGCAATCCATGCAAAGGCCGTTGGCGGGAGTATTGTCGTCTCGCTGCCTGTGAGAAAATTGAGTGCGAATAACCTGGATTGCGTGAAAGTTTTCACCATTGTCAAGGGTAACGAAGTCGTCAAGCTTCTCCCGCAATATAAATCTCTGCGTAACAATGTCCCAAAGGCATATCTCGCTTAGCCGCACAGTCCAGCCAGGCGCACCACTCGAACCAAGACGGACAGGGATTGGCGGGGTGTCTTCGCCAGAATGCAGACGGTATTCACTCGGATCTTGCGTGGAAAAGGCGGCAGGGGGCCAAATCTCGTTGTCGAGTATCCACATCCTAGGACAGACGGTGCTGGTGATAAGGTCAATAGCAACGGCAAATCAACAGATATATGACTTTACTCACCGCCGATATGAAGGGCTCAGAGCAAAAGACTTTCGCTTGAGGATATGTCAGTCATATACCTGGTTGTCGCATCGCTCACTAACTAATCGAGTAATTTTGTTCAAGCGGTAGAGCTGATTCATGAGGGTCTGTAGACGCAAACGCAATTTGGTATGTGCAAGCAGTGACGCGCTGAGAGTAGAGACTGACCGGACGGGCACCGCCCCTTGTCGCAGGGTTGATGTGACTCTCGAAGTCGCTGGATTTCTGTATGAGCGTGCATGATACGTCATGACGAGTGCGACATGCTTGGCCTGTGGCTCTAAGCCGATGAATCCATCGACATCTTCCTCCTTATCAAGTTCTTTGCTGATCCGTGTCGCTGCTTGCGAGCGAACGTTGGGCAAGAATATATCTCGAGATTGAGTTCTCATTTGCACGTCGATTATGAGCGGGGAGTCGATCTGAATATAATCTAGCCTGCCTTGAGTAAAAGGAAATTGCCAGATCCCGAGAGTATGAACGCACCGTAGTTCGACCCGTCAATGTATTCCATATCGAACATCGGTACCCTACGGGGATCGTATCGGCCCCCCCAGACGTTTACTCTGTGTGCTCCAGTGGGCTTGTGTCTCGAATGCTTCAGTATGCCTTTCCAATTCTTGGGCCCAACGGTGTACCCAGGATGAAGCGACCATCTGTTGTCCGCCTCGTCAGCTGCATATGTGTCTGTATCAGGCAGAAGCTCACAGTCCATCAGACCCTAGCGCCAGCGACGATGTGGATCAATGATGTGGGAAACACTATAATGGTCTAGCGTACCAAGGTCCAATGCTAGCCTCAAAAATGGCGGACGTCGCTCGGGTGAAGGGATATCAAAGGCCTATATGAAACGAGATGAGTAGACCATGCTCCGGAGGTCGAGTCCACGTACCATCATAAGAATGAGTCGCGTCGGAGAACCTATAGAAGCGGGTGAGTGGCTTGAACAGCTACCCGACTCGGACAGGGAGTACGTACCCGGGCCCATCGTGCCGAGATCCCAAACGCTTTCTTGCGTAGTCAATGGGGCACTGAAGCGGATATCTTGTAGTTTTGGATCACGCATACGTGAGCCAGATGGGCCGCCAACGGTAGCTGGAAAGGAAGGGATGGACATCGAGAAAGGATGTTGTGTTTTCATCGAGGGGCGACTGGAAGGTTGAGGACGATCATCCGAAGACTCCGCCCAGTCGACGTATGGAGTGGGTGGTTGAACACCCATACGGCGTGCTTGACGAGCATACGTCGCATTGAACTGATGAACATATCGGTGTGTCAACCTGGCAGATAGAGGATGGCACACACCGCGCGCAGAAGGTCAGCCGCCGTATACTTGACCCAATTATTATTGGTTGTGAGCAGGAAAGATTGTCCTGCTATGTTCGACTGTCCCTGCATGATCGTAGTTGATCAAGCAACTGAGTGAGATGGAGGTAGTGGTAGCGTTGGCACAACATGTAGCATATATATACGCACGCCACCCATGGCGCCGAAGCAATCAGCTAGCTGCTGTGGGCGCCTATGACAAGCGCCACGGCGTACCTTTGTCCCGCATAAGGGCCGCCCTAAGCGCTGCCGAAGCTATACGAAGACCATCAGCGCGTCTATTTGACTCCACCTGAGCTTGCTATCTCCAGTACTTACGACGGGATACCCCAATCAGTGGTAAGCGCTGGGAATTCCTTGGCGCTAGACGGTAAGGCGCAGGCGAAACAGTGTGGCGAGCGCCCAGGATGAGCCAATATTGTGGCGTGCAAAGAGTAGGATACACCTGTAATCAGATAGACGCTGGGAGCGGCTTTGAACTCGGGCGGAGCATACCTGGGGCAGTCAGCCTGATGAAGGGCACGAGAAGACACCCTCAGCGTCTAGCCTTAAGTGCGTGCATGATGGCGCAGCCGCGCAAGCATCTCCGGGAGTTCGATAAGGTTCGATAGGCAATGCCACGGTACTTCTACTACAGCAGCAGTTGAGGCCTGCTATTGATACGACATGCTATAGCAGGGGAAGGCGCCTGCGATCCGTCGCCTTGCCGTTGTCAATCTCAACGCAATATTACCGAAAGGAATGCAAGCAACGCACCTCACAAAAATTAGCCCGACAGATTTTGTGGGAGCACAGTTTGTATCCGAAGCTGAAGGGGGCCGGTCATTTACGTGGGTTGCGCGCCCTTCAAGTTGGACAGAAGTTGGACGAGAATACTAACCAGGACGGGTGCAATCACGTGAGGAGAAGTGACCGTGATTGCTGTGATGTCACAAAACGGCAATCGCTCGTCCTACCCTCATGTCTACGCTGCTACATTTGAACCACGATGTCCTTCGCTGCATCTACGACAATCTCAGCTTCAGTGACAGCCTATCACTCGCTTCCACCTGTGCTCACATGCGACTTTTGCTACGTCCTCTGCTTTTTGCATCGTGCCGATGGCGCCACAATAGGGTGCCACCCCGGACTTTATGGCCCTTCATTAGGTTTGCTGCCCACGAAAATGCCTCTCCGGTCATCTGACTCGCTTGAATAGACACCTTCACATCGATACAGACCAATCGTACCTGCATCCTGACTTCTTCCACGATCTCCGTCAGCTGCGGTCCGTTTCTATCCACGCGCAGGGGGTATCGGCCAATATGATCAATTTACTCAGTGCCGCCTCACGAATCGATGTGCTCGACCTATCTTACATGTGCTACCGACCCAGAAACTGCGGCTACGCTTTGCACTACGGGGATTTTCCGGGATTTTTCTCGTTGGATTGTCATCCACGTGTGCTGAAGTACTGTTCGCGACTGGGACAGCAGTATCTCAGCCACGCCGACAATATGCAGATGTACGAGAGCCGTATACGCGCTCTGCGCTATCCACTTGCTACCCTCCTGCACGAAATCAGCGTCGAACAGATAGAGGTGTTCGAAACCAGCGCAGAAGCGCTTTGTCTGCCTATGGCCACTTCATATACCTGGTCTTCACTTCGGCGCCTCGTCATCACTGGATTCTGGCCGGATCCCCTCGAGCGCCTCGAAGTGCTTGATGACCCGAACCTGGAAACTCCAGCATGGATATATCAGCACGTCCATCTCGGCACACTCTTGGTTGCCGCTCCCAACCTTCGGGCCCTCATCATTCACTGCCAGTATGCAGGTTGGCTACAGTACCCACAGTGCGTAGTCTGGCCGCGCGATGACCCTGCATATGTTTCGTGCGTACCTTTGCTTGAGGAGTTTGAACTCTGCAATCCAGCTGCTCGGGATGGGATCTTCGCCCAGCTACCGCCTTCTCTGCGCCAGCTTTCGCTGCTTCTTCTGCCGCACCTAATCCAAAATACGGAGATGGACATGGAGTGGGAACTCAGCGTCATTGATGCGTCTGTAGCTCAGAATGCTCTCCTTCCTTCCGCTCTGATAGATGTCCTGTCTGCCGCGCCGTTGCCCGATCTACGGCAGCTACGCTTCTCCTTTCGCGGCCCTACGGACATGCGACTCTTCGAGGTTGTTGCGACGCTTTTCCCGCGACTCGAATTGTTGGAGTTGCACGCGGAAATAGGGCCAGGATGTTTATGGTCGGCGCATGACCTGGTAGGTGCTTTTTCCACGAAACATACCCTTTTGTTTAGATTAACGCAGGCTCAATGCGCGCGCGCACTCTCCCCGCTGGCTCATCTTCGTGAGCTGCATTTGAACACTTTTTCCGGGATCGTAGACGGCATGGGTAGATGGCCCAAACGGCTCCGAGGAATAGTCGGAAGGGTTCCAGCTTGCGACGGCATACTTCGCCAGGACGTCGTCAAGGCACTATTCGGGCCGTTGAAGGCAGTGGAGATGCTATGGCTTCCGGATATGCGCGTTACGATGACAAATCGCAGTCGTACCCGCAACTACTACAGCAGGGAATGGCGCGTCTTCAGCGTGGTTCGAGGCAGAGGGAAACGTCCGCGCTTGACTGAACTGGATCTGATAGCTAAGTAAGCCGCTGACCCTCTCCTGAAAGCGTTTCTCTAACCCGTTTCCAGAATGCATACACATGACACAGATTGATGGCGCGCAGATAGGACACTGTCTTCAAAACGTGTGACTCGTATTCTTCAGTACATACGACGCTCGGACCAAGCACCGTGACATGCACCTTCATGTTTTAAGGTCGACAGATACTGTATCACTGTCCCGTCCAATCTGGTGACCCATGCGATGCGTCGAGGAATGATAGTAGCGGGTATAATGGAGTGTAGCCCGACACACGATATTCGAGCAACCTAGAAATACAGTAATCCAAGCGCAGAACACTGCGGCCTACCGTCCTTGAACTTCGCCTCTATATCCGGTCGTACCTTCGCCTCATCTCCCGCGACCACCTTTGCCAAGTCGAACCCGGGGAAAGTGTGATCGTAGCCGAGCGGATGAGCGCGCGCAGGCCCGATAGTCGCGAGCCGCCAGGTGACGCGCTTGAGCGCAGGAAAGCGCTCCCGGTCTGCGAGGTGCGCATCGAGTGCTTCTCCAACGGCGACATCGGCGTGCGGTCGGTACCACAGGATGTCGATGTCGCGAAGGTTGACAAGCGCGGAACCCGCTGCAGTGAGTGCCTCTGAGAGGCGTTGTATCAAGCTAGCTACACCTTAGGACGGTCAGTGAGTTCAGGGTCTATACAAGGGCTTGGTCATGCGCTCACCGTGTAGGTCCGAGAAGGAATAGCTGATGACGAGGCGGCTTACGCGCGACGCGTCGCCCTCGACGAAACGCGACAGCGTGTAAATCTGGTACGTCTCGCAGTCGACGACGATGGTTTGCAACCCGCTCAGATCGAGCTGCGCGCTCTGCAGCCAGCGGTCGACGTGCGCGGTGGCATCTGGACTCCATCCGAGCGAGAGCATCTGGAGGCTTTCCAGCGCAGGTGGCGGACAGACATCATGGTCCGGCGCATCATCCGGCGGTGCTGTATCGGACGCATCGAGGACAAGATGGCGCACTGTCGTACCGCAGAGCGCGCCCGCGGGGAAGCGGTCGACAAACATGAGCCCTATCGTCGTGATCTTCGGGCGCCTGATCACCTCCAGCAAGGCGCGCTGCAGGGGAGATGTGACTTCATGGCGTGCTCCGGGGCCAGTCGAAGTCTGCTTGCGATGTCGAATGGCGGCGTAGAGGAACCATGCGAGAGGTCCACGGCCGAGCCGCGATGATGGCATCATTATGTGACATCAACAGCCCGATCAAGCGAAGGCGCGGAAGGCTGCTTTCGCTCCTGCTCTCATCATCTTCTCCTATGCCACATATTCTGGATCTGGACCTCGCAGTACTTGCCTTGATCCAAAGCTGGTTGAGCCGACGAGACCTGGTAATATTATCATCCACATGCCGGGCGCTCAGAGCCCTCCTGCGCATCACCATCTTTGCCTCCTGCCGCTGGATAGATGATAGGGAACCTCCAAAAAGTATATGGCCGCTCATAAGGTACAAATTTGTCTCGCGGTCAAGAAGATTTGAATCCTCAGACTATTCAACAGGGAGTTGCGTGTCTGCAGCGAAGCTATCAATGGCGTCCACTACTCGGCGTTCTTCCGGGATCTGAGCAACATCACTTCCGTCTGCGTTTGTGGCGAAACAATCACAGACGAGATAGCTTTCATCCTCGCTTCTACACCTCAGCTTGTGTGTCTTGATCTCTCTTCTCTCGGCAGGCGCAGCGGAGACGCCGCACTTGCTTGGGAGACGCTGCCAGAATTTCCTATGCTATGCTGCCAACCCCGCGTCATCAAGTTCTGTTCCTCTCATGGGCCTTCTTACCTCAAGTTCAGCCATCAGTCAATCTGCGAGAAGAAGTCGTACGCGACTCGCTGGGCATTCATGACTTTGCTACATGAGGCAGACATCTCCTACGTCGAGGAGCTCGAGGTCGGCACAGAGGCCCTGAGTATTCCATGCGTCGCAACGTATACATGGAACTCACTGCAAAGGCTCACCGTGACTGGCTTCTGGCTACGCCCATCAGACACCTTAACAAACCTTGCGGACCTCCACGTACATCTAGGGACGCTATTGATATCTGCGCCTCATCTACGTGTCCTACGCATCCTCTGCCGTTTTGCGGACTGGCTTGCACATCCACACTGCGTTGCATGGCCCGCGGAGGAGGCGCGGCCGCCGACCGGTAGCGCTGTACCCGCGCTCGAAGAACTCGATTTGCGCAACCCCGCTCCTGATGAAGGGTTGCTGATCCAGTTGCCGCGGACGCTCCGAGCCCTGACGCTCATGACATACCCTCACCTCACCAATAGCCTCAACCCCCCGCAAGACTGGGCGCTAGCAGAAACGGCTCCTCTCTGTGGGACCCGCACTCCGGAGGAATGGATTTCTTTCCTGGACGCAGTGGCACTGCCAGAGTTGAGGATGCTACGACTATCGTTTCGGATGCTCAGGGATATGGCACTCTTCCAATGCATCGCGACGCGCTGTCCGAAGCTTGAGCTACTGGAAGTGCATGGGGAAATTGGGCCAGGCTGTCTTTGGACGGCGGAGCAGCTGGTGAGTGGCGTAGTGGCGCAGTGGCGCAGTCGCATCTCATCATTCTATTAGTATCAATTTGCTGAAGCGCTCATTCCGCTCACCAATCTGCGATGTCTGCACGTCAATACGTTCAACGACGTGTTTGCCGAAGAACTCCCGCCGCCGCTGCCATCCTGGTTATCCTACGCCGACTTACAGAGTCTCTCGATGCCTTATAGCGGAAACATCAGCGAGAAAGACGTCGTTCGCGCCTTCGCCCAGTTGACATCGGTCTCCGAACTTTGGTTGCCGAAAAGCATCCCTCTCGTCAGGAGACGCGCCCGAACGCAGCGCTACAGACGTGTCTGGCAGGCATATCGCCTTCTCAGGGACGACGGTATGGTGCAGATTCGTGCCGAGCCAGGTATAATCGAGTAAGCACTTGCAAACTTTTTCTTGTCTCCCATCTTCTGATGGAGCTTCGACAGAATGGAGAGTGACGATTATTGAGGCACAGGTGCCCAAGGGAGCGTAATCTGGAACTTCGTAAGTCGCTCATGTAGAATTTCAGACTGCGCCGATTGACGTCGCATAGACTGGGCCGCCAACGGCGAAATGACCGGAGGAAGTTTCCGTGAGTTGAAATCAGGTCGACGATATGGAGAATCTGTGTACTGCTTGCAAATTCCGCGAGACGCTCTCCGAAGACGGTGCTGCTGCATACATATGGATCTCGTCTTGGGCAATCAAGATCTTGAGCGTATGTATCCTGTTTTACCGTACGATACAGGCGCTTCCCCACTTCCAGTCCAGTCCTTCTCGGCGTTTGGCTGCCGCATGTGATCGACAGAGGGCTGAAGCGGTCAATCCACAGGCGGAGAGCCTGAAATGTTTGGGGTCACGATGGACGACGATGTCTACGTCCTGGCCCTGGGTCACACGTCGAGCAAGTACTTGAGTTCAACGCACAGCAGGCAGCTCACACATCGTCCCCACCTTTTCCAAATCGAACCCAGGGAAAGTGAGGTCGTCGCCGAGAGGCTGAGCGCGCGCGGGCCCGACGGTTGCGAACCGCCAGGTAATGCGCTTGAGCTCGGGAAAGCCCTCCCGTTCTGCGAGGTGCGCATCGAGGGTTTCTCCCACAGCGACGTCGTCAAGCGGCCGGTACCACAGGATGTCGATGCAGCGCAAATTAATAGGCTTTCAGCAAAGAGGGCCTGTTACATAAGAGTGGCGAAGCCTCTCTCGGGCCGGCCCGAGGAAACCGTGACACCTTCCTTTTAAAAGGGGTGATGTCACAGAACTGGCTAGCGATCGTCCTCCCCTCATGTCAGCACCTCTGCTGCACTTGAACGCCGATGTGCTTCGTTGCATCTACGATCTTCTGACACTTACCGACACCGTATCTCTTGCTTCGATATGCGTGTGGATGCGCGGGATGCTATATCCTTTCGTCTTCGCATCCTGTCGATGGCGCAATCATAGAGAGCCGCCACGAGCTTTGTGGCCCTTCATCAGGTCTGTTGAACGTATAAATACCTGTAGTGAGCTGATACATATGATTAGACGCCTTCAGATCGATACAGACCATACATACCTGCATTCTGAATTCTTCCACGATCTCCGCCAGCTGCAGTCCCTCGCCATACACGCGCAGGGGGTATCGGCGAATATGCTCAATCTCCTTGATGCAGCGTCACGAATTGACGTGCTCGACCTGTCCTACATGTGCTACCGTCCCAGAAACTGCGGCTATGCTTTGCACTACGAGGAATTTCCGGGCTTCTGCTCGCTGAAATGCCATCCACGTGTGCTGAAGTTCTGTTCGCGATTGGGACAGCAGTACCTCAACAACGCCGATGACATCCGAATGTACGAGAGCCGGATACGCGCTCTACGTTATCCACTTGCTACTCTTCTGCACGAAATCGGCGTTGAGCAAATTGAGGTACTGGAAACCAGCGCCGAAGCGCTTTGTCTACCTCTGGCCACTTCATATATATGGTCCTCCCTTCGACGCCTCGTTATCACTGGATTTTGGCCGGATCCACTGGAGCGCCTTGAAGTACTCGATGACCCGAATACGGAGACTCCGGCATGGATATATAAGTACGTCCACCTCGGCACACTTCTGGTTGCGGCCCCCAATATCCGGGTCCTCATCATACGCTGCCAATATGCAGATTGGCTACGGTACCCACAGTGCGTAGTCTGGCCGCACGGTGATCCTGCGTATGGTTCATGCGTACCTTTGCTCGAGGAGTTTGAACTCTACAATCCAGCCGCTCGAGATGGGATCTTCTCCCAGCTCCCGCCTTCCCTGCGTCAACTTTCGCTGCTTCTCCTACCGCATCTCATCAAGAATACGAGCATAGACATGGAGGCGGCGCTCAGCGTCACCGATGCGTCTGTAGCTCATAACGCTCTCCTTCCTTCCGCTCTGATAAATGTCCTGTCGTCCGCGCCGTTGCCAGATCTACGGCAGCTACGCTTCTCCTTTCGCGGACCTACGGACATGCGACTCTTCGAAACGATCGCGACGCTCTTCCCGCGACTCGAATTGTTGGAGTTCCACGCAGAGATAGGACCGGGCTGTCTATGGTCGGCGCGAGACCTGGTAGGTGCCAGTTGTACAAAAAGTTAACCTTTCATTTACATCGACACAGTCCCAGTGCGCACGCGCACTGTCCCCGCTAGCTCATCTTCGTGAGCTGCACATGGATACGTTTGCCGGAATCGTAGACGACGTGGGTAGATGGCCAAAACGACTCCGAGGAATGGTCGGGAGGGCCCCAGCCTGCGAAGGCATACCCCGTCAGGACGTCGTCAAGGCACTGTTCGGGCCGTTGAAGACAGTGGAGATGCTGTGGCTTCCGGATATGCGCGTCACAATGACAAACCGCGGTCGTACCCGCGAATACTACAGCAGGGAATGGCGCGTCTTCAGCGTGAATCGAGGCAGAGGGAAACGTCCGCGCTTGACTGAACTGGATCTGATAGCTAAGTAAGCCGCTGACCTTCTACTGAAAGCGTTTCTCTAACCTGTTTCCAGAATGCATACTCATGATACAGATTGATGGCGCGCAGCCTTCCTATGCGTCTCCCAGCTGTATAGCACACTGTCTTCAATTCAACGTGTGACTCGTATCCTTCACTACATACGACGCTCGGACCAAACGCCGTGGCGTACGTCTTCATGTCTTGAGGTCGACAGATACTGTATCCCTGTCCCCGTCTAATCTGATGACCCATGCGATGCGTCGAGGAATGATAGTAGCTGGTTTGATACGTGTAGCTCAACATATGATATTCGAGCAACCTAGAAATACAGTAATCCAAGCGCAGAACACTGCGGCATACCCTCCTTCAACTTCGCCTCTATATCCGGGCGAACCTTGGCCTCATCTCCTGCAACCACCTTTTCCAAGTCGAACCCGGGGAAAGTGTGGTCGTAGCCGAGCGGCTGAGCGCGCGCGGGCCCGATGGTCGCGAATCGCCAGGTGACGCGCTTGAGCGCAGGAAAGCGCTCCCGGTCTGCGAGGTGCGCATCGAGTGCTTCGCCAACGGCGACGTCGGCGTGCGGTCGGTACCACAGGATGTCGATGTCGCGAAGGTTGACAAGCGCGGAACCCGCTGCATTGAGTGCCTCTGAGAGGCGGTGTATCAAGCTAGCTACGCCTTAGGACGGTCAGTGAGTTCAGGGTCTATACAAGGGTTCGGTAGTGCGCTCACCGTGTAGGTCCGAGAAGGAATAGCTGATGACGAGGCGGCTCACGCGCGAAGCGTCGCCTTCGACAAAAGGCGACAGCGTGTAAATCTGGTAAGTCTCGCAGTCGACGACGACGGTTTGCAGCCCGCTCAGGTCGAGCTGCGCGCTCTGCAGCCAGCGGTCAACGTGCGCGGTGGCATCCGGACTCCACCCGAGCGAGAGCATCTGGAGGCTTTCCAGCGCAGGTGGCGGACAGGCATCATGGTCCAGCGCATCATCCGGCGGTGCTGTATCGGACGCATCGAGGACAAGATGGCGCACTGTCGTCCCGCAGAGCGCGCCCGCGGGGAAACGATCGACAAACATGAGCCCTATTGTCGTGATCGTCGGGCGGCTGATAACCTCCAGCAAGGCGCGCTGCAGGCTCTCCGGACATGATGGCCAGTCGAAGCCTCGGAGGCCAAGACGGGTAAGTCGCTGAGTACCATTGCGAAGAATGTATATGGCAGCGGCGCGAGAGTGACGCGTCGGGGCTTGCAAGGTGAGCGATCGCACGTAGTCGCCGATATGTGGAGACCCTTTGAGTAGGGTACAGAAGCGGTCTATACGTAGACCGGATCCTGGGAGGCTGATGGTGGCGAAGAGGTGTCGCTGACAGATGGGTACGAGCACGGTGCAGACCAACGAGCAGGAAAGGAGCGTATTGATGTCCTCGAATAGATACTCGAATATGATCTCCCACAACTCTGGAGGAAGCTCGGACATGATTCGAAGTGCTCAGAGCTTGCGCGGATCGACGAGCCCAAGGTTATTGTTCTGTGTTGGTTCTGAAAAATCCGAACCTTAGTACTCTTACATCCCCCCTATATGCAATTTTACCCCAGAGTCCTCCAAGCTCGCTGGCTTGCAGAAAACGGCAAAATCGATGACGGGAGCCTTGATGGTGGACGGAGGCAGAAAGTCAAACCATGGCACGTGCGCTTTATTTGGTGCCGTACTTACTCGGCACACGCCGCAACAGCCATCACTGATCAGCTTTCTCCTCCCTTCCTTCCTCCACGGTCTCCTTGGGACATTGAGGGCACTGCACAGATGCGCTGCATATCCGGACATTCGAAGAAGCGATAGACATGTCTCAGAGAACAATCACAACAATAACTCTCATCATGAGGTCGTCGAGCCTCAGGCTGTAGCCTCATGAGGAAGCGCGGAACCTGTCATGACAGACTCAGCCACCGATCGTCCTCGCGCGTCCTGGGGTCCTTTATCTGGGAGCTCAAGCTTCGGGCTCCCTCCTCATCGCTCGCTTTGTTCCCATCTCGCTCAGCCTATCCTCGTACATCCTATCGCCTTCAAGACCCGCGGACGTCATGGCACCCATCGACGGCCAGCGCAACTCCCGCATTCAGGCCATGCTTCCATCCATTTCACGGAGCGCTAGCTACCGCAAGCATGGGCGCGCACGCGGTGACGCTTCACCCGCCATGCCGTCGCTTACCATGACTTCCTCGCACCTTCTCGACTCCCAGGAAAGCACGACCCAAGACAAGGCTAGCAAGAAACCTGAGGAACGACGTCCAGACTCACCCATACGTTGGACCGATATGATTCCTCCCTCCCTTTCGCTGCCTTCCCACCTCAACGAATCCGATTCCGATTCGCCGTCTGCGCCCACCCCTTCGGATTCTGATCAGGGGCAAGCAACGTCTGACGCGTCGGAGACATCGACAACGCCCACAGACGGGAGGACACCCGACGAAGCGGATTGCCTCGAGGAAGAAGCGGAGTCAGAGCTCGGGGACTTGTTCGACTCTGTCAAGCACTGCGTCGCCACCGCGGTCGATACTCTCGTCGACTATGGACCGGATATCTTGCAAGATGTCCTTGAGCACTCAGGCGAGCTCCTGGGCTTGGTACCCGTGCCAGGACTCGGGACGGCGGCGAAGACCTTGCTCATCATCCTCCGGGAGACGAAGAAAGTGAGGAAGAACCGCAGCGAGTGCATGCACCTCACACAGCGCTGCGCGCTGCTGCTCATCGACGTGCGCTCCTGCCTTGATCAACTTGGCGACGACCTGGCGGAGGAATTAAGCGATGCGGTAGCGAGGGTGACGCGGTACGTCTTCGCCTCTCACCCGCGGGCGGTTCGCTTAGTCATGTCCACAGGAAGATGCTGGAGATTCAGATGTTCTTGACGAAGAAGAACGACAGTGCATACTTCACTCGGCTCAAAGGAAGCTCGGACTTGGCGGTGGACATCCAGCAGTACACGCGTCAGCTTGATGCGGCGATGGCGTCGTTCTCGGTGCGTGGCAGATCTGCCCTACTTCTCTCTTCATGTGGCTGACATAGACCGTAGACATCAGTCAAGTTCTTGATGTTGCGGCAGATCCGTGTTCTACATGCGAACAAGGAGAAGCTGCCCGCTTCTTCGTCTTGGAGGGCTTCCGAGCTGGCAGCTCAGGCCGCGGACCTCATCCAGCGCGGCAAGATCGCGACGACCAGTGCGGACGTTACCACACTTTTTGGAGAAAACTTTGGCGGACCGTGCTCATCTCGTGCGAGCAGCGCCCGGACGATGCCTGGCAACTTGACAGTCGTTATTCCTCCATGCGATGCGACAATACCCCCAGACTGCTCCCCGTGCTCCTCGACCTCGACGGAGAAGGACTGCGGCTCTCGCGCGCCTAGCCAAGCGCCCGAAGCGGACCCGCCGGCCACTCCGACTACCCCAGGCTCACCGCCGCTCCAGATGGGCGTGGTTGACACCGCGCGCAAGGTCTGGCTGGGCGACGCGCGCACAAGCTGGCTCGGGAATCCCGCGGACACGACCGTGCGCTACCCGTCGCTCTCCCCGGCGCAGATCGCGCGCATCAAGGCGCGGCTGAGAGGGGAGATGCGTGAGTTCGACATGCAGGAGAAGCTCGCGGAGCTGAGGATTTTCATCGATTTGGCGGTGCAGATGCGCGGTGCGCTGCTAGACTTTCTGGCGGAGGAGGGCTCGCATATTCCGCTGGCGTTGCGGGCGTTGAGTCATTTGAGGGTGACTGAGTTGTCGGAGTAGGGGACGGGGAGCAAGAGGGAGGCTGGCTCGCCAAGTGTCTGGACAGCTTGATTGTACATTGTCACTATACCCGACTGTCGCTACAATGGATACCATTATGACTATCATAGTATCATGCGTCGTACGGCTTCATGGCTTCGTTGCTGCGTACGTCGCGGGCGAAGTTGCTTGGGACGCCTTGCTTCCAGCCGGGAACCTCGAAGGTGGAGGTGTGGCACCAGGGCTTGAGGGCGAGCTCGGTCTCGATGGTGTGGGCGAAGTGCTCTGACCAGCCGTTGCGCGGGAAGGCGGTGGTGGTGCTCTCGATGAGCTGTGGGTGGATGAGGTTGGCGCGGCTGAGGAGCAGATGAGTTCGACTTAGGACAGGGGTAACAGTGGTGGGGACTTCGACTTACAGGCCGACGTTGTCGAGGATGGTGGCGAGCTGGAGGACCTGGCCGATGGTGGTGATGTTCCCGCTTAGAAGTATAAGTCAGTTTACTCATCGCTCGACGAAAGTAAGACCACCGACCCCTTCACGAAGATATCCTGATGTCGTATAATCGCGTCCGCAACGCTATCCGCCTGGTCCGCGGGCGCGCCGTGCGCGAGGAGGTGGTCGCGCGCGACGATGGCGCCGGCGAACTCGAAGGAGAGCTTGGTGGTGGAGAGGAAGCGCTCGGCGGTGCCGATGTCGTGGAGGAGGCAGGTGATGTAGTAGGTGGCGGGGTCGTAGGACCAGGAGGGGAAGTGGGTGCGGACGAGGGCGGAGCCTAGAGCAGGGGTGGAGTTGGTGAGTGCTTGGAGGATGTGTGAGAGTGAGAGGATGGCGGCGTACCGTAAATGTAGACGCGCCGGCTGTGGTTGTAGGTGTTCTGATCGAGTTCTTTCTGTGACCGAGAAGCAATTAGGAAATGAAGGATGAGAGGTGCACAAACAAACCTTGACGAACGCTTCCACTGCGTCTACAACGGGGGATTCTGGCGCAGGAAAGTCGGCGGCGGTGAAGAGCTCCTGCTTAGGGTTCGCGCCGCTAGCTGTGGGATGGTCCTTGAAGAGGACTTCCGGGTCGCGGGGAACGGCGGTGAAGCCGTAGAACGTGATGGGGTCGGACGGAGTGGTCATGTGTAAGGAGGCGACAAGGTGGCGGAAACAGAGTACGAGGTAAGAGAGATGGACAATAGCTCAGCTACTCGACGCGCTGGCTTTTATATGCATTGACCTTCACAAGCAGCCATCGCGTCCGTCATGCTCGGGGGAATCATGACTCGCGACTTCAGCGCATGACGCGACGTGCAGGTGGCCGAGGCCGTTGTGAGCGCTGCGCGAGAGTATTGTTGGACGCATCGAGAGCGTGACCTGGTCTATAAGCGCGACGAAGGAGGGTGTATCAGCGCGAAGCCCTGTGTGTATAAGCGTGACCGGTATATGAGCGCGATAGGTACTTGAGCGCTGCTAGAAGGATGTGTGAGCGCTAGGAGTTGCTAGCGCGCCCGCGGTGGAGGTTTCCGTCTCGGAACGGGTATGATGGGGTATGTGGGGATGGGGAGGAGGACGAGACGAATTCGAAATGGGAACAAGGCCTTCCTCATTGGGAAGTACGGGGTAAGATAGTGACGTAGCGTAGGTTGAAGCAATCGTGAAGCCGTTGGGTTTGGAGAGCTTGGATGTGAAGACGCTAAGGGGAACAAGATACGTAAAAGCAGCTGCATTGAACACACTGTATATCTTTGCTATAGATACGATGAGGAAGATAGCTGGCAATGATTAACGTCAGTTCCCCAGAGTTGGACACCCCCTACTGCGCGCCTTGCGATGGAGGGCATAGTCTGCCGGCGAAAGTAGGTGCGATTGAATTGAGAGGGGCGTTGCACTGGTCTAGAATGAGGATACGGCTCGGCTGAGGCGAGCGAGGATACGGCTCGACTGAGGCGCGGGCCGCACCGTGTCAGCTGGTGAGGATCAGCACATAGACAGCCTTCGCCGAGGTGAGGAGGCAGAGACGCGAGCCCTTTGTACCGGGGGTGCCGAGCTGCGCGGCGGGTGCCTGTGTCCGACTCCGGGCCTGCAGAGGCCTGAAGCTGGACGACATGGTGGTGCCTGAGCAGGAGACTGCAGGAGAGAAGGACGCGGGACGCGTTGAAGATGCTGTCGCTGTGGGCGCTGCAGAACGCGGAATGATCGTCGCGACATCGACGAACATGTGAGCAGTCTGCTGAAGGCGCAATGTCTTCGCGAAGATAGCCTTGTTGTATGGCGATAGCAGTGGCACGCGTGCGATGTTGTTCTTGCGCCTTCGGATCAATACACGTCGACAGATTTCGAGAGGCATGGAAGATTGTCGAGCGTATGTATCGCACTGCGCTGGTTCTCGAGTAATCGTGGCCATCGGTTCCGTCGGCGGTCGGTCATCTGGCGGTAACTTTGTACACGGCCTTGACGTCGCGTATTCGCAGTCCTGGCGGTCGCACTGATTGAGCGACGCGGCTAGCAGGGCTGACGTGGATCCACGCAGCGCATGGGATGGGAATCGCGACAGAAATCACAGGGGAGACGTACATATGAGCGTGATGGCGGATATGGGGAAGAGACGCACCATCTCTGATGGGAGGGAGAATCTGTGGTTCTCTGTTCGCGGGAGGCTGCGGGCACGCCGTACGCGATGAGCTCCAAGCCTGCAGGCGGGGAGGAGGGCAGAGTAGTAGCCATCCGGGCTCGGGAAATGATCAAGGGAATTCGTGCGGAAAATGGAGCTGCGCATCCGCCGGAACGAGGCGAACTAGAGTTGGGACTAGTCTATACCTGAACAGTGATATGGCGCGGGCGATACCGTGATGGAGGGACCTGGCGCGATAGCTGTGACTGGGCGGGCGCGACTGTCGTGCGTCTGCGCCCGTACCGCTGTAGAGCCCGCAGTTCAAGCATACAATCGACCAAGTCCACGACCGCCAGTCTGCTATTGTCCACCTTGAAGCCGCGGATTTACGGCAGCCGCGGCAGAAGAAGAACGAAAACGAGGCGAAAAGCGGGCAGTTGGGGGGACAAGCGCGGATTGGGCTGACTAAGCGGCGAGAATTTGAAATCGGGCTGGTTACCATCCTCGGGCGGGTTTCTCGACGCCGACCACAGCGGCCGCCTGTTCTGTTCTCTACCTGCTCTCCGTTCGTTCGTTATCGGCGCGCAGCCTCTGTAGCAGTGCGTGGTCGACGCGCGCCCTCTTTCCACCCGCTTTACTCATGTTTGGCACAGTCTCGTTGTCCGGAACGCCCACGAGCCGATTAATTCGACAGCGTCGCGCGCGCGCCGGACGTCGACGACAAGCTATCCGTGCGCCTTATGGCTGTTCTTGCGCCTGTAGACTGGAATTCGCCCAGAGATAACACCATGGACGCGCCCAAGCAGCGGTCTCAGTCCGCCGATCCGTCCCAGCCGACCTTCCAGCCGCCCCACCCTCAGCGCCAGCAATCCCAAGCCCAGCAGCCGCCTGCAGGACCACCCTTCGTCTTCCAACAACAACCCCAAGGCTCCTGGACGCCCTCCATCGCTGCCCAACCCTTTTATCCGTCCTTCTATCAAAATCAGCAGCAGCCGCAGCAGCCTCAACAACAGCAGCAGCCCTACCCTCCGCAGGCCTACCTCGACCCCGCCAACGCCCAGATCGCGCAGTGGGCCTACCACCAGATGATGGTGCAGCAAGGTTACACGATGCCGCCTCAAATGCAGCACCCAGGCCAGCGCGGTTCACCCCAGGGCGCCCCCGGCGACTTTTTCTCCCAAAATACGTTCAACCCCTTCCCATCTGGCACCCCGCCCCCCAACCCGCGCACCGGGAGCTCGACAGACGTCCCAGCAGGACCGCAGTTTGCCGGCTTCCATCCCTATCGCAGGCCGAATCGCCAAGCGTCACATTCCTCTTCGGACAATAACGAGTGGCGCCCGCCGCCAGCTCAAGCGCCCTACGCTCGTCCCGAGGCTTCCGGCTCGTCGTCCTCGCTGAACTCCAACGGCAGCGGCGGCCAGCGCCAACGGACGAACAGCAACCACAGCGGCCAGAACGTCCCGTCGCCTGTCGGACCTGGCGGCCGGAGGATGTCGCCGAGCAATTCACCGTCCCCGCAAGGGCAGCCATCGCGCACGCCACATCACCGTACTGGCTCGGGATCATCATCTTCGACTGCCACGGCTAGCCTGAGGCAGGGTCGATCGCCCTCAGTGTCCTCAGGCACGTCGGCGACATCTACGCCTTCCACCGCGACATCGACTTCCCAGGCGCGCGTCGCGCGCCCGTCGCCGCTCTCACAGGGTGTCACCTCCACCTCGGAGAAGCGCATGTCCCGCGATGACAGCGATCTCGCTCAATTCATGTCTTCCGCGCCGTCGGACATGACTCCAGGGGGCAAGGATGTGCACCGCAGCGGTCTCAAGGGACGATTACGACGTGCCTTATCGCTCAACGCTTCGCAGACCCTGCAGGAGGAGAACGAGGACGACGACGCGTCGATCAAGGCTTCTACGTATGCTGCCACCAACGGCAAGAAGGAGGCTACGTCTGCAGGGAAGGCGCCTATGGGGCCGGACCATGGTCAGGACGATGGCGCGTCGACCGCGACGGTGCAGACGAAGAAGAGTCGCTCGCTCTTCAACCGCCGCTTCAACGCCAGTACGGACAACATCTCGCTGTCCTCCACTGTCAGCAGCGCGAGTGTCATGATCCGCAAGCTCGGCTCAATGGGCAAGCTCGCACGACGTAACTCGCTCGCCGGCATCACGTCGCTCTTCAAGGACAAGGAGAAGGACAAAGAGGGCGACGGAAAGAAGTCGAAGAAGAAAAAGGGGAAGGGCGAGACGAGCGAGGCTAGCGTGTCGCACGTCACTGCCGAGATGGATAGGTTGGGTTCGGATTGGAATGCTCCGGAGATGGCTGGGCTGAGCCCGGCGGCGAAGCTGGCACGACAACACACGTTGAAGACCAACGCCGAGGCAGCAGCGAAGGCGAAGGCGGAAGCTGAGGCGGCGGCAGCATCGGCAGCAGGAGGAAGCGCGGCTGGGGTTGCGACGTGGGATCGCAACACGCATACACGGCAGGGCTCCGCTTCGCCAGTGAAGGGTGGAGGCATCGTGCGTGTCAACGAGGATGGCACGCGCGTGATTGTAGAAGAAGATGAGGACGACGATGATCGGAGCGACGACGCGCACTACGGGACCACGTATGGCACGACGCACGAGGGTTGGAATGACGATGAGGATTGGGACGGTCGGGATGAGGACACCGGCGACGACTTCGAGGAGGACGTGACGATCACGCAGCCGGTGAACATCAACGGCATGACGGCGATCCAGCGTCTCAGCTTGGATAGCGACGGCGGCGTATTTCAGTTCGTACAATTCGAGCCGCAGATTCACCAGCCCCGCGACCCAGAGCGCGAGAAGAAGCCGAAGAAGGGTATCCTGAAGAGTACGTGGCCTACGCTAAGCGCGACTCAATCCCGGCTAACCTGTGTCACAGATGCCGGCACCTACAACCAGCACAGCTACTTGGCGGACGGTTCGACGCCTGCGATGCGGACACGGTCCAACTCGTACAATGCCCATCCGGCGCAGGTTGAGCCGGGCCCGCTGGCCCGTATGCCGTCGCCAGACCCTGACCATATCGACGGGCTTCATCGACACGGTTCGCACTCTTCGCACCACTCCACGCCAACGAACGCGGCCGCGCCAACGTTGCCTCCCCTCTCCTTCGACTCGACTATCGCTGTTGGCGAGGCGACGCATAAGGAGCAGACCGACCACATCGTCTCACCGTCGCCTACCGGTGGTGGCGGTGACCGGACGTCGGCGATCTTCATCCACCCGAACTCGTCCGCACCGGCGCTGTCAACGATCGCGAAGGCGCCGTCATTGACGCATCGTTCGGCGACTACGCCAGCCAAGTCGCCCGCGTTCTCGAACGCGTTGTCATTGTGGGAGACGTTTCCGAAGTTCGTGTACGACCGGCGAAGCGAGCCTGCGACCTGGAGTCGGTTGACCCCCGCGCTGGCGCAGTCCATCAAGGAGGAGCTGAACTCGTACAAAATGGAGGAGATGGAGGTCCACGCGGCCAGCCGTATCCAGTACGTATAGTCTTTATTGACGACGAGCGACCTTGACTGACATGCATTCCAGCACGCAGTTCTTTGTCTGATTCGATGCATCTTGACGCACCGGCCAAAACCTATCTATACGTCCACTATATCTCTGTTTATTCCCATACGCCGCCTGTATTCAGCCCCTCGGGCAGAATTACAGACTCAGGCGCCAGGTCCGCCAGTTATATATGCATCGGTATCCACTCTTCCCTCGCCAACGTTCCCCACAAGTACCCGCACGGACTCTCACCTGTTCCCTCTTTCTTCGTGAAGGATACCCGCTCATTCGTTTTCAAGCATAATTATCAGCAGCATATTCGCACCGCTCTGCACGCTCGTTTCTATACTATACTGTCGGGCGCGGGGCGCCCCGTTTGGTTTCGTGCGACGTGTGGGGCGCGGTCGGACGGTGTACCGGAGTCATACCATCGCTGGTTCATAGCGCCTGTATCTAGTATCCCGCATGCGGACTGCACCACTCATACCAGACCCTACGTACGCACTCAACACAACAACTCATCGGTCGTCCTCGGCCTGCACATACGCATCCCCTGCAGCAGCAGCATCGCTCCCTGTTTCCATCTCTTTTCTGTCTGCTTTCATGTGTCCTAAGTATTTCTATTATCATGATTGGGCTCGCGAAGAGATTATGAAGATGCGATGCGATTGTGTATACCAAAGGCTACCGGCAGCCACGAATTCCCGCTACCATTTATGGTAGTGGGTTATGGGGACGGAACGCAAAACCGCTCTTAGCGGAGACTGACGGATTCTGAGGACTGTCACGTGCAATGCACATGCTTGGGCCTCGAAGGTCTCGACCGCTCGATATTCGCCGTACGCGGCTTCCCTCCTGCACTCACCTCGGTTCTCGATGACTTTCTATTGGCTTTTCACGCCATCTCCCATCTTCAGAGCCGCGCAAAGGAATGCTCAGAGTCATCGACATCTGCTGGTATCTGTCTAGTGATCAAGCGGAGTACACGTCATCTCAAGGACATCAACCGTCAATGGGCACCGACAATGCCCGAGGCCTGAGCGCCCGCAATGCAAACGCTTATTAGTCTTTCAGGTCGAAGGTCTACTAGTGCACTGAACAGCGCACACCGGAAAATTAGGAGATGCGCTTCGGCCTCGCGTCGACACGGGAGCCCTTTGGAGGCCGTGCTTCTCGCTGCTGAACGACGCCGGAAGACCATGATGAAGACCAGCGAGTGTGAGACCGGAACTGAAGCGGCGCGTTGAGAACAGACATGCGAAGCTCTCTATTAGCACAGCAATGGTGCGCGATGGCATGCCCGAGTTACAGTGTGGGATCGTAAGGACGGCTCGCCGCGGTTTCGCTGCCTTGAACTCATTGTAAATCCCTTTATGGACGGCCTCACGTATCCGTGCGTTTTCTTGATGAGGGTTATTCTGACGTGATGACAAACAGGTGTAGTAATATCGCTCGCTACCTCAAACGACATTCACCTGAGGAACACGCGTCTATCACTGCTCGCTCGCTTTGGCTTGCAATGCAGAGGCTGTCAACATCAAACTAGGGACAATGTACTGCAGATCATTAACTGTAGTCTGAATGGTAGCGGGCCCTGCCGTGCAACGGCCCTTCTGAGTTATCTGACAGGGTGGCGAACCGTCACTAGCGTTCCCCGTGACGGTGAGTACCTCGGCATTGTCCGATCCATCCAACGTCTCCGTGGGTGATGTAAGGCGCTTGCTCCTCCCTCTCATCACGATCCTTCGATAAGCCCTAAATTCGTGGTTATACTTCGACGGCAACTCTCGCCAGGATGCTCCTTCTGGCTGTGGACGAGGACATACTATACTATCTCACGGAATTCTTATTGCACAAGGACGCGTTGTCCCTCTCCACAACATGCTCACGACTGCGCCACTTATTGCGACCTTCTCTCTTCGCTACCTGTCCCTGGCCATGGAACCTCAGACAAGCCATAAATGCGCCTCCTGAATCGGCCTGGGGCGATATACGGTACGTGTATGCGAAAATGCGTATTCGAGTTGTCGCTCACATGGACCAGCCATCTATACGTGCAAACTGACGAAGCCGACATGCAGAACTTTCTAGTGACGCACGATTTGAGTCGCATAGAGTCCCTGCACGTTCGCGCAACGAGGATCACCTCGAGCCTTGCGCTCATCTTGCGCAGCACTCCGCGCATCCACACACTCGATCTCGCGTACCTGTACTTCAGGACATTTCCCAAGAACATAGCGGTCTCAATGAACTACCCACTGCAGCCGCTTCCTCGATTTCCTCAGCTAGTGTCACGGCCCCGTGTCGTGCGCTATTGCTCACGCCTCGATCTTGTACACGAAATAGCCACGGACGTGGATTGGATCGAGAAGGCGCGCGCTACACGCTACCCTTTCGCGACATTGCTGCATGAGCTCGACATCTCGCAGGTTGAGCAGCTCGAAATCAGCGCGGAATCGCTAGCCCTGCCGTGCGCTGTGGCATATACATGGTCGTCGCTCCGAGTTCTCGTCATCACTGGGTTTTGGATATCCAACGATTCCGAGACACCGCTCGATGACGCTCGGTTGAAGACGCCGGCATCCATATACGAGCATGTACACCTGGGAACTCTGATCAATGCGACGCCCAACCTCCGCATCCTGCGCATTCGCTGGCGGTACATCTTCCTTCCTGAACCGCGGCGGACGGTATGGCCTCCTAGCGATGTTTCGCATCTAAAAACCTTCGGCGGCGCATTGGAGGTGTTCGAGCTCTATAACCCTTCTGTATTGGATGGTGTGTACACGCGACTGCCCCAAACGTTGCGTTCGCTCTCTCTACTTACGCATCCGCACGGTACACATGGGACCAACATGCTCAAGGAGTACGAGCTGCACGAGGTCAACATCGCGAATCCATACATCGCGGTTCTCAGACCCCTGGATATCGAGCGCATCTTGACCTTAACGGAGCTGCCCTGTCTACACGACCTGCGACTCTCATTCCGGGGCCAGGAGGGTACTCGTCTCTTCAACTTCATTGCGGAGACTTTTCCCCTTCTTGAGATTTTGGAGCTGCATGCAGAAACCGGCCCGGGATGCATCTGGCAAACGCCTCAATTGGTATGCCTTTCATATGTTCCCCTTCGCGATAAGCTGACCTGGACCCGCTTCATCAGACTGCGTGCGCCCGAGCTCTGTCCCCGCTTTCACGATTGCGGTCGCTGAGACTGAATACTTTTCGGCGGGTGCTATCGCAAGAGCAGTGGATGCAATGTCAAGAGCGCATGTACTTCCACGAAACCCTTGAGCAGAAAGCACGATTTGGCATCCTCCGCGCCGAAGTCGTCGCCGCCCTATTTGGCGAAGAAGGCAGCGGCGATGCCAAACCTAGCTATTCCCGTTGGCCTCGACTGCAGGATGTATGGCTACCTCAGGCGTACGGCGATATGGACTATCTATGTAGGATTTGGCAAATATTTGACGTGGAACGTGGTCGCGATGGGCGGCCAGACCTTTGTGTGAGCTCAAGGCCGCTCATTCCGTAAGCATTCTGATGTCCCTACGTGTGTAAAGGCGTTGATGCGAAGTATACAGAGTCCATGACACCGAGCCCGACGGAGCGTTGAGCATCTAGATGTATGGGAACGATGCTCTGGTGGAGAGCGTCTATTTACCCGACCCTCCAGCTGATATTGCTGTATGGACCTTCACCTTTCGTTACAGTCTGAACCCCGGGCTCTTGCACGTGTATGTATGTAGGCTCGAATGAGATGTATTTGTGCAATGACTGCGAATGACGCACGCAGATAATATTTAGTACTATGCAGAAGGTTTCTTCGCTGCTCCTATATCGACCCAAGGAGTGCTGACGGCTGAAGTACTGCCTGACCGCGGTCGTTAGGGATCAAACTCGGAAGTTGAACTTGTGCACGTGATCGTGCAACTTCTTTCGGCAATACCCGCAGAATGCGGGACGTCAGGCGTCCGCAGCGCACAGCTTGCCCTCTCGGAGTTCTCAGGTAATTGCTACTCTCAAGGTTCTGTATGCCAACTTCTCTAAAGTGCTGTTTCTCTTGATACAAGAACACCATAGTTTTAGGCTGCAACTATGCGTTCAGACGTCAACGAGATTGCCCCGACGTTTTCTGCGTTGCCGATGGACATGGTATATGAGGTACGTATGCCCTTCCCATGTCCTTCAGGTTCCAGATAATCTCGTACGTGCTGAATCAGCCACTCAGATTTTCTCGCACCTCCACCCTTCCGACCTCTTCAATCTGAAGCGCACATCGAGTGCATTTCGCGACGCGCTGGCGACCAGGCGTGCGACTTCGGTGTGGCAAGCGTGTCTGGCGAACGTGCCAGACCTTCCGCCCGTGCCGCCCGAGTATGACTGCTTGGAGTACGCGGCGAGGGTGTTCGGGGACCAATGTACGGTGCGTATGAGTCTTGACCATCGAATGTGAGGTGTCATGATTTCCCGTGGCGTAAGGAGCATCGCTTGCGTTCGCGGGAACTCAAGGGTCCTCTGCAATTATTGAGAGAAACTCGCCCCGGAGAGAGAGGATCTGAGGCAGGATGGTGATTTGGACAACCCAAATTATCACTACGGTCCAGCAATGACACCGTCCGCTCTGCTGGATATCCTCTCGGCGGTACCGTTGCCCCGACCTGCGCGCATTGCACTTTTCGTTTTGCGGTCCGATGGACACACGCCTCTTCGAGTACATAGCGGCCAGCTTCCCGCGACTGGAAGTCCTCGAATCCCACGCCGAACGCAGCCCTGGATACCTCTGGTCAGCGAGCGACCTGGTACGTGGCACGCGCTCTCTTCTTGCTCCCTCTCATGTTTTCGTCTCCACCAGAGGGCGTGTGCTGACATCTTGGTGCCTCATACGATGCTACGCGTGCTGCGCGTGAACACCTTTCGTTGTGTAAAACCGATCCGACCAGTCGTTGACGAGCACAATTCGGGGTGTGCTTTCTCAAAGAGAGATCGCTGCCGCTCTGTTTGGCGATACCACCGGTGCGTAGAGAGCTAGTGCTCTCGCCACAGCTCTCGGTGGACCTAAGCTCTCGGTGGACCTAAGCTCTCGGTGGACCTACTACTGGATCTGACCTCAGCGGCAGATGGACCAGCGCGTTTTCCGGCCTTTTGCGAGTTGTGGTTATCAGATAGTATTCTGGTCATCCGAAATGTTCTCTCGTTGATTCGGAGAATGTGGGAGGTGTATGTTGTGGAGCGGGATAGCCCCGCCGGGCGGGTGGATATCCGCCTTGAGGACGGGTGGATATCCGCCTTGAGGATGAGTCTAGGGAGTGGTGAGTAGCTTCGCAGGAGTGGTGAGTAGCTTCGCAGGGGTTCTGGATTATCACTACGGTCTGGACGATCATCACTACGGTCTGAACGATCATTACTACGGTAAGAACGATCATCACTACGGTCTGGACGATCACGGTAGGATGTCGAGCGGGGAGGCGTAGACTTTACAGTCGGTAGTGAATGTAGTGAATGTAGTGAATGCAGTGAATGTAGTAAATGTAGTGAATGTAGTGAATGTATCTGCTGCATGACCCACCAACGAATGTGTTCTTTTGCTGGCATCTCCGAACTTCGAAGGGCGCCAAGGGAGAAGGAGACGACCTGCGCGTAACTCGAGACGACCTGCGCGTAACTCGAGACGACCTGTGCGTAACTCGAGACGACCTGCGCGTAAATCGAGACGACCTGTGCGTAACTCGAGACGACTTCGCGTAACTCGAGACGACTCCCCGCGTAACTCGAGACGACCTGCGCGTAACTCGAGACGACCTGCGCATAACTCGAGACAACCTGCGCGTAACTCGAGACGACTCCGCGCGGCGCCGGGCGCGCGGCTTCCGTTCGCCACATTCTCCCTTCCGTTCGCCACATTCTCTCTCCCGTTCGCAACATTCCCCCTTCCGTTCGCCACATTCTCCCTTCCGTTCGCAACATTCTCCCTTCCGTCCGCCCCATTCTCCCTTCCGTCCGCCCCATTCTCCCTTCTCGCCTCCTGCCCGTTGACGCTGGCACCTTGCCCGTTGACGCTGGCAGCTTGCCGGTTTCCTCGCGCCACCCCGCCAGTTTCCTCGCGCCACCCCCTCGCCGATCCCTCGGTCGTGCCACCCCTTCGCCTCTCCACCACACGTTCCCCTCCCCACCACACGTTCCCCTCTTCACCACACGTTCCCCTCTCCACCACACGTTTCCCTTCGGTCGTGCGTGCGCGAGGGGGGGGGGGTGCGAGGGCGAGGGGGGGAGGGCGAGGGCGAGGGGGGGTGAGGGCGAGGGGAAGGGGGGAAGGGGAAGGAGAGGAGGGAGAATGGGAAGGGGCGAGGGCGAGGGGAAGGGGCGAGGGCGAGGGGAAGGGGCGAGGGCGGGGGGAAGGGGAAGGAGAGGAGGGAGAATGGGAGGGGAGCGGAGGGAGAATGGGAGGGGAGAGGAGGAGAGGGCACGCGAAGAGGAGGGCAAGGGGGGAAGGATGGAGGGCAAGGGGGGAAGGATGGAGGGAAGGTGCGGGGAAGGAGGAGGCGCACCTATACCGCCAGCGCGCACCTATACCGATAGCCGGTAGCGCGCACCTATACCGACAGCGAGAGGGCGCATCTATACCGACAGCCGATAGCAAGCTCCACAAACAAGCGAGAATTTCGCGAGGTCGGAGTGAGAATTCGCGAGGTCGGAGTGAGAATTCGCGAGGTCGGAGTGAGAATTCGCGAGGTCGGAGTGAGAATTCGCGAGGTCGGAGTGATATCATTGAGATGGAGCACGAAGCGTACAAACCCACCATCCCCCTTCCTCACCATCCCCCTTCCCCACCACCCCCACCTCATTCCCTCCATGCCCCTTCCCCACCACCCGCACCTCATTCCCTCCCTCCGAGTCCCGTCCGCCATCTCCCTTCACCCTCCCCTCTCTGCCCTCCTTTGTATCCCAATAAAAAAACAGCCATAACCTCACATAGCCCTCCCACCTCATTCCCACCCTCTGAGTCCTCCCCTCTCTGCCCCCCTTTGTATCCCAATAAGAAAAACAGCCATAACCTCACATAAACCGCCCCCCTCCCCCCCTCACATAAACCTTCCCCCACCCCCCTCACATAAACCTTCCCCCACCCCCCGCGCCAAACCGCTCGCCCAGCCCGCTCCGCGCGTCGTGAAGTGCTTTTTTGCGCTCGCCGTCGCTGAAGATGCGCCCGCCGACGCCGAGGTCGCGGTCGCGGTCCCAGATGGGGTCGGGGTCTGGGGGGGGGGGTTAGTGGGGTGGGGAGATGGGGTGTGTTGGGAGGTGGGGTGGGGAGGGGGAGAGGGGTGTACCTGGCTCACCAGACTCATCCCGCTTCGCCTTGCTCGCCGACTCATCCCGCTTCGCCTTGCTCGCCGCCTTCTGCCGCTCGCGCTCGAGGTGGGCCTCGGTGAGGGAGGGGCCGCGGATTTTGCGCTAGGAGGGGGGGAGGGGGGTCAGTATGGTAGTAAGGGAGGGGAGGGAAGGAGGATAATGGGGTGAAAGGAGGGTAATGTGGTGAAAGGAGGGTGATGGGGTAATGGGGAGATAGGGGGAAAGGGGGTGTGTGGGGGTTATTGTATTTTGTGTGTGGGGGTTATTGTATTTTGTGTGTGGGGGTTATTGTATTTTGTGTGTGGGGAGGGTGCATGGTGGAGTGGGGAGGGTGCATGGTGGAGTGGGGAGGGTGCATGGTGGAGTGGGGAGGGTGCATGGTGGAGTGGGGAGGGTGATGGGGAGGTAGGGGTGTAGGAAAAGTATGGGGAGGTAGGGGGTGGGGAGGAGGGGGGAGTGGGGAAGGGAGGTGAGGGAGGATAGATCGACCACCCCATGCCCGCGCCCATCAACACGCATCAGCGAGAAGGGTAGGAGGGGGAAAGGAGGAGCGAAGAGAGGGAGAGGGAGAAGAGCGACGGGAGGAGAAGGGGGTGAAGGTGGGCGGCGGGAGGGGAAGGGGGGTGAAGGTGGGCGGCGGGAGGAAGAGCGAAGAAGGGGATACACGAGCGAAGATGATGGAGGAACACATTGAAAGATGATGAAGAAACACATCGAAAGATGATGAAGGAACACGTCGAAGACGGCGACTCACCGTATACTCCTCCACGCCTTCCCCTACATTGCGTTGATGCTCTTCCTCCACTTTCCTTCGCTTAGCCCTCTCCCTATCCCCCGCACCCTCCTCGTCGTTCCCATCGTCCCCCGTAGGGTTCACAGCGCGTTTCCGCCTCCCCTCTGTCTCTCCTTTCGTGCGACCCATAACCTCGTCCTTGAGTCGTTGGAGTCGTTCCTGCGGCGTCTCCGTCCACAGGTTCGGCTCGTTCTTCTTGCGGGAGGACGCGGGGGCGAGGGTGGAGGTGGAGAAGGTGCGCTTTTTGGTGGGGTCGATGTCTGGGGGGGTTAGTACGTTGTGAGGGTGGGGGAAGAGAAGGGCGAAGAGAGGAAGGAGGGTAGAGGGCGAGGGGAAGGGAGTGAGCGAGCGAGGGAGGAGGGGTGAGGAAGGGGTGAGGGAAAGGGAGGGGAGTGAGGGAAAGGGAAGGGGGTGAAGAGGTGAAGGGGAATGTGGAGGGAAGATGGATGAACACGCACTGGATAGCAGCTCGGATGCCGAGGGCGGGGTGAGCATCCAAGATTCGCGCTGGAGGGTCTTGGGTTTGGAGGCGTTCTGTGCGGAAGGCGGTCAGCGGTGCGTGTAGTGGTAGAGGAAAAGTGGGCGCGTAGGACAATGTAGCAGGCGCGTGTGACACTCACCTCCGCCTCTTCCCTCCTCCTCTGCTCGACTTCCAAGAATCGGCGAATACCTTCATTCTCGTCGTGCCGCACGGCAGGCGCGCCGAGCGGCTTCGGTCCCACATCGTCGTCCGAGTCGTCATCGTCGTAGGGTGCCGGGGCAGGTGGTGGGCGTGTGGATGCGGAGGGCCTGGAGGTAGACGCGGGCGCGGAAGGGTTTGATGCAGACGCCGACGGCCCGGATGGTGACGGACCAGGGGTAGAAGAGAGAGCCTTCGGGCCCGCCTTGAGATCGGGCGGGAGCTCTGGCAGGAACGCGTCCTCGTCATCGCTCGACTCCTCTTCCTCGTCCTTCTTGGGCCGCTGCAGGTGCGGGGGCAGTTCGGGCCCGATCATGGGTGTGCGATTAGTAGAGGTGGCTGTGAGTGGAGTTGAGGTGGTGAGAAGTGATGTTTGGATCGGAAAGTCGGACCGGTGGGTCGGCGTTTGTCAATGTGGCGTTGGTGATCGACGGGCGCGGGCGCGCTCGCCGCGACCTGCGATGGACGGTCACTCGGTCGGGGGCTTCTGCTTCCTATGCTCGTGTTGACTGTACCACGCAATCTCCCTCGGATGTTATCTCCAATGCAAACGCTAATGAACCTCCTCGCGAGCGCCACCGCTGCCAGTCCCCGACCCCGTTCGAACGCGAACAAGCCACAACCAGCGAGCCTTAGATCCCATACCTCTTCGCCTTATCGGGAATGACCGTCAATGACCAACGCCATGCGTATCTCGTTACCTGGAAGGTCGCTAAAAACGCTACGATAAGTCGGTATGTGCGTCAAGCTTTCGCAGCTACACTTGAACCGCTCGCTTCTCCACGGCCGCCTTTCCCTCGTATTGTTTTCGCCGCTTACATTTCCCCCCTCTCCCGTGCTTTGTCCGCGCTCCTTCTCTCCCCTTTTCTCTCCCTTTTACTTTCCCTTCCCCTTTTCTACATTCGCCCTCGACCTCCCTTTTCCGCGTTCCCTCGCCGCACGCCCCCCTTTCAGTATCCTACTAGTCTTGCCCGTCTCCTTCTCCTCTCTCCTCCGTGGCTGTCAGCGCAGCATGAGGGTGGGGAAACAGGATCGCGTCACCTATTCCTATTCTCTTTCCTACCGCACCGCTGATTCTCACACCACTTCATTCTCCCATATTTTCGTTATTCCATGCGGAAGCGCGATGATTTGGCCAATCCTCCTCCCCTTGCAATTTTATTCACCACATAACTTTCACCTTCGCTCATTTTTTTCAGTTTAATCCGACCGGGGCCGGGACCGTGAGCGCGACTGGGGCGACAGCGGGGGAAGGCGCTCAGCGACGTGAGGAGCGGGTGTGGTGTTCTCCCCTTCTTCATGAAGCATTCTCGCCGCCGTGGTGCGTGTTTCCGTCCTCTCGTTCAAGCTTTTCCTTTCTCTAAAACCCCTACCCCTTCTCGGCTCCCCCACGGCCTTCGTCAGTGAGCTCTTTCGTCAGTGAGCTCTTTCGTCTACTTTGGACTCGCTCTCCCCTGCCCTTCGCCACACAATTTCCCCCTTCCTCACGTTCCGTTCGTGAAGCTTTTGGGAGCGTGCATCTTTGTCTTGACCGTCTCCCCCCATCGACTTCGTCTTGACCGTCTCCCCCCATCGACTTTCTCTGCTCTAGCGCTTTTCTTTGCTCTAGCGCTTTTCTTTGCTCTGGCGCTTTTCTGACGCGCTCGCAGCATGGTGGGGAGGAGGTGAGAAAGAGGGCGAGACCTTCCTGATAACAAGCGAAGCCAGGGAGGGATGGAGGGAATTTCCGCACGCGAGCCTGCGAGATGAAGCAATAGGTCACGACGATGGCGTCTTGTGCTTGAATCATGCCCACGAGCGCGCAAAGGTGGACGTGCAAGGGAGGGCTGTAGCGGGGGGCGCGCGGTACGGGAGGCTCCGAGGAGACGCAAGTTGCTTGACCCTTCGCAGCAAGTCGCCGGCGGTCCCTCATCTGGATCCACGTTCCGCGAGGGTCTCGGTCGCCCGCGATGCATATTCGACAGGTTTTGGAGTTGGGGTCCGTCCCTTGCATGCTTCTGGTCTTTCTTTGCGATGGTACTTATCCCGTTCAGCGAGACTTTCACAGCTATACATCGATTGCGCATGTCTCCCAACTTTTTAGACCACGGTACATCTTTTTAGCCACGGTACATCTTTTTAGCTACGGCACATACAGCGCTAGCCAGCTGCATCAGGCAACCTTCCTCTCGCTGTCATACAAGCCCTCAAGCTTCACGCCTCCACCACATGCACATCGTACAGCTGCTCCGCCGACCCGTCGCACGGCAGCGCCGTCAGCGTCCCGTTCGCCTGCGTCGTGATGCAGTTGCCGGCGAAGGGCTCTTTGAAGGTGCACGACTCGAGCTTGCTTCCTTCACTTGAGCCCGTACCACAGCTCAAGCACAACTCGTCCGCACACGTCGCGCATGACATCGTCCACGCGAACCCCTTGTTCGCGAGGATCTCGCCCTCGGTGTCGTCCGGGAGGGTCGTGTATTGGCGGCCGTAGAGCGAGTTGGCGCCGTTGGTGGAGATGGCTTTGGTTTTTATGGCGATGGCGGACTTGGGGGTGGGAATGAGCAAGGTCAGTGGAGGGAGGGTGGGGGAAGGGGGATGGAAAGGGTGGGGGAAGGGGAGAGAGAGGAAGAGGGCGATAAGAAAGGGGGAGGGGGAGAGGGACACTTTGTCAAGAGGAAGGACATATGGGGGAAGAGCGAATATGGGGGAGGAGCGAATATAGGGGAGGAACGAATGTGGGGGAGGAGCGAATATAGGGGAGGAGCGAATGTGGGGGAGGAGTGAATATAGGGGAGGAGTGAATATGGGGGCGGAGGGAGGATATGGAGGGGCAAGCAAGCAAAATCACTCACCACCAACGCAAACTGGTCATCGTACCGCACAAAGTCGTACTGCGTGTTGACGCGCTGGAGGTACCAGGTGTGGTAGATGTGCTGGGTGGCGTTGGTGGATTCGGGCTGGAGATGAACAAAGTAGCATCAGCGTTAGGTTTTCATTGTACATGCGGTGGAAGGGCAGGCGCGTGGTCGAGGATTCCTCGCGCGCGGCAGAGGAAGGAGCAAAACTTAAACGCACCTCCAGATCAACGTAGTCGAAGAAGTAGTCGCTGGTGTCGCGCACCCACCAGACCTTGCTTGCTGCAGGGTATGTCAGTCAGTCGTCGGGAGGGGGATCTCCAGTCGAAAGAGTAATCCGTCGGACATCGTGCATACAACCGAGCCGTCGACATGCGAAAGAATTGACCGTTCGGGCGGTCAGGAGAGGAGAGCTGCGACAGAAAGGGGAGGGGAAAGCTGCGACAGAAAGGAGAGGGGAAAGCTGCGACAAGAAGGGGAGAGGAAGGATGGACCACGGAGAGGAAAGCTGAAGCAACACGAAAGGAATACTGCCACACGACGAGAAAAAATACAATTTCGAGGACCCACTCACAATCCCCGTGCTGCGAGATCTCCACGGCGGGCGCGTCGAGGGGCGCCGAGTCGCAGATGCCGGCGCGCTTTTGGAGGGGGGAGGCGCTTCGATCCTCGAGGGGGGAGGTGCTTCGATCCTCGAGGGGGGAGGCGCTACGGTCCTCGAGGGGGGAGGCGCGGGTGAGGGAGGTGGCGAGGAGGGTGAGGGGGAGGAGGGTAGCGAACATGTTCGAAGGGCGTGGATGAGGTAGCGGATGGATACTCGTTGAAGAGGGCTGGGACGTCTTCCTCGAGGGTGAATCGCTCTTATATACGACCAACGCGGCTGCCGGGATGTACCTGGACGAGCAAACTGCGTCCGGCGAATGAAGGGCCTGTGGTCGGTCTTGAGGGAGACCTGTTTGAGGACGACATGGGTCCTGCGGGGGGTCGGCTGTAAACAACGTGAGTTAGGCCGAGTGTATAGACGATCAACAGGAAAGGGCTTATAGTGGGTCCAGCCGTAAGGAACGCGGCGTGAGTGCGTGTTGGCATGCTATGTGGGTGCGAGTCGAGACAAGGGGAACGCACGCAGAGCGGACGTCGCAATATGGGCGAGTGCATGCCGCATCGCGAAGGGGCCGACAGCACAATATGAACAATGTACAGACCGTGTCGCTTGTCAGGTACAAAAAAGACGAAGGCGTCCTGAGGCTCGCCGTCGACGTCGGGCGCCGCGCTCCCACACGGGTCCGGAGATGATGAATCCACGTACATCTCGAGTCGGAGACGGTGAGCTTGAGTGTGTTCCGGGAGCGTTGGGTCCAAGGGAAAAAGAGGTTGAGGGTGTGCTGGAGCGTTGCGGAAGAGGTCTTGCGTGGACGGGCGGGTGTGATGAAGGTCGACTTTCCATTCTCCTTCTCCCAGCAATCCTGGTCTCTCCTGCTCCCAGCGATCCTGGTCTCTTCTTACTTCCTATCCTTCCCCGCCCAGCTCCTAACGACCCTTCCGGTCGCACCCCACGACCTCTTCGGCCTCATCCCCCACCCATCCCATTCTCTCGCCTCGCCTCCCGTCCCTAAATCTCACCCCCGTCCTCCTCCCCACTTTACCCCCTCCCCCCTCACTCCCAGATCGGATACTTTGCCTGATACTCCAACCTCCGTTCCAGCTCCTCGTCCAAGCGCGCGCGCTCAAGTCTGTCCGTCTTGACCTGCTGCAAGAATGCAAGGATGGAGGGCTGTATTTGGGACCAGGCTGTAAGGCCAAAGTCAGAAATCTACCGCGCGGTGGGGTGGTGCGGGCAAGCGATGGGTGGTCAGGCAAGCGGTGATGATGGTCAGGCAAGCGATGCCAATGCGTGGAACAAGTCGGGCAGATAGACGACAAAAAGCATTGAGCTCGCCAGCACGCACCTTTGTCCGTCATCTCCGGCTGCGTCTTCTTCCAATGGGGCATTCCCTCGAGCATAACGCGACTCTTCGCGTAGTCGAAGTCGGCGCCTAAGCCGAGGGCGCGGAGGCGGGACTCGATGCTGAGGGGAAGGGTTAGGGCGGTGAACGGCTGAAGTCGTATGTGGTAATGCACACGCCGAGGAAGAAAGGCGCGGGAAGAAGATGCTGACCTCGCCTGCCTATCCTTGCGCATCTCCCCCTGCTTCCTGATGCGTTGGTCAGAGAGTATGGCCTCCATGAGCTCGCAGCAGTTGGAGAACTGGACGGATGTGAGTGAATATACGACACCGATACATATGCCTAGGAGGTCTGGGCTGAGAGTCACTAGCGGGGTCGAGAAACGCTAGCGGGGTCTAGAGACACTGGCGATGTCGAGAGACAGTAGCGGTGTCGAGAGACACTAGCGTGGTCAAGAACGCCCAACTTACCTCCTCTGCCTCCCCATACTCCGCCTTCTTCTCCTTCTTCCACTTCGCAAGCGCATCGGGGTCGCCCGTAAGTGACATGTACTCGGCGTTCAGGCGCTCGACGTGGGGTTTGGGGAAGTAGAAGGGGCTTTCTGGAGGACGAGGTTAGTCGGGGTGCGATGACAAATAGGATGAAAAAGTACTCTTCCACTCGATACTGGGAATCATTTCTCTTGCTTCCATGGGCTTGCGCAGGATGGGGTACTTGAATGCGAACTTGTTCATGTCGCCGGAGGCGGGGGCGTGGATGAAGCTGAAGGTAGTTGAATATTTTTGCATGCGGGTATTTCTCGCTTGCAAACGAACGGGAGAAAAGGCTCAGACGAGGAGGATGACTCACTTCTCCGGAATACACTTCTTGCAATAGCGCAACCGCGCTGTCCAGAGGACTTGCGACCCATGCGGAGAGGCGCAGAACTGGCAGTGGTGGCCGAAGGCGAGCGCGGTGAAGGCGGGCTCAGAGAGGTCGTCGGGGAGCTTAATAGAGGAGCCGGGCGGTCCTGATCCTGGGGTTTCGGGGATTAGGGTACCGGGGGCGCCTGGGCGGCGGGGTGAGTGCGAGGTATGTATTGGCGAGAGTGGCCAGAGAGTGACAAAACGGGGGGCATGCGCTCACCTTCGACTCTGCTAAGGCTGTCTCGCCAGATTTGGATCGTAGATCTGTCGAGCAGGAGGGCGCGCAGGACCTTTGTGGTCCGCGTGATGCTGAGCAAGGAGGCGGGGTCGAGGTGAGAGAAGATCTGGATTGAGGTTAGTACGCATACATCTGAGGGAGTGTAGTGGGTTCAAGGCGAGATCTGGTAGGCCGGGGGGTGAAGATTAGAATCAGAGATTACCAACCTCAAGTAGTATGTCAAAGGGCATGTCGGTAAGACGTTCGAGACTACCCTTGACACGTCGGCGCTGCGGCTGCGAGTTGGCAGAGGCCTTGCCCTTCTTCGTACTGTCTGGCGCCTTTCTTTTCTTTGCAGGAATTGAGGTTGCATTCCCATCCGCGCTGGTTGACGCTCCTCCCATCTCGTCAAAGGACACGGCCTCCGACACGTCCGCTTCACGCGTTTTTCTCCTCCGCTTGGTTCTTCGCGGTATAGATCCTTCCTCCTCGTCTATGAGTCCTTCGTTCGTATCGGCGTCTCGCTTTCGTCGGGCGCTAGAGCCCACGACTGGTTGAGATTCAGGCGTGCGGGCTGTTGACTGTGCCATAGTACCCGAGGCTGACGTGGATGCCCGCAAAGGATTCGTGATATGTAGGTTCAAGCGATAAGAAAGCGACCTTAGTGCGCCCAAGGCAGATGCAGAAAAGCACACGAGGCGTAGATGCTACTTCACCAAAGATGAACGCAGGACGCAGGCACGCGTCACTCGCCACAATCAAGTCGGCAACGTCCGAACGGGATCAAATGGGCCCCGGCAAGGGGATCCACAGTGACCAACCAGAACGTGATCCGGGCCGTTGCCAGCATTTATTCACTTGGACAATCAGGCTTTCTATACTGAGTATTGCGTAGAAGTAGAGCATACATGTGGGAGGAGCCAGTGTTCGATAGACGACGATACATCGCATACTACAGGACCACAGGCCAGCACCTTCTGAGAGTCACGCCGATAAAACATCACGCGCAGATAGAAGAGAAAACGTGTCGAGAGGAAGAGCCATCGCAAGCGACTCAAACATGCCAAAGGGCGGCACACTTGTGCGAGCGCCGGCCGATCCTCGAGTCTTTACTTCGTGAGGACATATTCCCAAACGTCGGGCTTGTCCAGAGGAATCACAAGGTCTTTGGCGCTGACCTGAGCGATTTTGTGCCTAGGGCGACACAGATCAGTTTTCGGCAGAAGCAGGCGGCGAACGCTAGACTGACTTCTCTACCATATGCTCGAGCGCAGCCTCTGAGTGCACGATATGGCGGCAATGGTTGCACATCATGCGTACCGAGGTAGACTTTGGAGCATCCTCTGCAGCGCGTCCACGCCGACGGTCTTTGCGAGCCAAACCCGGCACGTTCCACTGGTCGGCCTTGACGACAGCGGCTCGTACAGCATCCTTCTCGTCAAGAACTTGAAGAGCGGGTTTGCCGCTCTCGCAAAGGCCCTTCCAGTGGTCTGCGGCCGGACGAATGTGGCGGATCTGGGACGACATTCAATCAGTTACCTTAGGCGCAATAGCAAGCACAACTCACCGCTTGGTACCACTGCATCACGCGGCGGTAACCCCGCTTGCTGCAGCCAGTGCAGACGAACCAGGCGTCGCGTGCGTCCATGTCCACTCTGGTAGCCTTGTCGGGGTCGAGACCAGCGAGCTTGACAACATCCCGCGCAAGCTTGTGGGCAACAGCGTCAAACACGACGCGTTCGCCTTGAAAGTTCCATGGCGTCTCGTCCATAACGTAGACAAGCTCATCGCGCTTGTCGTCCCCGTAGTGCGGACGCGTCGCGTACTCGGTAACCAAGATATGCGGGTAGCCGATCGTGTGCGTATCGTCTGACCTCTTCGGATCCGAGTCCATCTTGCACTCGAAGAACGTCGTGGCCAGATTGACGAGTTGGACGTCTGCGTGCTTCTTCTTGAGCGCTTTCGCCACGATGTTCGCTAGCTCGGCGTCTTTTGCCTCGCGCCACTTCTTCGACAGCTCGGTCATTTCCTTGTGCTCCGGGCGGCGGCCGAGGGGCTTGTCGGGTGTGTAGTGGATGTACGCCTGGTACGGAGGCGTGAGGAGGAGGTCGCAGATGGGTATACATATGCTGTCGGGCCGGATCTTGCTGATGTGGTACGTGTAGTCGCGGTAGACATTGGAGCAGAGGCCGGTGAGATTCTGCAAGCGGACTTTCTCGAGACGCTCCTTCTTGTGCTCTTCGAGGAGCTCAATGAGCTCTGCGACGACGATGGGAAGCTCTAGAGGGCGAGTTAGTTCTTACACATGAATGAATAAGAAGCATATGGACTGACGATCGTCCGTAAGGGGCTGCGCCTTGTTGACGAGCGGGTGCTCTTCCAGCGCACTCTGAGCGTACTTGAGCTCGTCCTTGATCTCTGACTTCTTGATCTCAGCAACGATTCTGTGAAGATGTGAGCGAATTTTGCATGAGGGGCAGAACAACGAACTGGTTGTAGCGCGCGTCGCGAATGGCTTGAAGCTTGCGGTCTTCGGCGGTGTCGTGATGCTTGCGCGCCGCTCCGCACTGTTCGCCGAACTGCACGCTCCGCATTAGCACTAGATGACGGCTCGTGGAGGGGTACGCTTACGGCGATATTGCTCTTCACTGCGGTCACTCGCTGGTTCACCCACTGCTGGAACTTGTCCTGTTGTGAGCGAACGGCCATGTACTCCTTGTTGAACTTCTTGAGATCGTCAGTGAGGATATACAGGCGAGCTATGGGCGACGGGATGTTAGCAGAGATGCGGGAAGGCCGTAGATTCGGGCCCTTACAGCCAATGTATATCATGGGGACAAAGTCATTCACATGCTTCTCCAGAAGCAGAGCCGGCGTCTTGTGGTTCTGCGAGAAGAGGTTCACCTCCGTGAATCTGAGTTCAAAACATCAGATTGAAAGTCGGGACTTGAGTACGATCACTCACTTCTCAAGGAGACATTGCTTGCAGAAGCGCAGCATCAGAGACCATGCTACCGTTGACCAATTGGGCGAAGAGCAGAACTGGTTCATAGTCCATGAGAAAGGGGATCGAGAGGGCACGGATGACCAGAAGACATACGCTGCAGTGATCCCCATAGACCTTGTTGACGTAGTCGGGCTCGTCGAGATGCTCGGGCTTGGGAGGTAGTTCTGGGATTCTTTGCATGCATGCCCTCCAGACGGGGGCAAAAGATCTATCCATGACGAGGGAGCGGAGGGGCTTCGATGTCTGCGCAATGCCGAGGAGATTGGCGGGATGCAGATACTCGAAGATCTGCAGAGCGCTTGATTAGTTCGAACAAGCGCTTTCCTCATAGACTAGGTCTAGAGAGGGCCAGCGCTTCGCGTGGCGTACGGTGGGGTAGTCTAACCAGGGGGGTTCTTCCTGATATGTGCAAGTTGCCATATGTTAGGCTCATATTGACATGTTTGTTCTCTATCCACGTGTGAAGGCTGCTCAACATGCAGTATGGACAGCTCATCTACAATACATGCCCAATTAAACTAGAACATATTGACTGAACAGTTGAAACATGTACTCAATAGTCCTACAGTCCTACAGTCCTACAGTTCTACAGCAACACACCGACACGCCGCGCTTCGCGCGGCGTCGGTGTATTGCAAGGTCACTATTGATCCTTCAAAGCATCACAGACATCAAGAAGCCACCCCCACCAAGCAGGCATACACCATACACAGGTATCCTGACAAAGCCAGGGATATGATCGGGCATTCGATCGGTATTTGAACTTAACCTGATCGGGCATTCAATCGGTATTTGAACTTAACCTGATCGGGTAATAGGTAGGCCCGATCTGGCTAACAGACACCCGATCATCTGTTCTACAGCGACACCCCGACACGCCGCGCTTCGCGCGGCGTCGGTGTGTCGCAAGGTTGGGGTTGATGCATCAACCTTGGCAGCAAGGTCCTTGGTCCTGCTACCCGTTCACACAGTGTATCGGCCCCGGGCTATGGTGTTGTCGCAGGGTGAGCCCCTTCTCTCGTCCTTTCGTAAGCTCAATGATTTCTCATTGTTTACGTTGGTCTAGTACACAACTACTGTATCTACTAAAAGCTACCTATCGGCTTTCCTGCCGCTTCCTCCGAGCGATTTGAGTTGAAAGGGCACTGTAAGCGCCGAGGCGAGATGTCTCCCTCACCCTTCCCCTCCTCCCCCCATCCCATCTTGATTCCCTCGTCGGAGCGCTCGAGTGCGTTCATCTCTAGCGGAAGCGCTCCCATTCGAGCTCGAGCGGCTGGATCTGAGGAGACAGATTAGTACGGGGCGAGGGTGAAGGGTGGGGCTGGGGGCTTACCTATACCGAACTCCCTCCCCCTTCGCCTCCTGTCGCCTTCACGTTGTCGTGATCTGTGGACAATCAGAGCAGCGTAGCAAGCGAGATACAAGAGAAAGGGAGAAAGAAGGAGGGGAGAAGGGGAAAAAGAAGGGGAGAAGGGGGAAGAGACGAAGGGGGAAGACCCTTCTCCCCTCCCTCCCCTCCCCTCCTCAAGCTCGTTCTTCATGACCTTGCCGAAGCGCTCCGAGGCGAATGATCCCGGGATAGATGAGTATGGGGTCAGAGGCGAAGGGAAGGTGGGTGCTCACCTTTGGCTCCCTCCCCCTTTGCTCTCTGAGCGCGTCCTTGAAGCGCGGGAGGCATCCTCGCTCTTGAAGCGCGGTGAGCGTCCTCGCTCTCAAAGCGTGGCAATTCGCGTCGCGTGGTCGTGCTCTGTGCGTCGTCAGCGCGAGAATGTGGTGGGATGCGAGAGAACGAGGGGGAGAAGGGGTAAAGGGCGAAGGGCAGGGAGGGGGAGTGGAGCGAGGGGGAGGAAGGGGGTGGAGCGAGGGGGGAGGGGTGGGAACGAAGGGAAAGGAAGTGGGACGAGGGGGAGGAAATGAGCACGAGCGTAAGCGAAATGCGCACCTGTTGACCCTCAAGCGCTTCTTTGTCGGGCTCGGGCGCTTCAGGCAGTCAGGCATCTGTAGGATACAAGTCAGTTAGCTGTATGGAGGAGAGATGTGCAAGCGGGAGGCGATGGAAGGAGGGGGAGGGAAGGGAAGGGCAACGAAGGTCGGGGCGAGGACTCACTGAGAAATTCGTATCCTCGCTTCAGGACGCAAGACATCGGCCTTGGGGTTGGAGCGTAGGTCAGAGCCTTTCCGACTCGTCTCTTCGACACCTACAACACAGAGGTAAGTGGTTGGAAGAAGCGATGAGAAGGGTGACTTACAAGTGCTGCTTGAGAGCGCTACAAGGAGTCAATTCTGAATCTCTTGACGGAGCACATCTTGGCTGATGTGCTTGGGCGGCTGGAAGCGCAAGGTAAGCGCCGCAAAGAACGCTCGAAGGACGTCGTTATCGATGACTTGAGGAATGCAATACGAGAAGGGCTGCGAGTGGATGAGCAATCGAGATGAAGGGGTCAAGTAATCAACCAAACACACCTCAATTCGCTTCCTCCTTGGCGAGGGAGGAGGGGTAAGAGCTTGGATATATCACTTTCAACGTGTATCTCATCATTCTATATGAAGATAGTGTGTTAGAATGCACGAGATCGGGTTTAGGGTCAGAGACTGACCGTGCCGCGTACCGGCATAGTTCGACGAGCAAGGCAGTCAGCTCGACGAGCACGCTCGGTGAGTCTCATTGATTTGGGAGTTCAATTTTATACTCATTGTTGTCCCGCAGCATTCTCCTGACGATGTCGTGGCGGTTCTAGCTCAGCATGCAAGTCCTCGCGGGTCCTGGCTTGGCCGACGCTTCGTCTCGCACGGTCTCCAAGTCGCGGGCGGAGCTTTCAGCACCTCGTCACCCTCCGTCGACTGTGTTTGTATGCAGATGCTATGATCCATTCAGGTGAGCTCGTGACCCTCGCTCTCCTTGCTCTGTGCTGACTTCATTCTCACAGGGTCACGTACGACGTCTTCGAGACCACGTACGGCTTCTTAAGGACCATGTTCGACGTCTTAAGGACCACGAAGATCCCGCTCGACGCGCTACATTCGCCTCCTTCCCGGTGTACACGCGACACTTCGGGATCCAGCCCGCGAAGCAATAGATCGTCGTCCGGCGGGCGGGGCGATAGGTGAGCTGAGGGGGGTTAGTTACGAACCCGAGGAAGCTGACCTGCCGTTGTAGAGCCGGCTTCGTTTCGCGAACGTCGTGCTTCGCGTCGCCGACAACGCGCTTCGTGACGTCGAGGTCGCCCGTCACCCTCAGCATCCCCCAGCCAACTCGCGACGCAATGCATCACCGACGATCCCACTCATCCGTCGCGCCCGAATCAAGTCGTGAAGCAATGGATCATCGTCCGCCGAGCAGCGTCCTGCAGTTCAACGTACGCCGAGTGGCATCCTGCAAATTTTCGCCCGCGATCGACGCGCTCGTCAAGGAAAGGAAGAGTAGGAGGGTGTCCTCCCGAGCTACGGGCGCCCTTCCGCGTCTAGTGACGCGTCCGCGGCGGCACGTAGCACACGGGGGGGGGAGGAGAGGGGATATGGCTGCGCATTCCCGCTGCCCCTGCACCTTCGAGAGGCGCAGATGCGGAGCGAGGGGGCAGCGGTACACGCAATAAGCCCTCTCTATTGAAAGAGTGGGCAGCGCATACCCATCCAGCACGTCGAGGGGGCAAACCCCGCCGCTGCCAGCCGCCCCGCGCAGTCGGCTTAGCCGATCGCGACTGCGCTCGGACGCGGCGCACCAAAAGCGAGTTTGGTAGCGCAATATGCGCCGCCAGCGGCGCGTAGAATCGCCACGAAGGCGATTCTACACGAGCAAGGGGTAGAGGGTGGTGGGAGGGTGTAATTTACTACCGTACCTGCGCACGTTAAGCGCGCAGGTGGGGGCGTAGCGGCTAAAGAAGCCATAGGGGGCATCCTAGGGCGCGTGATAGGCCCTAGGCGAAGCTCCCGCGCCCTCATGGGCGGTCTGAGGGGCGGATGGCGGGGAGGGGCAGTGTTTGCCCATCGTCGCGCAGGTCGCGCGCCTGTTCTCGCGCATCCCCAAGCGTCATTAAAGTGGAATGTTAGTAAACGTCGACTAGCGGGGCATATACACGCACCCGCGGTCCCTCTCCTCGCACGCCTGGTGGATCGTCGTCATGCGGCGCTTTTTGTCGTCTTGTGTGGCCTCGTCGTCGCGTCAAGCGGTAAACGCCGAAAGTCGAGGTATAACAAAGGAGAGGGAGTGGGGGAGGGGAGTCCGGAGGCGGCGGGGGGACAAGGGTGGTGGGGTGGTGGTGGTTGAGGACACAACGTCGTGCGGCCGAACGCGCCAGATGGACGGGCCGGATGCCCGGCCTGGCGTCGGAGCATCGTCGTCGTCGAGCTCGACGGTGTTGGGTGCACGCCGGGGGGAGGGGGGTGGATGTCGTCGTCGCGCGGATTCCACGTGCCTCGCTAACTCGTGGCGCGCTTGCGGCGACGACGTAGGGGTCGGGGGTCGTCGATGATTGGGAATGGGGGGCTGGGGGTGGGGGGTCGTTGAAGGGCCGCGGACGCTCGCGCGTAGCGAGCGACACTCAAATTTTCTTTAGTATGACCGATAGATATTGAGCTATTAGGACATACCTTGGGAGCTCGTACGAGTCCCCGGCCCTCTCCGTCGTCCTCCGCGATTGAGGGGGCAGCCGTTTGGCGCTGGGCGCCATCGAGTGGGAGTGGTGGTGGGAGTGGGAGTGAAGGTGTGACATGGTCGCGATCGGTGTGACGAATGTGTCATGATCTTCCGGCGGCGCGTGCGTCGCTCGGAAGAGTGCATACCAAAAGAAATGTATAAGAAAGGTGTTCTTGGAAGGATCCCAAAGTTGTGTTAAAGCCGCTTGGAAGAGGGGGGCAGGGAAAGAGGCAAGAAAGCTTGGGTATATGTGTTCTTAGGTGATTTGGGACCATAGCGCAAGCGTGGGAAAGAAGGGGGATGTCGATGACAACGATGACGCGAACCAGGGGAGTCGGCCGAAGGAATTCGGATCAAAGTCCGGCTCACCCGAAAGTCGTTCTGAAAACCCGGCGGGAAACACATCCCAACAAACGGTGAGATAGTACCTTAGAGTTACTACCCCACCAACGAACACGCACCTCGTACAGCAGGTCATAGGGCATTCCATTCAAGTTGCCTTGTTGCTCTAGATTCCCGCCAACGATCCTCCGCCTTTTGACGCGCTTCTTAGGTGATGGGTCGGGTGGTGTAGCATCCGAAGCGCGTCTCTTCTGCCTGCGTGTTCGCTTATTGGCAGCCATCGCAGTCGAGGATGAGTCGAAAGTAGGCCCGTCGAAGGGGATTTGATAGAATAGAGGGGATGAAGACTGATCTAGATGACGGTTCTGACAGAGCACAGGACGACAACACAACCGCAACATTCAAGCACAGCGTGACCGTGATTCATCGCGTGCGGGTCCGAGCATCGGGATCCCACAATCACATGATGACCTCGTGTTTCCAAAGGGCCAGTCATTCATAGGCGAAGCTTCTAACCCATACGAGTCGGCGTTCGCATCACATTTCTGTCTCGCGTTTGATGGGCTCGTACACTCTCTGAAAGAACAGCGCTGCTAGCAGGCTAGCTGAACCACACCACCCACAACACAACCACACAATATACAACTGAAAGCGTTTCCAGAGAGTGACCGAGTTCGATGTATTTTTATTGCTTGGGGATAGTGCTACGACTTCGAACGTTGCTGTTGGGCTTGTTCGCGGTCCGCGGAGAGCCTCAGACGATCTAGATCGATGCGAGAAAACGCAGACGAGCAGGTGACGCTCAGAACTCCACAAGTTATTCTCAGGTTTTTATCTGATGCTACAAGGGCCTCTTAGGGCACTTCAAGAGCTCAGATAGGTTTATAATGTTGATCCAGCGCTACAAGGGCTTCTTAGGGCACTTCAAGAGCGTGGATGCCGATCTTCTACTGCTCCTTAGCAGCGTCTCAAAGATCCAGATTCCATGACAATTAACGCGCTGCAAACGCGGAACATGTCATTGATGTGTGGTATGGTAGGTGGTATGGTTGGATCTCCTGCCTGGGGGCATGGGGGCAGCCAGGGGGAGTCCCCGAATCGTATGTACAGCTCGGTATATGAGGCGGCGAGATCGCCTCGGCAATCCAGACCGATCGGCATGCCACAAATCCTATCTATGAGTCAAAGTCCAACTTTAGAGGTTTCCACATGCATTTCCTCCTTATCCTTGACGCTTCCTGCTGCGGTTCCTGGCGGTAGAGCGGCTGACTTGTAGGGTGTCCTGCTGCGCTGCGATGCCGAGCGCATTTCCATGCTTGTAGATGAGTACCAAGAGGGGCAGTGCCTTCTTGGGTTCCACCGCTCTCCTCGAGCTCGATGCGGCTCAGAGGCCTGCGCGGTGAGGAGCACGCGTTCTGGACTGATGATACGCAGTGAACGATGCCCTTGCCGAGGCGTGCACAGCGTATCGGCGACGACAATCGGTTCGAGTCATGTTCGGTGCGGCCCGATCATGTGATCGCGGGCCGAAGTCACGTGAATGTCACGCCCATGGTTCGAGTCCCGCTGTGGCGAGTCTCTGCGTGTCTCCGCATGACAATGTAGGGTAAGGGCGACCTGTCCGAGCCCCAAACAATAGACGACGATATGAATTGCAGTAGAGGCAATCCGACTGAAGGCTGTGGCACGCTAGTACACCTACCACAAGGATGATGCCCGCCAAAGGACTCGCAGGATGTCATCCTCAACGCGCAGATTGGTCGTCAGGCGCTGAGGAGCTCGCCGCTATCCCTGGACAGTCGGTGCAGATGGATGAGACCGCTCGATCATCTGATTGTAAGGTTGGGAAGCGTAATCTCCCGCCTTTGTAGTCATAAAATACCCCCAACGCGCCTGTTGTACAGTCACGACGTCGGTGCGGTATATATGGATCCGCCCATCTAGGCTAGACTGATACGTGCTTATTACGCATTTATATGTGATTTCCGCGTTTTTCAGCCGTCAGGCGTATCATGTTGCAAGAGGTCGCATTCCAACTTCTCATGCCAGGCTATCCTTGTGCAGTACGGGTCAACCGATTAGTACGTACATTGGCAGCCTAGTGAACATAGGTTGTAGAGTAGAGCTACTGTATGTAGGAACTGTCCTCATTGGGAGATTCTAGCATCCGATCAGTATGCTGCCTCAACGTGGGCCCGAAGATATTGCTGGCCACTGTCGTCCCGGTAAACATTGTACATTTTCCAATGACGGAAAAGTCTAGGAACGCCGCGGCGGTAAGGCAGCTAATACATAGATGTGGGTAGCCATACGTCGCGCAGCTCGGGCCACTGCGAGGCTGCGTGTACTTTGCGCGGGAGAGGAAGGGTAGATAGAGCAATATTGAAAGGTGCCTATGACTAGGTATAGACGACAAGGGAACAAAGAAGTCGAGCATACAACGACGGTCTGATAGGTAGATTTCATGATCAAGAGTCTGCATGATGAATGCTATGCCTGTAATCAGTCCTATGCTGCATGACGCGCAGGAAATTGCTCACGGTATGGCGTGTCTAGACCTGGGACGCATGTATCTCTGGCCACAGTCATCCCTGTATACACCGTACACTTTCCAGTGTCGGAAAAGTCTGGGAACGCGGGAGCGGTAGGGAAACTGATACACAGATGTGGGTAGCCACACGTCGCGTAGCTCAGGCCACCGAGAGGTAAGGTCAGTTGGTGGTCTCGTATCGACATGCTTACTTTGGCTGCCGACATCATCTCCAAAGAGCGCTGATTTGACATCTCCCATGAGTATTCCCGCCCGTGCCTTCTGATCCGGCGTTTCGTAGACTTCCCTTTCGCCCGGGTACCCCTTCCAGTCTTCTGCATCAAGCACTCTTCGGAAAGTGCTCAAACGCAGGGACCGTAGGTACGAGAGCGAGCTCAGGGCGCGGGCACACAAAGCCTTGACGTTCGTGAGTGGACGCGAGGGTGAGCCAGCCAACAACATACCAATTTGGTCGTATCCCAGATACTTCCGGGGCCAATCTCGTCGTGAAGCTCGAGAACCTCCAGAAGGGGAAATAAGTCTGCGATGCGGGTCCAGAGGCGCGTATCGTCCACATCGCGGAAGGAGATGCGCAGAGTTCGGAGCTCTGGCGCTGATACGGCCGATAGTGCGTGCATGAGACCTGCGGGCCTCAATACACCATCCATAGGATATGGTGGAGGCTGAATCTCCCAGCCCTCGGTTGCGAGGGTAGCGCATTGGACGTGGGGATAATTAAGGAGAGAGAGCGTCCGTAACGTGGATGGCAAGTATTTATACACCCCATCGGTCGCGAAAGGATTGTACAGCTCGAACTCCTCAATGGCGGGCATGGATGATCTAGAAGGGAGGGGCGGGTCGTCCGGTGGCCAGATGGTCCATTGGACGTGAGGATATAGATCCGAGCGTTGACAGCGAACACGCAAGACGCGGAGCTGCGGGGCAGCACAGACCAGCGTACCTAGGTGTACTGCTTCGTGCGCTGACGCGGGTGTTTTGAGTCGTGGGTCGTTGAGCGGGGTCTGCGGGTCATGCATTCGGATTCTGGTTATGACCAACTCGCGGAGCGACGACCAGGTATAGGCGACCGCGAAGGGCAAACTGAGCGCTTCGGCGCCAACTTCAAGGTGCTCAATCTGCCCGACATCGAGTTGGTGGAGGAGAGTCGCGAAGGGGAAGCGCGTGCCCCGCATCCTGGATGTACATTCGTCGGGCGCAAACCCGCTACCTGCACCTTCAGTTTGCGAGCAGAAGTGGAGGACGCGCGGATGAGTGACAAGAGGGGGGAACGCGTCCAGTTCTTCGAAGTTGATGGGGTCCGCCCTTTGGTACATTGTGGAGCATAGAAATCTGAGGTCAAGCGTATGAAGACGCGGTGTGTTGTTGACGATGTAGCTAATGCAGGTGCTGATGAAGGTGGCGCAAAAGTGGACAGATTCTATGTTGCTGAGATTGTGGTGGGTGAGGTACTTGTAGAGGTCGCAATCATCGTCGTCGATCTGGACATATAGGTGCCTTCGATAGAGTTTTATGAGAAACAGTTCCTTTTTTGGTATTGGAGTCGCACCGGATTGTGTCCCAAACTGACTCAGGGGGCTCGTGAATGGGCAAGTCATTCTTCCAAGGACATGTACAGAACAGAATTGGGCGAAGTAGCCAGCGCAGTTGACGGCATGTTGAGGAGAGGGACAACGAATCCTTTGGCGACAAGAGATCTGTGATCTGGAACACAATGTCGACCTGAGTCTGGAGAGGAGACAGTGATGGGCTTTGTGGCGACATCGCAGGGAGTTGCAGGCCCGATGGCCATAAGTAACACGACTCAACTTGTGATGGAAGCTTGACTGAAGTCCCAAGATGGAAGGATGTCGAAATGAAGCCATGCCCGGAGCACACATGGACCCACAATGGCAGAACTACAGGGTCCTTCGCCCTTTGCGTGGATGTAACTTCATGAAAATTTCATTCAATACCTACTTCTGATTCAGTCTTAGGAACACGGCAATAACTGGATATAGGCAGAACAGTGTAAGAGGTATCATCCATCATCTACCAAGCCTGCCGATCCTCCCCCTTGGGGTTGTTCACGTCCACACTTCCAACGCCCCCTTCGTATATACCGGTCTGCTGCAGAGCAAGTGAGGGTATGCGGAGGTCTTCGGGCTCGCCACCAAGGCTCCAGAGCGATACGGCCAAAGTGTTTGAACCACGGTAGTTGAGGATGCCCTCATGGACGGGGAAGGCTGTTTGAGGACCCATATTCGCCACGCGCTTGCCCATTTGCCAGCCGTTGACGTATAGTTGGGCTACGGAAAGGACATGGAAGTTGAGCAGGTGAGCTATACAGCTTGGATGATACACTTACCTCTGTAATTACCGGTCACGTTCGGGAAGACGAAGGATAAGGGAAGGTCGTGTCCCTCCGGGATGCTGAGGTCGAAGGAGGTGCGGAACCAGGATACCTTCAAAAAGATCAGTACATGAGAGGATTTGAAAGAAAGCGGATCACTCCGGGCTGCCCGACGCCATCCCACGGGCTTCTCGCTTCCCATTCTGAGTCGTCATATCCAGGGAGGTGGAAGCCCACGCGCTCGCCATAAAGGCCACCTACATATCATCCGTAAAAGTGAGGTTGATACACGAGTTGGATGATGCGCGCACCCTCATTGAAGATCCTCCTCGTCTTGTCGGGGTAGTCTTCGCCGCCGAAGTTACCTTGCACCTTCCAATGCGTGAATTGATCCACACTTGAGTCGTCGTCGCTTCCAAGGAGATAGTAGCCCTAAGAGAGCTTAGCAAAGTCCAAGCCGGTACGACAGTCGCGTACTTCAATGCCTCGCGGCGATTGTATGTCGCGCTGGCGGCCACCGGGGGTGCAGCAAACGACCTCGCCGGCGAGATAGAAACCCATGTGGCTGTATCGAAGGGCCCGGTCAGTCGCATGTACTCATGCCTACACACAGAAACGCGCACTCTTGAAGGACTGTGATAACGTTGTCGCCGTCTCTAAGTGCACCTTCCGGGAACGCCCACGAAACGTTCGTCGTCGCGATCGTGCCATTGCCTTCCGTCGCGCCCAAAAACACGTCGTTCACCCACCCCGCCGCTGCGAAGTTGAAACCGCCTGAGATGGACAGGTTCACCGCCGCCTGCCCGCTGTTATTGAAATGTCCGCGCCACAGAATGTTGCCCAGGTGGAAGCCGTAATCGGAAGCGACGCCGAGCTTCCACGGACCACCGTAGTACTGCGGGAACGTGCTGGTGGTTTCGGTGTGGTCGGCGGCGGTCCATTGGCTGTCGTCGTAGGTGGCTTGAATCTCGGGGAGTGAGTCGGCGTGCTTCCAGGTGAGGGTGTTGAGGTCGGGGATTTGAGGTGTCATAGTAGGCCCGGAGAGTGTGGCGGTCAGAGCACCCCAGGCGGTGCGGGTGGATTGGACGGTCTCTCCGTTCCATGTCACGGCCTGAACGTTGGCTGGGGCAATAACGGTGAGGGGCGTCTCGCTCTCGAGGTCCCCAACGAGCGTGAGTGTGGCGCCATCGTCTTGAAGTGCCGCGGTGCGGACAAGGTAGGGGCCTGCAACAAGAGCCGGCGTACTTGCTCCAAAGTGGACGTACGACGCGTAGTCGCCTTCGCCAGCAACAGTTGGCTGCCAGAAGCTCTTCGCATGCTCGTAGTCTGCGACGACGACCAAGATGGACGTGCGATCGCCTATGAGGCGGACGGGAGTGATGCCGCTCGGCGTCTGGAAGTTGACAATGGCTGCGCTCTGGAACGGATGTCGATATAAACGCTGCCGATGATCATATAAGTAACTTACCGAGGTAATCTTCGTCGTTGCATCAAGCTCGGTGTCCAAAGATACTGTTTCCGTCGTCGCGAAAGCCAGTTCGACGGTCTCTCCTACATCCGCATACACCACTAGGATGTCAGTCTCGTCGATGACCGTGCTGGTCAAGATATGCGCTGTCGAGTACGAGAGAGCTGCACCACCGATAATGAGATCCTTGCTGGTCAAACACATTAGCTGATCCGCATCCAAGGGTTTAAGACAGACTTACACTATGATACGTGAGTCCTGCCCATTGAGCGTCAGCTTTCCGTCAAGCTGAGGTAGCGTGAGGTCCTCTGCGTAGAGCTTGTAGCTCTGGAGATCGCTGTAGGAGATGAGGGTCAGTATGCGCGTTGATTGACCGTTCTTCGCACGAGACTCACGTCCACGTCACATTTGCCTGTCGCGTAATGAAGAAGCTGGCGCCCGTGTCAGGGTTCTTTAGCCAGGTGGCGAAAACGCCCGCCGGGTTTGTCGTCAAAGCGGTGTCGTTCGCTGCACAAAGATAAGATACTACGTCGCGAGCAGTATGCTCGCGCGCTCACTGACGAAGTAAGTCTTGTAGAGGTCGGGCATGGAGCGCAGGAAGAGAGACTGTAGCTTGAGTTCGGAGTACTTGTCGGTTAGCTGTCGGCTCTCGGTGACGGCGGCGCCGACGTCGTAGCTGGTGTAAGTAGCTGGGGAAGGCGTCATCAAAATGACTTGCATGAGGAGACTGTAAATGTACCAGGGTATGCAAGCTGTCCCCAATTTGTTCCACCCTGTAAATGAACGGTTCAAGTCAGTGACACAAACATTCGTTCGCTCGAGACGTACGTAGAACATGTAGAAGTTCTCTGCTGTGACGCCGCTTGCCCAGAGCTGGTGGTACAGAACGCGCTCGTATCTTCAGAAGTGTCAGCGAGGCAGTACTACAGGGCGAAATTGCCCACGTACTCAGGCCCGATAACTTCTCTGCACTTCGCGTAGCCGATGCCCGATCCCCACTTATCGTATTGCCTTCGGATAGAGTCAGCTTCAGTCGTTTCTCCCACGCAGCGCATAGGAACCCGGCACGCACCCGCCCTGGAATTCCGGGAACATGAACGGCGTATCCGGCATCACATCTTCATGGTACGTTCGCCATGCCGCGGGGCCCTTAGCCCAGCCAGCCGCAGCTGCCGGCCACGAAGGGTCTCCTACGCACGTCCAGCCTGTGTGAAGGGGGAGGTCTCGGTTAGAGGGCAAGGGGCAGAAGTACCGGTGGCAAGAGCACCATTGGGGTAGGCGTCGATGCCGTAGATGTTAGTTTCATTGACGATGTTCTTGTACATGCCGGGGTCGTTAACCATGGTGGGAATGAGCTGAAAAGACGTTTGTTCGACGGTGAAGAGTGAGAGGGGGAAGGACTAACGATACCCTCTTCGCGGTAGACATCTTGAAGCTCGAGCACGTATTCATTCTGGCCAGCTGCAAGGACGATCTATGCTTGAACACTCGGTTGCACCATATTCACTTACGGCCATTGTAAAACTCGTTCTCGACTTGCGCTAGGATGATGGGACCTCCCTCGGTGATTTGATCCTTCGCAATGAGCTGCGCGGACGCGCGAATCTGAGCGAGCCGGTCGAATTCAATGCCGCGGTTGCAAACTTGAGACGTACATAATCCTGCCAGGCATCGTGAAAGTAGGTATCATTGCTTCGTAGTTCGCCGTTGTACGCGTTCCATTCGGGATCTCCGGGGAGGGTGGTGACCCAACCCGGTATACCACCGCCAGAGGTCTCTGCACTATACCCTCGTCAGAAGCTCGCTTAGTAGTTGATGAGGGGCTGACTCACTTGATGTACGGCCCTGGACGCGCAATGACCCAAAGTCCTGCCTCCTTCGCGTAGTCGAATAGCGGCTGTATGTCATTGATGCCCGTGAAGTCGATGACGCCCTTCTTCGGATTCGTGAGTGCCCAGTGAAAGTAAATCGAGATGCAGTTCAGCCCCGCCGCCTTCGCCTTCTGAACGATGTCTTTCCAGAGTCCGGGCACAGGCAGGCGCCAGGTGTGCACCTCCCCGGACTGGATGAACACGCGCTGCGGCGCATCTTGCGAGCCAGCCTGGACGGAGAAGGAGTACCCGTCCCATGAGATCTGAGAGGTATAGCCATCGTCAGTGCGCGGGGAGAGGACGCGCGCGGATGGGAGGTGGAGTGCAAGGACCGCTGGCAAGAGAAGGAGCCAAGGGAGCAACATGGTCGCGTCCGTGAGTCCCGAACTCGGACTCGGGCAGAGAAGAGCATGGCATCGTCTTATACTCACCGGAACGCGTCGCGAATGCCGATCATGGTCGAGGAGAAGGGTCAGCTGAACGCGAAAGGACGAGCCTACGTCAGGGCCAAGGCGGGCCGGCTTCCTGGATTTGAAGGTCGTCGCGGGCTATAGGACATATCGAACGCGTCCACAGCTTCGGAAGGTGCCCAGGAGAGCTTCGTGAAATGATATCTCCCGCCAGTTTCTCCGCCCATCGGTCCTTCGTCTCGTGGGGACGCGTCCAGCTGACCGGCATTCATCTGGATGCAGTCTGAATTCGTGCCTGGGTAAGGCGGGAAAGAGATGGTATATGGCGTTCAGATATGGAGAATACGGCTATAGACTGATATTTTGAAGACACGACGGATGGCGCATTTTGAGCACGGCGGTCAGAGAGAAGGAAGAAACATCACGTGGGAAATACAATGCCTTCCTTACTGGGACGGCGACGTGGGCAGAGGCACGATGTGTGCACATCGTTGTCGTAAACCACGATGTCGCGACAGGACAAGGCGACGACGGAGCGCCATGCGCGGATGTTGCGGGAGCTCGTGAAGCGCCCGGAGAATAAAGTCTGCGCGGATTGTAAACGAAATGGTGAGTGCATGTCGCGCTGAGTCGAGAGGTGCATGTACTGATGATGCAGATCCTCGTTGGGCGTCGTGGAACGTGGGCGTCTTTCTCTGCATCCGCTGCTCGGGAATCCACCGTGCGATGGGGACTCATATCAGCAAAGTGAAGTCGGTCGACCTCGACATATGGACGCCGGAGCAGATGGCTTCAATCCAGAAGTGGGGAAATCGGAGAGCGAATGCATACTGGGAAGCCCATCTCAAGCAGGGGCACGTTCCGCCTGAGCAGTATGTGTTCATGCTCTGTTTTGGTATGCGTTCTGACGTATCTCAAGCAAAATGGAATCCTTCATCCGCTCAAAGTACGAGTCTCGTCGTTGGGCGATGGATGGCCCGCCGCCTGCCGATCCCTCTGTCTTTGACGGCGACGCCCCAGCGCAATCCTCATCTCCTGCGCCCGTACCCGCCGCTTCCCCTCCGCCCGCTGCCTCCGCGGCCACTCCTCGCATTCCCGCTGCTGGCGCACCTCGTGCATCCGTCACGCGTCAACCCCAAGCCCACCAATTGCTATCCGCCGCCCACACCAATACGCCTAGAGCCAGAGCGACACCACCGCCAGCTACTGCTGCTGCCGCACCCGCAGCGGCCCCTGCGGCCCCGAAGCCTGCTGACGACCTCTTCTCCCTCGACTTCCACAACCCGAGCCCTGCGCAGAGCCCACCACCTGACGCAGCGCAGGCGCAGGCGCCGAAGAAGGATGTTAAGCAGGACATCCTGTCGCTCTTCTCTGCCGCTCCTGCACAACCAGTCCCTGTTCAGCCCCTCTACAACCAATTCGCGGCGCCGGGTGCTAGCGCTGCACCAGTGGCGGCAAACCCCTGGGGCGCTCCTGCTCCACAGGTTGCACCGAGCGCTGGAATGCAACAAGGCGGGGCAGGGATATGGGGCGCAGCGCCGAGTGGCGGGATGGGTGCGCCGTGGGGTGCTCCGGCAGCTCCTGCTCAGCCGGCGTGGGGCGCGGCGCCGGCGGCTCAGCCTAACGTCTGGGGAGCACCTTCGCCGGTACAGCAGCAGCCCGCTCCTGGGCTACTGGACAACAGCGCGTCTGTTTGGGGAAGTGCCGCGCCTGCTGCTCCAGCGGCCGCTGACCCCTTCGGCGCATTTGGTGGCTCGACGGCGTCTTCTGCGCAGCCCAAGAAGGACGATGCGTTCGGTGATCTATGGGGTAGCTTCAAGTAGATGGGATTGTATTCCCTATCCTTCTGTGCACACACAACTATCTGTTGTACACCTTGATCTGTGTCGTTCATGTCAGCCATTGCCGGCATTCCCATATGTCTATCGCCGTCTCCTTCGAGGTTGGAAGTAGAGTATCACTATCATCCAGGTAATGACCGACTGAACCGTTTACGAAGGGATGAATATGGGCCAACTCAGTGAAATATGATCCTCGCGCGAATCCAATAGCCAGTGGTCGATCCTCCCACAACTCTTCCCCCCATTTTTACTGATGACCGAGTCATTGGTGTTATGCGTATGGTCGAGACGCGACGCGATGTGTATCCGTTAGTGTGATTCTCGACCTTGACCGTCATGCATCTATGTTCATGTCCAGGAAATTCACAGCGCAGGAAGGCTGATGCTCTCCCTCTTACTCTTCGACGAAGGAATGTTGAATCGTATCGAATCATGATTCTAGCGTCGATGACCGCAGACGGCGGGCTCTCGAGCTCGACAAGGGTACTTTCGTCAAGTCTAAATATCCTCCGCGGCAAACGCGTCAGACAGGAACCATTGACCGCCTTTACTTGCTCTCTCTCGACTCACGATGTGCTTTGTCCATTTTAACACTGAACTGTATCAATTATCCGGCATATTATACAACGCTTGTTCAGACAACATCCCAGTCGCTGCTCCAAGAGAACTAGAATTTACGGTACGAAAAACACGATCACGGCTGCGTGTACACAGCGATATGCATACGAAAGCAACTTGCACTCCACAAAACGACAAGTCCATCTCACGAACAACATGGTGACCTTAGAAGATCGTCGAAAGCGTACCCTCCTCCCTTCCTCCAGTAAAGTTGGCTCCGGGTCCATTCTTCCCGAACGTGAAGCCGACCCAGACACCGCGCGGTGCGGACTCTTCTCGCTCCTTTACTGCATCCACATTCCGCTGCTTCTCCTTCACCTCCGCGTACTTCGCCATATCGTCCAAGTTCGTGAAGTCGTCGTAGTAGCCCGTGTCGATCTCCGAGTCCAGCGCGGGCACGAATGGCGCCTCGACCGCGCGCAGGTCCTCCCAGTACACGCCAGCGAAGAAGGGATGCTCGGTGACCTGCGAGAGTTGCGAGTAGCGCACGGAGGCGTGCGATATGAGGCGCGTGACAGCGTCCCAGGCGATGTCGGAGAGGTTGAAGATGAGGTCCTCGGGCTTATCGTACTCGGGGCGGCGGAGGACCTTGGTCCAGTTCTTGAGGTTGGTCCAGGTCTCTTCGGGAGTGCTGCCGCTGAAGGGCGGGAAGCCCGCGAGGAACTCGAAGAGGATGCAGCCGAGGGACCAGTAATCGACGGAATACGAGTAGGGCTTTCCCCGAAGGACTTCGGGCGCCTGGCATCGCGTCAACATCAAGTGGTCAGAATGAACGCAGTCTGCATACCATATAGTCCGGCGAGCCGACGATGGAGTCCGCGTACCGGGGCTCAGCCTGCCGGATGGAGCGATAGATAGATCGCCTTTCCATCGTTGAGCGCTGGACGAGTTTGTTGTCCTTCACTTGATCGAGCTATCTCATGATCAGTAGGAATATCATAGAGCGAGGTCTGTTCACGTACCTTGACTTTCATAGACTCAATGCGCTTCGGGTTGAGCGCGCCCGTCGCCAAACCGAAGTCAGTGAGCTTTACATGGCCTGTCGCGTCGACAAGGAAGTTCTACGCGTAGGTGGCGTGAGAAGAGGCACCACATGCCTGCATGACAAGCGTACCTCTGGCTTCAAGTCGCGATGAAGGTAACCGAGCTTGTGCAGTTCGTTCACTCCCATGAACATCTCGCTAATGTAGAAGCGGGCGTGCTCCTCCTTCAGTACACCGGAGTTGTTGAGGAGTGTGCGAAAGTCACCACCGGGGACGTATTCCATGGCGAGGTAAACAAACTGCGGATCTTGGAAGGCGTAGAGAAGTCGTACTAGCCACGGAGTCTTTGTGGCGGTGAGGATATCGCGTTCGACGAGGACGTGGCGAACCTGAGCGATGATCAGTATCTTCAAGGCGGAGAGCCTGTAGGCTGACGCACCTCGTCCATCTTGAAGAGCGTGCTCTTGCGCATCTTCTTGAGCGCGCACACCTCGGATGTCTCTCGCCGTCTGGCAATGTACACCTCTCCATACCCACCCTGCCCGATCTGTGCAATGATGTGGAACTGGTCGAGCTTGAGTTTTGTGCGTCGTCGGCGAAGCAGCACGCGCTCTCTCCCGCAATACGATTTGAACTCTTTCGTGTACTCGGCGCCCTTCACGCCGCGCTCCGCGGTATCGGCATCGAACTTGGCGCGGCGCTCCTTGCGCGCGGCGAGGTAGCCCAGGTTTTGGAAGTAGTAGTCCAAGAAATCTGGCATGGATCAGTACAGATAGGCATACAACACGCAACGCGACGCACAAAGCTGGGCGACCGTGGCCTTCCGTTTGACCTCCGGGCTTTGGAGTAGCTCGCGCTCCCATAGCTTAAAGCCAGGTGCCTTCGACGTCGGTGCACCCCGCGCAGTCTCCATGTGTACGTCGTCTACACTGGGAAAGCCACGAGCAGTCTCCATCCGTATATCCATGTCTTTCATGCGTTTCGTGAGGTCTTTGGCCGTGTCCATGTGTATGTCGCGGTACAAGTCAGAGTTGGGCGGCAGGCCGGAGATCGCTTTCGGCTTGGTGGCCTCGCGCGCGGGAGCACCCGCTGCCATGGCGGATGGCGGTGTAGAGATGGTGGCAGATGAATCGAGATCAGTGTAATATACGCGCTTGACGCGAAGTCGAACTATTTCTCACGTGCACCCTCGCCACACCGTTTCGTTTCTCACTTCTGGCGGGTGAGAATTCCCTAATGTTCCCCTTGCATTCAATGGTCATTACATGCCTGTCTAAACTATGCGGATGCGAGCGATAGATAGAAATGAATAGATGCAAGCTTCGACAGAAACCGAGACAGGAAAGCACTACAGCACAGAACACAGAAAAAGCAGTCCGCAAAGACGATCCACTACGTCGAGATGCATCCCAGATCCTCGCCCCCTTCCGGGCTCCCAAACAACTCCTCGAAGATCTCCTTCCCATCCGTAGCCAAAGGCGGGAGCTGGCGTGAGACTGCCATCGGATCGTCGCGAGATACCTTGATACGATGAATACGCTCGTCATAGTATATCTGCTCCAGCGACTCCGCAATGCTCTTCAGCCCGAAAAGGAACCCTCTGTCAGGCTGGTCGGGGTAGTGTGGCGGGAAACGGGCATAGATAAGCCCCGTTTGAGGGTCGATCTCTGCCTGATACCCACTGCTACTCGAGGTCACCTCCAACGGCACGCACTTGTGGTTGTCATTGGGATGTGGCAGCCAGTCGTGACCTGTTGTTGTATGCGCGAAGTCGACGATTCTCACGTTGATCTCGCCACGCTTGCGCCGGCGATTCGACCGCGCCGCGACGGGCCCGACAAGTAAGTCCTCACTGTGTGACCGTCGCAGTAAGGGCTTCTCTTCCTTTTGCCGGTCCGTGCGCACCCGCGATTGCCGCTCCAGAGACTCGCCACGCTTGCTACGCGAAGAGGGATTTTCAAGAGCGGAGGCGCGGAAGACCTCTTGCGACTCGCGATCGCCATCGTAGATGAGCAGCAGGCTGCATCCGTAGAAGCGATAACCCTTCAGCCGACTGATGATCCGCGCAAGGTTATATACCTTCTGCAGCAGCGTCGGAATTTGGTGTGCAAGCAAGCGTTCGCCGTCCCACAGAAAGGAGGCGAGAACAGGGCGGAAGTCCTCCGCCTTGAGCTCGCGGCCACGATATTTGTCTTGCGTGACGTACGACTGCGTCTTGTGGTTCCACACCTGGAAAGAAGTGAAGTTTGGTTGAAGCCTTTAAAGAAGTATATGAAGCGCTCACCTGCATGCCACATACACGTACGCCCAGCGTTTTGCTCGTCGTGCGCTCGCACTTCTTGCGCTGCGACTTCTTCTTGGCGATGGTGGCATCCATGCCGTACTGGCGGGTGCCCATCTTGAGGTCCATCACGCAAGGGTGCTTTAACCGTCCCGTCAAATCCTCCATAAGGATGAAGTGGTTTTGGCGAGTAACCGATGCGCTTTCGCCTGACTCCGGGATGTGGGCTTCTGGCAAGGACCGCGAAGACGGTTGGGGACGGTGACACTGAGTCTGCTGCAGGAGGCGAGAGGGTGAGACGTCGAGTGAGCGAGATCGACTCCTCTTCCTTCCCAAAGACGGCGACAGCGCAAAGCTGTTGGACGCGGGCTGCTCGGGGTCGTACTCCATGTCGAAGACGTCCATCACGGGTTCGTTGTCCCGATGCTCGCGCGCCAATGCCTCCATCTTCGCAGGGGTGGCGATGACAGATTCGCTCTGCACCCGACGGATAGGCACGTCCTGTGTCTGCTCGTCCATAGGACGAGGAGGTTCGGCGTGACTGAGCACCTTCCCGCGCCTCGCCCTCCCGCCAGATGCGTCACTGTCGTCGCCACCGTGCACATATTCGTCCTCGGTGCGGGTACCCAACGCCAGGCGACCGCCTGTCCGTCGCCGCATTCGACGGAAGATGGTACTGAAGACGTGGTCTTTCAGCCGGGTGTTCACCATGGTCGAGCCGGTGCCGTTGAACGGAGTAGGCGCAGCTGAGTTGAATGGACGGAACTGGGGGCGGATGGGAGCATCCTCATCTGAGATGGCCATGCGATGTTTGGCGCTCGCATCGTCCGTGTATCGCCCAGGCAGGGAGCGAACTTGCGTGCTGGGCGAGTTGGCGGGGGTAGGAGCCTCCATCTCAGCAGAGACAAAGGGCGGGTACCGTGATAAGGGACTCGAGCGAGGGAGGGCATTGCAGGAGGGACCGTTAAGGTCGGGACTGGAGGCAGTACCGACGCTCAAGTGCGCACGCTTAAACCGCCGGTCGAAGATCCGCGGCGGCGCGTTCGCGTTGGATTGAGATAGTGATCGAGTCCGTCCGCCGCGTAGCATCCATTCCGGGATGATGTGTCGGTTGTGATCTAGCATCACCTCAGGCATCTCCGTCTCCTCTGTGTCCGACTCGTTCCCGTCGTCCTCGTCTTGTGAGGCAACTGATGAGAATCGCGGGGATGATCGAGGCACTTCGGTGGCAGCTTTGAGTAATGACGGACGTGCCGCCGCCGATGTAGGTGGTGACTTCGGGGAGTCCGGTGATGGAGATTGGTGCTGCTTGGGTACACGCCTATACGAGACGAGCATAACGCCAAGATATCGCGGGATGAAGTCCAATAAAGGTGGAGCCTCGCGCTCGACCGATTCGTAGAATAAGTTTTCGCGGGACACAAGAGGCTGAAAGGGAAAGTCACGAGTCAGCATCAATCAACGTAAACGGCCCAAAGGACGGACCTTGCAGACAGCACGCTTCGTGAACTTGTAGATGGCGCTATGACCACCGACCTGGTTCCGAAAGGGCCGCAAGGGGATGTGCGGGAGGTTCTCCTGTGAGAGATCGAGCTCGACATCGAAGACATCGTCTTCGCCATGATCGCCATGACGTGGACTTGGTCCGTCGGTGTGAGACTGGAAAGTCGAGAAACCATGGAGTTCGGAGGCGGGCAGGAGGGGGGAGGGAGCATCATGGGCTGGTGATATGTCGGGACCAGAGGTAATGGACGCGGAGGTAACGGACTGGGACGAGCCCCATGCCGAGTCGTCATCCGAATCGAACGGCGACTGCACTGTTGGCGAGTCGGTGGGGGAGGACGGCTGCTCGGGTAGAGTGATCGACCTCGACTGTCGCTGCAATGCGGGGCGTGCGGAAGGTAGGCGCGGCCGTCGTTCACGACTGAACTCGGGGGATGGGGCCTTGTGCTTGTGTTCTCGAGGCGGAGAGCGCGAGGGTGCTGGAGACAGAGGGTAAGCATGCGACCATGGAAGAGGCGAAGAATGGCTCTTGTCATCCTTCGGCCCTTCCCAGATGTCGAAACTGCCATCACCTCGTTCTCGCGGGCGTCCTCTGGTGGAGACGAGGACGTCCTCACGCCACTGCGCAACGTCCTGGCTGCTGCTGTTACGGTGGCCGCTCGTGCGCTCCTTCCGCTCCTCGTGGTCATCCTCCTCCCGAGTACTCTCCCGTGTGCGAGTTCGCTGAAGCCCGTTGTAGCTCTTCTCGCGACGAACCGCTGCGGCCTCGCGCTCGGGCCAGTCCGAACGCTTGACGAATTGGAACTTGGCGACGTCTGTCTTGCTCGACGACGGGGTGCGACGATGGAAGGCGGTCGCTTCGGCCGTAGCCTCGGCCTGAACGTCCGCCTGCGCGCCATCGGTCTCACGAAAGAGACTGAGATTGGCGGCAACCTTGCGCCCAATGCCGGACGAGGGGTGCGGGGGCTGAGATGTGTCCTTCTCCGCAGACGAAGAGCTTGCGGAGCTGGCAGACGGCGATCTGTGGAACGGGATGCGCGAGCCGCTGGAGGGGGCGCCTATGGTGAATTTCTTGTGGCCGAGTGCGGGCGTACTCGCGGAGGGGGGCAGAGTGAGTGCTCTACCCGAATGCGTGCGCGACATGGTGGGGCGCGCGCCACCCCTGGGCGTCGTGCGCTCAGTGATGTACCCGTCGGATTCACCGGTGCTGTCGGTAGCGCGCCGTCCAGTGCGGCGCGGGGTGACGGGCCAAGCAGCTGCAAGATGCTTGTCGAAGGCATTGCCCTTGGTCGGACTGATGTCTGCAAGGCTTGGGGAGGAGAGAGCGGTGACAGTGCCTGAGCTGGGTGGAGAGAGGGGGAAGCGATATGGTTGCTTGTGGCTTCTGACGTCGATGGCCGACGCCATGAATGGGGGCGGGGTGTGGTGAGCGGTAGGCTTGGGGTCGGTAATTGTGGCAAGAATGTCCTGCGCAACTGGCGGTCAAGGAGAGAGCGGCGGCGGCGAACGCTCTCTTGTGAATGACAATGACCGCTTTGGATAAAAGAGTGATTTCATTCCTCCACGTGCGTTCCGTAGCTTAGACCCGATCACGGGAACTACCGCGCAGCCTCCGACCGTCCTTCTTCCGGGGTCGCTCAGGACATGAACTCACTCTGGACGCCGCGAACGTGCATCGTAGCTTGCTCCTTGATGCTACGCTAGACGCGCACCCTGGCATGTTGCTGGGGCACGCTCAGCCTCCCCCACAAACGTTCGTTTTACGTACGAGGATAGCCCGCCAAACCCACGCATTGCGACCCCCTTCCTGGCTAGCCCGATTCCGATGTGCTGTCGTCAGTATTACATGCGCTGGTACTCTATAGAACCCGCGCGTCGGTAACTTGCCTTGGCTGGACCATATGTGGTCAAGACTGGTCTTCTAATAAAGTTTATCTGCCGCCAGGCCAAGACAGTGGCACGGTTCACGGATAGGCGGTCATGAAGCAATACCCATTGCCACCAGCAGAGAGATACACGCCCGGACAATAAATAATGACAGGCACTATGCTACACTGATTAGGAAGAGCGTCGAGTAAGGGTCGTGAATAGACGCGTTGGCAAAAAGAGGAAGTAGTAAAGGGGGAAAAGTCCATTCGCGCAGCGGGCTTGCTCCCGATAAATTTGATACGTAAAAGGAGGGTTAGAAGGGGTGTCCACTGCCCTCGGATGGATAAGATCCAGCTAGGCGCGAGTGGCCATAGATATGACAAGTCAGGGACCTGCTCAGCAGCGTCATCGAGAAGCAGAGAAGGAAAGTGGGGCGAGCAGCATGCCGCGGAATGTCCGATATTAAGGAGGAAGCGTCTGGCGTCCTGGCGTCTAGTAGGTTAAACGTGCACACTGAGAGATAGGTCAGATACGGAACGACTAGCGTAAATGATGACGCTCACTTTCGACAGTCTCCGACACTCAAACACCTGAAAAGACTTGCGCTTGAGAATGTGGTCGTTCGTATTTTCCTACGCTCTGCGTGAGCTGGTTCGACAGCAGGATGTAGCAGAGGTACACTGACGGGAGTCACCAAATCGTTTGCCGACTGTTCCGAACTTTGCGAGCTCGAAAGTGAGCCCGCTTCCGAAGCCGCGGAAGCAGGGGCCACGCCGTAACTGCTATACCATGTCGTCCCCCTTGGCGAGCAGATCAGGTCTCCAAAAGACGATGTTGTTGAAGACAGCGTCATCACGGAAGTGAGCGCTGACGTTGGGGACGGATAGTCTGTCTCCGACTTGTAATCTTGTGCAGAGTTGATCGAGTACCCCGCGAACAAGGAAGCGCCCTCCCAAGCGTCCTCAACCACATCGACAGGCACATCCGCACGCGGACGGTCCGTGGCTGGAGGCGCACGTATCGTTGCGTGCGACAAGGGCGCCGTGGATCGCTCGCCAGGATCGCTCACGCACGAGACGATTTCCTCAACGCTGAACGACGGCGATATGTCGACGGACAATCGTGGCGCTGCGCTCCTGCTGCCAATCGGCACCACCGCTTCACCTCGAAGCGCTACAGGCTGCCTGTTGTATGGCGCCTCATCTTCGCGACGGAAGTCGGAGATCGTAGCTGACTTCTTGTGCGTACGCCACATATGGCGGCGCCCTGGGGAGCCAGTGGACAGTAGCACAGTGACGAACTCGTCGTCAAGGGGTAAACCGCTCGCAGGGATCACGCATTTGAGCGCGGGGCGGCGCCGCAAAAGGGGAGGGGATGTGATCTGCGGCTGGGCAACGGCAGAGCAGGCAGGGGGAGGTGCTTGCAATTGAGCGGAGGTGGACGATGAGGGCGAGGCGGAGGTGTCGATGATGGGGAGCGGGTTGATAGAAATCTGGCTCTGCGGGCAGTTGGCGGCCTTGGTAATGTCGACGGAGAGTCGGAGCGTGCGCGCGCGGGCGTGGGCATGGTGCGTGGGGGAGTAGGCGGCGCGCGTGCTATGGGCAGAGCGGCGCGTCCGAAGGTTTGCGATGCGGATGGTGTCGAAGACGGTGTTGAATTGAGCGGGTGAGAGGGGGGAAGTCATGATGCCAGGTTCCGATGCGAGGATTTGCGGCGCGGGCGTCAAAGAGATGTGAAAGGGGAGAGTAGGTGTACGTCAATGAACGTGAATACAAGGGTACAGAGATGTCTAGGAAAGCTGGCGCGCAGCGCTGGCCGGTCGTAAAAGCAGGGGAACGAAGAAGTATGTGGAAGGTCTGGTGGGAAGGGAAGCAGGTGTGAGAGGCAGCGCCGGCGCTTATATACGATCGGCTAGCGGCTGATGGAAGGATTGGCAAACAAGGGCAATTTGGAAAGCTTACCTTATGTGGCAGAGAACAAGAGCGCAGACTACTCATGATTCATGGAACTTCGATTAGACAACGATGAGATCCGAGCTGGCTATTGTGTTCCGCATGAGCGGGGAAGCAGTCAGACCGAAGGCTCGCGTCACCGGCCAGCGCACCCTCGTTATCCGGCCCGTATGTCCGAAGTTCGATCGTGCTCGAGCACTTATGATCACCCCTAGCCCGCTTGGCCTCTCGTATATCCACCTCCTTCCCTCACATATCCCCTTGCCTTCAGATTGAATACGCTAAAATGATCAAGGCAGAGAAGATCGGTGCGCGGGCAACATGCTGTATGTGTGTACTCTACTGAGTATTGGCAGGTTCCCTACTATTCTGCCCCTTCTGCGGGACGCTTCTCAACATTCCTCGAGATGGCGAACGCGTAGTCGAATGCGAGCAGTGCGGACATGAAGAGCCTGCAACTTGTGAATGACCCACCTCGATCGTACTTGCTCAAATTGACTGGGTTTCCAGCGTATGAAGACATCGAAATTACGACAAGGTCACATCCAGACGCATTCCCGTCCGCGCTCAGACAGAAGCGGAAAACACAGACAAAACATCATGAAACCGGGGATCAGGGTACTCTGGTGCGTATATGGACAACTCGTATAGGGCGGTTGGTCTAACCTACGTACACTCAGGTCGCGGAGAAATGTCCAAATTGCGCTCATATGCAAGCGTACTCGAAGGAGATGCAGGCATGTATCGTGACTTTGGGAAAAGGGAGTTTGCTCAACCCAGATCGAAGCTCCGAAGCGCGGACGAGGGGTCCACGATTTTCTATACGGTGCGTAAAGCGACGTGCGCGTTCGGTCGCCGAATTAATCCGTTGCAAAGTGCGCGTCTTGCAAGCACGGGTGGCGGGTCAACAACTAGAACTGGACCAAGGTCGATTCTCTGGTCGGATTACACATATACTCCAACAGTGCAGAAGAGGGCGACGACGCCAAACCCGCCCAGCACGCTTGCCAGGGACGCCGCAGTCATTTCCAGCGGTACATTCTTTGGCATACTGCCGTGGTGGTTAGCGCATGTGTATGTTGTCAGAGCTGGGCACGCACGTAGAAAACCAGAATGTCAGAGCGAACGTTGAGCCCAAGAGAATGAATGCCAGGTACGGGAGCAGAGAGACCGGAATGGATGGCTGAAAAGCCGGGAGGTTCCTATGAAGAGCCTAGGGAGGATCGTCAGAGGAAGTAGCTGACACCAAGATGACGGAGGCGTACCTGTATGGATTCGTACTCCCCCATGGCAGCAGGACGGAACGCGACTTTGTGGCGCTGCTACGTAGGCCGTCGTCGTGCGTTGCCGCTGACGTAACGACATCGTGGGAAATTCCTTGTCATATCAAGGCCACGACGCAACCCGTCCTCCTTGCTCTCGACGACCACCAGCCCATTTTCCATCCACGACCTTTCCCGACGCCAATCATCGTGAGTGTCGGTGCTTGCGGTCTCCTTCCCCTACCGTCCCAGAGGCTCAACGTTCGCTGATATCTCTTTTTTCCCATATGCAGATGTCTGCCACCGACAAGCTCCAGCAGCACCCCGCCGTCCAGCAGGCGCAGGTCAAGGCTCAGTACTACCTTGGCCAGCTCGACAAGGAGGTGCGTATCGCTGTTTTTGGCGACGTGGGATGCGCGAGGCGCGCCGCATAGCATTTTTTCTCGCTATCGCGTGCTGCGCGCCTCGTCATCCGGCACGCGGAAGGCGCTCTTTTTCTGACTCGTGTTGCAGTTGACGAAGTATCCCGTCTTGAACTCGCTTGAGGCGCGTTCCCAAGTTCCAAAAACGTATATCGTCATCGGCAGCGTTACCCTCCTCGCCGCTCTGCACCTCATCAACAGCCTTGCGGCGCCGGTATCGAACCTGGTCGGCTGGGCCCTCCCCGCGTACCTCTCCTTCAAGGCGATCGAGAGCCCGAGCGCGCAGGACGACATCCAGTGGCTGACGTACTGGGTCGTGTTCGGCTTCTTCACGTTCACCGAGAGCTTCGCTCTGCGCGTCGTCCTCTACTACTTCCCGTGGTACTTCGCCTTCAAGACCCTCTTCATCATCTGGCTTCAGCTTCCCTACTTCCGGGTACGTATCTCTTTCTTCCCGCTATTCAGGCTCTCCCTATGCCCACTGCACCATGCTGATTTTGTGTGATTTGCAGGGTGCCCAGACCACCTACATCACGTTCCTCAAGCCTCTGCTCGCGCAGATCAGCTCCTCTCGCGTCGTTGCCCCGACGTCGCCCGAGACCACCTCGGCTGCCGCTGAGTAAATAGCTGGCGTGTAGGTGCGGACCGACGAGGATATACGACGGGTAGCTTAGGGGTTTGGTCATCACACGTGGAATCTCACTCAAGCCCTGTTAAGGAGATCGTTGGTCATGTACTTGTGTCTTGTTCGCCGTTTTCACTTCATGCGTACCTATCCTTGCCTATTCACGTTACCTGGTTCATAGAACGAACATTTACTTTCACGTGTCAGTTTCGTAATGATCATGACTTCAGAGACATGTGCGTAGCTGTGACCAGACTTGTGTGTACAGTGCAACACCACTTCTCGACTGCCTCTGTGGGTGGGACCATCATTTCTGACCAAAAAGCACAAGGTATTTGCCCCTGCAGCTGGGGACCTTGGGAGCTATCACTGTGCACCCAAAGTCGGGTTAAAGTAATCCTGGGACAACCCGCTTACCAAGTGAAATTGTGGATGCCAAGTCAGCCGGGTGCTTTTTGGGTGGTAGCTACCCGACGACAACCTGCAGATTTGCACCTGTTTTGTACGGGTGATTGCATCCATGCGTATCTTGGGTGGTCGTGCACTGTGGACTATACGTGCATATTACAACCTTCCGCTGTACAAGACTTGGTCGTTACGCATAAGAGCTGATATTTATTCATCCTAATCATCAAATTCGGGGGAGTTCACCTCGTCAGTTCTTGTCAGAAGTAGGGTATAGAGGGGTGAGTCTGCCTCCTCCCATGGGTGGATGGTTTGTCTCGTGTCCCCGCTTTTTGTCCGCCTTCCTATTCTGGAGAACTTTCCCACGCCGCTCCAGGGGTGTCCGTATTTATCCTTAGAGCCTGTACAGTGACCGCCGTTCCGCATGCAAAACTGATGCGAAACGGCGTACCTTGCGAAACCACACCGATACGCCGGCCAAGGGGCACGTGGTTCCGGCGATCACGCCGCCACGTGATCCCTCCGGATCCCGAGCGACAATCGCTGCGCGGGCAAGGCGAACGCTGACCAGCAGCCCTCTCCTGTCAGCTCAACAGTACATAAAACTGTTACCAGCTGTATTTAAATTCCATGCTATGCTAGTATATAGGTGTTCTCTTTTGCTGCTGATTTTTCAAGTTGCCACAAACTCGAGACACCAATCTGTCAAATGCAGCGTCTATGCCCTGCCTCGAGGCAAGTCCGAATTCGTGCTTTTCGTCTTTCTTCCGTATCCAATGCCTGGGAAGGCGCAGCTCACTCGAGATAAGCACGCGGCAGAGCGCCGTGGAGAAGACAAGGAGTTGAAGAATGCCTTGTGGACTGCGGAGGAGGAGGATTTCACGAGCTAAAGAAGCGCAGGACGCGCAAGACTAAAGTACAGTCAGTAAATAGTATGAGTATAGTAAGTGAGATAACATACCCTCAGTCTTCCTGCTAGTGGAATAGTGACTGAGGGAAAAGAGATGTACGATAAGGATAAATACGGACGCCCCCGGAGCGGCGTGGGAAAGTTCTTCCCGAATAGGAAGGCGGACCAAAAGCGTGGACGCGAGGCAAACCGTCCACCCATGGGAGGAGGCAGACTCGCCCCTCTATACCCTACTTTTGACACTCCCACTCGAGTCTGGCCGTAAACCCATACCTTGGCAGAACTTGAGATGCTTCTCATGAGGTAGTGCCTTGGTAAAGATGTCTGCAACCATCTCGTCCGTGGGGTACCAGAGGACAACGCACTCGCCGGTGGCAACCAGCCCATCGCGGATGTAGTGGTACTTCCGCTGGATGTGCTTGGTCCAAGCCCGGAACTGAGCATCCTGGCTGAGGATGATGGCCGCACGGTTGTCGCACCTAAGCTCGGTGGCACCGGCCTGCGGACGTCCCAACTCCTCAAAGAATGAGCGGAGCCACGCCAAGTGCTGGCCAGCATTAGCTAGACCAATGTACTCCGACTTGGTAGATGAGAGAGAGACCATGGACTGTCGCTTGCTTGACCAACCAATGGCACCCCGACTTGAGATGAACACAAAGCCGGAGGTAGACTTGGACGTGTCATTGCATCCGCCCCAGTCAGCGTCGGTGTAGCCATGGAAGTCGAGGTCCATGCCAGCGTCAGCGCTGTTGTAGACTAGGCACCAGTCGCGCGTCTTCTTGAGGTACCGGAGGACGCGCTTGGCCAGTTCCCAATGGCAGGCCTTGGGGGCGGCGCTATAGCAGCCAAGAACCCCCACCACATAGGCCGTATCCGGTCGGGTGCCCATCATCCCGTACATGAGCGAGCCCACTACGCTCTGGTAGGAGACGACGGGACCTCCGGGGACCAAGGCCATATGAGTGCACACCTCGTTGTCGTTAGGGTCATCAGCGGAGATGCGAGTACTTGTGGACATGGGGGTGCTGACGCCCGTGCAGTCCGACATGCCATACCGCTCAAGCACGGTGTCGATGTACTTCCTCTGGGAGAGGGAGATTGTGCACTTGCCCGGGTGCCGGATGATCTCGATGCCCAGGAGGTACTTGGCGGGACCCAAGTCGCGCATCTTGAAGGAGGCGGTGAGCTTCTTCTTGATGCTGTCCATGAAAGGACGCGAGGTAGCGGCGAGGAGTAGGTCGTCAACGTAGACGACGAGGAAGCAGACCTGCTTACCGTCCCGGAAGACGTAGAGGCAAGTCTCCGAGTTGAGGCGCACAAACCCGAGCTTGTCAAGCTTGTTGTGGAGCGTCTGATTCCACGTGCGACCGGCCTGCTTGAGGCTGTAGACCGACTTCTTGAGTCGCCAGCAGTAGCCCTCCCGGATGTCCACACCAGTCGGGGGAAGCATGTAGAGCGTCTGTAGCAGCTCACCATTGAGGTAGGCGGTGTTCACGTCCATCTGGTCTGTGTAGAGGCCGAGGCGGACGGCAAGGGCAAGGATGATGCGGATGGACTCCAGGCTTGCGACGGGCGCAAAGGTGTCCTGGTAGTCGACTCCTTCCTGCTGAGTGAAGCCGCGTGCCACGATGCGCACCTTGTACCGCTCAATGTTCCCTTGAGCATCCTCCTTCAAAGAGAAGACATGCTTGGAGGTAATCGGCTTGACGCCCTCCGGGATGGGTACCTCCTTGTAGACGTCGTTCAGCTTGAAGCTGTTCAACTCCTCCGACTGCGCGTCCAACCACTTGTCCCGCTCTGGACTCGCCATGGCCTGCTTCCAGGTGGTGGGAATCTTCCGCGCGCCGCTGCTCGACCGACCACCAGATGCTGCGCCCGCGAAGAGTTCGTCATTGAGAAAAGCAAAGTTCACAGACTCGCCCTCTTCGTCAGGTTGACCTGGGGGATCCCCACCCCCCTGGGTAGGCGCTGGTGCAGGTTCTGGTTCAGGAGCTGGTGCGGGAGGCGGAGGAGGAGCTTCTGCCTGAGGCGGCTGCTCTCGACGTCGGCGATTTTCCTCGAGTTGCTGCTCGCGCATGCGGATGTTCGCTTCGCGCTGCTTCCGCTGCTGGGCGGACACCTTCCGGTGGTTTTCCTGCCGCTCCCGAGCGTTGATGTAGCCCTGGTCCTTGTGCGGGTTTGCTATTTGCTCTTCTGGCTTGCGAAGACCAGGGTGGCGCGATAGACCAGCAGTGGGGGCAGGAGCCGGCGGTGGCGTGGCTGGTGGCAGAGATCGGCGCGGTATGCGCGTCTTAGGTGGGCGCGGAGGAGGCGGTGGCCCGTCCGAGTCAGGTGAGGGCAGGCGATTATCTCCCACTGGCTCTGGCGTGGGTGGACGAGGTGCTCCCACTGACCCGGCTGCAGGTGGCTGGGCCGGCGCATCGTCATCGTCATCGTCCTCCCTGTCACTGCCCGCACCTGGTGCAGGAGTGTCCTTGGGCGGCAGACGGAAGTACTTGCCAAAGTCCTCCCACTGCTCGGCAGACACATTGTCTTCGCCCGCGCACATCTCGACAGGAGAGGGGGAGGTGTCGTCGAACTTGACGTGCCGGGAGATGATGACCTTCCGAGTGGCGATCTCGAGGAGCTTGTATGCCTTTGTGCCCTCAGACCAAGCGTAGCCTATGAGGATGCACCGGCGGGCGCGGTCGGCGAACTTGCCCTTCCGCTTCTTCTTTGGGATGAGCGGGTAGGCGGGGCAACCGAAGGGGTGCAGGGCGTGGACGTCAATAGGGCACTTGACCTTGCGCATGCGGTTGATGGGCAGTTCTCCCTTCTGGCGGCTAGCGGGCGACAGATTGATCATATTGGTAGCGTACTCCATCGCGTACATCCAGTACTTTCAGGGAAGCTTGGCCGTGCAGAGGTTAGCGATCGCCCGGGTGACCAGCGTCTGGTTCATACGCTCCGCTATGCCGTTCTGCTCAGGTGTGTAGGGCGCCGTCGTCTCGTGGATGATACCGCGTCGCCGGAACTCGGCCTCCATCTTGTTCGAGCAGAACTCGCCACCGCCGTCTGTGCCGGTGAACTCAACCCAGCCGGGGAGCCACTCCCACTGCTCGATAGAGTCGCGGTGCTGATGCTCCATGTCAATGTGCCACTGACGGAGCTTCTTGTAGACCTCCGACTTCTTCTTTGTGAAGAGCGTGTAGATGCCCGAGGAGTAGTGGCAGACAATGACGATCCAGTAGAGATAGCCGCCAATTGCAGCGGGGTCGACGGGGCCCCCAACGTCGCAGGAGACGAACTGTAGTGGGCACGAGGCGGGCGTGGTGCTCCGCTTGAAGGGGAGCTTCTTCATCTTGCCCATGACACAGGGCTCACAGAAGGACGGAATGCCGGTAAGCGTGTCGACCTCCCCGAGCTGCCCATGTCGGACCATGTTGCGCAGGCTCTCGAAGTTTGTATGGCCCATGATCTGGTGCAGCCGGTTGATGTCGATGGCGGTGAAGGCGCGCTCATCCGTGCCGATGGGCTGGCAGTCGACGTGATAGAGACCGTGTTTGCGCGTCGCGACACAGGCGGTATCGCCGGAGGAGTCGCAGATAGTACAGGCGTTGTCCTTAAAGGACACGTGCACCTGTGGCCGTAGGTCATTTGGAAAAGACCTCGGCAATTGTCTGCCGGCGAATTGCAAAAGACACGATGCTTTTGTCGGCACTGCCACAGGCCCCGGCCAGGTCGCCGGGGACCCGCCGGCTCGCGCCCAATGCGGTAGGCAACCCCCCAGGCTTGCCTGTCGCACCCCATGTCCTATACTTTGTGCAATGGCCCTGGGTATAACCAGACGATTCGTTGTCAAATACAGTGGATATAACCAGACTCTGGGTAAGGCCCCTCCAGCCAACTTTTAGGCAAATCCCCTGGATATAACCAGACAACCAATGGCCCATGGGAACTTTCGAGTCTATTTAACTTCATTTAATGTATATTAAGGGTCGGGGACTGATATTTACGATAGCTCAATGGTTAATAACTGTGGTGCGCCGGCGGGCGGGCTCCGGCGCCGCAGGCGCCCTTCCGGCACCCTTGCCGCCCTCCCCGGCACCCCGCTCGCCCAATTTTGGCCCCCTCGCGGCCGTCCAGCCAGTCAAGACCTACACAGATAATGTGTGCTGCATACTCTTCACCGCTACGTCCGATGAACGCGTCGATAGCCTAGCTGCGCTTGTGGTGCTGAGCCTCGCGGCCGGCCATGGTACGCGTCGGTCGCGTCCGGCTTCTCTGCTGCCTGCCGCCGGTCCCGCCGCCCTGCGCTCTCCGACCTCCGACCTGTCGACCGCGGCGTTCGACGTCCTTGCAAGGCGTACCGCCTTCGCCCCTTCTTGGTCAGCGCGCGTCCACTGGGAGTCGATGTCGAGCTGCTTGGCATGGGGGCGGCGCGCGTCTTCCTCGTCGTATCCGCGCTCCTCGGCCTTGCGGGTCTCAGCGATGCGTGGCTCAGGTTCCGGCACCTGTGTGCGCTCTTCATCGCGCGCGCTCCCTTCCCGAGCGCTCTCGCCGCCCTCGCGGGGTCCGCTCGCTCGCTGGCGCGCCTCCTCCGCCCTCCTGCGCATCCACCCGCCCATGCCCTCTTCTCGCCTTCCGCGCCGTGCCTGCCCTCCCCTCCCCTCCCCTCATCTCTGCACTGGCCTGGGCTCCTCGCGCGCGTACTCCTTCCCCGCGTGCGTACTCCTTCCCCGCGCGCGTACTCCTTCCCCGCGCGCGTGCTGTCCCTCCTGCGTGCGCGCTCTCCCGCCCATGCCCTCTTCTCGCCTTCCATGCCGTGCCTCGCCCGCCTGCGCGCCTCGCCCGCCTGCGCGCCTCGCCCGCCTGCGCGCTTCGCCCGCCTGCGCGCTTCGCTCGCCTGCGCTTTTCGCGCGCGTGCTCTCCATCCGCACTCCCCGCGCGTGTGCTCTCCCTCCTGCGCGCACGCCCTCACGCGCACTCCTCTGATCCTCGTCCCCTCGCCCCGCGCGCGTCCTTCTCCGCCTTCAGCCTTCGCCCCCGCCTCTCGCGCGTGCTTCACGTCCCCACTTTCCGCCTGTGCCCGTCGCGCCTGCACTCCGTTTCCCGCACCTGCCCGCCCGTCTTCATGCGCGAGCTCGTCGGCCTCTGCGTCCGCGTCTTCCCCTCCCCTCCCGTGTCGTCCCGTTGCTGCCGCACGCTCTCGCCCTCGCGCGCATCCTCGTTGCCTTGGACCCCTGCGTACCATTGCCGTCGCGCAACCTTGACGCCCGAGAAAGCTTGGACGAGCCCATCTGGGTTGTGAAGTCAGCAACATGAGGGTGGTGGGACGAGCGTCGGGCCGGCTCCCCTCGCACCGTCGCGCATCCTTATTCAGAAGATTCGCGCGCGTATCTCTCCATGTCTCACTGCGGCGGAGGTGGCAGTGGCGAGATACGCGCGCGGTTCCTCTCCAAGGGGTCAAGCGCGTTCCGTTGATGCGAGGCGAGCGAAGCACGCCTGTAGTGTAGACTTACCAAGGCTACGGTGCCCCGGCGCTTGCGTGGCAGAGCGCCGACTCTCTCACTTGAGCGGCGCCGCAGTGCTCGCGTGCGCTCCCGATGTTGCTCCCACCCTATGCGCCCCTGCCCTCGCAGGCGCCCTGCGCGTCTTCGACTAGTGCCGTCGCCCGCGAGTACGGCTGCCGCCAACTGAGGGAAATGTCAGCAAGGTTCCGCAGTCCGTATATGGGATGCGTAGGGGCTTACCTCAGTCCTAATGGCCTGCGTCGGGCTTAGCCTCGAAGGTCAGCCCGCGCGAGTCTCAGGCCGTCTCGACTCTCTTCATGCCGTCCGCCTCCCGGGCGCGGGCGGTGAGTTGCGTTGCGCCACGCAGTCATCTTCGATGCGCGATGCCCTGCTGGCATGTTGACGATGCGCCAGCGCTGATGCTGAGCGTGAACCGCCCCGCAGGATCTTCATCGGCCGCCGCCTCCGCCTGCCACCCGCTCCTCCCCCCGACTCAGCCCCCGACCCCGTATTGCCTAGGATTCCCCCGGCCCCACCCCACCTCCTTCCATCATGGCGCGAGCGGCGGCCAGACTTGCTGCCAGATCCTCATCCAGCGCGCCAGAATGCCTCTGGTCTTCGAAGATCTTGCGCTTCGCACGGCCTACGGGCTTGTTCCAGCCCTCGAGGAAGTGGTTGCGTATTGCCAACCGCTGTTCTGCGTGGCGCATGCCGTACGCGTGGACGCCCGATGCGTACTCGACCCCTCGGCCGATGTCCACGCCTGCTCGCGTGCGCCACGCCTGCGACTCGGACTCGAGGCTGCGCAGGCAGCGTCGCATCTCCTCCTGCAGGATAACGACCTCTTCCTGCCAGCGCTCCTTGCGCGCCAATGCCTTGGCCCAGAGGCAACGGACAGCTAGAGTGCACATGAGCCCACAGCGACAATCCTCAAGGTAGCGGCTTACTTTCAACGACGTTCGCATCCTTCTGGGTGTCGGGAAGGCCGGTCGCAGTCCAGATCCAGGACATTCTCTGAGTTCCTGTCGATACGTGTATATGCTGCGGACGATTAACTTGGCCGGCGCGCGCGATGGCGGAGATGGAGGCGGCGTCCGGCTCCTCCTCTTCGCCTTCAAGTCGCAGGTCGGAAGCCAGAAGAGGGGGGAAGTCGGGGGCATCCAACACTCCCCGCAGAGCGAGGATCGCTTCCCGCGCATGACGATAGCCCACAGCATCCAAGTTGATCTTGTTCTGCAACGTCTCCAACAGCTGGCGCGCGCGAGTTGACTTCTTCTGCCCTGTCGCGTTCTCGTTGCGCCAAACGATGTGATACTGCTTAGCGTGTAGTTTGCGTCGAATGGCGTCCAGGAAGTCGCGAGCCTGAGCCACCCGAAGCTTGAGCTCCTTCTCGGGCAAGCCCTCGGCGCACGACATGCGGCGGATGTTGCTCGGCAGGTCGGATGGCATGTAGAGATTCATTTGCTCGGCGTCGATAGCGCGTTGAGAGTCGGCTTCGGAAGATTCGATCCATGCCTGCGCGCCGGGCATGTAGAGCTTCTGAAGTTGCTCAAAATTGTCCTTCTTCGTGAGGAAGGCGCGACGGCGATTGTTGATGAGCCCTTCTAGATTCATGGGCAAGACGGCGGGCCCATTAAGATCTGCCATGATCCTTCGCCTGTTCATAGTGAGTACCGATCCCCCTGCACGCTATAAGCGAAAGAACGTACTGTGCAGCCTCCAACTGGAAGCCTGCAGTCAGAAATGTTGTCTGACTGGTTGTATGTACTCCGGCGCGGCCCTGCTTGACGTCCTCCATCTCCTCAGAGTCCAGCATTCGCCGGACCTCAGCCTCGGACACGCCCTCTGCTAATCGTGAGCTCATTACATCGAACCAACGAGCAGGGCAACGTACGAGCCGTGGGCATGGCGAATGGACTCTTCGAGCTCGGATCTTTGCGCCAATTGCGAACCTCCGCCTCCCATACCATGATCTGCCTCCGATCAACGTTCTCGTTGACGACCTTGAAGGCCTCGATCTGAACTTGGCGCTCGTCCAGCGCGATGACCAGCTTGCGCAGCAGTGTGGGGTCTAGTACATGTTAGTAGATGAGGGGTGTAAGACGCGATACGAACGTACATTGGTGAATATTCTTAACAAAGTTGACGCTGTCGGACTTGTCCTCGATCGCATCATGCCGCGCCCCCTCCCCCATTTCCTTCGTCGCGTAGGATATCGCGTTGAAGAGCGACCAGATACGCTCGATGCCCTCGCCATCGGTGCGCCCCACGCCATCGTGATACTTGAGCGAGTTGCGCGAACGACAGCTCTCCTCGTGTATCGCGCCGTGCCAGACCAGCAGGCCGAAACTGAGGTCGGCGAGGGGGTCGGGTTGGAGGTGCGCCGGGAGCTTCTTCACGCGCTCGTAGAAGTTAGTCATATATTGACAACCAATATCATACGAGCAGGTCGTATGTGCACTGCCGATCTGGCTGAGGACGGAGCAAAGGACATAGTCCATGTTACAGTACCTGGGAATGCGTAAGTTCAGCCTGAGTAGTGAGAAAGTGAGCTACGTACCGCTCGCCCTTCTGCAGATCTGCAAACCCGTGCGGCTGGACCAACTCGTGGCGTGCGCAGATGACGCCGCCAACGCCAGACACGCGCAGGCCCTTCGTGATCTTGGTGTCCTTCTCTGCTAATGCTGCAAAAGCGATGCACGAGCTGATCTAGAAAGCTGGTCAGCGCTAGTTGAGGGCCCGGCAAACTTCAGACTCACATCGCTCTCCTTCACGTAACCACTTATATGGTCCTTGTATGGTTCTGTGGCCACAAAGTAGCCGAGCCCTTCGCCGAGGGCGCTCGCGCGGTTCTCGTTCTTCCTGATCCGATTCTTGAGTCGGAAGTTCGCGTCGACGGCGAGCATGGTGCGAAACCGGTACCTATGAGGGGTGAGTGATGTCCTTGAGCCTGTGCGCGAGGAAGTAGACCCACATCTCCGCTGCCGCCACATTCTGCCAGTCCGGCGGCAGATTAACGCCGACGCGCGGGCATGCCCAGCATCGGATAGCGAGCTCGCCCGGCTTGGTCCCCTTGATACCCTTCTTCGTGTTCCCGATGCCGGCTCGCTTCATGCGCAGGAGAAAGGAAAATTGGCGTCCCATTCTGCCGAGCGATTTTTCGCGGTCCTGGGCCCGATTAGCGCTCGATATTCACCGAGTACACCTCGTAAGAACGTACTGGCACGCTCTTCAAGCCGAGTGGATCTGTACGCATCTCCAGGACCTTGATAAGCCCATGTGTGTTGACATTTGCGTGCACCGACGCCAGGCGAAACCAGTCCAAGAGCGCAAATGTGGCGCAAGTCTCCGGATTCGTCGCTGTCGCTGGATACCATCGGTTTCGGAGGAGCTGCACGGCGTGCTCGGTCGTTGGGCCTAAGCGACAACCGCAATACCGCAGGCGAACAGTATGTATCCCGTAGTCGAGGACAGTCACGGTCCGGACCGCGGGTTCGGGACGAGGGCATGGGCGACCTCCGTGGCCTAACTGATAGACCAGCCCCATAGACGACAGGGTCACCTTTGACCAGTATTCACCCGTCCATTCCTTTGGGGTATGAGCAACGACAGACGGACGCTGAGGGGCGAACATACCTCGATCGTGTGGAGGGGCATGCACTGGTGTCGATCCAAGCAGCAGTCGAGACACTCATTGAAATCGCCGCATTCCCAGCAGCAGAAGAGCCGATCTGTGTGACCGGGAGTCGGATGGGACGACGCTGGAATGACGTTGGGGCGCGCGGGATCGGGAGGCGTGTATTTGTCGAGACATGTCGAGCAATGAGGGTCCGCGAGCGAGTTTCGAAGACCTTCGCCCCACATCATCTCGTCCAGGTATGTCTGGTCCGAGAACGCCTTCCAGGTGTCCATGGGATCGGCCTGTCTCTACCATCAGCACCGATCCGGTCATGCAGTCCAGATGGACGCACCTGACGCTTCCGCTTGTCCCCCGGCTCACAATGAACCTCGTCCGGCTCGAGGTCGTCTGCGTCGGCACCGGGATATTGAAACGCGATGTCGTCCTCGTCGCAATCTTCGATTGGACGCCATTCTGAGTGAGGGGCCTTCAGATCTGCAGCTTTGCGTGGCTTCTTCGCAGTCGGTAGCTGAAAAGTCGCGGCGGTGCTATTCATGCGCCTGGAGTCTTGCGAGAGGACGAAGGAAATATGCTGAGGGTGAGCCGCGAGGTTTGTTCGCATATCCATGTCGTGACCGAAGCCGCGATCCTTGCGACGCGCGCCGGGCTTGTGCGAAGACATGACTAGCTGGGAGCGTTCGCGGCCGAGTTCCTGATCAACAGTCAACAAAAACGCACGTATCGACGCGAACGTCTAAGCGGCACGTACTGGGCAGTCTTCCCACGCCAGGCATACGTCCGCGGCACATATGCCTTCAGCCGACAAGCGGGAGTTGCGTGGCTGGCGGAACACGACCCTGTTTCTGGAAACACATTTCGCAGGGCACCATTGGAGATCAGAGAGTCGTTTCGAAGGTAAGAGCACGCTGAGTGTGCCGAGACAGTCCAGGGAGATGAGGGAAGGAGGATGGCATGCACGGTGAGTATGGTCAACGACAAGTTCTCAAGTCCTGCCGCAAACGGGTCAATTTACACACGCACAAACAAGTCAATCACGCGGCGGCATCTCCCGCGTCGGGTCCGACGATGTGACGAAGTTGAACATCCGGCAGGGTGATAACGGTCACGCTTTCACCGCACGAAGGTGCGGTGAAATCGTGACAGATACAGTGCAGCTACGAAATATGGTACATCATGCCTAATTGTACGCCGGATCGTAAGTTATGGTACAGCCCCTGAGCCGCACAGGATGCGCCGCACGCCTAGGGGGACGCTCAGAGGGAGGTCCGCGCGCCCGCGGGAGCTCAGAAATCGGGATTTCTCGCATCCTAGAGCGATCAGGGTAGCTAATATCTTGTCAGATATGCGATAGGAATGGCGCTGAAGTCACTCACGGCATATACCAGCGACCACGAGGTCCTTCAACCCGCTGGCCAGTCTTCCAATTGCGCGCAGGGGTCGGGCTAGCGGGCTCGGCACCGGAGTCGTACTCAAACTCGGACGGGGGGAGCGGCGACGACGAGAACAGCGTCGACGAGCTGCCCCACGACCGAGTGCGCGGAGTACTCGACGGCGACGGACTCGAAAATGGGCTGGACAACGCCGGCACCAACTCGGGAAGGTCGGGACTGTCATCGAGCATCGTCGGGAAGTCGCGCACGGGAGGCGTCAGCGGAAGTTCGCAGGCAGGCGCCTTGCCAGACAGACGCAAAATCTTGGGGGTTCCTAACCCGTTCGCACGACACGCAGCCTCGAACGTCATCGGCTGTTCGAGCTCGGGATAGAAGTCGATGAACTTGTACGTGCTGCAAGGTGTGGTCAATAAATCGATCGGGACGCATGGCAAATGGCATGGTACGCACTTGCCACGTACGGGACGAAGCGTCGAGCCCGCCGTCGCGTGCGCCAAGTCCCGCGGCGTCAGGTCGGAGAGGAGGACTTCAACGAGCGCAGACCCCAAGACAGGGCGCGGGCCGATGGTGAAATCCGGGTTGGAAGGTGGAGGAAGGGGCATGTACTGCACCAGCTTGGTCGGGGGCGAGAAGGGCGGCAGGGTCAAGCGACGCGTGAATTGCCTGGGCATGCATAAGTAAGCAAAAACACGACAAACGGACGACACCATACCTGTAGTCTTCCCCCGTCATCTTCCACCACTGATCCTGCGGCTCCTTGAGCGCGTCCTCGGGATCGTGCATGTACCAGAACCCTAAAGCGCGAGTGCGCCACACCATAAGGTCCGCCCTGTGCTAGATAAGCGACCGAGGTTGAATGTTACTTTGGGGGTACTCACTCGAACGACTCGTCCAGGAAGATGACGCGGCATTCTACCATCTCGGGGACGGTCAGCTCGCGGCCCTCGTTCAGCGCTCGCGTCAGTCGGCTACAACGATGGGGCTAGGTCAGACGTGCCTCCATAGGCCAGGAAAAGATACTGACTACTTGATCATTTGCTCGCTGGTCACAGTGATCGCGCGCAAAAAGGAGTTGCGGGGCGAGTGCGGCTCGACGGCGGCAGCCACGGGCCACTCATTCTCTTTGTCGGAGTCCCCAGCTGGGGAGGAGGGACGCGCGAGATGCTCCGGTGGAGTGGTGGAGATGGCAGTGAAGACGTCGTCGTAGGTGGGCGGGTTTTCGTCGAAGAGACAATTTTCGATTGGGGAGTGAGTGCGGCTGATAGGTAGGGCGCCGCCGGTCAAGAAGGGCGACGACAACACATCTGTGTCGTCTTCGCCAAAGGAAGACAAGTAACGAGGGGACGCGGGAGGCATTATAACAAGAGAGAGAGTAGATCGAGGAGGCTCAGATAGCAAAAAGATTGGACGAACGCGCGTCTTGAGGGCTGAGGGCTGAGGGCAAAGGGGAGCAGATGACAGTTGGAAGAGAAGGCCGACTAGCATGGCGCGAATCGTGTTTCGCGTGTCGGCTGAAGCCGAAGAGCATCACGTGAGAGTTGAACTTGGTCGAACTCAGATGGGGAGGGCGGTGGTCGGCTGGAGTTTGCGAGCATTGTCATATATTGGCCGCTCAGATTTTGTACTCGCAAGCGCCGTATGTACTATTAGTAGGGAAACACGACGGGCCCAAGGCTGATCATTATAATGATCATGGATTCTCCGCGCTCCTGAGGAGAGCCTCTTTCTGAATAAAATTGCTTGAGCGTTGGACCTGGAGCAGGAATCCGAGCATGAAGCGGCCCTTGTACTCTGCAAGTCATCTATTTAACCATGAATGCGCTGCCGTGTGCTCCGGAGGGCGAATTGTGTGAGTGGATCAGGCGCTGGGGTTAAGCCCACTCGCGTCCTTGAGCTTCTCCTATCTGTAGTCGGGTACTCCGGCAGGAGAAGATCAAAGAGACGTTATCTACCATTGTGCTATTGCGGTACAGCGCTGGCATTACCATGGCGAAACCCACAAAATTTGAGGATGCAACAAATCAAGTTCGGCCTGGTTGGGCCATATAGAGCGCGAGAGGACGTTATTGGCTTCCAATATGCAATCTAGGAGGTATCCGCTACTTTGAGCTCATGTATACATATCTACTAACAACCTGCATGATGTATTGGCTTGCGCAAACCGCCGCCGGTTGATGTCAGACGGTGGCGCAGTCGACTAGACTCGGAGTGTCAGGTGCACTCGTCCAACATTTGGACCTCCCATTTCTTGTTCACGCAGCTGTTCAGTGTTCTCACACCGTTGCTGAGCTATATCATGCATCAACAACTTGTCCTGCATGACTGAGTGGCTAAGCGCGCATGACACAAACGGGATGGTGGCGCATAATGCCGGCCGTTCGTTAAAGGTGCGTCGGAGCGCAGCATGTTCAGTACTATCCATTCGACGCCGTCCACCGACCTTTCAGTCATTTCCTTCATGATACATCGGCGGGATCGCTCCAAATTGCCTGAATCATCCAAATGGATACAGCTCAACTCGGTAAGATGTACGCTATTTCGCTGACATACTCAAGAGGCAGTGATCTCGACGCGAGTGGGTCTTTTTGGTGTGAGTTTGCAGGCCGGACGACCTCAATCGACGCTCGGAATGCTTTCAGCTCTGGAGAATCATCGCGATCTGGTGTGTCGCCTGCTGTGCCCCCGGCGATATGAGCTCACCTTGTTCCGTGGCATCCGGACCCACTCACATGAATACTGCGAGTGGCGTGCGCCGTCGACGACGACGAGGAGCGACTATCGGATACTCGGTCCGCGTTCGAACTTAGCCACAGGACGACCTTCAAGCAGAGGCCACACGGCGCTTGGGAGCATTCGTGAGCTCCCTCTCTCAAGTACAGACCTGCGTAAGACCTATAGCATGTAGCCCGCGCCTTGGGGCATAATCACGAAGGCATGGAAAGCATTGAACGGCATATAATTGCATAAATGACCTCAATGTAACTGAACTATCCTCGAGAAAGACGATACACTTCGCCCCGCTCCAGCGCACTCGTGAATGACTCGACAGCCTCCTCTCTCGTCTTAAAGCTGCAATAGCGCGCATCGGCGAGCCCAGTTGTGATGATGCCGACCTCGACGCTATAACACATTGTGAGCGCCCAATGAACGAGTGAGGTGCAATGAGATAGCTCACTATGAACGATAGACACCCGGCTGAACACCCTTGTAGACGACATGCCACACGTTGTCGGCAGGAGCGATGGCAACGCTCGTGGGGTCGTCCAGGAACGCGAGACATAGAACGAGGTCGGACGGCGACACGGGTGTCGCAGAGGTCTGCCCTGTCACGAGTTGGTTATTGTTCTGTACAGCTCGACTCTAGCAGTCACTCGGTCACGTCACGCGATCACGCCTTATATACCGAGTAGTCACACTTATACACTCTTTAGTCCGTGCGTTGTCGCCTTCGGTCCGTGTCTGTGTTCGGCGTTGCTGCTGGGCGCGCCAGCCCCTCCAGCTTGCCGCTGAGGGGGGCCTCTGAGGCCCTGCCCGGGGCTTTGTACCGGGTCTGTCGCTTGCCTTCCCTCCTTGCTGCTGCCATCCGACCGCTGGGTCGTATTCGATCATCTATTGCCGACGCTCCTGCTATCCGCAACCTCCCTACCCGTCGGTCACTCCTTGCATCCACTTCTGATAGGTTATGAGCCCCGGATGCGCACTCTCTGTGCTCTGGCAGCCCTGCCTCGTTTTTTCACCTCCTCCAGCCAATCACGTCCTTTGTCCTGTCACGCATCACACCACAGTCACCCCACATGTGATCAGCCACCTGCCATGTGATCAGCCACTCACCATGTGACTTGCAACTGCCAAGGTCACCCCCTCTGTCACCTGACCCTCATGTGACGTTCATGTTCATCTATCACATGACCCACCTGCCGCTGCTCACCTTCGCCGCTCATCGCCGCATGCAGTCGCCCGGCACCGCCTTCTTGCCTGCACTCCGGCGCTCCAGGACTAACCCTCCGCTCTGCGCCTTGTGACTTGATTGTCGCGGTTTGTCGCTGCTGTATGCGCGCCCTCGTCGACATGCCACCACCTCGCATATCCGGTGTTGAGTATCATCTCCACCTTGCGTCTGGTGCTCCAGGACTAGCCCTCCGCTCTGCGCCTCCTTAGCGAGCCACGTTGCTGATGCACGATGCCGCTTTGTGCGTAGTGGTCGCTGTCGTCCCCTTTGCCGCCGCCGCCGCTTGCCAACACGCGGCCCTCCTGCGCGGTAGCTCCCTTCGTCGGTTGAGCAACCGCTAGTGGATTGTCAAGTTGGGTGGGAGCCCACTTGCATCTCACTTGCGCGGTCACCTGGCGGCGCGCCTGCTTTGCCCCTCGGGGATATTTCCTTTTGTGTAAATCAGCCATGATTTACCAAAAAGGCAAGTGTCCGTTTCCGGAAGGAGTTTCCCATACTCTACCGGGTGGTTTGGCATGGCGCGCCCCCTGGCTGCTGCCCTACGTCGGGTTCGGTGGGAGCTGCGTGGCATCTCTGCCGGATCGTTGGAAGGATTTGTTTGGTAACGTCTTTCTTTGGGCTGTGAGGACATCTTTTTTGTTTTCTCCTTTTTGCTTGCAGGACCTTTATACCGTTCTTCCTTCGGGTGGGAGCTTTTGTTTCTTTTGCCCCTTTTCCAGCATGGTTACTTACTTATGTATTGTTCCTGCTTGCCGTCCTCGCTGGGTGGGAGTGTCACGAGTTGGTTATTGTTCTGTACAGCTCGACTCTAGCAGTCACTCGGTCACGTCACGCGATCACGCCTTATATACCGAGTAGTCACACTTATACACTCTTTAGTCCGTGCGTTGTCGCCTTCGGTCCGTGTCTGTGTTCGGCGTTGCCGCTGGGCGCGCCAGCCCCTCCAGCTTGCCGCTGAGGGGGGCCTCTGAGGCCCTGCCCGGGGCTTTGTACCGGGTCTGTCGCTTGCCTTCCCTCCTTGCTGCTGCCATCCGACCGCTGGGTCGTATTCGATCATCTATTGCCGACACTCCTGCTATCCGCAACCTCCCTACCCGTCGGTCACTCCTTGCATCCACTTCTGATATGCCCGTCGACCGCGATGGCTCCCTCGCCGCAAGAGAAGGTCAGTCCGTAAGCGCGCGCCACTTCAAAAGCCGCGCGCGCCTCGGCAACCGTCGGATAGCTCTGATGGAAGCTGTGCGACACTCGGTAGACTTGCGCATTGCACGCCGTCCTGCCGCAAATTAGGGAAAATCATCGTAAATTCAAGAAGCTGCTACGTACCACGTCGTGTAGACGCCCGATCGCTTGCCTACGAAGACGACGTAGCCTCGCTTGGATCGCCCCCGACCCCCGCCGGTTGCCGGTACATTGCGCGGCGGCTGGACTGTCGTCGCAACAGAAGGCGCATCTGGAGCACGACCCGCGCTTCGCGGCAATACACGGGTCGGAAGCGGCGTTGGGGTCGCAATCAAAGGGACATCTGTAGCGGCAGAAGCAGAAACAGAGTACGGAGGGGGTGGCGCGTCACCCTCAATTTCGAGGCGGCGCAAACTCTCAGCAAGTTCGTCGGCCATGGGAAGTGGAGGAGGGGATAGAGGAGCTTGAGCCTCTGCCTAGGCGGACTATAAGACTGAGCTCGAGGGCGGAGGAGGGGAGGGAAAGGGCCTGAGAGCGGCCACGAGCAGGAATATCCCGCGCTCTGCCCGCGACGTGGAAGAATGCGGCGGAACTCTCGTCCGCCGCCGCTGTCCACGAGACGCGCGTACGACCCTTTTCGGATGTCCCTGGCATGAGTCGCAGTGCGCGAGGTGACTAGAAGGCGCAGATTGCGCCCGAAGGCCGGCCGCAAAAGAACCCCGTCTGCAAGTTCATTTTCAGCGATTGGATGCTCCATAACGGTCGCGGCACGTACCGAGAGCTCACTGGGTACGCGAGGATTTGTCCGAGTCCCTTTTTTTTTGTAGAGACGTGCAACTGAGCGGGATGTCATTTTTGCAAGCCACGATGTTTTTTTTGGGATTAACGAGTGAACGGCATACAGGCAACAGATTGTAATGTACAGTGGACGGGACGCGCGGCACGACGAGAGGCGTGCGGTAGACTACGAGGCGGATACGCGTCGCCTGCGTGGCATGATAAGCGCGCTGAAGAGGCAAAGCGAGCAAAAAAAATCAAATTACCTAGCCCGTGATCTCGAGCATGTTCGCGCGGCGCGCGGCGTTGAAGAAGTCGAGCGCATCCTGAAGGTCACGCGTGGCGCGCGACACGGGGGACGACACCCCACAGATAGCCATCGTAAACAGCGCGCTGCAGGGAAATTAGCAACGGACGATGCGAAGGCAGGAGTGCACATACGAGCTGTTGAAAACACCAACATAGCGGCCCCTCGTCACAGCGTAGTACTTAGGCCCGGGAGGCCAGAAGTACGTCGGCAGATGGAGGTCGTGATCCGGGGTCACGACGTAGCCTTGCCCGACCTGGTTGACGGCGGGATCGGTGACGACAACGGGGCCGAAGATGCCCGCTGGGCCGCCGCCAACCATCCCGGGCAGAGGGGGCATGTTGGCAGGAACGAGGGCGGCGTACGCAGCCACCGGCTGAGGAGCGGCGACGGCGGGTGCGCCGTGGATGTGGTCCATGATGATGTCGATGTCGTCCGAGCTATCGCTGTCGTAGGACGCTGCAGAAGCGACGCTAGCGGGGGGCTGAGCAGCGGGGGGCGCCGAGCTAGGCGCAATCGACGTAGAGACATTGGATCCGGGCGCGACAGCGTCGAGCCCGAGGCCAGCGTCGGTGTTCGCTGTGTGCCAGTCAGATAGGGGAGGGGAGGGGAGGGAAGAGGCGTACATTGCGAAGACATAGCTTGGGAGGGCGGTTGGCGAGAGAGAAGTTCGGATGCCGGTGTATCGCGCGTTTGGGATGTATATAGCAGGGTTGATCGCCGAAGTGGTCGCCCTTGGGCGGTACATGAGCGGGTGCCGCGGAGCTGGGAAGCTGCCAAAGCGCGGATCGTTTGCAGAAGCTGCCGAGTGTGGATGGGTCATTTAACCAGAGTCTCGTAAGATAAAAGTGGTGCATGCCTTTGCACGACGTCCCTCGTTGCCATTATTCAGTATAATTGCGTCAGCGCGTGCGTAAATTCAAGGTCAGTTAGGGTTGAAAGGTAGTGTTGGACTGGACGAGCTGTTGACGCGCCTCGTAGTATGCCTAATACGAAGAAGGCGAAGGGGCGCCGCAAGAACGGTCGGGCGGAGGGCGCCATAGGGGACATCGTACACGTTGAGCGGCGCGCACGCGACTCTGAACGCTCGATTATGGACGACATCTGCAACGAATATCGCTCGCGCTTCCCTACATGGGTAGCCTGTAGCGACGCGGACTATGCCGCGTGTCTCCCGTGTGACCCGAACGTCATCCTTGACGTTCCCGCGGGGGTCCCGAGGGGCTCGCCCGAGAGGGCAGCGGCCGCCCTTGACGTCGCGGCTGTGAACCAGGTCAGTAGAAATTTATGGTCACCCTATCAAGAACTCACAATTATTGCAGCGCTTGCTTCGCTACATAACATTCTGCTCCGAGCGTGGTCAGTGACTGCAGGGAGAACAGATAAGTTTAGAGTACTTCTCGAGCGTTTCGCGTGTATGTAGTAGTTGAAGTATTCCGAACTTGTCGTCCGAAGTCATTAGTGTGAATGCCTCGGGAGCGCATTAGGACCCTCCGACGCGGATCCTCGCAAAGCCGCCAGCGACACGGAAGAGATGCGCAAATTAGCCAGACTCTCGCAAATAAGGGTGGCACTTGCCTTCGCGCAAACGTCTCGTCTGCTCCTTGTCTTCCCTCTCAGCTGCGTTTCCGTCAGCTATCGCACGCGCACCAGTCAACGTACCTCGCTCTTTGAAGGCTCTGAAGGTGAGCTTTTGGCACGACCCTCCCCATGATCTACAGCGCGTCGCTGACACAGGCGACAGAATGGGGAAGAATAAGAAGAAGGCGAAGGAAGATCGCTTGAACAACAAGGGCTGGGCTGAAGGATGTTGCGAGGAACGCGTCTTGCTGCCCAACGTCGACCGCTACACGTCGGCACGCCAGCGCGGGCACATCTCCAAGCGACGCGTCATGGCCGATATCTGCAACCAGTATCATACGTACTTCCCTCTTTGGCTCGAAGACCACCACGAGTATCACGCAGTATATCGCCCATACGACCCGAACGTGATCGTTGATGTTACGGTCGGCCTGACAGAGGACGAGAAGGAGGTGGCTCTCTTGCACATGGACTGGCTCAATATGGTATGTGATCATTGAGCTCGCGTGGTGATGTCGCTCATGCGTGTGACAGCGCTTGCGCCTGTACATGAAATACCGCTCGAGCGCTCTTCTCATCTCCCCTCATGTCTCCTTCAACTATCAGAAAAACCCCCTCGCCAACCTCCTTCTCACTCTCAGTGGCTTCGAGCGCCGCCCGAGACGTCGGACTGGCCCGCAGCAGTACCAGCACGAGAACCACGACGCGCTGCAGTCCGCCTACGAAGCCGAGTGGAAGAAGCAGCTGCTTGAGGGCACGCGCGCGCCGAACATCAAGCAGTCTGCACAGTTCCGCGGTAGGATAGTTAGCGCGCAATACGAGGCGCTGCCCGTCTCGGAGCAGGAGGCGTACCTCGAGCGCGCCATCGCGGAGGGCGACGCTGTCCGCGCCGAGTACGATAAGCTGCGTTCGGAGGGTCCCTCGGTAGCGCCGGCAGCTCGGCAGAAGTACGTTGCTCCCCCTTGTGCATATACTTCATGGTCTGACCGACGCTCAGAGCCATTAACGCTCTTCCTGCGTTCACCAGGAACATCATGCGCGGTCAGCAAGGGTACACGGGCTTGGTCGGCGCCAGCCTATTCGGCGGTCCTATCCCGGCTGCACAAGGTGAGATAACCGCATACTCGATCTTCGCCGGCACCAATCTCGCGGGTCAGTCCTGGATGGACTTCGATCCGGAAGGCCTGGCGATCGCGAAGGACCAGTTCCTTAAGTTCGTCAAGACGTGCTATAGTGCGTATGCTACGTTCGACCCTGTGCCCCCTTTCTGACAGTCTTGCAGCTCAAGCTGACTGTGACGCGGCCGCTCTTGAAGACGTCCACCTGCCCCTCGATCTCGACTCCCTTATGCCCCTCCCTGAGTTCAGCGACAGCGACGACGACTCTGATGGCTCCGGCTCTGAGTCCGACGAGGAGCCGACCGCGACGTCGAAAAAGCGGAAACGCGCGTCGACCAAAGCGAAGCCCGCCGCTGCTCAAGCGAAGGCTGCCGCTCCCTCGAAGTCAAAGACCGCCAAAGGCAAGGCCTCCGCCACCGCCGCTCCCGCGAAGAAGACCAAGTCGCAGACGAAGACTGCGGGCGAGCAGTCCAAGTCGTCGTCCAAGCCAGCCGCGACTCCTACCGCGACTCCTACCACGCCACCCGAGCCTGCGCAGCTAAAGCCACGCGGCGCGTTCGACGTCCGGTGCCCTGCGGAGACGTACAAATCCAGCGATCCGCCGCGCAAGAACGAGGGCTATCGTCGACTTGCCTGGGAGTTCCAGGCGTATCTCGACTTCATTCGCTACATGGAACCGTCCTCGCGTACAGCGCGCTCCCTGGCATGGACGGAGAACCACTACGTCGATGATCAGGGCTTCGTGCGAGATCGGACCAAGGAGTACGACGAGGAGATGGAGGCGGCGCTTAACGTGGACTCGGACGACGACTACGTGGACTCGGACGAGGAGACGCAAGGCAGCAAGAAGAAGAAGAAGAAGCTCCAGCCCGACGAAGATGGAGTTCAGACTCGCTCGAAGGCCTCCACGTCCGCTTCGCAGGGCAAGAAGAACGCCGGGAAGGCGCCAAAGGCGAAGAAAGGTATGTTACCTTGCATCCGTATCGGGCTTGATGCTGATGGGCCTCGTCAGGCTTGTCAACGTCGACACCGGAGGCCGCTGTGACTACTGGGGCTGCCCCGCCCGCGCGTCCGGCGCTTACGCCGCCTGCTGCTTCTACGTCGTCTACCTCCCTGCCTGCACCTGCGACGACCGAGCCAGCGACCTCGACTCCACCGCCTGCGCCGACAACCACGCCAACTGCGGCAACCACGTCGGCAGCGACATCACCGTCGGCAGCGACAACCACGTCGGCAGCGGCGGCGGCGGCGACAACCGCGTCGGCAGCGACATCCCCGCCGGCTGGTACGGCGGTTGGTCTTGCTGGCAAGCTGACCGCTATCCGAGATGGTGCACGCCGGGCACCCCCGCGACGAGGCCCTCCTCCTGCGCTATCTCGCCTCGTGCCAACTCTCGATCTCACGCCGGAGGAGATGGCGGAAGAAGAAGACGATCCAGATGCCGACATGGACGTCGACAAGCCCTCTGCCGGGTTCCCGTCGTCGCATCAGACATCCCCTCGCGCGTCGCCTCCTCGCGCGTCGCCTCCTCGCTCGACTGCGCCCTCGGCACCCTCCTCGGCCACCGACCGGCACGCGGAGTCTTTGCCCGCCCTCCTGGACGAGGAACTGGAGGAGGAGGACATGGATCCGGGGGCGAACATGGACGAGGACGACATACCAACGTGCCCTGACGCCGCCAAGCCGTGGTTCCAAAACATCTTCAACGTCATGAACCAGCCGGACCTCGGCGAGGAGTACTGTAAGGGGGCGCTAGCCTTCCTTCACTAAAGGGCGAGAGCTCAGACAAAGAGACAGATGACGGCCGTGGTGTATAGCAGATGAGCGTAGCGTACAAGAGTGAGTATCTACAATGGGACAAGGCCTGCCTTATATAGCCGAGGAACGTGACTAGTCACAGTCACGTTACACCCGCCCAACCCCTCGAAAATCAAGCACCAGTGTCCGAAAAAAACAAGAACCAAGGCCATATAAACAAGAACACCGAAGTACCGAGCGAGCGAGGCAAGGCGAGGCGAGACGAGGCAACGAGACGAGCAACCGAGAAAATGGCAGTTCGATGGCGAGCAAAATATGGCGACGGCAAGTGTAATTGAGGACGAGGTACCCGACAGACGGAGAATTGGCAAGGACGTCAAGGCGTAGCCAAAATTAGAGGGCATGCGGTGTTGATAGGCGAAATATACTGTAGGCAGCTCGAGCGGGCGACGCCGACTCGTCGAGAGTCGGACGGAACAGCGCGAGCGGAGGGCCGGGCCGCGGGGCCGGATTAGTCAGCAAGCGCCCGCGCGCGAGAATGCGCAGCGGCGCGCCAGCGGCTGGAGGCGGCGGCAGTTGGGAAGACGCGGAGGGCAGGGGTACGTGAGCGACGTGCGAGGCAGACGCAGAGCGGGCGCCGAAATGGCAGGTGATGATCGGAAATGTAGCATCTTGAGTGTCGCGCGCGGGCCTCGGGCGGGAGCTTGAGCGAGGACGCGCATCCATGCGCGGGCGACGCAGACGCGTGCAGAGGGAGTGATGGGGCCAGGACGAAGTGGGCGGCGCACTAGGCAGAGGTGGGGGTCAAGGCGGGGAGCGGATGGGGAACGATCAAACGCGCCGCATCTTGAGCAGCTCGCGCGGGCCTGTGACGAGGGCTTAAGCGGGGGCAGAAACGGCGGCTTGGCGGGTGCGCGTGCGGGGTCGAGCACGAGCTCCAGCACGTCATGCGAGACGGCGAGCGTGGGCGAGGGCAGTGGGAGGCATGCCGCGCGCGTGTGACGCCCGAATCCGTCGTGGGCAAGCTGTTGGGCGAGCCCTCCGAGTCCTCCCGATTCATCCTTCTCCTCGGCGACATAGCGGCGGCGGCGACGAAGGTGAGTCGAGCAGGCCTCAGCTTGTCGAGGGCTTACAGCGAGAACCGGCAAAGGCGAGTTGAGCCGAGGTGGGGGTGGGCGAGTGGGCGAGTGTGCCGAGGCCGAGATCAGTGATGGCGGTGATGAGCGACGCCAAGCGCGTGTTGATAGCGTGTAGAGCGAGTTCGAACCGTCAAATGTCAAAAAAAAAGTGTAAGGGGGGCGCTAGCCTTCCTTCACTAAAGGGCGAGAGCTCAGACAAAGAGACAGATGACGGCCGTGGTGTATAGCAGATGAGCGTAGCGTACAAGAGTGAGTATCTACAATGGGACAAGGCCTGCCTTATATAGCCGAGGAACGTGACTAGTCACAGTCACGTTACAAGTACTGTCATTTGCTCCGCGCCTGGACTGCTCGTGAGGGCAGCCACGACTTCGACCCGAACAAAGGCGCGACGTTGACGGTGCCGGGCGCGGCGGCCAAGCCCACCCTCCTGTCCGCTTGGATCAACGGTGGAAGGCGCGCGAAGAAGCCCATTGTCGTCACCGAGATCGCGGTTTTCGAGCGGGAGATGTGGGCGTGGTGGCCGGGGCTTCAGCCGGAGTGGTGCAAGCTCGACAGGCAGGGTTATCCGGACCGCAGCGGTGGAGTGGGGGGCGAGTGGGGTGTTCTTGCCGTTCACGGGCAGAACGGGCTCGCGTCTGCTGTGGCGTGCTTGTGTTGGTGGGGCCTGGCACTGGGAAAGCGCTCGCCGACGTCGTGGGCTCGCTGCGTGAAGGATGTACTGTGGGTATGCGAAAACGTCGAGGACTGAAGATGCGAGACAGGCGAAGATCACCATCTAGCCCGCGACTGCTGATGTTGTGCTGCGCGAGCATCTTGTCATTTTTGTACCATATACTGGGCTCTTGGGACTTATCTATCTACCCGCTCGTGTCATGTACGTAGGCTTTTAACTGGCTAGCTGTTGATCTTCCACATGGTTCTGAAAGTCCGAAGTTGAACATGAAGTCACGTGCTGGCTGACTTGAGGGCAGGCAATCGGGACTTGCGAGTATTTGCTGGGCGGGCTCGCCAACATGCGGCGGGAGGGTTGGGATGGTGGCGCGTGCCAGGCAGATGTATTTTATGAGCTACGCGATGGATATAGTGATGTACAAAGAGCATATAGACGTATGGGGAGGTGTATTGAGGGGTACTGGTGATAGCAACGTATGTACTGGCTAATGTACTGGCTAATGTACGCTGTCGCGATTGCTAGGCAGTCGTGAGCCCCTATTGCTTTCCGTAAGTACACGGAATAAGTGTTGTGCGGACCACGTACCGGGAAATGCGTTGAGGGCCCGCAACAAGGCTTCCCGAGCGCCGAGGACCCATTACGCGCGCTTCCGACTTCTACAAGCTTGCCCGGCCCCCGCGGACGCACTCAGGCTATTGAGAGGGTTGAAATGCGTGGTGTTTGAGGGAGGCAACGCGTAGCGAGGGCAGCGGCGGCGGCGGGGAGGCGGGGAGGCGGGGAGGGTGGCTGTGCTGGGCGCGTATCCAACAGGTGCGCTCGACGCGCGGATGGGGCCTGTGCCGATTTTGACGTCTTTCGGGCAGGTTTGAGGTGCCGAGAGCGGGTATGCGGAGAGCCAAGCGGTGGGGAGGCAAGAGGTGGGAGGCGGGGGGAGGAGGCGAAGAGGATGGTGGCTGTGCTGACCGCATATTGGTCGTATAGCGAGATTGCGAGGCAACGAGGGCGATAAATAGCGAGCGACGGGTACATGCATAGGGGAGGGAGGAGGCGCATGCCAGGCGGGGAGCACGAAGCGCAGCAGCGCGCTGCCGACAGCATTGGCAACGACGGTGGCTGTGCTGCTATGCCGCCACGGTGGCTGTGCAGGCGATTATCCCCGCCAAATGCAGCGTCGGCGTCGAATGCGAAGGGGTATCAGCTGGGACGGCAACGCTGCGTATAGGGGGAGGGTATATATCGCAGGTAGGAGCGCAGGGTACGGGCAGGAGGCCCGGTAGGTGCGCGCGCGCCGCCGGAGGGGCCGGCAATGCGCGGACCCAGGAAATACCGCCACAATATCCAGAAATAAAGCTAAATAACGCATTTTTATATCGACCCTATCATCCCGGCAATAGCCGACGCCCGCCCAGGCGCCAGTACCCTAGTGCGGTCTTGTTAACCAGTGGTCTGATTATATCCACGCCTTTGACATCAAATCGTCTGGTTATATCCATTGGCTGTTGTCAAATATATAGGACATTGGCTCCCCTGTCGGGGTCACCCGCCGCACGCGATGCGCGTCGCGCGCTCTGCCCCGCACTCGGGATTGATGCACGCGCGAGGCGGCTCCTGATGCGCCGTCCGCCCGCGCAGTGGTGGCTGTGCCATCGACGCGCCGACATCGCGACACGCGTTGCCGCCGCCGCCGCCACTGCCTTCGTCCGTGCTAATCCACGCTCGTGAAGTAGAAAAATAGATTGTATACGTACAAAAAGTACAATGTATGTAGAACAAAAGTGGAAATGGGGGAGGGACGGGAAAAATGATTAGAATAGCGCCGGCAAAGATCTTCGCCGGCACGATACGCATTGAGCATCCTGTGCTGGAGGTAGCAGGCAGATGCGTAATGTGCTGGGGAAGGGGAGTGAGGAAGAGGGTACTCGCAGGCAGCGGCGGCTACCTGCGAGCCTCTCGCGCTCGTTGCTATGGGGTGGTTGCTAGGGTGGGATGAGGGAGGGGGGATGCTAGAGCCCGCCTTGCCGAGCACGCGCTTGTTGCTGTCTTATGTGAGATGTTGGTCAAGGGAGGCGGTGGTGGTAGCAATGATGAAGGGGGTCTTCCGAAGGGCTATCAGTGGTGGGTAGAGGATGGCGGCGCGCGTGTGACAGGTCGCGCTGTCACGCGATGGCGCGTCTGTCAATGCGCGTCTGCCTGGGCAGCTGTACGTGCCCGAGCCAATGCTCGGCATCCCACCACCTCGCCCAGGCCGCGAGGGCCTGGGAACGTCCATTTTTGCGCCCCGCACTGAGCCCAGCAACCGCGAATTTGCCGGTGCGGTGGGTACTCAAACGGGCTGTGCTTAGCACAAGGCGCGCGTCTCGACGAGGGGAGGGGGACGTGGGAGGGTGGTGATGGGGAGGAAATTCGCGTTGAGCGCGTAGTTATAGCCGAAAGGTCCGCCCATCGTGCTGGATGCAGGATGGGGGACGTTCTGAGATAAAGCTGAAAAAAGAAAATTTGAAGGAAGTGAGTGCTTTTCCGGGGCGCAGAGCGCAGGGACGCACCTCAAATACCCTCTACACACAGTCTGTCTCGCTTGAGCTGGAGTTCACGCGCGTTGGCGCGCGTCGCAGTGGTTGGGTGCGTTGATATTGGGGCTGCTAGGCGTGATCAACGCGATCGAGAGCACGCGGTGTTGCGGATTAACGTGTGATAGAGTAAAAGGGGGAGGTAAATGAAGGGAAATGGGTGATGATGCGACGGGAGGGGGAGCAAGAGGACGGGAAGGGTGACGTTGTGGTGGTTGAAGAGAAGAAACGCGCGGCCAGGCACGTCGGAAGGCCGGGCCGGGTGCTCGGTCCGATATCCGAGCATGGGCGTCGTCGACGTCGACGGCCTCGGATTCAGACCGAGGAACACCGGGCAGTATAGTAAGGGAAGATTAGCGGACTATACATGCTTATTGACTGATATATCGAATTTGGAGGGGTACCGATGTGTACAGCCGTCAGAACTAGAGCTTTACTATCAATGGGCTTCTGTGAAGAATCAACCATTTCCTTCTCAAAGCTCCCATCAACCACCTTTTGGCGCGCTCACAGCTCAGTTCTGCACAGATCTTCATCAAACAAGGTGCATTCTGTAGGTGCTGATGCACTCCATCTTGGCATGTACGACGTATAATATTTCTTGCCCTCAATAGTACACAATAGCAACGATAGTACGAGAATTTGGTCAAATCTTGTATGTTTGCACTATAACTTAGTGTTCTATGCACAGATGATGGTTCAAATTTCTACCGAATATTCGAAACATGTCCCCCCTCCCTTACATCCACTTTTCCAATACACGAATGCTTTTCCGCACGCTTCCGAAGCTGATCTCGACGCCGACGATGGCTCTCGGACGTCCGGACCGACTTCCGCGGGGTCCCGAGACACGAAATCGCGGCCCCGAATATCAAGACACCCGCCACCCACCTTCCTTGAGCATTCGTGCCCTCACTCCCCTCTCCCTCACCTCATTCTCAATCCTCTGATCATGTCATTATACGATCCCTCACCTTATCTACCCCCTCCCCTCATGGAAATTACAGTACATGCAATTCAGGCCAGTCATGACTGGCGAGGAGGAATATGAAACGGCGGCGCCCTCGCGTCGCGCCGAGGATATATTCAGGTGCGTATCCTTTCCCTACAAGAAGACATTTTCTGACTGACGTTATATGCAACTGGGATGGCGCGAACGCGCCAGCACGATCGAGCTCGCAGGCTTGTGATCGGCCACCACCCTTGGCCTCCACCACCACCACCACCACCACCTCCCACCATGACCCCCCTCCCTCCGTCGCATTGTTGTAAAAGGCGACGGTGACGTCTTCCGCACTCACCCGCTCTTGGTCGACGTGCATAACAGCGCATTTTGCCCATCTCGCTGCTGCCTGCCCCGTTCAACAGCCGAGCAGAAACCGATGCTACCTCACCGTAACGCGGACCCAACCCCCGCCCCCCACGCCCGCAATGCGTCACGTCGCGTGAGGAAGACAACCGCGCAACTACACGTACCCTGGGAGCTACTCCCCTCCCCTCCCGATCACCCCAGCTCACCTCAGCAACGAGCCCGTTCAGGCTCGTTACTGTGCGTGGTACGTGCAATTAGCCCCTCCTCATCCCCAGGCATGCCTTTACGAACCCTCTCCCTCTTGTCTCCACGCAGTGCGCTGCCCCGCGCCGCGGAAAATTTTCGGCGGCGCTTTCTATTCATTTTCTCCATACTATAATGTTCCAGCTCGCGTATTGCGTTTATTCGTGTATCAATAGGTACTGCATATATAAGGTGGCTACTCATGCACTCACGAGGAGAAGGGGCAGCGGCGGCACGCGCTGCAACGTCGCCGCGGTGATAGCACAGCCACCCACCGACGCGCAGAAAGCGGCGCATCAAAAGTCGCCGCCCGCGCATCAATTCCGACGAGCGCGATGCGCGCGTCGCGCGTCGCGTGCGGCGGGGAACCCCGACCGGCGAGCCCGGGGGGTCGCCTACCGCATTGGGCGCGAGTCGGCGGGTCCCCGGCGACCTGGCCGGGGTCCGTGGCAGTGCCGACAAGGGCCTCGCGTCTTTTGCAATTGACTCGCAGACAATTGTCGGGGTCTTTTGTAAATGTCTTACGGCCACAGCTGACACGTGCAGACCACGCTTGGTGATCTGGGGCACCGAGATGAGCGTCAACGCGAGGTCGGGGACATGCAGTGTCTTCCGGATAGTCAGCGCGCGCACACCGTTCGGCGTCTTGGAGGCGAAGCAGGCGGTGCCAATGCCTACTGCCTTGATGACGGACTCATTCCCAAGGTAGATGTTGCGTGGCAGGTCAAGGACACGGTAAGTGCTGTCGTCGAAGAGGCGCTCGTCGGGGGTCATGGTCTTTGACGCACCCGAATCGACGATGTGCGAACCTTGGTGCCGCTGCGGTCGCTTAGGATCAGACTGGACATAGGCGGAGATCTTCTTGTAGGCGCGGTGCGAGACGGTTACATGTGTGTTGTCTACATCCGAATCCGAGTCTGAGTCCGAGTTCGAGTCCGAGTCCTTCACCTTATTCGCCTTTGCCTTCTCCGCTGCCCGCTCCTTCCGCTTCTTCTGCACCTTCTCCTTCTGCCCAATGATCGTCTTGCACTCCTCGGGGGAGTGCCCCTCGCCGTGGATGACGCAGGTCACCTTCGCCTTGGCCCTCTTCTTGCCCTTGTCCTTGGGCTTGCGCGGTGGGGGCGCGCGAGAAGAGGAGGCGGTGTACGCCTGCTCATCATCCGAGTCCTCCTTGCTGGTCACCTGTGCCATCAGCTTCGCCTCGACGTAGGAGAAGGTGAGGGGTGCGGCCTTGGAGCTGCCCGCAGAGATGCCGGACGAGACAATCTTCCACTTCTCCGAGCTGGGAAGGGAGGCGAGGAGGATGAGGGGGACGAGGTTGGCGTTGAGGGGGTAGCCGAGGGTGGCAAGCTGGGTGACCAACTGCCGAACGCGGTGGATGTGCGCGCTCATCGCCTCGCAAGAGACGTCCCCTTCGTCGGCATCGGCGAGCTTCGCGCGGAAGATCTTGATCAGTTCGGTGACCGCCATCTCACTGGTGTTGGTCTGCTCAAACTTCTCGACGAGCTTCTCCCAGAGTTCGCTCGCGTGCTGGTACTCGTGGAGCTCGAGGGCGATGTCATTTGAGAGGTGCTCCCGGATGGTGGAGAGGGCGCGGGCGTTCCGCCAAGACCAGGTCTCCCTCCGTGCAACTTGGTGAGTGGTGGAGGAGGAGCCCGATCCTGTGGATGTGGTGGTGGTCGCTGGAGCGCCGGGTGACATGGACAGGGGAGAGGATGTTGTCGGCGTCAGTGGAGTCACCGCGATCTCAAGGGGAGGGGATTTCTCCGACCCAGTCACCATGGAGGTGAGATCGTCCCTGTTGAGGGCGTCGGTAACCCGGAGGCGCCAGAGCGGCCAGTCCGCCGCGTCGGTGAGCGTCGGGACCTTGCTGTCCTTGGGAGCCATGGCGCAGAGTGGGATAGAGTGAGTCGCAGATCAAAGTCTTGCTCGATTTAGGCCACGGGGCTCATAACCTTTCACGAGCTAAAGAAGCGCAGGACGCGCAAGACCTCAGTCTTCCTGCTAGTGGAATAGCGACTGAGGGAAAAGAGATGTACGATAAGGATAAATACGGACGCCCCCGGAGCGGCGTGGGAAAGTTCTTCCCGAATAGGAAGGCGGACCAAAAGCGTGGACGCGAGGCAAACTGTCCACCCATGGGAGGAGGCAGACTCGCCCCTCTATACCCTACTTCTGACAGAGGAGGCGGCAGCACAGTACTTTAAGGAGCAGAAAGCGAAGGCAGTGGTGGTGCGCACCACCGCTTCCAGATCCGACATATGTGGTCGTGTTTGGCCCCGCCAAGGAAGTCATTCCCAAATGAATCTCTATCTCCTCCATCAATTCTTCTCGTAGCGTCTTGTAAAGGATACCATTGAAAAGTGGCTGATCATACCTACATTTTGATGGGACGGATCTGCATGAATGCATGCCCAAATTGCGCTATTCGGTATTGCCTGATTAGAAATAGGAAAAAATAAAAGCCTGCATCAAATTGTAGCGGCGAGTCGTAGCTTTCCATCGCACTTTATTTGAAAAGTATACACCAAGAACTGGACGAGGAGATACACAAACAATTTGGCCGTGGGACAGTGCGTTTGCGCCTACACACCGCTTTTGATCTGCGTCTTGGTTGCCCGAAGCCTCTGCCTGGGTAACAATCCATGCGCGTTCCGCGTCTATCTTGCTGAATCGCGCCCTCCCAGTTTTGTAAAATGCTGTCGAGGCATCTCAAGCACCCCAAAGGAGGGCAAAAGGTCAATCCCACGGGGAATACGCAGACGGCCGCATCGGCAGGTCTGCCATCACCCCACTGTGCGGCGCACAAAGTACATGGCTATCGCCCGCCTCCGGGCACTACTTCGGCGGTCCATGCTTCCCCCGTCTTGGTCCCGCAGAGTTCTTGAGAATTTCCGTTACACTTGACCGGTCTGCCGCCGGTACTCGAAGCAAAAGCCTCGCCGTGTGGACCCTTCATGAAGAGCCCATTTGAATATTCATGTGCTTCCACTTTGATTCAAAAATGAGATAGCCGTGTTGGGGCTATCGTTTTGCGAATCTTTCCCTTACAAGACGAACCGGGTACTGTACGTGGTATGGTACTACGAAGCCGAACTTTGAGAACAATCAAAATGAACTTAATGGCGGGGACCAAACACAACCACATATGCCGGATCTGGAAGCGGTGGTGCGCACCACCAAAGGCAGGGCAGGGCGGCAACTTTCCTGAGGATGTCTTCAGTGGCTGCGTGAAGGCTATCGCTCACCTACGCGAGCGCGGCGCGGTGAAGACAGCAAAGCATGTGAGGGCCAAATACCGAGAAGTATGTACTTCGATTGTCATGCATTCCCACAGATCCTGACTTTGAGCAGCTCGAGTCAACTGCTACGTGATACATATGATCAAGAAGAGGTCCAGGTGGACGTACTCAGTTCAGAATGGTGCCAACATCGATGACACCAACAAGACTCTTTGGATTGAGTTCATCGACGGGCTCGAGGCCACGTACCGAACCGCCGCCAACAAGTTCAGAAACAGGGGCTGGCCGCTGTTCAACAAGATCAATGAGATCCTGCCGGAACGTGCAAAGGGAAAGCACGCGTACTACGCTGGCCGGCGCCAGACTCAGCCGCTCCCCCAATCGGCACTACAGGGTACCGCTTGGGTAGGGCACTTAGCATATAAAGATTTGTCCGATTAGTATGCTAAGAGCCTAAGACTTCCGACGCTTAAACGCTTATTTTCTGCAGCTATTTTTTAGCCTCAAATTACATTCTCCTGTGCTCTACATACCATATATGGGTATATAGTATACCTAGGAAAGGTTTACACATACCAGGGACAGGCAACAGCTATTTAGTGTTGAGATGCGAGGGCACAAACACAAACAGCAGTCCACAAGATGACGGTCAGAGACGAGGTTGAGTGACAGTGTGATACGTGACTATAGGTAAGTATCCCCTTTGGGATGGTCCAAGCACACCAACTCCAACATTTAGCCAGCCTGCTAAATAGCCAGCTGCTTAAATAGTCAGCTGCTTAAAATCTTGTAGCTTATAAAGCTTGCCTAGCATGATTCCTGTGCCAGTAGTATCTAAACCAGATATAGGCTGCCACCTATATATGCTGCCGCTTAAATAAGCTCCGGCGGCTAAATAAGCTCTGGTGGCTAATAAGCGTCGGAGCCTAAATAAGCGCCGGAGCCTAAATAGGTGTCGGACGACTAATAGGCGTCGGAGACTAAATAAGCATTGGAGACTAAATAAGCATCACAGCTTAATATGTGTTGGAGTTTGAGTGTTGGACAACTCATAAGTGTCAGACAGCTAAATAAGCATCTGCAGCTCATCAGCTGTTTCCTCTCTTAAGGCAAAGGTAATGTGAGCCCAGAACAGTAAATATAACTTGTTGCATTGGGTGAGCAGTCAAACTGCCACCTCAACACTCCAGTCTAAGCATGAGTCCAGGATGTAGGTATAGCACAGATAAACAATGGTCCTGGAATAATTGCCTTTTTGGGATTTGCGGACAACGCAGTGTCTGCAAATCCCAAAAAGGAAGGAGGATTCATGCACCTTTAGCTGTGCCAGTTATTATAATGTCATTAAGAAGACACTTATATGTGTATTTTGAGAACAGGCAGGGCTACATTACAAAACATGCTGATGGATTGTTGAGGTTTTCAGCCTCGTGTGCTGGCATGGCTCATCAGGCAGGCCTCCAAGCTGTCTGATTGGGTGGCTGGGATTGGCTCACAAGTATGCGGGGCAGGTCGCTCGCCTCACGCCCTTGCATGCCTGCATGTAGTCTTTGCAATACAGACAAGAGATTTCCGTCGGAATTCACTGGTAGCTTACCGGCCTCCTAGGCTGCGCGGGCCAGCCTGGCTCAGCAGGATCCTCTCTATGACACATGAGGCGTGGATGAGCAATCAGCGCGAGCGCACTCACCCACCACCGTTTGCTTGCGGCCATGCAACGGCTCATCGGGCCTGCTTGCCGTACCATGTGCTCTTGCTGATGATTGCCATTGTTGTTGTTGACATCGCTGCGCTTGCTGCTGCACGCAGCGCACGCGTTGGGGTCGATTGTAGGCAATAAAAATGTAGAAAATGATGTTATTTATGTACATATATACATACAATATGTCGCAACGCGCTTAGTGTAAGCACTGAGCATATACCTGTACTATTGTGTCATGTAACTTTAAAGGTTTTGATATGTGCTCATAGCATAGTAAATGAGAATATGTACTGTATGAAGCCCACTAGATGACCTTGAATAGTTTAGGTATATTCCCACTCCCTGAGCACCCATCTCAGCCTCAATCTTGTGACTTTCAGGTATAGTCTCTATGGAACATTGATTTTTCTCACACGGAACTCCCACAATAACAACTGATTATCCTCCCTTGCTCGTGGATGCTCTGTGATGCGGTGCGAGTACGATGTGATGTCCCTTGCGCCGCCTCTTGCGCTCGACCAGCATCACACCCTGGTGATGACCGAGCCACATCATCCTCACCCAACTGGAGTGGTGCAGGGGCTCAAAGGGCTCTCAGGTGTGTCTGCTATGCCTCCCACCAGCACATCTCACTAATCTATTGTATTTTGTATGTATTCTTTGTCAAGGATAAGTCCCTGGAGATGTGTGTCGTTTGAAAATACAAAGGGGGGATCAGCCACTGCCACCTCTGCCGCAGTGAGACATGGACGGTTTTCCCTTGTAGCCTCCGCCAACGCATGCCTTCGCGGAAGCACGTGTGATCAATATAACAACACAAACAAAGATTGATCGTTGACACAATGCCTTGCTTGTCACCCCCTTGCCCTTGCTGTCACCATACCCCTCTTCCTCTTGTTTGATACCCTCTGCTTTGCCCACCAAAAGCAGCAGACGTGCTGCTGTCACGGCCCAAAACATGTCATGCTGCCCAGACCAAGCCAACGACAGGCCTCCCCACTCCCCCCGCCCCTTCCTTCTGCCTACGTGATGCACGCGTGTCACATCATTTTGCTCTGCAGGGTGTGCACGCTACGTCATACATGCTCGCTAAAGCACGGTGATTGACGGTGTGCTCAGTTTGCCAAGCGTGCCCGATCACGACACTGAGTGTGAGCGTGTAGCATGCTTCTTCCCCTACTTTGGGGAGAAGAGGTTGCACACATACACAGAACGCACATGCCGTGATTGCACTTGGATACCGCCCCCCCTTGCAAGTGTAAGGTGACGCGAGTTGTCTTCACTGAAAGGTGAGCTGAAGGGGGTCAGGCAAGCTAACAGATGACGGCCGTGTATAGCAGGTGAGCGTAAGGTACAAGAGTAAGTATCTACAATAGGACAAAGCCTGCCTTATATAGTCGAGGAACGTGACCAGTAACGGTCACGTTACGGCAAGGCTGCCTTCCGCGATCGGCCAAAGAATATTGCCACCTGCGTGTGCCCTTTCCCCTTCCCCCTCCTTTCCCCTCCCTCCTTCTAACGGGCAAAGTGTTTTATTACGTGTTGTATAGTATATACAACTTACATATACATTTTTCTCTTTCACTCTTTGAGCACACCATCACAGTGTTGCCAGTGCCGCGTGCGGCAGCGAGCACGGTACATCACGACAATGACAATAGTGATGCAACATCATCTCACGCACAGTGTGATGGACATGTGTTGGGTGAGAGGCCAGACGAGCAAGGGGATGAGGCGCTGCAGGCCATGCCCCACACATTTCTGAGCCACACCGCACCCACATCCCAGTCAAGCCTGTGCCAGCGACCCCTGCCCTATAAGCTGGACCGGCCCACGAGGCTGAAAACCTCAACAATCCATCAGCATGTTTTGTAATGTAGCCCTGCCTGTTCTCAAAATACACATATAAGTGTCTTCTTAATGACATTATAATAACTGGCACAGCTAAAGGTGCATGAATCCTCCTTCCTTTTTGGGATTTGCAGACACTGCGTTGTCCGCAAATCCCAAAAAGGCAATTATTCCAGGACCATTGTTTATCTGTGCTATACCTACATCCTGGACTCATGCTTAGACTGGAGTGTTGAGGTGGCAGTTTGACTGCTCACCCAATGCAACAAGTTATATTTACTGTTCTGGGCTCACATTACCTTTGCCTTAAGAGAGGAAACAGCTGATGAGCTGCAGATGCTTATTTAGCTGTCTGACACTTATGAGTTGTCCAACACTCAAACTCCAACACATATTAAGCTGTGATGCTTATTTAGTCTCCAATGCTTATTTAGTCTCCGACGCCTATTAGTCGTCCGACACCTATTTAGGCTCCGGCGCTTATTTAGGCTCCGACGCTTATTAGCCACCAGAGCTTATTTAGCCGCCGGAGCTTATTTAAGCGGCAGCATATATTGTTGGAATTGGTGTCTACGCGCTCTCTAGCGCCTATGGTATTTTTCTGCGATTTTACGGACTTTTTCCCGGTACTGTACGCTTACCTACAGTCATATCTCTGCGCTCGCGCCTTATTGCCGAGCGCCACATATTTCCTCGGCATTTGCCGTGCCCTCCTGCCTAGAGCGGCGCATCCGAGTCTTTTCTCTTCCTGACTCGTTTGCTGTCGCTCTAGGTGCGTAGTTATGCGTTCTGTACTGCTGAATATGATACTGACTCGTTTGCTGTCGCTCTAGTGTGATCACTGGCTCGATTCTACCTCGGACAGGTTATGAGCCCCGCGCTCTAGCTGCCCCAATCAGCCAGTTCTACACCGCGACTCAAACTCGCCGCTGTGCGCGCGTACCAGCTGCGATTCCCTCCGCTCGAGCGGCATTCGACGCGCAAGACCCTCCCCTACCTTGTGCCCGAGCCGCGCTCCGCGAAAATCGCCAGTACCGCCGCTATCGCCGTGCGAAGTCCAGCACCTCCGATCACCGCAAATTTTCACCCTCCCTCATATTCGCCGTCGCGCACGCAGTTCGCGTCCGTTCCCCTCCAAACAACTTCTAGTCACTCCGCGCCCTTCTCCCCTACACGTCGACCCCACTCTCGTCCACTTTCGCCCGTTCGATCGTCCCCAACAACCGTCTTTTTGCGCCATGTCGAAGCGTGACTCAGACGGCCGCCCCATCCTCACCCGCTTCAACTGGAGCTGGTGGGACAGCGAGATCCAGCCCTGGCTGTCCAGCAAGGGCCTCTGGCGCTATGCCAAGGGCACTGTCACCAAGCCCAAGCCCAAGGACGCCAGCGCGGTCACTGATGCGGAGTACCGCACTCAGGAGGAGTATGAGCAGCGCCTGGAGAAGGCTGCTGGCGAGCTTTGGCTTGCCATGGAGGAGCCGCTTCGTCCGCAGTTCAAGGACAAGCGCAGCACGCCCAAGGACCTCTACGACGCGATGAAGACCGCCTTCAACATCCAGGAGGCCGGCACGCGCTTTGCCGCGCTCTCTGACTTCTTTGACGTCAACCTGGGCGACGACGCTGAGGCCACCACCGCCCTCACCGACCTCCTCTCGCGCGTCGACGAGGCCATGACGCGCGTCCAGTCGCTGCGCCCCTCTACCGGCTACGACATCGACAAGATGGACCTCGAGCTGAAGGCGATGGTCACCATGCGCGCCCTCGCCGCCTCCCCCAACCCGCAGCACGCCAACATGTACACGTCCCTCCTGCTCGACAAGGCGCTCACCTACGAGACGGTCAAGGACATGATCGCGCGCGAGTTCGCCTCGCACCGGATGACGGCGGACGGCACCCCCCTCGCAGCCAACCGCGCCGGGTACACGCCCGAGTGCTACAACTGCAAGGGCCCGCACCTCATCCGCGACTGCCCGAAGTTCAAGCCGGACTGGAAGAAAGAGGAGGAGGCCGCCGCCGCCGCTTCGACTTCGAAGCGCCAGCAGAAGAAGAAGAACAAGGGCGCCGCCAACGCGTCTGGCGCGTCCTCTGCGCCCTCCTCCGGCCCCTCCGAGGCGTCGTCGTCGACGCCGTCTACCTCCGCCGCTGCTGCGCGCGTCGAGTCCGCTGGCCAGGCAAGCGCTTTCACTTCCTCCCCCGCTCTCAAGGAGTGGCTCCAGTCCAAGGCTGCAGCTAACTTCAACACCGACACAGGTGCGTCTCTACACATGACGCCGCGGCGAGATTGGTTCGTCACCTACTCGCCGCATCGTGTTCCTGTTCGCCTAGCGAACGGCGCGATCGTCTACTCGGCGGGCATCGGGTCGGTGGAGTACCAGCCGGTGGATGGGGGGAAGTCGCTTATGCCTATTGTGTTCTTCGATGTCCTTCATGTTCCTGTGCTCACCTCGAATCTGTCCGAGGCAGAATCGAGCCAGTGATCACACTAGAGCGACAGCAAACGAGTCAGATTCATAAGTAGCGAGATACAACGCATAACTACGCACCTAGAGCGACAGCAAACGAGTCAGGAAGAGAAAAGACTCGGATGTGCCGCTCTAGGCAGGAGGGACCGGCAAATGCCGAGGAAATATGTGGCGCTCGGCAGTAAGGCGCGAGCGCAGAGATAGGACTGTAGGTAAGCGTACAGTACCGGGAAAAAGTCCATAAAATCGCAGAAAAATACCATAGGCGCTAGAGAGCGCGTAGACACCGATTCCAACACACCCCCTTGATCGAGCACGTCCTAGCGCCCAACTCCAAGGCCAGAGAGCGTCGCCATGTGCTGCAGTTTGACCCGGCCCATGGCCTTGGTCAGCATGTCAGCCGGCATGTCCGCTGTCTGCAGATGGACAAGGCGGATGCTGCCGCGATGCACCTCATCGCGCAGCCAGTAGAAGCGCAAGTCCAGGTGCTTCATGCGCCCATGATGCTCCGGGTTCTTGGCCACCTGCAGCGCCGAGTTGTTGTCAATGTAGAGGGTGGAGGGCGCGCTCTTGACCGAGTAGCCACACTCGGTCAGGAAGTTGCGCATCCACAGGATCTCCTGGCCGGCAGAGCACGCCGCAACGTACTCTGCCTCAGTGGTCGAAAGCGCGACTATAGTCTGCAGCTTGGACGACCAGGAGACCGCTCCACCCGCCATCATGACGATCTGGCCGCTGGTAGACCGACCGTTGTCCGGGTTGCCGCCGTGGTCCGCGTCGGTGTAGGTGTAGAAGAGCTCGGAGCGCGCGTTCACCGCCTTGCCGTCGTAGGTCAGCTTGTAGTCAAGCGTGCCCTTGAGATAGCGGAAGAGGTGCATGAGCGCGCGCCAGTGCGAGCGGCCGGGGTTGCCGGTGAAGCGAGCAAGGACAGAGACTGGGTAGGCAAGGTCAGGACGAGTGGCGAGGGCGAGCCAGGCGATGGCGCCAACAGCAGAGGCGTACTCCTTGGCGCGGGTGGACATGAACTCGATGTCCTCCGGCGTGACAGGAGCGTCGGCGGCACTGAGCTTGTGCGAGGGGTTGAGCGGAGTGGTGACCGGGCTGCACTCGGCCATGCCAAACCGCTCGAGGACGTCCGTGGCATACTGGCGCTGCGAAAGAGACAGCGTGCGCTGGCTGCGCTCGCGCTCAATGGCAACGCCCAGTAGCCAGGTGGTAGGACCCAGCTCGCGCAGCTTGAAGTGCTTCTTCAGCTCGCCAATGATACCGAGCGCCTGCGCGTCAGTCTTGCACCCAATCGTCATGTCGTCCACAAAGACGGGCACGAGGATGCGCGCGTCGCCGCGACCGTACACCCACACGCTGTGGTCGCAGAGGATGCGCGTGAAGCCCATCTCTACAAGCACCTTGTTCAGCGTCTCGTGCCAGACATGACTCGCCTGCTTCAGCCCATAGAGCGACTTCTTCAAGCGCCAGACATAGTCCTTGTCAGGATCAATGCCGAGCTTGAAACCGGGCGGTTGGCGCATGTAGATCTCCTCGGCCAGCTTGCCATTCAAGAACGCGTTGCTGATGTCGATGGAGTAGAGCACGAGGTCGTCCATAGCGGCGAGGGCGAGGATAGCGCGGATGGCGGCCCACTTTGGCGTAGGGGCGAACGTCTCGGTGTACTCGAAGCCGGGACGCTGCGAGAAGCCCTGCGCGACGCAGCGCGCCTTGTACCGCTCGATAGACCCATCAGCATTGCGCTTGACCTTGAACACCCACCGGCTGCCAATAGCGCGCTTGCCCGGCGGCAGCTCGACCACCTCGAACGTGCCGTTGTCCACCAGCGCCTGCACCTCGTCGAATGCGGCCTCGATCCACTTCGCCTTGTCCGGGCGAAGCAGCGCTTCAGCAAACGTCTTGGGCTCGCCTTGCTGCGGGTCCGGCGCGACTGTAGTGGCGAGGGCGAAGTCGAGAGCCTGTTCTACTGACCAGTCCTCTTGGGTGATGCCGCTGAAGACGTAGTCGAGGCCGGCCTGAAGAACGTGCGCTCCTGGGATGGGCGTGCTGTCAGTCAAAGCAAGCTCATCGTCACTCCCTGCCCAGTCCATCATCTCCTTCCTTGCCTGCTCTCTGTCCTGCGCCTGCTCATCCTGCTCTCTGCGCTCCTCTTGCACCCCCTGCTCGCTCTGCTCCTCCTGCTCCTCCTCCTCCTCGTCCACCTCCTCAATCTGGCCGGATAACGGCGCAAACCGATTAGGGGACGTCACCTGCGGCTGTGGCGCGGGTGTAGACGATGTAGCGCGGCCTGTAGAAGGCGGCGCAGGCTGCTTTTGCCAAGCGCGAGTCGTCAATTCGCGCTCGGATAAGCTATGGGTCGGCTTGGTTGCCCGAGGCAGACGCGACGGTGGCGGTCCGCTCGAGGTAGACGGCCGAACTGTCTCCCAAGCAGGGGACGGACTGCGCTCAGGGCGCGGTGCTGGCTGCTGCTCCTGCGCGCGCTCCTGTCTGCCTCTCAGCGCGGCCTTGCTAGGCGGCGCAGTGCGAGACGGGCGGGGTGCAGAGGGCGGCGGCGGACGCGCGCTAGGCGGCGTGGTAGGCTCAGCTGGCTGCTGAAGCGGCGTAGAGGGTGCCGGCGGCGATGTGGGCGGCGGTGTGCGCAACTGAGGCGCAGCAGGCGCGGCGGGCGCTGGCGGTCCGGATGGGGGAGGCGGCTGATCATCATAGAGCGCGACACCATCGTCATCTGCGCTATGACGATGGGTAGAGGGCGACGGCACATCACCCCCTTGATCAGCAACATCCCCAAAGTCCGGAGGGCCTTCACCTCGGTCTATAATCTCCGCAGTGATGAGATTGAGGCTCTTGAGCGACGTACCCGGCATGTAGCGCTCATCAAACACCGCATGCGACGAAATGACCGTCTTCTTGGTGGCCGGGTTGTAGAACAACCAGGCCTTGGTCCCGGGAGGGTACCCCAAGAAGATGCACTTCTGAGAGTGCGGCTCGAGCGCGCGCCGGTGCTTGTCCTTCACCAGGACGTAGGCCAGACACCCAAAGACGCGGAAGTAGCCAACATCCGGCGTCTTGCCGGTCCAGGCGATATGTGGGGTGGTATCCCCAGGCAGAGCGGAGGTAGGAGCGCGGTTGGCAACGTGGTTGTAGGCGGCTATAGCGTAGGCCCAGAATGAAGGCGGCAGCTTCGCTTCATAGAGCATCGAGCTAGCGCCATTGGCAAGGGTTAGATTAGCACGCTCAGCAACGCCGTTCTGATGCGGCTCATCTGGCTCTGTGATCTCCAATCGCCACCCCTCCTTCAGCGCGGCGTCCTTCATAACGTTAGAGATGTACTCGCCGCCCCCATCGCAGCGCAGTACCTCCAAGCGCTGTCCGCTCTCCACCTCAGCAGCCGCCTTGAACTGCTGGATAGCAGCCCAAGCGTCGCTCTTGCGCTTCAAGTACGCCACCCAGCGTCGCCGTGTCTTGTCGTCTATGAAGGTGATCCAGTAGAGGTTCGCCCCCTCTCTGGATGCGACCGGCATAGGACCCTTCAAGTCGGTGTGAACCAACTCGAGGGGACGCGTTGCGCGCTCTCCCGGACCGCGCGGTACCGCCTTGCGCGTCTGCTTGCCCATGATACATGGCTCGCAGATCGGATCCGGCGCCTCCTTGCTCTCAAACCGCATGCCTCGCACCAGCTTGCGCTGCCGCAGCTTCGCAATGTCCCCATGGTTAACGTGCGCAAAGCGGCGATGCCAGAGCGCAGCGTCGAGCGGGAGCGTGGTAGAGGCGGCGCGCTGCGCGCTGTGCGCAGGAGGAACGACGACGTAGCCGTCCAAGTAGCCCGTGTTCGAGTCGTCCACTGTAGCGGTGCAGACGAGCGCCCCAGCCCGGTAGAAGGCGACGCGCTTGTCCTTGATGCTGACCTCGTACCCCTTGTGCGCAGTAAGGTGATAGATTGACAGGAGATTCGAGGTAAGAAGCGGAACATGAAGGACATCAAAGAACACGATAGGCATAAGCGACTTCCCCCCATCCACCGGCTGGTACTCCACCGACCCGATGCCCGCCGAGTAGACGATCGCGCCGTTCGCTAGGCGAACAGGAACGCGATGCGGCGAGTAGGTGACGAACCAATCTCGCCGCGGCGTCATGTGTAGAGACGCACCTGTGTCGGTGTTGAAGTTAGCCGCAGCCTTGGACTGGAGCCACTCCTTGAGAGCGGGGGAGGAAGTAAAAGCGCTTGCCTGGCCTGCAGACTCGACGCGCGCAGCAGCGGCGGAGGTAGACGCGGTAGAGGACACGTCAGAGGGCGCAGAAGGCGCAGAGGACGCGCCGGACGCGTTGGCACCACCCTTGTTCTTCTTCTTCTGCTGGCGCTTCGAGGTAGAAGCAGCGGCGGCGGCCTCCTCCTCCTTCTTCCAGTCCGGCTTGAACTTGGGGCAGTCCCGGATGAGGTGCGGCCCCTTGCAGTTGTAGCACTCGGGCGTGTACCCGGCGCGGTTGGCTGCGAGGGGCGTGCCGTCCGCTGTCATCCGGTGCGAGGCGAACTCACGCGCGATCATGTCCTTGACCGTCTCGTAGGTGAGCGCCTTGTCGAGCAGGAGGGACGTGTACATGTTGGAGTGCTGCGGGTTGGGGGAGGCGGCGAGCGCGCGCATGGTGACCATCGCCTTCAGCTCGAGGTCCATCGTGGCTAGGTCGTAGCCGGTCGAGGGGCGCAGGGACTGGACGCGCGTCATGGCCTCGTCGACGCGCGAGAGGAGGTCAGTGAGGGCGGTGGTGGCCTCAGCGTCGTCGCCCAGGTTGACGTCAAAGAAGTCAGAGAGCGCAGCAAAGCGCGTGCCGGCCTCCTGGATGTTGAAGGCGGTCTTCATCGCGTCGTACAGGTCCTTGGGCGTGCTGCGCTTGTCCTTGAACTGAGGACGAAGCGGCTCCTCCATGGCAAGCCAAAGCTCGCCAGCAGCCTTCTCCAAGCGCTGCTCATACTCCTCCTGAGTGCGGTACTCCGCATCAGTGACCGCGCTCGCGTCCTTGGGCTTGGGCTTGGTGACAGTGCCCTTGGCATAGCGCCAGAGGCCCTTGGAGGACAGCCAGGGCTGGATCTCGCTGTCCCACCAGCTCCAGTTGAAGCGGGTGAGGATGGGGCGGCCGTCTGAGTCACGCTTCGACATGGCGCAAAGAGACGGTTGTTGGGGACGATCGAACCGGCGAAAGTGGACGAGAGTGGGGTCGACGTGTAGGGGAGAAGGGCGCGGAGTGACTGGAAGTTGTTTGGAGAGGAACGGACGCGAACTGCGTGCGCAACGGCGAATATGAAGGAGGGCGAAAATTTGCGGTGATCGGAGGTGCTGGACTTCGCACGGCGATAGCGGCGGTACTGGCGATTTTCGCGGAGCGCGGCTCGGGCACAAGGTAGGGGAGTATCTTGCGCGTCGAATGCCGCTCGAACGGAGGGAATCGCAGCTGGTACGCGCGCACAGCGGCGAGTTTGAGTCGGGGTGTGGAACTGGCTGATTGGGGCAGCTAGAGCGCGGGGCTCATAACCTGTCCGAGGCAGAATCGAGCCAGTGATCACACTAGAGCGACAGCAAACGAGTCAGATTCATAAGTAGCGAGATACAACGCATAACTACGCACCTAGAGCGACAGCAAACGAGTCAGGAAGAGAAAAGACTCGGATGTGCCGCTCTAGGCAGGAGGGACCGGCAAATGCCGAGGAAATATGTGGCGCTCGGCAGTAAGGCGCGAGCGCAGAGATAGGACTGTAGGTAAGCGTACAGTACCGGGAAAAAGTCCATAAAATCGCAGAAAAATACCATAGGCGCTAGAGAGCGCGTAGACACCGATTCCAACAGAATCTACTGTCCATTTACCACCTCACTGCGCACAAGGGGTACGAGGTCAGCATCAAGGACAAGCGCGTCGCCTTCTACCGCGCTGGGGCGCTCGTCTGCACTGCTACAGTGGACGACTCGAACACGGGCTATCTGGACGGCTACGTCGTCGTTCCTCCTGCGCACAGCGCGCAGCGCGCCGCCTCTACCACGCTCCCGCTCGACGCCGCGCTCTGGCACCGCCGCTTTGCGCACGTTAACCATGGGGACATTGCGAAGCTGCGGCAGCGCAAGCTGGTGCGAGGCATGCGGTTTGAGAGCAAGGAGGCGCCGGACCCGATCTGCGAGCCATGCATCATGGGGAAGCAGACGCGCAAGGCGGTACCGCGCGGTCCGGGAGAGCGCGCAACGCGTCCCCTCGAGTTGGTTCACACCGACTTGAAGGGTCCTATGCCGGTCGCATCCAGAGAGGGGGCGAACCTCTACTGGATCACCTTCATAGACGACAAGACGCGGCGACGCTGGGTGGCGTACTTGAAGCGCAAGAGCGACGCTTGGGCTGCTATCCAGCAGTTCAAGGCGGCTGCTGAGGTGGAGAGCGGACAGCGCTTGGAGGTACTGCGCTGCGATGGGGGCGGCGAGTACATCTCCAACGTCATGAAGGACGCCGCGCTGAAGGAGGGGTGGCGGTTGGAGATCACAGAGCCAGATGAGCCGCATCAGAACGGCGTTGCTGAGCGTGCTAATCTCACTCTTGCCAATGGCGCTAGCTCGATGCTCTATGAAGCGAAGCTGCCGCCTTTATTCTGGGCCTACGCTATAGCCGCCTACAACCACGTCGCCAACCGCGCTCCTACCTCCGCTCTGCCTGGAGATACCACCCCCCACATCGCCTGGACTGGCAAGACGCCGGATGTTGGCTACTTCCGCGTCTTTGGGTGTCTGGCGTACGTCCTGGTGAAGGACAAGCACCGGCGCGCGCTCGAGCCGCACTCTCAGAAGTGCATCTTCTTAGGGTACCCTCCCGGGACCAAGGCCTGGTTGTTCTACAACCCGGCCACAAAGAAGACGGTTATCTCTTCGCATGCGGTCTTTGACGAGCGCTATATGCCGGGTACGTTGCTCAAGAGCCTCAATCTCATCACTGCGGAGATTATAGACCGAGGTGAAGGCCCTCCGGACTTTGGGGATGTTGCTGATCAAGGGGGTGATGTGCCGTCGCCCTCTACCCATCGTCATAGCGCAGATGACGATGGTGTCGCGCTCTATGATGATCAGCCACCTCCCCCATCCGGACAGCCAGCGCCTGCCGCACCTGCCGTGCCTCAGTTGCGCACACCGCCGCCCACATCGCCGCCGGCACCCTCTACGCCGCTTCAGCAGCCAGCTGAGCCTACCACGCCGCCTAGTGCGCGTCCGCCCCCGCCCTCTGCGCCCCGCCCGTCTCGCACTGCGCCGCCTAGCAAGGCCGCGCTGAGAGGCAGGCAGGAGCGCGCGCAGGAGCAGCAGTCAGCGCCGCGCGCAGAGCGCAGTC